>NC_072445.2:76995833-78297500 GCF_028878055.3 Symphalangus syndactylus | reverse complement strand
CTGGCGGGACCGCGCAGGCGCAGAGAACGGCGGCCGGCCCGCGCATGCGCAGAGGGGCGGCGGGCCCGCGCATACGCAGACAGGGGCGGAGGACCCGCGCAGGCGCAGACGGGTGGCGGGCACGCGCAGGCGCAGAGAGGAGCGGCGGGCACGGGCATACGCCGACAGGGGCGGCGGACCCGCGCAGGCGCCGAGAGACGCAGGGCGCCCGCGCAGGCCCAGAGAGGCGCGGAGGGACCGAGTAGGCGCAGAGAGGCGCGGCGGTCCCGCGCATGCGCAGAGACCGGCGGCAGGCGCGCGCATGCGCAGAAGGGCGGCGGTCCCGCGCAGGTGCTGAGAGGCGCACGGCGTCCGCGCAGGCGCATAGAGGAGCGGCGGGCCCACGCAGGCGCAGAGAGACGCTGCAGGGCTGCGCAGGCACAAAGAGGAGCGGCGGGACCGCGCATGCGCAGAGACGGGCGGCGAGCGCGCGCATACGCAGACGGGCGTCCGTCCCGCGCAGGTGCTCAGAGGCGCACTGCGCCCTCGCAGGCGCAGAGAGTGGCGGCGGGCCCGCGCATGCGCAGACAGGGGCGCCGGGCCCCCGCCGGCGCAGAGAGGCGCTGCGGGTACGCGCAGAGACGAGTGGCGGGCCCGCGCAGGCCCAGAGAAGCGCGGCGGGCCCGCCCATGCGCAGACAGGGGCGGCGGGCCCGCGCAGGCGCAGAGAGACGAAGAGAGGCGCACCGTCCTCGGGCAGGGGCTGAGAGGCGCGGCGGGCCTGCGCGGGCGCGGAGAGGCGCACCGCGCCCGCGCAGGCGCAGAGAGGAGCACCGCGCGGGCGCAGAGAGGGGCGGCGGGCTCGCACATGCGCAGACATTGGCGGCGGGCCCGCGCAGGCGCAGAGAGGAGCTGCGGGCCCGCGCAGGCACAGAGACGGGCGGCGGGCACGCCCATGCGCAGATAGGTGCGGCGGGCCCGCGCAGGCGCAGAGGCGCACCGCGCCCGCGCAGGCCCAGAGAGGCGCAACGCGCCCGCGCAGGCGCAGAGAGGGGCGGCGTTCCCGCTCAGGCGCAGACGGGGGCGGAGGGCCCGCGCAAGCGCAGAGACGCGCTGTGGGCCCGCGCAGGCGCAGAGACGCGCTGCGGGCCCGCGCAGGCGCAGAGACGGGCGGCGGGCCCGCGCATGCGCAGAGAGGGGCGGCGGGCCCGCGCATGCGCAGACAGGGGCGGAGGACCCGCGCAGGCGCAGAGAGGCGCAACGCGCCCGCGCAGGCGCAGAGAGGGGCGGCGTTCCCGGTCATGCGCAGACAGGGGCGGAGGGCCCGCGCAGGCGCAGAGACGGGCGGCGGGCCCGCGCATGCGCAGAGAGGGGCGGCGGGCCCGCGCATGCGCAGACAGGGGCGGAGGACCCGCGCAGGCGCAGAGAGGCGCACCGCGCCCGCGCAGGCGCAGAGAGGAGCGGCGGGTCCCGGCATACGCAGACGGGCGGCGGGCAAGCGCATGCGCAGAGACGGGCGGCGGGCAAGCGCATGCGTAGAGAGGGGCGGCGGGCTCGCGCATACGCAGACGGGCGGCGGACCCGCGCAGGCGCCGAGAGGCGCACCGCTCCCGCGCAGGCGCAGAGAGGCGCACCGCGCCCGCGCAGGCCCAGAGAGGCGCACCGCGCCCGCGCAGGCGCAGAGAGGCGCGGCGGGACCGAGCAGTCGCAGAGAGGCGCGGCGGGCCGCGCAGGCGCAGAGACGGGAGGCGGGACCGCGCAGGCGCAGTGAGGCGCGGCACTCCGCGGCTCCGCCAAGGGCGCGGCGCAGGGGGAGAAACGCGCGGCGAGCCGTCCGTCCGCCAGGGGGCGCGGCGTAGGCGCAGAGACGCATGGCGACGCGGCCCCGTTGGAGAGGCGCGGCGCAGGGCGGAGACTCACAAAGGCGGGTCGCCGGCGGGGCGGGTGCAGCGCAGGCGCAGAGATGCACACCGCCGGGCCGAGGGTTGGGTGGCGTGGTGCAGGCGCACAGGTCCACATTCGCCCGCCGCCGGGCGGGGGGCCGTGGTGGACGCGATGCAGGCACAGAGACGCACGTCGCCAGGGGCATAGCGCAAATAGGTGGAACCTCAGTAATCTGAAAAGCCGGGCACTACAGGACCTGCTTGTTCACGGTGCTGTGCCACTGCGCCTCCTGCTGGCGCCTAGGGCAATTGCAGCGCCCTCTTGCTTACAGTGGTGGCTAGCGCCTCCTGGTGGCGCCAGGGCACGCAGGGCCCTTTTGCTCACAGTATAGTGGCGGCACGCCGCCTACTGGCAGCTAGGGACGTTACAGGGCCCTCTTGCTCACAGTGTAGTGGAAACATGCTCAGCTGCTGGCACCTGTGGACACTGCCGGGCCCTCTTGCTCCAAGTGTAGTGACGGCTGCCTCCCCTGCTGGCAGCTGGGGACACTGCTGGGCCCTCTTGCTTGCAGTGTAGTGGGGGCACGCCTTCTTCTGGCCGCTGGGGGCACTACAGGATCCTCTTGCTCAGTGTAGAGGCAGCACGCCCCCTTCTGGCAACCAGGGCACTGCAGGGTCCTCTTGCTCATGTTGTGGTGCCCGTGCGCCACCTGCGGGCAGCTAAGGACACTGCAGGGCCCTCTTGCTCACAGTGTAGTCATATACCCCTGCTGGCTGCTGGGAACACTGCCAGGCCCTCTTGCTGGCAGTGTCGTGGCAGCATGCCACCTGCAGGCAGATGGGGACTATGCAGGGCCCTGTTGCTCCCGGTGTGACAGCTGGGGTCCACTACTGGCCACCTCCCGCACCACTTAAACTTGGAGCGCTAGTTATTAAGCCCCATCAGTTCTGTAAATTCAAACTGAAATGGAGCTATTACTGGGGAGAGCTGATGTCCCAGTTCTTGTCTAACTTGGAAGAAAGATTTTCACCAAGAGGCAGTACAAAGATGGCAGACAACTTCATTGAAAAGAAATACAGTCTGAAGAGCTTATTGTAGAAAAATGAGGAGGACTGGGCTGACTGTGCATGAAAACAGCCTAAGAGTCCTGTGCAGGGAATTTTATTTTGGACTTCTTCACATTCCTGCCTGTCTCAAGTCTCTGCCTGTTTTCTTTGGTTTTCCTGCTACTGCCTTAGGTCCCTCATTTGCCCCACTTAGGCGTGTGGGACCTCCTCACTGTTGGTTAAGGTACGTGTGGTGATGAATCCGAATCTACTCTGGCACCAGCCTCCTTTCCACCATCCCAGGCAGGCTGACAGCGGTGATGTTTGTACCTACTGTGCCTGCCTATCTCTTTTGAATGTCCATCTCTGCCCTAATCTGTATTTTTGGTGCCAGGTTTCTCTTAAGAATGTTCCCTTTGGCCTTCTTATGAGCATGTAGCTAACAATATTCTGACATTTTTATTGCAGAGTGAACGATGACTGGGGCATGTTATGAGGAGTTCTAGGGTGTTTCTTTCTGCATAGGTACCTCTTCTCCCTCCTACCCACAATTGACAAATGCCCATCCACTCCGGCACTAGAGATGCTACTAATATGTGAATTTTTGGTGGTCCCTCCAGGTGCGCCTTCCCAGACATTCCCTTTTCCACGAGCTCCCTCTCCTGTTCATGTCTAGTTATCTGTCTACTCTAACAGAACCCACTATCCTGTGTCTTTCCCCAAAATAGTGAGGAAATGATTAGTTGGAAACCATAAGAAATGATATGCATGTATATTACAAATTTACAACTTACACAAATAATCACTCAAAGTCATCCTTACACTAAAAATACAAAACTATAGAATTTCTAGAAGAAACTATAGAAGAAAAGCTATGTGCCTTTGGGTTTGGTAATGAATTTTAACAAATGACACAAAAGGTTGATATACACAGAAGAAATGACAATGTGGATTTCTTAATATTTAAAGTTTATACTCTGGAAGAGACCTTGTTAAGAGAACAAAAAGACAAGCCAAATATTGAAGAAAATATTTGCAAAAGACAGATCTGAGAATTTGTAATCAAAATACATAAAAAAATTGTTAAAACTAAACAATAAGTTAAACAGCCCAATTAAAAATGCACACAGATCTGAACAGACACCTCACCAAATAAGATGTACAGATGGCAAGTAAACATACAAAAAGGTGCTCAACAAACTAGAGAACTGAAAACCACAATAAGATAGCACAGCTGGTCTATATCTCTTAGAACTGCTAAACTCTTTAAAAAATGACAAATTGCTGGAGGAAAAACAGAACTCTTTTCATTGCTGGTGGAATACAGTGTATAAGACCAAAATATGCCACCCCAAAATGTAAT
Source organism: Symphalangus syndactylus (assembly GCF_028878055.3). NCBI lineage: Eukaryota > Metazoa > Chordata > Mammalia > Primates > Hylobatidae > Symphalangus > Symphalangus syndactylus. Next base: position 78,293,229 of record NC_072445.2, on the reverse strand, counting down.
GGTAGGAAACCAGAAAATGCCACCCCAATATATGTCCCTTTGGCTTAAGAATTATTCCAAGCTGATTATTTTGAAAAAAAATTCTAATAAAAGAAGTTCTGAAAACAAAGTAGAAGTTACACTTCTGTAAGGAAAATTTACATCTATCAAGGAAATCCCCATTTAAAAGCTACCTCTCTTGACACCAAGAAGAGAAGGATAACTAAATCACTAAAGAGTCTTATCAATGGAGAATGCATGGACTTAAGTCTGTATAACAAATCTTACCCTTGTCTCCCGTGCTTTTGCTGGTTAACTCCCCACTACTGCACCTCAAATCTTCTTTCTTTAAGTTGAAGATAGTATTTATGCTTGAATTGAAAGCCAGCTGTTGGAGATTTACTCATTTTTTCCCTGAGTATCTCCCATGTATCCATAAGGTATACATGTTTTTAAACTTTTCTGTTTTTCTCATTTGAACCTGTCAGTTTTTACAGAGGGTCCCATCTAAGAATTCCAAAAACATAGAAAATTTTTTTACTCCCCATTACAAGTTGGGCAGTTTTTTCTAAAGCTAAACAAGTCTCACCTTACAATCCAAAAATCACATTCCTAGGTATTTTGACAATTACTTTGATGTTATTTCCAAACAAAAGCTACCATGCAATTATTTACAGAAGCCCTATTCATAATGACCAAAGGAAAAAAAAGGAATCAGAAAGTCTTACAATAAATGACTGTGTGGGAATCCACTCAGACATCAAAAGCTGTTATAAAGATTATTTAAATGAAAACATTCGAGATACTGAAGATAAAGGAAGAAATCTTACCAGAACTTACTTTATCCAATTAAAGCAGAGCTCCTAGAAAAATACAACTGCCATTAACCCCTTCAAAGGAGTTTCCTGCAAATTCAGCTGCCATGGAGACAGTGTACTCTTTCCCATTAGCACTGATAAATGAAAATGAAATTCTACCCTCCCAACTGTCTGAACAGATCCACTCTTGGCTGAGGGGACCCCAGAGTAACTTTCAAAACTGAGTTCTCAGCTTTGCTAGCATGGGATGATGGGGGTCAGATACACATCGTCATACCCCCTCCTTTGCTAACCATGATGAGACTTTCTTCCTTAAGGATTTAACAGAAACTAGCCCCTTCAAAGGCTCCACCACTGATATTAACCTCTCTTTTCTTGCCTGATAAGAGACCACCCATGAGGGAGAGGTTCTGGCCAGCATATAGAGGAGGCACAGAGCGAGTTTTCATGTTCTCTGCTTCACTTTTTAATGTCAGACGCCTGAAAACTCCACCCTGGGATCATGCTAACACTGCCATTTTTTGTACATGGGACCCATGAAGAAGCAAGAAACTCAATTGCGCATGCATGCATTTCTCCTTCCATAAATATTCATGACTCCTCCTAGAGCTTATTAAAGAAATGTATTTAGCCATTCCACTCAGCATAAATTACTATTTCCTTTACCTCCTCCTTGAAGCATCTGTTTCTGGCTTCTAGCTGGAGGCTATGCTTCCCAGCCTGTCAGAAGGACAACCTGCAGGCCGCAACTCTTTATAGGAAATAAATCTCTCATTGGGTGTGGTGGCTCATGCCTGTAATCCCAGCACTTTGGGAGGCTGAGGCGAGTGGATCACCTGGGGTCAGGAGGTTCAGAGGAGCCTGGACAACATGATGAAAACCTATCTCTACTAAAAATACAAAAAAATTAGCCAGGTGTGGTGGTGGGCATCTGTAATCCCAGCTAATCAGGAGGCTGAGGCAGGAGAATTGCTTGAACCCAGGAGGTGGAGGTTGCAGTGAACCAAGATCACGCCATTGCACTCCAGCCTGGGCAACAAGAGTGAAACTCTGTCTCAAAAAAAAAAACATAAAAATGAAGAAATGTCTTCTTTCCAAATTTATGAACCTCATCATTCTTCCATTGACAGCATTAAAAGGTTCAAAAAGACCTTTCCATACTCTCCCACAGAAGCCCTAGAAATTGTCATTTTGTTAATCATTTTGGATGCCTGAGAACTTGTAATCCAATGAGTAGAAATGTTGGTACCCCATTTATGGCTGTCAACCTGCCAGTTCTCAGGAGTTTGTATAAGCCTAAATCTGAAAGGATCTCATCCCATTAGGACCCTTGTCTCCTTTTCTGTTGCCTTTGCCCACTGGCTCTGGCAACAGGGGTCTTTCTTTCTCGTTGGCTATATTTGGATATGGGGGCTCCATCTTCTCTGCCACCTTAGGGAATGCCTTTTGCATGCATGGCTAACTCATTAAAAAGCCTACAGTTTCACTAAAATTTTGAGTGAGTACTCTCTGAAGCTGGGTTGGAATCTCAGGCTTCTTTGTCTGGAAGGTAACTCTTGGGCTATAAGTTTCTTATCTTAGCTCTGGTTTTGAGGCCTCTCTGTTCTCCTCTTGGGTTGGAAGTTATTCCTGGCTTTTTGTTTCAAGGTGTCTCTGTGTGATCTTAATCTTGCTCCTTTCATGGGAACTTCTCAATTGACTAAATTCTCCCTTCTCGAACCTCTGCTGACTCTGTGTTCCACCAATATGGAACAATTCTACTTCCTTTCCTGTTTGCACACCTGTAATCCTAGCACTTTGGGAGGCCCAGGCGGATGGATCGCAACGTCAGGAGATCGAGACCATCCTAGCTAACATGGTGAAACCCTGTCTCTAATAAAAATACAAAAAAATTAGCCAGGCATGGTGGCGGGCGCCTGTAGTTCCAGCTACTTGGGAGGCTGAGGCAGGAGAATGGCGTGAACCTGGGAGGCGGAGCTTGCAGTGAGCCGAGATCACGCCACTGCACTCCAGCCTGGGCGAAAGAGCAAGACTCTGTCTCAAAAAAAAAAGAGAACAGAGGAATTCACACAAAGCTGTAAGGACTGCAGCTGAAATTTGATAGTATGTTCTTAGCTTGGCTTTTAGCCCGAATAAGGTCTTTAAAAGTCAAATCTGAGATTCTGTATGAAAACTTCCAACGAAGAAACTTGAAAGCGCCTATATGGTCGTAGCTTGTTCTTGCTGCAATTACGTAAATAATCAAGCAAAATAGAACAAAACTAGACTTATTTTTAAAACAAGAATAGTCTTACTTTGATTATGATCAAAAATGGTGGTTACTACAGACAGAAATTTTATGTTTCAATGGAAAATTGTAACATGACCGGGCATGGTGGCACATGCCTATAATTCCAGCACTTTGGGAGGCCAGAAGTTCAAGACCATCCTGGGCAATGTGGTGAACCCTGTCTCTACCAAAAATACAAAAATTAGTTGGGCATGATGGCATGTGCCTGTAGTCTCAGCTAATCAGGAGGCTGAGGAGGGAAGATCATTTGCACCCAGGAGGTAGTGGTTGCAGTGAGCTGACATTGCACCTTTGCACTCCAGCCTGGGTGACAGAGCCAGACCCTGTCTCAAAAAAATTTTTTTAAAGGAAAACTATAGCCATTGTGGGTTATCAGATTCTAGTCTTGTTTCTTGTTTCTGGGCTATTTTTACCTCTTTGTAAACTAGATCCTGTCATCTGATGAATTTTTTCCCACAATGTTACTTGGGGAACAAGAAGCCAAGTATTGTCTCTCCTACCAATGTATCTATTGTCAGTTAATTTGAAGGCCTCTAATCCTGGAACAACGTTAGAAGAGGAAGGTTTTGCTCCCTAAAATGCATAACCAAATTGTGGTACATTCATGCACTAGAATACTATTTAGCCATAGAAAGGAACAAGCTATCAACTCACACAAAGACATGAGTGAATCTCGCATGCACATTGCTAAGTGGAAGAAGAAAGTCTGAGGAGGACACACACAGTGTGACCCCATTTAATGAGACACTGGAGAAGGCAAACTACACAGATGGGAAGCCATTGGCTCCATGGGGTGGGGGGTTGAAGCATTCCATATGATACTTTAATAATGGGATACCTACCACAATGCATTTGTTGAAATATGCAGAATTTTACATCCAAATGGTTAAAGCAAACTCTATTCAAATTAAATAAAATTAATCAAGATGTGGAGTATCCCAGGATAGAATACATTATGTGAAAAAGAATTTAACTATGCTACAAATTACTATGGGTTGGATGTGGTTTGTCCCCACAAAAACTCATGTTGAAATTTGACCCCCAATATGGCAGTGTGGGGCGGTGGGGCCTGGTTGAAGGTGTTTGGGTCATAGTGACGGATCCCTCATGAACAGATTAATGCCCTCCCACAGGGGTAAGTGAGTTCTGCTCTCACAGGAATCGATTAATTTCTGCAGGAGTAGCTAGTTAAAAGGAGTCTGGCTTCCTTTGCTTCCCTCTTGCTTTCACTTTTGCTATGTGATCTCTAGTGCACCCCTTGCTCCCCTTCCACTCTCCACCATAAGATGAAAAAGACTGAGGCCCCACTAGATGCAACTGCCCAATCTCAGACATTCCAGCCACCAGTATTGTGAGCCAAATGAACCTTTTTTACTTATAAATTACCCAGCCTCAGGTATTCTGTTACCGAAGCACAAAATAGACTAAGACAAAAAAATAGGTGAAAACTCACTGAAGATGTAGGGAAAATGGTGTTGACCTAAATCACTTTGAAAATGAATAGAATCTGTAGGCTGAAAGCAAATGAACTATACTTCATCATTGGATTCCATTTTATAAAGTTCTTTCCAACAGAAGCAATTGTTAACCATTGTAAAACCACAGCATCTGTATCTGGAATAAAACAATGACTTACATAACCTGCAGATGGTAGGAATCAGGCCTGTCACTGGTGAAGTGGGAGTTTACAAATTAGCAAGGCGAGAAGGCTAGAATGATTCATGTGATAGTAGATCAGAGGTGGAGACATCAACGTTGTAGGAAAAGAAAGAGAGATCAGACTTTACTGTGTCTATGTAGAAAGGGAAGACATAAGAAATTCCATTTTGACCTGTACCTTGAACAATTGCTTTGCTGAGATGCTGTTAATTTGTCACTTTGCCCCAGCCACTTAGCCCCAACTTTGAGCTCACAAAAACATGTGTTGTATGGAATCAAGGTTTAAGGGATCTAGGGCTGTGCAGGATGTGCCTTGCTAACAAAATGTTTACAAGCAGTATGCTTGGTAAAAGTCATTGCCATTCTCTAGTGTCAATAAACCAGGGGCACAATGCACTGTGAAAAGCCACAAGGAGCTCTGCCCTGGAAAGCTGGATATTGTCCAAGGTTTCTCCCCATGTGATTGTCTGAAATATGGCCTCATTGGATGAGAAAGACCTGACCATCCCCCAGCCCGACACCCATAAAGGGTCTGTGCTGAGGTGGATTAGTAAAAGAGGAAAGCCTCTTGCAGTTGAGATGGAGGAAGGCCACTGTCTCCTGCCTGTCCCTGGGAACTGAATGTCTCAGTATAAAACCCGATTGTACATTTGTTCAATTCTGAGATAGGAGGAAAACCTCCCTATGGCGGGAGGCGAGACATGTTGGCAGCAATGCTGCCTTGTTATTCTTTACTCCACTGAGACGTTTGGGTGGAGAGAAACACAAATCTGGCCTACGTGCACATCCAGGCATAGTACTTCCCCTTGAACTTAATTATGACATAGATTCTTTTGCTCACATGTTTTTTTGCTGACCTCCTTACAATCACCCTGCTCTCCTACCGCATTCCTCTTGCTAAGATAATGAAAATAATAAAAACTGAGGGAACTCAGAGACTGGTGCAGGTGCAGGTCCTTGGTATGCTGAGCACCAGTCCCCTGGGCCCACTTTTCTTTCTCCATACTTTGTATCTTATTTTTTTCTCAGTCTCTCATCCCACCTGATGAGATATACCCACAGGTGTGGAGGAGCAGGCCACCCCTTCATCTGCAACCCAATGTGGGTGCCTTTGTCTAGGGTGAAGATATGCTAAGAATGTGAGCATTGAGGACAGTGGATGAGAGATTCCTGAGTGCATCCACCGTCAGCCTTGCGGTAAACTTGTGCGCTCAGAGGAACCCAGGGTAACAATGGGGCAAACTGAAAGTAAATATGTCTCTTATCTCAGCTTCATTAAAATTCTCTTAAGAAAAGGGGGAATTAAAGCTTCTACAGAAAATCTAATTACACTATTCCAAACAATAGAACGATTCTGCCCATGGTTTCCAGAACAAGGAACTTTAGATTTAAAAGATTGGGAAAAAATTGGCAAAGAATTAAAACAAGCAAATAGGGAAGGTAAAATCATCCCACTTACAATATGGAATGATTGGGCCATTGTTAAAGCAACTTTAGAACCGTTTCAAATAGAAGAAGATAGCGTTTCAGTCTTTGATGCCCCTGAAAGCTGTGTAATAGATTGTGAAGAAGAGGCGGGGAAAAATCCAGGAAAGGAACGGAAACTTCACATTGTAAATAGGTAGCAGAGCCAGTAATGGCTCGGTCAATGCAAAATGTTGACTACAATCAATGACAGGAGGCAATATATCCTGAAACATTAAAATTAAAAGGAAAAAGTCCAGAACCATTGGGGCCATTGGGGCTAAAACCACGATGGCCACCTCCTCCTCAGCCGAGTAAGTGCTGGGGGAGGTAGCGTGAAACTAGGCTCGCTGCGACTTGGCTCCAGGCACTCATTATTGTCCAACCTACCGTTCACTATGGTGAAGGAGGAATTCAGACTCACCCTGCAGCTTCCTTTATAGGTCAAACAGTGGCCGCTCCCTAAGGAAAAGTTCGGGGTGCTACATAAAATAGTTAAAAAGCTATTTTAAAAAGGACATGTTTCACCCATTTTCTGTCTTTAGAATTCTTCTGTGTTTGTAATTCAGAAAATATCAGGCAGATGGCTCATGCTAACTGACCTAAGAGCGGTTAATGCGGTAATTCAAACTATGGGGTCTCTCCAACTCGTGTTGCCTTCTCCAGCCATGATCCCCTTTAATTATAATTGATCTGAAGGATTGCTTTTTTACCATTCCTCTGGCAAAACAGGATTTTGAAAAATTGGCTTTTACTATGCCAGCCATAAGTAATAAAGAACAAGCCACCAGATTTCAGTGGAAAGTGTTACCTCAGGGAATGCTTAATTGTCTAACTATTTGTCAGACTTTTGTAGCTCAAGTTCTTCAACCAGTTAGAGACAAGTTTTCAGACTGTTATTCATTATGTTGATGATATTTTGTGTGCTGCAGAAACAATAGACTAATTGTTACACATTTCTGCAGACAGAGGTTTCAAACGCAGGCCTAACAATAGCATCTGATAAGATTCAGACCTCTACTCCTTTTCGTTATTTGGGAATGCAGGTAGAGGAAAGAAAAGTTAAACCACAAAACATAGAAATAAGAAAAGACACGTTAAGAACATTAAATGACTTTCAAAAATTGCTAGGAGATATTAATTGGATTCAGCCAACTCTAGGAATCCCTACTTATGCCATGTCAAATTTGTTCTCTATCTTGAGAGGGGACCCGGACTTGAATAGTAAAAGAACATTAACTCCAGAGGCAGCTAAAGAAATTGAATTAGTTGAAGAAAAATTTCAGTCAGCACAAGCAAATAGAATAGATCACTTATCCCCACGCCAACTTTTGATTTTTGCTACTACACATTCTCCAACAGGCATCATTGTTCAAAATACAGATCTTGTGGAGTGGTCATTCCTTCCTCACAGTACAGTTAAGACTATTACATTGTACTTAGATCAAATGGCTACATTAATTTTTCAGGCAAGACTACAAATAGTAAAATTGTGTGGAAGTGACCCAGATAAAATCATTGTTCCTTTAAACAATGAAGAGGTTAGATAAGCCTTTATCAATTCTGGCGCATGGCAGATTGGTCTTGCTGATTTTGTGGGAATTATTGATAATCATTACCCAAGAACAAAAATCTTCCAGTTTTTAAAATTGACTATTTGGATTTTACCGAAAATTAACAGACATAAACCTTTAGAAAATGCTCTGATGGTGTTTACTGATGGTTCCAGAAAGGGAAAAGTGGCTTACACCAGGCAAAAAGAATGAGTCATTGAAACTCAATGTCACTCAGCTCAAAGAGCAGAATTGGCTGCTGTCATTTCAGTGTTACAAGGTTTTAATCAGCCTATTAACATTGTTTCAGATTCTGCATATGTAGTACAGGCTACAAAGGATGTTGAGACAGCCCTAATCAAATACAGTATGGATGATCAGTTGAATCAGCTGTTTAATTTGTTACAACAAACTGTAAGAAAAAGAAATTTCCCATTTTATATTACTCATGCTTGAGCACATACTAATTTACCAGGGCCTTTAACGAACGCAAATGAACAAGCTGACTTGCTAGTATCATCTGCCTTCATGGAAGCACAAGAACGTCATGCCCTGACTCATGTAAATGCAACGGAATTAAAAAATAAATTTGATATCACATGGAAAGAGGCAAAAAATATTGTACAACATTGTACTGAGTGTCAAGTCCTACACTTGGCCACTCAGGAGGCAGGAGTTAATCCCAGAGGTTTATGTCCTAATGCATTAGGGCAAATGGATGTCACACAATGACCTTCATTTGGAAAATTGTCATTTGTCCATGTGACAGTTGATACTTATTCACATTTCATATGGGCAACGTGCTAGACAGGAGAAAGTACTTCCCATGTTAAAAGACATTTATTATCTTCTTTTGCTGTCATGGGAGTTCCAGAAAAAAGTAAAACAGATAATGGGCCAGGATACTCTAGCAAAGCATTTCAAAAATTCTTAAATCAGTGGAAAATTACACATACAAGAGGAATCCCTTATAATTCCCAAGGACAGGCCATAATTGAAAGAAATAATAGAACACTCAAAGCTCAATGGGTTAAACAAAAAAAGGAAAAAGAGAGTAAGGAGTATAACACTCCCCAGATACAACTTAATCTAGCACTCTATACTTTAAAGTTTTTAAACGTATATAGAAATCAGACCACTACTTCTGCAGAGCAACATGTTACTGGTAGAAAGAACAGCCCACATGAGGAAAAACTGATTTGGTGAAAAGATCAAAAATAATACATGGGAAATAGGTAAGGTGATAACATGGGGAGAGGTTTTGCTTGTGTTTCACCAGGAGAAAATCAGCTTCCTGTTTGGATACCCACTAGACATTTGAAGTTCTACAATGAACCCATCAGAGATGCAAGGAAAAATGCCTCCGTGGAGACGGAAAACCCTCACTCGAGCACCATCAACTCACCAGGTGAACAAAATGGTGATATCAGAAGAAAAGATGAAGTTGCCATCCACAAAGAAAGCAGAGTTGCTGTCCTGGGCCCAGCTAAAGAAGCTGACACAGTTAGCTGAAAAAAGCCTGAAGAACACAAGGGTAACACAAACTCCAGAGAATATGCTGCTTGCAGCTTTAATGATTGTATCAATGGTGGTAAGTCTCCCTATGTCTGCAGGAGCAGCTGCAGCTAATTATACCTACTGGGCCTATGTGCCTTTCCCACCCTCAATTCAGGCAGCCACTTGGATGGATAATTCTATTGAAGTATATGTTAATAATAGTGCATGGGTACCAGGCCCCACAGATGACGGTGGCCTTGCCCAACCTGAAGAAGAAGGAATGATGATAAACATTTCCATTGGGTATCATTATCTTCCTATTTGCCTGGGGAAAGCACCAGAATGCTTAATGCCTGCAACCCAAAATTGGTTGGTAGAAGTACCTACTGTCAGTGCCATTAGTAGATTTACTTATCACATGGTAAGTGGAATGTCACTCAGGCCACAGATAAACAATTTACAGGACCCTTCTTATCAAAGATCATTACAATGTAGGCCTAAGGGGAAGCCTGGTCCCAAGGAAATCCCCAAAGAATCAAAAAGCCCAGAAGTCTTAGTTTGGGAAGAATGTGTGGCTGATACTGCAGTGGTACTACAAAACAATGAATTCGGAACTATTATAGACTGGGCCCCTCGAGGCCAATTATATCATAATTGTATGGGCCAGACTCAATCGTGTTCACAGGTCCCATCCATCTGGCCCATTAATATGGCCTATGATAGTGATTTAACTGAAAGCCTGGACCAGGTTCATAGAAGGTTAGAATCACTCTATCCATGGAAATGTAGTGTGTAAAACCCCCTTATATGCTATTTGTAGGAATCATAGATCTTAAACCAGATTCCCAAACTATAACCTGTGAAAACTGTAGATTGTTTACTTGCATTGATTCAACTTTGGACTGGCAGCACCATATTCTGCTAGTGAGGGCAAGAGAGGGCATGGGGATCCCTGTGTCCATGTACCGACTGTGGGAGGCTTCCTCATCCATCTATATTTTAACAGAAGTATTAAAAGAAGTTCTAACTAGATCCAAAAGATTCATTTTTACTTTGATTGCAGTGATTATTGGTCTTATTGCAGTCACAGCAACTGCTGTATGTAGACAACTGCTTGATGTAGACACTCAGCCATCAAGAAGGTGGAGCCAACTCCTCACTCCATAAGTGTGGGCTCTGCATAGTGACTTGCTCCAAAAGAACACATGCAGTATTGACAAGGAGAAAAAATAACTTCACAGTGGAGAAACCTGACAAACAGTAGCTCTGCCAAATGATCCAAGTGAACATCAAAGATGACAGTTCACCTTGAGAACATGAAGTGACAATGGGGGACATTCTACAAAATTCCTGACCAATCCTCCTCAGTACTATCAAGGTCATCATGAGATGGAAAGCCTGACACACTGTCACAGCCAGGAAGAGCCTACGTGATGACTACATGTCATGCGGGGTCCTGGATGGGATCCTGGGTCAGAGTAAGACAGAACTAAGGGAGTCCAAATGAAATATGAACTTTAGTTAATAATAGCTTATCAGCCAGGCGCGGTGGCTCAAGCCTGTAATCCCAGCACTTTGGGAGGCCGAGGCGGGCGGATCACGAGGTCAGGAGATCGAGACCATCCTGGCTAACACAGTGAAACCCCGTCTCTACTAAAAATACAAAAAATTAGCCAGGCGAGGTGGCGGGCGCCTGTAGTCCCAGCTAAGTGGGAGGCTGAGGCAGGAGAATGGCGTGAACCCCGGGAGGTGGAGCCTGCAGTGAGCCAAGATCCCGCCACTGAACTCCAGCCTGGGAGATAGAGCAAGACTCCATCTCAAAAAATAAAATAAAATAAAATAAAAAATAAAAAAATAAAAAAATAGCCTATCAGTATTGGTTCATTAACTGTCACAAATTATGTAAGATATTAATAAGCCATGTGAGACACACTGATAGAAGATGTTAATGAGAGGAAACTAGGTTGCGGCTACATGGCAAATCTCTGCTTTTTTTATTGGCAATTTCTGTGTAAGTAAAAAAATGATGTAAAATAAAACTTTATTTAAAACAGTTATATTTTTTAATGCTTCCTTGTTTAATTATTTATGCTGTGAATTACTAGTAATTGACATTGTTAACTAATCCTGTTTTTTTAAGTAAGAGCATTATGACACAAAAAATTAAACAGTGCAGACTGATACATAAATCAAAACAAATGTTCTTTACATGTTTTCTGTTACAGTAGTAACACATATGTGTAAGCTTCATTATCATATTTTTTTCTTGTGCTGTGGTTGTGTCCTGGGTTCATTCTCTAAAATGCTGATCACCTTAGACCAGGAAAAAAATAAACTTACAGACTCTGCTTCAATTCATGGCTAAATATTTTCAAAACAGTGATTTTGTAAAAATACGTTCCAACGGCAAATTGATTCATTGTGATGAGATCACTTATTCCAAAGACTTCTTGTCTTTATTTTGTTCCCATGCCTACCTTTTAGCCATAATACAACAGAATCAAATGTTGGCCCTTGGGAAAAAATATTCAAAGAAAGAAAGAATGTGAACAGAACTTACAACCATGATGATTCAATGTTTTACCACAATGCTTTCTAAAACAGAAGAGTGTAAAAGGATATTCAAAGTCAATTTCCTCGGAGAGGCTTTGCAGAAAATGAGGAAACTAGAGAAATAAAAATGGCAGGACATTCTACGGGTGATTTTCGATGTTGCTATGTTTTAGGGGAAAAAAATACTTTACCTTTTAAAGAATCACAAAGAATTATTGGGAACCCAAACTCTGGAATGTTTGCAAATTTAATTGAGCTTCTATGTAATTATGTCTATGTAGCTAGGCATGAAGTTGATGGTTTTTTAAAAATCTATGTCTTATTTGTGCAATAAACTACCCAATAAATAATTAATGCTCATAGGAAAACATGTTGGACTTTGTGAAGGGAAAATAAATCTTGGGGACCCAAAATCACAAAGCTAAAAGCAAAAGTCAAGCTGGGAACTGCTTAGTGCAAATCTACCTCCCATTCTATCCAAAGTCACCCATCTGCTCACCAAGATAAATGCATATCTGATTGCCTCATTTGGAGAGGGTAATCGGCAACACAAAAGAATGAAACCATTTGTCCCTTACTTACCTATGACCTGGAAGCCCCCTCTCTGGGCTTCTTTTCAAGTTGTCTCACCTTTCTGGACTGAACCAATGTACATCTTACACATATTGATTGATGTCTCATGTCTCTCTAAAGTGTATAAAGCCAAGCTGTGCCACGACCACCTTGGGCCCATGTTGTCAGGACCTCCTGAGGAGGCCTCATGGGCATGCATCCTCAAACTTGGCAAAATAAACTTTCTAAAAAATCTGAGAGCTGTCTCAGATTTTCAGGGTTCATACATGTAATGTAGGATGTCAATGTTTATAAAACAGACATTATTCTGTCTACTATTACAAATATGCTGCCAATTAACCTTAGGCTTTCTCAACAAAATGAAAAATGATGAGGTACAAACAGTATATGTAAACTTAAATAATGTTGCAAGTTTTAATATGCCTACTTTTCAATTTTTCAATACTATTTTTACTACTTTAACACTGTAAGAAAAATGAGTAATTAAAACATGAATAAAAGTGTTTACAAGGGTTGCACGTGTTTCCTCCAGCCTCTGCCCATCCCCAGCTTTCATCCCAACGGTGCTGATGGTGACTCTAAGCATTTCTCCTTTCTCTATATCAAGATATCTCCCCAGAAACAAGCCCAAATCTTACCATATGTTCTGGCACGCTATGGTGATGAGCAGTGGTGAGCAGCTGAAGCCTCAAGGAAGGGATGCTTTTGTAAAACAAGACTTGTAGAATATAACTTGTGAAAGTAAAGCCTATGGCAGAGTTCGTCCTCAGCACACGGGGAGCTGACAGGAAGCTTTTGCCTCACCTTCCTCAAAGGCCTGCAGCCACGTCTCCCCAGGTCAGTCTTAAGGACAATGAAACTCTGGTCTTCACTGTAGACACGCTACCACTGTAGACATGCTCCAAAGCCATGGTGACCCACCTTTGGGTGGGTCCTGAGGAGAACAAAGCTCTGGTTCTAATCCTAAACCTAACCCTGTCCCAAGACTTTGACCCTGAACCTAAACTCTGATCCCTACCCTGCTCCCTAATTCTCACCCTTACTTTGACCCTGACTTTGATCTTGACCCTGATCATGACCCCACCTCTAACCATACTTCCAGCCCTGACTCTGACCCAGATCCCAACCCTAACCCTAACCCTATTATTATCTTTATGATCTATCTCTAATCTTACCCTCTAGCTCTAAATAGCTGTACCCAACAGCACTTTTTATTTATTTAACTTCTTTTCCTTGAATTCTCTAAGGATATCCTAAAGGAGATGTCATTATGTATTTTGCATTCCCTCTAAGTGGTATGGCTTCAGATGTGAAGTTCTAATCCTTTGCAAGACATAAAAAGTTTGGAGGGTAATAGTACTGGGTTGTTAGGGATGCATGTTGGCATTCATGATAGTCATTGGTGCTGTTCTCCAAATATTTTCAGTTCATTTTTTATGAATGAATTCTGACTGTTCCATCCTACCTACTTAAATTTTTGCATGGCCACATGACTTTTTTGTTTGTTTGTTTGTTTTTTGCCAATGGAGGTGAGATGAAATAACATGTCACTTTTTCAGAAGAGATCTCCAAGAAACAGAGTTCTATTCTGCATGCTTTTTTCTCTTTTCTATAGCAATGGGGATCTTATTGATGGTCCCTCCTTCGGTCTGGATTCCTGTGTTAGGATGACACAGCACAGAGCTACCTCTCACCTGACCCATGATGAGATGTAAATAAATGACGAAGATTTTTGACCCACTGAAATTTGGAGGTTGTTTGTCACCACAGTTTAACCTAGCCCCCATTGACTGATGCAGGGCTGAAGAATGAGTCCAAACTGGATCTGGACAAGACATGTGAAGAGCACTCCAGGCTGAGTAAAATTCAAGTGTTGTCTGAAAGATAACAGTGAGCACAATATGTTATTGGGGTGGGTGTGGGATAAATAAGGTATATCAGGTGAGAATAATGAGAAACTCAACTTTAAAAGATGGTGCTGATTTGGACTGTGGAGAGATCCAAATGCTCTGCTTAGCATTTGACATTGTGATGGATGAACCACTAATTAAGAGCCCAAAATGAAGGCTTGGGGTAAACATCTGAGGGTGTCTAATATCCCAACTTTTCATCCTAGAATGGGCAGAGTCCTTGACCCCCTTCTAGGGAGACTTCCAAAAGAAAAAAGACCTGCATTTCTTCAACAACGCACACTGAGAGACTTTCCTGCTCTTTTGACATGTGGCTAACACTCCTCACCTTTCATTCTGTCATCAGTGTTTCAGGGAAACACCTTTAACTCTCTATGATTTACAGGTTATTAAATGGCCCTTATAATTCCCTCCAGGGGTGGAAAACACTAATGATGATGGTGTCTGAGCTCACAGCAGCAAGCAGGCATGTGTGTTCAGCAGCCATGTGGCTCATTGCTAGGAGCTTACTAAATAAAATATTCTACAACATTGCTTAACACAAGGGGAGACGCTCCTGACTCAGAGGGTTTAATTGCTCACCTACTTCTTTTTCTGCCCTCTTGGGCTCCTAAAATGAAAAGAGCACTGGGGTGATAAATTGAGTCAAAGGGGTGCCAGCCGCATCAGAGCAAAATAGATTCCTAAAAAATCCCTGGCCTAAGATGACAGCCTTGGCTGGATACATTTGAATGTGCTGATAGTGGACATGGTAGAGTGAAGGTGGTTGAAATCTTCATATTAAAGAACTTCCACCCAGATTGCAAGAAAAGAGAGAGGAATGGAGATGGCAGCACGAGTTCCTACAATAAAAGCAGATGTTTTGAGATCAGTTATATTTGTTCTGAAAAAAATACAGAAACCAAAGTTTAGCCTGAGGCTACAATTAATTGGGCAACAAGCGAGAGGCACATATGGCATAGACAGATTTAAACATTTCTCCCTTATATTAATACAAGTACTAAAATTACAAATATATTGATTCCAAATAAAACAAATATTTAAAAAACATAAATATTTTAGCATGTTTATGGAATCTACAGTAGTTTTTGAAGGAGATCTCACAAACAGGTTTGGTTTTTGAAGATTAGAACTGATGGTCTAGAGAATTCATTTCATTCCAGAGAAAGAAAGAGATGAATTTCTTAGGTTCCTTCAGGAATGTGTCTAGCTTTGCCTAATCTTTGTTTGAACTATGGATGCAGCAGAAGAAAACATGAGGATTTCACAGATTTAAGGTGTGAATGGGCTACAAGAGGCAATTGGAAATTCTTTGTCATTGAAATGACAAAGGCTGCTGTGAAAAAAGCAGAGAAAGGGAATTTTTTTAAAAAAAAGCAAACAACAAAAACAAAAACCCCACAAAAAAGCAAACAACAAACAAACAAAAAACAGAGGAAGTATTCAAAACACACTGGGCTGTGACTGCTTCCAGGAATGGGCTACAAGAGGCAATTGGAAATTCTATTTGCTTTGCAACTGTGAGTTTTCCAGCCTGCTTCCTTTCTAAAGTATATTACTTTGTTTTTGGTTCATGAAGTTATCCATTTCTGTTTTCTGGAACAGCTATGTATTTTCTTTATCTATCATCTATCTATCCACCTGCCTATCATCTATCTATCTATCTATTTACTATCTATCTTTTCTACCTTTCGCTATCAAGACCTGGGGTCAAGCAGGATAGAATTCCAGTGTATGTTCACTCTACCATTTAAAAGAAGAGCTCTTGTAGGCGTTCTCCAACACATCATAAACCTGAGCTTTCTAAAACAGGGTGTGGCAAACTACCATGCATGGGCGATGTCTGACACAGTCTGCATTTGTAAGTAAAAATGTACTGGGACACAGTGTCATGCATGTGTTATATAATGTCTCTGGCTACTTTCATGGTATAATGGAATAGCTGAGTCATTGAGAGAGGGACCATATGGCTTGGAAAAAAATAATTAACATTTAGCCCTTCGCAGAAAATATTTGCTGACTCTTCTTTTAAAAGGTCTCTGTTTAGAATGCTAACTATTGCCTTCTGGATAGAATCACTACTCTTTACCACAATCAACACAGCTTCAACCCTGCTTCTATATCCAGCCTCATCTATTATTTCCGCTCCTTCTCCTGATTTTCCTTCTGGCCGTGCTGATGGATTGTCAGTTTCCCAGATGTGCGAGAATCTCTCCTCCCTTCTTGACATTCTCATGCTTTCCCTCTGCCTCTCAAGAACTTCCTGTCCCATCTCTCATGACAAATCTCTTATTCATTCTTTAAGATGCAACCCCCTTTTCTCTTTCCTTAAAGAAGTCTGTCTGGCTCTATTTTGGGTGATGTGCTCCTTCTGCATCTCCCAGAGCCAGCCTGTGTGTGTCAGCTACAGCATTTATTTGCATCTCTGTGTCATATATCACCAAATCTGCCTAAGCTTGTGTGAGTCACTGCATGACAACTTCAGCCTCCACCAGCATTGTCCTCACTAACCACGAGGCTTAGACATTTGTCCAGTATGCTCAGGGTTGTGGGGTGGTAGCAGTAACCAGCTGATGAGCATCATTTCTTACATCAGAATCAAACCTGTAAATCTCTGCCATTCGTAAGTATTTGGAGTTTAAAATTGGCATAAAGATTTTCCTTAAAATAAGAACAAATGGCTTGAGTAGGCTTTTGGAATATATGATACTTCTGTTGGTTCATTTTGGTGTTCAGCATTCCCACATGAACCTAAACACGACTCTGCTCTTAGTAGCTGTGCGACCCTGGGAAAGTCACTCAATCACCCTCAGCTAAATTTTGTTGTGTGAGAAATGGGAAGAGAGTTGTGATTTTTATTTAGTGAGTAATAACAAACAAAAGGCATTTAGCTTCCTGGAACCTGGTATGTAGTAGATCCTCATGAAATACTAGCTCTGTTGATAAAACTAGACCGAAAAGACCTTTTGAAGTCAACAACAGTATCATGCAGTGAAGGATGAGATGAGAAGCTGCTGCTGCTGCTGCAGCCTGCAGCTCCTGGAGGCCCGTTTTGTCCATGATTTAGCAGGAATGCACTACCTTTACATGAGGAGACACTGCCCACAGGAACCAAGGCCATTCTTTGAAGACAAACATGTTTTAATAGACTGTGCATTATATAATAGTGTAATATAAATAATAATTTATTTACATTATTATGTTATGACTTTTGTACAGAGCTTTACACCTAGATATTCTGAAGTTGGTGGTCTGTGAGTGGCATCGAGTGATGACTGACACACTCTGACCTGGGGTAGAACAACACGTGTCCCTGCATTTGCTCAATTTCGGGGCATCACCACCTGCTTTCAAGAGTGTGTTTTCCTATCCTCCTGAGTTTTGCCCACTTAAGCAATGGTTTTGCTGTGATAAACAATTACACTATTTATCAAAATATTACTTTGGAGATTACTGGTTCACATAGTTAATTTTCAAGTTTTCTTAAAATATCAGGCCCTTAGCTAATGTCAGTGGCTCCAAGGATGAGAAGCTAAAAACACCTTTTTTTTTTTTTTTTTGGCCAAGACAAAAAAACAACACATTTCAAACTTTACTGTCTCATGCTAGTCCCTGGATAATTAGAAGTGAACACACTCCCCTCCCAGCCCAATCACAGCTAGTGAACAACCAAGATCTCCTGCAGGTGCCTTTGCCTTGGCTTTGTGAGCCTGGAGTTGCTGGCTGGCACTGGGCAGCAGACAGCAGAGCTGGTCCCATTTCTCCATGCTTTCCCCACTCTTTGGGGGACATGGGCACATTGAACAACCTGGGTCCTCACCTGGCGCTGACTGGGAAGCTATTTGATGTCAGTCTCAATGTGAACTTCTGATTTGAAAGGAGAGTATAGGTCACCCGGCCCCACTTACTCATTTTACCAAGAATGAAAATAAGGATCTATTCCAGACATGAGAGTACACATTGTAAGGCTGTGCAAGCTTGATGCACTTGTATCCACTCAGCACACACTTACTGAGTGCCAAGTGTCTCCAGCATGAAAGGTGCTCTAGTTCCTGGGGTTCAACCCTCCACAGAGGACAGCAGCACCTCAAGGGACAGAGGTGCAAAGAGCAATGTGGGGGCCCTTCTGCTGGAGAGGTGGCTAGGGAGGTCCTTAGAGGAAGTGACACCTGAGCTCTTCTCTGACGGGTGAAGCTGAATTACTTGAAGCTTACGGCAAAGAGGTGTCCAGGGAAGTGGAGCCTGTGAGCCAAAAGCATGAGCATAATGACTTGTCCAGAGAAGTGTAACAAGTTCCATATTGTTTTATGCCAAATCTGCACAAGAGTCACCAAAGGAAAGAGCAGGATCCTGGAGCCAGGGCCTTGGATTTCACCCGCTGGCAATGGGAATGTTCACTGGGAATTTTGGGGGGCAAAACATGAAAATGTTTCCTCCTAGCTCCAATTCTCTATCTCTCTGTCTCTTTCTGTCCCTCTCTCTCTCCCTTATATTTAATTTTTGTATTATCCTAAGAAAACACAGATGTCTCAGGCATGGGGTTTAGCAGCCTGCCTCTTTCTGGATGACCAGGGGAGCACTTTGGCCTCTGTGACCTTATTTACAATAATTCACGAATCTTGCAAAAAAAAAGTCATGGTAGCAGAGGTTAGAAAATCTCCTAGTGTTCCTTCTGACACTTTGAATTTATGATTAATATGTTTAATCTTCATCTTCTGAAAAGTCACCAGTTACACAGTGAGGACCATAAAGGGAGTCTGTTTCTGTGGTTTGTGGCTTCAACAGTCAGCAGTTCTGCAGCAACAGCATTGCATGTGGGTTTTAGGCTGACGATGCTCAACAGTGGACAATTCTCTTCACCTGCCTGGGCCCCACGGCCCGCCCTTCCATACAGTGCAGGGTCACAGCTGAGCTCTCCGAGACATCTCACAGGGCCTCGGCTTCTGAAGTATCAAGTGTCTTCTAGGTGAAGATTTGGTCTCATAGCCTTCGTGGCTTCTTCCAGGTAACCGTTGGTTTTATGACCTAACCCTGGTATATGTGTGACATATGTGTGAATGTGCTCCCTGTGGCAGAGCTGAGGAAGGACTCAGTCATCACAGATGCCAAAAGGCAAATGCGGTGTGCTTTTTTCCAACGCCTCCAGTCTTGTATTATTTTTACCCATCAGCCCATTTGAAAAAGAAAAAAAAAGCCTCCTCTTAGAATTAAATCCCCTCTGGAGATAATGAGCATTTTTTAAATCTTTCATTTTTTTTTAGTCGCATTTGCTCCCACTTCCTGCCAGGATCCACTAGAGGGCAGAGACACCCGTGTGTATTAGTGTGGCACTTGCTGAGTCATAATAAAAACAGATACCCTGCCCACCCGGAGCAGAACTCCAGTGCCGGGGCCAGCAGCAGCAAGTAAGAAAACCTTGGTTTCTGTATCTGCGTCAGCTACACAGTGCTTGCACACAGGAGGCATCAGCCAGTTTTCTCAGTTAAAGACACAGAAACAAAATGTGTCCTCACTACTTTTTGAATTTACCATGTTATCTAATATTTTAACTTAATTGAGTGAATAAACTCCCTATGCATCTGGACACATGCATGGAAAATTCACAAACATTTCAAATCAAAACAGAGTATTTTGCAAAAAGAAAATTTCTTATATATGTGCATTTCACTTTTTTTTATCTTTTAGTGATTTTAATGTAATGAAATTGAAAACGCTGTGCTTCTAAAAGACTTTTTAAGGAGCACGGTATTTTTCCGTTAAAAAATTGGCAAATTATCTTCTACTATAGATAGAAGTTAATTGGCTGAGGGTAATAAACAGAAGATTAAAAAACAAACATTATCCCCTGATATTCTATCAAGGGCTACAGTGAATTACACACCCTGGCATGGGTTTGCACACCACGTGCTGGAAGCCAGCAGTCATGCAGGCCATGCTCTCCCACATTTAAAGAAGCCCATGATTTGCAGATAACGTGACTGTATATTTAGAAAACCTCATCATCTCAGCCCAAAATCTCTTTAAGCTGATAAGCAACCTCACAAAGTCTCAGGACACAAAATCAATGTGCAAAAATCACAAGCATTCTTATACACAAATAACAGAAAAACAGAGAGCCAAATCATGAGTGAACAGTTCATGAGCAATTCACAATTGCTTCAAAGAGAATAAAATACCTAGGAATCCAACTTACAAGGGATGTGAAGGACCTCTTCAAGGAGAACTACAAACCACTGCTCAGCGAAATGAAAGAGGGTACAAACAAATGGAAGAACATTCCATGCTCATGGTTAGGAGGAATCAATATTGTGAAAATGGTCATCCTGCCCAAGGTAATTTATAGATTCAATGCCATTCCCATCAAGCTACCAATGACTTTCTTCACAGAATTGGAAAAAAACTACTTTAAAGTTCATATGGAACCAAAAAAGAGCCCGCATTGCCAAGACAATCCTAACACGGAAGAACAAAGCTGGAGACATCACACTACCTGTATTCAAACTATACTACAAGGCTACAGTTACCAAAACAGCATGGTACTGGTACCGAAACAGAGATATAAACCAATGGAATAGAACAGAGCCATCAGAAATAATACCACACATCTACAAGCATCTGATCTTTGACAAACCTGAGAAAAACAAGAAATGGGGAAAGGATTCTCTGTTTAATAATTGGTGCTGGGAAAACTGGCTAGTCATATGTAGAAAGCTGAAACTGGATCCCTTCCTTACACCTTATGCAAAAATTAATTCAAAATGAATTAAAGACTTAAATGTTAGACCTAAAACCATAAAAACTCTAGAAGAAAACCTAGGCAATACCATTCAGGACATAGGCATGGGCAAGGAATTCATGTCTAAAACACCAGAAGCAATGGCAAAAAAAAAGCCAAAATTGACAAATGGGATCTAATTAAACTAAAGAGCTTCTGCACAGCAAAAGAAACTGCCATCAGAGTGAACAGGCAACCTACGGAATGGGAGAAAATTTTTGCAATCTACTCATCTGACAAAGGGCTAATATCCAGAATCTACAATGAACTCAAACGAATTTATAAGAAAAACAAACAAAAAACCCCATCAACAACTGGGTGAAGAATATGAACAGACACTTCTAAAAAGAAGATATTTATGCAGTCAAAAGACAGAAGAAAAAATGCTCATCATCACTGGCCATCAGAGAATTGCAATTCAAAACCACAATGAGTTTTTTTAAACTATCCAGAAATGATCCACCTTGCTTTGGAAATTGAGATTACACTTGCATGGATAGTAAAGATAACCAGGTTACAGAGTACTCTTTCTCGTTACTGGAAAGCAACTTCAACAAGGTCCCAATTAAATTTGAATCAAGTTATTAGCTTCTATGGTTATGGTGCCTTGAACATCCAAGTATAATCCAGTAACAGAGGAAGATATTAAACTAACAGGTCATGGTTGAGTCAAGTAATTAAAACCCTAGGCAGAGCAGGAGGGAACTTCAGAAGGGTTGTTACATCCCAGAAGAACAGTTCTGAAGTACCCTGGAGACCTTTCTAATAACATAGCAACTAACAGTTCATCTAGCAATGAGGTACCTGATAACCGCACGGTGAACGTCTTTATAATGAGCTTTCTTGGCATACCCTATCCTCTTTAATCACCTACAATATACCCTAAGATGAGATTTTAATAACAGAAATAGGCACTTACTCAACAATACATCACTATGACTATTTTTGTAACTTACTGGTACAGAATAGAGCCTACTTCTTTATGACTCCAGATTGTGTCATTGATTTATTGGGATGTCAGAATTTCAACGAGTTGGAATTTTTTTTTTTCTTTTTGAGACCGAGTCTCTCTCTGTTGCCCAGGCTGGAGTGCAGTGGTGTGATCTCCACTCACTGAAACCTCCGCCTCCTGGGTTCAAGTGATTCTCCTGCCTCAGCCTCCCCAGGAATTGGGACTGCAGGTGTACACCATCACACCTGGCTATTTTTTTTTTTTTTTTGGTAGAGACGGGGTTTCACCATGTTGGCCAGCCTGGTCTCAAACTCCTGACCTCAAGTGATCCACCCGCCTCAGCCTCCCAAAGTGCTGAGATTACAGGCGTGAGCCACTGCACCCGGTCAGAATTATTTTAAATCAAGATGCTTGCCCTGTGACCTCAAACAACTCAAGACATTGGTTCTAGCTATCCTGTAGTTTTCCCTTGATTAATATTCACTTATTGCTTATTAAGGAAGATGCAAATAAGCATGCTGTTCCCAGCAGAAAGCATCACTACATCAAAGGTAGAAAAAAGAATCCTCCTTGACTTATGAGGACTAAATAAGAGACAAAGCAGGTAAAGATTCCTTTGTACAGGCTGAGAAAATGAATCATAGTAATGAAAGAATAAGCCTGAGACAAATCAAAACAGCAAAGTATGAGGAAATATTTGGGGTAAATCACATGATGCCAAGGCAGCTTATACTTACCATATCTCACATAATGAACAGTGAGTCCAATACACACTGCCAGGACGATCAGGGATATGAAGATGATGAGGCCGATGAACCAGGGCTCCCAACAAACTCTTTTCCTAGCCGTCACCACATCTGGCCTAAGGAAGAAAGTAAATAGATAGAGTATTTCAGAGCATGCAACACATCCACTCCTTAGACAAAACAGATATTTTTGGGGAATAAAGGACATTCAGTTGGAGGGTTGTGTACTGTCTGGGTTTAGAGCACACCCTGGTTCTAGGCTGCTGAGGCCAATCCTGATTCTGACTCCTGTTTCTGGGCAAGTAGTTTGACTTTTCTGTGCTTCAGTTTCCTCATCCATAAAAGGAAGATGATAATGATAGTACCTATTTCATAAGATTAGGGTTAGGGCTAGGGTTAGGGCTAACAATGCCTGACATGTAGAAAGTGCAATATTAAATGTTATCTATCACTTGTTGAGCCAGCCATGTACTTGATATAGAGTTAGACACTCAGGAGCTATAGAAATATTTTAAGCCTTTTCCCTAGCACTCTAGAATCTTAAATAGCCTTTGAAATGTGTTACAGCTTGAAGCATACCAGGTTTCACATAGAGTTGCTAATTCTATTCTTCTAATTTTCTGATCTATTACCAAACCAAACTTTGAGGATACATAGAACAGACAACCAGAGGCCGCTTCCTAAAGAACCTGAGGTTTTGAGCTAATATTTACCTCTAAGCTTTAATGATGCTACAGGAGGCTGGACACGGTGGCTCACGCCTGTAATCCCAGCACTTTGGGAGGTAGAGGAGGGCAGATCACGAGGTCAGGAGATCAAGACCATCCTGGCTAACACCGTGAAACCCCGTGTCTACTAAAAATACAAAAAAAATTATCCGGGTGTGGTGGTGGGCGCCTGTGGTCCCAGCTACTCGGGAGGCTGAGGCAGGAGAATGGCATGAACCCAGGAGGCAGAGCTTGCAGTGAGCTGAGATCGCGCCACTGCACTCCAGCCTGGGCAACAGAGCGAGACTCCATCTCAAAAAAAAAAAAAAAAAGATGCCACCGGAAATTCTTTTTGTATGAGATTCCCTCAACTTCTCCTATTTGTTCTGCCTTCAAAAATACAAGTTACTGAAAAACATTGGTCCACATGATTTTTGTTTGATTGGTAAAGTTGCTGTCCCATTGGGTTATAATATTTGGTAAGCAAACTCTAAAGCCAGAAATGTGAAATAATAAGTCAGAGATGACTAAGGAGTTTGAATACGATACTCTTATTTTAGATTTCTTGAGGCATTTACTATGCCAGTGTGTGCTGTGCTTTTTTTTTCTAGAGTGCTGTCTGCTACATGAGGACTTGAGGAAAACATGATATTCTCCTGGAGGAGTACTGGGTGTTGAATCAGAAAAAGGAGAATTCTAAGTGCAGCCCTTTCCATAACAGATCTGCGACTTGGACAAATCATTTAAACTTCGAGCTCAATTTCTCCTTGTATCAGTAAAGAGTGGGATAACCATTCCATCTAAAGCACTTTGGGACCTAAAATTAGATCATGAATGTGTAAACAGCAAAACATTTTACAAAAAATACTTTTTGTTTACAAAAATCAAGAACACTCTGTTTCCTGATGATATAGGATCAGGAAGTGATGATATTATCATGTTGGCCCCTGTCACACCATCATTACATCCTGTCTCTGGCTGGACACAAAATAAACAGCATTGGCACAGAAGTCAATGGTGTTATCATCGCTATACAATCCTGTCCCTGGGAAAGGCACTGAGATGTAGTGGAAGGCTCCAGGGACTCTGCTTGTTCTCCTGCCTTGTTCCTGTGATTTTTCCACAGGGCCGTAACCAGGGAAGCTTTATCTTACTCTTCCCAACCTTTCCCATCTCCAGTTTTCCCTTGAGTAGAATTCCAAACACCTGTTCCTAGAATGGCAATTACTGCAATATAAAAAGTCTTCTCCACAATGAGGTTACGTTTTACCTGCAACAGTGCCTAAGAAACCCGCAAAACTGCCTCCTGTTCCTTCATCCCTGAATGCTTGCTATTAATCTGTTGCAGAAGAAAGGAGATGCCTGTAACAGACGTAAGCAAAACTTTGAGGGGGAATACGGGGAGAGGAGGGTTTCTCAACTAATATCAAAACATGTCGGATGAAGAATATGAATGTGTGCTTGTAGAAAACATGAAATCATCAAAAGTATATGATTGTTATGTAGAATTGTGAAATATTAGACGCGTTCTATTTGTTCTGCAGTAAGTTTTTTGTTTTTTGGTTTTTTTTTTTTGAGACGGAGTCTCGCTCTGTCGCCCAGGCTGGAGTGCAGTGGCGCGATCTCGGCTCACTGCAAGCTCCGCCTCCCAGGTTCACGCCATTCTCCTGCCTCAGCCTCTCCAAGTAGCTGGGACTACAGGCGCCCGCCACTACGCCCGGCTACAGTAAGTTTTAATCAAGACAAAAATGTAGACACTGCATCCATTCTATTGATGAGGTAGGTTTCATGTATTAACATTAAAAAGGTTAATGATAAGTTTTAATCTTAAAAAGTTATAGAATAATATGCATTCCATGTTTCAGTTTTTATAAATAAAACTATATACATGTGTGCATAACAAAATATATAGAAGACACAACAAATATTTATTAGTAAGAAGCAGAATAACATATAAGCAAGAAATTTTAATTTTAATTTACGGTTTTGTTTGTTTTGTGGTGGATTTTTTAAGAATAACATTATGGCTTTTGAATTAAAAAAGAGAGAGAGAGACATAGGACGTTCTTAAAATATGAAAAAAAAAAACTAAGGAAGATTATAGATGTATTTTCATGGAATTTACATCACTGCAGTGTCCAAGGTACCACTGTGATTCCTTTTCTGACCCCCACCTTCCCACATTACTCACAACTATTTTAGTGACATGCTGTCCTGGTTGGATAGAAGAAGACAAAAGGGATAACATGGGACAAAGAAAAAAGAGAATCCAGTCAAAAATACTTTGAATAAACAATTAAGAGATTATATTTCTGAGCCCTGCCACCAACTCATTTATTATATAGTCTTGTACACACAGATTCAATTATCTGTCTTAATTTCTCCATGTGAAAAACAAGGATAATAAGTCCAGACCCCTCCTAACCTAATGAGCTAGGTAGAGATAAAAATGATAAGGCCGTTTGGTACTTTGAGCTCCCAAGTGGAAAAATCATTGTACAAATAACAAGGATGATAATTATCATCACCATTATTTTAATTATTCGTAATAGTGGTAGTGACCACATTACTAAGATGTTTGTCATTTGAAACATTATTTGTTCTTTTCCCAGTCTGTATAGCATTGTTTTTCAAACTGATTCACACTATTTTTTTAGCTTTTTTGAGATATAATTGACCCTATTTCTTACTTACTTTTTTATTTTCTCAGTAAGTGATTCAATACTGAATTCCTTCAAATTAGACGTGAAAAAAGTATGCTCAAAGAAAGTAGTAAAGCGAAGGACTAAATTTATTTTACCTATCAACAGACATTTGTATAATTAACCTCCTCCTGAACATACGTAAACACTTGTCCAGTCTTTATTTCCATCTATCAAAACTTATGTGCACCTATTCATGTAAAATCACCTTCAGATAGACTGAATTCTAATAGCTTTAGTAATATCAAATTGCCTTCTTTATATGATTTTCTTTTCAATCTGGAGACATGTATAATTAGTGACAAGTCAAGTGAATATAACAGTTAAAGTATGCTTATGTTTTTTAGCCCCGAATTACCAGAAAACAAGCAATATGTTTAGAGCTGCATTATTATTATCACTTATTAATGTGTCATTTTTAGAATAGTGCTAAAAAAGAAAAGCAGCAGCAACAGCAAAAAGACAAGGGGAAAAATGTACTAAAAGTAATAATGACAAGTCAAGGCTCAGTGTTTCAAAGAAAAATTTACCAGAAGAAGCCTCTTCACAGCAATACCACCAATCAATAGTGGGTCTTTTAAAAAAAGAAAAATTATACTTTAAGCTCTGGGGTACATGTGCAGAATGTGCAGGTTTGTTACATAGGTATACACGTGCCGTGGTGGTTTGCTGCACCCATCAACCCGTCATCTACATTACGTATTTCTCCTAATGCTATCCCTCCCCTAGCCCCCCACCCACTGACAGGCCCCAGTGTATGATGTTCCATTCCTTGTGTCCATGTGTTCTCATTGTTTAACTCCCACTCATGAGTGAGAACATGCAGTGCTTGGTTTTCTGTTCTTGTGTTAGTTTGCTGAGAATGATGGTTTCCAGCTTCATTCGTGTCCCTGCAAAGAACATGAACTCATCCTTTTTTATGGCTGCATAGTATTCCCTGGTGTATGTATGCCACATTTTCTTTATCCAGTCTATCATTGAAGAAGAAAGGAGATGCGTATAACAGACATCACTGATGGTCATTTAGGTTGGTTCCAAGTCTTTGCTATTGTGAATAGTGCCGCAATAAACATACGTGTGCGTGTGTCTTTAAAGCAGCATGATTTATATTCCTTCGGGTATAGACTCAGTAATGGGATCGCTGGGTCAAACAGTATTTCTGGTTCTAGATCCCTGAGGAATCGCCACACTGTCTTCCACAATGGTTGAACTAATTTACACTCCAACCAACAGTGTAAAAATGTTCCTATTTCTCCACATCCTCTCCAGCATCTGTTGTTTCCTGACTTTTTAATGATCGCCATTCTAACTGGCATGAGATGGTATCTCATTGTGGTTTTGATTTGCATTTCTCTAATGACCAGTGATGATGAGCTTTTTTTCATGTTTGTTGGCTGCATAAATGTCTTCTTTTGAGAAGTGTCTGTTCATATCCTTTGCCTACATTTTTATGGGCTTGTTTTTTTCTTGTAAATTTAAGTTCTTTGTAGATTCTGCATATTAGCCCTTTCTCAGATAAACAGATTGCAAAAATTTTCTCCCATTCTTCCGGTTGCCTGTTCACTCTGATGATAGTTTCTTTTGCTGTGCAGAGGCTCTTTAGTTTAATTAGATCCCATTTGTCAATTTTGGCTTTTGTTGCCATTGCTTTTGGCATTTTAGTCATGAAGTCTTTGCCCATGCCTATGTCCTGAATGGTATTGCCCGGGTTTTCTTCTAGGGTTTTTATGGTTTTAGGCCTTATGTTTAAGTCTCTAATCCATCTTGAGTTAATTTTTGTATAAGGTGTAAGGAAGAGGTCCACTTTCAGTTTTCTGCATATGACTAGCCAGTTTTCTCAAGACCGTGTATTAAATAGGGAATCCTTTCCTCATTGCTTGTTTTTGTCAGGTTTGTCAAAGATCAGATGGTTGCAGATGTGTGGCATTATTTCTGAGGCCTCTGTTCTGTTCCATTGGTCTATATATCTGTTTTGGCATATGTTACGTATTTGACAGTAGCTTAGCTCTTAGGATTGTGCCTGCTTATCCTGTCAACAAAAGTATTTGAGATGTGTTTTACTTTGTGAAAAGCCCAAACCAGCAAGCATTGGTAACATCATTCATCCTTCTCACACTTTCTAGAACAAGACTAGAAAAATATGCACAGTAGAATTAAAAAAGAATATTATATATATGTACATGGATTATATATTTTCATTGCTGTTTTTTAAAGAATAAATACAAGCAAATTATTCCATATAAAATTACAAATAACATATTTCTGCCTTATACACTGGAAGACAAAACACATCTATAAGTATCTAATAGCATCATCCAGGCCCTTGGGCTAAATTACAATGTTCGCATTCCATACCATAATAATTACGGCTAGTTCTCATAGAGAAGTTACAAAACCCAGAGTTTAACTATTTCTATTTAACGAACCATAAAACTTAAGTGGCAGTGTCTTTCCCCTACCTTTAAAAGGAGGTTGTGAAGATTGCATATGATATCAACAGACTTTGTTAGATAGGTGTACTACATAAATATTAGTGGCAACTCAACAGTAAGGAATGTCTCTGACCTCCACTGTGATTATCATCAAGGTCTTTATTAAGTTCACAGCTAGATATGGTACAGCACAGGTGACTACAAACTGATATTTCAGTTGACACTTGGCCTAATCTCTAGAAATTTGCAGCTACGTACAGATAGGTGAGTTGCAAAAAAATTAAAGATATTATTAAGTAATTAGTTATGGGTTTATAGACTTAAATTAAGCTACTGAAGTTTGAATTCTACTGATATAATTGCTTTCTTCTCCTCAAACCTTTTTTAGTTCAAGATAATAAATTGGCGTTATCTGAGTCAGCAACTTTATACGCAACAATATCCCACAGCAAAGTTAATGAGGGATGCCATTGCAGACAATCATAGGGAATTCTACACACTTCAAAGTGTGAAAGAAAAATAAGAATTGACAAGCAGTGTGCTGATATCATGGCAAGTGTATCAGAAGAAAATGATTGGGAAACCTGAGATAGAGACACTCTTGTGGCTGCTGATAGATAGCTTGAGACTTTCAGAAACTACCGAATCTTCCTGTTGACATTGTCTAGATGACTCCAAGAAAGTTTGCATGATACAATGGAAGTAGATCTAAACTGGAAAACCAGTAACGTATGTCTTAGTGTTAGTTCAAACAGATGAGAAATCTGAGAGCATATTCCACATCACACGAGTTCTAGCATCCCCTGAGCCACAACTTGTATGATGTTGAGAGCTCTCCTTTTCTTCACATGTTAAAAAATCAGTGGAAATTTAAATTGATCTAAATGTTCTTCAATTGCCAACCAAGCTAATGTTCCATGCCTCACATAACACAAAAATATTAAATATCCTAATTAAAATTCAGCATTTATTGCCGGGTGCGGTGGCTCATGCCTGTAATCCCAGCACTTTGGGAGGCCGAAGCGGGCGGATCACGAGGTCAGGAGATCGAGACCATGGTGAAACCCCGCCTCTAATAAAAATACAAAAAATTAGCCAGGCGTGGTGGTGGGCACCTGTAGTCCCAGCTACTCAGGGAGGCTGAGGCAGGAGAATGGCGGGAACCTGGGAGGCAGAGCTGGCAGTGAGCCGACATTGCGCCACTGCACTCCAGCCTGGGCCACAGAGCAAGACTCCATCTCAAAAAAAAAAAAATTCAGCATTTATTAAACAATCAGACTTCAGGTAATTTTTCAAATGCCTCATTTTTCTGTTGACTACAATGTCAGATAATTTGAAATAATTTGCAGTCAAACTAAGAGACTACAAGTTATTTGAAACGATCTAAGTACCATACCTGAGAAAGCCAGACTTTGAAAATCATACTTTACTACTTGCTTTGAGAAGTTGGTTAAGGGGTACAAAAGTATGGATAGAAGGAATAAGTTCTACTATTCAGTACAGTAGGGAACTTTTAGTTAACAATATCTTGTTGTGAATTTCAAAACAGCTAGAAGAGAACTGTAATATTTCCAACACAAGATGGTGATAGACATCCCAGTTACGTTGATTTGATCATTACACATTGCATACAAGCATCAAAATATCACAGATACCCCCAAAATATGTATAACTACTACGCATCAATTTTTTAAAATCTCTAGACCCTGATTAAATTGTGCCTGAATGTGACAGTTGGGCCACATGCTAACAGCCTGTTGTGTCCTCTGGCTTGCTGTTTCCTTAGAAAGCACTCTAAACCATACACTAAGAATTCTTTAGACAATCTAGAAATTTCTACATGTAACAAAATTCTATCTGAATTAATTCAGCAATGAAGAGAAATTGAAAAATGTATAGACCTTGTCAATGTTTAAATAATTCTTCCAAAATGAAAAGTGAGTTTTCTTGATTAAAGAATTTTCTGCCTGAGTTACCGACCTGAAATATATGTAAGAATTCAGTTTTAATTTTTGGATGGTACACAAAATTTATGAAATTTTTTATTATATACTCACCTTGACAATTATGTTCTAATATATTGGTATTTAATAATAACATAGTAAAATAAGCTCAGGTTCATATTAGAATAAAGTAGGATTTCTGTGCTAATTAATACCATAAAAATTATAAGAAATGCATTATTTTACCCAAAAGAACAAATACTTTTAGTTACCAATGTCCATGTGTTCACTTCATATCTATATACTGATGACTACAAAATCCACAACTGCAGCTCAGCTCACTTGCCGACACTTCAGAACTATATATTGACCAGCCTATGTTCATCACAATGGGCTATACCTCTTACCGTTCAAACTTAATACAGCTGTACTAGAAACTCCTAGACGCCTATCCCAAATATTTATTCTTTTTTTCCTAATAACAGAAACCTTGATCTTTGGTTAGGCACACAGCCACCAGAAAAATCAAATAATGCCCCTTGTCTGTAAGAGTCAGCATGTGAATACTTTCTTTCCCATGGAGTCTCTATTTTGTCAGCTAGAATTCTAATGTGCATTTCACAGTTAGAATACATATGTGCTGGTGGAAGCAAAGGTTGCCACAGTAGACCAGGATTTGGAAGACACATAACCAAGCTGGTAGAACAGCACAATAGTGGGAGCCTAGACTCCTGATTATTTTGTGAACCTCCCTACTAGCTCTTCCCTGCCTATCTCCAGAATTGTTTCGCATTAAACAGAACAAAATTCCATTTTATGTAATCCCCTGTTACTCTGGGTTTCCTGTCACTCATAGCTAAATCCAATACTATTATAATATGCAAAACAGATTGTTGCAATCAAGGGAAATTGCCATTTTCACATAATGATCTTTGGGAAAAGAGGACATGAAGACACATATTTACTAATTCTCTTGCGAATTCTGTATATATGAAAGATGGTAAACTATTTTAACTTAATTTTCTCTAGCAGCATAATTTTGAGATACAATTAATTATAATATTAATATGTCAGAAGACCAAGGTTCTAGTCAAGAGCCTCCTTGTAACAAGCTCTATGACTTCAAGCAAATGACTTCCATTTTCTTGTTTAGTGGATAAAGACTTGGGCTTAGGCATCCAACAGCTTGGGATTAGTCCTAACTGCCTGTTACTAGCTAGGTGGCAGTAGGAAAGTTACTCACCCTCTCTAAATCTACATTTCCCCACCCACAAATGGAGATAATGATAGGACCTAACTCAGAAGATTCTTCTGAAGATTAAATAAAGTAACACAAGGCAGATGGCACCATGCCAGGCACACAGTAAATACACCAAAAAAGTTGGCCATTTTCATTACTTCCTCTTTCATAATGAAAAATTAGTTTTAAGGTGGGTTGAAAAATCCACCCAGATGCCTCACATATGCCTAAGGGAATAAAAGGAAGGTAGAGGAAGCTTCTAGCCTCTATCCCACTCCACCCACAGCAATTCTGCTCCAAACATCAAGGGTCTGCATTAAGCTTCCAGTGCAAAAAGGGATTCAACTAGTAAAGAAAACTTTAAGAAGCATTCTTCTTCGGACCCATACAATTCAGAGACTTGAGTCAGGCAGCTGCCAATTGTCCTACAGTTTAGTACAAGAATTCAGTGCCCTGTTTTTAAAAGGCCAAATATAGCTTTATTGTTGAATCAAATAATGTATCCCCAAATGCCTAATAATGACTTGAATGTACTGTATAATTAAAAGATTGCTTTGAAATACTTTTAAAGTGTTCATTTATTATCTTTGGTATTTTCTGAATTAGGAAAGTTGAAACACTAAGATAAAGTAATTTTTTGAAAGCCAAGGTAAGTTATCTGTGCTTCACCAAAGAAGCACTTCTGATCCCAGAATCATGACCTGGCAGAAGACAGGACTAGAAAGCACAGGGCTGATGTGAGAACAGGTGTGCTCGGATTCCAGCTCTACCAGTCATTTAGCAGACACTTGGAAGTCTCAGTCTTCCTAATTTTTGGTTTCCCTAGCTGTAAAGTCACGGTAATATTAAAATTATCTGATTCTCAGGGTTGTAAAGTACTAAATGAGAAAACATATGTTGAAATTATATATGTAGCATATTTATGGCAAATAATATTTTTATTTTTACATTATGTACCCTCCCTAAATTTTACTACCAGTGACCTGACAGGATTTAATGTGAAGTAACTAATTTTAAATGGGCCATATATTTTCATACAAGCTTAAATGGGAATAGTAATAAAAATAACAATAATACGTCTTGGGTCACGTAGTCACCAGTGTTAATTTAACTCTTCTATTTGACTGTATTCACATCAGTATACAGGTGAAGTGGGAGGACGCACTCTATCTCTGTCTTGACTGACTCATCCATTCCTGTGGCCACAAGAAAATTATCTCATCTTTGAGCATTTTGTTCCCTTCCTTTAGAGAATGCAGAGAACAATGCTTCCTATCCGCTGGACTTAGAGGTCTACTTCAAAGATCATCCATAACAATGTTTCTTGAAAATGTAAATTTTTCATCTTTTAAGACAGTAAGTCAGTTCAATCAAAGTAGTAAAAGAACCACTTAGGCAGACAAAGGAGACATTGTGAGGGTGGTATAGCATTGTGATTAAGAGCATAGGCTTTGAAGTCAGATTGACCCTGGTTAACCATCAGTTCTGCCTTTTATTATTACCCCTGGGCAAAAAAAAATAATTACCTGTCTGAGCCTCATGTTTCTCATCTGTGAAATGAGTATGATAATATAACCATAGGTTGATATAAAGTTTAAATGCATACGATGTTTTAAGACAGTAGTTGGCAGATAGTACATCTGAAACTAAAGACAGCAATTATTATTTTGTCCTGCACTGACTCACAGTTCAACTTTAAACAAATTGCTAAATCCCTCTGTGTCTGCTTTTGCAGCTTCAAAACAGAGATATCATCTGACATCTTCAGATAAAAGGTTGCAAAATAGAATTTAAATATGCCTGTATGGTACTTTGGATCCCCCTAAGATTAGTTCTATCATCTTAGAATTACAATTCTAAAAATCTCAGAAATTGCCCTACCACACAGGCCATGTGTGTACATGGGAGAAGAAGGTTGGGCTCACAGGTTCCGGAATGACTCAGTGTTTCTGCAGCCCATTTTTCTTTCTCAACCTCTTAAAACCTTCCTTCTCTCTAATCCAGTCATTTTAAATCTATTAAAACCTGAAAATGTGAAAGTATTCTTCACAGTTCGTATCTATTGTCTTCAATGAGAGCAGATCCAAAGGAGTGCACTTGAAGAACTTCTCTGTGCAGTTTCTCTAAACTCTAACCGTGGGAGAGCCATAAAACAAGCCAGAGAACCCATTTCACCTCTTACCCTTCCAGAAGACCTGCTTCACGACTGTTCAATCTACCTTATTCACAAGCACTAAAACCATCAGGCATACTTGTAAATCTCAGTGCTAATACGGAAACACACGATACTGTTATTTTTCATATTTTTCTGGATTGTTTCTATTTATTTTCTCTTTAAGTTGAAGCAATGACATATTTTTGGAGGAAAGCAGACAATGACAGAACAACAAAGATTCATTAAGCAGACAGCTACTGCAGACCAGTGAATTAGTTCCATGAAATGTTGCCCTAAGATACACATGATTTTCACAATACAGCAAATGTAATCCTTTTTAGAAAACAGAGATGATGTAGTTAAAGTGCTATAGGCTGATCACCTTTGAAACAGTGCAGAAAAGATGAATCACTGCTTAATTAGTTTAAATACAAAGTCGGTTGCATTAGGGCAGGCAGTGCATTTTTCAAAATGTTTTTAAAACTTATAAATGAAAGTAAAATTATACCTCCACACTTCTTTCCTCAGCATAAATGTGCATGATTTCATATTAGTCTTTACATCTTCTGGTTTTTTAAATCTATGCACCGACATTTTCTCCATGTGTGGGTTTATTTTCTATTTCTCTGTTGCCATCTATTTTCTCTGTAAACTTTCCAAAGATTCTACTTTTAGCTTCCTACACATGGTAGACAATATGTTATAGGGAAAAAAGTATAGATTTTAAAATCAGAAAGATCAGGGTTAGATTCTAGATTCAACACTTACTAACCGCCTAGACAATCTGAGCCACAGGTATTTCATCTTTTAAAAGGAATGAAAGCAATAACCACTTATCAAAGCATTATCAAAATTTAATGAAATTGCATTTTATAAGATACACAATATATAGTAGATGCTCAACAGATAGTCCCTTCCACACAGGACTCAGTATGCAATGAGAACACACTAGAAGTTGTTATATGGATCAGGGCTGATCCTAGTTGAAGGAGAAGTATGAGCACATGTTAAATACTTACAGAACAATCACATAGCACCTCTGGGCCTAAGCCTCAAAGGAGTTTCCCTTCAGTATCCCTACTGACTCTCACAGGGTAACACTGCTAGATTAATTTTATACCATGGTTTTTCCTGTAAACAAATAGATTTTTATGATCCAAATAAAGTCATCCTCCTTATCAGACACAAATTAACCAAAAAATGTCTATGTTCTCCCCTCTCAGTTTCCCATCCTTCCTGAAATTATCCTCTCTTTCTTAATCATCACCATGTTGCATAAATGAGTACTTTTCTCCCTTGAAGGGAAAGGTGACTGGGAAAGAGCACCTCCCATTAAGATGTAATTACACCAATTTAAATAAAACAAAGAATACTTTTAACAACTGGCCTATTTCATTTATGGTTTAATTTCTTTCAGACTTACACATTTCTTTTGCTTTTTCTATGTCTTTACACTATTAGTGCTTGTCAAACTTTAGGGGAAATAAGAATTACATTGTGTAAATATTTTAAATATGATTTCCATGTCTCAACCAGAGATTCATTAGAATTTCTGGGATGAGAGATGGACTTTCCTATTTTTAATAAGCTCTGTAATGCACGGGTCTATGGACCACACTTTTAGAGACAGTGCTTACCCTATTAAGTAAAAATTAAAGTTGTCCATTTTGTCTCATTTGAATATTACTCATTTCACCTTCAGCCATCTCAATATGTGTGAATGTCAATGCCTATAAATTCAGTCTGCTTATTTTTACTTCTCAGTGGTTGCTGATAAATATAGTTAGTATACACCCCTATCACCAATAAGTATATTTAATGGATACGTTCTTCTCTTCCCAAATCTGTTTTCTATAAGCTTATGCCTGATAAAGTTTACTTTAACTTTCTGTTGTGTGTTTATAAAATTCATGTGTTGATCTCTTCATGCTCAAAGAATAGTCCAAAATAAGAGTTTGGAGAAAATGGCAGTACAAGAAGAATAATGTTTACCCAGTTTAAATTTTTTCCTGCCCTTAAATTCTAAAAAAAAAAAACAAAATTGATTCTTATTCAGGTAGAGTCAGGGAGAAGGCGATCCAAAATCTGACTATTTAATAAAATTCCCCACCTGTTTCTTATATTCTTTCTGAGTTAAAAAAAATGACCTTAAAAAGAAATTGTCTGCTTATATCCTAGGATTTCAATTATCCCTCTTCCTCGATAACACTCCTGTTGGAACATTTACGACAGCAAATTTGAATAATAAACTTAATCCCTTTTTGCTCTAGTACATGCTCTTAACATTTTATCTCATCTAGACCCACTCAAACATAGATGTGCTTCATCTGTTATACAATCTTCAGATCAGAAAGATGTATTTGTTTGTTGGATGTTTAGTTTTGGATTTTGTTTTTTTCCTTGAGAGATTACTTGCATCTATTCTGCAGCAGGAATTTTAAAAATAGGCACATCTTTTGCTTCAAATTAGACACTACACTCAGAAAAGTTGACTCCAGTATTCCCACATTATACCTCTTCTACACATTTATAACCAAATTCCAAATATCTGACATATACCATAGATAAGGCTTGGAATCTATTTAGTATGTTAAGTTTATTGGAAGCTTTCTTGAAGCACTGTTTTCTATAGTAAAGTTAATGAGAAAAAGAGAATAGGGTACAAAACCATCATTGGTCGTAAAGAAATACTTGCGAAAGGCAGGGAGCCTTAATAAGCCTGACAAAATTTTTAGTATCCGTAGCTTTCAGTTGCTTCATGGATATGTACAGAAGAGTATTAAACTTCTAATAACAAGTATGTAGAACTTTCAACTGATGAAATAACCTGTTTTTCCATGTTAAATGAAGACCACAGATTTCATTCAAAGTTTAACATTTTCAAACTGTTCTCAAAGTAAAAACTAATAAAAAATGATAGGTCAATATGTGAATCAGAGAAAAGAAACTTCCATCAGAAGATAAAATTATTTTCAAAGACAAAACTAGTACCCCAAAACCTTGTTACTGATTAGTTCCTAACTTTGAAAGAAAACCTCATAAAGATCATGACTTATCTTTGGAGAAGTTGACTATGACCAGGCGTATCAGTGGATTTATTTTTTAAGTCAGGCTATAATAATTTAGTCATATTATTTTCTTCAGTTGTTTCTGATTCTTTCAAGACATCTAGAATTTTTGAATTTTTAACTACTTACAGAAATAAACATATTTTATCTGCATTATTTCAGACTTTTTTTCATGTACACTTTCTAAAATAAAAGTATTTCTCAATAAGACAAACAAAGCCCAACCTAAAAATATGTTATATCTTTCTTGAAACATATGGGCAAAAGAACTAAAAGACAGCCGTCAAACACCATGTACCTTTACATTGTGTAGAAACCTTCTAAAAGTAACAGGAAAACACTGGGATACAACACGAGAGGACAGGAAACACTAATGCAGAAAGAATAGAAGTCTTTTTCTTGACATAATTCTATGTAAAATCTCAAAAATATGTTTCTATATTTAAAAAAATAATAAACTGTAGATCTACACATTCCTTGGTGTGGCTCATGCTGTTTTAATCTAAAAGTTACCTTAAGACTTCTAGAAAGAAAAAGAAACTCACCGATACATCATTGCCGACCAGCAATGAAGAGTCCTGCGAAGATTGAGGTCTACATCCAAGTGTGTGCATCCAGCTCTATCAGTGACTTTGTGGGCTGAATTGAAGTGAGGAAATAAGTCACTGATGATCTCAACAGAACCAGTCTGACGAGTCTTCGCTGGTGTAGTGGGGACTACATGTGACGAGCAGGACAAGGACAAATTTTTCAGGGAGCAAGAGCAAAAACTAATTTATAAGCACTTCCTAGGAGTGGGAACTTAAAAACTACGTCTTAAGATAATTTATTTTAACTGTTAGTGTAAATCAGATTTTTAGAAAAGTCAGATATATAAATTTGGAAAGAAATGTTAAAACAATCTTGCTTGACTTTCTCTTGTTTCCAGAGAAGAAACTGAGGTTTAATTCAGTTAAATGACTTGGTCAAAAACCAAATAGGTATTAAACTGCCAAGCCAGGACTGACATTCGTATTTTTTAAACTAGCCTGACACATTTTGCATTCGATTATGTACATAATAAAAGTTTCCCTTTGGTTTTAACTATGTTAGCCATTGAAAATACATTGGAGATTAGAAAAGCCTTAATATTTTTAAATTATGTGGCATCATTCTTCTAGAAAAATCAGGTAGTTTGCAAATGTCAACTCACCCTTGAGACATTATATTTCTTTCATTATAGTGGAGACAGGCATATCAGCTCACACTGAGTCCCTACTGTCTTATTTCTGGGATGTAAGTAACATTTTTTTTTATGTGTGCTCACATACTATGCAAATATCTGTGTGTTTGTGTTAGGTATAATCTCTAAATTGCTTTCCCTAATCCTCACAAAACAGAGTAGGTGTTTCTCCTCTGTGCCCTGATGGTATCATAATACTTACCTCATTATACTAGAATTTTTTATTAATTGTATCTCAACTCCACAAGGTTGTGAATTCTTAACAGACTGAAACCCTGTTTCTAGCATATTCAGCCTCTCTAAAATATGCATAAAAGAATGAGTAGAGGGCGGATTGCAAGGAAACGAGGAGAAAAAGAGGGGGGATAACCCATCCTAAAAATCACCTTTAAAAATATTGTTTAATTTCATTACACATCCATTTAGCCAACAGCTCACCTAAACAGATGCAGGAGTTGGAATGTATATAATGTATGGGATCAGACTGCCAAGAATTGGAATCACTCTCTAACAGTAACCCAAGAAACCTCTGTGCTGAGGCATACTGTGCTAGGGGCTAGCAACATATGTCCTTTTTATTCTGGTCACTAGATCACTTACCCTGATGAATAGCACGGATATTTATTCACTTAACGTCATTCAATATATAGCATTGTGTTTCTGTATACTCATTTAAAAATTACAATTTAGCTAAAAATAAAGAAACAACAATGGCAGAAAAACTTCTGGGTTGTGAGATTAAGCTGTTCTTATACAGCCTTTAACAAAGTGAAATCTCTGCCAATGAAATGTTAATATGGTCTAATAACACTATATTCTATTTCATACTCACATTTTATGAAAATATTGACTATACTTTTGTTTTCAAAGGAAACAGATTCCCTCTCAGTGTAACTTTGCGCCAAGACTTGCCAGAATTATTTTAACAAAATCTCAAGACGTTTGTTTCTTTCACAAAATCAAGATTTCAAATTCAAGTAAATTCTTTATATAGCCCTATGGACCGTATACTTAGGTTTATATATAACCTAGAATTGTAGATACAGAAAATAAGAGGGCTCTCATGATTTTTTTAAAACTCTGTGAGTATAAGCTACAACTTGTAGAAAATTAAGAGAGTAAGCATATGTAAATGAAGGATGAGTGAATGTCAGACTAAAGATATTAAACATACGTCTTCCTTGCTATACTAATGGCCTTTGTCTTATTTCTGGGACGGCCATCTGCTCAATGGGCATTGCAGTGTATATTATCAAATCTCATGATATATCTTACACTTTAGTAGAAATTTGAATGGCAAGGAAAGAAGGAATGAAACACTAGAGTCATAATTTTGTCTTCCAAAAGTTCAAAAAAGCAAAAGTTTGTCTTTCATTCAAATTTTTGTTGCTGCTTTTTCTAAAACCATAAATTTTATTCTGCAATACTTTTGTCCTAAACTACATGTGAAGAAAATGTTTTCGGAGACTTATTCTTCTTTTTTTGTGTTGGTCTGTGTTACCTGTGCCATTCTGTGCAATGTCAGGAACTGTCAGGAGAAATATATTTGTGGACTTGAGTCTCTTAGAAATCCACAGTAGATATCTTACACTGCATAATAAATAAAACAGCAATGTGACCACAGACATTTTTATCGCCAGCAACTTATTCCACAGTCCTGTTTATACTTAGCAAGGTCAAAGCAATGAGGCATCTTATGGCTTAAACTACAGAAGTATAGTTCCCAGGTGGCTGGTCATAGATGATTTTTATCATTGTTTGAATATCTCCTAGCTTGAACAAATTTTTGTTATACCTGATAATACATAAATGCCTATCTGATTCATTTATGGAAGCCCTTAAACTTATACTTTAGTTATATTTGCATAATGCTAAGGCAATCCTTTTGTTGGCCAGTTTATTGGGATGTACATTACAGACTGGCCAATATTGTTAAACTAGTAATTAACTAGGTGTCCAGGTAAACACAGCTATTGTCATTTGTGAATCCATTCCCTTCTATCATGTGTTGTTTTGAAGGTTCGCATGCACTTTATTTTGTTTAAGTTGAGAAAACAAAGAGGATCAATATAAGTAATTAGCATTTAGAGATAAGCTGTCACTACTCTGTCACTGACTCTCCTTTTCCTTGTGCTACATTCTTACCCAAAATATTACTGGCCGGGCGCGGTGGGTCACGCCTGTAATCCTAGCACTTTGGGAGGCAGAGGCAGACAGATCATGAGGTCAGGAGATCGAGACCATCCTGGCTAACACGGTGAAACCCGTCGCTACTAAAAATACAAAAAACTAGCCGGGCATGGTGGTAGGCGCCTGTAGTCCCAGCTACTCGGAGAGGCTGAGGCAGGAGAATGGCCTGAACCCAGGAGGCGGAGCTTGCGGTGAGCCGAGATCGCGCCACTGCACTCCAGCCTGGGGGGACAGAGCAAGACTCCGTCTCAAAAAAAATAAAAAAAGACAATGCAAAAAATTAGCCCAGCGTGGTGGCGTGTGCCTATAGTCCCAGCTACTCGGGAGGCTGAGGCACAAGAATCACTTGAACCCGGGAAGCGGAGGTTGCAGTGAGCCCAGATTGTGCCACTGCACTCCAGTCTGTGCGACAGTGAGACTCCATGTAAACACAAAACAAAACAAAATGAAACAAAACCAAAAAACAATACCAGACAGGCACTTTTGACACAGGCTGCAACATGGATGAACCTTGAAGACATTATCGTCAGTGAAATAAAGAAATCCCAAAAGGATAAACACGACCAGGCTCAGTGGCTCACACCTGTAACCCCAGCGCTTTGGGAGGCTGAGGCAGGCGGATCCCTTAAGGTCAGGATTTCGAGAGCAGCCTGGCCAATATGCTGAAAGCTCGTCTCTGTTAAAAATACAAAAATTAGCTGGGCGTGGGTGCGCACGCTTGTAATCCCAGCTACTCGGGAGACTGGGGCACAAGAATCGCTCGAACCCACGATGTGGAGTTTGCAGTGAGCCGAGATCACGCCACTGCACTACAGCCTGGGCGACAGAGAAAGACTCTGTCTCCAAAAAAAAAAAAACAAAACAGAAAAACAAATTCAACACGGTATGATTCCACTTCTATCAAGTGCCTAGAGTAGTTAAACTCATAGAGTTGCAAATCAGAATGGTGGCCCCCAGGGTGGGCGAGAGAGAGGAATGGAGAGTTTGGTGAATGGGTGCCATTTCCATTTTGAAAGACAAAACTGTTCTGGAGATGATGGCGGTGATGGTTGCTAAACAATGTGAATGTACTTAATGTCATTCAACTGTCAACTGAAAAATAGTGGAAATTGTCAATGTTTATACCGGCCATTCTAGATGCAATCATATCTATTTACAACTTTTAGTATCGACACGTGGTATATTTTCCCATAATCAAAGATGAAAATGAAAGCAGTTGGATCTTTAGAAAGAAAAGAAGGAAGCGAAGAATACACGCAAGCTTCCTCCTGATTACAGGAAGAGCCCCAAAGCTTCTATGGACACTCCCTTTTCTCTTCTTCTTCCTGCAGTCTTATGAGGAAATCTTTACAGATTGGGGAGCTTGGGCGACTTTGGCTAATGAGGAGCTCTGTGCCTTGAGCCCCCCAGGCCATAGAATAGTCAATACTCAGTCTGTGCCTCCAGCCCTGCAGTCTGAGGTTCCAGTCCTGGGGGCTCCACACCCATCACCTGTATCAGGAGGCTTATGTCTCACCCTGTCTTCTTGCCAGCCTTGAGGACGGAGTCTGAGCCTCCATCGTGCACCACGCAGGGAGGGCAGTGGACCTGTTCTCCGCGGTCATGGCCCGGCAGGGGGGAAGGGCAGTTCAGCTGAGGGACGTTCGGGAGCCTCGCTTTGTTTCCTCATCCTCAGGGCAAACAGGACAGTGCGGTGGGCAGATGGGAGGAGACCAAGCTGCAACCTGTCAGCTCAGCAGACTGTGGAGTTTCTGTTCTTGCTTGTGGTGAGGGGGCCTCAGAAATCTTATTCAAACTTTTGCCTTCCTCCCCCACCGAGTTGTCCTTTTCATAGACACCTCACCCAAGATAGCAGGGAATGAGTCCCTCTAAACTATTCCCTAAGAACAACAAAGATGATGAAGGTGATGATGAGGATAAAGAGGATGAAGACAGACACCAGGGCATCATGAACCCTCACTGAGGGCTTCCTAAAGGCCAGGCTCTGAGCTCTGTGCTCTATGCAGCTTGTTTCATTTCATCTGCGTAGTTTCCCAGTTACGAGTGCACATTTCATGATGATTTTACGGACTAGAGAAGGAGCAACGCATTTTCATAGGACTTGTACCAGATTATGAAGTCAAAAAGGGTGAAGTCCAATTTGAACCAGGCAGTCTAAGTCGGGACACATGGCATTTGGCCGATCCTCTCCCTGCATCCATCCTGCCCTCTCAAATCCTGGTCACTCAGGCCGATGCCCCTGCTCACTGTGCCCTTCCCTTTGGGGGTTCCTTGTAGACCACAGCTAGACCAGTGGGTGCCACAATCACTGTGTCAAGTAGAGAAAGGGCAGCTGAGATCACATCAAAGGTTCCAGAAAGAATGGGCACAGGATCATTCGGGACGCATCTCTCCCTTGCCCCTGTTCCTGGCTTTCCTTACAGCTCTCAACTGCCTCAAAGGAGTCATCGATTCGGAGTTTGGCTTCCATTCCTACTGAGGAAGCTGGAAAGCGTTTCAAAAAATGCTCCTCAGACGTGCCCGTGGTTAAGACCTCTCAGCTCTGCTTACAACTTTTGGAATCTTGGCGCGGTGGCTCACCCCTCTAATCCCAGCACTTTGGGAGGCTGAGGCAGGCGAATCACAAGATCAAGTGTTCGAGACCAGCCTGGACCACACGGGGAAACCCTGTCTCTACTAAAAATAGAAAAAAAGGAGCCGGGCGTAGTGGTGGACGCCTGTCCTCTCAGCTTCTCGGCAGGCTGAGGCAGGAGAATAGTTTGAACCTGGGATGCGGAGGCTGCAGTGAGCCGAGATCACTCCACTGCACTCCAGCCTGGGCCACAGAACGAGACTCCGTCTCAAAAAAGCAAAAAGAAAAACAAAACCCAAAGCACAACTTTTTGAGAGTTGGAAGACCATGAAGTAGAGTACCCGGGACTTAGAGTCTGGCCATGAATTTGGAATACCACCCTTTCTACTTCTCTGTATGGCAGGCGGAGAGATGTCCATCCTCTGAGACTCAGCACTCTCATCTGAGCTGATTTCTAGGTGATCTAGTGGAAGCGAGCGATGATGAAACCGATCGTGGGTGCCCGCTGCGTGATCTCTCTGTGATGGATGCGGAAAGTCAAGGCAAAGTGAATCTCCCATACACTCGTTACTATTTTAAGCTTCAACTCCATACAGTTCAACGGAAATTTCCCCTGACCTGAAGTTCCGATTTCCCTGCATTCCAGACAGGACATTTTCTTCTGTCCTTATCTCAGTAAGTACTCAGTATTGTGAGAGGAACAAGTGAGTCTCTTTTGTTTCTGATTCCCCAGAGCCTGTATCTTGCTTGGCACAGAAGAGGTAGCAAAAGTCAAAATCTATGTTAATTCTTGAACTGACACTCCCTTGGTTCACAATAATTGGCTGTCATCAGTGTGACTTCGACTTACTTGATTCTTTTTGTTTTTTGTGTTTTGAGACGGAGTTTTGCTCCCGTTGCCCGGGCTGGAGTGCAGTGGTGTGATCTCGGCTCACCATAGCCTCTGCCTCCCAGGTTCAAGCCATTCTCCTGCCTCAGCCTCCCGAGTAGTTGGGGCTACAGGCGTCCGCCACCATACCGGGAGAAGTTTTTGTATTTTTAGTAGAGGCGGGGTTTCACCATGTTGGCC
This sequence comes from Symphalangus syndactylus, assembly GCF_028878055.3. NCBI lineage: Eukaryota > Metazoa > Chordata > Mammalia > Primates > Hylobatidae > Symphalangus > Symphalangus syndactylus. Next base: position 78,249,160 of record NC_072445.2, on the reverse strand, counting down.
AGGATGGTCTGGATCTCCTGACCCCGTGATCCGCCCTCCTCGGCCTTCCAAAGTGCTGGGATTACAGGCGTGAGCCACCGCGTCTGGCCGAACTTTCTGATGAAAACTCTAAGTCCACCTAAGCTAAAGACAGGAGTTGTAGCTGACGTGAATTTTCAAAGAAGACCTACCGATTTGAGGAACCAATTACTCTCCTGCTGAAGGTGAAAAGTCAGAAAACGGAACGATGACATCACTAGGACCTAACCGGCATGTGGAACTATTTTCTGCTTATGAACTATCAGCTTTCATTTCATTTCCAGCTGATATGGTCTCAGCTCTTGTTGCCCAGGCTGGAGTGCAATGGCTCGATCTCGTCTCACCGCAACCTCCGCCTCCCAAGTTCAAGCAATTCTCCTGCCTCAACCTCCCGAGTAGCTGAGATTACAGGCATGCACCACTATGCCCGGCTAATTTTGTATTTTTAGTAGAGACGGGGTTTCCCCACGTTGAGGCTGGTCTCGAACTCCTGACCTCAGGTGATCCGCCCGCCTCAGCCTCCCAAAGTGCTGCGATTACAGGCGTGAGCCACCACAACCCGCCTGGTCTCAGCTGCTATACAGTGTTTATAAATGTTCTAAATCAAGGGAATTTGTATCAATCTAGTAGAATAAAATAAAATATTTGAGTTCTTAATTTCCTTTAATTAGGATAACCTTTTTCTTCAAGTGAAGAGAACGGCTTTGTTATGTATTTTTCTTCGGACAAGATAGGCTGTATTTTCTAGCAGTTACGCATTTGTTGTATATGATGATCTGGTTCTTGGAACATTCTTGATTCTAGTGTCTCTAAGGCAGGCGTGTACAGCAAGAAGTGAAGAACACAGAAATCAATGATGAAAGCATTAGAAGACAAGTGAGTTTCTCAGAACTGCAAAATATTGCTGAGCGTGGATTGCTCTGAAATCTGAAAACATTACTTGTGAATTGCTTCAATCCAAAATGCAGACACAATGCCGGGTGTTGGTTTACTTGTTTCCCATTTTTCAACCCCCTTTTCTAGGCAAAAGGTGTCCAAACCATGCAGACCCACAGAATCGAACCGATGTCTCTAGATTCCTCCTCCTAGAACTCTCAGGGGATCCAGAACTGCAGCCAACCCTCGCCGGGCTGTTCCTGTCCATGTGCCTGGTCACGGTCCTGGGGAACCTGCTCATCATCCTGGCCATCAGCCCTGACTCCCACCTCCACACCCCCATGTACTTCTTCCTCTCCAACCTGTCCTCGCCTGACATGGGTTTCACCTCCACCACGGTCCCCGAGACGATTGTGGACATCCAATCTCACAGCAGAGTCATCTCCAAGGCAGGCCGCCTGACTCAGATGTCTCTGTTTGCCATTTTTCGAAGCATGGAAGAGAGACACGCTCCTGAGTGTGATGGCCTATGACCGGTTTGTAGCCATCTGTCACCCTCTATATCATTCGGCCATCATGAACCCGTGTTTCTGTGGCTTCCTAGTTTGGTTGTCTTTTTTTTTTTTTTTCTTCTCAGTCTTCTAGTCTCCCAGCTGCACAACTTGATTGCCTTGGTAACGACCTGCTTCAAGGGTGCGGAAATTCCTAATTTCTTCTGTGACCCTTCTCAACTCCCCCATCTTGCATGTTGTGACACCTTCACCAATAACATAATCATGTATTTTCCTGCTGCTGTATTTGGGTTCCTTCCCATCTCGGGGACCCTTTCCTCTTACTATAAAATGGTTTCCTCCATTCTGAGGCTGTCATCGTCAGGTGGGAAGTATAAAGCCTTCTCCACCTGTGGGTCTCACCTGTCAGTTATTTGCTGAGTTTATGGAAGAGGCGTTGGAGGGGACCTCAGTTCAGATGTGTCCTCTTCCCCCAGAAAGGTTGCAGTGGCCTCAGTGATGTACACGGTGGTCACCCCCATGCTGAACCCCTTCGTCGACAGCCTGAGAAACAGGGATATTAAAGGTGTCCTGCAGCGGCCACACGGCAGCACGGTCCAATCTCCATATCTTTGTATCTGTTCCATTCCTTCTGTAGTGTGGGTTAAAAAAGGCAGTCAGGTCAAATAAGAATGATAACACAGGGTGAACACCCACTGTGACATTAGGAGTAATACCTCCTTAGGATATAAAAAACACTGTCACAGAGTATACACACGAGGGGTCCACCCACTGTGATATTAGAAGCAATATCTCCCTATAATATGAAGAAAAATATCACAGGGTGATTTTATTCCCGATGTTGGTAATAAAACAATGATAAATATTAAGATTAATAACTAATATTAAAAATGGCATTAATAGTAATAATTCTAATCATGCATAATCCTCTCTTTAAAATAATCATTAATGATTAATAACGTTATACTATGAATTAATATTAGCATTGATAGTTATTAATGAGACTGATGTTTAATAATTCACAATATTATGACTCCTAATACCGCAGGAGGTGTACACCTGCCTGTGATATTGTTCCTAATATCCAGGGATGGAGAGCATGATATTAGTTTTAATATCGCAGTAGGTGTACACTCACCCTGTGACACTGATCCTAATATCCAGCGGGTAGAGTATGACATGACTGCAACATAGCAATGAATGTACAGCCACCCGGTGATATTGCTCCTAACATTCACGGAAGAAGCGTATGACGTTACTCCCAATATCGCAGGGAGTGTCCACCCCTTTTGTGATATTGTTCCTAGTATCCCGAGGGGGAGAGGATGATAATAATTCCAGCATCGCAGGCTGTGTTCACCCACTCTGTGATATTGTTATTAATATCGCAGGGAGTAGAAACACCCCTGTGATACTGTTGTTAATCTTCAGGGAGGAAGAAGATGATGTTACTCGAATACAGACGGGTGTACGTCCTCTGTAGAAAGCCGGTGTACACCCGTCTGTGCAATAGTTGATAATTTCCAGAGGGGAAGATGATATTAGTCACAATATGGTAAACAGGCTGTGAGTCCACCGCGGGTCCTAAGAGCCAGGGGGGCAGAGGGGCTGGCTCTCAGTCCCCACCTCGCGGGGGGCGCCTCGCCCCCCTGCCTCTCCCGCCCTGCATATTACGAAAAATATCACAGAGTGGGTGTACACCTCCTGCGATATGGGGGGTAATATCATCTTGTCTTCTTTTGGATAATAGGAACAATATCACACGGGTTTGTACACTTTCTCTGATATTGGGAGTAATATCAACCTCTCTGCCTTGGAATATTAAGAACAATGTCACAGAATGGATGTACACCCCCTGCGATATTGGGAGTAATAGCAGCCTCTCCTCTCCGTGGATATTCGGAGTCATATCCCAGGGTGGCTGTACACCTCCTGCTGTATGCACCCTATTTGTAATCTTTTATCCCTCGCCCCCCTCCCTATTAAATAATAGACAAAAAATAATGGGTTTAGAATAAATGAGTTCAAACAAATTGTCAAACATATGTGGGAAAATTGGAATCAGTTTCTGAGGAAAAGCAAAAAACTCAACAGAAATGCTCACAAAGCATCATCCCTTCATGCCTAGAGCTGCCAGGACACCAGAACACCAAAATCAGCTAGGGAAATTTTGTAGAAGTCCTAGATGTACTAGTTGTTCTGTGAATACACAGAGATGTAATTATAACTGTTACCTGCATGTAGAGTAAAGATGAGAAGGGATTGGTCATGGTGGCAGCTACCTCAGGTGTTACAGAGCAGACGTGGTTCCAGGACAGTAAGTGTCAGGGCAGAGGGGTCCTCGAAGGCTATTAGAAGCTGGTCATGGCACAGACATTGTAAGTCAGATGGTCTCATTACTTTCAATGACGAAAGCAAAATTGCTTTTGCATCAGCCTAATACAACGGCCTGGCAAGAGCACAGGAAACGTCCCTGTGGTGTTAGATGGAGACCTCTGATGCAGCACAATTCCTTCATCCCCTTCTCCAAAACCCCCTCTTCCAATTCCACTGAAGAGAAAGTCTGATGCAAATCTGGTGTAAGCAGGCTCAGATATATCTACCACTATAGATAGTAGAGGTGACTCACAAATCCAAGCCTATCAAATACATCACAAACAAATTACATGTTTAATTTTTTTTTGAAATTAGGGATCATGATGTGAAAGTTATCAGAATCAAAACTGTCACTAACGTTTAAAAGGAAAAGAAAACACCTGGACAAATAGATTCAGAGAAGGCCTTGAAGAGAGGGTTCTCATGCTTCTAGGCCTGATAACAAAAACTATCACAAAATACCACAAAAACCACAACCTTGCACAAAGGCCATAGCAACCTTACACAAAATACACTTCTGTGAGGACATCTATCCAGCAACCACCTGCCCAACCTTCAACTGACATCGACCTTGTTGTTGATCTGTATAGTTGAAGATAGCTATATCGAAACAGTTACATAAGCCTCTTCATTTTTCCTTTATTTGTTTCTACTCCCCCATGCTTCCAGGTTGATCGTTTTTCTGTTAAAGACCTTGTCTTCCTTCACCATTTGAATCTACATAGTTTCTTTTGTCAGGCATGTTCCCATTGCAATGTCCTCCTCCCTAAGGTGTGTCTTTTTGCATCAGAGAGCCTTTCTCTGTTTTCTAGGTTTACAATGAGAAGGGCTCTAAAGCATTTTTGTAAAATTTTTACTGTCTTCTTAGGAACAAATCACTGACTTACAGTATTGATATTGACTTATTTACATTTCTGGGGATGAGGAATTAAAGATTTCACAAATTTTCTTCTTGAGAAGATCCAAATTTTCACGTGAGCAAAACTGAATATGTAAATTGATATGTAAATTATGCTGCAGAAAATATAGTCAAATGTTTACTTGTATTTAATTTGTTTCACATGAATATTGCATATGTGAGATAATATACTAAGAAATTATCACATTTAATGAAATGCTTTAATCAAATTCCCGATTGAATTTTTGATATCAATATCTTTTTCTTTGTTTAATCCATCTTTAGAATGAACAGGGCTGTCTAGGCCAAAGTCCTCACTTCTATCTACATTGTCTGAGTTACAGAACTTTTTGAATTTATTGTGTTGTCACAGGAAGTTTCCTATTGCTTGTTTAAAGGAGTCTCTCTCAATATGATGCAGAATCCAAAAGCCCTGAAAGGCGTATATCCTGAGTTTCTGTTACCGGAGCCAAAGGTTGCCAATTTCTTGTAGATCCTGCTACAGTTAAACTTCATTTAAGTAATCATTAAAAGCTGCATTTATTCCCTCACTTGAAATTTTGATCTCACACTATTAGGACTAACTCTCTAAGTCTTTGCTAAGTAATGATCCTCCTTTTCTTGTAGCTTCACTCTGATGATCTCTATATGCAACATCAATTGACATAAAGTACATTCAGGGCAAGAGAGTTTCCTTAAATATTACTTCGTTATTCAAAATAATCACAAAAGCACTCATCGTGGGAAAACTTGTGAGGATTCATATATAGGGAAATACTTTTTCTGAGGCATAATTCTGTAAAGAAATTCACCTTAATTTGAATATATATGGGAAAATAACCTTGTTCACTAGTAGCCTATATTCACTGTTTTCTTCCCTCATAGACCAGCCAGTTCACTATTATTCTCCAAATGATGTGTGCCTCAGTAGAGTCTAGGCTATCTGCATACCTAATTTTTCCCACAAATTACTGTTTTGAATTGCACTGAATTCAATTCAAGGGGATGTCATTTATAAACAGTGCAAATATATACTGCACAAGGTATCTTAGAAATCATATGCATGGTTTGATCCATAAGCTCATATGAGCGTGCAATGTCAACTTTTTTCATGTTTTTTTTAAACCCACTTAAATTCTATTTTAAGCCACCATCTCTCTGTGCTCTTAGGGCAGTTAGCCTTAAATCATTTTAAGATGCTCCACCTCTAAGTACTGTGATAGTGATAGAGATGTCACCAGTCAGGTGTCCTAGGAAACCGACTTGGAGTTGGAGATTTGCATACAAGGAAGTTGAAATGGATATTCCCAACACCTGCGAAGAGTGAAAGCAATAGGATTGGGCAGAGCAGGAAGCTGGCTGGAATTCAATCACTATCATGGCCGCAGCCCGCTCTACAGGGATCTTGGTGAGTTTACCTAATGAGCTCAAATTGGAGCAAGCAAGCCAGGCCATTATATTTCTGTACCAAGCAGTTCTCGGATGTGGGATGCCTTGAGAAGGGACATGAACTTGGATGAAGGAACTTTGCTGTGAGTGTTGTTGCCAGGAGTCAGCTGTCAACACTCCCAGGAGACGGGGAATTTTGCTTTAGTCACTGAGGTGGCACCTAGTGCCAGACCACAGCCTTGTTAAACAGAGCAGGTGGCACCTAGTGCCAGACCACAGCCTTGTTAAACAGAGCCAGAATTTGGAGGATGGATGGTGGGTTTAACATTTGGGGCTTGACATCTTGTCCCCACAAGCTGCTGCTGGCCTATTCCTTGTCCATTTCTGTGTGGCCTGTTTAGGCCCACCGGCTTCCTGCTTCTTCTTTACTATATCTGGAATGCAAAAATCTACTCGTAATTTGGCCCATTTGCCCTTCTGCTTAGACATATCCTTGTAGCTATTTTTTTTAAAGATGACTGTGCCTTCTAGAATATTTCTAAGAAACTGCCTAAGTCACCACTGCTACCAAGAGGCCTTTGCTTTTTCCTCTTCTTAACTATGAGAAAGGAAGGTAGGAGTGTAGGGAGTGAGTATTTTCTAACCTGGAAAAAAGTCATTTTACCCTATATAATTTTTGTTAGCGAATTCCTTCTTTGCACTTACTCCACAGTCTTTCCAAATTCTCCCAAATGCTCAAACTTTTAAAAAACAAAAGACAGAAATGATAGCAGGTTATTATTTTTTCCACCAAACCTTTTCTTTCTATTCCTTTACGTCAATGAGCTTAGAATAACTGCTCCTGGAACTGGGAAAGGGACTTGGGAAAAGAAAGAAAAAAAAAGCTCTCAAAGTTTAACATCACAAAACATTATAGTCACTGTTATTTTATATTTATTTATTTATTTATTTATTTTTGAGATGGAATCTTGTTCTGCCACCAGGCTGGGGTGCAGTGGTGCAATCTCAGCTCACTGCAACCTCCGCGTCTTGGGTTCAAGCGATTCTCCTGCCTCAGCCTTCTGAGTAGCTGGGACTACAGGCGCCGCCACCACACCCAGCTAATTTTTGTATTTTTAGTAGAGATGGGTTTCACCGTGTTAGCCAGGATGATCTCGATCTCCTGACCTTGTGATCCACCCGCCTCGGCCTCCCAAGGTGCTGGGATTACAGGCGTGAGCCACCGCGCGTGGCGTTGTTTTGTAATTTTTACATCATATATCCCCTGCGTTAGACCAAGAGCTTGTAAAAGCCAGAAGACATACACCATTTGTAGTTCAATTAGAGACGTTTACTGATAAAACTGATTCTTCCATCTGAGGGTGGTATTTGTAGTTACAGTAATATAGATGACAATCTAAGTTATGTTCTATAAACTGTGTCACTGACATCTCAATCTACAGCTAACTTTAATTTTTTAGAAGCAGAGGAGTGGGTTGTATAGGTTTAGAAATACATCCATCAAGCTAGTTAAGTGAGATGGATTCAAACCTTCAACTCACTGGAATATTTACCAAATTGGCTATTCATTCTCTAAAGGAGCCATATAAACAAGGTACTTTCTAAAATTCAAAATTATGTAAGGTTTTATTTCCTTTTTATGCTGTTATGAATTGGATTGTAGAGGTTTTAAGGTGAAATAAGATTACTTTTACAGTAAAACATACAACACATTGTCACAAGAGGGCAGCCTTTGAACATGAATTGCTTCTCAGGCATCCTTGAAATTTTGAGAGTTACTTTAATTCACACAACTAAATAATAAAACACTACAGAGGATCTAAGAAGATACTTTGACTTATGCATATTGTTACCTTTTTATTACTGCTAGTGGAAGATGTAATCTATAAGGAAGGCAAGGGCTGAATTTGTTTTATGTAAAAAGACAAATTTCTTTGGGTTGTAGCTTTCAAACATCAAGATAGTAGGTGAATGTCTAAATGAGTGTATCAAAGTTCTCACACTAGCACATGTAAATCCACCTCTTATCTACCCAAAATTCTAACCAAGCAAAGGCAAAGTGGAAGAACCAGACAAATGTAAGTGCCTAGGATACATAAATGCCACTGGAGTTTTTAATTTTCAACCTCCCAAGTTTCACTAAGAGACATGTTATTTGGAGAGGTTGCTAAAGTGTAATTGCATGGTGTCTCTGTGTACGGTTGGTCTGGAGTTCTCTCTGTCCAGTGGTTGCCCTCAACTGGTTAGAGCCACTTCTATAAAGATCATGCTTATGTCCCTGGAGCAGTCCACAGCACTATCAATGTCTGACCTCCACCTTGTTCCAATTAAGATTTCTGTACTTACTGAATTGGAAAACATACAGGTGTTTTCTGCCTGGTCACTTGTGGTTTTACAACACTCTCCCCCTCCCCACTACTGCCCCAGGTGATTTTGATGCCAGCCAAAGTGTGAGAACTACTGGCAGCTGCTGGCAGAGAGCAACAAAGGCCCAAACCCTCTGCGCGATTTCAAGACACGTATCTGCTTTTCAGCTGTATGTCACAGCTGAGCCCACGCCTCCTCCCTCAGCACTTGCAGGCTATGCTGTCCAGCCTGTGTCCAGGATCAGTCCTGACGTAAGGCACGTGGGGTTTAAGGAGTTCTCTCTTCAGTCTTGTTTCTGCACCATCTCTGAGAGTTATATTCTAGTTGTAATCATGGGGCTTCCTCCTTTTGTTTCCAGTCCCATGCTCGTTTTCTGTATCACATTCTACCTTGTAATAACCTAAATCTTCTGGTGGGCAAGCTTCTTCCACAATCCAATTTGTGTTTATGAGTTCCTGCTTTGGGGATTGGCTTCGTAATCCAGGTATTGCTACTGCCTTGAATGCGGAGACTGCATCCTTCTGTCTGGATTTCTTGAGTTTCTGGATCGTAAACCTTATTAGGGCCCCTTTTTCCTAGAATTGGAGCCTCTACTTTGTTCTTGCTACTTTAGTTCACCCAGAAAGCGCGATCTCTGCCTAAATCTCAAAGTGTTGGCTAGTTTAAATATCCTTTTGTAAGACTTTTGTCTTCCTGTGGGGTGATTTTTTCATCTTACGTACAATTGCTAATCCTTTTATCTTGAATGTAATTGAAATAGTTTAATCTGTGTTACCAGCAACAAGAACCCCTTTTATGAGATGGAGAAGGCAGGTCAGTCTCATAACATGTGTCCCCCTCTGTGTGTTGAATTTATGTCAGAGCCAGGCTCTTTCCTACCTGATGTCTCTCACCAAATTCCAGTGTTTATGTCCTAGGAGGTGCCCAATAAATTCTAGAGTTGATACAAGCTGTAATTTTAGAGAAATTCAATTAAGTTGCTTAATTTAAGCAAAAGTTGAAAAAATCTTTATTTTCTCAAGAATTACTTTCTCTAGTTATAGAATTTGGAGTTGACAGGTTTTTTTTTTTATTTTGAAGGTATGGTTTCATTGCTTTTTAAACTGTCATTTCTGATGACAAGTCATCTGTCTATTTGTTTCCATGTATGTACATTATTTTTCTCCCTCACTTTAGCTACTTCCAAGATTTACTCTTTTTTTGCCCAGTGGTTTGACTATGATATGTCTGCATTTGGTTCCTTGTTTTTATTCTGTTCTTTGAGTTTCTTAAACCTGTAAGTTGATATATGCTGACAATTAGGAAAACTTTTGGTCTTTACTTTTTCAAACAGCTTTTTCTGTCTCATTTTCTCCTTCTCTACTCTTTGTAGGACTCCAATTATATTAGTTCTAGACTGGCCCTATTTTTATTATTTTTCTTCCTCTGTGTTCTTAACTGTATTGGGAAATTGTTCTTGATCTGTTTTTAAGTTCACTGATAGTTTTTTTCTGCCATCTTTAATTTACTGGTATTTGCGTACGATGTCATTTTTATATAAGATATTCTGTCCCTCAGTTCTAAAATTTGTCCCATTATTTCTTTATCGTTTTTACTTCTCTGTTGAGATTCTCCATATATTCACTCTTATGACCGTCTATTCCTTAAATCCTTGAATATGCTTACAATAGCTTATTTTAAATTTCTTATCTTCTAATCCCAGCGTGTGGGCCATTTCAATGTCTTAATCCATTGTTTACTTTTTTTCTTATGCGTCATATTTTCCTGGTTCTATGTCTAGACAGGTTAAATTATATGTTAGATTATGTGGATGATATTTTGTAGAGATAGGTTCTTTTATTTTCCTTTGAAGAGCGACTCTTTTCTAATATTAGTCTTCTTTGTGTAGAGAAAAACCAAATTTTTACTCCTGAGCTATATGCAATGGTTGAAATATCTGCTCTGTACTAGCAATTTAGCTGTTGTTTTCTGCTGGATTCTACGGAGTCTCTTTTTATCAATGTGAAATGTAGCAGCCGTCATATATCTGAATGAAGTTTAAGTGCTGATTTTAGATTTTTACTCTGTGACATTCTCCTTTGTGACTTTCACTTGTGTGAGATTTCCTCCCATGTCACTCAAATTTCCCAGTTCTTCTTTTCTGTCAGCCTGGAACTCTGTGCTCTTATTCCTCAAGCTAGTAAAACTCACTGCTTTACTCGTAGACATGCAATTTTGCACAGACCAGGGAGTGTCATCAGGTGTGAAGCTGCATTGATGCAAATTTAAATCATTGCAATTTTTCTTTATTCAATGGTTAAAAACTTTATCAGTGGTCAAATATTCTACTATTTCTGCCTATTTTCTGTTTCTTATTACCATCAAATGTGTATTTATTTTTTTTAGAGTTTATAGTTTTTTTTTTCCCTGCATTTGAGTTAGACATGAGCTACTACCACATTTTGTAATTCAAGCTTTTTGTCTAACAGTGTTTTAAAAAACTCTTTCTTTGGAGGGAATTCTCAAATTTCTAAATACTCTACAAACATTAGGATTGGGGCTCAAATTCCCAGTTTCCCTTGTAGCCAGATGTGCGTATGAAACATGGCCTCAGCTAATTAAGCATACCCGCATATTTGAAAGTAAGAAAAGTGTTAAGAGGAACTATAGATATCATTTTAGTTGATGCAAGGATGGAAAAAAAAAATAACCAACTTTCACTGGTGAACTTTGTCTTCAATTCTTGTTTTCCTGTGGGAAGTGGCTAATTTTCTGGCCTAGAGGTGTAATTGGTGTGTTGGTAACAATTGATTTGATGATAACCTGCGTTCATCTTTTTAAAAATTGCTGACCCACCATTGTTTCTGGTCCTGTTTTATACTTATGCAGTGTATAATCTCTCATGCAAAATTTAGTTCTTTGTTTCTCAGCTTAAACTGGATTTTGATGAGCAGTTTTCACCTTCAAATGAAAGAAACGGCTTCGGTTGATGTTACACAAAAATAACAACAAGAGAGCATTAAAGAAATACGTTTGTCACCTTGTGACATTACATAAATGAAACTTTGAAAATTCAACAATTCTGCTTTATAAGAAAATAGAAAGTTTCTACTGTTTTTCTTTATTTTCAAAGCTATATCATTAAATGAAATTTCTGCCTCATGGAAGATTTTTAGAACTATGTAACAATAACATACAGACCATTAGGAGAGAAATGAATAAAGACGGAAAGAAGTAGGCACTGTGTGGTCACGTAGATGGCGCACAGTTGTGTGCCTGGAGCCCTAATACATTTTACCATGGAATTTATACAATAAATGTTAGTTTCCTGTGAACCTGGTAATCAATATGACTTCTGCAGACATTTCATTAACCTGAGCAGTTGAGGTTTCCTGTAGACAGACTGCATGTATTCTCATCTTTAACCTTTCCATAATGTTCCGTAATTAGAGATGTCACTGGTTCTCAAGAGCAAAAGAACAGCAGTAGCTTATAAAGTTACATTGTTTGTTTTTTACTAATATGTGAAGTGATTTTGTCTTTCATTTCACCTCTAGAGCTAATTATGTATTCTAGGTTAACAAAAGTTCCAGATCATACCATCATGAGTTTAAACTTTACAATGAACTCGTTATTTCCATTTATTACTAGCCTGCATTATAGCAATATTTAGCTAATGAATTCTCAAAATAGTTCTTGAAAGGTGAAAGAGTGCCTCAAGTAAATGGTGTAATTATTTATTTCTCAGAATTTGAAATTCAGTGTTCTGTTTAATCTCAAAGGGATACCAATGAAGTTAGGGCGTAAGGACTCTGTGGTTAATAAAATGGCAAGAATTAAAAAGGATTATTATATTTTTTCCTCATACTATGATGGCTATAATTTTTTAAAACAGTAGAAATGTTTAATTTTTAAAGGCCGCTAGTGTCTATTTTATGCAAAGATGTGAGCTCCCCAGTTCAACCTGTTGTTTGAAATTTGACCAGCTTTTTCTTGCTCTTGTTCAGGACAGTTATTAAACAGTCCAGGCAGGCCTCCGGAGTTACATATATGTATGTGGCTCTGTGTATATATATACACAGAAGTACAAGTAGCATATAATCAATTTACATAAGACTTTTGCTTTTGATGAAAATTCTTCTAAAAGTGAATATAAATTAATAGCATATGGAGCCTACAAAAATTGTCTAATAGGCAAGTAGTCAAAGATAATCTGTGAACAAAGAGTTTGCTAAAACATACTTTTTTTTTTACATGTAATAACTTTGTATCGAAGGGTTTCCAGAAATACAAAATGTTATAGGGCACTTATCCTGAGACACACAAAGGAGACAAGGGGTAGAGCTAGAATGGAAGGGAAAATAAAGGACAAATAGTGATAGATACTTAAGTAGAAATGTTTTTATAAGAAAATCATCAAACAGGTGGTAATTTTAAAACATGGCTTTTCCAGGCAGCAAATTTTCTGAATTTATTGCAAAAGAAGATAAATCACGTGTCTACATAGATCATGCCAATGAAATAAACAATAAAGGTTACTTATTAGAATATTGAAAGTGGTTGATAATAAATTATTTATATTTATGGTAAGAGCAATAAACTTGATTTTTAGGGGATTCAATGACTTCCTGAAAATATCCTTTCACAGATATTCTCAGAGTGTCTAGTTGGCAAAAGCACAGCTCCAAATAGCTATTTCTGTCAACGTCTACAGAACATTTACAGTTTGATTTCTGAAAGTTTCCATTTCTACTGATCTTACAAATTTGTAAAATGAATGCCCACCAGGACAAAATATTAAGTGATAAAATTAATTGGATCCTACAAGTGAAAATCTAGGCAAGGAACGTCTTCTTCCTTCTTAATGAATGATTTTTATGTCTCTTTATTCATGTCCTTCTAGGTAGAGCAACACTCTGCAGACCTTCTTTTGAGGCATTTCACCACCAGAGTAAGTGTGATGTATGACTAATTAGTCCACCCACAGGGGGCTGGTGAAATTAAATTGGAAGTTATTTCCTAACTGGCATATCTTGGAGTAAAATTAATCTCATAACAGCTCTCATAAGAGAGCATAAGCTTAAAAGACCATTTTTCATTCAACTTTACCAAACAAAGTGCAAATTTAGGACTCCAGTTGTGAAGTTTGGTTGTGTGTGGATTGTACAGTGAAGGCACCAGTGGACAACAGTTGCTCATCAAGTAAGTTTATACAAAAGCTTTGGGACAAGTCCAACTCTAGATAAAATTCTAAAGGATTTCCTGCCTGTGTTCAGAGTTTCTTTTTCTCTCTCCAAGGTAACCCACATATCAAAAGACATATGGGTTGTGGGTAGAACTTCCTAAAATTGCTGGTGAGAAGTGTGCCATGCATAAACATACGTCACTAGCTTGAATTTTCTATTAGTCTCACAGGCAACAATTACAATCCTGTATGTTGTTCTATCTCCACACACTCCTGTACATAGAAAGATCAAGTAACATCCCTGGTTAAGATGTGTACAGGTTACAAGACATGTCTCAATATATTCACCAAGAGGTTTATTATTTTCACAGTGGCATTCACTAAATCAGTTGTCAGTGCAGCAATACTCAAGGAATAAGCAGGGTCTTTACTTTATCAAAGTTTGGAGTCAACCCCAAGTTAGATCACTGAAGCACATAACTATAGATAAGGTCACTCAAAAGCACAAATCCAGGCTATAAATATTCAGTTGTCGTTTATATGCATTTAGCAATTTGAATGCTGGGAAGTGTAGCCCAGAAAATCAATCGACATGGAACTATTGAAGAGGCATGCATGGCACCTGCACTTTGAATCTCTTCAGACTCAGGTTAAACAGGAGACACCGTAGCTCATGTATCCTGCAATAACCCTTCCTCATCGCCTTTTTATCTATGAACCTGCCCTTTTCAATGTTATCTATATGCCTGAAGGTATGAATACCCTTGATCTTGGTAAAAAATGGTACCACCCGTCAGCAAAATCTCACTGATCAGTGTCTATATTACCTCACCGAGTTAGCCTTTTGTGTTGTTGTGGCCCAGGATGACAATGTTGACACAATCCAAAGCAGTAATTGGAAAGTTAATGTTGGATGCGTCTTTGACAATTGATGGAATGACCTGAAATCAAATGTGAGGCAGTGGAGACTCAAGAATGCTATTCAGGCAGTTAGTGATCTGTGGAGATACTAAATGAAATATCTGGAAGGAATTGTAATCTTGCAACTATGCTTTTATGTGTTTCTTGACATAAACGGTTTCTATTTATGATGGAGCTGCAGAGTGTATTTCCCATGAAGTTCCCTCAGTGTTAACTAACATAGTCATGTGTCACTTAATGACAGGGGTATGTCTGAGAAATGCATTGCTGGAAAATTTTATTATTGTATGAACATCACAGAGTTTACTTACACAAACCTAGATACTATAGCTGATTACATACCTAGGCTATATGGTATAGCCTATTCCTCCTAAGCTACAAACCTGTGCAGCATGTTACTGCACTGAATACTGTAGGCAATTGTAACACAACAGTTAAGTATATCTATATGCTTACTTATATCTATACAGTAAGTGTATCTATACATGTCTAAACATAGAAGAGGTACAGTAAAAATACAGTGTTATGATTTTATTGCACCACTGTCATGTGTGTGCACCATCCTTGACCAAAATGTTATGTGATGTATGATTGTAACAAAAGAATTAATTAAAGATAATATTGAAGTGCCTATTGAAATTTCAGTGAAGGAAGGAATATTTGTAAATTCTGATTGCCTTAAGTGGGAGTTGACTTTCTTCCTGTTTCCACAGTTGTTCTTGTGAAAGGGCATAGCTTTCCAAAGACCTGAAATCTCCGACAAATCTTGCAATTCTCTATTGCCTGCATTATGAAGATCACCTGGTATCAAATGAAGAAAAATGGTAGATTATAAAGACCTGTACTTTCTTGTCAGTTCCTAAACATAGCAAGCATTGGTCTGTCTTGAACATTTGTGCAGTTATAAATTAGCCTTGGGTCATGATTGTCTGCCTTTTTATCATAGACAAGATTTAATTTAGGAGATGTCCTTTTAATGTGTTATGTGAATAGTAAGTGCCACTTATGAAGCCCTATTTTCTTCCAGTCATTTTAATTGTCGAATCTATCCAGTCAAGATGCATTGTTAGAGGCTTCACTGACGACACCGTCTGTGTGTGTGTGTGTGTGTGTGTGTGTGTACATACATGTGATTGAGCAGGATTTAATGTCAGTCAAAACAGTCTCAAATTTCTTAGGACAATACAGCTTCCTTGGCCATTCCCTTGGAGCTCTGGGTTGAGGAGCTGGTGATGTGTATTTCTTTTGTGTGTTCTACACGTTATCCCTATGCAGGCCTTCCTTGGGCTTGGTTTTGGAACCAGTGATGAGGAATATCATTAGAATTGTTGTGCTCAAAATGAATCCTCCATTCTTCTGTATAAGCAATGGCAATTTTCCCAGACCAATATTTCTTCTTTTGAAATGGTAAATTTTGAATATTAACAGGTCAGTATAATCCCATAAAATAACAAAGTTTGAGTCCTATGAACTGTGTTTTATGCTAAATCATCATTTACTCCTTGTATGATCTTTTTTTTTTTTTTTTTTTGAGATGGAGTCTCACACTGTCGCCCAGGCTGGAGTGCAGTGGCATGATTTTGGCTCACTGCAAGCTCCACCTCCCGGATTCACACCATTCTCCTACCTCAGCCTCCTGAGTAGCTGGGACTACAGGTGCTGCCACCATGCCTGGCTAATTGTTTTTTAAGATTAAGGGCAAAATCAAAGCTGCTCCCCTATATTATATTCATAAACCAGAATGATTAAAGCAAGCTATTTATTTATTAGAAGCACATATTCCAAATTTAGCATCTAAGACATGACAGCCTTTCAAGAGACATCAATTTACTTTTTAGTGTCTATAGCTATGTTTGTATTCATGTTATTGGTGTCCATAATATTTCATTAGATGTTCTGGGCAAATCGATAAATGAAAATAATGTATATGATAAGGAGAACAATCTAGGCCTCCTGGAGGCCCCTTACAACTCAGCTGGTGAAGCAGGAATGCCTGGGTGTAATAGTGAGAAACAACCTTTCAAAAGTGTTGGGCAGTTTTCAGGCAGCGGAATATGTATGCCAATCCAGGCAGCAAGATAAGTGGAGGCCAGTTAAAAGATCAGGTTGTGATTACACGTTTTTTTTTTGTTTGTTTCTACTGAGGAAATATAACACTTCGTTATTATTTTCTCCATCTATCCCGCTATTTTGTCAAAACCTTTCATGTAAGTTACTACCAAACACTGGGTTATCCAAGATCTGTGGGTCGTATTCAATATTTGCTTTTCCCTCAACTACTAACACATTTGATTCCCTTTGTAACTTTCTCCCGTTTCTCCTTTCAGCCTGTTTTCTCCAACCACACTGAGGTTATGAGCCTCCCTATGTACTCTCACACCCTGTTTCATCTCTAAGCTCCCTTGACCTAAAGAGATTTCCTTTTTCTACTATTGTACTCATCTCATTCCCTAATTTATTTCTTCTTATTTCTCTCTATATTTTTTATTCTTTTAGGCACAGCTCATGTCTCATGACTTTCAAAAAGTTTTTCTGCTGATATTCCCAGCTCGAATTAGGTACATCCTAATCAGTTTCCTTAGACTCACCACTCTGCGTGTTAGTTGCTTGCAGTCTGTCTTAGGCTGGGAATTAGCTGCTTGTAGGCAGGGGCTAGAATTTATTTACTCTTATGTCCATAATGCCTGACACAGGAACTGTTCCCACATACAAATTGTAGGGCCATAATTCCTGAGAACATATGTATATTGTAGTGACTCACAAAGGCTTGAAATAAATTTTTAAAATGATGAATTGGGAAGTCCATGAACTTGATATCTTGATGTAGAAGAAAAGCAAGGGCAGATGAAGAAGTTATACAGGATACTTGAAATACCAGAAGAATATAGTCAGAGAGCAATAAATCAATGCTAGATTTTTAGATGTGAAGAAGTTCTGAGAAATATTTGAAGACATGGCTCTAGGAATGAGTACATAACAGAGACCAGTAGCCAGAGTCAGAGCTTTTCAGAGTGAAGAAATTGCATTGCAGGGAGAAGGGCTGTTGTATACTAAAAGAAATTGTCGTTAAATGGAAGACTAAGCAAGAGGCTGATGATCTGTGGCTGAGAGATGCAAAAAGGTGTGGAGATAGAGGTAAATGCCATAATCTACAAAGAAGATATTTTTGTGCCAGGAAGAAAGAATAGGTCTAGAATGTAATAAAAGATAAATAGGTAACTACATTGTAATGTGGTCTGAGAACTCACTGAAGGCATAGCCATTGATGTTAACTTCCACTTTGCTTCCAGACAAAAGATTTTAAATATCTTAAAAATTGCATTTGATATTGTATGATTCATCAAGACAGAAAGTAAAGCTGTAGTTGCCCTGGGAGGGTGGGGAATGGGGAGTCACTGTTTAATGGGTACAGGATTTCAATTTTACAAGACAAAACGAATTATGGAGATGGGTGGTGGTGATGCTTGCACAACATTGTGAATACATTTAATAACACTGAATTGTATACTTAACAGTGGTTAAGATGCAAATTGTTGAGTGTATTTTGCCACAACTAAAAATGGAAAACAATAGTATTTGAAGATAAAGCCCATTTCATCTGGTAGCTAGCTGTATGTGTCTGCTCAGCTGTGGATAGATATTTATGCTGTCTCTGAACTGGAGGTTACTGGTATTCTCTAAGGTATAGGAAAATTGATCTTATGTGGCTAACTGAAGTGGGAATAGTCGTATCCGTCAGACAGTAATGATATAATCATGATAGTTTACATTTAACACAATTTACACGTGTCATACTTTCGAAAGCACTTCATAGATATTATTACTTAATACCATTTTCCCCTTACCATATTTGTCTGTCCTTTCTCTGCTGACTTCAGAAAATGTCTCTTCCACACTACTCAATTCATCTCCTTATCTTTGTCACAAATTTAAGTCTCAGAGTCTCCAGAAAATTCCAGACAAGTCTCATCAGCTTCCGGTCATTGATTAATCGATGCCCTTAGAGGCTTTCCCTTCCCCTTCTCAATTGAACATAGCTTCCAAATATACTTGCCAGTAAAACAAAGTTGTTTATAAGGTTTTGTATTTCTTCCTGTTGAATTATGAACATTTTTTCATATTGACATTGATTTCCATCTGGCCATGAAATACTCAAGGTGAAGAAAATGATACAAAATGGTGAAAATGTATCAAGAGCCAGGTAGTTTTAAGTGTCCTAGAAGCATAAACTAGTGTGATGCTCATCAGCTCATATGAGAGGCAAAAACGGATGAAACGATAAAACCAAGACATAGAGAGTTAAGGGAAATTTCCCAAGATCACACAGCCACTAAGGATATGAACTAGATTTTGACTTCAGGCTACTTACCCCAGAGCCTGTGCTTTCAACCATCATTTGTACTGCTTCCCTAAATTACACTCAACTAGACTGTGACATTACATTTCACCTATGACACTGATTATCTGGGGAACTTTGCAACTTATTCTGAATATGACTCAGTTTTCTTTTCTGTGCAGAGATAAAGTCAGTATATACCTTTTAGATTCGTTATAAGGATTATATGAAATGACACATGAGAAGGCTTTAAAAGGACTTGGAAAGCAATAAGCTTTTTTGTTTTCAATCATTTTTCAATAGGTTATCAGTGTTGTGAATGGTTCATGAAAAATGACTTTGGGCTCAGTGAGTAACTGAAATGTTGATGCTTAATAGTGTGTTTATATTAGTATAATAGTAATAAATGTTGTTATTGTTGAGTAATAGTTATTTTGCTTTTCACTGCTTTCCTTTTCCAGTGATTTAGTCAGAGACTTCTTAAGCCTCCTCGAGAGTGTACACATTTCTTAAATTTGTTGGAAAGTACCAAATTTAAGATATCTTGCATTTTTTTCTTCCTTAGTAAGCACTAAATTCTATCACGCAGCAGAAAAAGGGCTCTGTGATTGTCGGTACAATGGTTTAATATTCACTTTTATTCCCTGTATGGTAGTTCTGATTTAATTGCTATTTAGAATAAAACTTGTTCCTTATATGCTTTCATAATTACAAAATTTATGTTTTAATGCCTTCTACACATATATTGTGCTTTTCTTTATTTCTTTATATCTCTCACTGTTTCATAATCCTGGTATTTGAAATCTCGTGAAGTGTTATTTGGGGATTTGCTGGGAATGTCATCTACATAGTCATGTCTCAAGTTTGTAGCATCTTTAAAACATAATAGGAGATGGAAGTCACAGCAGAGTAATAAGCCTCCCGCTTTAGGCAATGTATTTGTGATTGGTATGACTTCGTTCCCAGAGGGCAGTCAGCAACACAATATTATGGCTATGTGTACAAGGAAAACAAACAAATTTTAAAAAATCTCCTTTAAAAAAAAACAGTGCCCGAGCCTAACCAGTGTCATGCACAGAATCCATTTCCACCTCTTCATATGGAAGTAGCTCTGGGTGGACGTCTAGAAAGTTGGATAACTATTTATCACATATGATCTGCAAAGGAAGAGATTTATAAGAAAGTGTTAAATTTAGTCCGTAGGAAAGCCAAATCAAAAATCAATGAATTTTCCATTTGTACTTTTCTCTAGGGGCTCTACCCTCAAGATGGCTTAAATGCATTAGAATTCAATGACTAGGCACAAGTGTTTGTTAGTGATATCAAAGCAAGGTAAACATTCCTGCTGTGTGAGTCCAAGCACAGGGACACTTGGTTTCCTTTGGAAGGATATCATAAAGGCAATGTTTATGAGTAATCATTGTCTTTTCTTCTGTAGCATTCAATGGTATGTACTATAATTTAGAAACGAAAACTACTTAAAGACCACTTGCTAAGTTTCATGTATTTCAAACTCTCAGATCCTGAGTGTTTAAATATGCCTCTATTTCTTCATGAAAAAAACATAATGTTTGCCAAGTTAGAAAAAGTCATATTCCCATTTTTAACTAAATGTAGTCAGAAATTTGGACAGTTTTTAGCCTTCAATACATTATGTAATTTGGGTAATAGGCTGAATAAAAGTAAGGAACTTCAGTTAAATTCAGAGAGAAGCTAGTAATTGTTTCTAAGACTCAAATGTGTAGAACAGATCTCTGATATTAAGGATAAGACCCTCAAAGGTGACCCAAATTGGGTCATTGTGGGATTATTTTGGGAGGAATCATCATAGATTCTTACTGTTATAAATACAGTCAAATGTCAGATGAATATACTCCACTGAAATGTCCTCTAGGAATGATGTTGGAACCAATGTTGGTAATTTTGAAAGTCATGGAGAGGATTTCAGATGATTGAAGTCAGGCAACTATCCCAGGTTTAATAAATAAGCAAATAGTGAATTCCAAAAATGCCGTATCAATGAGCCTCATATTGATCCAGAGCACAGTTTCAGGAAGGTCCATTAAATGGGTCTTTTGAGAGCATTAGGATAAAAGGCTGGCAGCAGAGATTCACTAAGAGCAATGGTGCCAAGCTTGCCTCTTGGACATTGTTATCTGACTGATAAAGGTAGGCCATAGCGGCACACAATACGGATATTTCCAGGGTAATGCTGTCGAGCTGCTATAACTTTCCTTTCCTCTTTGCTATCTTCTCCTATAGTCGACTCCCAAGAAAAAGATAGTTGACTTTTAATCCAGAAATGTATGTTAATTGGCAAAAACAAACAAATGAAGCCATAAACTATCCTTTAGGCTTCTCTCTGCTCAGTTATTAGATCATGTGAATGTGCCCTTAGGAAACACAGAAGGCCCACACTATTATAGAGACAAATTTCTTACATTCTCTGCTGTTTAATGCTCTTCAAAAGACTTACCATACTTCACCAATTTGATTGCCAACTACTTGAACACAGGGACTTATTAAAAATTTTGCATATTATGAGGGCATTAACTTTTAAGTATTCGATTGTTAAGACAATGCATATTATTATAAAGCATAGAAGGCACACTTATTACCTCCTTAAGAACCAGTCTCTATTTCTCTGGTTCATAGAACTCCCAGGTCATAGAGGGATTAGACATTTGTGTCTTCAATTGGCCCTCTTCAGCCCTAGGATAAATAGTGATTAATCTAAGCCAATGGTTTTCAGCTCTGTCTGACCCAATGCCTCTACTTCATAAGAAATTCTTCAAAGACCCCTTCACTATTCTAAACTATTACTGACAACACAATGTATGCATTCAAGTTGTTGAAAATATTAATGTTATGCTGCAGCTAACAAAGGAGAAATAATTTACTGTCAATATATAATCCAAAATGTATATAATTGTGCCAGAACATTTACATATCAAATGCAATAGAACATAATGAAATTTTCATATCTTCACCCATACCTTGAAACATTGTAAATAAAAAGCTACAAATATAGTTTCATTGAATAACCAAATGCCAAAACTGCCGTTTCTATTGTTGACATGATTGATCTGCGCTGGTAAATGTGATAGATACTTTCTGCTTGATCCTTATCCCCTGTTATACTCCCCTATTTACTGGCTTTTGTCCAAGTGGAATGGTTCATATTGAATATCTCAATAGGTTTCCATGCTCATTGCCTTCTATGCATGTTCATGAGATTAAAGGGAAGGAGGAAGTGGGATTGGGGATTATTGCCTAAACTCCCTCTCTGCTGGGTCTCTTTGACTTCTCTTTTTCATAAGAAAATCAGTGTTTCCTTGTGTGATCAGGGCAGTTTACTACCCGGAAATCTGCCCGCTGCTACTAACCCAGAGTTATCGTGGGGTGTGATCTCTGTGATTCTTTCACCCTTCTCCCCTGACATTTTCATAAGTAGTCTCTTTGGAAATAAACCCATGTTAAATTATCTTAGTTTGAGTGTGTTCCCTTTTTCCTATTGAGACTCTGAAATGAGTATCTAAACGAGAAATTCTACCATCTTTTCTCATGTACATAGTAGTTTAGTTCCTGCAAAATTCATGGCACATTAAAACCATGCAAAAGTACTTGGCGCTTAGGCAGTTACATTTCGGTTTGTATAATTAAACGAAGCAGGTTATTCACCTACATTACGTTAGAAAGTCATTCAGGACATATAGCAATCCTTGATTAGGAGCGGTTATCCCACGTTACTGGACATTTGGCATCCCTGTTTTCCAATCCTTAAGGTTCCAAAATGCCCTCACTTATTCTTTCCTGCCATTGGATTTTGTCCCATTAAGCTGTAAGGCTGGGAATGCCATAGCCGTCTTGAAAACAGGTAGAAAGATAAGAGAATCACAAAGACGTGGATCATGTTGAATTAACTAACCATTGATACCATCTACTTATTGTGCGATTTCGTAAAAATTGCTCCTTGTTTTTTTCTACAATTAGTTGACTATTCTGTTACTCGAAGTTAAAAACTTTTTTTCTTTTCTTTCTTTCTTTTTTTTTTTTGACAGAATCTTACTCTGTTACCTAGGCTGGAGTGCAATGGCATGATCTTGGCTCACTGCAACCTCTGCTTGCCTGATTCAAGCAATTCTCCCACCTCAGCCTCCCAAGTAGCTGGGATTACAGGTGCAAGCCACCACACTTGGATAATTTTTGTATTTTTAGTAGAGATGGAGTTTCACCATGTTTGCCAGGCTGGTCTCAAACTCTTGACCTCAAGTGATGCACCCGCCTTGGCATCCGAAAGTGCTGGATTACAGGCATGAGACACTGCCCCTGGCCAAATCATTTTAACCAATAGCAAAGCACATTACTTCATTTTTTCAAAAGTTGCCGGTAATTTCAATAAAAAATATTATATAACATGCTTAATGCAATACAAATGCTTTTCAATGTACAATGGGGTTGTCTTGATAAGATGATCATAAATTGAAAATACTGTAGTTAAAATGTATTCAATATGCCTAACATACTGAACATCACAACTTAGCCTGGCATACCTTTAATGTGCTCAGAACACTTACATCAGCTGACAGTTGGGCAAAATCATTGAATACAAAACCCACTTTATAATAAAGTATTGGATATTTTATGTAATTTATTGAATATTGTACTGAAAGTGAAAAGCAGAATAGTTATATTCTATTCAAAGCTATCACTTTTGCTTCATCATAAAGTTAAAAAACATCATAAATTGAACCATTATAAGTTGGTGACCATCTGTGTATATATATGTGTGTGTGTATCTATATAAATATGTATGTTTATATATATATTTGTGTGTATATATATCCTCTGTGTGTGTGTGTGTGTGAGAGAGAGAGAGTGTGTGTGTATGTATGAAATTGTAGGAAAGTAAAATTTCGTGTCTTATAGATACAGCATGTTAACATGTTGGTACCTATCCTCCTGAGATGTAAAACTTTACATGGATAGATGTGTGCATTTACAATTGTACACAAAGAGAAACATATTCGCTAGGCTCTTTAGTTTTCTGTAGTTTCATTCAACACTATCTGGTTTATGTGGATGATTACAAATATAATGCTAGGGTGAAGGTTCTTCTCTATAACTTTGACACTTCCTTGATTATCAACCCTTGGCATATTCTTAGAGTAGGATTTTCTTTTAGAATTAAGATCCTTGTTTTAGGACTCTAGCCTGTTAACACACAGAGCCAATAATTATTCAGAATGGTTGGGTTAATTCACATTCCCACAGATGGGACATCAAATGTCCAGGCTGCACAGCCTCATTAACACTAGATTTTCTGGACATTTTATATAGTATTTCATCTGATATAAAAAGTAGAATTCTAATTTAATTATGGTTGTTAATTTATTTTTATATTTTTAGTCATTATGAAAATGTTTAACTATATGAAAAGCCTGGAAAGTGTTGTTGTTTTTTTTAAGGTAGTACTTCAGAAATATTTGTGATACTTAATTTTTAAAAATTCACTCTAAAAGAATCTTGAAATGTCTCTTTAATGAAATGGGACATAAATACTCGTCACATTAGTGAAAAATATGTGTTTAAAATCTCTGCAGCAATCCTGTAAATATTAATAATTTTTTAAAAAATTGACATCTTCAAAATATAAATGTTCTAAACTTATAATCAGTTAAATATGTATCTGTTAATACATATAGATACATGTATCTAAATAAATTTGAAGACTTCAAATTCCAGGTACAATATAATTTTTTTCTATCCTGTGATTTGTCATTCAGGATTTTGTAATTTGAACAGAAATATTTTGCGCTAACCATATGTCTTTTCTCTTACCTAAAAATGTTATTTTATGAAAAATTGTTTTAAAGGTCAGTTTGCATGTTGGAAAGCATCTTGTACAATGTTACATAACATATTTCATATTTGGCTGTGTTGTTTTAACTGTGTAAATATGGTTTAAATCTATGATGCTCTTTAGTGCTGATCATGAGGCAAAGCAAATTTATCTGTATGAAAGGCTCCTGTTAATTTTTAACTTTCAAAAGATTACATACATTCACCCTCTTCTGAATTTTAATTCCTGATGCAAAGATTATGAAATCTCGAGAGGATAATGAATCAGCTTCTCATTACGTTCTGGAATCACGATTTGGTCACCCATCCAAGAATGCGTATTCAATTTCCTTAACATTACACACATATGTAATACCATGCTGAGTGATGTTGGGAAAGGTGTGTCTTCAGTGATGCCTTCATGAAGTTACAGTCTCACCACACTGAGGTATTTTCTTTTTAAACCTTTCTTTTCTGCTGTGAAGAAGTGCCTAAGAGATGAACAAGTGGGAAAAACTGAAAAAAAATCTTCATCTAATTCAGCAACTAGCTTTCGTATCTTCTAAGAATTTTTGTCTCCAAAAAGCTCTAATTTTCATTCCTTTACAAGCTTTATTTCTCTCTCCTTTCCAATACCAGACTTTGCTCTGTTTGTTTTCTCTACCTTTTTTAGAGACGCCTACAATAGAAAAAACTATGACATATTCAATACATCTGAAAATTTTGCATTGCCATTAATAAGAATGAATTATCTGTTTATAAAGAAAAAAATAAAAATATGAACCGAGAAAGCACAGAAGGTAGTAACCACATTTCGATGTTTATCATGGAATCCTCTTTATAATCCATCTGTTACAACTCCACAGAACAAATGACAAGTAATTGTGAAGTTTCCCCTCATTTTATAGGTTTGGTCTTGTAAGGCATACAACACAAATTTTATTTACTTTTCTTTTTGGTATTTGGTCAAGTGGCCACTGGGTGGATGATGGAGCCTCTTGGGATATACAGTCTTCTTCTAGTTTTGTTGATGTAAATATTACTGTGTGTTTTTCATTCACTTGTCATTTTACAAGGCATGCTTCATTAAAAATATGTCAGCATCACAGTGACAAATCACAAAATTTAAAAGGCACAAGAAAAAAACAATTTATTTAAAACATTCCTGTGTAAAAGTAGTCACCACTCTTAGTATTCTTCAACTATTTTTATTCTATTTAAATGCAAGCCTAGTTTTATCTCGAGTGTCTGACCTTGATGATATGGTTTACTTTAAACTTAGAAAATATTGAACTCTATTGGAAATTTCCTACAGATCAGCTTTTCTAGACGCCAAGTGCCTTGTTTTAGCCACGGTGATGACAGCAATTGGATTCTCAGGGATTCTGGCCTCTGGCATCATCTCAGTTGTTTATAATTGAAGTTGGCTCTGATGCGAACTCAGCTTAGAGGCATGGTTGGACTGCTGGGCTTAAGGCTGGCCTGCCAGGAGGTTGCCTTGAGGTGTAACTAGGCAAAGAAAGAAGAAGGTTGGGCAAAATTACCAACAATCTTCAACTATGAATTTTTATGAGTAGGGGCTTCCCACACCATCAGGCACTCTGAGCTGGAGAAACAAGGGATTTTGAATTGAATGTTTAGTTTTTAGGCTTGATAGTCAGATTAGGGAAGTTTTGGGTACACCTTTCCCACTCTAGAGTCCTCTCCCTAACTCAGGGCCAATTTGGGACGTGGGCTCAATGGAAAAGAGTGCTGAGATCAATTAGAAATATCCATCATGAACATAGGAGGCAGGCATTCTGGCCAAGGGGTGTGTCTTCCCACTTTGTATTCCAGAGTGCGATTTCTTCTTGCTATCTGTCCCTCCATAAATAAGCGTTGGGTGGAGGACAAGCTGGTTACAATCGAGGATGGAACGAGATTCTAGCAGAATTGCAGAATGAACTGAGAGCCACCAAAGTGTGCCTCTGTGAACCAGCAGAGAGAGCTGTGGAAGGCAAAGGAAGAGGAGCCAAGAGGCCAGATAATATTCCTGCTTCCCCTACGTTGTGAGAGTGAAATGGTCCGCAACCTATGTCAGTAATTAACCAGAGGCTTTTTAGAGAGTAAGAATTCTGATAGACACTTCAATAGCTGAAGTCGCTCTTCAGTACTGCACATAAACTGTGGACAGATTTTCATCATTATTAATTCATTTATTCAATAGATACATATTAAAGTCAAGGCATAGTTCTAAACTATGCAGTCAATTACAAAAAATAAATAATAATGAAGGGCATTAGCTCTGCCTCATAGGACGTTAAAGCTCTAGCTGCTAAATGAGACAAGTAGGGTTCCCACATCAAGTGCCTGGGCTCCTGTTATAACCTGGACTCTGCTTCCGATGGCTTCTCTTGTTTCCGTTTTGGTAAAGCCGTCATTTGGCTTAGTCCCTATCCTTGCTATGGTCACCCACCAGCAGGTGGACCTCCTTGACCGTAACTACACGCATAGATCTTTGATTGTTTCTTTTCAAATGTTTGCTTACTTTAGAGCTGCAGTCGAATGTCGTTTGGACCATAAGACTCTGAGGCTGTGTGTGGTTGAAGCTGTCTTGAGACTCAAAGAGCTATTGAGGAAGGGATTTGGTAGCTGAACTCTTTTGAAGTTTTTCTCTGTCTCTCACACATCTGGGGCTGAATAGCTGAATATATTGTTTAATTTCTACATCGATAATAGTTTAATAGGCATTCATGCAAATAAGTTCTGCTGGGAGTTTATTGTCCTACTCCAATAACCAGTAATGCATTCCTTGAATTCAGTGTAGGTATAAATTCTACATGGTAAGTGAAACTGTCTTTATGAATTACTGCTATAGAATATACTAGATTGTGTAGGTTTTAGTACAATCTAGGTAATTATCAAGCCTTGTAATATTTTCAGGAAAGTGATCCTTTCACTTCAGTTTATGGAACTTGGAAATTTTTCCATTGCCACCCACTAGTTAATCATAAACTTAATTCTATGTATCTGAATTTATTTTTCTATTTATAAATGTATCTGGATGCTTTCTCAAAGGTTTCCCAGATTAAAAACCTATGATTTTGAAAAATTAAAAGAGAAGTAATTAGAATTGTGTTAAAAAACAGAATCAGGCCGCGCATGGTGGCTTATGCCTGTAATGCCAGCACTTTGGGAGGCTGAGGCGGGAGGATCATTTGAGGTCAGGAGTTCGAGACCAGCCTGGCCAACATGGCAAAACCCCACCTGTAATAAAAAAATACACAAGTTAGCTGGGTGTGGTGGTGAATGCCTTTAGTCCTAGCTACTCAGGAGGCTAAGGCAGGAGAATCGCTCGAACCCAGGAGGCTGAGGTTGCAGTGAGCCAAGATAGTGCCACTGCACTCCAGCCTGGGTGACACAGTGAGATCCTGTCTTAAAAAAAGAAAAGAAAAAGAAAGAAAATCAGAATCATACAATGAGAGAGGTTGTATAGCCCTTTTAATTGTCCATAATGGATACATTTCTTTTTCTGCGTAATAGTTTATCAGCATGAAAAAAAAAAGAGTCACTGAACACTGATAATTTTCTTCTCTCTCTCTTTATTTTTCCTTTTTTTTTGAGATGAAGTCTTGCTCTGTTGCCCAGGGCTGGAGTGCAATGGCAACATCTCTGTTCACTGCAACCTTCACATCCTGGGTTCAGGCGATTCTCCTGCCTCAGCCTCCCAAGAAGCTGAGATTACAGGTGCATCCCACCATGCCTGGATAAGTTTTTGTATTTTCAGTAGAGATGGGGTTTCATCGTGTTGGCCAGGCTGGTCTCAAACTCCTGACCTCCGATGATCTTCCCGTCGTAGCCTCCCAAAGTTCTGGTGATGATTTTCATTTAACGGTGTTCTACAAAGTGAGTTTAGGCAGTGAAAAGGCACATGTCATCTATAGTTTACCAGAAAGTAGTACTGGTCACCAGCATTGAAGCATACTCCTAACCCTGGAAAATTTCTTCAGCTGCCAGAATTAATCTCAGATTTTAAGACTGGAGCAAAGACTAATTTGGTATGTGTTCATTTAGATTAGTAAATCTCCATGGTGTTCGAGCTGTATAATATCAAATCTAAAATAAGCCAAGAGAGTTGAACAATTTCTCATCTCTCAGAAAAAAATGCATCATTTTCAAGAGATTTAAGATTGAATTTAAAATCCAACTGCCTATTCCAGTGTATGTTTCTCCCGAATAAGGCCAAGCCCTAAAATTCTGGAGAGTGTCCTCCAAGTTGTGTTTAAGTAATAATTGATAAATCTATGGTTTAGATACGTATGGAATTCCATATAACTCTAGCTCCAGCCTTTGCGAGTAAAAATTGGCAGTGACCATGGCCTTAATGGAGGCATGTGGTTAATTGGAATTTTCGGTACCAAAAGTCTCCTTGTTACTAGGTTATCGGGGTACCCTATAATAGTATCCATAACTCATTGCCCACTTGTCTGTTTTGATTTCTTTTTTAAAAAGACAATTTTAGGGCAGGCGCGGTGGCTCACGCCTGTAATCCCAGCACTTTGGGAGGCCCAGGCGGGCGGATCACGAGGTCAGGAGATCGAGACCATCCTGGCTAACACGGTGAAACCCCGTCTCCACTAAAAATACAAAAAATTAGCTGGGCGTGGTGGCGTCGCCTGTAGTTCCAGCTACTTGAGGGGCTCAGGCAGGAGAATGGCGTGAACCCGGGAGGTGGAGCCTGCAGTGAGCAGAGATCGTGCCACTTCCAACCTGGGCTACAGTGACACTGCGTCTCAAAACATACAAACGAACAAAGACAATTTTAAACTTGGAGGTTTTGTACCTCAATTCACATATGTGGCATATTTATAAAATAATCATGCCTTTACATATTTTTCCTTTGACATCTTAGCTGTATATCCAAGCCATTTATGTTTTTTAATTGCCACAAATATCGCACCGAACTAGAGCACCAGGTACAAAAATGCCTGGTATAGCATTTCTTCTGGTTCTTGAAAGTTATTTTAATCCCCATGTTTAACATATTCCTAGACAGCTATATGTAACTATAATTACTTCTGCTAGGTAGAAACATCTCTGTGGTCAACACTTGTGAAGTGCCTTGTAAATAAAAATATGCTTGAGTAGAAATAGTATTTTGCAAATATAGCCCTAAATAGAACTACTGATTTTACCAAGAATTAAAGACTCCAAACTCTTTGTCTTTCAACTTTGGTTGATAGGAACATCTGATTACAATGAGCCAAAAGCCTATGTGATCATTAATGAGGTAATTTTAACACTTACAAATGACACAGCTAATTTGTAATAGGTTTTTGAAGGGCAAATTGCATGTTTCTGTTTAAATAATGAGAGTAAAATATGGACACTATTCACACTCTATATACACAACTAACCCCAACTTGTCTCTAGAAGAAAGGTCTAATTTTTCCGGTCTCATCCACAAAATGAAGAGTTAAAAAGCTGTATCTTTATTCTCACTTTAAGTGATTTTTTAACCACTGTATAACACTACTACAGTTTGTTTGGAGATAAAATAACTCATGGTGAGAAATCCAGTTCTTGAAAGAAATCATTTTACCTTCAATCACATTTAGGATATCTATGCTTTTAGGGTAAGGATGAAAATTTATAAACATTTGTTAAATTATGCAACTGGTTTTGAAGATGTTTCAAAATTACACTTTCCTTATTGTACAACTAGTTTTCATGTATTCACAAATGAGACACATGAGAATTATTAATGCAAAAGCATAGCATATTGACAAAGTTTATAATGTAAATAGTTTAGTTAGGAAAGAATGTAATAAGTGAATTATCAAAGCTATTTTATTGGTCCCTAGATTTGCCATAGAAGAAAATGAAGCACCCTTATAAAAATTTCTCAGCAGTGAGAAAATTTAAGGTCTATTTTGTATGCCGTAAGCTCTAAAAAATATTATTGCCAATAAAAATAGAGTGCCTGATAATAAAACACAATCTAAAATTGTCTTTTTAAAGGTTCACTCTTATTCTTCTTCCCTTCCTATGTGTGCACAGAATACTGTCACTGTCTTGATTGGAACACTGTCTCTCTGTCTCAGAGGGTGTACAGTTTTAGAAGGGAGAAAATATTTGTTCATTTTGCTTCCTATAAGGTAAGGTCTCAGTGGTTGAAGGTCAATTAACAAACTTTTTGTCTTCATACTACTATCTTGGAATTACCAACTGGCTTCTATTTAGATTTTGAAAAATAAAAGAAAAGAACTAGCATTTGTTAGAACTTACTGTGTTCCAGAAACTTTATTGATACCATTTCTTCTCATTATCACATTCATTCTTTCAATTAGTATTATCTTTTCCATCTTAAGAAGGTGGGACCAGAGGTTTTGTAATGTCCATTAACCCACTGTGGATTTCATGGCTTGCAAGAAGAAGAAAGCGTGGTGGAACTCAGGTTTGTCTGATTCCAAATTCACATCCTTTCATATCTCCACGAAAGATAGAAAAGATAAATTGGGCTCTATTCTAACAAGAGAAACACAATTTTCCATCAGATAAATGAATGATTCTTAAACCTCAAAAATAAAACATGTAGCAAAAGCTCAGTTCAAGAGTAGACATAAAGGTTGTGACATGGGTAGTAGGGATATATGTCTAGTGACATAGATTTGCTATGCATATCTGACCAAAAATCTCCCTCGTGATTTTCAAATCAGATGCACAACTGCATTTAATGAGTTTCACAAATCATTAACATCAGTCTCTGAAAACAAGATTGTTAAAAAATGTTAAGATTTTCAACAACAAAGATCTTATCTAAATAGTAAGGAGATTATATTAGATGGCTCGATTCCCTGGGCAGTCTAGTTGACAATTCAACTTGTTCAAATCTATAACATATGGCAACTTAAAAAAATATGAAAGTTTTTCTAACTTTGTGCTTAAGGTAGTTGGCCATTCTTCCTCTTGGGAATAAAAAGTGCAGATTTTCTGTCGAAGCATTTTGCTATTGTTTTTCAATTTCCATTTATGAGAAATAGATAAAATAGCAACTTTTTAGTTACAAATTTAAAGTCAAAATGGAGATAATTAAGTATCTCCATTAATTAAGTAAAGATTAATTTTTTAAAAAATAGCATTTACTAAATTCTAATTAATCAATTGATTGACTATTTTTATCCCTGGCTCAATGTAACTCTCTTTGAAATACTCTTGTCTCAATTCTAGTTTATGTCAACAATGTGTCATCACAGATGACTTTTTGTCATCTTGATCTCTCGGTTCTATGAACACCTTCGATCTGATGACAATGTTTTCCAATAGAATTGCTTCTACTCAAACTTCTGAGATCAAATTTGTGGATTTAGTCTCACCCCAATCAATTCTTCAACTCTCAGGACACCAACTGGTGTCCTACAATTCAATTCAATCCTGAGACTGTCTATCTGGAGATAGCATCAGATCCCACAAGTTCAGGGTTCAGGCCCACAAGACTGCCGCACCACCGTTAGAGACGAGTTGTGGGCCTCCCATACTCCTGACCAACTGGCTATAAATTAGGACTTCCATGGATTCCTTCCCCAGGTTCTATAATTTGCTAAGACGGCTCACAGAACCCAAGAAAGCACTTTGCTTACAGTTACTGTCTGATACAAATCAGGAACAGTCAAATAGAAGAGACACACAGGGCCAGGTATGGTGAAAAGGGGCACAAAGAGGGCCGACAGTTTCAACCATCTAGTTAGGCCTTCATCTTTCTGGTGTCCAGCACCCACCCTGAAGCTCTACGGGTCTCCAGCCACCACTCATGTCATGTCAATAGCATAAACTCAGGTATGGCTAAAAGGGACTTATGACTAGTAAAGGATGGTCCTCTCATCTCTATCAGGAAATTTCAAGTTTTAGGGGCTCTGTACAGTGAACTGGGGAGGAAGACCAAATAGGACATACCCTAGACCAGTTGTGCTAACTACTGTGTGCCTCAAAATTGCCTACAGTTGTGTTAAAATAAGAGATTGCTGAGAGCTGGTATTGGAATTTCAGATTTGGTAGATCTGGGGGTGTAACCTGAGAATTTGCAGTTCTAGTAAGTTCCCAGGTGATGCTGATGCTGCTAGCACAGGGACCACACTTCCAGAAGGACTGAGTGAAGCATTGTCATTACTTATAATAGCAACTTCTCTGTAGTCACAATTTCATTCATCCCATTCTCTGAGCTCCTCCTTTAATCATTCCTTTTCATACACTGACATAAAATTTTTCAATCTCTCTGAGACCTCCAAACTATTATTTTATCATATTCACAATGACCCTTACCTCCTTGATGTCGACTCTATTGCCTGTTCTCCTGCCTAAATTCCATGGCCAACCATTCCCAGGAAACTTCAACTTCCTTGTTTCTCTTTCACTTTGCTGAATCTAACCAGGAAAATAACCCTGCTTAGATCCAAATTTACACCAAATCCTCACATATATTTGAGCAACTAGCTATATGGACCAATTTGAAAAATATCCCACTTGAAACTGAGAATTTCAGTGCCGCCTATCAATCAGTCATACTACATATGTTCCAATCTATTCACCCTCTAATTTACTTAGTTTTGTATCTTATCCTGTCTCTAATCCCTAACACTTCCCCAGAAATCCTCATTCTCTTTTTGGTTGTGCTTCCCTGAGAACATTGCGTCACCCAAAGACAACTTCCACAGACTCCTGAAACAATTTAAACTCACTTTCCCATGTCTATATCCACAAACCCTTCCTTTTCACCTATTATTATCGTGAACTAACTGGCCCCTGTCTGTATATTGTCTGATGATGATTTCTATATTACAGGGTTAGAGATACTTTCTCATCATAGCTAGCTTAGAATCAAATCCATGCAGTCCACCACTGAAACTGGGGTTCCAAGTCAGTGTATTTGGAGAGGGAGAGCTAGTAGAAAAACAAGGATGAAAAGATCCAGGATGAAGCTCCTGATGGAAGAAAAGGCCATTTTTACTATTATGAACCCCTTGAAGTAGACCATAAGCATTCTCATCTGGACAAATATCCATTCATCCACACCAGTGAGCTGATTAAGTTTTAGGGTTTGAAGGGTCAATGAACAATTATTCCTCATTCAGCAATTAAAGAAGGATTAATATGAATATTATCTTGAAGAAGTTTAATTTAAAATGTATTTCATTGATCTTTGGCAATTGTCTTCTATCAGATCATTACCAATCAATATGAGTTGGGAGGAAGGGAGAAAACCCAAAACTTAATCAGATGCCTGAAGTTAAGGAACATTTTATAACCAACCCAGGAAAAAAAAAGGCTCAAAAAGGGAAAGATGAGGACATAGAAAATACATTTCAAATATTTTAACTTTTTGACAAAATGTCAGTTCTGTGCAAGAAAAACTGATGATTGTGTGAGTATAACTTTGTCATTTACATCTGCCAATGTGTTCAGAAATATATAACCTATAAGTTTTTTTAATAGTTTGACACAAAATTTGTTCATCAAAGTATCTAAAACATTCTGAAAATACTAAAAATTTTCAATTTAAATATTAAGCTAAACAGCTCTGTATATATAAATAAGCTCAAACAAACATGCACGCTCCCCAACAATAACACTGCTACAGATATTGACTGGTGGTTTTGGTTTCATTTCATCTTATAATGGCAAATCTGGTTAAAACCTAGATTCTGGGCTGGGCGCAGTGGCTCACGCCTGTAATCCCAGCACTTTGGGAGGCCGAGGCAGGCAAATCACAAGGTCAACAGATCGGGGCCATCCTGGCCAACATGGTGAAACCCCATCTCTACTAAAGAAACATACAAAAATTAGCTGGGCGTGGTGGCACGTGCCCGTAGTCCCAGCTACTCAGGAGGCTGAGGCAGGAGAATTGCTTGGACCTGGGAGGCGGAGGTTGCAGTGAGCTGAGATTGTGCCACTGTACTCCAGCCTGGTGACAAAGAGAGATTCCGTCTCAAAACAAAACAAAACAAAACCTCAGATTCTGAACTGAATCTCAGAATAAGGATCTCGAAGAGGTCGATATGTATGTAATCTATTCTTAAAGAAAAATTTTCTCTAATTGTATATTGGACTGTCACACAGCTTCTGACTTTGTTTATACCCTTAAAAAGTATCTAGATTTATGTGTAGCTTTTGTAAAGTGAAAGCTCAGAATGTCTACTCTGTCCTGGTACCCCTTTAGTTTAATTGCTGGAAAATATTTCATAAAAATGAATTGGTCAACAAATGGAAAATTTGAACTTTGCATACTAAAGTTTTTTTTTTTTTTCAGACGGAGTCTTGCTCTGTCGCCCAGGCTGTAGTGCAGTGGCGTGATCTCGGCTCACTGCAAGCCCCACCTCCCAGGTTCACGCCATTCTGCTGCCTCAGCCTCTCCGAGTAGCTGGGATGACAGGCACCCGCCACCACGCCCGGCTAATTTTTTTGTATTTTTTAGTAGCAACGGGGTTTCACCATGGTCTTCATCTCCTGACCTCGTGATCCACCCGCCTCGGCCTCCCAAAGTGCTGGGATTACAAGCGTGAGCCACCGCGCCTGGCCTGCATACTAAATTTTTACTTCATATTATCGACTCTTGAAAAATAAGCGTGTATATTAGAAATGACACTCATTTGACTATACCATAATGCATTTCAGACTTTTTATCTTCAGCTACAGAATTTCTCCATCCTTTGAATTATGTTAGCTGGCTTTAGTTGCCCAGTGTTGGTGATCCGCCTCCACTAATTCACAGCTCTATTGTACTGCCCCCGGGGATGCATTTCCATAGATCTGCCTTGTTATGAGTGTCATTTTTTTCTTCTATTTTGTTGACTGCCATTCAAATATTTTTGGCTTTATCAGAGAGTTTCACTTTATTGTTTGTTACCTCCTCATTTTTTTAGCTTTTCATAAGTTACTGTGTTATATCTGCCTGGGCTTTTGGTTCCTTTACAGATTTGTTTGATATTATTTTTAGCTTATGATACTTCTAAAGTCTGTACCCTTTTAATTTTCACTTGCTTCATCTTCACATTCTTGTGTTTTGTTTTCATTTCAAAATACCAGAAAGTAAAATGTCTCAGCAGCTTGGTGAGTGGAATAGTTTATTTATAATCCAAAGAAAACACATACTTTTTGTGAGCTATCTGCTTATAAGTAAAAATTTTATATAGACATTCTTGAAAAAAAATCTTAAATTTCTGGGGGATTGAATGAGATTTTTAAAATCATTCTATACAACAACAGGTGCAAAATTTGTATTCCTCTACTCAAGAAAAATAATTAATGAACATTTGTTATTAGTTTACTAACATCTAAATGCTAATGTATCAATTATACATTATTAAAACACAATTAAGCTGAAGAGGTGAAAAAGTATAAAACAAACCAGTGCATAATTTACCTTTATTCGTATGAAACATCTTTTTCTCTCCTGAAAATAGAGATTAACCAGTGGTGTGCTGGGGAGGGAGGGGGTGTGTTGGAGGGAGAAAAGCCATGATTTGTACAATTTGCCCATTTCCATGTTTTAAATACTCCCACCCTGGCCAATTTCAAGCTACCAGCAATTTGATAACCAGTTCACAACATTTTTGAAAATTTAATAATCAGCTCTCAAAAGCTGGTACAGGCCAGGCTAAGCCAGCTTCAGCACAAAACTGAAAATGATTATTAATCTTTACTAGCTCCAGATATCTTTTAACATATATTGAAATCTATGACCCTTAAAAAGAAAACATATATACAGATTTTGACAAAACTTTGCAGTTCCACTCATGGATCCCTGTATAAGAATCCCCTTTCTATGTGTGTTTGCAATTTGAAGAGTTCAGACTTTATGATTCACAGGTGATAACTAATGATTTAATCTCAACACTTAGGCTTTTATAATTTGGGAGTCACGTGTTTAACTGCTGTAGTAGTAACTGCTTCTTCTCAGAGAAACTTAGAAGCTAAGACCAGGGCAATATCCCTTGGTCTGCAACACACCTCTTCTTTCTGAGCATATCGTATAAGAAGCTAACTTTGTCTCAAAGTTCATATGACTTTTGCATTTTCAATTACTAGCTATTTTCTTTTGGAACTGTAGGACTGGCAGAACTTTCCCTCTACCCTCTGAAGGTATGATAACTGAGTGTATGAAATAAATGGATAACGGGCATGTCAAAAGAAGAAAAGGTGTACACATTTATTACACGCATGGGGAAATCACAGGAAAGAAAAGTGGATGCAAAAACAAAACAAAACAAAACAAGCAAAACAACGCAAAGAAAAAACCCCAGTGAGATTTAGGAGCTTATAGGGAAGGCAGGAGGGAGAATGTAGGAAACTTAGGGGAGGGGAAATGACTTTTGGGAAAGATGACCAGACCCTTAGCAGAATAGATGATAGTTTGTGACAGTCTGTCTTGGTGTGGTTTGGACTCTTAGTCTTCTCTCCTGTGATACGAGGAGTCAATTTTCCCTGGCTGATGACACTCCTAGGAAGGAGATGAATGTCTTTGTGCTGATAAGACAGTATCTTGAAGCTTTATTTTCCAATTCAGTTCTAAATCTGCAGTGTATCAAAATCTCCTCATTATGCTTTGGATGTTATGGTAGATAAATGGTATCTTCACAAAGATACATTCATTCTGGTATTGAAAGTTCCTTTTGGGGGGTTTCTCTTTAGGAAGGTAAAGAGAGTGCAGAGAAAGCATGTCTCGCATTTGTTGTTTTTCAAGTATTTTCAGTTCGATGTAATCAGTGCACCAAAGCAATCCACTCAGGGCTGGCATTTCCTGAGCACCTTCAGAACTCTTTTCCATCCCCTGTTATTTCTATCAGATCATGTGATTTAAGAACTACTTTTACTTGCCACTTACATATATATTGAAAAGGCAAACTTTCCTTTCATAGTTTGCTAATTTTGGCAAAGTACATTAACAAAAATTAAGTAAGTGAAATTTTCTGTTCTATTGTTTTGAAAACAATTCTAGAAACTGTCCTTGTAAGAACAGCAAAGAGAGATAAAAAAAAGATAATTCTCAACTGCTGCTTCAACCATTCTTTGCTTAACAATGTATCCAATTAAAAGACAAAACTCTCATTTCAGGTTTATATGTATCAATTGCTTAATTAGAAAGTAAATACTCCACCCCATATAATCTGGTGTCAAAAAACGTATAATAAAATTACTTTGATTTTGTTGCTGATAAGTTTGTGAATTTAAATCTCAACTTACAGTGATGAATTTATTTGCTTTGTGCTGACAAGACAGTATCTTGAAGTTTTGTTTTCCAACTCAGTTCTAAATCTGCAGTGTATCACAATCTTCTCATTATGCTTTGGATGTTATGCTACATAAATGGCATCTTCACAAAGATACATTCATTCTGGTATTCAAAGTGCCTACTTAAAATTCTGCACGAACAGTTTTATTGAAAAAATATGTAGACAAGCCATTTATTATACACAGTGACTTGGAACAAATTCTTATAAGAAGCATAGCATGTCTTCCATTAAATGTATACATTTTATAAAAAGTTACTGAAAGTCTTCCTGAGGTTAAACAATAAATCTTTTAAATTTAATCACTGTGCTACCTCAAAGGTATTTTTTTCTTTAGGACACTCACTTAGGGCATACGGTCAGATTTCAGCCTACTTTAAACAACTAGGCAGTATTTTTAGTGCATTTTTCTGTTTGTTAAAAAGCTAGTTGTTGAGAATAAGTTGCTCAATTATCTTCGTCAATTACTTTTTGTTTTGTTTTGTAATTATTATCCTATTTTGGTTTTCCTTTAGAATTGTGAAATATCTTGAATCAGAAATTGCAGAGAATATATAAATGAGTAAGCATGCACTCTGCAATCAAACTAGATCTCGAAAGTGTTTTGTTGTAGTTTATACCTTGAATTCAAAGTGCCATTTTATACAAGGCACGTGAAAAATTTTCAAGCTCATCTATTTCATAATAGTACAAAATTTATTGTTGTTTTATTTGCAAGGAGATAGACCAGATAAAAGATCACTTTATTTCTTACAGTGTTGACTTTGATATTCTAACCTTGTCAGTTTATACAGATTAATGAAGACTCCGTACATGTAAAATTCACTATAATTTTTTTTCTGGCATGAGAGTCCAAACAAATAGTCAAACAGGTAACTACATATTCAAACACGTCAAGCAAAAATATACAATAGCTTGACAAAAAAGAAAAAAGAAGAAAAAAGAAACCCCTATACATGCCTTAACATTCTTAAACTCTGAGGACCAAATCAGATTCAAAAGAAACATTTCTGGTGGGCAGGGAAAGGGCTAAAAAGCGAAAGTATATAATAAGTAAATTCCCCATTGCTATCAAATATATGAGCAGCATGACATTTCAACACATGTTAAAGTTTTCTGAAAAAAGTTCTAGGATAATAGGATTTCAACTTTGGATTCTACAGATACCATTCTTGGGATTGGTATGGGAGAATCATCCTCTTCATGTATTAGTGGATTTAAATGAAAAAAATTCAGGCAGCTAGTTCCTTTCCAAGAAGCCCTAGAGATTGTTGCACATAAAAATATGAACCATATTTCTGATTCAAACTTTAATTAGAGAATTCTCTTTATTCCCTCTTCTGCATAAAATTATGTACCGGCACTCTGCTCTCCAGACAAGTAAAACTTCTTACCTGCTATCATTTGAGACACCCAAGACTCAGAACATATTATTTCGTATCTGAAAGTCCCAACAAAACTTCTCAGAACAAAAACAACAGAAAGTTAAATACAGAGAGACAGGGTATAAAACAGTGGTTACCAGGGGCTGGGGGTGAGGAGAGAAAATGGAGACAGAGAATTCAGAGGATGCAAAGTTGCAGATATGTAGAATTAACAAGTTGAGGGATCTGATGCACAACATGAGCACTGTAGGTATTAATATTTACTGTATTTGGCATTTTACTAAAAGAGTAGTTTGTGGGTACTATTTCCTCACACACATATCCAGAAAAAAAGTAACTGAGATTTTCAAAGGGAATGCTTCCAGTTTTTGCCCATTCAGTATGATATTGGCTGTGGGTTTGTCATAGATAACTCTTATTATTTTGATATACGTCCCATCAATACCTAATTTATTGAGAGTTTTTAGCATGAAGGGCTGTTGAATTTTGTCAAAGGCCTTTTCTGAATCTACTGAGATAATCATATGGTTTTTGTCGTTGGTTCCGTTTATATGCTGGATTAAATTTATTGATTTGTGTATGTTGAACCAGCCTTGCATCCCAGGGATGAAGCCTACTTGATCATGGTGGACAAGCTTTTTGATGTGCTGCTGGATTCAGTTTGCCAGTATTTTATTGACGATTTTTGCATCAATCTTCATCAGGGATATTGGTCTGAAATTCTCTTTTTTGGTTGTGTCTCTCTCAGGCTTTGGTATCAGGATGATACTGGCCTCATAAAATGTGTTATGGAGGATTCCCTCTTTTTCTATTGATTGGAATAGTTTCAGAAGGAATGGTACCAGCTCCTCCATGTACCTCTGGTAGAATTCTGCTGTGAATCCATCAGGTCCTGGACTTTTTTTTGTTGGTAAGCTATTAATCATTGCCTGAATTTCAGAGCCTGTTATTGATCTATTCAGAGATTCAACTTCTTCCTGGTTTAGTCTTGGGAGGGTATATGTGTCCAGGAATTTATCCGTTTCTTCTAGATTTTCTAGTTTATTTTTGTAGAGGTTTTTATAGTATTATCTGATGGTAGTTTGCATTTCTGTGGGATCAGTGGTGATATCCTCTTTATCATTTTTTATTGCATCTATTTGATTCTTCCCTCTTCTTCTTTATTAGTCTTGCTAGTGGTCTATCAATTTTGTTGATCTTTTCAAAAATCCAGCTCCTGTATTCATTGATTTTTTGAAGACAGGGAAGCTCTCTATCACCACTCCTATTCGACATAGTGTTGGAAGTTCTGGCCAGGGCAATGAGGCAGGAGACGGAAATAAAGGGTATTCACTTAGGAAAAGAAGAAGTCACATTGTCCGTTTGCAGATGACGAGATGGTATATCTAGAAAACCCCATTGTCTCAGCCCAAAATCTCCTTAAGCTGATAAGCAACTTCAGCAAAGTCTCAGGATACAAAATCAATGTACAAAAATCACAAGCATTCTTATACACCAGTAACAAACAGAGAGCCAAATCATGAGTGAACTCCCATTCACAATTGCTTCAAAGAGAATAAAATACCTAGGAATCCAACTTACAGGGGATGTGAAGGACCTCTTCAAGGAGAACTAGAAACCACTGCTCAATGAAATAAGAGAATACAAACAAATGGAAGAACATTCCATGCCCATGGGTAGGAAGAATCAATATCGTGAAAATGGCCATAGTGCCCAAGGTAATTTATAGATTCAATGCCATCCCCATCAAGCTACCAGTGACTTTCTTCACAGAATTGGAAAAAACTACTTTAAAGTTCATGTGG
The DNA here is from genome assembly GCF_028878055.3 of Symphalangus syndactylus. Taxonomy (NCBI): domain Eukaryota; kingdom Metazoa; phylum Chordata; class Mammalia; order Primates; family Hylobatidae; genus Symphalangus; species Symphalangus syndactylus. Next base: position 78,208,010 of record NC_072445.2, on the reverse strand, counting down.
AACCAAAAAAGAGCCCACATCACCAAGTCAATCCTAACGCAAAAGAATAAAGCTGGAGGCATCACGCTACCTGACTTCAAACTATGCTACAAGGCTACAGTAACCAAAATAGCATGGTACTGGTACCACAACAGGGACATAGATCAATGGATCCGAACAGAGGCCTCAGAAATAATGCCGCATATCTACAACTATCTGATCTTTGGTAAACCTGACAAAAACAAGCAATGGGGAAAGGATTCCCTATTTAATAAATGGTGCTGGGAAAACTGGCTAGCTATATGTAGAAAGCTGAAACTGGATCCCTTCCTTATACCTTATACAAAAATTAATTCAAGATGGATTAAAGATTTACATGTTAGACCTAAAACCATAAAAACCCTAGAAGAAAATCTAGGCAATACCATTCAGGACATAGGCATGGGCAAGGACTTCATGTCTAAAACACCAAAAGCAATGGCAACAAAAGCCAAAATTGACAAATGGGGTCTCATTAAACTAAAGAGCTTCTGCACAGCAAAAGAAACTACCATCAGAGTGAACAGGCAACCTACAGAATGGGAGAAAATTTTTGCAGTCTACCCATCTGACAAAGGGCTAATATCCAGAATCTACAATGAACTCAAACAAATTTACAAGAAAAAAACAACCCCATCAACAAGTGGGCGAAGGATATGAACAGACACTTCTCAAAAGAAGACATTTATGCAGCCAACAGACACATGAAAAAATGCTCATCATCACCAGCCATCAGAGAAATGCAAATCAAAACCACAATGAAATAGCATCTCACACCAGTTAGAATGGCGATCATTAAAAAGTCAGGAAACAACTGGTGCTGGAGAAGATGTGGAGCAATAGGAACACTTTTACACTGTTGGTGGGATTGTAAAGTAGTTCAACTATTGTGGAAGTCGGTGTGGCAATTCCTCAGGGATCTAGAACTAGAAATACCATTTGACCCAGCCATCCCATTCCTGAGTATATACCCAAAGGATTATAAATCATGCTGCTATAAAGACACATGCACACGTATGTTTATTGTGGCACTATTCACAATAGCAAAGACTTGGAACCAACTGAAATATCCAACAATGATAGACTGGATTAAGAAAATGTGGCACATATACACCATGGAGTACTATGCAGCCATAAAAAATGATGAGGTCATGTCCTTTGTAGGGACATGGATGAAGCTGGAAACCATCATTCTCAGCAAACTATTTCAAGGACAAAAAACCAAACACCGCTTGTTCTCACTCATAGGTGAGAATTGAACAATGAGGACACATGGACACAGGAAGGGGAACATCACACGCTGGGGTCTGTTGTCGGGTGGGGGGGCAGGGATAGCATTAAGACATATACCTAATGTTAAATGACGAGTTATTGGGTGCAGCACACCAACATGGCATATGTATACATACGTAACAAACCTGCATATTGTGCACATGTACCCGAAAACTTAAAGTATAAAAAAAAAAAACGTAACTGAGATGATGAATATGTTAATTTGCTTGACTATTGAAACTATTTTACTATGTATATGTGTATCAAAACAACTTAAATATGCAATAAAAATGAATGAATATGACATTAACTTCTCATGTGCTGTCACTTTGGATCTAATCTTGCTACGGAATAACAAAAGGTATAGAGATATAATAATCACTCACCATCCTCTAGGTGTTATGGAATATGTTGGGGGAGTGGTGATAGAAAAATGGGTAATTCACAATTATTAACCTCAAGTTGCTTGAAGTTGATCCTATGTGCCCTGTAGCTAAATTTTCATTAATTCATGGGATAATCCCAACTGATACAAACATTATCAAGTTGCCAGTCGTGCCAGCCTTGAAGTGTTGGTCAGACTTTTGATTCTTGGCTGTATTCATTTGCAGGCTCCAGTTTCTGTTTTGTTTTTTATGTAAGTAAGTATATGGACGTTGGCCTCTCATTCTTTAAATTACCTTCTGTTATAAGCTTCTGTGTCGCCATGTTTGCTTGGCTTACTTATGCCTCTAAGGTCTGCCATTGCTATTCTTTCTAGGCTTCTCTCATCAGCTCTTAAATTCTGGTGCTTCTCAGGAGCTGGCCCTCCATCCTCTGCTCTTATGATCTATAATCTCTGAAGAGTTATTTAATTTGCAGCCATGTCTCCAGAAACACCTGTCATTTTATTCCTCTTGAATCTGTACCTATGTTTTCAACATTCCTTTTCTGCTAGAGACACACATGGGCCTCCCATGGTACTCACGATCTCCACATGCTCGTTATGGAACTCTTCCTCTTCTCTTCTCCCATGCTTCCTCTTCCAACTTACTCCTCTCCTGCTTTGCACAGGCAAGTTATGGGAATACGACACACCTGCTTATCAAAGCCAGACACTCCACCTTTTTTTTTTTATCTCCTGTCCATTCATCTCACCCCCTTCCTCCACTGTATCTGTTACATCGCCAAACCCACTTAATTTTACCTCTGATATAATTCTACTGTATCTAGCCTCATATTCCCTACCATAAGCTTCTCTCACGTGGACTATATTATATTTTTTAAACTGGTCTCTTGCTCCTTTTCATTTTTATTCCTCTACAGTCCATCTTTTTGACATTGCTATGGCACTCAAATCTTCAGAATAAAACAAACTCTTTTCTGGAAATTTAGGCTCTTCAGGATTTAGAGACAGCAGCTATCATCCTTTGCTTGATATTCAGAATATCTGGGTAACTTTTTAAAAACACAGGCTCACAGGCCACTCATCTGAAATTCTGATTTAATTGGCCTGGAATAGGGTCTAGGCATAAGTAAGTATTTCTTAAACAAAAAACCAAGGGATGGAAATATGCAGTAAGGGTATATGTAACAAACCTGCATGTTCTTCACATGTATCCCAGAACTTAAAGCATTAAAAAAAGTTGTATTCATCGAAGAATAATTGTTCCCAGAGGCAGTGGGTAGGTGAGGAGTGAAGGAATGGGGAATTACTGGTCCAAAGTTACAAAGTTTCAGCTAGACAAGAGGAATAAATTTTGAGATCTACTGCAAAGCAGGATGACTGTAATCAATAATAATATGTTGTATATTTCAAAATAACTAAGAGTAGTTTCAAATGTATCACCACAAAAACATCAACGAAGTGAAGTGATGGATATGTTAATTAGCTCCATTTAATCACTCTAAATTGTAGACATATCAAAACATCACATTGTACTATATAAATATAATTATGAAAAAAAAATCAGACCTGATGTTTGAAATGATAATTATTTTTATAACCTCATTTCAGATTTAACAATGTCATATTATATCTTAGTATGTATCCATATTACCCACATGGGAACTACATGTCTCTATAAAGTTACCCAGGTGTGATATCCAAGATATTCAGTCAAGAGGGAGTGCATAACTGTTACTTTTAGTCTTCATTCATGTTAGTACTGCCCAGCCACAGTTTGTACAATAGTTTTCCCACTTTACAATTTTAAAAACCTATCATTCTTGATTTTATTAACTTGCCATTCTATCAAATTTAAACATGCTTTTATTTTTTAAAAGACCATGTCCAAGTGGCAATTCTATCTGTATTTCCCTCAAAAAAGCATCAGTTGAAGAAATCTGAGAAATTCAACCAGCTCTGAACTCATCACTATTTCAATGTCTGTTATTTATTTATTATTATTATTTTTTTGAGGTGGATTCTCACTTTGTTGTCCAGGCTGGAGTACAGTGGTGCGATATCAGCTCACTGCAACTTCTGCCTCCTGGGCTTAAGTGATTCTCCTGCCTTAGCTTCCTGAGTAGCTGGTATTCCAGGTTCCCCCAACCATGCCCAGCTAATTTTTGTACTTTTAGTAGAGACGGGATTTCACCGTGTTGGCCAGGCTGGTCTCGTACTCCTGAGCTCAGGTGATCCACCCGCCTCAGCCTCCCAAAGTGCTGGGAGTAGAGGTGTGAGCCACTGGCCCAGCCCCAAGGCATTTTTTTAAACCAGGACTTCTGTATAATGAAACTTTTCTCGATATCTTTTTAACCACATCCTCTTACTTATTACATCCATTCCAACTACCTGTCTTCATCTCGTCACACTGAAGTACTCAAACTGTCCACAGGCTGCAGAATGAATTAACTAGGACTTTATATCATTTTTCAAATCATGGAATTACACAATCTTTTGAGTATGGAATTGGAAGGCCTTTATAGTTCATTCAGTAGAAAACTGGAACATTTTTGAAAGGTGATCTGCTTGACACCTTTCAAAGAGTACAAAACCTTGTGAAGTAGCAGATGCAATGATTGCCAATATACTTTATGAAATGAATTTCAGAGTTTGAGATTAAATTGGCTTTTCTGAAATATGTAAGTCTGGAAAAACACAACATTTCTAATCTTGCTTTGGAAAGCCTTTAAGTAAAAATCAATTTCTAATCTTCTTTGAAATAAACATGGAATATCCTAAGGTTTTATTCATGTTTCATGAATTTCGCAGCATTCATCACATTTTAAAGTTATTTTTGATGCTTTGCATTGTATTAAAATCTCTCTTGGAATGAGAGGCCTGAAAAACAATCGTAATATACTGTTGTTGTCTAACAATATATCAAGTTTTTAATGACTCTTACAATGCAATATTTTTATCATTCTTGTAGTTTATCCACACGTATTTAATATTACTAGCAGAAATTTAGATTTTAGTAAATTAATTCTGATCTTTGTAAAATAAAACTATATCTATATCTATTAATTCTTTAGTCCATGAATCCATCTAACAATTATTATTGAACAAGTTCTAGGAGATAAGTACTGTATAGTGGCTAAGAATTCTGAAAAATCATCTTATACTTATTATACAGAAGCAGAGCAAGACAAATGAACCAAAACTTACATAACACTGTGAATGTGTTTCAAGTTTAAAGATCTTAAAAAATACCTTTCATAAAACTAAAGATAAAACTTGATACTTGTTTCTACTACATTTGGTTTTATATACTTAGGCATATTATTTTTGAGTCTGGTATTAAATAAGCCAACGTATGTTTGCAGTCTATATCTTTATTCGTGCCTTTGATTAAAATATTGAATAAGCAAGATCTAAAGAAAAGTAACATACTGAATATGCGACTAGAAACCTCTCTCCAAGTGACCAGGCTGGGCAAAATGCTGAAATCCCATCTCTACCAAAAAATAAGAGGTGGTGGTGCACCCCTGTAGCCCGAGACAGGAGGCTCACTCGAGCTCAGAAGGTAGGGGCTACAGTGAGCTATGACTGCCACTGCACTCAGCCTGACTGACAAAGTGAGACACTGTCTCACAAAAAAGGGAAGAAAACCTGTCTCTGAGATGAAAAAGGAGTAAGAGGGTATTTAAGGCACACGTCCCCAGTGAGGCAGTCTAAATCAATATGAGCTTGAAATCCTTCCTAAACAATATTTAGTTCACTTATATTGTTCTGTTCTACAAAATCAAAGTATTCCTCTTAGAAACAATATTTACCAAATTTTCCTTTAGTATACCAATTGTGGTACAATTATGCCACTTCTGTTTAATCCTGCCTAGTAGTCCATGTTATCTGGTATAGTGTTCAAATGTGCAGGCTTTGAGCCACACCATACGGGCACAAAAATTTCTTCTGCCACTTAAAATTGGGTGACTTACTTCACCTCTGCATGCCTCAGTATGACACTAGTTGCTACCTCCTATAGTTGTGAGGATAAAATGTGTGTATACAGGCAAAGCACTTAGTATTTAAATACAACTTAATTATAGTCGTAATTATTACTATTACTATGATTATGGTTATTATTTGATTAGCTCCCTCGATGAAAACAAAGCATAGGGAGTTGAATTAGAAAAGATTAGAATGGTGTTTAAGTTGGGTCCTGTGAAGCAAAGAGAAGAGTCATGACAATTCCTTTGGCAAGAGAAGCCTCAAAATAGAATCTGGGTTTCAAAATCTTCCTCCAAAGTAGAGAGATATGAAAGCTGGAAATGACATAAAGCTGTTTAGGTAGTCAAGTGGATTTTCTTCTAAATCCATAGCTTTCTTCTAAATCTATAACAACCAGATGAATTAACCCTTTTCTTTGCTCAGGTACCTATTCTCAAAGTTAAGGCATTCTGGATGCAGATTCCTTTGAGTTTTGAGATGATCATGATGGTCTTCATGCAGTCTTTCCCCCAGGTTGACACGTGGTTATTTCACTTAAACAGATTAAAATCAATACCTGGAAATACAAAGAAATGTATTTTTTAATTTCTCAAAAACTAATATTCACCAGTATGGAATGAATAATTGCATGCCTAGTTCTCCGTGTACTTGCTCTTTTAAGTAATATAGCTTGGTTTGCTTTCTTTTTCTTTTCTATCTACAATCAAATTCAAACTGCTATCACTGGGTCATACATAATCAATCAAATAAACTAAAAAGCTACTGAAAGAATTTTCCATCACTAAGCTGCCTTTTGGCAGCTGTATAATTGGTCTGCTTTACTAGACAGTCAAGTGCATGCAAATGCGTTAGTGCTCATGACTTGCTTCCAGGCCAACCCCAGGCTCACACTGCCAATTTTTTTTGTCATTGTAGGTAGGTGACTTTATGTATTTTTGGATTTTTATTGTATAATAATAGGGACAAGAAAAATAAATGTTCACCTAGGCGTCAAAGATAATTGTTAAGCCACTATTTTAAGTGATAGTTAACTATGGGACTCTATTGTTTTGTGAGGAATATAGAAAAATGTTTTGAATAATTACTCTTTCTGGGACACTTTGAGGGGTCAAATGTATTCTGTTCTTAAGTATCAGTTAAAAAGTCTTTTGCATTCTCTCTGATCTGAGTGTTTTGATGTTGTGTGCAATGAACCAAAACATTGCATTACAAAAAGAAATCTTTATACAGTTGACAACTTGTAGGTCTCTGAGGAATCTATTCAATTAGTGTCATGTCCTGGTTCCCTATAGTATCAAAATTCACAGAGAATTGAAATGTCTTAGAAGTTGTGTCTAATAAACCAAGAAAAGCATCATGAAATTTTTTCCTTAAAATGAAAGATAGAAAAAAATGTGTTTCTGCATAACTCATGTAAAAACAGTAGCCTAGAATCTGGCACTTAGTTGTTCATCACTGAAATGTGTTATCTGGGTCTGCTAACTTGACGTTATATAGCTGTAATTAAAATCAAACCTACCTTGACTTTGACTCATGCTGCCTATTTTTTTTCTCAATGGAATCTGAGAAAATCCTATTTCTTGGGGAGGAAAGGACATCAATTTGATATTATAGATTGGAATCCAGCATTGGGATCAGGTGGAATAGGATAGATGCTCAGTGTGGATGGGAATGAGTAGAATCTTCTGGGTGAATGTCAACTGCTATCCATGGAAGGCAAAGAAAATGAAGACTAGACCAGAAGCCATATTGAACTTTATAAAGGCCTTTTCTGCATATATTGAGATAATCATGTGGTTTTTGGGTTTAGTCCAGTTTATGTGGTGAATCACTTTTATTGATTTGTGTATGTTGAGCTAGACTTGCACCCTGGGGATGAAGCCTACTTGATCATGGTGGATAAGCTATTTGATGTGTGTCTGGATTTGGTTTGCCAGTATTTTGTTGAGGATTTTTGCATTGATGTTCATCAAGGATATTGGCCTGAAGTTTTCTTTTTCTGTTGTGTCTTTGCCAGGATTTGGTATCAGGATAATGGTGGCCTCATAGAATGAGTTAGGGAGGAGTCCCTCCTCCTCAGTTTCTTGGAATACTTTAAGTAGGAATTGTTCCAGCTCTTCTTTATACCTCTGGTAGAATTCAGCTGTGAATCCTTCTGGTCCTGATCTTTTTTTGGTTGGTAGGACTCTCAGTAAAGTAGGTATTAAAGGAATATACCTCAAAACAATAAGAGCCATACATGCAAACCCAGAGCCAATATCATATGGAATCGGCAATAACTGGAAGCATTCCCCTTGAAAAACAGCACAAGACAAGGTTGTCCTCTCTCACTATCCCTATTCAGCATAGCATTGGAAGTCCTGGCCAGGGCAATCAGGCAAGAGAAAGAAATAAAGCATATTCAAATAGAAAGAGAAATCAAACTATCTTTGTTTTTAGACATGATCCTATATCTAGAAAACCCCATCATTTCTACCCAAAAGCCTCTTAAGCTGATAAGCAAATTCATCAAAGTCTCAGGATACAAAATCAATGTGCAAAAATTACCAGCATTTCTGTATGCTAACAACAGGCAAGCCGAGAGCCAAATCAGGAATGAACTCCCCTTCACAATTGCTACAAAATGAATAAAATAGCTAGGAGTACAGCTAACAAGGGAAGTGAAGGACATCTCCAAAGATAACTACAAACCACTGCTCAAAGTAGAGAAGACACAAACAAATGGAAAACATTCCACGCTCATGAATAGGAAGAATCAATATCATTAAAAAGGCCATACTGCCCAAAGCAATTTACAGATTCAATGCATCCTATTAAACTACCATAGATATTCTGTACATAATTAGAAAAAAAAACTATTTTAAAATTTATATGGACCCAAAACAGAGCCTGAATAGCCAAGGCAACCCTCAGCAAAAAGGACAAGGCCGAAAGTTATCACACTGCCCGATTTCAAACTATACAACAGGGCTACAGTAACCAAAACAGCATGGTACTGGTACAAGAACAGACAGATAGACCAATGGAACAGGATAGAGAACCCAGAAATAATGCTGCACACCTACAAAAATCTGATCTTTGACAAACCTGACAAAAACAAGCAATGGGGAAATGATTCCCTATTTAATAAATGATGCTGGGATAACTGGCTGGCATTAGTTGAAAAAACTGGAACTGGACCCCTTCTTTACACCATATACAAAATCAATTCAAGATGGAATAAGACTTAAATGTGAAATGCCAAACTATAAAAACCCTAGAAGAAAACCTAGGCAATATTATTCAGGACACAGACACTGACAAAGATTTCATGACCAAGATGCCACAAGCAATTACAAAAAAAGCAAAAGTTGACAAATAGACCCCAATTAAACTAAAGCGTTTCTTCACAGCGCGTGCGCACGCACACACACACACACCCACACACACACGAAAAAACAACTATCAACAGAGTAAACAACCTACAGAAAGGGAGAAAATTTTTGCCATCAATCCGTCTAGCAAATGTCTAATATCCAGCATCTATAAAGAACTCAAACAAATTTACAAGAAAAGGCAAATAACCTCATTAAAAAGTGGGCAAAGGACATGAATAGACACTTCTCAAAAGAAGACATACATGTGGCCAAAAACATATGCAAAAAAACTCATCAGTCATCATTAGAGAAATGCAAATCAAAACCACAATGAGATACCATTTAACACCAGTCAGAATGGCAATTATTAAAAAGTCAAAAATAACAGATGCTAGTGAGGTTGTGGAGAAAAGGGAACTCTTTCACACTGTTGTTGGAAGTGTAAATTAATTCAACCATTGTGGATGACGGTGTGGCGATTATTCGAAGACATAAAGCCAAAAATACCATTCAACCTAGCAATCCCATTACTGAGTAATTCCCAAAGGAATATAAATTATTCTATTATAAAGATACATGCACAAGTATATCATTGCAGCACTATTCACAACAAAGACACAGAATTAACTTAAACACCCATCAGTGATAGACTGGATGAAGAAAATGTCACACATATACACCAAGAAATATTATGCAGCTGTAAAAACAAACCAGATCATGTCCTTTGTAAGGACGTGGATGAAGTTGGAGGCCATTATCCTTATCAAACTAATGCAGGAACAGAAAACCAAACACCGTATGTTCTCACTTATAAGTGGGAGCTAAATGATGAGAACACATGGACACATGGGGTGAGGAACAGCACACACTAGGATCTGCTGGTGGGGGGCAGGAGGAGGGAGAGCATCAGGAAAAATAGCTAATGCAAGCTGAGCTTAATACCTAGGTGATGGGATGATCTGTGCAGCAAATCCCCATGACACACATGTACCTATGTAATAAACCTGCACATCTGCACATGTACCCTTAAAATAAAAGTTGGAAATAAAAAAATCCATATAAAAAAAGAAAATGAAGAGTAGAGAAGTTGGCTCTACTACCAACATCAAATAATGAACAAAGTTCTATGAATGACATTAAAATCTTACCAAAAAAGTAGTTGGGGAGTTAAATATAGGCAGAAAATAAAGAGCAAGGAGCAAGTAGCAGGAGGAAGCAACCCAGGAATATTTTGTTTTTAGCTCCTCAAGCTCACTTTAGTTGGTTATTGTCACTATATTGTATAGCTTTTTGGTTATTGATTGTGTAATATTTGGTTGAAAGGTTTGGCATAAAGGTGCAGTTTTTACGTAGACAGCTTCCTTCCCAGGCTGCAATGACTGCACATCTGCTCCCACCTGCTTGATACTGGCCTCTGCTCTTGGAGAATATAGAGCGACGGATGGCTGCTTATGGCGCCATCGATGCCCCAATGGCTTGAATGATTTCTGACTCTACCTAGACCCACAGTCTGACTCCATCAAATCTTTTGATTTTTTTTTCCTTTCTATGCCTATGTTCTTCTAGTTTTTCTTATTTACTGCCTATTAGATAGACTTCTTTGTCTCAACTTCCATTTCTGGCATGATGTCAATTCCTGGTTGCCTACTTGCCTTGTGTGCAGGTGCATCTTGATCTCTACTCTGTTATTGGTCCTGACTCTGCCCTATTCAAGTGGTCACAATTTATCAACAGCCTCACACTACACTCTTCATTCAGTTAATGGGCCCACTATTTGCCAAATTTTGTTTTTATCTTATAATCCTAGAAAGTAAATAATTAAACAGCAAGCATAAAATACATTTTCTCCTTTAATCAGAATTTGGTACCTGGAGACTATAATAATGACTGTCATCCTGGCAAGCAAATTGATGATTTTTGCTGGTGGGAGAGTTCTTATTTTGGAAATACTTTTGGCAAGAGATGCCTGATTTTCTAGCCTTGTCAATAGGAAACAGCCATGCATTTCAAAGATTTATGAGGCATGATTATCGGAAGACAAATGACTATATTTTATACCAAAAGTTATTCCTCCTGTGTATGTGATGTGACTCCATATGTGTTCTGGAGAACTTCATATTTTAATCTGTGCCAGGTGTATCCTCACGGCGTAAGAAAAGGCCTAGAGAGTTAAGTTCGTCGTCTTGGACCCATTTTTGTTTGTTCTTTGTCTCATGATTAATTGTTTCCTTTGAATAATTAGTAAAACTTACATTGGATAAGCTTTCTGATTCTCATGATACTGAATGCACAATCTAATCCTTTTTGCACTACTATTTACTCAATATAGTTTTGCTGTTATTAATCAATGTCCACAGTTCTAAGGCTGAAATCTACTAAAATCTCCAGGAGTAAGATCGTTTCATTATAAAGTCCTGTCATGAGAAAATAAATCATTGTGAATATATGAAAGAACTTATTTGAGCACTGCAAGGCAGATCATGGCTTTTACTTGAAGTTATTTATTTTTAATATATAACTTCTGTAATCTCTCTCAGAAATATTCATCAAGAAAAACTACCAATTATGTTAGTGCCATTTCTAAAAAGCTACCTTTTCTTTTTCTAGAAATATGGGAAAGTTGTAAAAAATTATATTTCCTCAAAATTTTAGGTAAATATAATTGCATAATACAACCTATGGCAAATATTTAAATCTTTATTAATCCAAAGGAAAATAAATTGGCTTTGTCTAATAATTACTAAATATCTACTAAATACTAAGACATGTGCAATGATTAACATGTGTTAATTAAATCTCATATGCCCCACCATTTTTTTCAGGTAGCAATTATTATTTATAGGTGAGAAAACAGATTTGAGAAGTAAGGAGTAGGTAGTCCCTGGATTATATTCACAAAATGACAGAGGACAAGTTAAATCAGAGCTAGTTTAATGAATGCCCATCCTGTCTTTCCTACAGCATGCTATGTAATGTAACACTGATCTAAGCACACATTAGTATACGGTAAATTGGGAAAAGAGTTGCTCTGGATTCTGTACAATTATTAGAACATTTAATAATAATTTTATAGGAACTATTGATTTTTAGTTTAAAATTCAAAACAATTGATAGCAATTCATCTTTTAATATTTTAAATACATTTAGTTATATCTCTGTTTGTAACTGAATCAAACATTGTCAAATTAATTCCAACAAAACTACATTATTTATCATTTGATATAAATTATTAATTGTAATTTATTGATTGTGTGGTTATACATGTATTGGATTTGTCTTATAATTGCATAAGAACTGTAAACATGAAAAGTTTGATAGAGATTTATGAAAGAGTTTAAATCAACAGTAGGAGCTGAGACTTTTTTTTTTGAAAAGGTGAATACCTTGGACATTTTCAGAAACAGAGACTAAAATTCCTTGTGCTTTGACAATTATGGTGGCCAAAGCTAAGAGATTACAGTTTGGCAGGGAACAGAATGCTCATGCATTTTGGATCTCATGGTGGTTGTTTCTCAATGCAAATCAACAATCTTTTAATTAAGTTATCTTTCCCAAATTTGTATATATTTTCAGTAGTGCCAGTTTCTTAGAGCCTGATTAGTTCTGGGCCCTCGTTTAAAAAGTGAAAGATGAGATAATAGAAAATAATCCCCAAATATTGTTGTTACTAGCCCACCTTCAACTCCATATTAAATTTTATACAAAAAGCTAAAAATTTCTAGGTTTTTAAAATGAGAAATTGAGGCACAAAATGCTTACTTCATCAAAATGGGGACATATATCATACATGAATGGGGAAAGATGGAAGGGAGACAGGAAGCACAGGTAGAAAGAGAAATGCATCCTACAATTTGACTTGAATTTAGGCATTGGGATAAGGATGTTTAGGCATTCGAGTTAAACAGTCAGCTACCTGCTTTCAGTATTTCTTCCAAGTCTGGTTTTGCTTTACGTGGATATTTGTTTTTCTAATAGAATGAATTAGTTTGAGAGAAACTACCACCGCTCAAAATTGAGGTATCATTTTAGCTATCATTAACAGCTAAGAAAGTAGTGGTATTCTAAAATTCCTGCATTTTTAACTCAATGTAATATCATGATGTTTCAGAGAGGTGGGTACTGGGATTATGCCCATTTTACTGATGGAGAAGTAGAGAAATAGAAACATGATGTAATTTAAACAGACTGTAGGGATAAATTCAAACCAGTGTGCAGCTCCTCAGTCACTATATTGTATAGCCTTTTCCTGACCTGGCAAATCACTTTTGGCAGTCAATGGTTTGGCTTTTGTTTTGTTTTGTTTTTGAGACAGTCTCGCTCTGTCGCCCAGACTGGAGTGCAGGGGCGCGATCTGGGCTCACTGCAAGCTCTGCCTCCCGGGTTCCCGCCATTCTCCTGCCTCAGCCTCCTGAGTAGCTGGAGCTACAGGCGCCGCCACCGCGCCTGGCTAGTTTTTTGTATTTTTTTTTAGTAGAAACGGGGTTTCACCGTGTTGGCCAGGATGGTCTCGATCTCCTGACTTCTTGATCGGCCCAGCTCAGCCTCCCAAAGTGCTGGAATTAATGGTTTGGCTATTTGAAAGCCTCACTAGCGAACATATTTATGGATGATTTAGTTTAAGACATGGAATCTACAATGGTTGCTATTTTTTTTTTTTTTTTTTTTTTTTTTTTTTTTTTTTTTTTTTTTTTTTTGAGACAGAGTCTCGCTCTGTCGCCCGGGCTGGAGTGCAGTGGCGCAATCTCGGCTCACTGCAAGCTCCGCCTCCCGGGTTCACGCCATTCTCCTGCCTCAGCCTCCGAGTAGCTGGGACTACAGGCGCCCGCCACCGCGCCCGGCTAATTTTTTGTATTTTTTAGTAGAGACGGGGTTTCACCGTGGTCTCGATCTCCTGACCTCGTGATCCGCCCGCCTCGGCCTCCCAAAGTGCTGGGATTACAAGCGTGAGCCACCGCGCCCGGCCAATGGTTGCTATTAAAGAGTATTGATTGTCTGTTGGGCGTGTCACAGCTAACTGCTATTCAGTAACTAAAGCTGGTATGTGATGCCAAGGATTGAGCACAGAATGCATGCCTGCTGGTCACTGTGATCTCTTTATAATACTATTCTAAGGACTGTGCATCACTATTTCATAATCTATAGGCTCAATATTTGATGAGATATTGTATCTCTATTGAACTTATTTTGCAATTAAAATTTTTTAAATAAATGGGTTATTATTTTAAGGTTTATGCCATATAGGTTGAAAATGTTACAGTAATCCTCATGATTTTATGAGTAAAACTGAGGACTGTTTAAAGTGGAATGACTGGGAATATGTACACACTGAGGCAGCCTTACGCTCAATATCTCACAAATCAGTTGGTAGAATTAACTTTTAACATGGTTAAAGTTTTGACTAAACCTACATCCTTATTATGATTAAAAATGGGCTATGTATGAAGTGCAGTTTATGTAAAGAAATCTAATCATATTTTATTTTCCTCATAGGAATATTTTATTTTACTTTGATTTGATTTCTATTTATAATTGATTTGTATCAAATAGTGCTGCTTAAAATGATTATCATATTAATTAATATAAATAAAGTATCCCAATCATAAATTAATTCTATTTTCCTTTGGTAGATATTTCAAACATTTTGTCATTATTTATGACAGATACACAGATGTACATACACCTTCTTAATCTGTTAATTTTCCTTGTGGAGCCATCAGATTAAGCTTCTTTCTACTGAATTTCTAATTTGTGGTAGGTAGCCAGATGTAACTCTTTCAGTTGATTTAGTAGCAGGAGATAGATTCACCCACACTCCTTCTGCTAACATTATGGTGGTATAGTGAGAAGAGAGCTTACAAAAAGAAGCATGCATAGTATTATGATCAGATACCTGAAAAATATTATAATGCCAGTGAAAAACTCAATGACGCTTCAGTATCCTTATATTCGTTTCCAAATTCAAGTACCTTTTATTCCTTCACACAAGTGTCATATCACAGCTATGCTTTCACAAAACCAATAGCTGGCAAACATCTACCTCTGTGAGTAAACTGAGTAGTTCCATCTATAATCAGTTATTTCTATATCAGCTGCTTGGTTGTTAAAATTATTTAGCTGTTGTTGAAAGATTATGATCCTTGTTCCGTTAGATAAGTTGATACATATGTAAAATATTTTGACCAGTGCCAGGATATAGTAAGCAATATAGAATGTGATGTGTTATATTTTTTTCTCAAATTAAAGCTTGGCTCTTTTGGTAGATTTTAAGATGAGAAAATACATCTAACTTTCTAGATTTAAAATATCATACACACACTAACAGATATTATTTAAAATATATCTTTTAATTTCATCCAGCAACCCTAATAGTGGGTATATCCCCAAAGGAAAAGAAATCATTATACCAAAAATACACCTGTACTTGTATGTTTATTGTAGCACTTTGCACAATAGCAAAGATATAAAATCAACCTGTATCCATTAATGGATGAATGGATAAAGAAAATGTGGTATACTTACACAATGAAATATTACTTCTATTAGTCCATTTTCACACCGCTGATAAAGACATACCTGAGACTGGGCAATTTACAAGAGAAAGAGTTTTATTGGACTTACAGTTCCATAAGGCTGAAGAGGCCTCACAATTATAGCGGAAGGTGAAAGGCACGTCTTACATGGTTACAGATAAGAGAGATTTTATATGGAAACTCCCCTTTTTAAAACCATCAGATCTCATGAGATTTATTAGTGATTATGAGAACAGCATGGGAAAGACCCGCCCCCATGATTCAATTACCTCCTACGGGGTCCCTCCTACGACACATGGGAACTCAAGATGAGATTTGTGTGGGGGCACAGCCAAACCATTTAATTCTGCCCCAGCCCCTTCCAAATCTCATGTCGTCACGTTTCAAAACGAATCATGCGCTCTCAAAAATCCCCCAAAGTCTCAACTCATTTCAGCACCAACTCAAAAGCCCACAGTCCAAAGTGTCATTCAAGACAAGGCAAGTCCCTTCTGCCTAAGAGCCTGTAAAGTCAAAAGCAAGTTTGTTACTTCCTAAATATAATGTGGGTATGGGTATTGGGTAAATATAGCTATACCAAATGGGAAAAATTGGCCAAAACAAAGGGGCTATAGGCCCTGAGCAAGTCCAAAATCCAGCAGGGCAGTCAAGTCTTAATAGCTCCAAAATGATCTCTTTTGACTCCATGTCTCAATTCGAGGTCATGCCAATGCAAGGGATGGGTTTCCATGGTCTTGGGCAGCTCTGCCCCTGTGGCTTTGCAGGGCATAGCCCCCCTCCTGGCTGCTTTCATGGGCTGGCATTGAGCATCTGTGGCTTTTCCAGGTGCATGGTGTAAGCTCTCAGAGGATCTACCATTCTGGGGTCTGGAAGATGTGGGCCCTCTTCTCACAGCTCCACTAGGTGGTGCCCAGTAGGGACTCTCTGTGGGGGATTAGACCCCACATTTCCCTTCTGCACTGCCCTAGCAGACATTCTCCATGAGGGCCCCGCCCCTGCAGAAAACTTCTACCTGGGCATTCAGGCATTTCTATATATCCTCTGAAACCTAGCAGAGGTTCCCAAACCTCAATTCTTGCCTTCTGTGCACCTGCAGGCTCAACACCATGTGGAAGCTGCCAAGGCTTGGGGCTTCCACCCTCTGAAGCCACAGCCCAAGCTGTACCTTGGCCTTCTTAGTCACAGCTGGAGTGGCTAGGACACAGGGCACCAAGTCCCTAGACTGCACACAGCAGAGGGTCCCTGGGCCCAGCCCACGAAGCCATATTTTCCTCCTAAACCTCAGGGCCTGTGATGGGAGGTGCTGCTGCAAAAGTCTCTGACATGCCCTGGAGACATTTTACCCACTCTCTTGGTGGTTAACATTCAGCTCCTCTTTACTTACGCAAATTTCTGCAACTGGCTTGAATTTCTCCTCAGAAAATGAGATTTTCTTTTGTATTGCATTGTCAAGCTGCAAATTTTCCAAACTTTTATGCTCTGTTTCCCTTTTAAAACTGAATGCTTTTAACAGCACCCAAGTCACCAAGCAGCACCTCTTTGCTGCTTAGAAGTTTTTTCAGACAGATACCCTAAATCATTGCTCTCTAGTTCAAAATTCTACAAATCTCTAGGGCAGGGGCAAAATGACTCCAGTCTCTTTATTAAAACATAACAGGGGCCACCTTTGCTCCAGTTCCCAAGAAGTTTCTCATCTCCATCTGAGACCACCTCAACCTGGATTTCATTGTCCATATCATTATTAGCATTTTGGTCAAAGCCATTCAACAAATCTCTAGGGAGTTCTGAACTTTCCCACATTTTCCTGTCTTTCCCTCAGCCTTCCAAACTCTGACTGTTACCCAGTTCCAAAGTTGCTTCCACATTTTTGGCTATCTTTTCAGGAGAGCCCCACTCTACTAGTACCAATTTACTGTATTAGTCTGTTTTCATGCTGCTGAAAGACATACCTGAGACTGGGCAATTTACTAAAGAAAGAGATTTATTGGACTTACAGTTCTACATGGCTGGAGAGGCCTCACAATTATAGGTGAAGGTGAAAGGCACGTCTCACATGGTGGCAGAAAAGAGAAGAGAGCTTGTGCAGGGAAATTCCCCTTTTTAAAACCATCAGATCTCATGAGGCTTATTAGTGATCATGAGAACAGTATGGGAAAGACCTGTCCCCATGATTCAATTACCTCCTACAGGGTGTCTCCCACAACATATGGGAATTCAAGATGAGATTTGGGTTAGGACACAGCCAAACCATGTTATTACTCAATGATAAAACATGGAATCATGTCTTTTGTAGCAACATGGATTGAATTGGAGGCCATTATCTTAAGTGAAAGAAGTCAGAAACAGAGACAAATACCACATGTTCTCAGTTATAAATGAGAGCCAAATAATGTGTCCACATGAACATAGAGTGTGGAATAATAGACATTGGAGACTCAGGTGGGTGAAGTGGTGCTAGAAGCCAATGATGAGAAATTACTTACACAACCTACCTTACTCAAGTGCTGAATACCCTAATAGCCCTGATGTCACACTGTGCAATATATCCCTGTAACAAAATTATACAAGTATTTCATACATTTATAGAAATGAAAAAGTAACAAAAGTAATATACATGAATTTATTTTGGATTTCAATGATTGTTTTCATTCATTTTTAAAACACTGCTTCTTAGGAAAATATGATTATGAATTTATTCCTTATGCCAGAAATAACTAACTCATGGGTATCATCTTACATAAATTTCATAAAACATAATTGTCTACTTTAAGTATAGCTAATTTTCTTACACATACAGTACACTTTGTGAGGGTGTTTGCCTTGTGAACCTATGAAGTAATTCTGAAAACTTTGTATAATTAAAACTTTCTAGATGCCTACTTTAAAAAGAATACTATAAATATTTTATATAACATTTCCCCCTTTCTAGCAATGAATTTCACACACAGAGATATGATTGGAAGAATGCATGGGTAAGCATGAGCATTGGGACTGTACACACTGTAATGGATACGTAGGGATTTATAAATAACCATGTGGGAGCTCTGAATAGAGATGAATTGAAAAAAAATCCTGCTTTGTGCTAGCCAACATGAACTACGGCCCAAACAACTAAAAGAAAGAGTATATTTATAGTTTGCTGACCCCAAACTGATATATAACAGAAAATTACTGCTAAACATGATGTCAGCAGAAGCTACCTCTAATTATTTTCCATTGCTTTTTGCTGAAAAATGTCTGTTCTCTCAGATTAAAAGCATAACCCTCAAAATTGTTTTAAAAATCCAGTCCCAATAAATTTTGATTATTACCTGCTAAAGTTTATTTAACTGTTAAGATAAACAAAAAGAGAACTCTAACATGGCATTTCATCGCTCATCTTTATTTTTAAAATGGTTATCTTGCAGTCATCCGATATTTTTTATCATTATTATACTTTAAGTTTTAGGGTACATGTGCACAATGTGCAGGTTTGTTACATATGCATCCATGTGCCATGTTGGTGTGCTGCACCCATTAACTCGTCATTTAGCATTAGGTATATCTCCTAATGCTGTCCCTCCCCCCTCCCCCCACCCCACAACAGTCCCTGGAGTGTGATGTTCCCCTTCCTGTGTCCATGCGTTCTCATTGTTCAACTCCCACCTAGGAGTGAGAACATGCAGTGTTTGGTTTTTTGTCCTTGCGATAGTTTACTGAGAATGATGGTTTCCAGTTTCATCCATGTCCCTACAAAGGACATGAACTCATCATTTTTTATGGCTGCATAGTATTCCATGGTGTATATGTGCCACATTTTCTTAATCCAGTCTATCTTTGTTGGACATTTGGGTTGGTTCCAACTCTTTGCTATTGTGAAAAGTGCCGCAATAAACATATGTGTGCATATGTCTTTATAGCAGCATGATTTATAGACCTTTGGGTATATACCCAGTAATGGGATGGCTGGGTCAAATGGTATTTCTAGTTCTAGATCCCTGAGGAATCACCACAATGACTTCCACAATGGTTGAACTAGTTGACAGTCCCACCAACAGTGTAAAAGTGTTCCTATTTCTCCACATCCTCTCCAGCACCTGTTGTTTCCTGACATTTTAATGATGGCCATTCTAACTGGTGTGAGATGGTATCTCATTGTGGTTTTGATTTGCATTTCTCTGATGGCCAGTGATGATGAACATTTTTTCATGTGTTTTTTGGCTGCATAAATGTCTTCTTTTGAGAAGTGTCTGTTCATGTCCTTTGCCCACTTTTTGATGGGGTCGTTTGTCTTTCTCTTGTAAATTTGTTTGAGTTCATTGTAGATTCCGGATATTAGCCTTTTGTCAGATGAGTAGGTTGTGAAAATTTTCTCCCATTCTGTAGGTTGCCTGTTCACTCTGATGGTAGTTTCTTTTGCTGTGCAAAAGCTCTTTAGTTTAATTAGATCTCATTTGTCAATTTTGGCTTTTGTTGCCATTGCTTTTGGTGTTTTAGACATGAATTCCTTGCTCATGCCTATGTCCTGAATGGTATTGCCTAGGTTTTCTTCTAGGGTTTTTATGGTTTTAGGTCTAACATGTAAGTCTTTAATCCATCTTGAATTAATTTTTGTATAAGGTGTAAGGAAGGGGTCCAGTTTCAGCTTTCTACATATGGCTAGCCAGTTTTCCCAGCACCATTTATTGAATAGGGAATCCTTTCCCCATTTCTTGTTTTTGTCAGGTTTGCCAAAGATCAGATGGTTGTAGATATGTGGCATTATTTCTGAGGGCTCTGTTCTGATCCATTGATCTATGTCTCTGTTGTGGTACCAGTACCATGCTGTTTTGGTTACTGTAGCCTTGTAGTATAGTTTGAAGTCAGGTAGCATGATGCCTCCAGCTTTGTTCTTTTGGCTTAGGATTGACTTGGTGATGCGGGCTCTTTTTTGGTTCCATATGAGCTTTAAAGTAGTTTTTTCCAATTCTGTGAAGAAAGTCATTGGTAGCTTCATGGGGATGGCATTGAATCTATAAATTACCTTGGGCAGTATGGCCATTTTCACGATATTGATTCTTCCAACCCATGAACATGGAGTGTTCTTCCGTTTGTTTGTATCCTCTTTTATTTCATTGAGCAGTGGTTTGTAGTTCTCCTTGAAGAGGTCCTTCACATCCCTTGTAAGTTGGATACCTAGGTATTGGATTCTCTTTGAAGCAATTGTGAATGGGAGTTCACTCATGATTTGGCTCTCTGTCTGTGATTGGTGTACAAGAATGCTTGTGATTTTTGTACATTGATTTTGTATCCTGAGACTTTGCTGAAGTTGCTTATTAGCTTAAGGAGATTTTGGGCTGAGACAATGGGGTTTTCTAGATATACAATCATGTCATCTGCAAACAGGGACAATTTGACTTCCTCTTTTCCGAATTGAATGCTCTTTATTTCCTTCTCCTGCCTGATTGCCCTGGCCAGAACTTCCAGCACTATGTTGAATAGGAGCGGTGAGAGAGGGCAACCCTGTCTTGTGCCAGGTTTCAAAGGGAATGCTTCCACTTTTTGCCCATTCAGTATGATATTGGCTGTGGGTTTGTCGTTGATAGCTCTTATTATTTTAAGATAAGTCCCATCAATACCTAATTTATTGAGAGTTTTTAGCATGAAGTGTTGTTGAATTTTGTCAAAGGCCTTTTCTGCATCTATTGAGATAATCATGTGGTTTTTGTCTTTGGTTCTGTTTATGCTGGATTACATTTATTGATTTGCATATGTTGAACCAGCCTTGCATCCCAGGAATGAAGCCCACTTGATCATGGTGGATAAGCTTTTTGATGTGCTGCTGGATTTGGTTTGCCAGTATTTTATTGAGGATATTTGCATCAATGTTCATCAAGGATATTGGTCTGAAATTCTCTTTTTTGGTTGTGTCTCTGCCAGACTTTGGTATCAGGACGATGCTGGCCTCATAAAATGAGTTAGGGAGGATTCCCTCTTCTTCTATCGATTGGAATATTTTCAGAAGGAATGGTTTCAGTTCCTTCTTGTACCTCTGGTAGAATTCGGCTGTGAATCCATCAGGTCCTGGACTCTTTTTGGTTGGTAAGCTATTGATTATTGTCGCAATTTCAGAGCCTGTCATTGGTCTATTCAGAGATTCAACTTCTTTCTGTTTTAGTCTTGGGAGAGTGTATTTGTCAAGGAATTTATCCACTTCTTCTAGATTTTCTAGTTTATTTGCATAGAGGTGTTTGTAGTATTCTCTGATGGTAGATTATATTTCTGTGGGATCGGTGGTGATATCCCCTTTTTCATTTTTATTGTGTCTATTTGATTCTTCTCTCTTTTCTTCTTTATTATTCTTGCTAGCAGTCTGTCAATTTTGTTGATGTTTTCAAAAAACCAGCTCCTGGATTCATTAAGTTTTTGAAGTGTTTTTTGTGTCTCAATTTCCTTCAGTTCTGCTCTGATTTTAATTGGCCTTCTGCTAGCTTTTAAGTGTGTTTGCTCTTGCTTTTCTAGTTCTTCTAATTGTGATGTTAGGGTGTCGATTTTGGATATTTTCCTGCTTTCTCTTGTGGGCATTTAGTGCTATAAATTTCCCTCTACATGCTGCTTTGAATGTGTCCCAGAGATTCTGGTATGTTGTGTCTTTGTTCTCATTGGTTTCAAAGAACATCTTTATTTCTCCCTTCATTTCATTATGTACCCAGTAGTCATTCAGGAGCAGGTTGTTCAGTTTCCATGTAGTTGAGCGGTTTTGAGTGAGTTTCTTAATCCTGAGTTCTAGTTTGATTGCACTGTGGTCTGAGAGACAGTTTGTTATAATTTCTGTTCTTCTACATTTGCTGAGGAGTGCTTTACTTCCAACTATGTGGTCAATTTTGGAATAGGTGTGTTGTGGTGCTTGAAAAAATGTATATTCTGTTGATTTGGGGTGGAGAGTTCTGTAGATGTCTATTAGGTCTACTTGGTGCAGAGCTGAGTTCAATTCTTCATATCCTTGTTAACTTTCTGTCTCATTGTTCTGTCTAATGTTGACAGTGGGGTGTTAAAATCTCCCATTATTATTGTGTGGGAGTCTAAGTCTCTTTGTAGGTCACTCAGGACTTGCTTTATGAATCTGGGTGCTCCTGTGTTGGGTGCATATATATTTAGGATAGTTAGCTCTTTTTGTTGAATTGATCCCTTTACCATTATGTAATGGCCTTCTTTGTCTCTTTTGATCTTTGTTGGTTAAAAGTCTATTTTATCAGAGACTAGGATTGCAACCCCTGCCTTTTTTTGTTTTCCATTTGCTTGATAGATCTTCCTCCATCCCTTTATTTTGAGATTATGTGTGTCTCTGCACATGGGATGGGTTTCCTGAATACAGCACACTGATGGGTCTTGAATCCTTATCCAGTTTGCCAGTCTGTGTCTTTTAATTGGAGCATTTAGCCCATTTACATTTAACGTTAATATTGTTATGTGTGAATTTGATCCTGTCATTATGATGTTAGCTGGTTATTTTGCTCGTTATTTGATGCAGTTTCTTCCTAGCCTCAATGGTCTTTACAATTTGGCATGTTTTTGCAGTGGCTGGTACCGGTTTTTCCTTTCCATGTGTAGTGCTTCCTTCAGAAGCTCTTTTAGGGCAGGGCTGGTGGTGACAAAATCTCTCAGCATTTGCTTGTCTGTAAAGGATTTTATTTCTCCTTCACTTTTGAAGCTTAGTTTGGCTGGATATGAAATTCTGGGTTGAAAATTCTTTTCTTTAAGAATGTTGACTATCGGCCCCCACTCTCTTCTGGCTTGTAGAGTTTCTGCCGAGAGATCAGCTATTAGTCTGATGGGCTTCCCTTTGTGGGTAACCCGACCTTTCTCTCTGGCCGCCCTTAACATTTTTTCCTTCATTTCAACTTTGGTGAATCTGACAAATATGTGTCTTGGAGTTGCTCTTCTCGAGGAGTATCTTTGTGGTGTTCTCTGTATTTCCCGAATGTGAATGTTTGCCTGCCTTACTAGATTGGGGAAGTTCTCCTGGATAATATCTTGAAGAGTGCTTTCCAACTTGGTTCCATTCTCCCCATCACTTTCAGGTACACCCATCAGACATAGGCTTGGTCTTTCCACATAGTCCCATATTTCTTGGAGGCTTTGTTCATTTCTTTTTATTCTTTTTTCTCTAAACTTCCCTTCTTGCTTTATTTCATTCATTTCATCTTCCATCACTGATACCCTTTCTTCCAGTTGATTGCATTGGCTACTGAGGCTTCTGTATTCTTCACGTAGTTCTCAAAACTTGGCTTTCAGCTCCATCAGCTCCTTTAAGCACTTCTCTGCATTGGTCATTTTAGTTTTACATTCATCTAATTTTTTTTCAAAGTTTTTAACTTCTTTGCCATTGCTTTGAATTTCCTCCCGTAGCTCGGGGTAGCTTGATCGTCTGAAGCCTTCTTCTCTCAACTTGTCAAAGTCATTCTCCGTCCAGCTTTGTTCCATTGCTGGTGAGGAACTGCATTCCTTTGGAGTAGGAGAGGTGCTCTGCTTTTTAGAGTTTCCAGTTTTTCTGCTCTGTTTCCCCCCCATCTTTGTAGGTTTTTCTACTTTTGGTCTTTGATGATGGTGATGTACAGATGGGTTTTTGGTGTGGGTGTCCTTTCTGTTTGTTGGTTTTCCTTCTAACAGACAGGACCCTCAGCTGCAGGTCTGTTGGAGTTTGCTAGAGGTCCACTCCAGACCCTGTTTGCCTGGGTATCAGCAGCAATGGCTGCAGAACAGTGGATTTTCGTGAACCGCAAATTCAGCTGTCTGATCATTCCTCTGGAAGTTTTGTCTCAGAGGAGTACCCGGCTGAGTGAGGTGTCAGTCTATCCCTACTAGGGGGTGCCTCCCAGTTAGGCTGCTCGGGGTTCAGGGTCCAACTTTAGGAGGCAGTCTGCCTGTTCTCAGATCTCCAGCTGCATACTGGGAGAACCACTACTCTCTTCAAATCTGTCAGACAGGGACATTTAAGTCTGCGGAGGTTCCTGCTGACTTTTGGTTTGTCTGTGCCCTGCCCCCAGAGGTGGAGCCTACAGAGGCAGGCAGGCCTCCTTGAGCTGTAGTGAACTCCACCCAGTTCGAGCTTCCTGGCTTTGTTTACCTAAGCAAGCCTGGGCAATGGAGGGCACCCCTCCCCCAGCCTTGCTGCTGCCTTGCAGTTTGATCTAAGACTGCTGTGTTAGCAATCAGCGAGACTCTGTGGGCATAGAACCCTCTGAGCCAGGTGCGGGACACAATCTCCTGGTGTGCCATTTTCCAAGCCCATTGGAAAAGCGCAGTATTAGGGTGGGAGTGACCCAATTTTCCAGGTGCCATCTGTCACCCCTTTCTTTGACTAGGAAAGGGAACTCTCTGACCCCTTGCACTTTCCGAGTGAGGCAATGCCTCGCCCTGCTTCAGCTTGTGCACGGTGTGCTGCACCAACTATCCTGCACCCACTGTTGGCACTCCCTAGTGAGATGAACCCGGTACCTCAGATGGAAATGCAGAAATACCCGTCTTCTGCATCACTCACACTGGGAGCTGTAGACCAGAGCTGTTCCTATTTGGCCATCTTGGCTCCAGCCAGCTTTTAATGAAGTAAGTTTAGGATACTCTTGTTTATTGTTTATCTAGGCTATGCTTTTAAGGTAAATGACTCATTTGTCATTTGAGACCATTTTTAGGCAAGCTAGATTTCAATAATAACAAAAAGTCATTATAGCTAAATTTATTTTTAATTTTTATTCCTAGTATGCATCATGATGCATGAACTAATCAGATTAATTATCATAGTACAGTGTTGAATTTGTCCTTAATGGGTAGACTTCTATAGGCCCAGAAGTAGATTGATTCTATGATCTAAAAAAATCTATATGTGAAGAAAAATGCATGAAGGCATTTGCATACTCAACTCAGTCAGCTTTTTATCTTAAGTCAGTAAGGATCTACCACTTGGGATGGAATTTGTTTACCTTAGGGAAACATCTCATGAGTAAATAGTGATTATAAAGTATCATTTAATATGTCATCAATAAAGAGATCTCCCCCAGAGTCCCCAGGTAACAGGTAACATAAAAAGCAATCAATGAGATGTAAACTTATTTGTAAATTTGGAAAATTGACATCTGCTCTGTAACTGGGTTAAAATGAATCAGGGAATAATGTCATTGAGTAAAAGGAGAAAGAAATTAGTACAGATGTTAGTACCAACACTGACAGTTAAGCCTACAATTCAGAGGGATCTAGCTGACAACTTTCTAGCTGTGTGACACTGGTCAAGTTTCTAAACCTCTCTGAGCTCAACTCCTCTTAGATATAAAACTTAGCTAATAAAATTCTTCTCATTGTGTTGCTACAAGACATAAATGAGGAGTACTTAGATAAGTCTTGGTACACAGTTTGTACTCAATAAATCGAAGTTGTAATTACTCTTGTAATTGTTATTAGTATAACATATTAGAGTTGGACATTTTGAAAAAATGAACATTGAACTTTTTTTCACTGTACCTCTAATGATATTCACCATTTCTGACAATGGATAAGTAATTTCAAAGATGAATTTTACAAACTTTTTTTGTGTATGGAGAGTGACTATTCTTTACCTACTTTAAAAAAATCTTATTATTTTACTCTCAGTGGCACTGTTGTCATAGCTTCTTGGATCTCTCTGTTTCCCCTTTTAACCTGTTTGTTCTCTAAAGTGACGGCTTTTTAAAAATTCTTCAATGGCATTCATTACTATGAGGGTAAAGGCAACTCTGTTTATCACAGTGACAAGGCATCCCAGCCTGACAGCTTACTTGGTCCCTTCCCCAGGACCATGCACTTCCTCTGTCTGGAAATCTCTTCCCTCCCACAAACTTTAATCTGAAACCCTAAGGACCACTGTACATGGCTGTGTGCTAAGTGTAACTTCAGTATCTTTCAGATCTTCTCCCAAACTCTATATTCTGAAAATTTTATTCGGAAGTATTTATTCGCTGATATTTTTGACAGGAAAGAATTAAAGCCCTCAAACTGTCTTTTCAAGATCACATATTTGCTCACATAGGACGCTAGGATTTTCAATTCTTCAGAGTCAACATCCATTCCACTCCATCATTTTAGGCAAACTTTAGTTCCTTTTACGCCATATGTCAGAAAGTAAATTTCTATAATCAGTCCCCATATGCTATCAATGACTTTAACAAGTTTTATTTCAGACTTTTATTTCTACTTCTGTACACCTGATTATAATTTATATTCTCCACTCCAGGTCTAACCCAGGAACCATTTAATCAATTCCCTCCCCACATCCCAAATTTACATCAGTGCCTACCACATCATGCTTCTGGAATAATCTTTCTAGCTTCCAGATCTAATATTGTCTCTCTCTTACTCTTAAAAAACTTAAAGTTTTTTCAAGAAGTACAACATTAGCTTCTATCTACAGTTTTAGGTGTAACTAGATAACTCGCTGTATCTCCACTCTCTCCCGCCTGACTGCACTAAAGGGCAGGAATTGTATATTGCTCAGTTTTGAACGAACCCACCCCCCTGTAAGTACACACTGAACCAGCCAGCCTCTAGCAACGTGGCACCTACTGAATATTGCTGTTGATAAACTTCATGATCACATAGCACTGTGACATAAACCACGTTGCTATAGTCAAATTCTAAGGATAAATTTAATGCATATTTAAAAATGGTTCTTTTGTAGGATGTTAGCCTTTAGAAAAAGATATGTATAATCTTAATTCTCATATGAGCTGTAACTCACACTTTTCAAATAAGCAAACTCAGAATTGTGAACAAAAGAGAAGAAACAGCCTGAACAGGAGCAATTCCTGTGTCCTTTGTCTGAGAAAACCTAGGGAATAAAGCATTAGATAAAATGCCATTTTCAAACAGCAGGTTGAGTCAGAATAAATGAATAATTTAAGGAAACTTCTTTTCTGGCTTTAATATCTTTAGTAAAGCATTAAGGTCTAGGCTCCCCTCCCCACTCTCCACTGCTGTCCCCACTCACCTTCAACAACAATGGTCAACATCAAAGTGACTTGCTGCTGGGCATTTCAGCATATTAATATGACATTCTAATTAATCCAAACAAGAAGTCTGGTTGCTTTCAGAAGCTAATGATCAGAGGAAAGCCAAGATTAGTCATGTCAGGTTAAAAAAGTTCATCAGTCTCATCCTTTCTTACATTACCAAATTGTCAGAAAGTGACAGTCCTTGAAAAAGACGACAGCTGTTTACCACTGTTTCAGATGGAATCAAAACAAATCCAAACAGCACAAAACAGATAAAGGGAGATGAAGAAATAGAGCAAGAGTAAAAAAACGAGAAGAAAGGGATTACTTAGCTACTACTTTCTATCCTGTAGTAGCAGCTTTCCATTCCAAGTAGAAAAGTCTAAGACATACAGAAGTTTTCTTCAGCAGTTGGTGACACTTGCACCATATGCTCATCTTTCGAGCCTTTTCCTATCACTGGGGTGTAGGACAGAACTAGCCAATCACACCAAATGTGCCTTTCAGAAGGAAGTCAACTAGTTCGCCATGATACAAGCATAACATAATTAAAAGATGATGAGATAGATATAAGTAATTTTAAAATTATACTTAAAACTGTATAGCAAGATTTTATTCAATGATACTTTTGGTAAATATTTTTAAATATGAAAGTTTCATATTTCTTCCTAAGAAATAAAAAAGTTGACATGTGTTACGTGGAATGCGTAATTTTATTGTGCTAACTGAATTGTTAAGATTTGAAAATGTATTTTTATGTTTTGGCACATTTGGCATTCTAAAATGGTGAACATTAAAGAAATTGATAGTGACATTCACAGAGCAGTACTTAGTTTCTTACAAATTATTTATAGAAGTACATGTTGCGGATGCTATGAAAGACCCCATGTACAGTCACGTAATATAAACAAAATTAATTTTTACTACCCAAAATTCCAATGGAAAAAACGTACTGAAAATAAAATGCAAAACATCTCCATCTAAAGAGCAAACGACTTCCCTTTTAAAGCAGCTTGAAATCACTCCTAACTAGCTCAAAATCAGGAATCACATTACCTAGGATGTCTTGATCCAACTTCTTACAATGAAGATGTCCTCACATAGTTGCAGAATACTCCCTAGTTCAGCATGTGCTGCCAACAGTCAGCATGTTTAATTGATGGTGGAGAATGGGAACTGTGGTGGTTTTTATAAAATAGCCTCCACAAATTTTTTAGAACTTTTTTCCTTTTATCAATGGTCTATGTTGCCTACCCATGGAAATCTCAGCAGACTTGGGCTGGCTGAGAAGAAAGTGACACAGCCTGTCATCTGAGGCTCAGTCATAAAAGGCCATGCAGCTTCCAACTGGTTATCCTGGAATGTTTGCTCCCGCAGTGGTTTGTCTCGGGTGTGTGCTACTGGGACACAACTGTCATGCTGTAGGAAGCCCAAACCACACAAAGAGAATACATATAGGTGTTCCTGTTTATAGTTCTAGCCTTTGAGTGATTCCAACCCAGGGTCCAGACAAGTTAATGAAGACAACTCTAGACAATTCCACCTACTTAGGTCTTCCCAGCTGAGGCCCCAGAGTTTGTGGGCAGATTAGCCTTCCTCTCTGTACCCCATCTACACCCCTGACCCTCAGAACCATGAGAATCCTAAAGTGTTTGCTATTTTATGCCACAAATTTTAAGGTGGCTAATATACATGAATAGATAACGAGGAAACAAAAAAACTAATTATCAAGGTAGTTTTATATACTAAATCTGTGTATTTAGAATCCTACATATACTTCATTTAATCTTTACCACAACCTAAGAGACAGGTATTTTTAATCTGCTTACACATGGAAAATTGAACTTCAAAGAAGTTAAGCAACTTTCCTGAGAGCATTCTACTTTTAAGTGGCAAGGTTGCAATTACTCATGTCTGAAGTCTATTTTTAAAATGTTATTGAGTTTTTCCAGTCATGTTTATAAAAACTAAAAAAAAAAAAAATGATCTTCCTAAGTGGATATTTTAATGTTTCTCAAGCTCAGTATTCTAGATATTGTCAAACATGATTCAAATCAACATCCCATCATTTCAATGAAAAAGCACTTTTGGCCGGGCGCGGTGGCTCACGCTTGTAATCCCAGCACTTTGGGAGGCCGAGGTGGGCGGATCACGAGGTCAGGAGATCGAGACCACGGTGAAACCCCGTCTCTACTAAAAATACAAAAAAAATTAGCCGGGCGTGGTGGCGGGAGCCTGTAGTCCCAGCTATTCGGAGAGGCTGAGGCAGGAGAATGGCGTGAACCCAGGAGGCGGAGCTTGCAGTGAGCCGAGATTGTGCCACTGCACTCCAGCCTGGGCGACAGAGCGAGACTCCGTCTCAAAAGAAAAAAAAGAAAAAGCACTTTTACATAACATGATCTGAAAAAAGGGGCAGTTGCTGAGTTCATATTTTAATTAGTCTGATGTCTGACTCTTTCTAGTGGATACTTAAACACACTTCTTGAAAAGATGAGTGCATGAACCAGTTCATGTTAACCTTAGAGTTCTTTGAGGAATGTTCTCGCAGATTGCTTGATACTTTCAAAGAAGCATGCAATAATCTTTCATGATCATATTTGCTTTTTCCTTCTCTATTTATTGTAAGATGAGAGTGACAGATATTTATTCCTTTCATTATTTCAAACCAGTAAAATATTTTATTTAAGTGAATACTTAATACTTTTTGATAATGCCTTAAACTAGAAAGTATAGAATGGAGATGCAGAATGAATTAACATTATTGAGCCATTTCTTCAAAGTGAACTTGAAATTACTGCACAGCAAGAATAGGTATCTTCCAAATCTCATAGAAGTGCTACAAGGTTAAAAATGATAAGACACAGGAAACGTTTTTAATGTTTTGGAAGTTAAAATGCTGTTTGTAATAATGTCTCTTATTATCATCATTAAAATATTGCCATCTTTAAAGAAATGATATTAACGTGTTTGTTGAAGACTTTTTTTGATGTTTCTATAATACTAAAAATAAGATAAGTAAAGACAAAAGATTGTAAGCCTCTACAAGTAGTTCAATACATCTTATATTATCATTGCTTAATTATTAGGTTAATGATGTTTTTAAGTGAAAAATATCTTCAGGGAGTCATGGAGGCTAGGAAGGTTAAGCACTTAACTGACAGAAACCTGCCCCTTCATCTCAGATTTATCATGACCCAATCTCATATTGATTTCATTTCATCATGGATTACCTTAGCTTTATAAGATTTCATAGGGGGAAATTTTTCTATAAAGATATGGGCAAAACATTAAAAAACATTTGGACTATAGAGGAAAATTCTTAAAAGACACAATTCTGTTACAGAAATATGCAGTTAACAGATGTCTTCTGAAGACCTTTTGCTAATTACAAGTACTACTTGCAAATATAATCCATCAAACTAACAGAGATTAACACATTAGTTAAGTAGCTGCAGCTATTTTTAAAAAGTATTTCTGGTTTTAGTTTTTTCTTTGAAAAGTACCTACAGTCTAATTGGGGACCCAGATACTAAGCAATCACTCGAAATTCGTTGAGAACAAAGCTTAGAATCCAGCTACATATTGCTGTAAGACCGTATTTAATAGGACCATTTTACTCATTAAATGAAGTGAGTGGATGTTTACTAAGAAATTGCTATGCTGAATTAAAATGCTGCTTCATCTGGCAGGGCTGAGATTAACTTTACTAATTAAAGGGTTTGAAATTCTTGGGGCACTACCATTTGAGGCTAAACAAAGTTGAAAGCCTGTTTTTGTGCTCATCAAAGTCCTTCCTCCCTGATTCTCATATCCTTTCTGGAGATCAGTCTTTTCTTAAGATGATTTGAAGAAGAAAATATGATCTGTCTTTAAGATCAATCTTACTCTACACACTACAACTGTATCCCAACTGGCAAGGCCACAAACCTGTGAAATCATACTCATTTAATGAAAACACGTCTCGTACGTCAAGCATCCAGGCCTGGTGAAACTTTGCCATGCTGGGGTTCATTTTTTTTTTTTTTTGAGACAGAGTCTCGGTCTGTTGCCCAGGCTGGAGTGCAGTGGGGTGATCTCGGCTCACTGCAACTTCCACCTCCCGGTTCAAGCTATTCTCCTGCCTCAGCCTCCAGAGTAGCTGGGACTACAGGTGCCCACCACCTCGCCCAGCTAATTTTTTTGTATTTTTAGTAGAGATGGGGTTTCACTGTGTTACTCAGGATGGTCTTGATCTCCTGACCTCGTGATCCACCTGCCTCGGCCTCCCAAAGTGCTGGGATTACAGGCGTGAGCCACTGCACCCGGCCTAATTTCTTTTTTTTTTTTTTTTTTTTTTTAGGCAGAGTCTGGCTCTCTCACCCAGGCTGGAGTGCAGTGGCGCGATCTCGGCTCACTGCAAGCTCCGCCTCCCAGGTTCACGCCATTCTCCTGCCTCAGCCTCTCTGAGTAGCTGGGACTACAGGCACCCGCCACCACGCCCGGCTAATTTTTTTGTACTTTTTTAGTAGAGACGGGGTTTCACCGTGGTCTCGATCTCCTGACCTCGTGATCCGCCCGCCTCGGCCTCCCAAAGTGCTGGGATTACAAGCGTGAGCCACCGCGCCTGGCGCACCCGGCCTAATTTCTTACAATCTTTCTATCTGAGAAGGAAGATCAATGCTACATGTCTTGTCTCCAGTGCTCTTTCTCCTCATTCCTTATTTCTAACTAATGACTCTACTTCACAAGTGCTTGAGAACCACCCATAGTTCATCACATCTACTACCACACGAGAACACAAACACTTTCCCCATAGAAGTTGCAGTATCTATAGAACCATAACTTTTAAAACAATTGAACAGCAATTTGAATTTCCTTCACTGCTGGATTTTTGGATTAAAGTATCCGCAATCAGGATATTCTAGTTTCTCTCAAGATAATGGGTCATATTTGCTTCATATATATGTAAAGAAATGATTGATTTTTACATTTTTCATAAAACCAAGGAATGCTATTTCTTACATTTGAATTTGTGTCCACCTCTTGCTAAACTGAAATAATATATGGCTGTTAAATAGTTGTTTCTGCTCCAGGTACCACTCAACATGGTTCAAAAATTTCAAGGTTGTTAGAGCCAGGACACACTTTGCTATTTGCAAAATAATGAATTCTGAATTCTAACAGTGAGGAGGCAAAACTGATGAGCATATTAAAAATTGAGTTCTATGTGGCAATACATCAAGTTACAAACTACAACTCTGAACTGTAGACTTTTAAGTTACTGTTTGCGTATACGGTTTTTGCATATTTACGGTGGGAGAAATATAAATCAAAATATTAGCTTACATCATTCATTCTTTACATATTTTTATTTAGACCCTATAGATAGAAAGATGAATAAGACATTCTTAAGAGTTGATTGGTGGAGAGTTATATAAATAAAGAAGTATATCAAAAGATGTTTATAGAGTGAGAATGGTATTTAATAGGGGCATTTTACTCATCAAGTATAGAGGTTATGCTGAGTGTACCCAGGTGAGAGCTGATCATTTAACTTGGAACCAAAATTTAAAGGTCATAATAAATTAATTGAGGAAATGTTTTTAAGTGAAATATACATTTTTAAATATGACCGAGTCCTTTTGTAATTATCAACAGTTTAACATTAAGTGCCTCTTTGGTACACTCTTTCTTAATTCTTCACCAGCTTTCCCTGCCACCTGCTACGCATTACGGTTCCCCCAACTACCTTTTGTGCCCTATAAAATGAAACTCATCTTAATTTTAGTATGAATAAAACATAATAAGCAGGATGAATCAGCCACCAGAAGCTCACATAATATATTCCAGGAACAAATTATAGTGACATTTGTTTAATAAACTCCTTTTATATCCATGAACTGGCTTGTCTTCATTGAAAGTAAACATTCAAAGCCACTGTGATTGAACTAAAAAGTCAGAGTAACATTTTTGTACTCTCCCAATTTATTCTTGATTAGTGACTAAGGTATTAGGTTTCATTTCTTCTCAGTTCCAATAAAAATCAACTGTAGTTTCTGCTAATGCCTTTTCATAAAATGTAAAATACTTATCACTAATGATTTTCTTGTGTTGTGTAATTTAAAAAAATAAGATTTAATTTTCCCAGTAATAAGCAGAGTTTAAAATTTTTTTTCCACATAAGTTTATCATTCAAAATTTCAGAACTTGCTATAATTGCCACAAAAAGTCTCGATGTCACCTCCTCTGAAAACTATTTTAGGCAGAATAGA
This sequence comes from Symphalangus syndactylus, assembly GCF_028878055.3. NCBI lineage: Eukaryota > Metazoa > Chordata > Mammalia > Primates > Hylobatidae > Symphalangus > Symphalangus syndactylus. Next base: position 78,174,230 of record NC_072445.2, on the reverse strand, counting down.
TGGGCCAATCTGAGTCACAAGCAATAACTGTGTCTTGTAACTCTACGTACTATTATCCAGAGTTTCTGCTGTGCCACAATGGTCTCTAGAAGAGGAGAAATTTTCCTTCCTCTGGTGTTCCGTTTAATTAAGAGGGCTCCACGTAGCAGATGAGCTCCCAGTGTTAATTTAGTCAAATTCTTTGAATTCACTTGGCATTAATTTCCTCAGTACACACCCTGCCAATAGGATGGTTGGACTAGAAGCGATTGTGGTGTCATTTGTTTTGCATATATCAAACTAAAATTTCTTCTCCGTCCGGCTTTTGTGGCAGAGAATTTGTTAACAAATTTGTTCTTTTCCAATTTCTACAATCACTTCCCTAAGACAATTTATTTTCCTTTTCTCCCATTTGGCCTTGGTCAAGTATCATAGCCTATGTCATCAGCTAAGTTATAGTAACTGTAACCTAAAAAGACACAACAGGTCGTGAGCCCGGGTTGCCATCCCCTCCCTGTGTAAATCTGTGGGCACAAACAGAAATGTGCTCTTACTGAATACAGCATAATCCTGTACGTTCTGCAAATGTTCTTACTTATTCAGTAAATTATTGACGTTTTGTGGCCTAACACAGCAGTAATTTTCATAATTATGCTATGAATACTTAGGAAATATAGATCCTACAAAGTACAGATTTTACTATAGAGCTACTTGGTCGTTCTTACTGGTGTTATTATTCCAGGATCATTTCTACGTTATTTACGGGACTTTTTACTTTGTCAGAGGCGATTTCAAGTCTCTCTGTACGGTCGTGCTTATTTCACTTTGTATTTCTTGAATTTCTCCAAATTTTATGTATTTCTACAGTATCTTATTTGGGACATAAAGATTTCTAAATATTATATATTTATTATAAGTTGTATCTTTCAATATTAAGATTTCCTAATTCTGACACTACAATTTCAATTCCTAGTTTCTTCTCTCGTTTCTTTCCCAGGTTATATTTTTTGCTGTCATTTTACTTTCTGCTTTAGGTACTCTCACTGGGTCTATAGTATATACATGCTGTGTGTTGTGTGTGCTTTTGTGTTTTCATAACACACTTTAATGATCTGTTTTTCATGTTTTCTCCCAATTTTTGGTTGTAATAGGTATTTTTTCAATTTCTGACATGAAGGTTTTTTCCCCTATTTTTAATAGTTTCTATTTTATTTGACTCCATATTTGTCATATTTTTTATTGCTATGTCATATTTTTTGCCATTTCCCAGTAATTTTAAAAGATTATAGGATTTTAAATATAATTTTAATAATTTTACACTTTTCAATCATATGTTTAAATGCACATTTCTCAGTTTCATCATACGAATGATCATTATTTGTAAAGTGAAGAAAGCTTATATATACACCTTTTCTTTGCCCCTTAATTGGGTCTAAATACATACTGAAGTCTTGACCACAGATTATTGAGCCTGTCAACTTACGTCCTGTTTTATACCTCTAAGTATAATTTTTCTTTGAAAAGGGACTTAATTCTATTTACCAATACAATATTAACATCAGTACTTTCATCCTAACACATTCGTTGTGAGTTATTTATTTTGCGCTGTCAAAATAAAGTCATCTTCTAGTGGACACTTTGAGGGAGAGGGGTACATGGGTAATAGATTTCCAGATTTTTGTTTTTATTAAGCAACGTTTTTCCATGATCTGGGAATACATAAATGTCAACTGCACTTGGCATAGAATATTTTGTTCTCATATTAAGACTTTGTCAACATCTTTTCATTTGTCTTTTGACATCAAGTATTCTGAAATGAAGCCTAATAAACAATCACTCTAACAAATTTTAGGAAATTTATTAAGTATCACAGTTTAAGAGAGAATCCTTTTTTTTATTATTATACTTTAGGTTTTAGGGTACATGTGCACAACGTGCAGGTTTGTTACATATGTATCCATGTGCCATGTTGATTTTCTGCACCCATTAACTCGTCATTTAGCATTAGGTATATCTCCTAATGCTGTCCCTCCCCCCTCCCCCTACCCCACAACAGTCCCCGGAGTGTGATGTTCTCCTTCCTGTGTCCATGAGTTCTCATTGTTCAATTCCCACCTATGAGTGAGAACATGTGGTGTTTGGTTTTTTGTCCTTGCGATAGTTTACTGAGAATGATGTTTTCCAGTTCAATCCATGTCCCTACAAAGGACACGAACTCATCATTTTATATGGCTGCATAGTATTCCATGGTGTATATGTGCCACATTTTCTTAATCCAGTCTATCGTTGTTGGACACTTGGCTTGGTTCCAACTCTTTGCTATTGTGAATAGTGCCGCAATAAACATACGTGTGCATGTGTCTTTATAGCAGCATGACTTATAGTCCTTTGGGTATATACCCAGTAATGGGATGGCTGGGTCAAATGGTATTTCTAGCTCTAGATCCCTGAGGAATCGCCGCACTGACTTCCACAATGGTTGAACTAGTTTACAGTCCCACCAACAGTGTCAAAGTGTTCCTATTTCTCCACATCCTCTCCAGCACCTGTTGTTTCCTGATTTTTTAATGATGGCCATTCTAACTGGTGTGAGATGGTATCTCACTGTGGCTTTGATTTGCATTTTTCTGATGGCCAGTGATGGTGAGCATTTCTTCATGTGTTTTTTGGCTGCATTAATGTCTTCTTTTGAGAAGTGTCTGTTCATGTCCTTTGCCCACTTTTTGATGGGGTTGTTTATTTTTTCTTGTAAATTTGTTTGAGTTCATTGTAGATTCTGGATATTAGCTCTTTGTCAGATGAGTAGGTTGCAAAAATTTTCTCCCATTCTGTAGGTTGCCTGTTCACTCTGATGGTAGTTTCTTTTGCTGTGCAGGAGCTCTGTAGTTTAATTAGATCCCATTTGTCAATTTTGGCTTTTGTTGCCATTGCTTTCGGTGTTTTAGACATGAAGTCCTTGCCCACGCCTATGTCCTGAATGGTATTGCCAAGGTTTTCTTGTAGGATTTTAATGGTTTTAGGTCTAACATTTAAGTCTTTAATCCATCTTGAATTAATTTTTGTATAAGGTGTAAGGAAGGGATCCAGTTTCAGCTTTCTACATATGGCTAGCCAGTTTTCCCAGCACCATTTATTAAATAGGGAATCCTTTCCCCATTTCTTGTTTTTGTCAGGTTTGTCGAAGATCAGATAGTTGTAGATATGCGGCATCATTTCTGAGGGCTCTGTTCTGTTCCATTGATCTATGTCTCTGTTGTGGTACCAGTACCATGCTGTTTTGGTTACTGTAGCCTTGTAGTATAGTTTAAAGTCAGGTAGCGTGATGCCTCCAACTTTGTTCTTTTGGCTTAGGATTGACTTGGTGATGCGGGCTCTTTTTTGGTTCCATATGAACTTTAAAGTAGTTTTTTCCAATTCTGTGAAGAAAGTCATTGGTAGCTTGATGGGGATGGCATTGAATCTATAAATTACCTTGGGCAGTATGACTGTTTTCACGATATTGATTCTTCCAACCCATGATCATGGAATGTTCTCAGCAAATGTAAAAGAACAGAAATTATAACAAACTGTCTCTCAGACCACAGTGCAATCAAACTAGAACTCAGGATTAAGAAACTCACTCAAAACCGCTCAACTACATGGAAACTGAACAACCTGCTCCTGAATGATTATTGGGTACATAATGAAATGAAGGCAGAAATAAAGATGTTCTTTGAAACCAACGAAAACAAAGACACAACATACCAGAATCCCTGGGACACGTTCAAAGCAGTGTGTAGAGGGAAATTTATAGCACTAAATGCCCACAAGAGAAAGCAGGAAAGATCCAAAATTGACACCCTAACATCATAATTAAAAGAACTAGAAAAGCAAGAGCAAACACATTCAAAAGCTAGCAGAAGGCTAGAAGTAACGAAAATCAGAGCAGAACTGAAGGAAATAGAGACACAAAAAACCCTTCAAAAAATTAATGAATCCAGGAGTTGGTTATTTCAAAAGATCAACAAAATTGATAGACCACTAGCAAGACTAATAAAGAAGAAAAGAGAGAAGAATCAAATAGCTGCAATAAAAAACGAAAAAGGGGATATTGCCACCGATCCCACAGAAATACAATCTACCATCAGAGAATACTACAAACACCTCTATGCAAATAAACTAGAAAATCTAGAAGAAATGGATAAATTCCTCGACAAATACACCCTCCCAAAACTAAACCAGGAAGAAGTTGAATCTCTGAATAGACCAATAACAGGTTCTGAAATTGTGGCAATAATCAATAGCTTACCAACCAAAAAGAGTCCAAGACCTGATGGATTTACAGCTGAATTCTACCAGAGGTACAAGGAGGAACTGTTACCATTCCTTCTGAAAGTATTCCAATCGATAAAAAAAGAGGGAATCCTCCCTAACACATTTTATGAAGCCAGCATCGTCCTGATACCAAAGCCTGGCAGAGACACAACCAAAAAAGAGAATTTCAGACCAATATCCTTGATGAACAGCGATGCAAAAATCTTCAATAAAATACTGGCAAACCGAATCCAGCAGCCCGTCAAAAAGCTTATCCACCATAATCAATTGGGCTTCATCCCTGGGATGCATGGCTGGTTCAACATACGCAAATCAATAAATGTAATCCAGCATATAAACAGAACCAAAGACAAAAACCACATGATTATCTCAATAGATGCAGAAAAGGCCTTTGACAAAATTCAACAACCCTTCATGCTAAAAACTCTCAGTAAATTAGGTATTGATCGGACGTATATCAAAATAACAAGAGCTATGTACGACAAACCCACAGCCAATATCATACTGAATGGGCAAAAACTGGAAGCATTCCCTCTGAAAACTGGCACAAGACAGGGATGCCCTCTCTCACCGCTCCTATTCAACATAGTGCTGGAAGTTCTGGCCAGAGAAATCAGGCAGGAGAAGGAAATAAAGGGTATTCAATTAGGAGAGGAGGAAGTCAAATTGTCCCTGTTTGCAGATGACATGATTGTATATCTAGAAAACCCCATTGTCTCAGCCCAAAATCTCCTTAAGCTGATTAGCAACTTCAGCAAAGTCTCAGGATACAAAATCAATGTACAAAAATCACAAGCATTCTTGTACACCAATAACAGACAAACAGAGAGCCAAATCATGAGTGAACTCCCATTCACAATTGCTTCAAAGAGAATAAAATACCTAGGAATCCAACTTACAAGGGATGTGTAGGACCTCTTCAAGGAGAACTACAAACCACTACTCAATGAAATCAAAGAGGATACAAACAAATGGAAGAAAATTCCATGCTCAAGAGAGAATCTTAAAAACATTTACGAGAAGCATGAGGTCAACAACAAAGGTTTCCACATCCCACTTTTGCTTTCTCACGTATCCAAGTGAATAGTATGTGGTCAATATTTTTGGAGTTTGTATGAGATTGTTTTATTTCCTTGTTTCTTAATAAAGTTGTTTTCTTGATTTGGTGAATATTTTAGTTCATTTTGCTGCCACTCAGGGGAGGATAATCTGTAAACAGGAAATACCACCACATTCTCAAGAGTTGTATTTTCTCCTTTAATAATGGATTGCTAGCTACAAATGCAATAAAATAATCAAAAAGAGATAACAATTTAATTAAGCTAATTACAGAAAAAATAGATCCATCTGCATCAAGAGTCTTAAAAATAGTACTTCATTGGATTAAAATTCAGCTAAACTGAGCATTTTAATTTTTTAGATGGGCCCATAGTCTAAAGATTTATCTATGTATTACATCTATTACCTAAATATTTAACAGCAACCCCAGGAATATAACAAGGTTTTCCCATTATCGCCCCAGATTTTTATCTATCACTTTACATTGTTCTTTTTTTTTTTTTTTTTTTTTTTTTTTTTTTTTTATTATACTTTAGGGTTTTAGGGTACATGTGCACAATGTGCAGGTTTGTTACATATGTATCCATGTGCCATGTTGATTTCCTGCACCCATTAATTCGTCATTTAGCATTAGGTGTATCTCCTAATGCTGTCCCTCCCCCTTCCCCCCACCCCACAACAGTCCCCGGAGCGTGATGTTCCCCTTCCTGTGTCCATGAGTTCTCATTGTTCAATTCCCACCTATGAGTGAGAACATGCGGTGTTTGGTTTTTTGTCCTTGCGATAGTTTACTGAGAATGATGTTTTCCAGTTTCATCCATGTCCCTACAAAGGACACGAACTCATCATTTTTTATGGCTGCATAGTATTCCATGGTGTATATGTGCCACATTTTCTTAATCCAGTCTATCGTTGTTGGACATTTGGGTTGGTTCCAACTCTTTGCTATTGTGAATAGTGTCGCAATAAACATACGTGTGCATGTGTCTTTATAGCAGCATGATTTATAGTCCTTTGGGTATATACCCAGTAATGGGATGGCTGGGTCAAATGGTATTTCTAGATCGAGATCCCTGAGGAATCGCCACACTGACTTCCACAATGGTTGAACTAGTTTACAGTCCCACCAACAGTGTAAAAGTGTTCCTATTTCTCCACATCCTCTCCAGCACCTGTTGTTTCCTGATTTTTTAATGATGGCCATTCTAACTGGTGTGAGATGGTATCTCACTGTGGTTTTGATTTGCATTTCTCTGATGGCCAGTGATGAGGAGCATTTCTTCATGTGTTTTTTGGCTGCATAAATGTCTTCTTTTGAGAAGTGTCTGTTCATGTCCTCTGCCCACTTTTTGATGGGGTTGTTTGTTTTTTTCTTGTAAATTTGTTTGAGTTCATTGTAGATTCTGGATATTAGCCCTTTGTCAGATGAGTAGGTTGCAAAAATTTTCTCCCATTGTGTAGGTTGCCTGTTCACTCTGATGATAGTTTCTTTTGCTGTGCAGAAGCTCTTTAGTTTAATGAGATCCCATTTGTCGATTTTGGCTTTTGATGCCATTGCTTTTGGTGTTTTAGACATGAAGTCCTTGCCCACGCCTATGTCCTGAATGGTATTGCCTAGGTTTTCTTGTAGGATTTTAATGGTTTTAGGTCTAACATATAAGTCTTTAATCCATCTTGAATTAATTTTTGTATAAGGTGTAAGGAAGGGATCCAGTTGCAGCTTTCTACATATGGCTAGCCAGTTTTCCCAGCACCATTTATTAAATAGGGAATCCTTTCCCCATTTCTTGTTTTTGTCAGGTTTGTCAAAGATCAGATAGTTGTAGCTATGCGGCATCATTTCTGAGGGCTCTGTTCTGTTCCATTGATCTATGTCTCTGTTGTGGTACCAGTACCATGCTGTTTTGGTTACTGTAGCCTTGTAGTATAGTTTAAAGTCAGGTAGCGTGATGCCTCCAGCTTTGTTCTTTTGGCTTAGGATTGACTTGGCGATGCGGGCTCTTTTTTGGTTCCATATGAACTTTAAAGTAGTTTTTTCCAATTCTGTGAAGAAAGTCATTGGTAGCTTGATGGGGATGGCATTGAATCTATAAATTAGCTTGGGCAGTATGGCCATTTTCACGATATTGATTCTTCCAACCCATGAGCATGGAATGTTCTTCCATTTGTTTGTATCCTCTTTTATTTCATTGAGCAGTGGTTTGTAGTTCTCCTTGAAGAGGTCCTTCACGTCCCTTGTAAGTTGGATTCCTAGGTATTTTATTCTCTTTGAAGCAATTGTGAATGGGAGTTCACTCATGATTTGGCTCTCTGTTTGTCTGTTATTGGTGTACAAGAATGCTTGTGATTTTTGTACATTAATTTTGTATCCTGAGACTTTGCTGAAGTTGCTAATCAGCTTAAGGAGATTTTGGGCTGAGACAATGGGGTTTTCTAGATATACAATCATGTCATCTGCAAACAGGGACAATTTGACTTCCTCTTTTCCTAATTGAATACCCTTTATTTCCTTCTCTTGCCTGATTGCTCTGGCCAGAACTTCCAGCACTATGTTGAATAGTAGCGGTGAGAGAGGGCATCCCTGTCTTGTGCCAGTTTTCAGAGGGAATGCTTCCAGTTTTTGCCCATTCAGTATGATATTGGCTGTGGGTTTGTCGTAGATAGCTCTTATTATTTTGAGATACGTCCCATCAATACCTAATTTATTGAGAGTTTTTAGCATGAAGGGTTGTTGAATTTTGTCAAAGGCCTTTTCTGCATCTATTGAGATAATCATGTGGTTTTTGTCTTTGGTTCTGTTTATATGCTGGATTACATTTATTGATTTGCGTATGTTGAACCAGCCTTGCATCCCAGGGATGAAGCCCACTTGATCATGGTGGATAAGCTTTTTGATGTGTTGCTGGATTCGGTTTGCCAGTATTTTATTGAGGATTTTTGCATCAATGTTCATCAAGGATATTGGTCTGAAATTCTCTTTTTTGGTTATGTCTCTGCCAGGTTTTGGTATCAGGACGATGCTGGCTTCGTAAAATGTGTTAGGGAAGATTCCCTCTTTTTCTATCGATTGGAATAGTTTCAGAAGGAATGGTACCAGTTCCTCCTTGTACCTCTGGTAGAATTCAGCTGTGAATCCATCAGGTCCTGGACTCTTTTTGGTTGGTAAGCTATTGATTATTGCCACAATTTCAGAACCTGTTATTGGTCTATTCAGAGATTCAACTTCTTCCTGGTTTAGTCTTGGGAGGGTGTATTTGTCGAGGAATTTATCCATTTCTTCCAGATTTTCTAGTTTATTTGCATAGAGGTGTTTGTAGTATTCTCTGATGGTAGATTGTATTTCTGTGGGATCGGTGGTGATATCCCCTTTTTCATTTTTTATTGCATCTATTTGATTCTTCTCTCTTTTCTTCTTTATTAGTCTTGCTAGCGGTCCATCAATTTTGTTGATCTTTTCAAAAAACCAGCTCCTAGATTCATTAATTTTTTGAAGGGTTTTTTGTGTCTCTATTTCCTTCAGTTCTGCTCTGATTTTAGTTATTTCTAGCCTTCTGCTAGCTTTTGAATGTGTTTGCTCTTGCTTTTCTAGTTCTTTTAATTGTGATGTTAGGGTGTCAATTTTGGATCTTTCCTGCTTTCTCTTGTGGGCATTTAGTGCTATAAATTTCCCTCTACACACTGCTTTGAACGTGTCCCAGAGATTCTGGTATGTTGTGTCTTTGTTCTCGTTGGTTTCAAAGAACATCTTTATTTCTGCCTTCATTTCATTATGTACCCAATAGTCATTCAGGAGCAGGTTGTTCAGTTTCCATGTAGTTGAGCGGTTTTGACTGAGTTTCTTAATCCTGAGTTCTAGTTTGATTGCACTGTGGTCTGAGAGACAGTTTGTTATAATCTCTGTTCTTTTACATTTGCTGAGAAGAGCTTTACTTCCAACTATGTGGTCAATTTTGGAGTAGATGTGGTGTGGTGCTGAAAAAAATGTATATTCTGTTGATTTGGGGTGGAGAGTTCTGTAGATGTCTATTAGGTCCACTTTATGTAGAGCTGAGTTCAATTCCTGGATATCCTTGTTAACTTTCTGTCTCGTTGATCTGTCTAATGCTGACAGTGGGGTGTTAAAATCTCCCATTATTATTGTGTGGGAGTTTAAGTCCCTTTGTAGGTCACTGAGGACTTGCTTTATGAATCTGGGTGCTCCTGTGTTGGGTGCATATATATTTAGGATAGTTAGCTCTTCTTGTTGAATTGATCCCTTTACCATTATGTAATGGCCTTCTTTGTCTCTTTTGATCTTTGTTGGTTTAAAGTCTATTTTATCAGAGACTAGGATTGCAACCCCTGCCTTTTTTTGTTTTCCAGTTGCTTGATAGATCTTCCTCCATCCCTTTATTTTGAGTCTATGTGTGTCTCTGCACGTGAGATGGGTTTCCTGAATACAGCACACTGATGGGTCCTGACTCCTTATCCAGTTTGCCAGTCTGTGTCTTTTGATTGGAGCATTTAGCCCATTTACATTTAACGTTAATATTGTTATGTGTGAATCTGATCCTGTCATTATGATGTTAGTTGGTTATTTTGCTCATTAGTTGCTATAGTTTCTTCCTAGCCTCGATGGTCTTTACAATTTGGCATGTTTTTGCAGGGGCTGGTACCGGTTGTTCCTTTCCATGTTTAGTGCTTCCTTCAGGAGCTCTTTTAGGGCAGGCCTGGTGGTGACAAAATCACTCAGCGTTTGCTTGTCTGTAAAGTATTTTATTTCTCCTTCACTTATGAAGCTTAGTTTGGCGGGATAGGAAATTCTGGGTTGAAAATTCTTTTCTTTAAGAATGTTGACTATCGGCCCCCACTCTCTTCTGGCTTGTAGAGTTTCTGCTGAGAGATCAGCTGTTAGTCTGATGGGCTTCCCTTTGTGGGTAACCCGACCTTTCTCTCTGGCTGCCCTTAACATTTTTTCCTTCATTTCCACTTTGGTGAATCTGACAATTATGTGTCTTGGAGTTGCCCTTCTCGAGGAGTATCTTTGTGGCGTTCTCTGTATTTCCTGAATCTGAATGCTGGCCTGCCTTGCTAGATTGGGGAAGTTCTCCTGGATAATATCTTGCAGAGTGTTTTCCAACTTGGTTCCATTCTCCCCATCATTTTCAGGTACACCAATCAGACGTAGGTTTGGTCTTTTCACATAGTCCCAAATTTCTTGGAGGCTTTGTTCATTTCTTTTTATTCTTTTTTCTCTAAACTTCCCTTCTCTCTTCATTTCATTCATGTCATCTTCTATCAGCGATACCCTTTCTTCCAGTTGATCGCATCTGCTACTGAGGCTTCTGCATTCTTCGCGTAGTTCTCGAAACTTGGCTTTCAGCTCCATCATCTCCTTTAAGCCCTTCTCTCCATTGGTTATTCTAGTTATCCATTCTTCTAATTTTTTTTCAAAGTTTTTAACTTCTTTGCTATTGTTTTGAATTTCCTCTCGTAGCTCAGAGTAGTTTGATCGTCTGAAGCCTTCTTCTCTCAACTCATCAAAGTCATCCTCCATCCAGCTTTGTTCCGTTGCTGGTGAGGAACTGCGTTCCTTTGGAGGAGGAGAGGTGCTCTGTTTTTTAGAGTTTCCAGTTTTTTTGGTCTGTTTTTTCCCCATCTTTGTGGTTTTGTCTACTTTTTGTCTTCGATGATGGTGATGTACAGATGGGTTTTTGGTGTGGATGCCCTTTCTGTTTGTTAATTTTCCTTCTACCAGACAAGACCCTCAGCTGCAGGTCTGTTGGAGTTTACTAGAGGTCCACTCCAGACCCTGTTTGGCTGGGTGTCAGCAGCGGTGGTTGCAGAACAGCGGATTTTCGTGAGACCACAAATTCAGCTGTCTGATAGTTCCTCTGAAAGTTTTGTCTCAGAGGAGTACCCGGTTGAATGAGGTGTCAGTCTGTCCCACTGGGGGGGTGCCTCCCAGTTAGGCTGCTCAGGGGTGAGGGACCCACTTTAGGAGGCAGTCTGTCCGTTCTCAGATCTCCAGCTGCGTGCTGGGAGAACCACTACTCTCTTCAAAGCTGTCAGTCAGACAGGGACATTTAAGGCTGTGGAGGTTCTCGCTGAGTTTTTGGTTGTCTGTGCCCTGCCCCCAGAGGTGGAGCCTACAGAGGCAGGCGGGCCTCCTTGAGCTGTGGTGGGCTCCACCCAGTTCGAGCTTCCTGGCTGCTTTGTTTACCTAAGCAAGCCTGGGCAATGGCGGGCGCCCCTCCCCCAGCCTCGTTGCCGCCTTGCAGCGTGATCTCAGACTGCTGTGCTAGCAATCAGCAAGACTCTGTGGGCATAGGACCCTCCGAGCCAGGTGCGGGACACAATCTCCTAGTGTGCCGTTTTCCAGGCCCGTTGGAAAAGCGCAGTATTAGGACGGGACTGACCCGATATTCCAGGTGCCGTCTGTTTTCCCTTTCTTTGACTAGGAAAGGGAACTCCCTGACCCCTTGCGCTTCCCGAGTGAGGCAATGCCTCGCCCTGCTTCGGCTCGCGCACAGTGCGCTTCACCGACTGTCCTGAACCCACTGTTAGGCACTCCCTAGTGAGATGAAACCGGTACCTCAAGCAGAAATGCAGAAATCACCCGTCTTCTGTGTCGCTGGGGCTGGGAGCTGGAGACCGGAGCTGTTCCTATTCGGCCATCTTGGCTCCACCCCCTGTTCTTAAATATATGTGTGAGCTAATATGGCTGGTAGAACGAAACAGCCACACTGCTTCAATTGTGACTTGAAGATAATTGCAACATGATTACATGGGCCTCTGTGATATACTATCTTGTACATCCTTTATGAAAGAAGGACTGATTTTCCTAGCTGGTGGGAGAACTGTGGCAGAGAGCACTTAGCTGTCAGCCTTCTATGGGAAATTTCTTGGTTGTAGAAATTCCGGTGGTCATGTTCCTTTACAGGGAAGCCTTTACACAGTGACTGACTGATGTGTGAGGTACAGAAGCCCACCCTCCATGTCCCAATTCAGAAAACTCTGAAGAACTCTATAAGTTTGGCTGAAGAATGTGTTGATATTGCGTCACAGCTAACCTTCCTCTGCCCAATATTGCTTCCCTTTAATCCCAAGGATGTTTCTTAATAAACTTTCAGCATATAAATTTGCATTTTAGTTTACTGGAAAACCCAAACCAACATGGGATAAGGAATAAAAAATAACCCTCTTTTGTACTAATAAAGCTAGATATATTTTTATTATCTTCAAATAAAAACTACACAGAAGCATTCTGTGAAACTTCTTTCTGATCTGTGCATTGAACTAACAGAGTTGAACCTTACTTTTGATTGAGCAGTTCTGAAAAACTCTTCTGTAGAAACTGCAAGTGGACATTCGCAACGCTAAGAGGACTATAGTGGAAAAAGGAATACCTTCAAATAAAAACTACACAGAAGCATTCTGTGAAACTTCCTTCTGTTCTCTGCATAAAACTAACAGAGTTGAACCTTACTTTTGATTGAGCAGTTGTGAAACACTCTTTCTGTAGAACCTGCAAGTGGACATTCGAAGCGCTAAGAGGCGTATAGTGGAAAAAGGAATAACTTCAAATAAAAACTACACGGAAGCATTCAGTGAAACTTCTTGCTCTTCTGTGCATTCAACTAACAGAGTTGAAGCTTACTTTTGATAGAGCAGGTCTGAAACACTCTTTCTGTAGAAATTGCAAGTGGACATTCGGAGCGGTAAGAGGCCTATAGTGGAAAAAGGAATATCTTCAAATAAAAACTACACAGAAGCATTTTGTGAAACTTCTTTCTTTTCCGTGAATTCAACTCACAGAGTTGAATCTTACTTTTGATTGAGCAGTTCTGAAACACTCTTTCTGTAGAAACTGCAAGTGGACATTCAGAGCGCTAAGAGGCCTATAGTAGAAAAAGGAATATCTTCAAAGAAAAACTACGCAGAAGCATTCTGTGAAACTACTTTCTTTTCTGTGCATTCAACTAGTGGACTTGAACCTTACCTTTGATTGAGCAGTTCTGAAACGCTATTTCTGTAGAAACTGCAAGTGGGCATTCGGAGCGCTAAGAGTCCTATAGTGGAAAAAGAATTATCTTCAAATAAAAAATACACAGAAGCGTTCTGTGAAACTTCCTGGTGTTCTGTGCATTCAACTGACAGAGTTGAATCCTACTTTTGTTTGAGCAGTTCTGAAACACTCCTTCTGTAGAAACTGCAAGTGGACATTCGAAGCACTAAGAGGCCTGTAGTGCAGAAAGAAATATCTTCAAATAAAAACTACACAGAAGCATTCTTTGAAACTTCTTTCTGTTATGTGCATGCAACTAACAGAGCTGAACCTTACTTTTGATTGAGCAGTTCGGAAACACTCTTTCTGTAGAAATTGCAAGTGGACAATCGGAGCGGTAAGAGGCCTATAGTGGAAAAAGGAATATCTTCAAATAAAATCTGCACAGAAGTATTCTGTTAAACTTCTTTCTGTTCTGTGCATTCAGCTAACAGACTTGAACCTCACTTTTGATTGAGCAGTTCTGAAACACTCATTCTGTAGAAACTGAAAGTGGACATTCGTAGCGCTAAGTTTCCTATAATGGAAAAAGGAATATCTTCAAATGAAAGCTACACAGAAGCATTCTGTGAAACTTCCTTATGGTCTGTGCATTCTACTAACAGAGTTGAAACTTACTTTTGATTGAGCAGTTCTGAAACACTCTTTCTGTAGAAACTGAAGTGGACATTCGTAGCGTTAAGTGGCCTATAGTGGTAAACGGAATATCTTCAAATTAAAACTACACAGAAGCATTCTGTGAAACTTCTTTCTGTTCTGTGCATTCAACTAACAGACTTGAACCTTACATTTGATTGAGCAGTTCTGAAACACTCTTCCAGTAGAAACTGCAAGTGGACATTCAGAGCGCCAAGAAGCCTATAGTAGAAATACGAATATCTTCAACTAAAAACTATACAGAAACATTCTGTGAAACTACTTTCTGTTCTGTGCATTCAACTAACAGAGTTGAAACTTACTTTTCATTGAGCAGTTCTGAAACACTCTTTCTGTAGAAACTGCAAGTGGACACTCATAGCGCTAAGAGGCCTATACTGGTAAAAGGAATATCTTGAAATAAAAACTACACAGAAGCATTCTGTGAAACTTCTTTCTGTTCTCTGCATTCAAATAACAGAGTTGAAACTTACTTTTGATTGAGCAATTCTCAAACACTCTTTCTGTAGAAACTGCAAGTAGACAATCGGAGGGCTAAGAGGCCTCTAGTGAAAAAAGAATACATTCAATAAAAACTACACAGAAGCATTCTGTGAAACTCCTTTCTGATCTGTGCATTCAAGTAACAGAGTTGAAACTTACTTTTGATTGAGCAGTTCTGAAACACTCTTTCTGTAGAAACTGCAAGTGGACATTCGGAGCGCTAAGAGGCCCATATTGGAAAAAGGAACATCTTGAAATAAAAACTACACAGAAGCATTCTGTGAAACTACTTTATGATCTGTACATTCACCTAACAGATTTGAACCTTACTTTTGATAGAGCAGTTCTGAAACACTCTTTCTGTAGAAACTGCAAGCGGACGTTCGGAGCGCTAAGTGGCCTATAGTGGAAAAAGGAATACCTTCAAATAAAAACTACACGGAAACATTCTGTGAAACTTCTTTCTGCTCTGTGCATTCAACTAACAGAGTTGAACATTACTTTTGATTGAGCAGTTCTGAAACACTCTTTCTGTAGGAACTGCAAGTGGACATTCGCAGCGCTAAGTGGTCTATAGTGGTAAAAGGAATATCTTCAAATAAAAACTACACAGAAGCATTCTGTGAAACTTCTTTCTGTTCTGTGCATTCAACTAACAGAGTTGAACCTTACTTTTGATTGAGCAGTTCTGAAACCCTCTTTCTATAGAAACTGCAAGTGAACATTCGGATTGCAAAGAGGCCTATAGTGGAAAAAGGAATATCTTCAAATTAAAACTACAAGGAAGCATTCTGTGAAACTCCTTTCAGTGCTGTGCATTAAACTTACAGACCTGAAACTTACTTTTGATTGAGCAGTTGTGAAAAACTCTCCCAGTAGAAACTGCAAGTGGACATTCGGAGCATTAAGAGGCGTATACTGGAAAAAGAATTATCTTCAAATAAAAACTACACAGAAGCATTCTGTGAAACTTCTATGGGTTCTGTGCATTCAACTGACAGAGTTGAATCCTACTTTTGATTGAGCAGTTCTGAAACACTCCTTCTGTAGAAACTGAAAGTGGACATTCGGAGCACTAAGAGGCCTATAGTGGAAAAAGGAATATCTTCAAATAAAAACTACACAGAAGCATTCAGTGAAAATTCTTTCTGTTCTGTGCATTCAACTAACAGAGTTGAACCTTACTTTTGATTGAGCCGTTCTGAAACACTCTTTCTGTAGAAACTGCAATTGGACATTCTGAGCGCTAGGAGGCCTATATTGGAAAGAGGAATATCTTCAAATAAAAACTACACAGAAGCATTCTGTGAAACTTCTTTCTGATCTGTGCATTCAACTAACAGAGTTAAAGCATACTTTAGCTTGAGGAGCTGTGAAACACTCTTTCCGTAGAAACTGCAAGTGGACATTTGGAGCGCTAAGAGGGTAATAGTGGAAAAACGAATATCTTCAAATAAATACTACACAGAAGCATTCTGTGGAACTTCTTTCTGTTCTGTGCATTCAACTAACAGAGTTGAACCTTACTTTTGATTGAGCCATTCTGAAACACTCTTTCTGCAGAAACTGCAATTGGACATTCGGAGCGCTAAGAGTCCTCTATTGGAAAAAGGAATATCATCAAATAAAAACTACACAGAAGCATTCTGTGAAACTTCTTTCTGATCTGTGCATTCAACTAACAGAGTTAAACCATACTTTTGATTGAGCAGTTCTGAAACACTCTTTCTGTAGAAAATCCAAGTGAACATTCGGAGCGCTAAGAGGGTTATAGTGGAAAAAGTAATATCTTCAAATATAAACTATACAGAAACATTCTGTGAAACTTCTTTCTGTTCTGTGCATTCAACTAACAGAGTTGAACCTTGCTTTTGATTGAACGGTTCTGAAACCCTCTTTCTGTAGAAACTGCAAGTGGACATTCGGAGCGCTAAGACGCCTATAGTGGAAGAAGGAATATGTTAAAATAAAAACTACACAGAAGCATTCTGTGAAACTTCTTTTTGTTCTGTGCATTCAGCTAACAGAGTTGAACCTTACCTTTGATTGAGCAGTTCTGAAACACTCTTTCTGTAGAAACTGCAAGCGGACATTCCGAGCACTAAGAGGCCTATAGTGGAAAAAGGAATATCTTCAAATAAATACTACACAGAAGCATTGTGTGAAAATTCCTTCTATTCTGTGCATTCAACTAACAGAGTTGAACCTT
Organism: Symphalangus syndactylus; assembly: GCF_028878055.3. Lineage (NCBI taxonomy): Eukaryota > Metazoa > Chordata > Mammalia > Primates > Hylobatidae > Symphalangus > Symphalangus syndactylus. The sequence goes on along the minus strand of NC_072445.2, from coordinate 78,157,482 downwards.
ACTTTTGATTGAGCTGTTCTGAAACACTCTTTTTCTAGAAACTGCAATTGGACATTCGGAGCGCTAAGAGGCCTATATTGGAAAAAGGAATATCTTCAAATAAAAACTACACAGAAGCATTCTGTGAAACTTATTTCTGATCTGTGCATTCAGCTAACAGAGTTAAACCATACTTTTGATTGAGCAGTTCTGAAACAGTCTTTCAGTAGAAAATGCAAGTGGACATTCGGAGCGCTAAGAGGATAATTGTGGAATAAGGAATATCTTCAAATGTAAACTACACAGAAGCATTCTGTGAAACTTCTTTCTTTTCTGTGCATTCAACTAACAGAGTTGAACCTTACCTTTGATTGAGCACTTCTGAAACACTCTTTCTGTAGAAACTGCAAGGGGACATTCGGAGCGCTAAGAGGCCTATAGTGGAAAAAGGAATATCTCCAAATAAATACTACACAGAAGCATTCTCTGAAACTACTTTCTGTTCTCTGCATTCAACTAACAGAGTTGAGCCTTACTTTTGATTGAGCAGTTCTGAAACACTCTTTCTGTAGAAACTGAAAGTGGACATTCGGAGCGCTAAGAGGCGTGAAGTGGAAAAACAAATATCTTCAAATAAAACTACACAGAAGCATTCTGTGAAACTTCTTTCTGTTCTGTGCATTCAACTAACAGAGTTGAACCTTACTTTTGATAGAGCCATTCGGAGACACTCTTTCTGTAGAAACTGCAAGTGGACATTCGGAGCACTAAGAGGCCTGTAGTGAAAAAACGAATATCTTCAAATAAATACTACACAGAAGCATTCTGTGAAACATCTTTCTGTTCTGTGCATTCAACTAACAGTGTTGAACCTTACTTTTGTTTGAGCAGTTCTCAAACACTCTTTCTGTAGAAACTGCAATTGGACATTCTGAGCGCTTAGAGGCCTATAGTGGAAAAAGGAATATCTCCAAATAAAAACTACACAGAATCATTCTGTGAAACTACTTTCTGTTCTCTGCATTCAACTAACAGAGTTGAGCCTTACTTTTGATTGAGCAGTTCTGAAACACTCTTTCTGTAGAAACTGCAAATGGACATTCGGAGCGCTAAGTGGCGTGAAGTGGAAAAAGGAATATCTTCAAATAAAAACTACACAGAAGCATTCTGTGAAACCTCTTTCTGATATGTGTATTCAACTAACAGAGTTGAACCTTACTTTTGATGAAGCATTTAAGAAACAGTCTTTCTGTAGAAACTGCAAGTGGACATTCGGAGTGCAGAGAGGCCTATAGTGGAAAAAGGAATATCTTCAAATAAAAACTACACAGAAGCATACTGTGAAACTTCTTTCTGATCTGTGCATTTAATTAACAGATTTGATCCTTACTTTTGATTTAGCAGTTCTGAAACACTCTCTCTGTAGAAACTGCAAGTGGACATTCGGAGCGCTAAGAAGCCAATAGTGGAAAAAGGAATATCTTCGAATAAAAACTACACAGAAGCATTCGGTGAAACTTCTTTCCGATTTGTGAATTCAAGTAACAGAGTTGAACCTTACTTTTGAGTGAACAGTTCTTAAACACTATTCTGTAGAAACTGTAATTGGACTTTCGAAGCGCTAAGAGGCCTATAGTGGAAAAAGGATTATCTTCAAATAAAAACTACACAGAAGCATTCTGTGAAACTTCTTCCTCATATGTGCATTCAACTGAGAGATTTGAACCTTAATTTTGATTGTGCAGTTCTGAAACACTCTTTTTGTAGAAACTGGAAGTGAACATTCGTGGCGCTAAGAGTCCTATAGTGGAAAAAGGAATATCTTCAAATAAACACTACACAGAAGCATTCTGTGAAACTTCTTTCTGTTCTGTGCATTCAACTAACAGAGTTGAACCTTACTTTTGATTGAGGAGTTGTGAAACGCTCTTTCTGTAGAAACTGGAAGTGGACATTTGGAGCAATATAACATGAATATATTTTCACTTTAAGCATAGGAGTATAAGAGTAAGGGAATATGCCTGCAATTCCGCAAGGTTTGATTTTATCTTACAAGTAGTTCGTTATCCAGTCAGTAAGTGTTTGTTGTACTCGATCCTGTGCCAAGTGCTGGGAATTGAGGTATGGGGACATAGTTGTAGAAACTCGGGCTATTGAGATTCTATTCAAAAGGCTCTCCTCAGTATAAGTTAGTAATCACATAAATAGACGAGATATTGACATATTATAATATATGCTATGAAGAAAAATCAGATTGAGGATTTTTAAAAGAGGTTGAAGGTGAAGTGAGATAAGGTGGGATCAAGAAATGCCTGTTTGAGGAAATTAATCTCAGGCCTGAAAGAGGAGAAGATGACAAGAGATTTCCAGGCAACCAGAAGAACACATGACAAGACCTTCTAACAGGAGAATGTTCAGCGTGTATGAGTAATAGAAGTCCATGGTGGCCGGAGCATAGTAAGTGAGCGATGCATGACATGAGGTTATACACACATTTAGAGTTAGGGGGTCCGAATATGGGTTGTGAGCTTTCTTGCACAAGTATTGGGAAGCTTCTGCAAGATTTTTCTAGGGCAATGACCTGATGTTATTCCTTTCCTGTTTTCTTTTTCTTTTTCTTTTTTTGGTGATTACTTTCTTTGCTTTCTAGAGAACAGATGGTAGAAGGGGGAAGTGGAAATATGCAGACACATTAGGGATCCATCAAAATATTGAACCGAACTGATGGGTTTGGCCGTGGTTTGACCTAGAGTGGTTATTATAGAGAATGAGCAGAATGGATGCATTAGAGAGATTTCTCAAGTTTGATATGGTTGAGCTACAGATTGGATACAGGTAGGAAGATGGTAAAGGAAGGGATGACATCAGGTATACTTCGAGTTTGGTGTTGACAAGCAGGGTGCATGGTAGAGCCGTTTATGAGAAGGCTTCAGGAGAAAAAGGAGACTTGGAAACTATTCCGAAAGGTCAGAGACTGTGTTCTGAATCTCATGGTAGAAACAGGAAGGATTCTATTGTATACAGTAACAGGAAGAAGAATGCAAATGCAACTTTTTTGACCAGCTTTACAGAGTTCAGCCAAACAAGCCATACCTAGTTCAACCTCAGTTTAGAGATGAGCAAACTGAACTTCAGAACCTGTAAACAACCTGTCAGAATCAAAAACGAGCCAGAAGAATATTTCGCCCATTACATGATACTTTGTTTATTTCAATAGTTATAATTATTTTAGATATTTTACTTTCTTGATTTTATTATTAAGCACAAATAACATTGTACTTAAAGTTTATCTCTATTTTTCACTTTTCTTATTTTATCATAATTTCAGGTAAAAATCAATCAAAAAATTATATTGAAATTGAAATACTGAATTTTATACTAAAGACAAGGCATCCAAATGAAAATGAAATTTTCCAGGTGAAAATTTCCAAATCATAAATATGTAGGGACAAAAAACTTTATTTATAAAGAAAAAGATAATTCTAATTAATTGATGATTCAAAGGTTTACAACTTTAAAAGTAAATATTATCTTTGAAGTAAAGTCCATTTAAATTATTTATGCAGCCAAAGTTTTAGTAATTGTTTATGTATATCATGTAAACTTTTCCGAGAAAAATGGAATTGGAAATGTTAGAGTATTATGCGGAAAAAATCACCTAAATGAAAAAATTATCTCCTCATGAAGGATTACTTTAGCCACTTTGACAGGTGTAGGTAAAAGAACACTAAATGCACATCAATATGATTGGGAGATGCGCGCTTAGAAATACGTTATCATTGAAAAGAGAATTGTACTATCAGGTTTGCAGCGGCCCTTCTTATCCTTCATATTTATGTAACTTTGTCATCTATAGAAAGATTATGGGAATTTTAAAAATAGCTGATAGTTAAGAAACATCACCATAAAACTGTGCTGAATGCATAATAAAACATTTCCCTTCTCTCCAAAAGCCTTTTAAAATTATGTACCATAATCAGTATGGCCAGCAGAGGGTCATTTCCATGTTCAAGTTCCTCTGTTTCTCGAGGGTGAGAATCCTTCTATAGTCTTCTGAGGGTGACACTGTAGGGTTTTCTTATCCTGATTATTTTTACCTATTTTTTCCGATCCTTTCCTTTGTATATTTACATTTTACATATTGAAAGTTATTTTTTCAAATATTTTATATGCAAGTTTACAAAGTACAACGACTGTACATTAAAATAACTTATTTATGCCATATGGAAGTTTAAATATAATTTTACAATATCTAATATTGATTGTTTAGTTTCTAATCATTGATACTTGACATGATTTTTCCCAGCATACCTCAAAATATTCTTCAAAATCCTGCGAATTAATTCCTGTAACACTTCTGAGGTGTATTAATAAGCTAGAGATGTAAAGAAGATTTGCAGAGAAAATTAGGTTCCCAAATTAGAAATTTTGTCCCACTATCGACTAGAAACCTCTTGAAATGATCAAAAACAATAATAATGCATGTCATAGAGGAAAACCAATAAGCCTGCTGCAGCATGACTACCTCTGTGACCTCAGACAAGTTACGTGTGGGTCCGCACTTATTTTCTTCATCTCTAATAAATATTTGACAAATCTCATTTTCAAAAGTCTTTTAAGGCCTTTCCACCTTTTTTTTTTTGAGATGGAGTTTTGCTCTCATTGCCCAGGCTGCAGTGCAATGTCGTGGTCTCGGCTCACACAACCTCCGACTCCCGGGTTCATGTAATTCTCCTGCCTCCACCTCCTGAGTAGCTGGGATTACAGGCGCGCAACACAACGCCCAGCTAACTTTTTGTATTTTTAGTAGAGATGGGGTTTCACCATGTTGGTCAGGCTGGTCTTGAACTCCCGACCTCAGGTGATCTGCACGCCTCGGCCTCCCAAAGTGCTGGGATTACAGGCATGAGCAACCGCGGCCTGTGAGGGCTTTCTACTTTTAAGATTCAGGACGCATAGCCTGGGAGGTAAATGGTAGTATATATATATATATATATATATATATATACACACACACACTGTATATATATATACATATATACGGTATATTATACTATATATACATATATACTGAATATTATACTCTATATATACATATCTACTGTATATTATACTGTATATATATATACACATACACACATACACACATGAGACAGAGAGAAGAGATAGACAATTTCATGTGAAAATATAAACTGTTAACATAACATTTTGCTTCTCTGAGGAATATTTAGCATTGTTCTCAAACTTCTCTGCAGAATTTAAGCATTTTTCTTAGAACTCACCAGATAGAATGAGGGAGGGGCCATATGATAGGAGCCAGAGATGAAGGGAGAATAATAGAGAGGGTGCTTTGGGAAAAATAGTACAGTAAGGCTAGGGAATACTTCTCTCCAACGAAAAGACCAAGGTCACAGCTATATCTCTTCAGAAGCCAAACTTTCTTTTAAAATGTCAATTTCCATCTATTTCTTGCTTCACAGACATTCCATTCATTGCTGGATTTCAAATAAAGCCTTTCCATGTGCAACTTTTCTATAGAAAAAGAGAAATATGGGGGACAGTACAGTCTAAGAAGTGATTAAGAATATCTAGTGGACTTTCCCAGACTGTAAATCTTTACATATATCTGAGCCTAATGAGGTGATTTATTGTGCTATAATGCACAGTGAACTATACAGATGCTTCTTTTTGATCATGCTGCAGAATGGAACTAAATACTAAATACCAAATAGCACTCCCATAATTCTTAGAGATGTCATTCATATGGCATATTTATGCTTTTTTATATAGCAATTCTTATTCTTAGCTCTTAGGCAATTACGGAATCTTTTTTGTCATTTTAATAATCATGCTCCATTTGAGTTATGCAAGGTAGAAATTCTAAGTAGAAAATCTTGTTTTTATTGAAAGTTTTTAGTAAACATTTTGGAAAAAGTCTGTTTTTTGATGCTACTTCTGCACGCTTTCTCAACATGATATTACTTGGTATTGTCCTTATTAACCATAGTACACCATATTCTGCAAATATTAGAGAGGGTTAAAAATCAGTCATGTATAAGTGTATTGTCCTTATTAACCATAGTACACCATATTCTGCAAATATTACAGAGGGTTAAAAATCAGTCATGTATAAGTAAAGTTAATGAAATAGAAAGGAAACCACATGTAGGAAATGGAAGGCAGAAGCAAATGTATTAACCGTGAGTTAGAAACGGTTTGGTCTTTGGAATGAAGCAGCAAGAGTTTAAAAATCTTGTTTGTGATTCACTAGCTTTGTGACCTTGGAGAATTACTTCAGATTTCTGAGTATCAGTTTAGTAGGTGATATCAATTGCAACTTCGCAGAATTATCATAAGTATTAAATAAAGGACTTAGTATTTGGGAGAGCATAGAAAATTACTAATAGTTACATTTTTGTTAATATTACCGTTATTATTATCATACGTATAGTATTTTCTTTCACTGACAATGCATTTAGGACATAAGCAGAACTATAGAACAGTGCTTCTACAACTTAAATGCAGAGCATGAATCACCTGGAGTTTTGTCAAAATGCGAATTCTGACTCAGTAGTCCTGCAAACTAACGAAGTCTTGGTAATGCTGGTGCTGCTAGTTCACCAACAGGCCACACGTTTTGCAACAGCTATATAGAATGTCCTGTTTCTTTTTTTAATCACAAAACATGGCAAGCTCTAAAATAAAGCAGAATAACAGATTTAAATGTTAATACTCATGTCCTCAATTTATAATTTCTCCCTCCCTAACAATGGTATAATTCTGATTAAAAATTAGCAAAGAAAAAAATGGAAATTAATCTTCCTATGTTTATTCTTTTAACAAATTCTGGGTGATTACTACTGGGTTACTTGCTGTAGGAAATAGAAAAATTGCTTTGACATAGATCCTCAAGAATCTGTCCCACTACAAGCTTATTTTTGTAGGAAGCTAAAAGATTTATATAAATAACCGTAATTAAAGAGACAAATGAAGAAGTGCAATGAAAGACGTAGGGAAAGTGCTAGAGGAGTTCGGGGTGGAGGAAAATTATCCTCAAATAATATCTATGCGTAACATTATGCTATCTTCCCTAACCAGCGCTTGACCAGATTGTCACAGTGAACTTTGGTCCTTTCTTATATCTTAGTTTTGGTTCCCACATCCTTCTGTTTGGGGAAGTTCTTGTTTTCCTCATGTAATGACAACAACACTTAAACAATGTATACTAGATAAAAGGAACTATATTGCTTGCTTTATTTACATAGTTAATTTAATTTGCACAATGAACTATGAAGTAATCAGCATTATTTCCTTCATTTTACATATGAGAAAATGGAGAATCAGCGACATTGAATCATCTCAAGTTTCTAAAATATCCACTCTCACCAGGCTGTTTCCCTGTTTTTGTCTGTATGCTGCTATAACAAAATGCCACAGATTGAGTAATTCATAAAAAACAGAAATGTATTTCTCACAGTTCTGGGGCTGAGAAGTCTGAAATCAAGACAGCGGAGATTTGGCAGTTGGTCCCGAGGTGGCACCTTCTTGCTTCGTCTTCAGGTGACAAAAGTGGGCAAAAACGGACAATGTAAGGACATGGCAGAAGAGACTGAGGAGCCCGGCATTCCTCTAAAGCATCTTTTACGAGGACGTTTATCTCATTCATGAGGGTGGATCCTTCTTCACTTAATCACTTAACCAAAAGCCCCATCTCTTGATGTCATTGTCCTGGGATTTTAGTTTCAACATACAAACTTTGGATGGGCACATAGGTTCAAATCATAGCACCCTCCAAATTATAATGCCTCTCTCATGCCTGTTCTCCTTGAAGTACCCTCTGGTTTTGCTCTCTTCATTCTTGCCATCACAGTTAACCCTTCAGTTCCATTTCTTTAAGTAATCTCTAAATTTGTAAGATGGTTCCATCTTTTTTTTTTGTATATGGCAGTCTCTCAAACATATTTGTCATATGAACTAAGTAGGTAAATATGTAAATGCCTGCTAAATTTTAGTGAATGATATAATGGCCTAAAGATGTATCTACCCTTCAGCCAAATATATTTACTTTTAGTAGCAATCTCCTGCCATATACAAAGTCACGACTCTAGGGGTAAACATTTTAGCCTGTGGGTAAGATGTAAAGCAGTGGTATGTTATACTGACAACTCACTGTCATAGCACTGGGACATGCTCCTCTATCTGCTACAAATTGAATCAACAAAATATATATGATTTTGTGAGATTTAAATGTATGCTCCTGTTAGTAAAATAAAAGTATGGGAAAACTTTACGGAGTAGATTTAATAGAAATGTTTTCCTGAGTTATCTGCCTTCTTTATTTTTATGTTATGCTTTAAGTCTATGGTCAATGTATAGAGCTATGATTGATGTGCTTTTCCAATTCTGTTCAGATCAGACAGGTTAATTTTCTTCTTTTAAATCTTCTTGAATTTTGTCTAACACATTTTGTTCAAATTTCTTACTAGATTATACTCCCTTCCCTAACTGCTTCATGATTACTTATACACAAACAATATTATGATATTTACACATTGAATTCATTTTAGGTGATGATTTTGGTCATAAACATGAGCAGGTTGTGAACTGTTTCAGCCATCCCAGGGCATGGCTGTCAGTCCCTTGTCTAATGTTTCAAAAAAATCTTGAATTTGTGATGATGCTGTGATGGCCCCTCAGATATTCTTACACACATCTTTGCCCCTTGTTCCCTCTAACTTTCCTCTTCTGAGAAAAAAGCAAACACTGCCAAGCTCACATGGAATTACATTTGGATGCAAGTGTCACTATGCGATGGTTGCCAATAAAAGTACACAAGGAATTTTATTATGGTGAATTAAAGGCAAACAGACTTCAGAGAAATGAGCATGAACATGAAAATGGCGCATGGTATGCGGATCTCACTGGAAAGTCATTCGGTACACAATGTTTTCACTAGAAAAATCCATTAGCTTTAGCTAGAAATTGAAATTACTTTGTAGGAAATCAGAATAAAATATGTGAAAACATTATATTCTGTGCAAGATTAATACCACGCATGGTGTTGAAAGGTTTGTGGTCTTGCTTCGACGATGCTAAAAGGTCAGAAACCACAAAGATGCATATGTGCTGTCGTTTGCACAGTTACTAATTTTTCTCATTATTTCCATAATGCGATGTGTTGTTTCAACAGAGAAACCCTCTGGAGAGTGGCTTGCACTGTTTTCAGGCAGCTCTTTTGCTTTCATGTTTTGGCCTTGGCCAGGGAATTCAGACAGACTTTTCAGTTATTTTCGACAAGAATGTATTCATTTATTGTTTTAAATAATAATAAATAGATTTTAAAATTACTGTACATTACTGCACTTTAAACTCCATGAGGTCAAGGACTCTAAATTCTGGACATCATTGTATACCCTACATCTTGCACAAGGTTTAGAAAAAATGGCATGGACACCTATTTTTTGAATCAGTAAATGAATACATAAAAGAATTCCAAACTCTAGTCCAAGGTTTTAGATTAATAATGTATTAAAATGCGTAAAATTTATAGACAAAACTCTTCTTATTTAGAAGTTTATTCTTTAGTTGGAGAGATAAAATATATGCACATAAAAGCTTAAGGAAAAATAATAAGGGTTTTGAAGTACTTACTATGTGAAAAATTTAGCATAAACCTTACATCCATTTAGTTAACACATTTTATACGTTGCATTATTTATATATAGTGCTGATTGGTAGAATTTATATGTGAACGGAACTATAAAAATTTTGAGGATAAGCACTAGAAACACAGAATAAATAGAGTGTTAACATGCAAAACACAGAAATACTTCAATTGACTAGGTGAAAGAAAAGATTTCTGGTTCCATGTACACTGATTATTGAGGGATGAGTATGACATTATTATGCCTGAATCAATAAATATTTTAAATAGGGAGAAAACTATAATTATATATCTTTGTGTTCAACAGGAGTAGCAGTATTGATAAAGTAGAAGTTTGTTATACCTTGTTTATAGTCTTTTAAAGTTGTTTATAAATAAAATCTACTCCTAGTTAATTAATGGTTGATGTTCATTGAAGTGTTTTAAAATTTTTGACCTCTGAATTGCCTTGTACATATGGAGAAATAAAGCTTGCCTAGCATAATTTCTTGAGTGGAGAATTAATGATCTGGATAGATTTGTTGACAATAAATATGTCTGTACTTATTTTATTAATTCATTAATCTTCATGAAGAAAAATATAAAAGTCATATTCTAGTATTTTATACCATGGAAAAAATATCTTATCCTTTTCCTAAGGAAAAATACATCATGACACAAAAGTAAAGTTAATTAAATTACTTAGTTTGTTAATTAACTGTCTATTATTTCTATGGGTTGAAGTAAATCTGATACTCAATGCTATTTAATCTAATTCTAAAAGCTTGAATGAGTAATGATTTTTTCATGTAAGGTTAGTTGAAATAAATTATCATTGATTTTCAGATTTAATATTAATTAGCTATTGCATATTCTTAATGGGAAATAAGTGTCTAAAAAGCCCTTTTTGGTTGCGAAAAGACCACGCCCATTGTAGACTTCTTAGAATACATCACATCTGGCCTCTTTTTTAGAGTGGGGAATTCAACTCATAAGTGGCTGGACATTGATTCTGAACATATTGAACATTATTTGCCTGTCTTCACTCATACTGGTTGCTGTTCTTTTATAAGTAATCACCATGTTTAGCATGCACTTGAACTATTGTTACTTAGGGTGCTTGACTATTTACAAGTCTCACTAGGATTCTAGGTATTCATTAGTCTCGTGGTGTGTATTTGCTGATGGTCCTATTATCTTTGTTGGTTCAGTTACACAGTACCATCCAAGATGCTGCAACACATTATACACAGGATATGGGTTGTGGGAGCTACAGATTTCAGTTATTATTTAGGCTCAGAAACTTAGAATCTCTGCAAGGTTGGACATGTTCCTTAGTCTTGTTTTAAGACCGTCTTGTTTTAAAAGTTAGTCCCAAATTCTTAAAATATAGAATAGGGGTGCTAGTAGTGCTCACAGAATTGTAGTAAAGATCAGCTGGGAAAAAAGAGCCTATTAAACAGAGCCTGGTATTTAATAAGTATCAGCTGCCTTCAATTAGGAATCTGTGTTGTCGTGATTAGAAGATTGCTGGTTTATTTTACAGATCTGTAAGTATAGCCAAAATATGTCAAAATAACAACCAGAAAGAATCATATACCGTCCCTTGAACATTTCATCCCTAGAATCTAGCCAGATTAGCATCTCTATACTGGCAATACTGTTAACACAGATTGTGCTCAAACCCCTCATTGACTTTTCAGCACCTGTAAATTACTGGAGATTTAGGAAGAAGTCTGGGGTTATGGCTTAGTTAAGCTGAGTGGCCAGAAAGTGTGAGATGCTGGATGCCTCCTCCAGTTCATTTCTCCAGCGGCCGCACCAGGCGTATCCATAGCTCCGCTCCCGGGAGCTCGTCTCCGGCGTGGGGCGTGTGCGCACCCCTGGCCGGGCGGAGCCTGGAGCCTGCTCATTAGCAGCGCGGGCAGCTCGTGCGCCCGCAGGAGGGAGGCGGAAGCACAGCCCTGAGCCGCCAGCAGGAGGAGGGAGCGCGGCGGCTGCAGGCAGGGGAGGGAGAGGAAAGAACGGAGGGACGGTTCCCGGACAGAGCGGGAGGAATCGGGGAGCGGCCAGTCCAGGGGGAGCTGCTCCGCTGCGCTGCGCTCGTTATTCACAGGACGCGGCGGCGCTTCCCGGGGCCGCTTCCCGGTCCCCTGGGTGGAGGCTGCCATCTAAACCTGACTCCAGGTGAGTTCCCCAAAGAGGCGAAGCGAGGGGTCTCGAACCAGAGACTTGGAACTGGCGAGGCTGCTCGGCTCCCCAAGCGCTGCTGCCTTGACATTTCCCGATTCACGGGAGGTTTTGGGGGCGGCTGCACAGGCTGGAGGGGCGGATGGGCGGTTGCGATCCTCAGCCGGCGTGGGGGCGTTCGGGAGGAATTAGCTTCAGTGAACGGGGTTTTAGGAGATGTCCGCAAGGCACGCGCTATGTACGCGTTTCTAGACGAGCTTTTGAGACAGAAATTTGGCTTCCCGGATGCCCGTTTTGGCCTTCTGTCCTTCCTTTTGCTTGCCTCATGCCCAATTTTCCAAGCCGAGGAAAGGACTGGAAGGGCGTGGAAGTAGGAGGTCTGGGCACAGCATTCGGCAGGGCAGCCCTGGTCTCCAAGTTTGGGGGTGGGGGGTGGGACTCTTTTCCTTTCAGCCTAATTTACCAGGGGAAAACCCGCAGAGCACCTTGAGGTGCCTTTGCTCCGCACCCTCCATAAGCTTATTAGAGGGAACTTGAGGCTCGCTAGACAACCTGTGACAGGTGACGGCAATTTAGCTTAAAAGCCATGTTGGTTCACTTCGTCTCCTCTTTATCCTTTGTTGCAAAATTGATACCTTTTTGGATTTCTTTAACAGCACAAAGTTTAAGTGGCCGGCTGACAGGAAATATTTCTTTTGAAAATGCTATGAGAAAAGTGATGAGTTAACGTTGAGAGAAAGGCAACTTTATTTTCTCGGAAGAACTTTGGGGAAAGAGATTGATAGGGAAATTCTGGGCATGAAATTATGGACATTTCCCACAGAACTTCCTTCATTTATTTATTTTTTTACATTTCCTTCATTTTTTTTTTAATCGTGTGTGTGTGTATCAGAGAGACAAAATTCGTTGGAGGTATTAGGACTTTATTTGGTTTAGAAGTTTCTTTCTTACTAATAGCACTAATTTGTGATCTTCATGATTATAAGAATTTACTAAGTGTTTTGCTTTTAGGTGTTTTGGGTCTGTTTTTTAAAAAAATTCAATACTTACTTTGTGGGCCTTGCTGAATACCTCTCAATAAAATCGGTGGGCATACAGTTAGTGACATGAGCCCTGTGGATTTAATAGCAGGTAAGTATACAAATGATAAGTTTAGGAAATAAATGTCAGAATCAACATTTAGGTGTGAAATTGAAATATCTTTCAAATATTTACCAAACTCTCTTATAGGATCCAATGTCATTTTATGGTCAAGAGAGCTTAAAGGTTTCTCAGATTGAGATATATGTATCTACTTTGTTAATCCAAATGTAATGTTTTATTTTGTTCTTTAATGACTGTTTGAATTCAACAAATAAAACTTGCATATTTAATGTAAGGTTCTTTCACATATATTACTTCTCCAATTTTTAATATAAATTTAAGGAGAAAAGCAATATTCCATTTTGTAGATGAAGAGACTGTGTCACAGAAGTATTACTTTACCTAGATTTCTGTAATTATTATGTTATAAACTTAGAAATTACATATTATTCTGGAACATATAAAATATATGAATGTTATAAACCATAAGAATTCAGACCTATGCTATTTAACTTCAAGTTTAGTTCTTTACCCAAACAATTGCATGACTACATTGAGACTACTGAAGTAATTATATATGAACACACTATACGAAAAAATACTTAAAACATTTCTTATTTTTGTCGTTTCTCTTTGATATAAAATATACTATAATTTAATGGAGTTATATTCCATATTTAGATGCTCCTAACTTCCAAATAACACCTAAACTCCTAAAAACTGACCTGTGTCCTTCTTAATAGAAGTGGCTTGACCGGGAGACCCAATTTTTACTAAGAATATTCTTGGGATAATTTATGTCTTATAATCAAGATAAAGACAGGCCACATTTAGTTGTATTTTTAAACCACTTAGTGTGAAGTTGCAACGCAGACATAACTTGCTTTCAGGCTACACTGCCAGCTTTGCAGTGAATAGTCTTTAAGATTCCGTGGAAACATTGGCAGATATAGCTAATGTCTATCTGATGTAGGATTTATGAGAAAAGGAGAGGTAGAAACTGAATGCTCTTATATTTCATATGTGACCACATTCATAAAACTTTATTGATAAGTACTTTGTTGTCTGACACGGGCTGATACAAATAGGCTTCTTCAAGAGTTGAGGAAGAAAACTAAATCCCTATAATACAGCCTTTTTCCTCCTTTTCTTTCTTAAGCGGTAATAGTTGATCCTAGCTTTTGTGTGTCTATGCATGCTCAATACAGTTAGGGGTATAAGGAGAAGTTAAGCAAGAATATTGAATGCTAGCTAGGAAAGTTTTTGGAGTCTCAAATACTTTGGAACGATTTTTCACATTATATACATAAAATTCCTAGTTACATTTGGGAACTAAGTATATTATACACAACTTTGCATCTGATTACAGGATTCCCTGTACATTTATAGCTCAGGTATTCTGGAAAGAGTCAAGATAATTAGTTTTATGGCTCTTGCCCGTGTGACCTGTTTCTTTCTGGTCCTGATATTAAAAGGATGACTTAAATTTTCTGGAATGTCAAAATTTTCTCTTCCCTTGGATCCTACAAAATACTTCAAGCAGTGTATGTGTGATACTCGCTGTCATTCCAACATTTCCAATCCTCCTGAGAATGCTAAACAATGCCCTAGATTTCTTCCTTTGTAATTCTTTCAGATAGAGGGTTAGCTGAGTTAGGAAGAAAGGAGAGAGGGAGAGAAGAAGAGAGATGACATTTTATCCCTCAGGAAAGAACAAGACCAATTGTATTCCTAATTTAGAAATATTATTCTACAAACATTCCTGAACAAGAGGGCTTTGCATATACATTAAAGCAGAATACCTAGTCAACTTCTAGTTATGCCATGTAGTGAAATGGAAGTAAGATGAGCAGGCCGAGATCATTTTTGTTGGAGAACTGAGACCACATGAAATAGGTAACAGAGTTACCCCAACTGGGGGGCAAGAGGACTTGAAAGTTTCCTCCATAAATTTGCAGTTAGTACAGGGCTGCTCCAGTGATCAGAGTCATGAATGCCCTAGAGTGTCTGTATAACCCTGTACACAGGCTGAGACAGCTCTAACGGCCCAGAAAAGCCTCTGGACAGAATCACTGCACCCTTGGACATTGTCCGACCGCATGTATGAGGATAGTGAGTGCTGAGGAGTTGTGGGTAGCTCGGTACAACTCTTGCTAAAGGAGTGTCATCAACATTCATTGCTGAAAGTGAATTTTTTCATTCACATATGTGATGCCTATTAGGTCATGATTTCTTGGATACCAATTTGTACAAGATATGAATTAATTTTTGAACATCCTTTCTTAAAAGTACCATGTTCATATAGTTGCTCATTTTAATATGAGTAGTTCAGATGGGACATAATAGAGTAAGGAAATGATTGAACATCCTAAGATCTAGTGTATATACCTTTGTTCATGATGAGATTCATCCCCTGTCCCCCTTTGTAGTGACACTGATGGCATAAGGAGTATTAGATGAAATTTAATGCAGAAAACAATGGGATATATGAATGGTAGATATGGTTGACAACCACCATTTTCACTGAAGTTGTTTCAAAGCAAAGAAATTTGGGATAAATTCATTTTATTTGCTCCTGAAGGGTAATTAGGAATAAGTAGGAATTGTGAAGAGGCTGTAGTGTTGACATTAAGAGAAGTTTTTGATTCTTAAAATAGGATATATTACACAAGAGTGAACAAACAGAAGATACTGAACAAATATTCTGTCATAAGTAAGTGACGGATTATTCGGACTTGTTGAACTATGTTTTTAAATGTATTATTTAAATATTTAAATATTATTAAAACCTTAAATAATATTTAAATATTATAAAAGTTGTAGAAAATTATGTTTTCAATACAAATATACACTTATAAGCTATATTGTAGATATGGCAGTAAACAATGCAATTTTTTTTAACTGAGTGAAAAATTTAGTTTTTTAAAATTCCAAATGGAGCTAACAGCTTAGTGTGATACATATTTTGAATTTCAAAATTTGTAACCAAATAGGACAAATGTGTTGAACTGTACTTTTCTTGAAGAACCGTGATAAGAATGAGCGGTGAAAAAATTACAGCATACTTACCAGGGATCAAATACTTGCTTAGGGTTAATAAGAAAAATCTCAGCAAACGCTAGAAATGAGGTACACGATCTATCAGAGACCCATGATTAAAGTGGTATCTTGTTAGGTATATGAGCTTGAAAAGAAACGGCATAGCTTCACTTTACCCCAGTTGCTTCTTTTGTAAAATGGGGAGACTAAGAGTGTGGTAACTCAAAATCCTTTGTTAATGATTTTCTTCTTAGAACAGTGCCAGGTCCAATTAGGATTAGATTGCTATTTTTATTATTGATATTTGCCCTAGTTCTGCCTTTTATTGACTGTGTGAAATTGGTGAAGATCCCTTTCTGAAGCTTTGTTTCTTACCTACAAGCTGGGAATAGAATACTTGCTATGAAGAGTGGTTGTTAGTACATTAGAAAGGCTGGATATTTGTTGATATAAGGGGCTCAGCGCATGGTAGAAATTTGATAGCATTTTTTTCTTGCCCTCCCATGTATTACTGTGGAGACATCCCACATATTATGTCCAAGTTTTTATTTTCCCCTCAAATGCAATGTCAAGCACAAAACATTCCCATCTCCCAATTCTCTTCTGATGTTCTACAACCATTAAAGTATAGAAAACTAGAATGAGTGTTTTTATAACTTTTGCTGTACTTAAGCATGTGGAGAGAAGAGCGCTAGATCACAGGACACACTTTGATAGGAAAAGGGAAATATTTACACTGCAAACAACTTTCTCCTCATGCTTAACAGTTTTATGCTGTCATTCTGTCAGCACCAAGTGAGATTTTTCTATTTAAATAGTTTTCTATTTGTGGTATGATAATTCATGTATGGACTTCATGTAACTAACATAAATATAATGGATGGTTGAGAAGTGGTTTATTTTTACCAAGAGGAAAAAATGTGTACACGATTTTTTAAAATATTGCTTTGAAAATATTTAAAATTAATTTTGATTCAGTTGGTGGAAGATAGCGTCACAAATTCACTGCTGGTGGTATTCTTGAGAAGTAATGTTTGAATTTTCTAGGTATTGTCCCCAGACTGGCTTAAAAGAATTTAATTTTAGATGTAAATTTTCTGCTTAACATGGAAGATTTTCCCTGAAAATATTAGCTTCATCAGATACATAGTTGCTTAGGGGTAGCTGCATGGAATTATGGGAAGAGTGAAATAGAAAAAAATTTTCATGTCTAAGTTATACATACTGGTGTAATCATATTGATTGGATGATAATGATAATTACAGCAATAATGTGATTGAAAGGGTAAGCAAGTAACATATACTACAGTTACTAATATAATCCTGTGATTGAGTTTACCACTTCGTTTCTCTTTCCTGGAAACCCTTAAGTTTGTCACTATTGCACTTTATTTCCTTTGCTTATTGTAGTGGTGTATTAGTTGTATTACTGCTGCTATAACAAATTACGACACATTTACATAACTTAACACATATTTATTGTCTTGCAGTTTCAAAGGTCAGAAGTCCAAAATCACTTCAATATGGCTAAGTCAATGTGTCTGCAGTGTGGGTTCCTTCTGGAGGTGCTGAGGGGAGAATCCATTCTCTTGCATTTTCTGCTTCTGGTGGCACCTGTCTTCATTGTCTTTTCCCCATTCCTCCATTTTCAAGGTGCGTTGCTTTTATTTCTGTTTCTGTCTCCGCGCTGTCTCCTCCTTTAACTTTGAGTCCTTCTCTCCACTTCATCTAAGGACTCCTGTGATTACTTTGGACTCACGTGGATGATCTGGGATAATCACCTTGTCTCCAGATCCTTAAATGAATCGTATCTACAAGTCCTTTGGCTGTGTAAGGCAGCACATTCCCAGGGCCGGGAGATTAGGTGAAGAACATCTTTTGGGACTATTATGCAGCCTATCACAAGTGGTAATATCACTTTTATGCCTTGAGACCCTGAAATTAATGTACTTGCTTACGCATGGAAAAACAATGTATCTGTGGGGGTAACAGTTTATTTTTGAACCATTAGAAGGTATTGATGGGGAAGTTTTCATCTGACAACAGATACTGATAAATTAAATACCCTTAGATTTGTCAAAACTAGCTTTAGTAAAATATAAGTAAAAGTATTTGCACTGCTAGGGTCAAAAATATTAATTAAACCCATTATTTATCAAGGCCAAGTCCTGGATTAGTTAGGTTTAAATTAACCTAGAACATTATCTTCCATAGTGCTTAATTGTGAAGCTTAGTTCTTGTTGACAAAAGCTCATCCATATAAGAAAGCATCGAAAGGTTGGTGTTTTTTAACCTTTGCAGAATATAACTTTTCAAAGGGATGTTAGACAGTAGTTCCATCACAATTGATGCAGTTCACAGACATTCTTTGTGAATATTTTATCTCATGAGTTATATCTATGACACTAATCATAGACTTCTAGAAGAAATTTAGCAATGGTCATGTCAGCCTTTCAAATCTTTCTGTAACCTAGAAGAGGATCATTGCATAAGATAGATTCATTTTCCCCTTTATTCCATTGTTGCCAGAGAGAACTTGAAATGCCCTGTTCAAATTAATTTAATGCAAATGAATTCTTGCTGCCTCACAAGTAGTTTGTCCTTCATTTTTCTTAAAATTAGATTGAAAATGGATGTGACCTGCTTTACTGGTTGTTGTGCAGGAAGCGTTGTCCTTCCTGAAAGCTCCCTCAGTTGTCAAAATGAAGCCATTAAGAGTAAAGTAAATTATATTATCTGATCATAGTATCACAATTGACCTTAAAACAATAAATTTTATAATCAGTGCAAATTGCTGAATAGTGTTTGCAGTTGTAGAAATTTCAAAGGAAACCCTGGTTGAGATACAAAGCTGCTATAATCACTTTTAAAATCTTTGTTTTTCTTTTACTTTGGAACAGTAGTGCAGTAAGTACTTTTGCCTTATTGTTCTCTCTGCCTTCCAGAAACCCTCATTCAAATATTCTAAGTTTTTAAGTCTTTTTCATTTCTTTTAATATTGTAACATTTAACAATGTCAAAGAAAGTATAATTTTTCTGGAAATCAAGCTAAAAATAAAGAGAAGCCGATGTAAATGAACATCAAATTAACAAGATTGATTAGGAAAAGTAATTTTTGAAAAGGGCCCAAAATCCCTTTGCACATAAATGCAAAAGAATTTAGTGAAAGAAGGTGAAACTGGAGTAAAGAACTCTACGGATGCGTAAGTAACTCTTAATAAGAATGAGTAACGTACATGCGTATCTTTAGCTCCCAGTTTCAGAGATACAGTAGTTGTACAACAAATGGTCCTTTCCTGCTGTTAAGGAAGCCTCTCCTCCTCCAGCCATGCCATTCCTCAGAGCAAGCTCTTCCACTGAGTTTTCAGCAACCATAAGTAAGAAGGATGGTACGATAGGCTGCGTGTACATATGGCCCTCATTAGCAGGCCAACTGTTCCTTTTGCCCACCCACATCACTGGGGACATATGGCGTTACTTTGACTGTTGAAACAAGTGTGTGTGGACATATCTTGGTATGAGTAAAAGACTGTTGATTGTCTTTCTCTTGTCGCTCGTGCAACCGTCTCCTTGTGGAGATCGTATTATCCATAACACTAGATTTGAGGATGATAAATGACGTTGTTATTATTAACTGAATTTGCCTCTCTAGTTTGATCACAAAACCAGCGAATGTTTGCTTATGGAACATGTAAAGCTTATAGAAGACGGAAAGCTTACAGAAAGAAATGATGGCTTTTCTAAGCATAAGAGTCAGGTCTTTTTCAATCAAAAACTAACTCATTCAAAAATTCAAGAGTTCTGTAAAACCAGAACAGCAGAGGTTTCAGAAATGCTATTGAGATCATTTATTATAAAATAGCCATTAATGAAATGTAATAGTGAGTCTGTTGTTGTGACTATGTGGAGAAATGAATGAGAAAATATAAGATAGGCTGGAATGAAGAGAGTCATCGGATCCCAGCATAATTCATTTTGTATAGTTCACAGTATTGTAACTTTAAAAAATTATGAATTTTTTCAGTACTGTGAATTCTGAATTTGCAATATGAGGCTTTTCAATCCTTGCAACAAGTGTGTATTTTTCAGTGGTTCTAGAATTATCGGGGCTTTCGAGCTGCTTCTGATAAGAAGGCAAGGCTAGAGGACTTGTGTTGAGGTGGCATTTGCACAGGACTTTAGATAACATACATCGATGATGTAGAGAGAAGAGCGGGTGATGTTGCTGTGGATTATAGGGGAAAGGCACCTTTTGCTCCCTCTGCTGACCTGTTTGTGTATTCAGCTGTGTAGCATATTTCTTGTATAATTACATAGTAATTTCACACACTACATTAAGAAAATCTGAACAATTTTTACTAAACTCATGTTTTCTAAATATTAAGTAAATAAAACCAATATTTGGCTAGGTAACATTTATAAAAACAGGATTTCTAGATAGATGATGATAAATTTTCATCTATATCTATAGAGCTGATAAATTTTCAAAACCCTTTGAATATCACTTGTACTACAAAGTCTCGTTTCAGTTTCAGTGCCATGGCACATTGATTAATCACCACTAAAGCGGTACATGAAATATTTGGCAATATAGGTATTTGGTAATGGTGATTGATGCACAGAATACGGCACCATTATTATGCACTGGCCTTGAGAACTTTAGTTTTCATCTTCGATCACCTGATAGAGAACAAACTAACAGCTTTTTTCTTTCACCTTGCTGGAGAATAAACTAACAACTTCAAATTATCTGATCCATCCAAAAACTTATTTCCGTGAAACTCACTGATTTATTTATTATTTCGTGGGGATCACTATTATTTGCTGTAGTAAAATATCAAATGATCGATGTTTTATACCAACATGGCAGCTCACATGGTAGGCAACAGAATGAAAACAAACAGGTTTACTACCAAGAATTATACTATATTGCTTTTATTGACAGAAAAAGCATACAGATAATTTTATTCAGAGATTTTATGTGAATTATTTTGATAAGTGTACACATATATTTATAACTGACCTTTCTTTGTCAAGTGTGTGCCCACACACGTATTCATACTAAATCAATCTTAGAGATCTTATCCAAAGATTGAATTTCTTAAAGTGACTGTTCCAAATATGTATAATTTATGGCAAAAAAGTCACAAAATGGCAATACAAGGAGGCATAAAACTGAAGATAAAGGGGGAGATGATGGTTAAAAACACCTGTAAATGAATAATTGATTTTGATTTAAATTCTTTTTAGTTCTTAGCTGATGAAATGAATATAAATGAAATTATTATGCAAAACACCTCTATTTGTTGTATATGCATGTACATATATGTGTTACAAATACAAAACTGATAGGATATTATTTAACATATATTCACACTCATAATGTGCATATATGTACAAAATGAAAATGAGTGCTTGTTTTATATGTATGTATACACACACATACACATATTGCATACTTTCATTTTTTAAAATTTTACTTTAAGTTCTGGGATACATGTGCTGAACATGCAGGTTTGTTACATAGGTATACTTGTGCCATGGTAATTTGCTGCACCCATCAACCCGTCATCTAGGTTTTAAGCTCCACATGCATTAGCTATTTGTCCTAATGCTCTCCCTCCCCTTTCCCCACACCCACCTACAGACCCCAGTGTGTGATGTTCCTCTCCCTGTGTCAACATGTTCTCATTGTTCAGCACCCACTTATGAGTGAGAACATGCAGTGTTTGGTTTTCTGTTCCTGTGTTAGTTTGCTGAGGATGATGGTTTCCAGCTTCATCCATATCCCCGCAAAGGACGTGAACTCATCCTTTTTTATGGCTGTGTAGTATTCCATGGTGAATATGTGCCACATTTTCTTCATCCAGTCTATCATTGATGGGCATTATGTTGGTTCCAAGTCTTTGCTATTGTAAATAGTCCCATGATAAACATATATGTACATGTGTCTTTAGAGTAGAATGATGTATAATCCTTTGGTATATACCCAGTAATGGGATTGCTGGGTCAAATGGTATTTCTGGTTTTATATCCTTGAGGAATCACCACATTGTATTCCACAATGGTTGAACTATTTTACAAGCCCACCAACAGTGTAAAAGTGTTCCTATTTCTCTGCATCTTCTCCAGCATCTGCTGTTTCCAGAATTTTTAATGATCACCATTCTAACTGGTGTGAGATGGTATGTCATTGTGGTTTTGATTTGCATTTCTCTAATGAACAGTGATAATGAGCTTTTTTCATATGTTTATTGGCCATATACATATCTTCTTTTGAGGAGTGTCTGTTCATATCCTTTGCCCACTTTTTGATGGGGTTGTTTGTTTTTTTTTTCTTGTAAATTTGTTTAAGTTCCTTCTAGATTCTGGATATTAGACCTTTGTCAGATGGATAGATTGCAAAAATTTTCTCATATTTTGTAGGTTGCCTGTTCACTCTTGTGATAGTTTATTTTACTGAGCAGAAGCTCTTTAGTTTGATTAGATTCCATCTGTCAATTTTGGCTGTTGTTTCAAGTGCTGTTGGTGATTTAGTCATGAAGTCTTTGCCCACACCTATGTCCTGAATCATATTGCCTAGGTTTTCTTCTAGGGTTTTTATAGTTTTAGGTTTTACATTTATGTTTTTAATCCACCTTGAGTTAATTCTTTTATAAGGTATAATGAAGGGGTCTAGTTTCTCTTTTCTGCATATGGCTACCCAGTTTTCCCAGCGCCATTAATTACATAGGGAATCTTTTCCCCATTGCTTGCTTTTGTCAGGTTTGTTGAAGATCAGATTGTTGTAGATGTGTGGTGTTATTTCTGAGGCCTCTATTCTGTTTCATTGGTCTATATATCTGTTTTGGTATTAGCACCATGCTGTTTTGGTTACTTTAGCTTTGTAATATAGTTTGAAGTCAGGCAGCGTCATGCCTCCAGCTTTGTTCTTTTTGCTTAGGTTAGCCTTGGCTCCACAGGCTCTTTTTTGCTTCCATATGAAATTTAACATAGTTTTTTTCTAGTTCTGTGAAGAAAGTCAATGGTAGCTTGATGGGAATAGCATTGAATCTATAAATTACTTTGGGCAATATGGCCATTTTCATGATATTGAGTCTTCCTATCCATGAGGATGGAGTGTTTCTCTATATGTTTGTGTCCTGTCATTTCCTTGAGCTCTGGTTTGTAGTTTTCTTTGAAGAGGTCCTTCACATCCCTTGTAGGTTGTATTCCTAGGTATTTTGTTTTCTTTTTAGCAATTGTGAATGGGAGTTTACTAATGATTTGGCTCTCTGCTTGTCTGTTATTGGTATATAAGAATGATTGTGATTTTTGCACATTAATTTTATATCCTGAGACTTTGCCAAAGTTGCTTATCAGGTTAAGGAATTTTTGGGCTGAGGTGGTGGCGTTTTGTAAATATACAATCATGTCATCTGCAGACAGAGACAATTTGATTTCCTCTCTTCCTATTTGCATGCTTTTATTTCTTTCTCTTACTCGATTGCCCTGGCCAGAACTTCCAATACTATGTTGATAAGAGTGGGGAGAGAGGGCATCCTACTCTTGGGCCAGTTTTCAAAGGTAATGCTTCCAGCTTTTGGCCATTTAGCATGATATTAGCTATGCATTTGTCATAAATAGCTCTTATTTTTGTGAGATATGTTCCATCAATACCTAGTTTATTGAGAGTTTTTAGTATGAGGGGTGTTGAATTTTATTGAAGGCCTTTTCTGCATCTATTGAGATAATCATGTGGTTTTTGTCATTGGTTCTGTTTATGTGATGGATTATGTTTATTGATTTGCATATGTTGAACCAGCCTTTCATGCCAGGCATGAAGCCAACTTGATCGTGGTGGATAAGTTTTTGATGTGCTGCTGGATTCTCTTGCCAGTATTTTATTCAGGATTTTCGCATCGATGTTCATCAGTGATATTGGCCTGAAATTTTCTTTTTCTATTGGGTCTCCGCCAGGTTTTGGAATCAGAGTGATGCTGGCCTCATAAAATGATTTAGGGAGGAGTCTTTCTTTTTCTATTGTTCAGAATAGTTTCAGAAGGAATGGTACCAGCTCCTCTTTGTACCTCTGGTAGAACTCGGCTGTGAAGACATCTGGTCCTGGGCTTTTTTTGGTTGGTAGGCTAGTAATTACTGAGTCAATTTCAGAACTTGTTATTGGTCTATTCAGGGATTTGACTTCTTCCTGCTTTAGTCTTGGGAGGGTGTATGTGTCCAGGACTTTATCCATTTCTTCTAGATTTTCTAGTTTATTTGTGTAGAGGTGTTTACAGTATTCTCTAATAATAGTTTGTATTTCTGTGGGATCAGTGGTGATATCCCCTTTATCGTTTTTTAATGTGTCTATTTGATCTTTCTCTCTTTTCTTCCTTGTTAGTCTGGCTACCGGTCTATCTATTTTGTTAATCTTTTCAAAAAACCCACTCCTAGATTCATTGATTTTTTTTTGAAGGTTTTTTTGTGTTTCTCTCCCATTCGGTTCTGCTGTGATCTTAGTTATTTCTTGTTTTATACTAGGTTTTTAATGTGTTTTCCATTGCTTCTTTTGATTGTGATGTTAGGGTGTCTATTTTAGATCTTTCCCACTTTCTAATGTGGACATTTAATGCTGTAAATTTCCCTCTAAACACTGTTTTAACTGTATCCCAGAAATTCTGATATGTTGTGTCTTTGTTCTCATTGGTTTCAAAGAACTTATTTATTTCTGCCTTAATTTTGCTATTTACCCAGTAGTCATTCATAAGCAGGTTGTTCAGTTTCCATGTAGTTGTGCAGTTTTGAGTGAGCTTCTTAATTCTGAGTTCTAATTTGATTACACTGTGGTGTGAGAGATTGTTTGTTATGATTTTCATTCTTTTGCATTTGCTGAGGAGTGTTTTACTTCCAATTATGTGGTTGATTTTAGAATAAGTGCTATGTGGTGCTGAGAAGAATGTATATTCTGTTGATTTGGGGTGGAGAGTTCTGTAGGTATCTATTAGGTCCACTTGGACCAGAGCTGAGTTCAAGTCTGAATATCCTTGTTAATTTCCTTTCTTGTTGATCTGTCTAATATTGATAGTGGGTTGTTAAAGTTTCCCACCATTATTGTGTGGGAGTCTAAGTCTCCTTGTAGGTCTCTAGGAACTCGTTTTATGAATCCTGGTGCTCCTGTATTTGGCATATATATATATTTAGGATACTTAGCTCTTCTTGTTGCATTGATCCCTTTACTACTATGTAATGCCCTTCTTTGTCCTTTTTTATCCTTGTTGGTTTAAAGTCTGTTTTATTAGAGACTAGGATTGCAACTCCTGCTTTTTTTTTCTTTCTTTCCATTTGCTTGGTAAATATTCCTCCATCCCTTTATTTTGAGCCTATGTGTGACCTTGCAAGTGAGATGTGTCTCCTGAATACAGCACACCTGTGGGTATTGACTCTTTATCCAATTTGCCAGTGTATGTCTTTTAATTGGGGCATTTAGCTCATTTATATTTACCGTTAATATTGTTATGTGTGAATTTGGTCCTGTCATCATGATGTTAGCTGGTTATTCTGCACATTAGTTGAAGCAGTTTCTTCCTAGTTTCATTGGTTTATATATTTTGGTGTGTTTTTGCAGAGGCTGGTACTGGTTTTTCCTTTCCATGTTTAGTGCTTCCTTTAGGAGCTCTTGGAAGGCAGGTCTGATGGTGACTAAATCTGTCAGCATCTGCTTGTCTGTAAAGGATTTTATTTCTCATTCACTTATGAAGCTTAGTTTGGCTGGTTATGAAATTCCATATGTACATCATGGAAACGAGTGCATGTGATACACACACACACACACGCACACACATTGCATACTTTCATTTTTGTGTCCATTTCTTTTCTGATTTTATCAGCAGCCAACTAAAGAAAATAGAAAAAAAAATTGGTAATTCGATCTTTCATGTTCTGCATCTTCCAGCTTCACAACTTATAGTTTTCTATTTTTATTGTTATTGTGATCAGAATGAAAATGTATACAATAGAATCAGAATCAGGTCAGAATCAACAAAAATACTATAATGTTTGTACATGCTTTCGATGCAGTTTGTCTCTGCAAAGGGTGTGTGTGTTTCTATGCACATGTGCATGTACACAAGTGTGTAAATAAGTGTTTTATTCATGATGGAGAAAGGCTGGTCAAAATGATTCTGAATGAGATAGCACCACTACAGCAGATAATTAGGTCTCTAGCAATAAAACAAGTCATTAAACATGTTTCTAAGCATCTACTCAGTATCTGGCACAATGTTAAGTAGTGTAAATATAATCATTAGCAAAATTCAGCTTCTACCCTCAATGGTATATGTGTAGAACAAATTGGTAAAGCTGGAGTACATTTCAGGACCAAAAACAGTTTCTGTGTAGTTCCCACTTCATCAAGACCATGTTGTATACCTCTCATACACTTAAGCCATAGGGAAGCAATTATTCCATCCATCCTTTTACAGGGTAGTGGTGGGGAAGAAGAGCTGACTGTCATGCTTGAATTCACATAATTTCATAATTAAATAATTTCATGTTACATAATCTCGATAAACCTAAAATCCAATATATGATAAAGATAGTGTTTCAAATCAGTGGATAAGTGATAAACAGTTCATAAAATGGTGTTCAGATAATTGGCTATATGTATTTTATAGTTGCACAAAGGTATAATATGTCATTAATAAATATTAATTCCATAGTGGATGTCAAATACACTTTTCCAAAATATAAAGAAAAAATACCATAGACAAATATCACTTGCAACATTACGGTTAAAATTAAATATCCAAACATAGCCCTAACCAATAACAGAAAATTTTAAAAAAAATTTATGGATTGGAATTTGTTAAAATATAAAACTTTTCTTTTTCAGAGGATACAATGAATATGTGTAAAAAGCAAATATCAAATCAGCAACAAGTGCTTGCAGTTCACTTGACATATTTAAAATATGAGTAGTTCCAACAAATCATAAATAAATGATTAGTAGTCCAATAAAAAAAAGACAAAGTACATTGACAGGAAACTGTATGAAACTCATGAACACTAAATGTCTTAGATTCTCTATTGTTAAACAAAATGCAAAAACAATAGAGAACATTATGAATATGGAGTTAATATTTAACAAAATTATTTTATCCATGTTATAAGTAAATATTTACATCCAAAAACCCTTGTTTTCTCTGAAAGTTGTCACTTATGAGTCTATTTTGAAAATGTTTAAAGAATAGTAATTAATTAACTTTAATAAATAGGTACTCCTATCGAGGGAAAACAGACATTTCCATAATTTTTCTTCTGTTTCTAATCTAGTAGATGGTAGGAAAATAATGACAATTGCATATTCATACCTGGAGAATATGCATTCCATTTCTTTTAAACTTTTGCATTCTCAAAACTATATTGATACCTCAAAGCATACCCTTTGCTGTTGAAAACAGCCTTTCAAGTATAAAGACACACACATCACTTTCCTTAAATCTTATATAAGGCAAGGGCCTAGATTCCTATCAGAAAATGTATTTCAAGAATGCTTTTTTAGTAGTTCCTGTGGCCTTATCTTATAGAGGAAGGTTTTTTTTTAAACATACACACAGTATTTGATGCACATTTTTATTGGAAAGAGCTTTTATTTCCTTAAATGTTTTGTTGTCTAAGTGTGAAAAGTATCCTGCAGTGGAATTTAGTGGCACAGATGCTTATTGTGATAGATGAGATGAACTTGCTTCCCTAAGCATGCATGGTCATGAAATGCATCTGGCTTCTGTACGTAAAAGTCAGTTATGTTCCCAAATGTGTCTCTGCATTTACACAGACGTTTAGGGGCAGACACCCTACTGTTCCCTCAAAAGGCGGCTCTGCTTAATTATGAAGTTCAAGTTAGACCAGAAGTTGGAAAATACTAAATTCCACATTGCAGACAGAGCCTGAGCAGGTGATGTCACCACTGCATTCTAAGGTGGCAAGTCCTCAGAGAAGTCACTTATCACCTTACCATGGAGAAAAATAACCGTGTCCAGAACACAAGAGGATGCTTTTAGGTAGCGTACAATCAAGTGTGCAAACCTGTGCAATACATACCAGATGAAATCCAGTTCAGAGGCTCAGGAAAACAAACAAATGAGGATATGCTTTAAAAAATAGGACTTAATATAAACAGTCGTGAGAGTAAAACTATTGCTAAGCACATAGGAAACATAAACCAGGCTTTCAGGAAGGAGTTTGGCACATGTGTGCACTGGTAGGAGGTGTAATGTGCAGAAATCCGGCCTTTTGTGGCATAGCAACTAAAGTTCCTTTTCTATTGTCCAGACAACCTTAAATATTCCTTTATGCAGTACTATTTTAAAAAGGCCATCTACTGTGCACAATGTGTTAGCATCAAGGACATGAAATTTATCTGGAATATACCAAAACTTTAATCAATAGACTAGGACCAAAGCTTTTAAAAACAGGTTTTCGTAGATAAATCATTATAAGTTATTATTTCCTCGCCATAGGTAAGGCATGATAGATAACTTTACTTTTTCTCAGTCACTTAGTGTGTAGGTAGAATAATGACCCTTAGCAGGATGACCTTTTGAATGTGTTGTTAGGCAGCATGGAAGCATTATGGTTAGAGGTGGAATTAAGATTGCTAATCACCTCACCTTAAACTGGAGCGATTATCCTGAATTATCTAGGTGGGCCCACTGTAGTCACAAAGAACCTTCAGACAGGAAGGCGGAGAGACCAGAGTGAGCAGAAGAGCTTGGGTAAACTGGAGCCGAGGCTGAAGTGATGTGCTGTGTCCAAGATGTGCAGAGGCCAAGAGCTCAGGGATACATGTGACCCCTCAAACCTGGTGAATTCTCTCCTGGAATCTCTAGACAAAATATACACTTGATGATACCTTGATTTTAGCACACTAAGACCCATTTTGGACTTCTGACCCCCAGAAGTATAAAGAAAAAAAATGTGTTGTTTTAAGCCTCTGAGTTTATGTTAATTTACTGTAACAGCAGTAAGAAACTAACACAGTAAGACGGCTTTTATTTTTATGTGATGTATAGAATTAAATTGGATATGCTAGGAAATATTGGAAATTTATTGATTTATTTTTTTGTCTGAGCTGGAGTCTGGCTCTGTCGCCCAGGCTGGAGTGCAGTGGCGCGATCTCGGCTCACTGCATGCTCTGCCTCCCGGGTTCCCGCCATTCTCCTGCCTCAGCCTCCCGAGTAGCTGGGACTACAGGCGCCGCCACCACGCCGGCTAATTTTCTGTATTTTTAGTAGAGACGGGGTTTCACCGTGGTCTCGATCTCCTGACCTCGTGATCCGCCCGCCTCGGCCTCCCAAAGTGCTGGGATTACAAGTGTGAGCCACCGCGCCCGGCCAGGAATTTATTTTCTTAATATAGTTCTTCATATTAGAATAATGAGAACCATCGAGTAATGAAGTGTTCTATTTTGTGAAGGATGATTATATAAACAGTACGAAGGTTAAAAACCGGGCGGGACCGGCTGGGCACAATGGCTCGTTCATGTAATCCCAGCACTTTGGGAGGCCGGGGCAGGTGGATCTCTTGAGCCCAGGAGTCTCAGATCAGCCTGGGCAACATGTGAAACCCCATCTCCACAAAAATACAAAAACCGGGCAGACGTGGTGGCGGCGCCTGTGGTCCCAGCCACTCAGGAGGCTGCGGTGGAAGGATCGGAGCCCGGCAGGTGCAGGCTGCGGTGGACCGTGATTATGCCACTGCGCTCCAGTCTGGGTGACAGAGTGAGACCTTGTCTCCATTAAATAAATAGATAAATAAATATATATATAAGTAAAAGAGGAGGGTGTCTTTTGAAGGCTATTAAAGTCGTCTAAGTGTCCTCTGATTATATGAGGCTGGAATGGTGCATGGAATGTTGTGTTGAATAACCTGATACAGTCTCTGAAACTATAGAAGCATTAGTAATTTTAGCCTGAGAGTGCTATAATCTGGGATAATTTGGTCCAATACTTCCAGAGAGGGTTGAAGTTTTGAGATAGCTGGAGTTATTTCAGTTGAAGACCTGAATATGAGGCAACTGGATACTCAATTACAATTCAATTTCTACTCTTTATATAAGGTAGAAATGGGTAACATGTGGGACACTGTGTTAAAAGTAATGCAGCCATAGTGTAGTGGTAGAAGCAGATGAAAAGTACTATAATAGTCGTATAGATGAGGTACTGGAAAGAAGCAGAGTTGAAAAATTGGAGATAAATGTCAGTTTTCCAGAGCCATGGGATGAAAACCAAACAGGATTACAACAGATTCAATTCACTCAAGATGTCTAACTTGGTAATAGGTCAGAAAACTCAATTTGTCGTATTTTCTTAAAAGTACACAAAAATGTTCCTTTTGATAAAACACGTGTAGTGCACCTTCGGATTTGATTTTTCTTTATGTTCTGTAAACTGCTCACAGTAAAACAGAAAAAAAGTCTGACAAATATGATGGTCCTTAAATATTGTAGGAGTATGATGCTTCTCCAAAGAATAGAGGTTTTCCTAGGAAGGCCCTAAGCAAGGAATCAAGTTTCCTTTTGCAAGAAATAAAATTCTCAAAAGTTCCCTGCACCTTGGAAAGGCTCTGGTTGAAATTAATAGCACAACGTTATTTATTTAAATTTTAACTTTTAAGTTCAGGGGTACAAGTGTAGGTTTGTTACAGAGGTAAGCTTATGCCATGGGATTGGTTGTACAGTTTATTTCATCACCCAGATATTAAGCCTAATATCCATTAGTTGTTTTTCCTGATCCTCATAGCAAATATTACCCCCATAAAGTTTTATGGTTACTTTTTTCTTATCTTCTGATTAATGCCATTAGATTCACCAATTGAAATTATTTTTCAGTAGTTTAATTCCCTCTAGAAGGTTTAAAAAATGTTTCCGAATTTCCTAAGTCTTCTTTCTTTGTTAGTCTTCTAAAAAGCTATATTCAATAGAATTCATGTGCTTAGGTACAGTTTCACTAAAAGCGTATCTTCAACATTTGATCTGTTTAAAAGTTCTTAAGGTGTTAAGGAACATTAGGTATCAGAGTTTATGGCATTTGATTAATCTGAATAAATCTTGGCATCAAATTGAATTCAGCAAAAGTAACAGTGATAAATCAGAGAGCAATATTTGAAATGTCTCCAGGAAACATTTTAAAACAATTTTTAAGTTCACTAATTTGAGTCATTACACTTGGCCCTAATATGGTAGATTTTAAGTGAAGCTCAGTCGAACCTGGCAGATATCATATACAAACTTTTAATAGTCCTAACAATTCCTGTACCTCATTTGGATAAAGATTATTTCCAGAGCATCAGTGCTTTGACCAGAAAGGCATTTATTATTCTGTAACACTTTTCTTGAGAAATTAGCATGATTCATCATTTGAGTACGCTCTCTCAGATAAGATTCTAATATTTGGGTGTGAATAAAACTTCAGGGCATTGAAAACAGCTGGAAGATAGACAATAGGGTGATCATCCTCTCTTGTCATTCTCTATCAAGGTCCTCTTTAATTATTGGCCTAAACAGCTATAACTTTATGGTGAAAACAAACCGCTCGGATATAGCGTTAAAGGTTGAAATAATGAATTATACATAAATCGATTTAGTTCAGTTATATTCTGTTGAATTGGGAGAACATCGAATTTTTAAATTTCTCTGCATTTCTTGAAGTTAGGAATAAAAGCTGGGGTGGGGTCTCCTGAAATAATGAGGTCTAGAATAATTTCTGTTAAATTTACTTTTTAGTAGGATAAGTCTACTAAAATCAATATGAATGGAACCTTCAATGTACCACTGAAGATAATTAATCTTTGAGAGGTTAAGTAACCATTACAAGGTAATTTACCTAATTAGCAACTAAACCAACCAAATTTTAGATTTCTTAACTTTAAGACTATTGCTCACATAGTCACGTAAAGTATATCTTCCACATAGTCACAGGCAATCACAAGCTAACACGAGCAGTTAGCACAAAATAGATGTTCCACATAGAATGCAGAACAAAAAAAGACACTTTAAAAATCCTTTTCCCTTTTCCAAATTCATATTTAAAAAGTTTCTTGTGGAATTTCCCAAATGCCAGCATGGCCACATATAATACAGATTGATACTCAGACCTCTAATGAGAAACAGTTAGAATTATGCTAAACAAGGAACATTCTATATTGATTTCACAAATTCTCCTCTTTCCACGTATAGTTTCTCATAAAATGTAACATGTTTGTCTCGTGTGGAGTCTGTATAGAAAAAGTGTGATAACTGAAGATATAGACACACAGGTGTATGTATGTCTGTGTGTTCCTGTGTATTATAGCCTTTCTTTAATGGTTTTCTCTTTATATTTTTATATATATATATATATATATATATATATATATATATATATATATATACTTTAAGTTCTAGGACACATGTGCACAACGTGCAGGTTTGTTACATATGTATACATGTGCCATGTTGGTGTGCTGCACCCAGTAACTCATCATTTACATTAGGTATATCTCCAAATGCTGTCCCTCCCCCTCACCCCACCCCATGACAGGCCCCGGAGTGTGATGTTCCCCTTCCTGGGTCCATGTGTTCTCATTGTTCAATTCACACCTATGAGTGAGAACATGCAGCGTTTGTTTTTTTTTGTCCTTGTGATAGTTTGCTGAGAATTATGGTTTCCAGCTTCATCCATGTGTCTACAAAGGACATGAACTCATCCTTTTTTATGGCTGCATAGTATTCCATGGTGTATATGTGCCACATTTTCTTTTTTTTTTATTATACTTTAGGTTTTAGGGTACATATGCACAATGTGCAGGTTTGTTACATATGTATCCAGCCACATTTTCTTAATCCAGTCTATCATCGTTGGACGTTTGGGTTGGTTCCAAGTCTTTGCTATTGTGAATAGTGCCACAATAAACATACGTGTGCATGTGTCTTTATAGCAGCATGACTTATAATCCTTTGGGTATATATACATATATATATAAAAAAACTATATATATATATTTTGGGGACGGAGTTTCTCTCTGTCACCCAGCTGGAGTGCAGTGGCGTGATCTCGGCTCACTGCAAGCTCCGCCTCCCGGGTTCACACCATTCTCCTGCCTCAGCCTCCAGAGTAGCTGGGACTACAGGTGCCCGCCACCATGCCCGGCTAATTTTTTGCATTTTTAGTACAGACGGGGTTTCACCGTGTTAGCCAGGATGGTCTCGATCTCCTGACCTCATGATCCACCCTCCTCGGCCTCCCAAAGTGCTGGGATTACAGGCATGAACCACCGCGCCAGGTCTCTATTTAAGTTAGCTCTGTCCAGGGCAAACCAGCATTTCAAAGATACAAACTGTTTTTGCAAAAAACAGGTATACACCTATCCATAGTGCAGACATTATGTCTACTTATTTCTCTCTAAATAGATCTTTCATTTTAACAAGTACTTCACCTTCACAAAATTTAGTTGAGTCAGTGAACTCTTATCCAGATGCTATATCTTGGCCAGATTATCAAGAATTAAGCCTCACAGATAGGCTGTTTCCATTTCCTTTAACAAAGTTTATCAGTCCTGAGTTACTTCTTGATTTCTTGCCAGTGGCATATAATGATGACTCAGCCAAGTCAGTTCCCAGAGTTGGACTCTTTTTTTTCTTATACACAGGAAACTTCTTTTCCAAGAATACTTGTTCCAGTTGCTCACAATCTTCATAGTTGATGATTATAGAATGATCTATGTACTTTCAATGTACCTTCAAAAATGAGATCTGCAGCTGGATAAGACGTGTGTGTGTGTGTGTGTGTGTGTCTTAGTAGACTTAAACCGTTCATTGAATAAGAAGCCTAGTTGATAGTGTAAGGTGAGAGTTAGAAGAACAGGGAATTATTTGGTTTAAGGAATTGTGAAGAAATGTGCTATGCCATTAAAATTTTTCTCTACTTTTGTGTTAAATCTTAATTTTGTGCAGAATTTACTAAGCTGCAGGAAACTGTCAAAATTGACTCTTGCTAAGTTCCATATTGGTTTGTAATTATCTTAAAACAAAAGTTGGTTGATACTAAAGTGCAGTTTTTCCTCTAGCTTTCATAAATTGAGACAGGTCTTTTTCTCACCCTCCACATACCTATGGCTGGAAGCCGAGGTGGTTGTTCTTGGTTCCCGTTACAACTTCTAGACTGTTAATTTCTCCGCTCCTTGCAAATTAGACTGTTCCTTTGAAACTCAAACCCCTTGGAAATATCGGCCATGCCCCTTTGGTATTACCATCATCAACAGACCTCCCTCCTGGGCACTCTGGTCTTATTTTTTTTTTTTTTTGAGATGGAGTCTTGCTCTGTCACCCATGCTGGAGTGTAATGGTGTGATCTCGGCTCACTGCAACCTCCTCCTCCCGGTTTCAAGTGATTCTCCTGCCTCAGGTTCCTGAGTAACTGGGATTACAGGTGCATACCACCACACCCAGCTAATTTTTGTATTTTTGGTAGAGACGGGGTTTCGCCATGTTGGCCAGGCTGGTCTCGAACTCCTGACCTCAGGTGATATGCCTGCCTCAGCCCCCCAAAGTTCTGGGATTACAGGCATGATCCACTGCACCTGGCCTCTTGCCATTTATTTAAGGCTGTAGATCTTTTGCTCAATATCATCTTCAGGCAAGTTCAGCCATCATTTTAGTGGCTCAGCTTTCACGTGAAAGGACCAGTACAAACCTCGGTTCCCCGTTTTTTGACATCTTTATTTCCATTACTTTTTTTCTTTCCTCCACTTTATTGTCATCAAATCTGAAACATTTTCTATAAGGGTATATACCACCAGGATCTAGATGCAAATATTCTGCCTCCTGGACATCACTCCTTGCCAGCTCGTTGGCCCAGATGTCCTCATTCCTACAACCCTTCATTTTCACTGAGACTCTTCTTAGGACACAGCTGCTGCTGCTCCCTCACGATCCATCCGTACTCTCTTGCTTTCAGTTTCCACGTTTTCCTCCTCAAATGCCATAGTTCATTTTTAGCATTCCCTTGCAACTACCCTGAGCTTCATTTTCCCACAATTTATTTGTTTCTGTTTCTCTTCCCAAATTTTAAATGTTGATGTTTCTAAGGGTTCTGTCCTAATTGCTCTTCTTTTCTCTCCACACACATACTCTCTCTAAGCTCTAAACACTACTAAACAGCTCATAATTTCCAGTCTTAGAGTTTGGCCCAGACCTTTATTCTGGGAGTTGATGATTTACATGACAATAGCACTCGAATAATTCAGAGGTAACATGTCCTGGTTTCCCACATGTCAGTAAGTGGCACTGCCAGCCATGCTAGACGCTTATAAGTCATTTTTGGCCCTTCCTCAATATTCTGACAATATCCAATTCAACATTCATTTAAAAAATATTTTGGTTCCAAATACATCTGTAATTTCCTCCACCTCTTTTGATTTCCAATGTCCCCAGCCTAGCCAGAGCCACATATTTTCTTACCTATGCTTATTTTCTTAGGTCATCCTTAGTCAACCTACTTTAATTCTTAATCTCCTACACCCTGTTAGCTACAGAGAAACCAAAGTGATCTCTTAACATGTCTTTCAGTTTCCAACTCTCCCACTTTTCTGGTGTACTTGGACTAACATTTATGTTCCTCATCATTACTAATGAAGACCTGTACTGTTTCACATATCCTTCTCTTTCAGCCACGTCTCACATTAGTCTTTCTCCCTTCTGTACTTCATCCAGATTCCTACTTTTCAGTTTTTCATTTCATCCAATTCACAGGTTTCTTCTACATGCCAAGATCTTGCTCATATATTAGGGTCCATGAACACTGGGGGTTTTTCCTAAAAGACGAATCTTTCTGTAGTGTATGAAAAGCTAACTCTTTTTATTCTCAGGTCTTACCTTAAATATTCTCACTTGAAAGAAGTGGTTAGAATCTGTATAATCCAAATTAATATTTCTTTTTTTCTTTTTCTTTTGAGACAGGGTCTTGCTGTGTCACCCAGGCTGGAGTGCAGTGGCACAATCTTGGCTCACTGAAACCTCTGCCTCCTGGGTTCAAGCAGTTTTCCTTTCTCAGCCTCCTGAGTAGCTGGGACTACAAGCGCACACCACTACACCCGGCTAACTTTTTTATTTTTAGTAGAGATGGGGTTTTGCCATGTTGATCAGACTGGTCTGAAACTCCTGGACTGAAGTGATCCATCCGCCTTGGCCTCCCAAAATGCTGGGATTACAGGCATAAGCCACCACGCCCGGCCCAAATTAATATATCTATATATAAAAATTATATGTATGAATCTTATATAATCTGAATTAAGATTGTATCTAATGTTCGCCCCAAAACCCTTGTTGTATATTCAGTCCCTTGCTTCACTTTGCATGTGAACACATTTTGTAATAATCTCTTCTCTTTGCTCAGTTGGGTTTCTGTGCCTGTCTTCGTCTTCAGAATTGAAACCCTGGGAGTACAGGACTGTGGCTTTCTTATTCACCACTGCAGCTCCGTAACTAAGAGAGCATCTGATACATATGTGTGAAGGGAATTGGTTAAATATAGACCACTATGTCCAGTGGAGTCCACAGCCTATTCACTTCATGTAGTTTCCAAGAAACAAAGGCTTCTCAACATATATTAATGAATGAGATATGGGCCAGGATATCTGGTCTGGCTGGAGATGGCTTAACTTTGAGTTCACTTGAGAGGGTATCAGTGTGAGCAGGGATGCTTTCACTCACTTCAAGAATTGCATGGTGTTTAGGGGGAAGAATCACCCTGCTTCTCTGGAGAGACATGAGGGCTCTGTGGCTCCTGTGGGCTCTCAAACTGTTGGAAGATGACTGCTAAACCTGAGTTTTCAGGTCTCCTAGTTATATTCATTTAAACTTATAGATGATTTGTCACTATTTTAAGTTGTTTTTCACTGAAAATTCAGTCTGAATATAGAGCCTTATTTCATTCAGAACAGAAAGAATGGGTTACGGTGAAATCTGTTTATCTATAATTTTTAAGTAAGTACAATTTTATAAACCAGTTATTCCTAACTTGAGAGGCCTGGAGGATTTATTACAATGTGTATTTCAGGGCCACA
The DNA here is from genome assembly GCF_028878055.3 of Symphalangus syndactylus. Taxonomy (NCBI): domain Eukaryota; kingdom Metazoa; phylum Chordata; class Mammalia; order Primates; family Hylobatidae; genus Symphalangus; species Symphalangus syndactylus. Next base: position 78,120,471 of record NC_072445.2, on the reverse strand, counting down.
TCTGCAGAAGTTTTGATACAACATTTCCTTACTAATCCCCCTGACAGCACATTTTAGCAGGCATCCTGTGTTATTGAGAAGCAGAACGTTTATGCACCACACTTTGGGAGAGAGAAGTGCATGTTATGTTACCATTTAAAGATGCCTGGTTCTTGTGGGGCAAATTGGCAAATGATTTATCTGAACTAATGGCAGAGTGGAATTTTAATATTTTAGGGTTTTCAGGAATCTTAGAGCTGTTTTCATTTGTCTCATACATAGAGCCTGAACCTTGAAGACATTAATGAATTTGTCACAGAAATTAAATTGGGCCAAAATTTACATTTCCAACCCATGTCTGTGCTCTTCATTCTAAAGCACAATGGCCTAGAGTCATATTTTAACCTCTAACTTTTATCTTATTAAAAAATAAAATAAAATAAATAATTGTAAATACATGCATGTATTATACCTATATATACAATTTATATACATTACAATATTAATTTGAACTACACATGACATCACTAGTAAAGGCCAGTTACAGTTTAGACTGAGATAAGCCCTGTGAGAATTTACTAAGATCAAAAAGACTCCTTTTAATAGTGACTCAGTGGCACCTACTCTAAGGACAAAGGCTCCAGTATGTATCCTAATCTAAGTTATTACTGAATGTGAGTCCTGTGATAGCTTCTAATGAAAATTTCCCATTGGAAAAAATCAATGTTAATAACTGGAACTCGAGAGCTGTAATGGGTTCTGCTGTGTTTTTCGGGCTTAGACTGTGTGCTATAATATGCTAAGAAGAGGAGTTGATGACCTGTGAGCTCTGGTCACTTCCTGATCTCATTTGATTCTTTGGTCTTTAGTTTTAAAAGGGTGATCAGAGAGGTTGCTTTATAATGGAGAAGTTGAACAAAAGGACCATCAACCTGCAGGCTCACTGGCACAGCGCAAGTTTCACCGGATAAGCATTTCAGTAAAGAGGACTATTGCCAACAGCAATACTTGCAAGGAAGCTTTGTTCCAGAGAGGATTTTTGTTTTTAAAGAAGCTGCTAGAAAAACTGACACTAGAAGCTAACTAGAGTCACTCTTTCTAGATATCAATGAAATTGTAAGTCTGAAGACATTACTTACCTAGATACAGAAATGGACTTTATTTAAGAACCAACTTTATACATATCTAATATACCTAGGCTTGTTGATCAAGTTGGCTGGCTGGGGAAGAATAAGACCATCTAGAAGATCCACATGATGAGAGAAAGCATTCGGGGAGGGCAGACAGATACTTGATGCTGGCCACAGATAGAACCCAGAGACGCTCTGTGATTGAAGTGGTTCTAATACCTAGAAGCTTCGATTTGCTCTTATAACGTGTTCTAAAGCCATTTAATTCAAGACTACCCTTCCTGGTTGGTACCTGTAGATGTAATGCATCTCCTAAGGTATTACTCTAGGCTCCATCGGACAGAACAACTACATGGAGGTAGGTGGTGGAGCCTCCGGACTCCACGACACATTTCACAGTGCTGTTTACTCCAAAACACTGGCCTAATTGAACTAATGTAGCTATTGGGTAAGACGAGAAGTAATACACGAACATTCTTAAAGTCTGTTCTCTTTTGCCTTGTGACCTTAAACATTTGAAAGACCAAGATGAACACTATTGAATAGAATTGTGTTTCCATCGTCATAACTAACCTGAAAGCCTAAGTTTTACCTCTTTCACTGCACATCCGATCTATTTTATGGGCAGAAGAGCACAATGGGCTCAGCTATCCAGGCTTTAGGAGTTATTTTAATCTTTAAAGAACAATAGACACAAGTAAAAGTACATACATAAAGTAGGTATTTTATATTTAATTTTTATTTTCATATGCATGAAAAGGGTGTTCCAAAAAAAGATTAGAGAAGTCCATGGCATGTCTTTCTGGTTAATGTTACTTTATTTTTTGGTTCATCTACCATACTACCTACAAGTTACTTGATTTTGTTCATGGAAAATTATTTTAAATGAATTGATTTTACTTTTCATCAGCACAGTTGTTGACTAATACCAAAGTTAGTTAGAAGGTTATGATTTTTGTATTTATAGAATGGCAGGGGCAGCATTTAGATAATACATCATAGTAACTTGGCATTTATGAAATATTAGTTTTCCATAAACATGAACTCAGAGAGGAAGGTTACATTTTTTTAAATTATAATAACATTTTGAAAAGCATCTGTCCTTTAAAATGTTACTGAAATATATATTGGAACTGGTGTTTTAGATGCCAGTCCTTCCTGAAGAGTGTTTTGAGATTTTTTTCAAATACTGCCTCAGTTCTATATAAAATAGAAAAAATTCTGCCTTGTAAAATGACTACTGGATGTAGGTAAGAAGAAGTTAAGGAAATATTACATAAAAATAGATTTGCAAAGGTAATTTGCTGGAGGATTATTTACACTTTGATGAGTGGATCTGGATATTTTGATACTAAGTGAAAGTGGTTCCACTGGAATTAGAAGGGAACAGAGATCTGCAAGCAGGAGTGAAAAGAATGTGTGTAAGCCGGGCACGGTGGCTCATGCCTGACCTCAGGTGAGCCGCCCACTTCAGCCTCCCAAAGTGCTGGGATGACACGCTTGTTAAGTGGTACTCTAATTAATCAGTAACTTAAACCTCAAAAGAGATTCATTATGTACACAAAATTAATCTTGTGTAATCAAGTGTATAAGTAAAATTAATTGAAGAAATCAAAAAACGCACGGTGGCTGACACCTGTAATCTCAGTGCTTTCGGAAGTCCAGGTGGGAGGATCCCTTGACTTAAGGAGGCTGAGACCAGTCAAGCAACACGGTGGGACCCATCTCTGTAAAAAAATTAGCCGGGGATGGTGGTGCGTGCCTGTAGTCCGAGCTACTTGAGAGGCCGAGGCAAAAGTATCGCTTGAGCCTAGGACTTGGAGTCTGCAGTGAGCTATGATCACACCACTGACTCCAGCCAGAGCAACAGAGGGAGACAATGAGAACACGTGGACACAGGAAGGGGAACATCACACTCTGGGGACTGTGGTGGGGTGGGGGGAGGGGGCAGGGACAGCATTAGGAGATACACCTAATGCTAAATGACGAGTTAATGGGTGCAGCACATCAACATGGCACATGGATACATATGTAACAAACCTGCACATTGTGCACATGTACCCCAAAACTCAAAGTATAATAATAAATAAATAATAAACCACAAAACACTTGTAATTCCACATCCAGATATATAAACCACAGGAATACTTAGATAAACACACGCTATACACACATATAGTATATATATGATAAAATATATTTGTATGTTCAACTTGGGAAAGGTTGATGATTTTAGAAACAAACTAATAATTCTTTTGCCTTGTGCTCTAATGATTTTCAATATGAAGATGTATTTGGGATCAAATACACGAGGCTCCACATACAAGACATCTTTCTTTCCCCTCTTCTCAGCACCATTTTTTGGCTGATTATTGGACTACAACTGGGAGATCTAGAACTAAATTCCTGCTTAGTGTTTACTTGTTCAGAGCATAGGCTTTGAAATCGTCCTGTTTTGCCTCAGTCTCCACAGTGGTACCTACTAACCTCATGACTAGGGGATCGTGTAGCATTTCTCTAAGCCTTGTTTTCTTAGCTGTGAAGTGGTAAATTTTGGAAGTGCTTTGTTCATAGGATTTCTGTGAAAACTGAATTGGGTAAAGAATGTAAGGCATTTAGCACAGTAAAATAACCTGGATTACAGTAACTTTTCCAGGAGTGTTTATTAGTACTTAAACTGTCATTGTCATCAAAATTCTGTTTTTACATATGAACTTAGAAATGTCATTGTAACCTTCTCAACTCATTTGGTCATTTAAAATGGAGAGGTTGAGTTAGGTGTTTCTTAAATTTCTCTTTAGCTCTGATACTATGAGTCTGACGTTAAGTAATGCAAAGTTGGTAATTAAATCTTCCCCTTTCGTGATGTAGGAGAAAGGCATAAAAAATTTCTGGGTGACTGGATTCCCTTGCAAGTTTATTAGAATTGTAATTACGTAGCATTTTGAATAAAGCATTCATTCTGGAAATCATTAAGTTTATTTTTCTTAACTCCGTTATTTTGTCAACTGTGGAAAAATTGGGATTTAGGAGTAACCTCTGATTTAAAATTCCACCTAGTAACCATCTAAATTGTAGTCTTGTAATTTCCTAACTTTAGTCTTGAAGGTGTTTCTCATTCTTATGCGTTATTATACTGTATTATATATTTATGCAACATAAAATTTATAGTTTTAACTATTGCACATGTTTACATATGAAAGGTGTAATTTTGAACTTATCATTATTAAATTTGCTAGTTTTGCTTCACTATTCATTTTGGACACTTATCCATATTAGTACATGCAACTCAAGTTTATTCTTTTGAGCTACTGTATATCATTCAAATGTATGAATAAATAACCTTGCTTTGGTGGACATTTAAGTATTTTCATGTATCAGTATGAAAAGCAGTTTCAAAATGAACATTCAAATATACATTGTCATATATGTGTATAATATTTGTATATATGAAGGTTCCTGTGGGTCATATATCTGAAATCAAAATTACAAGTGTTTTGTACCTTCTATAATTAATTTTACTCTCAATTTTAAGTAAACAAGATTAGTTTTTGCACATGATGCATCTCTTTATTCAGTTAAAATTACTGACATAATTAGAATACCACTTAAAACTTGAGAATATTTTCAAGGGTATTTATGCAAAACTTACATAAATGTGTTGAAAAGTCCTTTTGTATATATGTAGAGATTACATGGTATGTTAAATTCATCAATTTGCCTAAATATCAAGTTATACTTAAGTAGTGTCCATACACCATGCTTTTGCTTGACTGAACTCCAATATGTATATCGGGAGTACTTTTTAACATTCATAGGTTAAGTGGCCTGTTTTGGAAAATGATATTAAAAATGGAATTCAGATGAATGCTTAAAGATTAAAAATGAATGAGCTTTCGTATTAATCATCAATATGACAACCCTAAAGGGAAGCATGATTTTCAAATGTACCTCCTTGTAGGCAGGATAATTCAGAAATGCACAGTGCATATTAGATATGGGATTTGAGTCGTAGTGTATTTCTCTAAGAATGTAATTTATTGTACTTTCACATCCACCCCACTGAATATGCAGAGTTTAAGATGCAATGGCCAGAAGACACGAGCGTGTCACTAGAAGGATGTGGACGTGGGCTCCGGGGCTGTTGATGATGACGGTGGTGTTTTGGGGTCATCTGGGGAATGGACAAGGCCAAGGTAAGTGCAAGGATTTTCTAATTCTTTGCGAGTTGGATGCGAATTTCACTTTGTGATGAAATTATGTTTAGTGTTTGGTTTGATGTTTAAGCAATTTGTTACAATCTTCCGTCAGGTTTTTGTTACAGGGTATTGTAATATCTCTGCAGTTAAATTGAAATAGAATTAAGTGTGAGTAAATGCATCAAAATTGAAGCCATGTTTCTGAAATTGGCTTTTCTCTGTTGTAATTGATGATATGTATATATATGTGAGGTATTAGGAGGCCATATATATGCGTGTGTCTCTGTTGCATTTGGTGACATGTATATATATGTGAGGTATTACGAGGCCATATAAATTCGAGTGTGTGGGTTTTGGGTGGGTGGGTGTGCCTGTGAGTTTGTGTATGTGGTATTTTACAGGAACACGTAGCATATAAAGTTGTTGTGATTTTGAAGAAAAGTTTTTGGACGTTTGTCTGTTTAGGGTTTTTATGTTTTTGGATGTTTGTCTCTTTAGGGTTTTTATGTTTAACATTTTAAAATTTCAAGAACCTATTCTTAAAGGATGTGATGTTCTTTAGAAATTAAATGAAAAATGTGACGTTTCTCGTTCTTCTGCCAAGGGTATTTAGGGGAAATTAATGAGAGAGTGGAGCTGCAAGGTTGTGGCATCCTGAAATGTCAGTTGGAGAGTAGAAAAGGGCCATAGATTTTGGAATAAGGCTTTCAATACTGATTTCATCAATAGCTGTATGGAGTGGTTTGTGCCAAATCTAGTATCTGTGAATGTATTTTGTGATAAGTATTGTATTATTTTTGGAGGTGTGTTGCCTGCTCATATACAAATTGCAATTCTGTACTTTATGTGATAAAACATCCTGACACCCCTGAAATTTTCTTTTCCTTTCGGGGCAAGTATATTCAGCATTGATTTTCTGCATTTTCAAGGCTTGAAATGAAATCTGTGAGCAGGAAGTTTACAGAGTTATTTCAAGGGATAGATATATTTCTCCAGATAAAATTGAAAGTGTGCAGTGTTATTATATAATTGTGATGAAGTTGAGCTTTGCTAGTTTGGAGTATCTAATAAAGTTTAACACTTTTTAAAAGATCCTTCAAAAAGATCAGTTTTCTTGCCATATGTAATATTGTTCAATGAAGATTTGAAATGAAATAGATATTTTTTCAAAACCACAAATGCATCTGTGCCTTTGTATATGAACAGTTGTATATACATGTAAGCAGATAATACATTTTGTTAATTAAGATCAGCTTTGATTTTAATTTTTCTTTCCTGTCATTCAGAATTTGTATTTGCATCTAATAGAATTCTCATTTTTCTTTTGTGATAAAACTAATGTAAAATATATTCAATACACATAGTAGTTTTTTTCACCAAAGGTCTAAAACAAGAATATGTAGACAGTAGCTACGTTGGATTTCTTTGGCTATAAGAGTTGTCTATTTCTCTGGTGATGTGTAGAATTACTAAAATGCAGCATGACAACTGTTTCTCTGTAATAGTGATCCAACATGACATGTAGTATTACACAGGGTTGCTAATACCTTCCTCTGACCATCATTTCCAGTAATTGTGGCTTGTTTTAGATGAGGAATAGGTTATTAGATATTTAAAATATTTGAGAAAAATAGGTATCTTCTCTCTTATTTACCCAAACCCTTTTATTTACTCAATATTGATGGCTCAAGTATTCTATCTTTCACTAGGGACCATCATTTATTAAAAAATGGCCTGAAATCAATTCCAAGTCTAGCTGTAGTGAAGCTTCTAGTGGGAAATGCAAGTTAAGTAATTTGTTTTCTTTCTAAAAGGATAAATTAAAATAGACAATGATTCAAAGAACAAAACAACTTAATAGAAAACATAATGGAATGCTTTGATACTATGATTCAGGGAATTTTGCTTCCTTAGTGGTAGCTAGATTGAGTGAAGGAGATTGCTTAGGTATAATGAGCAAATCTTATAATTGCAAGTATAACCCAAGCTGCATATCATCATTTAGCTCAATAAGCCTCATTAAATATTAAATATTACCTTTTAACTTTTATGCAATTAAGCAGAATTTAAAAATAAAAGTTTTAAAAATTAAAGTTTTTATTACTAAGTATCTTTTAAAATACAAATCTCACAGCTCCTTATTGTCAAGAAAAGAACACATGAAAATTTATAAATAAGGTTTTCTCTCTATTAAATTTACAGTCTTGCATTAAATATTGGTTATTGGGACCCACCATGTCCATGATTATGATTAAGTATCAATGAAAGATGACTCTTGCAGCAAATATGCATGCAAATGTTTTAAGATTATTTTCACATTATTTCACATAATTTCTTAAGCATAATAGGATAAGTAAATTATACTTTCTACACAAGCTCTTCATATTTATGAATAGACCATGTTCTAAATTTTTCAATCATTGGGGAATCCCAATGTCATATTTATGAATGGACCATGTTCTAAATGTTTCAGTCATTGGGGAATCCCAATGTCATATTTATGAATGGACCATGTTCTAAAAGTTTCAGTCATTGGGGAATCCCAGTGTCGTATTTATGAATGGACCATGTTCTAAATGTTTCAGTCATTGGGGAATCCCAGTGTCGTATTTATGAGTGGACCATGTTCTAAATGTTTCAGTCATTGGGGAATCCCAGTGTCGTATTTATGAATGGACCATGTTCAAAATGTTTCAGTCATTGGGGAATCCCAGTGTCGTATTTATGAATCGACCATGTTCTAAATGTTTCAGTCATTGAGGAATCTTCCTAGAGAAACCGTGTGAGAAATTGTAGCTAAGCTCAAAAACGGAAGACAAAAATCGATTTAACGAGGAATGTAGATTAATGTCACAGTATTATCGCGACTGTGTGCAACCACTACTTATAAACAATGATATAAGAAATGCAATCTGAAATCTGAATTCTAAATAGGAATGTAGTGCCATTATCCCTCTGGGACCCTTAGGGTCAAAATAAGATAAAAGTGATGAATGGTGGGTTGGAAGTCAGTCAGTGATCCTTGTCAAATTTTTGTATCTGTCAAGAAAAGCATCTGCTTGAGGACATCCATTTTCCTACTTCTGAGTTACAGAATAATAGGTACTTATCCTGAATGTGACATTCCCTGACGTGGACTCTGTCTTTGCTGCTTAGGTGGTGTGTGCATGAGAAAGTGCTTAACATCTGAAAACGGAGACAATCCTTAGAGAAAGATATATATGAATTTTAAAAGGAAATATACCTACGATGGAAATAAAACAAATAGCATAAATATCTAGCTGTATTTGGTCTTTTTGGTAACTATTACAATATATACATTTTCAAACAACTAAGTTCAGCACTGACTTTGGGAGAATCTAGATAAAACTGAACTGACATATAATAAGCATTGGTGTAATTAATAGCACAGCGGGCAGAACCATGGGGGTATTTCCTGAGGAAGAGGGACTATAGAGAGGCAAAAGAAAACCCAGCTCATTCTGGGGAGTGCCAGGAGCAGTTATTATATTCAGAACTGAGAACTTATTTCTAACTCACCAACCCATAGTTCTGGCTGAAGTGCAGTGGTGCAGTCATAGCTCATTCTCAGCCCCAAACTCCTGGGTTCATATGGTCCTCTCATCTCAGCCTCCTGGTAGCTATGACCACAGGTGTGCACTACTTTGTCCAGCCAGTTTATTTTATATTTTATTTTCATTTCATTTGTAAAGACTGGGTCTTGCTATGTTGCCCAGGCAGGTCACAAACTCCTATCCTCAAGCAGTCCTCTAACCTAGGCCTCCCAAAGTACTGACATTACAGGCATGAGCCATTGCATCTGGCTCAAAAATATTTCTGTCCTAATGGCTTTAACAAAGAAGTGCCGTTTTGGGGATATATACAATGGTGTGCTGCTTGGGAGTGACAAAAAAATAATTATAAGAAGAATGGAACGAATATGTCAGTATGTTTTCAAAAGCAAGTTAGCCCAAGTTTTTAAACAAGCATAATTTTAGGGTTTTTGTAACTAACTTAGGGTTTAAATGTAGCAAAAATTTTAAACATTATCATGCATACACAGAAAATTTTAATCAATTTGGTTTCCATGATGAATTTACATGCTTAAATTCCTAATTTCAATTTGCTGCTAGATATGAGAAAGTTTGAGATTTTGAAGAAGCAAGTGGTTCTTACAAATGTAGCAAACTTAAATTTTGAGGACAATTTAATTTAACTTCCATTTTTATGACCAGATTTTGGGTCAGCTGTTAAGCATTCAAAAAATAAAATCTGATAATATCTGGCAATTCCAATTTTCAGTTTTATTGATCTTCACCATGAAATAATATATAAGCTAAGGGGCAAAATTTTGGAAAAGCAGATCACTTTGTTGTCCTATTTAGCAAGTTCTCAAATTATGCCATCTTGGAATCATTACAAGTAATTATACGAAGACAGTATCTTGTGTTTTGTATTTCATTGTTACACATCCAATTGTTCTCTAGAGATATCAGAGAAAACCCACTCAAGAAGGGAAGGTTAGATAAACAGCCCTCTCTCTCTCTCTCTCTGTCTTTGCCTCCATTTGGTTCCTTATGTTCATTTCTCAGTGCATTTCAGTTACTTTTATTGTTCCCTTCATTTTCTCTTTCATTCCAGAAGTTTAAGTGATTGCATAATTCTTTTGACAGCTGAAAGTAGTATCCGACTTTGAATGAAAGGTTTACAGCTACAGCTTTTCAATTAGAAAATCTCAGATCATGTGATCTATGAGTTTTAATATCTTAGGATCTCGACCAGTAAGGAATAATCACTTTGAAAAACCTTGATGCTACCTAGAGTTTGTGTTTTGTGAGGTTGCTTGGTAAATTATTTTCCTTTGATAATTGAATATTGCTTCAAGAGAGGTGAGCTCAGACGTTTGGCAATGAATATTGAATGTGTATTCCAAGAGACATGACCTTAAAATATCAAGCTAAGTAGTAGTGAAATTGAACTCTGCTGTATAATAGAAGTCAGTGTTTCTTACATCTTTGTGATATATAAATATTTTTACATTGTGGTAGGTAATAATTTGTATGGGAACATTTAATTGAATTTAATTTATCCTATGGCAGAGTTATGTTGCATAGGTCATTTTAGTTTTTGATTTAAGCATCTTAAAATTACAAATGCAAATATTCAACACGTAAAACCCACATGAATACACACTCCCAAACATTTGAAATCCTAACAGTCATTTCCAACAGCTTTTTCCTACAAAAGAAGTCAGCTCTTCTTAGAGAAGACATGCATTCCCATAGCTTGAGAGGTGCACACTATAAGGTAAACAGAGAAAGGATTACAGCAGTTTAAGTATACCAGCGGATTTACTTTATAGACAATAGACTTTTGAATTACTTGTCTTCAAAATTTGGTTTCTTGAGAAAATTATCTGTGTAGATTAATCATGCATTTCAGATACTTTCCAGACATCTGAATGTTGTTTTCTTAAAAGTAGCCAGCACGCCTTTTTATGCAGTCTGCATGGGAGATAGTAAGAGATGTGTATGCTGTATATCTACTAGTAGAGATTTGTTTATGAGTGCTTCCTTAAAAAATTATTTTTTCTGAAGAAAGGGATTTCTTTTTTATAATTTAGATTAGATGATTTTAAATGTTTTTAGGTTTTAACCTCTCTGATCATCAGGGTCATTGCCATGGAAAAAATGCAAGTTATAGCATATTTCATTTTTATAAGGAAAGAAGTTGATAATTTAGACTTTTTTCTTTTACTAAATTGAATTACATCACTCAATATTTGGATGGCATTAATTCACAATAGCAACAAAAAAATCTTACTATTCAACAAAATAAAGTATGATTTCCTTCACATTTAACTTAATTTGTTCTTTAAAACATCTCCTAACGAAGGTTTTCTCATCCTCTGAAGCTGAATTTATTTAGGAAAAAATATTTTAAACACCATCCCAAGTGATATAACTATTTTTATTGAGCTTTGATGTTCTATTTGAACATATTTGAAGACTGTACAAGCACTCAATTTAGAATTAAGATTTTATTTGGAGATTTTGGTTGTATTTGAAATCTGTTGTGGAATTAAACATGAAGAATACGTCAATTTACTAGATGTCATTGTCTATGACACATTTTAGTCTTATCTTTCTGCCTATATGTAAAGAGGAATAGAAATAATTGGTATAAACAGGAAAAAAGAAGTAAAGTGGTAGGATCAGATGTGAGAAATATATAAGCTAAGATACTCTTTTTTTGTTTGTTTGTTTTTTGTTTTTGTGAGACAGAGTCTTGCTCTGTTGCCCAGGCTGGAGTGCAGTGACACAATCTTGGCTCACTGCGGCCTCCACCTCCCAGGCTCAATGGTTCTCCTGCCTCAGCCTCCTGTGTAGCTGGGATTACAGGTACGCATCACCACACCCGGCTAATTTTTGGATTTTTAGTAGAGACTAGGTTTGACCATGTTGGCTAGGCTAGTCTCAAACTCCTGACTTCAGTTGATCCGCCCACTTCAGCCTCCCAAAATTCTGGGATTTCAAGTGTGAGCCACCAGGGCCAGCCTAAGCTAAGATATTCTAGAAGCTATTAATAGTAAAATATAATGTAAATTGTTTAAAATTAATCTGTATATGAAATTTTTTCTAGGACTTTCCTGCCAGAAAAGTAGGAATAGAATGGCAAAAGGAACGAGGTTCCTTCTACAAGTAGGCACACATCCTATTTCACTTTATCCTGTGATCAGTCTCATAACCATCTCCTGGTGTGAAGTGCTAAAACTGTGCTTTAAGAATAACTTAAGTCCTTTATGTACAAACTAAAGTATGAGAGCCTGAACCTTGGAAACCAAGAGATTCCAAAAAGCCTTATGTGTGAGACTGGGTGCCACAGATCTTGGCAGAAATTACTGCTTATTCTTAATTCTTATTGTTCCTTTCTAGCACTTCAATTTATAATGCCAATATCTACCTCAGCCTAAAGACAAGCTCTAGAATCACTTGTGTTACTTATTACATTTCTTTTAAAAAACTCATGAATTACACATGAATTTCAAAGTTGCCAACTGAGATTCCAAGGACTTAAAAAAGAAAAAACGTGGCACCTTTCCATTATAAAGGCTGTACGCAGTCTTCATAGTGTTTGTCTTTAAGGGACAACATGCCTCATCCATCAGCAACTTTTCTTCCTTAAATCATCATATCTTGCCTAAAAAGGTTTTCTGAAAACTAAGATTTGCAGATTGTTATATCACATCTTAATCTACGTATCAACTTTAGCATTATCAAAGCATGAACTGTTCTGGGTTTTCATAGTTAATTGTGTTTGTGGTAATAACTGGGATGCAATTGTTTTTCTTCTGATGATTTTGTACTTGCTTTTCTTATGGTAACTTCTGATGCTTGTTTGTAAGATCTTCCTCTCTTTTCTCCATCTGGTTATCTTCTTACCTTCTGTCCTTTAACTCAGATGTCACCCACACTGTGTGTCTTTCTGGATTGCTTCTTATTTAACTGTTGCTTCTCATAGTTTACATACCTCCTCCTGTACCACACTATCAACATTTCTCAAGCTGCACTATATGCTGGGTTGTGTCTTTATTTATTTATAAGTTCCTTGATAATTCGGACTATATATTAGTATATTCAAAAAATACTTATGAAGTGTTTACTTTGGGTCAGGAATTATTGAGTGAAGGAAATTGACCAAAACTCTGCCATCATGAAGCTCGCATTCTAACTTAGGGAGACAGATAACAGACAATGAGCCACATAAATATGCAAAGTATCGTAAGTTAGATGGTGAAAAGTAATCCTGGATGGGGATCAGATAATTTTGATAGGATAATTTTTAACTGGGTAGTCAAGAAAGGCCGCACAGAGAAGATGGCAATTGGAAGAACAAGGTGGTGAGAACTGCTGAGTCTGGAGCAAACACACAATTTGGAGCAGTAGAAGATTCCAGAAGTAACAGTATAGAGGCGAAGAAGTGGGAATTGTGTGGAGTCTTTTACTTGCTGTTGTAATGACCTTGGCTATGCTTTGAAGTGAGGTGGAAAGTTGGCAGGGACCTTAGTTTTCTTTTTAATAATTCACTATGAATTTTGAACGGTCACTATTATAGACTCAATAATTTTGCTTTATTACTCTTGCAATTGACTACAAAAGAGCGTATTGAAGAAATGTTAAATTCTAATTTAAACTGATTGAAATAGGTTTTTATCTTTTTATGTTTCTCATCACTGAATATCTCATTTTTAATTAGTTTGAAAGCATTCTAAGATAGTGAGCCAATGCAATTTAGCATAATGCATAACTTATTATTCATCAGATTTAGGTATTTAACCGAGGATGCTAATTAGGAAAGTAACTTGTTCTGTTGGATGATTTTGATAAAGCTACTTTCAAATGATTATCACATCCATTGATGTCATATTAAGTTGTGTTTCTGGAAACCAAATTTAGGCAGTGGTAATGAGTTAATATCTCTAAGTGGATACCTTTTATCTCTACAGTCAAGGATACTTGAAAGTGGAAAAACATACTGGCTTCAAGTCTTGGGAACTAGGACTTACCGGAAATGTGTGTGTTTGTTTTGTTTCCTGGTGGAATTGTCTTCTCGGAAAGATGGTGTTTCCTTTTCAATAGGAAAAAATTGATCCTATGCTGCTTTACTTTAATGCTTTGCTTTTGTCAAAATAGTGTTTTCTTAGGAAAATTAACCTATCATAATATAATGAAAAGAGAAATGCTGAAGACACAAAATGATGTCCATGTTAATATTGAGTAGGAAGCATCAAGGGACATGAGAAGAGGGAAGCGAAGAGAGGGAGAAGAGAAATTTATAGTGTAACAACAATTAGTAAAAAGGATTAGCATATACATGTAGTCAATAAGTCAATAAATGGCTGTTTATAGAAAGCCTACCAGGCACTAGGGGATATAGCAGTGAAGAAGGCAAAGACACAATTGGCTATACTGTAGTGAGGAGGGAAAGAGGAGGAAGACATACAAATACCTCAACAAAGCAATGGTGTGAAGGGCTATAAAGTACACTACTACGAAGAAGATTACATGTGATAACATGGCTGAGTAAAACTGTCAAGGAGGAAGGCACTGATCTGGCTGTAGGTATTTCAGAGCATTTTTCTCTCTGAGGAGGTAATATTTCATTTGAGAGTTGAGTGAAGACAAAGAGGAAGGTACTTTGAAGATCTGGGGTGCTCTGAGCAGAAAGAAGGGCAGATATAAAGATTCTGTAATTTAAAAAGAGAGCTTGATAGTTTCTTACAAAGAAAAGAAGGCCGGTTTGGCTGGAATGTCCATGAAGGAAGAGCATGGAGAGAGATTACATGAGTGTTCTCAGGGACCAAATCTAGATCTTATATCAAAATGTGAATATAAATTAACTACATTGAAAAGTGTATGATGGATGTGTGATACGATGAGGTTAGCTCTTAGGAGGGTGTACTATTGTGGAAGGGTACAGTAGTGAAGGAAGGGGGTTCATTTAGCTGACTATTGCACCTGTCCAGTTGAAGGATGATGGTAGTTGGGATTATGAGTGTAGCAATAAAGTTGGAGAAAATCAGTTGAGATTGGAAGTTGATTTGAAGATGATTGAATTTACTGAGCAAGAATTATATCAAGGTATTTGGATGTAGGGACATGGGGGATTATGGTCACTTTTAGTGATATGGCAAAGTCTTGATGACATGAGGCAGTTTGCAAGTGACAGAGGTGTGGGTAGGTGCGTATGTGTGATTGATTTTACATTTTTTAATCTTAAATTAAGACGCTAGTTAGAATCCAAGTGGAGACATCAAGTAGGCACTGACAAGTTGACTTGGCTAGAGATGTGAGTTAGATCATCGTAGCCTATAGAGCATGCCTAAAGTCATGAATCTAGGTGAGGGGTTGGAAAACTATTATAGCCCATGAGCCAGATCTGGTCTGCCACCTATTTTTGTATGGCTCATGAGTTATAAGTACGTGTGGCATTTATAAGTCTAAAATGTAAAATACAGGGAAATTTTTCAGCAGGGAGAGTTCCATAAATTTGCCTCTTGGCAACACAAAGCCTGCAATATTTACTATCTGGCTCTTTGTCAAAAATGTTACTGACTCCTGATCTGGATGAAACCCTGTGAGGAGAGAGTGTTGACAGAAGAGAGAGAAGCATCACAGTGGAAATTAAAATTATGTCAACTGAAGTGTGTAGGGTAGAGAATTTAAGCCTGAGTATAACAGTAAGAGATTAAAATAACAGTAAATTCATTATCAGCGTGATCAATGAAACCTTTGGGGGCAAAGAGGAACTATCTTCGTCACACCTTTCACTCACTCATAGAAAGATCTTAGGCAGGAAATATAACTTGTTTGAAGATCTGAGATAAGGCTAATGTAGTTTGGACAAAGAAAGCCAATGGGAGGATGACATTACATCTGGCCAAAGATTTAGGGAAGAGCCAAATACTTCAGGCTTTTTAAAGTGATCTTTAGATAAAGAGGAGGTCATCAAGGCATTCCGAATTTGGAGGATCAAATCACATCTGATGGAAAAAATCTGGCTGTATGTGCATCTAGGATGTAAGGAAGCCAACATGGATGTGAAGTTAAAATTGTCCATTGCAAATAATAAAATGAAGGCCCCAGGTAGCCTTGGCAAGGGCAGATTTGGTATAAAATCCTTATTGGAATGGGCTTAAGCAGTAACGGGAATACGGATCTAGCTGTTGTGTTTAGTGGAATTTTATCAGTCTTTTTGTTGTGTATGATATATAGATGGTCAAAATAAGGAACTTCTACATTTTCGGTTTTTGTTTTATTTTAATTGAGATTTGAATTAAAAATAAGAAACTTTTATTTTGAAACTTGGAGACTGTGTTTAAAAAGTATAGAGTAGGGCTAGAAAAAAACCTAAAACTCTCCTGATGAGGAGAGTGCTAATCGTGACTCTAATAATAATAAAATACTTTTCTGATAATTTTTTGTGTGTTTCATTATTTATATATGTATGGGAAGTTGTACCCTAGCCACATGCCAATTCACCTGGTGAACTTGCTCTTCAACGTGGCACAAATATTTCCTTCTATCTTTAGCCTTCCGGGGTTTCTCACATGGACTATTGGCTCTTCCTACATGAACCTGCTGGTAGTACCCTGTAGGAGACATGCTACTCCATGACAACAGGCACCACGCTGTAGGGGAATTACCATACCTGTCAATCACTATCTCTAGAATGTGGCCTTTCATGAGCCCTGAGATTTCATACTGTTTCTCTGAGCTGTAACAATATTTATATTGAAAAAATAAACATGTTCTTCTATCTTTAATATTTTATATCTTATAATTTGAATATCCCATTTTCATTATACTACTTAGCTGCTAAGTTATGTTATAAAAACAAGTTTTAATTATCTGCAAACACCTTCAAATCTAATCCTTACCGGTGAAGACTGATGTCTGGTTAACATCTGTTAGGACATTTATTTCCATACAGTATTTATAGCGCCTTTTTGTTATTGATTGGTATGATAAATGTGTAACTCTTACACAAAGACAAAATTTTTAGATTTTTGTATTTAAAATACTGGTTATCAAAAGAAAAACCCAGATGTTATTTGTTTATGTTTCTGCTTGAGGTACTGAATCTATTTCAAGTCATATTTCTCAGTATTGATATACTTAATTTTGCTGAAATAATAACACACTAACTTTAGCTACTTTTTTTCTCAGTGTATCTCCTTGTCGCTCACCATTTCCGCCTCATTTCACTTCTCACCTTTATTTCTTTTTCTTTGGTCTTCTTTTACTTTAGGGATTCTTTCAATTTAGAAGTGTTCTTGTTTTCTGTTAATTACTATTCTTCTTGGATGTACACAGTTATCCTTTTCCATTTCATTTGTGAATTCATCTCAGAGGCATTTTGTATGTGCCTTTTACTCATAGCTTCTCAGAAGTCCCTTTCGAGGTTACCGATTTAACATGTCATGTACTATAAGGTTTGCATGGCATGGTGGCAGCTGACTTTGGTCTTTACAAGGATTGAAATGTTCACTCAACATGGATTGGTAGAATTTATTTTTTCCTTAAACATTTCATCGCCTTGTAAACAAACAAAAGCAAACCCAAGACTCAAAACTGACATTACTATTGGTGCCCCTGGAAATAGCTACCTTCTCACTAAAGTAGATTTTGTCATCCAACTTTATGTGTTGTTGAACACACATGGTGCTGTATGAGCACTCACTCACTAGTCTAGAAAACATTGCTGTGACCAGTTACCAGAAAAATAAATTCAGATTGCTCTTCACCTTCCACAGATGACCCTTCTGAAAGCCATTTGAATTCATTATAAATTATAGTTATATTAGTGTGACTTTAATTCACTTGTAATCTGAACTTTATGTGCAATGCATTTTTTCCCGTGTTTAATCATTTTTGAATGCTAAATCATTTGCAAACAAATGGCTTGTCCTTGAGAAAGAATTTAAGGCTGAAAGTACATTAAGTGCCATCTGGGTATCTGTGTCAATGGTTTTGTCACTACAAATGTGTGTGTGTGTGCATATCACCTACTTTATCACATTTATTTGATAAAATTGATATGCAATCTCTAAATCATTGTGTCTCCAACTTGTGTTATGCCACAAATACAAATTTTTGTCCTAAAGTTGATGGTACCCTTTGTAAAACTAGAAGTTCTCATTTGTGCAAAGGAAGGAAAAATAAAACAAGAAACAAATTCAATAAAAAAATTAAAGGTCAGATTTCTTTTATAGCTGCTGAATTCCTTTCTTTCCTTTCCATCATCCTCACATTCCCAAATCTCAACAAAGTTAAGAAATTAAAACACACATCATGAGATCATATGTTCACCTTGTTCAGGAACTGAAGGATTACATATACAAGACTATACCTTAATAAGTAGAGGGAGAAATATGAAGATATGAATAGAATATGAAAATTTATTATAATGCAGTTGTATTCTAAAGTGTTTCCTAGGCAGGCTAAGAGTATGTTGCCAGGAAATTTTAAGAGACCCACTCCATTATATAGAAGAGGATGTGTGTAGATCTCTTAATTCTGAAATGTTTAGAACTGAGTACAACAGGTCTTTGAATAACGACGTTTCATTCAATGTCATTTCATTATGATGTTGATGAGAAAAAACAAATTGATTCCAATTGGGGTTCACTGTCTGTGTAGAGCTTATGTATTCTCCCCATGTCTGCATTGATATTCTCTGGATGCTCCAGTTTCCTCTCACTTCCCAAGGCTGTGCATGTGAGGTTGATTGACGTGTCTATGTGGTCCCAGTCTGAGTAACTGTGGGTATGTGTGAGTGCACCTGCAATGCGACGGCACCCTGTCCAGGGCTGGTTCCCACATTGCGTCCTGAGCTGACAGGATAGGCTGCGGTCAACTGCAACCCTAAACTGAAATAAGTAGGTAAATAATGATTTTACTAGCTTTTATTAATCTTAAACGTATGAATAGCTGAAATTTATTTCAGCATTTAATATTAGAAGTGTTTTGATCTTTATTTACAAGTTTGTTGACGTTTTAGTTACCAAAAGCCATAGAAGCTGAACTCTTTTGATGTCAACCTATGGTAAAATGGGTTTCGCTGACTGTATTTTTGTACCAATTAACCATCCCCAATTTATCCCTCCCTATGCGTGTATCAAAACATCACGTGACCATAAATATATATACCTATGACCAGTTTTCAAGCACCTGTCAATGATGTTAAGTGAAGACTTATTGTAGTCCTTTTTTGGCATAACGAAAATGTGTGTGTTTTGTTCAAGATTGGAAAAGTTCTTTGTGTAAAGAACTAGACAGTAAATATTATAGGCTTTGCTGGCCATATGTAGTCTCTGTCTCTCCTTCATCTACTCATTCTTCTTCTCCCCTTCCTTCTCCTTCTTTAAACACTTCCAAAATGCCAAAACAATTTTTAGCTCTCAGCCATATGAAGCAAGCCATTGATTAAATTTGGCTTGTAGGCCCATAAGGTGTGAATTCCTTTACATCATCAGAATGCCGCATATATATGAAATGTTATCTATGAGAAATTAATGGGGCTCCCAGCAGAGAGAAATTAGCCTAAGTTAAGTTTGGGCTTTGGAATTCAGGGGAATGCCATGCACAAAAATGCTCTGCTTTTAAAACTAGTTACTAACAGTCCATTTCTGATATCAGAAATACATGAAAACTACCAATTGAACGGACATTATTCACTACTTTAGTGCTGCTACTCCTGTGTGGTGGAAAAAGAATCCAGAAAGTTTTCCTTTCCATTTGAACATTCATGCAATAAAAATTTCCAAATCTTTTTTTGAACAAATTTTTTATCTTATAGCTCTCTTGTGTACTTTATAAGTACGTTTTGCTGCTTATTCTCAGTAACTGTATTGAAACAATCTGTTTTCCTTTATCAATCAAAATAAAATAAGAAATTTAGCTTAATACTAATATTAAGCTGAAGTGCAAGATATATGAAAAAGAGAGAAAAGAAGCAGGATAAACTGACCTTTTGATAACTGCAGAGGACAGCAGATCAAAGACTGGACTTTAACGTCTGACATTTTCAGAATCTATCACAGTAAGTCCACTGGGTCCAGAAATAGGTTTTAATCCTAGATTGAAATGACAATGCTGTCATGACATTGAGTTTGATGGAAAAAGTGAAGTTAAAGTTTTTCTCAATATTTTTTTAAAATCAATGATTGATTTAACTATAAAATGGACTGATTCTGAAGAACTCATTCTGACGTTGGAGGTGAAAATGCTTTTACTCTAATCATTAAAATCAATTTCTCTAGATATCTGACTTTATTCTGCTTTATAACATAAAGGATGAAACTATATTTATTAATGAAGTGTAATCTAGCAAAGTGGCATAAGCATAATTATGAGTCACTTACTAAAGTTGTGTGTTTTTTTCCATTGCATGAAAACCCTGCCTTGTTTTAATTTTTATTGACTCTTTAAAAGCAATTTTAGGTTTGTAGAAAGAAGTGAATAAGCATTCACACGTCATCCTCAGCCTCTACCCCAATTTCCCCGATTTTTAACATCTTGCAATAGTGTGGTACATTTGTTATAGTTGATGAGTCAATATTGGTACATTACTATTGACTAAAGTATGTAGTTTGTATTAGAGTTTACTCCTTGTCTTATGAATTCTGTAGGTTTTGTCAAATGTGTAATGACAAATAATCCTCATTACAGTGTCATACAGAATAATGGATTCACTCTCCTAAAATTCTTCCTTGCTCCATCCGTTCATCGTTTCCTCTACTAATTTATGTAGAAGATAAATTAGTAGATTGAGTTGATGGTTATAGCAGTTTAAAGCACAGATAGAAAACTAGATTGACCTGCCTACCCAGACTGTGCTTCTCACTCTCACTGTGCCCTTTCTTAACCTTTGGAAATGCTTTTATTCATATATAAAATAGGCTATAACTTCATATAGTTGTATTACAAAAAGTTAATGCACAGAAAAAGACTTGTGCTAGGTATATGGTTTCTTCTCAGTTAAATGGAAGCCATTGCGTGTGTTTGTCAATAGAATTCGTCATACTTTATCTCACATATCTTTACGTCATTGTTGGCACATGACATGTTTAGACTGCACAAATCTCCTCCAAATCCCTAATAGTCACTGATCTCTTTACTGTCTCCATAGTTTTGCTTTCTCCAGAAGGTCATGTAGTTGAATCATACGGTATGTAGACTTTTCAGACTGGCTTCTTTCACTTGGCAATATGCATTTAAAGGTTCCTGTGTGTCTTCTGTAGCTTGACAGAATACTATTCCATTGCCTGGATATACCACAGTTTATTTTTCCATTCACTTCCTGAAGGACATTTCGATTTTAGTGATCATGAATAAGGCTCCTGTAACATTCATGGGAAGAAGGCTTTTGTGTGCATGTAAGTTTTCAAATCCTTTAAGTAAATACCGGGAATGTAATTGCTGGGTTGTGTGGTAGGAGTATGTTTAGTTTTATAAGAAACTGCCAAACTGACTGCCAAAGTAGCTGTACTATTCTGCATTCTCACAAGCAATGAATAAAAGTTCCTGTTTCTCCTCACATTTGCCAGCTTTTGGTATCATCAGACTTTTGGATATTGGTCATTTTAATAGTCATGTAATAATATCTCACGGTTGCTGTGACTTGCAGTTCCCTAATGATACATGACTAGTAACTTCAAAATCCCCATTTGACAGCTGTATTTAGACCTTTGGACTATTTTTTAAATGAGTTGTTTTCTTTCTTATTTTCGAGTTCTCTGTATACTTTAAATACCAGTAATTTATCTGATATGTTTTGAAAATGTTTTGAATGTGTTTTGAAAAAATTTTCTCCCAACCTGTGGCTTTTGTTTTCATTCTAAGCACAGTTTTAATAACAAAAGTCTTTAATTTTAATGATGCTCAATTTCTCAATTTTTTCTTTGTCTAACCCAATAAATCAGAAAGCTTTTTATCATTTCACATGACTTAATATTCAGGCAAGGTCTATATAGGCCCCTTTCAAACAGTCATAAAGTTTAGAAGCTCTGACCTCACAAACAATAACAACGACAACATAGAAACAAAAATGACAGCTTTTGATGTTGTCTCAGTAATTTCTCAATTCAAGAACAGATTACTGAGCTTTATAAGCAATACGTATAGATATCAATTTCACAATAAAATACCTTATGATATTTATCAAATCACCTTAGTTTTGGTCACTTATTACTATTAGACTAAAATGTAATTTGTCAGACATGAGAAATCCTTTGGAGTATTTTTTAGAGAACCAAGTATTTGTTTTAGCCTTTTCAGTTCTTCTCTTGCTGTTTCTCCAGTATAGTCATTCCAATTGTCTCTATAGATGTATTAATACCAGGTACATAGTAAACACAATTAACTCCCACGTGTACCCCAACCCCCTTCCCTGTTCATGCAGTGAACATAAAGGAAGCAGGTCAAAAGGAAGCAGGTCATGTACCCTGTGATGTGCTGGGTTGTAAGGAAAGGTACACAATTAATGTACCATGTCTGAGTTTTCTTCTTCTCTGTATTTGTTCCATTTAATGCATGTATGTTTTTTATTCCTTAGGCCTCTCCAGTCCTAACACACTCAGGGATACTTGATACAGCTATAAGGCTGTGTCTTTATCAGGTACCTTTGGGTTACCCCCGGCCAGGGGTGGGAAATAGAGGAAGTGAATGTCTGTATCCTCATTAAGTATCACACAGAGCAGAAACATAAAGAAGCCTGTGCCATGAATGGGTCTCTTCTTTCTCCAAAAACCACCTACCCCTTCAACTCCCACTGCTTAAAGAGAAATCTTGTATTAGTCTCCCCATTTTCTCCTCAAACTTGCTTTAGCAAAGCAGTTCCTAAACCTCTGTTAATGTATGTCCCCACCCCTAACTCAACAAACAGTCTCATGTCACATCACAGAAAAGAAGTTCAAAACAAAACAAAACAAAGCCACAGTCTTATAAGAAAAATAGGTAAGTTTTACAAAAGTTGTGTACTGTATCTCTGCTTTGAATTTTGTCATTGGCCAAGGATAGTAAAACTCTTCGAAAACTATAAAACAGGAACTTACGTAATATGTTTTACCCAAGATTTTCCAACATTTTTGGAAGGATACTTATTAACATCTTGCAGAGGTAATGTTACATGAAAAACTTAGCATAAGACCAATCAGGTATTCTATGCAATAATGCAGATATATGAAAAAATAATATAATGAAATAAATGACTTTTCAAAAGGTATTGATCCTAGATCCACATTCTTTTTTTGGTTCAGGTGAGGCAATTAGAATGTGAAAAAAAGAAGCATAGAACAACTGTCTAATGAGAGGGACGAATGCTCCTGGGTGGAAAGTTATTAGAAGATAAATTAGTAGATTGACACTTTTGTGTAGTTTATATTTGGAGACATTCCTTTTTCCACTATTACCCTCTTAGCACTCCGAATCTCCACTTGCATTTTCTACAGAAAGTGTGTTTCAGAACGGCTCAATCAAAACTAAGGTTCAACTCTTTTAGTTGAACAAACAGAACAGAAAGAAGTTTCACACAATTCTTCTGTGTAGTTTTTATTTGTAGACATTCTTTTTCCCAATATAGGCCTCTTAGCGCTCAGAATGTCCAATTGCAGTTTCTACAGAAAGAGTGTTTCAGAACGGCTCAATCAAAAGTAAGGTTCAACTCTGTTAGTTGAATGCACAGAACAGAAAGAAGTTTCATACAATGCTTCTGTGTAGTTTATATTTGAACATATTCTTTTTTCCACTATTACCCACTTAGCGCTACGAATGTCCAGTTGCATTTTCTACAGACAGAGTGTTTCAAAACTGCTCAATCAAAAGTATGGTTTAACTCTGTTAGCTGAATGCTCAGATCAGAAAGAAGTTTCACAGAATGCTTCTGTGTAGTTTATATTTGAATATATTCCTTTTTCCACTACTACGCTCTTAGCGCTCCAAATGTCCAGTTGCATTTTCTACAGAAAATGTGTTCAGATCTGCTCAATCAAAAGTATGGTTTAACTCTGTTAGCTGAATGCACAGATCAGAAAGAAGTTTCACCGAATGATTCTGTGTAGTTTATATTTGAAGACATTCCTTTTTCCACTATTACCCTCTTAGCGCTCCGAATCTCCACTTGCATTTTCTACAAAAAGAGTGTTTCAAAACTGCTCAATCAAAAATAAGTTTTATCTCTGTTAACTGAATTTACAGATCAGAAATAAGTTTCACAGAATGCATCTGTGTAGTTTTTATTTGAAGATATTCTTTTTCCCAATGTAGGCCTCTTAGCGCTTAGCATGTCCAATTGCAGTTTCTACAGAAAGAGTGTTTCAGAACGGCTCAATCAAAAGTAAGGTTCAACTCTGTTAGTTGAATGCACAGAACAGAAAGAATTTTCACAGAATGCTACTGTGTAGTTTATATTTGAATATATTCCTTTTTCCACTATTACCCTCTTAGCGCTCCGAATGTCCACTTGCATTTTCTACAGAAAGAGTTTTCAGAACTGCGCAATCAAAAGTATGGTTTAACTCTGTTAGCTTAATGAACATATCAGAAGTAAGTTTCACACAATGCTTCTGTGTAGTTTTTATTTGAAGATATTATTTTTCCCAATAGAGGCCTCTTAGCGCTCAGAATGTCCAATTGCAGTTTCTACAGAAAGAGTGTTTCAGAAAGGCTCAATCAAAAGTAAGGTTCAACTCTGTTAGTTGAATGCACAGAACAGAAAGAAGTTTCATACAATGCTTCTGTGTAGTTTATATTTGAACATATTCTTTTTTCCACTATTACCCACTTAGCGCTACGAATGTCCAGTTGCATTTTCTACAGACAGAGTGTTTCAAAACTGCTCAATCAAAAGTATGGTTTAACTCTGTTAGCTGAATGCTCAGATCAGAAAGAAGTTTCACAGAATGCTTCTGTGTAGTTTATATTTGAATATATTCCTTTTTCCACTACAACTCTCTTAGCGCTCCAAATGTCCAGTTGCATTTTCTACAGAAAGAGTGTTCAGATCTGCTCAATCAAAGGTATGGTTTAATTCTGTTAGTTGAATGCACAGATCAGAAAGAAGTTTCACAGAATGATTCTGTGTAGTTTATATTTGGAGACATTCCTTTTTCCACTATTACCCTCTTAGCGCTCCGAATCTCCACTTGCATTTTCTACAGAAAGAGTGTTTCAGAACGGCTCAATCAAAACTAAGGTTCAACTCTTTTAGTTGAACAAACAGAACAGAAAGAAGTTTCACACAATTCTTCTGTGTAGTTTTTATTTGTAGACATTCTTTTTCCCAATATAGGCCTCTTAGCGCTCAGAATGTCCAATTGCAGTTTCTACAAAAGAGTGTTTCAGATCGGCTCAATCAAAAGTAAGGTTCAACTCCGTTAGTTGAATGCACAGAACAGAAAGAAGTTTCATACAATGCTTCTGTGTAGTTTATATTTGAACATATTCTTTTTTCCACTATTACCCACTTAGCGCTACGAATGTCCAGTTGCATTTTCTACAGACAGAGTGTTTCAAAACTGCTCAATCAAAAGTATGGTTTAACTCTGTTAGCTGAATGCTCAGATCAGAAAGAAGTTTCACAGAATGCTTCTGTGTAGTTTATATTTGAATATATTACTTTTTCCACTACTACGCTCTTAGCGCTCCAAATGTCCAGTTGCATTTTCTACAGAAAGAGTGTTCAGATCTGCTCAATCAAAAGTATGGTTTAACTCTGTTAGCTGAATGCACAGATCAGAAAGAAGTTTCACCGAATGATTCTGTGTAGTTTATATTTGAAGACATTCCTTTTTCCACTATTACCCGCTTAGCGCTAAGAATCTCCACTTGCATTTTCTACAAAAAGAGTGTTTCATAACTGCTCAATCAAAAATATGTTTTATCTCTGTTAACTGAATTTACAGATCAGAAATAAGTTTCACAGAATGCATCTGTGTAGTTTTTATTTGAAGATATTCTTTTTCCCAATGTAGGCCTCTTAGCGCTTAGCATGTCCAATTGCAGTTTCTACAGAAAGAGTGTTTCAGAACGGCTCAATCAAAAGTAAGGTTCAACTCTGTTAGCTGAATGCACAGAACAGAAAGAGTTTTCACAGAATGCTACTGTGTAGTTTATATTTGAATATATTCCTTTTTCCACTATTACCCTCTTAGCGCTCCGAATGTCCACTTGCATTTTCTACAGAAAGAGTGTTCAGAACTGCGCAATCAAAAGTATGGTTTAACTCTGTTAGCTGAATGCTCAGATCAGAAAGAAGTTTCACAGAATGCTTCTGTGTAGTTTATATTTGAATATATTCCTTTTTCCACTACTACGCTCTTAGCGCTCCAAATGTCCAGTTGCATTTTCTACAGAAAGAGAGTTCAGATCTGCTCAATCAAAAGTATGGTTTAACTCTGTTAGCTGAATGCACAGATCAGAAAGAAGTTTCACAGAATGATTCTGTGTAGTTTATATTTGGAGACATTCCTTTTTCCACTATTACCCTCTTAGCGCTCCGAATCTCCACTTGCATTTTCTACAGAAAGAGTGTTTCAGAACGGCTCAATCAAAACTAAGGTTCAACTCTTTTAGTTGAACAAACAGAACAGAAAGAAGTTTCACACAATTCTTCTGTGTAGTTTTTATTTGTAGACATTCTTTTTCCCAATATAGGCCTCTTAGCGCTCAGAATGTCCAATTGCAGTTTCTACAGAAAGAGTGTTTCAGATCGGCTCAATCAAAAGAAAGGTTCAACTCTGTTAGTTGAATGCACAGAACAGAAAGAAGTTTCATACAATGCTTCTGTGTAGTTTATATTTGAACATATTCTTTTTTCCACTATTACCCACTTAGCCCTACGAATGTCCAGTTGCATTTTCTTCAGACAGAGTGTTTCAAAACTGCTCAATCAAAAGTATGGTTTAACTCTGTTAGGTGAATGCTCAGATCAGAAAGAAGTTTCACAGAATGCTTCTGTGTAGTTTATATTTGAATATATTCCTTTTTCCACTACTACGCTCTTAGCGCTCCAAATGTCCAGTTGCATTTTCTACAGAAAGAGTGTTCAGATCTGCTCAATCAAAAGAATGGTTTAACTCTGTTAGCTGAATGCACAGATCAGAAAGAAGTTTCACCGAATGATTCTGTGTAGTTTATATTTGAAGACATTCCTTTTTCCACTATTACCCTCTTAGCGCTCCGAATCTCCACTTGCATTTTCTACAAAAAGAGTGTTTCATAACTGCTCAATCAAAAATATGTTTTATCTCTGTTAACTGAATTTACAGATCAGAAATAAGTTTCACAGAATGCATCTGTGTAGTTTTTATTTGAAGATATTCTTTTTCCCAATGTAGGCCTCTTAGCGCTTAGCATGTCCAATTGCAGTTTCTACAGAAAGAGTGTTTCAGAACGGCTCAATCAAAAGTAAGGTTCAACTCTGTTAGTTGAATGCACAGAACAGAAAGAATTTTCACAGAATGCTACTGTGTAGTTTATATTTGAATATATTCCTTTTTCCACTATTACCCTCTTAGCGCTCTGAATGTCCACTTGCATTTTCTACAGAAAGAGTGTTCAGAACTGCGCAATCAAAAGTATGGTTTAACTCTGTTAGCTTAATGAACATATCAGAAATAAGTTTCACAAAATGCTTCTGTGTAGTTTTTATTTGAAGATATTATTTTTCCCAATAGAGGCCTCTTAGCGCTCAGAATGTCCAATTGCAGTTTCTACAGAAAGAGTGTTTCAGAAAGGCTCAATCAAATGTAAGGTTCAACTCTGTTAGTTGAATGCACAGAACAGAAAGTAGTTGCATACAATGCTTCTGTGTAGTTTATATTTGAACATATTCTTTTTTCCACTATTACCAACTTAGCGCTACGAATGTCCAGTTGCATTTTCTACAGACAGAGTGTTTCAAAACTGCTCAATCAAATGTATGGTTTAACTCTGTTAGCTGAATGCTCAGATCAGAAAGAAGTTTCACAGAATGCTTCTGTGTAGTTTATATTTGAATATATTCCTTTTTCCACTACTACTCTCTTAGCGCTCCAAATGTCCAGTTGCATTTTCTACAGAAAGAGAGTTCAGATCTGCTCAATCAAAAGTATGGTTTAACTCTGTTAGCTGAATTCAC
Organism: Symphalangus syndactylus; assembly: GCF_028878055.3. Lineage (NCBI taxonomy): Eukaryota > Metazoa > Chordata > Mammalia > Primates > Hylobatidae > Symphalangus > Symphalangus syndactylus. The sequence goes on along the minus strand of NC_072445.2, from coordinate 78,092,483 downwards.
ACATCAGAAAGAAGTTTCACAGAATGATTCTGTGTAGTTTATATTTGGAGACATTCCTTTTTCCACTATTACCCTCTTAGCGCTCCGAATATCCACTTGCATTTTCTACAAAAAGAGTGTTTCATAACTGCTCAATCAAAAATATGTTTTATCTGTGTTAACTGAATTTACAGATCAGAAATAAGTTTCACAGAATGCATCTGTGTAGTTTTTATTTGAAGATATTCTTTTTCCCAATGTAGGCCTCTTAGCGCTTAGCATGTCCAATTGCAGTTTCTACAGAAAGAGTGTTTCAGAACGGCTCAATCAAAAGTAAGGTTCAACTCTGTTAGTTGAATGCACAGAACAGAAAGAATTTTCACAGAATGCTACTGTGTAGTTTATATTTGAATATATTCCTTTTTCCACTATTACCCTCTTAGCGCTCCGAATGTCCACTTGCATTTTCTACAGAGTTTTCAGAACTGCGCAATCAAAAGTATGGTTTAACTCTGTTAGCTTAATGAACATATCAGAAATAAGATTCACACAATGCTTCTGTGTAGTTTTTATTTGAAGATATTATTTTTCCCAATATAGGCCTCTTAGCGCTCAGAATGTCCAATTGCAGTTTCTACAGAAAGAGTGTTTCAGAAAGGCTCAATCAAAAGTAAGGTTCAACTCTGTTAGTTGAATGCACAGAACAGAAAGAAGTTTCATACAATGCTTCTGTGTAGTTTATATTTGAACATATTCTTTTTTCCACTATTACCCACTTAGCGCTACGAATGTCCAGTTGCATTTTCTACAGACAGAGTGTTTCAAAACTGCTCAAACAAAAGTATGGTTTAACTCTGTTAGCTGAATGCTCAGATCAGAAAGAAGTTTCACAGAATGCTTCTGTGTAGTTTATATTTGAATATATTCCTTTTTCCACTACTACTCTCTTAGCGCTCCAAATGTCCAGTTGCATTTTCTACAGAAAGAGAGTTCAGATCTGCTCAATCAAAAGTATGGTTTAACTCTGTTAGCTGAATGCACAGATCAGAAAGAAGTTTCACAGAATGATTCTGTGTAGTTTATATTTGGAGACATTCCTTTTTCCACTATTACCCTCTTAGCGCTCCGAATGTACACTTGCATTTTCTACAGAAAGAATGTTCGGAACTGCGCAATCAAAAGTATGGTTTAACTCTGTTAGCTTAATGAACATATCAGAAATAAGTTTCACACAATGCTTCTGTGTAGTTTTTATTTGAAGATATTATTTTTCCCAATAGAGGCCTCTTAGCGCTCAGAATGTCCAATTGCAGTTTCTACAGAAAGAGTGTTTCAGAAAGGCTCAATCAAAAGTAAGGTTCAAATCTGTTAGTTGAATGCACAGAACAGAAAGAAGTTTCATACAATGCTTCTGTGTAGTTTATATTTGAACATATTCTTTTTTCCACTATTACCCACTTAGCGCTACGAATGTCCAGTTGCATTTTCTACAGACAGAGTGTTTCAAAACTGCTCAATCAAAAGTATGGTTTAACTCTGTTAGCTGAATGCTCAGATCAGAAAGAAGTTTCACAGAATGCTTCTGTGTAGTTTATATTTGAATATATTCCTTTTTCCACTACTACGCTCTTAGCGCTCCAAATGTCCAGTTGCATTTTCAACAGAAAGAGTGTTCAGATCTGCTCAATCAAAAGTATGGTTTAACTCTGTTAGCTGAATGCACAGATCAGAAAGAAGTTTCACCGAATGATTCTGTGTAGTTTATATTTGAAGACATTCCTTTTTCCACTATTACCCTCTTAGCGCTCCGAATCTCCACTTGCATTTTCTACAAAAAGAGTGTTTCATAACTGCTCAATCAAAAATATGTTTTATCTCTGTTAACTGAATTTACAGATCAGAAATAAGTTTCACAGAGTGCATCTGTGTAGTTTTTATTTGAAGATATTCTTTTTCCCAATGTATGCCTCCTGGCGCTTAGCATGTCCAATTGCAGTTTCTACAGAAAGAGTGTTTCAGAACGGCTCAATCAAAAGTAAGGTTCAACTCTGTTAGTTGAATGCACAGAACAGAAAGAATTTTCACAGAATGCTACTGTGTAGTTTATATTTGAATATATTCCTTTTTCCACTATTACCCTCTTAGCGCTCCGAATGTCCACTTGCATTTTCTACAGAAAGAATGTTCGGAACTGCGCAATCAAAAGTATGGTTTAACTCTGTTAGCTTAATGAACATATCAGAAATAAGTTTCACACAATGCTTCTGTGTAGTTTTTATTTGAAGATATTATTTTTCCCAATAGAGGCCTCTTAGCGCTCAGAATGTCCAATTGCAGTTTCTACAGAAAGAGTGTTTCAGAAAGGCTCAATCAAAAGTAAGGTTCAAATCTGTTAGTTGAATGCACAGAACAGAAAGAAGTTTCATACAATGCTTCTGTGTAGTTTATATTTGAACATATTCTTTTTTCCACTATTACCCACTTAGCGCTACGAATGTCCAGTTGCATTTTCTACTGACAGAGTGTTTCAAAACTGCTCAATCAAAAGTATGGTTTAACTCTGTTTGCTGAATGCACAGATCAGAAAGAAGTTTCACCGAATGATTCTGTGTAGTTTATATTTGAAGACATTCCTTTTTCCACTATTACCCGCTTAGCGCTAAGAATCTCCACTTGCATTTTCTACAAAAAGAGTGTTTCATAACTGCTCAATCAAAAATATGTTTTATCTCTGTTAACTGAATTTACAGATCAGAAATAAGTTTCACAGAGTGCATCTGTGTAGTTTTTATTTGAAGATATTCTTTTTCCCAATGTATGCCTCCTGGCGCTTAGCATGTCCAATTGCAGTTTCTACAGAAAGAGTGTTTCAGAACGGCTCAATCAAAAGTAAGGTTCAACTCTGTTAGTTGAATGCACAGAACAGAAAGAATTTTCACAGAATGCTACTGTGTAGTTTATATTTGAATATATTCCTTTTTCCACTATTACCCTCTTAGCGCTCCGAATGTCCACTTGCATTTTCTACAGAAAGAATGTTCGGAACTGCGCAATCAAAAGTATGGTTTAACTCTGTTAGCTTAATGAACATATCAGAAATAAGTTTCACACAATGCTTCTGTGTAGTTTTTATTTGAAGATATTATTTTTCCCAATAGAGGCCTCTTAGCGCTCAGAATGTCCAATTGCAGTTTCTACAGAAAGAGTGTTTCAGAAAGGCTCAATCAAAAGTAAGGTTCAAATCTGTTAGTTGAATGCACAGAACAGAAAGAAGTTTCATACAATGCTTCTGTGTAGTTTATATTTGAACATATTCTTTTTTCCACTATTACCCACTTAGCGCTACGAATGTCCAGTTGCATTTTCTACAGACAGAGTGTTTCAAAACTGCTCAATCAAAAGTATGGTTTAACTCTGTTAGCTGAATGCTCAGATCAGAAAGATGTTTCACAGAATGCTTCTGTGTAGTTTATATTTGAATATATTCCTTTTTCCACTACTACTCTCTTAGCGCTCCAAATGTCCAGTTGCATTTTCTACAGAAAGAGTGTTCAGATCTGCTCAATGGAAAGTATGGTTTAACTCTGTTAGCTGAATGCACAGATCAGAAAGAAGTTTCACAGAATGATTCTGTGTAGTTTATATTTGGAGACATTCCTTTTTCCACTATTACCCTCTTAGCGCTCCGAATCTCCACTTGCATTTTCTACAGAAAGAGTGTTTCAGAACGGCTCAATCAAAACTAAGGTTCAACTCTTTTAGTTGAACAAACAGAACAGAAAGAAGTTTCACACAATTCTTCTGTGAAGTTTTTATTTGTAGACATTCATTTCCCAATATAGGCCTCTTAGCGCTCAGAATGTCCAATTGCAGTTTCTACAGAAAGAGTGTTTCAGAACGGCTCAATCAAAAGTAAGGTTCAACTCTGTTAGTTGAATGCACAGAACAGAAAGTTGTTTCATACAATGCTTCTGTGTAGTTTATATTTGAACATATTCTTTTTTCCACTATTACCCACTTAGCGCTACGAATGTCCAGTTGCATTTTCTACAGACAGAGTGTTTCAAAACTGCTCAATCAAAAGTATGGTTTAACTCTGTTAGCTGAATGCTCAGATCAGAAAGAAGTTTCACAGAATGCTTCTGTGTAGTTTATATTTGAATATATTCCTTTTTCCACTACTACGCTCTTAGCGCTCCAAATGTCCAGTTGCATTTTCAACAGAAAGAGTGTTCTGATCTGCTCAATCAAAAGTATGGTTTAACTCTGTTAGCTGAATGCACAGATCAGAAAGAAGTTTCACCGAATGATTCTGTTTAGTTTATATTTGAAGACATTCCTTTTTCCACTATTAACCTCTTAGCGCTCCGAATCTCCACTTGCATTTTCTACAAAAAGAGTGTTTCATAACTGCTCAATCAAAATTATGTTTTATCTCTGTTAACTGAATTTACAGATCAGAAATAAGTTTCACAGAGTGCATCTGTGTAGTTTTTATTTGAAGATATTCTTTTTCCCAATGTAGGCCTCTTAGCGCTTAGCATGTCCAATTGCAGTTTCTACAGAAAGAGTGTTTCAGAACGGCTCAATCAAAAGTAAGGTTCAACTCTGTTAGTTGAATGCACAGAACAGAAAGAATTTTCACAGAATGCTACTGTGTAGTTTATATTTGAATATATTCCTTTTTCCACTATTACCCTCTTAGCGCTCCGAATGTCCACTTGCATTTTCTACAGAAAGAGTGTTCAGAACTGCGCAATCAAAAGTATGGTTTAACTGTGTTAGCTTAATGAACATATCAGAAATAAGTTTCACACAATGCTTCTGTGTAGTTTTTATTTGAAGATATTATTTTTCCCAATATAGGCCTCTTAGCGCTCAGAATGTCCAATTGCAGTTTCTACAGAAAGAGTGTTTCAGAAAGGCTCAATCAAAAGTAAGGTTCAACTCTGTTAGTTGAATGCACAGAACAGAAAGAAGTTTCATACAATGCTTCTGTGTAGTTTATATTTGAACATATTCTTTTTTCCACTATTACCCACTTAGCGCTACGAATGTCCAGTTGCATTTTCTACAGACAGAGTGTTTCAAAACTGCTCAATCAAAGGTATGGTTAAACTCTGTTAGCTGAATGCTCAGATCAGAAAGAAGTTTCACAGAATGCTTCTGTGTAGTTTATATTTGAATATATTCCTTTTTCCACTACTACTCTCTTAGCGCTCCAAATGTCCAGTTGCATTTTCTACAGAAAGAGAGTTCAGATTTGCTCAATCAAAAGTATGGTTTAACTCTGTTAGCTGAATGCACAGATCAGAAAGATGTTTCACCGAATGATTCTGTGTAGTTTATATTTGGAGACATTCCTTTTTCCACTATTACCCTCTTAGCGCTCCGAATCTCCACTTGCATTTTCTACAGAAAGAGTGTTTCAGAACGGCTCAATCAAAACTAAGGTTCAACTCTTTTAGTTGAACAAACAGAACAGAAAGAAGTTTCACACAATTCTTCTGTGTAGTTTTTATTTGTAGACATTCTTTTTCCCAATATAGGCCTCTTAGCGCTCAGAATGTCCAATTGCAGTTTCTACAGAAAGAGTGTTTCAGAACGGCTCAATCAAAAGTGTGGTTCAACTCTGTTAGTTGAATGCACAGAACAGAAAGAAGTTTCATACAATGCTTCTGTGTAGTTTATATTTGAACATATTCTTTTTTCCACTATTACCCACTTAGCGCTACGAATGTCCAGTTGCATTTTCTACAGACAGAGTGTTTCAAAACTGCTCAATCAAAAGTATGGTTTAACTCTGTTAGCTGAATGCTCAGATCAGAAAGAAGTTTCACAGAATGCTTCTGTGTAGTTTATATTTGAATATATTCCTTTTTCCACTACTACGCTCTTAGCGCTCCAAGTGTCCAGTAGCATTTTCTACAGAAAGAGTGTTCAGATCTGCTCAATCAAAAGTATGTTTTAACTCTGTTAGCTGAATGCACAGATCAGAAAGAAGTTTCACCGAATGATTCTGTGTAGTTTATATTTGAAGACATTCCTTTTTCCACTATTACCCCCTTAGCGCTCCGAATCTCCACTTGCATTTTCTACAAAAAGAGTGTTTCATAACTGCTCAATCAAAAATATGTTTTATCTCTGTTAACTGAATTTACAGATCAGATTTAAGTTTCACAGAATGCATCTGTGTAGTTTTTATTTGAAGATATTCTTTTTCCCAATGTAGGCCTCTTAGCGCTTAGCATGTCCAATTGCAGTTTCTACAGAAAGAGTGTTTCAGAACGGCTCAATCAAAAGTAAGGTTCAACTCTGTTAGTTGAATGCACAGAACAGAAAGAATTTTCACAGAATGCTACTGTGTAGTTTATATTTGAATATATTCCTTTTTCCACTATAACCCTCTTAGCGCTCCGAATGTCCACTTGCATTTTCTACCGAAAGAGTGTTCAGAACTGCGCAATCAAAAGTATGGTTTAACTCTGTTAGCTTAATGAATATATCAGAAATAAGTTTCACACAATGCTTCTGTGTAGTTTTTATTTGAAGATATTATTTTTCCCAATATAGGCCTCTTAGCGCTCAGAATGTCCAATTGCAGTTTCTACAGAAAGAGTGTTTCAGAAAGGCTCAATCAAAAGTAAGGTTCAACTCTGTTAGTTGAATGCACAGAACAGAAAGAAGTTTCATACAATGCTTCTGTGTAGTTTATATTTGAATATATTCTTTTTTCCACTATTACCCACTTAGCGCTACGAATGTCCAGTTGCATTTTCTACAGACAGAGTGTTTCAAAACTGCTCAATCAAAAGTATGGTTAAACTCTGTTAGCTGAATGCTCAGATCAGAAAGAAGTTTCACAGAATGCTTCTGTGTAGTTTATATTTGAATATATTCCTTTTTCCACTAATACTCTCTTAGCGCTCCAAATGTCCAGTTGCATTTTCTACAGAAAGAGAGTTCAGATCTGCTCAATCAAAAGTATGGTTTAACACTGTTAGCTGAATGCACAGATCAGAAAGAAGTTTCACCGAATGATTCTGTGTAGTTTATATTTGGAGACATTCCTTTTTCCACTATTACCCTCTTAGCGCTCCGAATCTCCACTTGCATTTTCTACAGAAAGAGTGTTTCAGAACGGCTCAATCAAAACTAAGGTTCAACTCTTTTAGTTGAATAAACAGAACAGAAAGAAGTTTCACACAATTCTTCTGTGTAGTTTTTATTTGTAGACATTCTTTTTCCCAATATAGGCCTCTTAGCGCTCAGAATGTCCAATTGCAGTTTCTACAGAAAGAGTGTTTCAGAACGGCTCAATCAAAAGTAAGGTTCAACTCTGTTAGTTGAATGCACAGAACAGAAAGAAGTTTCATACAATGCTTCTGTGTAGTTTATATTTGAACATATTCTTTTTTCCACTATTACCCACTTAGCGCTACGAATGTCCAGTTGCATTTTCTACAGACAGAGTGTTTCAAAACTGCTCAATCAAAAGTATGGTTTAACTCTGTTAGCTGAATGCTCAGATCAGAAAGAAGTTTCACAGAATGCTTCTGTGTAGTTTATATTTGAATATATTCCTTTTTCCACTACTACGCTCTTAGCGCTCCAAATGTCCAGTTGCATTTTCTACAGAAAGAGTGTTCAGATCTGCTCAATCAAAACTGTGGTTTAACACTGTTAGCTGAATGCACAGATCAGAAAGAAGTTTCACCGAATGATTCTGTGTAGTTTATATTTGAAGACATTCCTTTTTCCACTATTACCCTCTTAGCGCTCCGAATCTCCACTTGCATTTTCTACAAAAAGAGTGTTTCATAACTGCTCAATCAAAAATATGTTTTATCTCTGTTAACTGAATTTACAGATCAGAAATAAGTTTCACACAATGCATCTGTGTAGTTTTTATTTGAATATATTCTTTTTCAAAATGTAGGCCTCTTAGCGCTTAGCATGTCCAATTGCAGTTTCTACAGAAAGAGTGTTTCAGAACGGCTCAATCAAAAGTAAGGTTCAACTCTGTTAGTTGAATGCACAGAACAGAGAGAATTTTCACAGAATGCTACTGTGTAGTTTATATTTGAACATATTCTTTTTTCCACTATTACCCACTTAGCGCTACGAATGTCCAGTTGCATTTTCTACAGACAGAGTGTTTCAAAACTGCTCAATCAAAAGCATGGTTTAACTCTGTTAGCTGAATGCACAGATCAGAAAGAAGTTTCACAGAATGCTTCTGTGTAGTTTATATTTGAATATATTCCTTTTTCCACTACTACGCTCTTAGTGCTCCAAATGTCCAGTTGCATTTTCTACAGAAAGAGAGTTCAGATCTGCTCAATCAAAAGTATGGTTTAACACTGTTAGCTGAATGCACAGATCAGAAAGAAGTTTCACCGAATGATTCTGTGTAGTTTATATTTGGAGACATTCCTTTTTCCACTATTACCCTCTTAGCGCTCCGAATCTCCACTTGCATTTTCTACAGAAAGAGTGTTTCCGAACGGCTCAATCAAAACTAAGGTTCAACTCTTTTAGTTGAACAAACAGAACAGAAAGAAGTTTCACACAATTCTTCTGTGTAGTTTTTATTTGTAGATATTCTTTTTCCCAATATAGGCCTCTTAGCGCTCAGAATGTCCAATTGCAGTTTCTACAGAAAGAGTGTTTCAGAACGGCTCAATCAAAAGTAAGGTTCAACTCTGTTAGTTGAATGCACAGAACAGAAAGAAGTTTCATACAATGCTTCTGTGTAGTTTATATTTGAACATATTCTTTTTTCCACTATTACCCACTTAGCGCTACGAATGTCCAGTTGCATTTTCTTCAGACAGAGTGTTTCAAAACTGCTCAATCAAAAGTATGGTTTAACTCTGTTAGCTGAATGCTCAGATCAGAAAAAAGTTTCACAGAATGCTTCTGTGTAGTTTATATTTGAATATATTCCTTTTTCCACTACTACGCTCTTAGCGCTCCAAATGTCCAGTTGCATTTTCTACAGAAAGAGTGTTCAGATCTGCTCAATCAAAAGTATGGTTTAACTCTGTTAGCTGAATGCACAGATCAGAAAGAAGTTTCACCGAATGATTCTGTGTAGTTTATATTTGAAGACATTCCTTTTTCCAATATTACCCTCTTAGCGCTCCGAATCTCCACTTGCATTTTCTACAAAAAGAGTGTTTCATAACTGCTCAATCAAAAATATGTTTTATCTCTGTTAACTGAATTTACAGATCAGAAATAAGTTTCACAGAATGCATCTGTGTAGTTTTTATTTGAAGATACTCTTTTTCCCAATGTAGGCCTCTTAGCGCTTAGCATATCCAATTGCAGTTTCTACAGAAAGAGTGTTTCAGAACGGCTCAATCAAAAGTAAGGTTCAACTCTGTTAGTTGAATGCACAGAACAAAAAGAATTTTCACTGAATGCTACTGTGTAGTTTATATTTGAATATATTCCTTTTTCCACTATTACCCTCTTAGCGCTCCGAATGTCCACTTGCATTTTCTACAGAAAGAGTGTTCAGAACTGCGCAATCAAAAGTATGGTTTAACTCTGTTAGCTTAATGAACATATCAGAAATAAGTTTCACACAATGCTTCTGTGTAGTTTTTATTTGAAGATATTATTTTTCCCAATATAGGCCTCTTAGCGCTCAGAATGTCCAATTGCATTTTCTACAGAAAGAGTGTTTCAGAAAGGCTCAATCAAAAGTAAGGTTCAACTCTGTTAGTTGAATGCACAGAACAGAAAGAAGTTTCATACAATGCTTCTGTGTAGTTTATATTTGAACATATTCTTTTTTCCACTATTACCCACTTAGCGCTACGAATGTCCAGTTGCATTTTCTACAGACAGAGTGTTTCAAAACTGCTCAATCAAAAGTATGGTTTAACTCTGTTAGCTGAATGCTCAGATCAGAAAGAAGTTTCACAGAATGCTTCTGTGTAGTTTATATTTGAATATATTCCTTTTTCCACTACTACGCTCTTAGCGCTCCAAATGTCCAGTTGCATTTTCTACAGAAAGAGTGTTCAGATCTGCTCAATCAAAACTGTGGTTTAACACTGTTAGCTGAATGCACAGATCAGAAAGAAGTTTCACCGAATGATTCTGTGTAGTTTATATTTGAAGACATTCCTTTTTCCACTATTACCCTCTTAGCGCTCCGAATCTCCACTTGCATTTTCTACAAAAAGAGTGTTTCATAACTGCTCAATCAAAAATATGTTTTATCTCTGTTAACTGAATTTACAGATCAGAAATAAGTTTCACACAATGCATCTGTGTAGTTTTTATTTGAATATATTCTTTTTCAAAATGTAGGCCTCTTAGCGCTTAGCATGTCCAATTGCAGTTTCTACAGAAAGAGTGTTTCAGAACGGCTCAATCAAAAGTAAGGTTCAACTCTGTTAGTTGAATGCACAGAACAGAGAGAATTTTCACAGAATGCTACTGTGTAGTTTATATTTGAACATATTCTTTTTTCCACTATTACCCACTTAGCGCTACGAATGTCCAGTTGCATTTTCTACAGACAGAGTGTTTCAAAACTGCTCAATCAAAAGCATGGTTTAACTCTGTTAGCTGAATGCACAGATCAGAAAGAAGTTTCACAGAATGCTTCTGTGTAGTTTATATTTGAATATATTCCTTTTTCCACTACTACGCTCTTAGTGCTCCAAATGTCCAGTTGCATTTTCTACAGAAAGAGAGTTCAGATCTGCTCAATCAAAAGTATGGTTTAACACTGTTAGCTGAATGCACAGATCAGAAAGAAGTTTCACCGAATGATTCTGTGTAGTTTATATTTGGAGACATTCCTTTTTCCACTATTACCCTCTTAGCGCTCCGAATCTCCACTTGCATTTTCTACAGAAAGAGTGTTTCCGAACGGCTCAATCAAAACTAAGGTTCAACTCTTTTAGTTGAACAAACAGAACAGAAAGAAGTTTCACACAATTCTTCTGTGTAGTTTTTATTTGTAGATATTCTTTTTCCCAATATAGGCCTCTTAGCGCTCAGAATGTCCAATTGCAGTTTCTACAGAAAGAGTGTTTCAGAACGGCTCAATCAAAAGTAAGGTTCAACTCTGTTAGTTGAATGCACAGAACAGAAAGAAGTTTCATACAATGCTTCTGTGTAGTTTATATTTGAACATATTCTTTTTTCCACTATTACCCACTTAGCGCTACGAATGTCCAGTTGCATTTTCTTCAGACAGAGTGTTTCAAAACTGCTCAATCAAAAGTATGGTTTAACTCTGTTAGCTGAATGCTCAGATCAGAAAAAAGTTTCACAGAATGCTTCTGTGTAGTTTATATTTGAATATATTCCTTTTTCCACTACTACGCTCTTAGCGCTCCAAATGTCCAGTTGCATTTTCTACAGAAAGAGTGTTCAGATCTGCTCAATCAAAAGTATGGTTTAACTCTGTTAGCTGAATGCACAGATCAGAAAGAAGTTTCACCGAATGATTCTGTGTAGTTTATATTTGAAGACATTCCTTTTTCCAATATTACCCTCTTAGCGCTCCGAATCTCCACTTGCATTTTCTACAAAAAGAGTGTTTCATAACTGCTCAATCAAAAATATGTTTTATCTCTGTTAACTGAATTTACAGATCAGAAATAAGTTTCACAGAATGCATCTGTGTAGTTTTTATTTGAAGATACTCTTTTTCCCAATGTAGGCCTCTTAGCGCTTAGCATATCCAATTGCAGTTTCTACAGAAAGAGTGTTTCAGAACGGCTCAATCAAAAGTAAGGTTCAACTCTGTTAGTTGAATGCACAGAACAAAAAGAATTTTCACTGAATGCTACTGTGTAGTTTATATTTGAATATATTCCTTTTTCCACTATTACCCTCTTAGCGCTCCGAATGTCCACTTGCATTTTCTACAGAAAGAGTGTTCAGAACTGCGCAATCAAAAGTATGGTTTAACTCTGTTAGCTTAATGAACATATCAGAAATAAGTTTCACACAATGCTTCTGTGTAGTTTTTATTTGAAGATATTATTTTTCCCAATATAGGCCTCTTAGCGCTCAGAATGTCCAATTGCATTTTCTACAGAAAGAGTGTTTCAGAAAGGCTCAATCAAAAGTAAGGTTCAACTCTGTTAGTTGAATGCACAGAACAGAAAGAAGTTTCATACAATGCTTCTGTGTAGTTTATATTTGAACATATTCTTTTTTCCACTATTACCCACTTAGCACTACGAATGTCCAGTTGCATTTTCTACAGACAGAGTGTTTCAAAACTGCTCAATCAAAAGTATGGTTTAACTCTGTTAGCTGAATGCTCAGATCAGAAAGAAGTTTCACAGAATGCTTCTGTGTAGTTTATATTTGAATATATTCCTTTTTCCACTACTACGCTCTTAGCGCTCCAAATGTCCAGTTGCATTTTCTACAGAAAGAGTGTTCAGATCTGCTCAATCAAAAGTATGGTTTAACACTGTTAGCTGAATGCACAGATCAGAAAGAAGTTTCACCGAATGATTCTGTGTAGTTTATATTTGAAGACATTCCTTTTTCCACTATTACCCTCTTAGCGCTCCGAATCTCCACTTGCATTTTCTACAAAAAGAGTGTTTCATAACTGCTCAATCAAAAATATGTTTTATCTCTGTTAACTGAATTTACAGATCAGAAATAAGTTTCACACAATGCATCTGTGTAATTTTTATTTGAATATATTCTTTTTCAAAATGTAGGCCTCTTAGCGCTTAGCATGTCCAATTGCAGTTTCTACAGAAAGAGTGTTTCAGAACGGCTCAATCAAAAGTAAGGTTCAACTCTGTTAGTTGAATGCACAGAACAGAGAGAATTTTCACAGAATGCTACTGTGTAGTTTATATTTGAACATATTCTTTTTTCCACTATTACCCACTTAGCGCTACGAATGTCCAGTTGCATTTTCTACAGACAGAGTGTTTCAAAACTGCTCAATCAAAAGAATGGTTTAACTCTGTTAGCTGAATGCACAGATCAGAAAGAAGTTTCACAGAATGCTTCTGTGTAGTTTATATTTGAATATATTCCTTTTTCCACTACTACGCTCTTAGTGCTCCAAATGTCCAGTTGCATTTTCTACAGAAAGAGAGTTCAGATCTGCTCAATCAAAAGTATGGTTTAACACTGTTAGCTGAATGCACAGATCAGAAAGAATTTCACCGAATGATTCTGTGTAGTTTATATTTGGAGACATTCCTTTTTCCACTATTACCCTCTTAGCGCTCCGAATCTCCACTTGCATTTTCTACAGAAAGAGTGTTTCCGAACGGCTCAATCAAAACTAAGGTTCAACTCTTTTAGTTGAACAAACAGAACAGAAAGAAGTTTCACACAATTCTTCTGTGTAGTTTTTATTTGTAGATATTCTTTTTCCCAATATAGGCCTCTTAGCGCTCAGAATGTCCAATTGCAGTTTCTACAGAAAGAGTGTTTCAGAACGGCTCAATCAAAAGTAAGGTTCAACTCTGTTAGTTGAATGCACAGAACAGAAAGAAGTTTCATACAATGCTTCTGTGTAGTTTATATTTGAACATATTCTTTTTTCCACTATTACCCACTTAGCGCTACGAATGTCCAGTTGCATTTTCTACAGACAGAGTGTTTCAAAACTGCTCAATCAAAAGTATGGTTTAACTCTGTTAGCTGAATGCTCAGATCAGAAAAAAGTTTCACAGAATGCTTCTGTGTAGTTTATATTTGAATATATTCCTTTTTCCACTACTACGCTCTTAGCGCTCCAAATGTCCAGTTGCATTTTCTACAGAAAGAGTGTTCAGATCTGCTCAATCAAAAGTATGGTTTAACTCTGTTAGCTGAATGCACAGATCAGAAAGAAGTTTCACCGAATGATTCTGTGTAGTTTATATTTGAAGACATTCCTTTTTCCAATATTACCCTCTTAGCGCTCCGAATCTCCACTTGCATTTTCTACAAAAAGAGTGTTTCATAACTGCTCAATCAAAAATATGTTTTATCTCTGTTAACTGAATTTACAGATCAGAAATAAGTTTCACAGAATGCATCTGTGTAGTTTTTATTTGAAGATACTCTTTTTCCCAATGTAGGCCTCTTAGCGCTTAGCATATCCAATTGCAGTTTCTACAGAAAGAGTGTTTCAGAACGGCTCAATCAAAAGTAAGGTTCAACTCTGTTAGTTGAATGCACAGAACAAAAAGAATTTTCACTGAATGCTACTGTGTAGTTTATATTTGAATATATTCCTTTTTCCACTATTACCCTCTTAGCGCTCCGAATGTCCACTTGCATTTTCTACAGAAAGAGTGTTCAGAACTGCGCAATCAAAAGTATGGTTTAACTCTGTTAGCTTAATGAACATATCAGAAATAAGTTTCACACAATGCTTCTGTGTAGTTTTTATTTGAAGATATTATTTTTCCCAATATAGGCCTCTTAGCGCTCAGAATGTCCAATTGCATTTTCTACAGAAAGAGTGTTTCAGAAAGGCTCAATCAAAAGTAAGGTTCAACTCTGTTAGTTGAATGCACAGAACAGAAACAAGTTTCATACAATGCTTCTGTGTAGTTTATATTTGAACATATTCTTTTTTCCACTATTACCCACTTAGCGCTACGAATGTCCAGTTGCATTTCCTACAGACAGAGTGTTTCAAAACTGCTCAATCAAAAGTATGGTTTAACTCTGTTAGCTGAATGCTCAGATCAGAAAGAAGTTTCACAGAATGCTTCTGTGTAGTTTATATTTGAATATATTCCTTTTTCCACTACTACGCTCTTAGCGCTCCAAATGTCCAGTTGCATTTTCAACAGAAAGAGTGTTCTGATCTGCTCAATCAAAAGTATGGTTTAACTCTGTTAGCTGAATGCACAGATCAGAAAGAAGTTTCACCGAATGATTCTGTTTAGTTTATATTTGAAGACATTCCTTTTTCCACTATTAACCTCTTAGCGCTCCGAATCTCCACTTGCATTTTCTACAAAAAGAGTGTTTCATAACTGCTCAATCAAAATTATGTTTTATCTCTGTTAACTGAATTTACAGATCAGAAATAAGTTTCACAGAGTGCATCTGTGTAGTTTTTATTTGAAGATATTCTTTTTCCCAATGTAGGCCTCTTAGCGCTTAGCATGTCCAATTGCACTTTCTACAGAAAGAGTGTTTCAGAACGGCTCAATCAAAAGTAAGGTTCAACTCTGTTAGTTGAATGCACAGAACAGAAAGAATTTTCACAGAATGCTACTGTGTAGTTTATATTTGAATATATTCCTTTTTCCACTATTACCCTCTTAGCGCTCCGAATGTCCACTTGCATTTTCTACAGAAAGAGTGTTCAGAACTGCGCAATCAAAAGTATGGTTTAACTGTGTTAGCTTAATGAACATATCAGAAATAAGTTTCACACAATGCTTCTGTGTAGTTTTTATTTGAAGATATTATTTTTCCCAATATAGGCCTCTTAGCGCTCAGAATGTCCAATTGCAGTTTCTACAGAAAGAGTGTTTCAGAAAGGCTCAATCAAAAGTAAGGTTCAACTCTGTTAGTTGAATGCACAGAACAGAAAGAAGTTTCATACAATGCTTCTGTGTAGTTTATATTTGAACATATTCTTTTTTCCACTATTACCCACTTAGCGCTACGAATGTCCAGTTGCATTTTCTGCAGACAGAGTGTTTCAAAACTGCTCAATCAAAGGTATGGTTAAACTCTGTTAGCTGAATGCTCAGATCAGAAAGAAGTTTCACAGAATGCTTCTGTGTAGTTTATATTTGAAAATATTCCTTTTTCCACTACTACTCTCTTAGCGCTCCAAATGTCCAGTTGCATTTTCTACAGAAAGAGAGTTCAGATTTGCTCAATCAAAAGTATGGTTTAACTCTGTTAGCTGAATGCACAGATCAGAAAGAAGTTTCACCGAATGATTCTGTGTAGTTTATATTTGGAGACATTCCTTTTTCCACTATTACCCTCTTAGCGCTCCGAATCTCCACTTGCATTTTCTACAGAAAGAGTGTTTCAGAACGGCTCAATCAAAACTAAGGTTCAACTCTTTTAGTTGAACAAACAGAACAGAAAGAAGTTTCACACAATTCTTCTGTGTAGTTTTTATTTGTAGACATTCTTTTTCCCAATATAGGCCTCTTAGCGCTCAGAATGTCCAATTGCAGTTTCTACAGAAAGAGTGTTTCAGAACGGCTCAATCAAAAGTAAGGTTCAACTCTGTTAGTTGAATGCACAGAACAGAAAGAAGTTTCATACAATGCTTCTGTGTAGTTTATATTTGAACATATTCTTTTTTCCACTCTTACCCACTTAGCGCTACGAATGTCCAGTTGCATTTTCTACAGACAGAGTGTTTCAAAACTGCTCAATCAAAATTATGGTTTAACTCTGTTAGCTGAATGCTCAGATCAGAAAGAAGTTTCACAGAATGCTTCTGTGTAGTTTATACTTGAATATATTCCTTTTTCCACTACTACGCTCTTAGCGCTCCAAATGTCCAGTTGCATTTTCAACAGAAAGAGTGTTCAGATCTGCTCAATCAAAAGTATGGTTTAACTCTGTTAGCTGAATGCACAGAACAGAAAGAAGTTTCACCGAATGATTCTGTCTAGTTTATATTTGAAGACATTACTTTTTCCACTATTACCCTCTTAGCGCTCCGAATCTCCACTTGCATTTTCTACAAAAAGAGTGTTTCATAACTGCTCAATCAAAAATATGTTTTATCTCTGTTAACTGAATTTACAGATCAGAAATAAGTTTCACAGAATGCATCTGTGTAGTTTTTATTTGAAGATATTCTTTTTCCCAATGTAGGCCTCTTAGCGCTTAGCATGTCCAATAGCAGTTTCTACAGAAAGAGTGTTTCAGAACGGCTCAATCAAAAGTAAGGTTCAACTCTGTTAGTTGAATGCACAGAACAGAAAGAATTTTCACAGAATGCTACTGTGTAGTTTATATTTGAATATATTCCTTTTTCCATTATTACCCTCTTAGCGCTCCGAATGTCCACTTGCATTTTCTACAGAAAGAGTGTTCAGAACTGCGCAATCAAAAGTATGGTTTAACTCTGTTAGCTTAATGAACATATCAGAAATAAGTTTCACACAATGCTTCTGTGTAGTTTTTATTTGAAGATATTATTTTTCCCAATAGAGGCCTCTTAGCGCTCAGAATGTCCAATTGCAGTTTCTACAGAAAAAGTGTTTCAGAAAGGCTCAATCAAAAGTAAGGTTCAACTCTGTTAGTTGAATGCACAGAACAGAAAGTAGTTTCATACAATGCTTCTGTGTAGTTTATATTTGAACATATTCTTTTTTCCACTATTACCCACTTAGCGCTACGAATGTCCAGTTGCATTTTCTACAGACAGAGTGTTTCAAAACTGCTCAATCAAAAGTATGGTTTAACTCTGTTAGCTGAATGCTCAGATCAGAAAGAAGTTTCACAGAATGCTTCTGTGTAGTTTATATTTGAATATATTCCTTTTTCCACTACTACGCTCTTAGCGCTCCAAATGTCCAGTTGCATTTTCAACAGAAAGAGTGTTCAGATCTGCTCAATCAAAAGTATGGTTTAACTCTGTTAGCTGAATGCACAGATCAGAAAGAAGTTTCACCGAATGATTCTGTGTAGTTTATATTTGAAGACATTCCTTTTTCCACTATTACCCTCTTAGCGCTCCGAATCTCCACTTGCATTTTCTACAAAAAGAGTGTTTCATAACTGCTCAATCAAAAATATGTTTTATCTCTGTTAACTGAATTTACAGATCAGAAATAAGTTTCACAGAGTGCATCTGTGTAGTTTTTATTTGAAGATATTCTTTTTCCCAATGTATGCCTCCTGGCGCTTAGCATGTCCAATTGCAGTTTCTACAGAAAGAGTGTTTCAGAACGGCTCAATCAAAAGTAAGGTTCAACTCTGTTAGTTGAATGCACAGAACAGAAAGAATTTTCACAGAATGCTACTGTGTAGTTTATATTTGAATATATTCCTTTTTCCACTATTACCCTCTTAGCGCTCCGAATGTCCACTTGCATTTTCTACAGAAAGAATGTTCGGAACTGCGCAATCAAAAGTATGGTTTAACTGTGTTAGCTTAATGAACATATCAGAAATAAGTTTCACACAATGCTTCTGTGTAGTTTTTATTTGAAGATATTATTTTTCCCAATAGAGGCCTCTTAGCGCTCAGAATGTCCAATTGCAGTTTCTACAGAAAGAGTGTTTCAGAAAGGCTCAATCAAAAGTAAGGTTCAACTCTGTTAGTTGAATGCACAGAACAGAAAGAAGTTTCATACAATGCTTCTGTGTAGTTTATATTTGAACATATTCTTTTTTCCACTATTACCCACTTAGCGCTACGAATGTCCAGTTGCATTTTCTACAGACAGAGTGTTTCAAAACTGCTCAATCAAAGGTATGGTTAAACTCTGTTAGCTGAATGCTCAGATCAGAAAGAAGTTTCACAGAATGCTTCTGTGTAGTTTATATTTGAATATATTCCTTTTTCCACTACTACTCTCTTAGCGCTCCAAATGTCCAGTTGCATTTTCTACAGAAAGAGAGTTCAGATTTGCTCAATCAAAAGTATGGTTTAACTCTGTTAGCTGAATGCACAGATCAGAAAGAAGTTTCACCGAATGATTCTGTGTAGTTTATATTTGGAGACATTCCTTTTTCCACTATTACCCTCTTAGCGCTCCGAATCTCCACTTGCATTTTCTACAGAAAGAGTGTTTCAGAACGACTCAATCAAAACTAAGGTTCAACTCTTTTAGTTGAACAAACAGAACAGAAAGAAGTTTCACACAATTCTTCTGTGTAGTTTTTATTTGTAGACATTCTTTTTCCCAATATAGGCCTCTTAGCGCTCAGAATGTCCAATTGCAGTTTCTACAGAAAGAGTGTTTCAGAACGGCTCAATCAAAAGTAAGGTTCAACTCTGTTAGTTGAATGCACAGAACAGAAAGAAGTTTCATACAATGCTTCTGTGTAGTTTATATTTGAACATATTCTTTTTTCCACTCTTACCCACTTAGCGCTACGAATGTCCAGTTGCATTTTCTACAGACAGAGTGTTTCAAAACTGCTCAATCAAAATTATGGTTTAACTCTGTTAGCTGAATGCTCAGATCAGAAAGAAGTTTCACAGAATGCTTCTGTGTAGTTTATACTTGAATATATTCCTTTTTCCACTACTACGCTCTTAGCGCTCCAAATGTCCAGTTGCATTTTCAACAGAAAGAGTGTTCAGATCTGCTCAATCAAAAGTATGGTTTAACTCTGTTAGCTGAATGCACAGAACAGAAAGAAGTTTCACCGAATGATTCTGTCTAGTTTATATTTGAAGACATTACTTTTTCCACTATTACACTCTTAGCGCTCCGAATCTCCACTTGCATTTTCTACAAAAAGAGTGTTTCATAACTGCTCAATCAAAAATATGTTTTATCTCTGTTAACTGAATTTACAGATCAGAAATAAGTTTCACAGAGTGCATCTGTGTAGTTTTTATTTGAAGATATTCTTTTTCCCAATGTAGGCCTCTTAGCGCTTAGCATGTCCAATAGCAGTTTCTACAGAAAGAGTGTTTCAGAACGGCTCAATCAAAAGTAAGTTTCAACTCTGTTAGTTGAATGCACAGAACAGAAAGAATTTTCACAGAATGCTACTGTGTAGTTTATATTTGAATATATTCCTTTTTCCATTATTACCCTCTTAGCGCTCCGAATGTCCACTTGCATTTTCTACAGAAAGAGTGTTCAGAACTGCGCAATCAAAAGTATGGTTTAACTCTGTTAGCTTAATGAACATATCAGAAATAAGTTTCACACAATGCTTCTGTGTAGTTTTTATTTGAAGATATTATTTTTCCCAATAGAGGCCTCTTAGCGCTCAGAATGTCCAATTGCAGTTTCTACAGAAAAAGTGTTTCAGAAAGGCTCAATCAAAAGTAAGGTTCAACTCTGTTAGTTGAATGCACAGAACAGAAAGTAGTTTCATACAATGCTTCTGTGTAGTTTATATTTGAACATATTCTTTTTTCCACTATTACCCACTTAGCGCTACGAATGTCCAGTTGCATTTTCTACAGACAGAGTGTTTCAAAACTGCTCAATCAAAAGTATGGTTTAACTCTGTTAGCTGAATGCTCAGATCAGAAAGAAGTTTCACAGAATGCTTCTGTGTAGTTTATATTTGAATATATTCCTTTTTCCACTACTACGCTCTTAGCGCTCCAAATGTCCAGTTGCATTTTCAACAGAAAGAGTGTTCAGATCTGCTCAATCAAAAGTATGGTTTAACTCTGTTAGCTGAATGCACAGATCAGAAAGAAGTTTCACCGAATGATTCTGTGTAGTTTATATTTGAAGACATTCCTTTTTCCACTATTACCCTCTTAGCGCTCCGAATCTCCACTTGCATTTTCTACAAAAAGAGTGTTTCATAACTGCTCAATCAAAAATATGTTTTATCTCTGTTAACTGAATTTACAGATCAGAAATAAGTTTCACAGAGTGCATCTGTGTAGTTTTTATTTGAAGATATTCTTTTTCCCAATGTATGCCTCCTGGCGCTTAGCATGTCCAATTGCAGTTTCTACAGAAAGAGTGTTTCAGAACGGCTCAATCAAAAGTAAGGTTCAACTCTGTTAGTTGAATGCACAGAACAGAAAGAATTTTCACAGAATGCTACTGTGTAGTTTATATTTGAATATATTCCTTTTTCCACTATTACCCTCTTAGCGCTCCGAATGTCCACTTGCATTTTCTACAGAAAGAATGTTCGGAACTGCGCAATCAAAAGTATGGTTTAACTCTGTTAGCTTAATGAACATATCAGAAATAAGTTTCACACAATGCTTCTGTGTAGTTTTTATTTGAAGATATTATTTTTCCCAATATAGGCCTCTTAGCGCTCAGAATGTCCAATTGCAGTTTCTACAGAAAGAGTGTTTCAGAAAGGCTCAATCAAAAGTAAGGTTCAACTCTGTTAGTTGAATGCACAGAACAGAAAGAAGTTTCATACAATGCTTCTGTGTAGTTTATATTTGAACATATTCTTTTTTCCACTATTACCCACTTAGCGCTACGAATGTCCAGTTGCATTTTCTACAGACAGAGTGTTTCAAAACTGCTCAATCAAAGGTATGGTTAAACTCTGTTAGCTGAATGCTCAGATCAGAAAGAAGTTTCACAGAATGCTTCTGTGTAGTTTATATTTGAATATATTCCTTTTTCCACTACTACTCTCTTAGCGCTCCAAATGTCCAGTTGCATTTTCTACAGAAAGAGAGTTCAGATTTGCTCAATCAAAAGTATGGTTTAACTCTGTTAGCTGAATGCACAGATCAGAAAGAAGTTTCACCGAATGATTCTGTGTAGTTTATATTTGGAGACATTCCTTTTTCCACTATTACCCTCTTAGCGCTCCGAATCTCCACTTGCATTTTCTACAGAAAGAGTGTTTCAGAACGGCTCAATCAAAACTAAGGTTCAACTCTTTTAGTTGAACAAACAGAACAGAAAGAAGTTTCACACAATTCTTCTGTGTAGTTTTTATTTGTAGACATTCTTTTTCCCAATATAGGCCTCTTAGCGCTCAGAATGTCCAATTGCAGTTTCTACAGAAAGAGTGTTTCAGAACGGCTCAATCAAAAGTAAGGTTCAACTCTGTTAGTTGAATGCACAGAACAGAAAGAAGTTTCATACAATGCTTCTGTGTAGTTTATATTTGAACATATTCTTTTTTCCACTCTTACCCACTTAGCGCTACGAATGTCCAGTTGCATTTTCTACAGACAGAGTGTTTCAAAACTGCTCAATCAAAATTATGGTTTAACTCTGTTAGCTGAATGCTCAGATCAGAAAGAAGTTTCACAGAATGCTTCTGTGTAGTTTATACTTGAATATATTCCTTTTTCCACTACTACGCTCTTAGCGCTCCAAATGTCCAGTTGCATTTTCAACAGAAAGAGTGTTCAGATCTGCTCAATCAAAAGTATGGTTTAACTCTGTTAGCTGAATGCACAGAACAGAAAGAAGTTTCACCGAATGATTCTGTCTAGTTTATATTTGAAGACATTACTTTTTCCACTATTACACTCTTAGCGCTCCGAATCTCCACTTGCATTTTCTACAAAAAGAGTGTTTCATAACTGCTCAATCAAAAATATGTTTTATCTCTGTTAACTGAATTTACAGATCAGAAATAAGTTTCACAGAGTGCATCTGTGTAGTTTTTATTTGAAGATATTCTTTTTCCCAATGTAGGCCTCTTAGCGCTTAGCATGTCCAATAGCAGTTTCTACAGAAAGAGTGTTTCAGAACGGCTCAATCAAAAGTAAGTTTCAACTCTGTTAGTTGAATGCACAGAACAGAAAGAATTTTCACAGAATGCTACTGTGTAGTTTATATTTGAATATATTCCTTTTTCCATTATTACCCTCTTAGCGCTCCGAATGTCCACTTGCATTTTCTACAGAAAGAGTGTTCAGAACTGCGCAATCAAAAGTATGGTTTAACTCTGTTAGCTTAATGAACATATCAGAAATAAGTTTCACACAATGCTTCTGTGTAGTTTTTATTTGAAGATATTATTTTTCCCAATAGAGGCCTCTTAGCGCTCAGAATGTCCAATTGCAGTTTCTACAGAAAAAGTGTTTCAGAAAGGCTCAATCAAAAGTAAGGTTCAACTCTGTTAGTTGAATGCACAGAACAGAAAGTAGTTTCATACAATGCTTCTGTGTAGTTTATATTTGAACATATTCTTTTTTCCACTATTACCCACTTAGCGCTACGAATGTCCAGTTGCATTTTCTACAGACAGAGTGTTTCAAAACTGCTCAATCAAAAGTATGGTTTAACTCTGTTAGCTGAATGCTCAGATCAGAAAGAAGTTTCACAGAATGCTTCTGTGTAGTTTATATTTGAATATATTCCTTTTTCCACTACTACGCTCTTAGCGCTCCAAATGTCCAGTTGCATTTTCAACAGAAAGAGTGTTCAGATCTGCTCAATCAAAAGTATGGTTTAACTCTGTTAGCTGAATGCACAGATCAGAAAGAAGTTTCACCGAATGATTCTGTGTAGTTTATATTTGAAGACATTCCTTTTTCCACTATTACCCTCTTAGCGCTCCGAATCTCCACTTGCATTTTCTACAAAAAGAGTGTTTCATAACTGCTCAATCAAAAATATGTTTTATCTCTGTTAACTGAATTTACAGATCAGAAATAAGTTTCACAGAGTGCATCTGTGTAGTTTTTATTTGAAGATATTCTTTTTCCCAATGTATGCCTCCTGGCGCTTAGCATGTCCAATTGCAGTTTCTACAGAAAGAGTGTTTCAGAACGGCTCAATCAAAAGTAAGGTTCAACTCTGTTAGTTGAATGCACAGAACAGAAAGAATTTTCACAGAATGCTACTGTGTAGTTTATATTTGAATATATTCCTTTTTCCACTATTACCCTCTTAGCGCTCCGAATGTCCACTTGCATTTTCTACAGAAAGAATGTTCGGAACTGCGCAATCAAAAGTATGGTTTAACTCTGTTAGCTTAATGAACATATCAGAAATAAGTTTCACACAATGCTTCTGTGTAGTTTTTATTTGAAGATATTATTTTTCCCAATAGAGGCCTCTTAGCGCTCAGAATGTCCAATTGCAGTTTCTACAGAAAGAGTGTTTCAGAAAGGCTCAATCAAAAGTAAGGTTCAAATCTGTTAGTTGAATGCACAGAACAGAAAGAAGTTTCATACAATGCTTCTGTGTAGTTTATATTTGAACATATTCTTTTTTCCACTATTACCCACTTAGCGCTACGAATGTCCAGTTGCATTTTCTACAGACAGAGTGTTTCAAAACTGCTCAATCAAAAGTATGGTTTAACTCTGTTAGCTGAATGCTCAGATCAGAAAGAAGTTTCACAGAATGCTTCTGTGTAGTTTATATTTGAATATATTCCTTTTTCCACTACTACGCTCTTAGCGCTCCAAATGTCCAGTTGCATTTTCAACAGAAAGAGTGTTCAGATCTGCTCAATCAAAAGTATGGTTTAACTCTGTTAGCTGAATGCACAGATCAGAAAGAAGTTTCACCGAATGATTCTGTGTAGTTTATATTTGAAGACATTCCTTTTTCCACTATTACCCTCTTAGCGCTCCGAATCTCCACTTGCATTTTCTACAAAAAGAGTGTTTCATAACTGCTCAATCAAAAATATGTTTTATCTCTGTTAACTGAATTTACAGATCAGAAATAAGTTTCACAGAGTGCATCTGTGTAGTTTTTATTTGAAGATATTCTTTTTCCCAATGTATGCCTCCTGGCGCTTAGCATGTCCAATTGCAGTTTCTACAGAAAGAGTGTTTCAGAACGGCTCAATCAAAAGTAAGGTTCAACTCTGTTAGTTGAATGCACAGAACAGAAAGAATTTTCACAGAATGCTACTGTGTAGTTTATATTTGAATATATTCCTTTTTCCACTATTACCCTCTTAGCGCTCCGAATGTCCACTTGCATTTTCTACAGAAAGAATGTTCGGAACTGCGCAATCAAAAGTATGGTTTAACTCTGTTAGCTTAATGAACATATCAGAAATAAGTTTCACACAATGCTTCTGTGTAGTTTTTATTTGAAGATATTATTTTTCCCAATAGAGGCCTCTTAGCGCTCAGAATGTCCAATTGCAGTTTCTACAGAAAGAGTGTTTCAGAAAGGCTCAATCAAAAGTAAGGTTCAAATCTGTTAGTTGAATGCACAGAACAGAAAGAAGTTTCATACAATGCTTCTGTGTAGTTTATATTTGAACATATTCTTTTTTCCACTATTACCCACTTAGCGCTACGAATGTCCAGTTGCATTTTCTACAGACAGAGTGTTTCAAAACTGCTCAATCAAAAGTATGGTTTAACTCTGTTAGCTGAATGCTCAGATCAGAAAGAAGTTTCACAGAATGCTTCTGTGTAGTTTATATTTGAATATATTCCTTTTTCCACTACTACTCTCTTAGCGCTCCAAATGTCCAGTTGCATTTTCTACAGAAAGAGTGTTCAGATCTGCTCAATCGAAAGTATGGTTTAACTCTGTTAGCTGAATGCACAGATCAGAAAGAAGTTTCACAGAATGATTCTGTGTAGTTTATATTTGGAGACATTCCTTTTTCCACTATTACCCTCTTAGTGCTCCGAATCTCCACTTGCATTTTCTACAGAAAGAGTGTTTCAGAACGGCTCAATCAAAACTAAGGTTCAACTCTTTTAGTTGAACAAACAGAACAGAAAGAAGTTTCACACAATTCTTCTGTGAAGTTTTTATTTGTAGACATTCATTTCCCAATATAGGCCTCTTAGCGCTCAGAATGTCCAATTGCAGTTTCTACAGAAAGAGTGTTTCAGAACGGCTCAATCAAAAGTAAGGTTCAACTCTGTTAGTTGAATGCACAGAACAGAAAGATGTTTCATACAATGCTTCTGTGTAGTTTATATTTGAACATATTCTTTTTTCCACTATTACCCACTTAGCGCTACGAATGTCCAGTTGCATTTTCTACAGACAGAGTGTTTCAAAACTGCTCAATCAAAAGTATGGTTTAACTCTGTTAGCTGAATGCTCAGATCAGAAAGAAGTTTCACAGAATGCTTCTGTGTAGTTTATATTTGAATATATTCCTTTTTCCACTACTACGCTCTTAGCGCTCCAAATGTCCAGTTGCATTTTCAACAGAAAGAGTGTTCTGATCTGCTCAATCAAAAGTATGGTTTAACTCTGTTAGCTGAATGCACAGATCAGAAAGAAGTTTCACCGAATGATTCTGTTTAGTTTATATTTGAAGACATTCCTTTTTCCACTATTAACCTCTTAGCGCTCCGAATCTCCACTTGCATTTTCTACAAAAAGAGTGTTTCATAACTGCTCAATCAAAATTATGTTTTATCTCTGTTAACTGAATTTACAGATCAGAAATAAGTTTCACAGAGTGCATCTGTGTAGTTTTTATTTGAAGATATTCTTTTTCCCAATGTAGGCCTCTTAGCGCTTAGCATGTCCAATTGCAGTTTCTACAGAAAGAGTGTTTCAGAACGGCTCAATCAAAAGTAAGGTTCAACTCTGTTAGTTGAATGCACAGAACAGAAAGAATTTTCACAGAATGCTACTGTGTAGTTTATATTTGAATATATTCCTTTTTCCACTATTACCCTCTTAGCGCTCCGAATGTCCACTTGCATTTTCTACAGAAAGAGTGTTCAGAACTGCGCAATCAAAAGTATGGTTTAACTGTGTTAGCTTAATGAACATATCAGAAATAAGTTTCACACAATGCTTCTGTGTAGTTTTTATTTGAAGATATTATTTTTCCCAATATAGGCCTCTTAGCGCTCAGAATGTCCAATTGCAGTTTCTACAGAAAGAGTGTTTCAGAAAGGCTCAATCAAAAGTAAGGTTCAACTCTGTTAGTTGAATGCACAGAACAGAAAGAAGTTTCATACAATGCTTCTGTGTAGTTTATATTTGAACATATTCTTTTTTCCACTATTACCCACTTAGCGCTACGAATGTCCAGTTGCATTTTCTACAGACAGAGTGTTTCAAAACTGCTCAATCAAAGGTATGGTTAAACTCTGTTAGCTGAATGCTCAGATCAGAAAGAAGTTTCACAGAATGCTTCTGTGTAGTTTATATTTGAATATATTCCTTTTTCCACTACTACTCTCTTAGCGCTCCAAATGTCCAGTTGCATTTTCTACAGAAAGAGTGTTCAGATCTGCTCAATCGAAAGTATGGTTTAACTCTGTTAGCTGAATGCACAGATCAGAAAGAAGTTTCACAGAATGATTCTGTGTAGTTTATATTTGGAGACATTCCTTTTTCCACTATTACCCTCTTAGCGCTCCGAATCTCCACTTGCATTTTCTACAGAAAGAGTGTTTCAGAACGGCTCAATCTAAACTAAGGTTCAACTCTTTTAGTTGAACAAACAGAACAGAAAGAAGTTTCACACAATTCTTCTGTGAAGTTTTTATTTGTAGACATTCATTTCCCAATATAGGCCTCTTAGCGCTCAGAATGTCCAATTGCAGTTTCTACAGAAAGAGTGTTTCAGAACGGCTCAATCAAAAGTAAGGTTCAACTCTGTTAGTTGAATGCACAGAACAGAAAGATGTTTCATACAATGCTTCTGTGTAGTTTATATTTGAACATATTCTTTTTTCCACTATTACCCACTTAGCGCTACGAATGTCCAGTTGCATTTTCTACAGACAGAGTGTTTCAAAACTGCTCAATCAAAAGTATGGTTTAACTCTGTTAGCTGAATGCTCAGATCAGAAAGAAGTTTCACAGAATGCTTCTGTGTAGTTTATATTTGAATATATTCCTTTTTCCACTACTACGCTCTTAGCGCTCCAAATGTCCAGTTGCATTTTCAACAGAAAGAGTGTTCTGATCTGCTCAATGAAAAGTATGGTTTAACTCTGTTAGCTGAATGCACAGATCAGAAAGAAGTTTCACCGAATGATTCTGTTTAGTTTATATTTGAAGACATTCCTTTTTCCACTATTAACCTCTTAGCGCTCCGAATCTCCACTTGCATTTTCTACAAAAAGAGTGTTTCATAACTGCTCAATCAAAATTATGTTTTATCTCTGTTAACTGAATTTACAGATCAGAAATAAGTTTCACAGAGTGCATCTGTGTAGTTTTTATTTGAAGATATTCTTTTTCCCAATGTAGGCCTCTTAGCGCTTAGCATGTCCAATTGCAGTTTCTACAGAAAGAGTGTTTCAGAACGGCTCAATCAAAAGTAAGGTTCAACTCTGTTAGTTGAATGCACAGAACAGAAAGAATTTTCACAGAATGCTACTGTGTAGTTTATATTTGAATATATTCCTTTTTCCACTATTACCCTCTTAGCGCTCCGAATGTCCACTTGCATTTTCTACAGAAAGAGTGTTCAGAACTGCGCAATCAAAAGTATGGTTTAACTGTGTTAGCTTAATGAACATATCAGAAATAAGTTTCACACAATGCTTCTGTGTAGTTTTTATTTGAAGATATTATTTTTCCCAATATAGGCCTCTTAGCGCTCAGAATGTCCAATTGCAGTTTCTACAGAAAGAGTGTTTCAGAAAGGCTCAATCAAAAGTAAGGTTCAACTCTGTTAGTTGAATGCACAGAACAGAAAGAAGTTTCATACAATGCTTCTGTGTAGTTTATATTTGAACATATTCTTTTTTCCACTATTACCCACTTAGCGCTACGAATGTCCAGTTGCATTTTCTACAGACAGAGTGTTTCAAAACTGCTCAATCAAAGGTATGGTTAAACTCTGTTAGCTGAATGCTCAGATCAGAAAGAAGTTTCACAGAATGCTTCTGTGTAGTTTATATTTGAATATATTCCTTTTTCCACTACTACTCTCTTAGCGCTCCAAATGTCCAGTTGCATTTTCTACAGAAAGAGTGTTCAGATCTGCTCAATCGAAAGTATGGTTTAACTCTGTTAGCTGAATGCACAGATCAGAAAGAAGTTTCACAGAATGATTCTGTGTAGTTTATATTTGGAGACATTCCTTTTTCCACTATTACCCTCTTAGCGCTCCGAATCTCCACTTGCATTTTCTACAGAAAGAGTGTTTCAGAACGGCTCAATCAAAACTAAGGTTCAACTCTTTTAGTTGAACAAACAGAACAGAAAGAAGTTTCACACAATTCTTCTGTGAAGTTTTTATTTGTAGACATTCATTTCCCAATATAGGCCTCTTAGCGCTCAGAATGTCCAATTGCAGTTTCTACAGAAAGAGTGTTTCAGAACGGCTCAATCAAAAGTAAGGTTCAACTCTGTTAGTTGAATGCACAGAACAGAAAGATGTTTCATACAATGCTTCTGTGTAGTTTATATTTGAACATATTCTTTTTTCCACTATTACCCACTTAGCGCTACGAATGTCCAGTTGCATTTTCTACAGACAGAGTGTTTCAAAACTGCTCAATCAAAAGTATGGTTTAACTCTGTTAGCTGAATGCTCAGATCAGAAAGAAGTTTCACAGAATGCTTCTGTGTAGTTTATATTTGAATATATTCCTTTTTCCACTAATACGCTCTTAGCGCTCCAAATGTCCAGTTGCATTTTCAACAGAAAGAGTGTTCTGATCTGCTCAATCAAAAGTATGGTTTAACTCTGTTAGCTGAATGCACAGATCAGAAAGAAGTTTCACCGAATGATTCTGTTTAGTTTATATTTGAAGACATTCCTTTTTCCACTATTAACCTCTTAGCGCTCCGAATCTCCACTTGCATTTTCTACAAAAAGAGTGTTTCATAACTGCTCAATCAAAATTATGTTTTATCTCTGTTAACTGAATTTACAGATCAGAAATAAGTTTCACAGAGTGCATCTGTGTAGTTTTTATTTGAAGATATTCTTTTTCCCAATGTAGGCCTCTTAGCGCTTAGCATGTCCAATTGCAGTTTCTACAGAAAGAGTGTTTCAGAACGGCTCAATCAAAAGTAAGGTTCAACTCTGTTAGTTGAATGCACAGAACAGAAAGAATTTTCACAGAATGCTACTGTGTAGTTTATATTTGAATATATTCCTTTTTCCACTATTACCCTCTTAGCGCTCCGAATGTCCACTTGCATTTTCTACAGAAAGAGTGTTCAGAACTGCGCAATCAAAAGTATGGTTTAACTGTGTTAGCTTAATGAACATATCAGAAATAAGTTTCACACAATGCTTCTGTGTAGTTTTTATTTGAAGATATTATTTTTCCCAATATAGGCCTCTTAGCGCTCAGAATGTCCAATTGCAGTTTCTACAGAAAGAGTGTTTCAGAAAGGCTCAATCAAAAGTAAGGTTCAACTCTGTTAGTTGAATGCACAGAACAGAAAGAAGTTTCATACAATGCTTCTGTGTAGTTTATATTTGAACATATTCTTTTTTACACTATTACCCACTTAGCGCTACGAATGTCCAGTTGCATTTTCTACAGACAGAGTGTTTCAAAACTGCTCAATCAAAGGTATGGTTAAACTCTGTTAGCTGAATGCTCAGATCAGAAAGAAGTTTCACAGAATGCTTCTGTGTAGTTTATATTTGAATATATTCCTTTTTCCACTACTACTCTCTTAGCGCTCCAAATGTCCAGTTGCATTTTCTACAGAAAGAGAGTTCAGATTTGCTCAATCAAAAGTATGGTTTAACTCTGTTAGCTGAATGCACAGATCAGAAAGAAGTTTCACCGAATGATTCTGTGTAGTTTATATTTGGAGACATTCCTTTTTCCACTATTACCCTCTTAGCGCTCCGAATCTCCACTTGCATTTTCTACAGAAAGAGTGTTTCAGAACGGCTCAATCAAAACTAAGGTTCAACTCTTTTAGTTGAACAAACAGAACAGAAAGAAGTTTCACACAATTCTTCTGTGTAGTTTTTATTTGTAGACATTCTTTTTCCCAATATAGGCCTCTTAGCGCTCAGAATGTCCAATTGCAGTTTCTACAGAAAGAGTGTTTCAGAACGGCTCAATCAAAAGTAAGGTTCAACTCTGTTAGTTGAATGCACAGAACAGAAAGAAGTTTCATACAATGCTTCTGTGTAGTTTATATTTGAACATATTCTTTTTTCCACTCTTACCCACTTAGCGCTACGAATGTCCAGTTGCATTTTCTACAGACAGAGTGTTTCAAAACTGCTCAATCAAAATTATGGTTTAACTCTGTTAGCTGAATGCTCAGATCAGAAAGAAGTTTCACAGAATGCTTCTGTGTAGTTTATACTTGAATATATTCCTTTTTCCACTACTACGCTCTTAGCGCTCCAAATGTCCAGTTGCATTTTCAACAGAAAGAGTGTTCAGATCTGCTCAATCAAAAGTATGGTTTAACTCTGTTAGCTGAATGCACAGAACAGAAAGAAGTTTCACCGAATGATTCTGTCTAGTTTATATTTGAAGACATTACTTTTTCCACTATAACCCTCTTAGCGCTCCGAATCTCCACTTGCATTTTCTACAAAAAGAGTGTTTCATAACTGCTCAATCAAAAATATGTTTTATCTCTGTTAACTGAATTTACAGATCAGAAATAAGTTTCACAGAGTGCATCTGTGTAGTTTTTATTTGAAGATATTCTTTTTCCCAATGTAGGCCTCTTAGCGCTTAGCATGTCCAATGGCAGTTTCTACAGAAAGAGTGTTTCAGAACGGCTCAATCAAAAGTAAGGTTCAACTCTGTTAGTTGAATGCACAGAACAGAAAGAATTTTCACAGAATGCTACTGTGTAGTTTATATTTGAATATATTCCTTTTTCCATTATTACCCTCTTAGCGCTCCGAATGTCCACTTGCATTTTCTACAGAAAGAGTGTTCAGAACTGCGCAATCAAAAGTATGGTTTAACTCTGTTAGCTTAATGAACATATCAGAAATAAGTTTCACACAATGCTTCTGTGTAGTTTTTATTTGAAGATATTATTTTTCCCAATAGAGGCCTCTTAGCGCTCAGAATGTCCAATTGCAGTTTCTACAGAAAAAGTGTTTCAGAAAGGCTCAATCAAAAGTAAGGTTCAACTCTGTTAGTTGAATGCACAGAACAGAAAGTAGTTTCATACAATGCTTCTGTGTAGTTTATATTTGAACATATTCTTTTTTCCACTATTACCCACTTAGCGCTACGAATGTCCAGTTGCATTTTCTACAGACAGAGTGTTTCAAAACTGCTCAATCAAAAGTATGGTTTAACTCTGTTAGCTGAATGCTCAGATCAGAAAGAAGTTTCACAGAATGCTTCTGTGTAGTTTATATTTGAATATATTCCTTTTTCCACTACTACGCTCTTAGCGCTCCAAATGTCCAGTTGCATTTTCAACAGAAAGAGTGTTCAGATCTGCTCAATCAAAAGTATGGTTTAACTCTGTTAGCTGAATGCACAGATCAGAAAGAAGTTTCACCGAATGATTCTGTGTAGTTTATATTTGAAGACATTCCTTTTTCCACTATTACCCTCTTAGCGCTCCGAATCTCCACTTGCATTTTCTACAAAAAGAGTGTTTCATAACTGCTCAATCAAAAATATGTTTTATCTCTGTTAACTGAATTTACAGATCAGAAATAAGTTTCACAGAGTGCATCTGTGTAGTTTTTATTTGAAGATATTCTTTTTCCCAATGTATGCCTCCTGGCGCTTAGCATGTCCAATTGCAGTTTCTACAGAAAGAGTGTTTCAGAACGGCTCAATCAAAAGTAAGGTTCAACTCTGTTAGTTGAATGCACAGAACAGAAAGAATTTTCACAGAATGCTACTGTGTAGTTTATATTTGAATATATTCCTTTTTCCACTATTACCCTCTTAGCGCTCCGAATGTCCACTTGCATTTTCTACAGAAAGAATGTTCGGAACTGCGCAATCAAAAGTATGGTTTAACTCTGTTAGCTTAATGAACATATCAGAAATAAGTTTCACACAATGCTTCTGTGTAGTTTTTATTTGAAGATATTATTTTTCCCAATAGAGGCCTCTTAGCGCTCAGAATGTCCAATTGCAGTTTCTACAGAAAGAGTGTTTCAGAAAGGCTCAATCAAAAGTAAGGTTCAAATCTGTTAGTTGAATGCACAGAACAGAAAGAAGTTTCATACAATGCTTCTGTGTAGTTTATATTTGAACATATTCTTTTTTCCACTATTACCCACTTAGCGCTACGAATGTCCAGTTGCATTTTCTACAGACAGAGTGTTTCAAAACTGCTCAATCAAAAGTATGGTTTAACTCTGTTAGCTGAATGCTCAGATCAGAAAGAAGTTTCACAGAATGCTTCTGTGTAGTTTATATTTGAATATATTCCTTTTTCCACTACTACGCTCTTAGCGCTCCAAATGTCCAGTTGCATTTTCAACAGAAAGAGTGTTCAGATCTGCTCAATCAAAAGTATGGTTTAACTCTGTTAGCTGAATGCACAGATCAGAAAGAAGTTTCACCGAATGATTCTGTGTAGTTTATATTTGAAGACATTCCTTTTTCCACTATTACCCTCTTAGCGCTCCGAATCTCCACTTGCATTTTCTACAAAAAGAGTGTTTCATAACTGCTCAATCAAAAATATGTTTTATCTCTGTTAACTGAATTTACAGATCAGAAATAAGTTTCACAGAGTGCATCTGTGTAGTTTTTATTTGAAGATATTCTTTTTCCCAATGTATGCCTCCTGGCGCTTAGCATGTCCAATTGCAGTTTCTACAGAAAGAGTGTTTCAGAACGGCTCAATCAAAAGTAAGGTTCAACTCTGTTAGTTGAATGCACAGAACAGAAAGAATTTTCACAGAATGCTACTGTGTAGTTTATATTTGAATATATTCCTTTTTCCACTATTACCCTCTTAGCGCTCCGAATGTCCACTTGCATTTTCTACAGAAAGAATGTTCGGAACTGCGCAATCAAAAGTATGGTTTAACTCTGTTAGCTTAATGAACATATCAGAAATAAGTTTCACACAATGCTTCTGTGTAGTTTTTATTTGAAGATATTATTTTTCCCAATAGAGGCCTCTTAGCGCTCAGAATGTCCAATTGCAGTTTCTACAGAAAGAGTGTTTCAGAAAGGCTCAATCAAAAGTAAGGTTCAAATCTGTTAGTTGAATGCACAGAACAGAAAGAAGTTTCATACAATGCTTCTGTGTAGTTTATATTTGAACATATTCTTTTTTCCACTATTACCCACTTAGCGCTACGAATGTCCAGTTGCATTTTCTACAGACAGAGTGTTTCAAAACTGCTCAATCAAAAGTATGGTTTAACTCTGTTAGCTGAATGCTCAGATCAGAAAGAAGTTTCACAGAATGCTTCTGTGTAGTTTATATTTGAATATATTCCTTTTTCCACTACTACTCTCTTAGCGCTCCAAATGTCCAGTTGCATTTTCTACAGAAAGAGTGTTCAGATCTGCTCAATCGAAAGTATGGTTTAACTCTGTTAGCTGAATGCACAGATCAGAAAGAAGTTTCACAGAATGATTCTGTGTAGTTTATATTTGGAGACATTCCTTTTTCCACTATTACCCTCTTAGCGCTCCGAATCTCCACTTGCATTTTCTACAGAAAGAGTGTTTCAGAACGGCTCAATCAAAACTAAGGTTCAACTCTTTTAGTTGAACAAACAGAACAGAAAGAAGTTTCACACAATTCTTCTGTGAAGTTTTTATTTGTAGACATTCATTTCCCAATATAGGCCTCTTAGCGCTCAGAATGTCCAATTGCAGTTTCTACAGAAAGAGTGTTTCAGAACGGCTCAATCAAAAGTAAGGTTCAACTCTGTTAGTTGAATGCACAGAACAGAAAGATGTTTCATACAATGCTTCTGTGTAGTTTATATTTGAACATATTCTTTTTTCCACTATTACCCACTTAGCGCTACGAATGTCCAGTTGCATTTTCTACAGACAGAGTGTTTCAAAACTGCTCAATCAAAAGTATGGTTTAACTCTGTTAGCTGAATGCTCAGATCAGAAAGAAGTTTCACAGAATGCTTCTGTGTAGTTTATATTTGAATATATTCCTTTTTCCACTAATACGCTCTTAGCGCTCCAAATGTCCAGTTGCATTTTCAACAGAAAGAGTGTTCTGATCTGCTCAATCAAAAGTATGGTTTAACTCTGTTAGCTGAATGCACAGATCAGAAAGAAGTTTCACCGAATGATTCTGTTTAGTTTATATTTGAAGACATTCCTTTTTCCACTATTAACCTCTTAGCGCTCCGAATCTCCACTTGCATTTTCTACAAAAAGAGTGTTTCATAACTGCTCAATCAAAATTATGTTTTATCTCTGTTAACTGAATTTACAGATCAGAAATAAGTTTCACAGAGTGCATCTGTGTAGTTTTTATTTGAAGATATTCTTTTTCCCAATGT
Organism: Symphalangus syndactylus; assembly: GCF_028878055.3. Classification (NCBI taxonomy): domain Eukaryota; kingdom Metazoa; phylum Chordata; class Mammalia; order Primates; family Hylobatidae; genus Symphalangus; species Symphalangus syndactylus. The sequence goes on along the minus strand of NC_072445.2, from coordinate 78,057,602 downwards.
AGGCCTCTTAGCGCTTAGCATGTCCAATTGCAGTTTCTACAGAAAGAGTGTTTCAGAACGGCTCAATCAAAAGTAAGGTTCAACTCTGTTAGTTGAATGCACAGAACAGAAAGAATTTTCACAGAATGCTACTGTGTAGTTTATATTTGAATATATTCCTTTTTCCACTATTACCCTCTTAGCGCTCCGAATGTCCACTTGCATTTTCTACAGAAAGAGTGTTCAGAACTGCGCAATCAAAAGTATGGTTTAACTGTGTTAGCTTAATGAACATATCAGAAATAAGTTTCACACAATGCTTCTGTGTAGTTTTTATTTGAAGATATTATTTTTCCCAATATAGGCCTCTTAGCGCTCAGAATGTCCAATTGCAGTTTCTACAGAAAGAGTGTTTCAGAAAGGCTCAATCAAAAGTAAGGTTCAACTCTGTTAGTTGAATGCACAGAACAGAAAGAAGTTTCATACAATGCTTCTGTGTAGTTTATATTTGAACATATTCTTTTTTCCACTATTACCCACTTAGCGCTACGAATGTCCAGTTGCATTTTCTACAGACAGAGTGTTTCAAAACTGCTCAATCAAAGGTATGGTTAAACTCTGTTAGCTGAATGCTCAGATCAGAAAGAAGTTTCACAGAATGCTTCTGTGTAGTTTATATTTGAATATATTCCTTTTTCCACTACTACTCTCTTAGCGCTCCAAATGTCCAGTTGCATTTTCTACAGAAAGAGAGTTCAGATTTGCTCAATCAAAAGTATGGTTTAACTCTGTTAGCTGAATGCACAGATCAGAAAGAAGTTTCACCGAATGATTCTGTGTAGTTTATATTTGGAGACATTCCTTTTTCCACTATTACCCTCTTAGCGCTCCGAATCTCCACTTGCATTTTCTACAGAAAGAGTGTTTCAGAACGGCTCAATCAAAACTAAGGTTCAACTCTTTTAGTTGAACAAACAGAACAGAAAGAAGTTTCACACAATTCTTCTGTGTAGTTTTTATTTGTAGACATTCTTTTTCCCAATATAGGCCTCTTAGCGCTCAGAATGTCCAATTGCAGTTTCTACAGAAAGAGTGTTTCAGAACGGCTCAATCAAAAGTAAGGTTCAACTCTGTTAGTTGAATGCACAGAACAGAAAGAAGTTTCATACAATGCTTCTGTGTAGTTTATATTTGAACATATTCTTTTTTCCACTCTTACCCACTTAGCGCTACGAATGTCCAGTTGCATTTTCTACAGACAGAGTGTTTCAAAACTGCTCAATCAAAATTATGGTTTAACTCTGTTAGCTGAATGCTCAGATCAGAAAGAAGTTTCACAGAATGCTTCTGTGTAGTTTATACTTGAATATATTCCTTTTTCCACTACTACGCTCTTAGCGCTCCAAATGTCCAGTTGCATTTTCAACAGAAAGAGTGTTCAGATCTGCTCAATCAAAAGTATGGTTTAACTCTGTTAGCTGAATGCACAGAACAGAAAGAAGTTTCACCGAATGATTCTGTCTAGTTTATATTTGAAGACATTACTTTTTCCACTATTAACCTCTTAGCGCTCCGAATCTCCACTTGCATTTTCTACAAAAAGAGTGTTTCATAACTGCTCAATCAAAAATATGTTTTATCTCTGTTAACTGAATTTACAGATCAGAAATAAGTTTCACAGAGTGCATCTGTGTAGTTTTTATTTGAAGATATTCTTTTTCCCAATGTAGGCCTCTTAGCGCTTAGCATGTCCAATAGCAGTTTCTACAGAAAGAGTGTTTCAGAACGGCTCAATCAAAAGTAAGGTTCAACTCTGTTAGTTGAATGCACAGAACAGAAAGAATTTTCACAGAATGCTACTGTGTAGTTTATATTTGAATATATTCCTTTTTCCATTATTACCCTCTTAGCGCTCCGAATGTCCACTTGCATTTTCTACAGAAAGAGTGTTCAGAACTGCGCAATCAAAAGTATGGTTTAACTCTGTTAGCTTAATGAACATATCAGAAATAAGTTTCACACAATGCTTCTGTGTAGTTTTTATTTGAAGATATTATTTTTCCCAATAGAGGCCTCTTAGCGCTCAGAATGTCCAATTGCAGTTTCTACAGAAAAAGTGTTTCAGAAAGGCTCAATCAAAAGTAAGGTTCAACTCTGTTAGTTGAATGCACAGAACAGAAAGTAGTTTCATACAATGCTTCTGTGTAGTTTATATTTGAACATATTCTTTTTTCCACTATTACCCACTTAGCGCTACGAATGTCCAGTTGCATTTTCTACAGACAGAGTGTTTCAAAACTGCTCAATCAAAAGTATGGTTTAACTCTGTTAGCTGAATGCTCAGATCAGAAAGAAGTTTCACAGAATGCTTCTGTGTAGTTTATATTTGAATATATTCCTTTTTCCACTACTACGCTCTTAGCGCTCCAAATGTCCAGTTGCATTTTCAACAGAAAGAGTGTTCAGATCTGCTCAATCAAAAGTATGGTTTAACTCTGTTAGCTGAATGCACAGATCAGAAAGAAGTTTCACCGAATGATTCTGTGTAGTTTATATTTGAAGACATTCCTTTTTCCACTATTACCCTCTTAGCGCTCCGAATCTCCACTTGCATTTTCTACAAAAAGAGTGTTTCATAACTGCTCAATCAAAAATATGTTTTATCTCTGTTAACTGAATTTACAGATCAGAAATAAGTTTCACAGAGTGCATCTGTGTAGTTTTTATTTGAAGATATTCTTTTTCCCAATGTATGCCTCCTGGCGCTTAGCATGTCCAATTGCAGTTTCTACAGAAAGAGTGTTTCAGAACGGCTCAATCAAAAGTAAGGTTCAACTCTGTTAGTTGAATGCACAGAACAGAAAGAATTTTCACAGAATGCTACTGTGTAGTTTATATTTGAATATATTCCTTTTTCCACTATTACCCTCTTAGCGCTCCGAATGTCCACTTGCATTTTCTACAGAAAGAATGTTCGGAACTGCGCAATCAAAAGTATGGTTTAACTCTGTTAGCTTAATGAACATATCAGAAATAAGTTTCACACAATGCTTCTGTGTAGTTTTTATTTGAAGATATTATTTTTCCCAATAGAGGCCTCTTAGCGCTCAGAATGTCCAATTGCAGTTTCTACAGAAAGAGTGTTTCAGAAAGGCTCAATCAAAAGTAAGGTTCAAATCTGTTAGTTGAATGCACAGAACAGAAAGAAGTTTCATACAATGCTTCTGTGTAGTTTATATTTGAACATATTCTTTTTTCCACTATTACCCACTTAGCGCTACGAATGTCCAGTTGCATTTTCTACAGACAGAGTGTTTCAAAACTGCTCAATCAAAAGTATGGTTTAACTCTGTTAGCTGAATGCACAGATCAGAAAGAAGTTTCACCGAATGATTCTGTGTAGTTTATATTTGAAGACATTCCTTTTTCCACTATTACCCGCTTAGCGCTAAGAATCTCCACTTGCATTTTCTACAAAAAGAGTGTTTCATAACTGCTCAATCAAAAATATGTTTTATCTCTGTTAACTGAATTTACGGATCAGAAATAAGTTTCACAGAGTGCATCTGTGTAGTTTTTATTTGAAGATATTCTTTTTCCCAATGTATGCCTCCTGGCGCTTAGCATGTCCAATTGCAGTTTCTACAGAAAGAGTGTTTCAGAACGGCTCAATCAAAAGTAAGGTTCAACTCTGTTAGTTGAATGCACAGAACAGAAAGAATTTTCACAGAATGCTACTGTGTAGTTTATATTTGAATATATTCCTTTTTCCACTATTACCCTCTTAGCGCTCCGAATGTCCACTTGCATTTTCTACAGAAAGAATGTTCGGAACTGCGCAATCAAAAGTATGGTTTAACTCTGTTAGCTTAATGAACATATCAGAAATAAGTTTCACACAATGCTTCTGTGTAGTTTTTATTTGAAGATATTATTTTTCCCAATAGAGGCCTCTTAGCGCTCAGAATGTCCAATTGCAGTTTCTACAGAAAGAGTGTTTCAGAAAGGCTCAATCAAAAGTAAGGTTCAAATCTGTTAGTTGAATGCACAGAACAGAAAGAAGTTTCATACAATGCTTCTGTGTAGTTTATATTTGAACATATTCTTTTTTCCACTATTACCCACTTAGCGCTACGAATGTCCAGTTGCATTTTCTACAGACAGAGTGTTTCAAAACTGCTCAATCAAAAGTATGGTTTAACTCTGTTAGCTGAATGCTCAGATCAGAAAGAAGTTTCACAGAATGCTTCTGTGTAGTTTATATTTGAATATATTCCTTTTTCCACTACTACTCTCTTAGCGCTCCAAATGTCCAGTTGCATTTTCTACAGAAAGAGTGTTCAGATCTGCTCAATCGAAAGTATGGTTTAACTCTGTTAGCTGAATGCACAGATCAGAAAGAAGTTTCACAGAATGATTCTGTGTAGTTTATATTTGGAGACATTCCTTTTTCCACTATTACCCTCTTAGCGCTCCGAATCTCCACTTGCATTTTCTACAGAAAGAGTGTTTCAGAACGGCTCAATCAAAACTAAGGTTCAACTCTTTTAGTTGAACAAACAGAACAGAAAGAAGTTTCACACAATTCTTCTGTGAAGTTTTTATTTGTAGACATTCATTTCCCAATATAGGCCTCTTAGCGCTCAGAATGTCCAATTGCAGTTTCTACAGAAAGAGTGTTTCAGAACGGCTCAATCAAAAGTAAGGTTCAACTCTGTTAGTTGAATGCACAGAACAGAAAGATGTTTCATACAATGCTTCTGTGTAGTTTATATTTGAACATATTCTTTTTTCCACTATTACCCACTTAGCGCTACGAATGTCCAGTTGCATTTTCTACAGACAGAGTGTTTCAAAACTGCTCAATCAAAAGTATGGTTTAACTCTGTTAGCTGAATGCTCAGATCAGAAAGAAGTTTCACAGAATGCTTCTGTGTAGTTTATATTTGAATATATTCCTTTTTCCACTAATACGCTCTTAGCGCTCCAAATGTCCAGTTGCATTTTCAACAGAAAGAGTGTTCTGATCTGCTCAATCAAAAGTATGGTTTAACTCTGTTAGCTGAATGCACAGATCAGAAAGAAGTTTCACCGAATGATTCTGTTTAGTTTATATTTGAAGACATTCCTTTTTCCACTATTAACCTCTTAGCGCTCCGAATCTCCACTTGCATTTTCTACAAAAAGAGTGTTTCATAACTGCTCAATCAAAATTATGTTTTATCTCTGTTAACTGAATTTACAGATCAGAAATAAGTTTCACAGAGTGCATCTGTGTAGTTTTTATTTGAAGATATTCTTTTTCCCAATGTAGGCCTCTTAGCGCTTAGCATGTCCAATTGCAGTTTCTACAGAAAGAGTGTTTCAGAACGGCTCAATCAAAAGTAAGGTTCAACTCTGTTAGTTGAATGCACAGAACAGAAAGAATTTTCACAGAATGCTACTGTGTAGTTTATATTTGAATATATTCCTTTTTCCACTATTACCCTCTTAGCGCTCCGAATGTCCACTTGCATTTTCTACAGAAAGAGTGTTCAGAACTGCGCAATCAAAAGTATGGTTTAACTGTGTTAGCTTAATGAACATATCAGAAATAAGTTTCACACAATGCTTCTGTGTAGTTTTTATTTGAAGATATTATTTTTCCCAATATAGGCCTCTTAGCGCTCAGAATGTCCAATTGCAGTTTCTACAGAAAGAGTGTTTCAGAAAGGCTCAATCAAAAGTAAGGTTCAACTCTGTTAGTTGAATGCACAGAACAGAAAGAAGTTTCATACAATGCTTCTGTGTAGTTTATATTTGAACATATTCTTTTTTACACTATTACCCACTTAGCGCTACGAATGTCCAGTTGCATTTTCTACAGACAGAGTGTTTCAAAACTGCTCAATCAAAGGTATGGTTAAACTCTGTTAGCTGAATGCTCAGATCAGAAAGAAGTTTCACAGAATGCTTCTGTGTAGTTTATATTTGAATATATTCCTTTTTCCACTACTACTCTCTTAGCGCTCCAAATGTCCAGTTGCATTTTCTACAGAAAGAGAGTTCAGATTTGCTCAATCAAAAGTATGGTTTAACTCTGTTAGCTGAATGCACAGATCAGAAAGAAGTTTCACCGAATGATTCTGTGTAGTTTATATTTGGAGACATTCCTTTTTCCACTATTACCCTCTTAGCGCTCCGAATCTCCACTTGCATTTTCTACAGAAAGAGTGTTTCAGAACGGCTCAATCAAAACTAAGGTTCAACTCTTTTAGTTGAACAAACAGAACAGAAAGAAGTTTCACACAATTCTTCTGTGTAGTTTTTATTTGTAGACATTCTTTTTCCCAATATAGGCCTCTTAGCGCTCAGAATGTCCAATTGCAGTTTCTACAGAAAGAGTGTTTCAGAACGGCTCAATCAAAAGTAAGGTTCAACTCTGTTAGTTGAATGCACAGAACAGAAAGAAGTTTCATACAATGCTTCTGTGTAGTTTATATTTGAACATATTCTTTTTTCCACTCTTACCCACTTAGCGCTACGAATGTCCAGTTGCATTTTCTACAGACAGAGTGTTTCAAAACTGCTCAATCAAAATTATGGTTTAACTCTGTTAGCTGAATGCTCAGATCAGAAAGAAGTTTCACAGAATGCTTCTGTGTAGTTTATACTTGAATATATTCCTTTTTCCACTACTACGCTCTTAGCGCTCCAAATGTCCAGTTGCATTTTCAACAGAAAGAGTGTTCAGATCTGCTCAATCAAAAGTATGGTTTAACTCTGTTAGCTGAATGCACAGAACAGAAAGAAGTTTCACCGAATGATTCTGTCTAGTTTATATTTGAAGACATTACTTTTTCCACTATTACCCTCTTAGCGCTCCGAATCTCCACTTGCATTTTCTACAAAAAGAGTGTTTCATAACTGCTCAATCAAAAATATGTTTTATCTCTGTTAACTGAATTTACAGATCAGAAATAAGTTTCACAGAGTGCATCTGTGTAGTTTTTATTTGAAGATATTCTTTTTCCCAATGTAGGCCTCTTAGCGCTTAGCATGTCCAATAGCAGTTTCTACAGAAAGAGTGTTTCAGAACGGCTCAATCAAAAGTAAGGTTCAACTCTGTTAGTTGAATGCACAGAACAGAAAGAATTTTCACAGAATGCTACTGTGTAGTTTATATTTGAATATATTCCTTTTTCCATTATTACCCTCTTAGCGCTCCGAATGTCCACTTGCATTTTCTACAGAAAGAGTGTTCAGAACTGCGCAATCAAAAGTATGGTTTAACTCTGTTAGCTTAATGAACATATCAGAAATAAGTTTCACACAATGCTTCTGTGTAGTTTTTATTTGAAGATATTATTTTTCCCAATAGAGGCCTCTTAGCGCTCAGAATGTCCAATTGCAGTTTCTACAGAAAAAGTGTTTCAGAAAGGCTCAATCAAAAGTAAGGTTCAACTCTGTTAGTTGAATGCACAGAACAGAAAGTAGTTTCATACAATGCTTCTGTGTAGTTTATATTTGAACATATTCTTTTTTCCACTATTACCCACTTAGCGCTACGAATGTCCAGTTGCATTTTCTACAGACAGAGTGTTTCAAAACTGCTCAATCAAAAGTATGGTTTAACTCTGTTAGCTGAATGCTCAGATCAGAAAGAAGTTTCACAGAATGCTTCTGTGTAGTTTATATTTGAATATATTCCTTTTTCCACTACTACGCTCTTAGCGCTCCAAATGTCCAGTTGCATTTTCAACAGAAAGAGTGTTCAGATCTGCTCAATCAAAAGTATGGTTTAACTCTGTTAGCTGAATGCACAGATCAGAAAGAAGTTTCACCGAATGATTCTGTGTAGTTTATATTTGAAGACATTCCTTTTTCCACTATTACCCTCTTAGCGCTCCGAATCTCCACTTGCATTTTCTACAAAAAGAGTGTTTCATAACTGCTCAATCAAAAATATGTTTTATCTCTGTTAACTGAATTTACAGATCAGAAATAAGTTTCACAGAGTGCATCTGTGTAGTTTTTATTTGAAGATATTCTTTTTCCCAATGTATGCCTCCTGGCGCTTAGCATGTCCAATTGCAGTTTCTACAGAAAGAGTGTTTCAGAACGGCTCAATCAAAAGTAAGGTTCAACTCTGTTAGTTGAATGCACAGAACAGAAAGAATTTTCACAGAATGCTACTGTGTAGTTTATATTTGAATATATTCCTTTTTCCACTATTACCCTCTTAGCGCTCCGAATGTCCACTTGCATTTTCTACAGAAAGAATGTTCGGAACTGCGCAATCAAAAGTATGGTTTAACTCTGTTAGCTTAATGAACATATCAGAAATAAGTTTCACACAATGCTTCTGTGTAGTTTTTATTTGAAGATATTATTTTTCCCAATAGAGGCCTCTTAGCGCTCAGAATGTCCAATTGCAGTTTCTACAGAAAGAGTGTTTCAGAAAGGCTCAATCAAAAGTAAGGTTCAAATCTGTTAGTTGAATGCACAGAACAGAAAGAAGTTTCATACAATGCTTCTGTGTAGTTTATATTTGAACATATTCTTTTTTCCACTATTACCCACTTAGCGCTACGAATGTCCAGTTGCATTTTCTACAGACAGAGTGTTTCAAAACTGCTCAATCAAAAGTATGGTTTAACTCTGTTAGCTGAATGCACAGATCAGAAAGAAGTTTCACCGAATGATTCTGTGTAGTTTATATTTGAAGACATTCCTTTTTCCACTATTACCCGCTTAGCGCTAAGAATCTCCACTTGCATTTTCTACAAAAAGAGTGTTTCATAACTGCTCAATCAAAAATATGTTTTATCTCTGTTAACTGAATTTACGGATCAGAAATAAGTTTCACAGAGTGCATCTGTGTAGTTTTTATTTGAAGATATTCTTTTTCCCAATGTATGCCTCCTGGCGCTTAGCATGTCCAATTGCAGTTTCTACAGAAAGAGTGTTTCAGAACGGCTCAATCAAAAGTAAGGTTCAACTCTGTTAGTTGAATGCACAGAACAGAAAGAATTTTCACAGAATGCTACTGTGTAGTTTATATTTGAATATATTCCTTTTTCCACTATTACCCTCTTAGCGCTCCGAATGTCCACTTGCATTTTCTACAGAAAGAATGTTCGGAACTGCGCAATCAAAAGTATGGTTTAACTCTGTTAGCTTAATGAACATATCAGAAATAAGTTTCACACAATGCTTCTGTGTAGTTTTTATTTGAAGATATTATTTTTCCCAATAGAGGCCTCTTAGCGCTCAGAATGTCCAATTGCAGTTTCTACAGAAAGAGTGTTTCAGAAAGGCTCAATCAAAAGTAAGGTTCAAATCTGTTAGTTGAATGCACAGAACAGAAAGAAGTTTCATACAATGCTTCTGTGTAGTTTATATTTGAACATATTCTTTTTTCCACTATTACCCACTTAGCGCTACGAATGTCCAGTTGCATTTTCTACAGACAGAGTGTTTCAAAACTGCTCAATCAAAAGTATGGTTTAACTCTGTTAGCTGAATGCTCAGATCAGAAAGAAGTTTCACAGAATGCTTCTGTGTAGTTTATATTTGAATATATTCCTTTTTCCACTACTACGCTCTTAGCGCTCCAAATGTCCAGTTGCATTTTCAACAGAAAGAGTGTTCAGATCTGCTCAATCAAAAGTATGGTTTAACTCTGTTAGCTGAATGCACAGATCAGAAAGAAGTTTCACCGAATGATTCTGTGTAGTTTATATTTGAAGACATTCCTTTTTCCACTATTACCCTCTTAGCGCTCCGAATCTCCACTTGCATTTTCTACAAAAAGAGTGTTTCATAACTGCTCAATCAAAAATATGTTTTATCTCTGTTAACTGAATTTACAGATCAGAAATAAGTTTCACAGATTGCATCTGTGTAGTTTTTATTTGAAGATATTCTTTTTCCCAATGTATGCCTCCTGGCGCTTAGCATGTCCAATTGCAGTTTCTACAGAAAGAGTGTTTCAGAACGGCTCAATCAAAAGTAAGGTTCAACTCTGATAGTTGAATGCACAGAACAGAAAGAATTTTCACAGAATGCTACTGTGTAGTTTATATTTGAATATATTCCTTTTTCCACTATTACCCTCTTAGCGCTCCGAATGTCCACTTGCATTTTCTACAGAAAGAGTGTTCAGAACTGCGCAATCAAAAGTATGGTTTAACTCTGTTAGCTTAATGAACATATCAGAAATAAGTTTCACACAATGCTTCTGTGTAGTTTTTATTTGAAGATATTATTTTTCCCAATAGAGGCCTCTTAGCGCTCAGAATGTCCAATTGCAGTTTCTACAGAAAGAGTGTTTCAGAAAGGCTCAATCAAAATTAAGGTTCAACTCTGTTAGTTGAATGCACAGAACAGAAAGTAGTTGCATACAATTCTTCTGTGTAGTTTATATTTGAACATATTCTTTTTTCCACTATTACCCACTTAGCGCTACGAATGTCCAGTTGCATTTTCTACAGAGTGTTTCAAAACTGCTCAATAAAATGTATGGTTTAACTCTGTTAGGTGAATGCTCAGATCAGAAAGAAGTTTCACAGAATGTTTCTGTGTAGTTTATATTTGAATATATTCCTTTTTCCACTACTACTCTCTTAGCGCTCCAAATGTCCAGTTGCATTTTCTACAGAAAGAGAGTTCAGATCTGCTCAATCAAAAGTATGGTTTAACTCTGTTAGCTGAATTCACAGATCAGAAAGAAGTTTCACAGAATGATTCTGTGTAGTTTATATTTGGAGACATTCCTTTTTCCACTATTACCCTCTTAGCGCTCCGAATCTCCACTTGCATTTTCTACAGAAAGAGTGTTTCAAAACGGCTCAATCAAAACTAAGGTTCAACTCTTTTAGTTGAACAAACAGAACAGAAAGGAGTTTCACACAATTCTTCTGTGTAGTTTTTATTTGTAGACATTCTTTTTCCCAATATAGGCCTCTTAGCGCTCAGAATGTCCAATTGCAGTTTCTACAGAAAGAGTGTTTCAGAACGGCTCAATCAAAAGTAAGGTTCAACTCTGTTAGTTGAATGCACAGAACACAAAGAAGTTTCATACAATGCTTCTGTGTAGTTCATATTTGAACATATTCTTTTTTCCACTATTACCCACTTAGCGCTACGAATGTCCAGTTGCATTTTCTACAGACAGAGTGTTTCAAAACTGCTCAATCAAAAGTATGGTTTAACTCTGTTAGCTGAATGCTCAGATCAGAAAGAAGTTTCACAGAATGCTTCTGTGTAGTTCATATTTGAATATATTCCTTTTTCCACTACTACGCTCTTAGCGCTCGAAATGTCCAGTTGCATTTTCTACAGAAAGAGTGTTCAGATCTGCTCAATCAAAAGTATGGTTTAACTCTGTTAGCTGAATGCACAGATCAGAAAGAAGTTTCACCGAATGATTCTATGTAGTTTATATTTGAAGACATTCCTTTTTCCACTATTACCCTCTTAGCGCTCCGAATCTCCACTTGCATTTTCTACAAAAAGAGTGTTTCATAACTGCTCAATCAAAAATATGTTTTATCTCTGTTAACTGAATTTACAGATCAGAAATAAGTTTCACAGAATGCATCTGTGTAGTTTTTATTTGAAGATATACTTTTTCCCAATGTAGGCCTCTTAGAACTTAGCATGTCCAATTGCAGTTTCTACAGAAAGAGTGTTTCAGAACGGCTCAATCAAAAGTAAGGTTCAACTCTGTTAGTTGAATGCACAGAACAGAAAGAATTTTCACAGAATGCTACTGTGTAGTTTATATTTGAATATATTCCTTTTTCCACTATTACCCTCTTAGCGCTCCGAATGTCCACTTGCATTTTCTACAGAAAGAGTGTTCAGAACTGCGCAATCAAAAGTATGGTTTTACTCTGTTAGCTTAATGAACATATCAGAAATAAGTTTCACACAATGCTTCTGTGTAGTTTTTATTTGAAGATATTATTTTTCCCAACAGAGGCCTCTTAGCGCTCAGAATGTCCAATTGCAGTTTCTACAGAAAGAGTGTTTCAGAAAGGCTCAATCAAAAGTAAGGTTCAACTCTGTTAGTTGAATGCACAGAACAGAAAGAAGTTTCATACAATGCTTCTGTGTAGTTTATATTTGAACATATTCTTTTTTCCACTATTACCCACTTAGCGCTACGAATGTCCAGTTGCATTTTCTACAGACAGAGTGTTTCAAAACTGCTCAATCAAAAGTATGGTTTAACTCTGTTAGCTGAATGCTCAGATCAGAAAGAAGTTTCACAGAATGCTTCTGTGTAGTTTATATTTGAATATATTCCTTTTTCCACTACTACTCTCTTGGCGCTCCAAATGTCCAGTTGCATTTTCTACAGAAAGAGTGTTCAGATCTGCTCAATCAAAAGTATGGTTTAACTCTGTTAGCTGAATGCACAGATCAGAAAGAAGTTTCACAGAATGATTCTGTGTAGTTTATATTTGGAGACATTCCTTTTTCCACTATTACCCTCTTAGCGCTCCTAATCTCCACTTACATTTTCTACAGAAAGAGTGTTTCAGAACGGCTCAATCAAAACTAAGGTTCAAATCTTTTAGTTGAACAAACAGAACAGAAAGAAGTTTCACACAATTCTTCTGTGTAGTTTTTATTTGTAGACATTCTTTTTCCCAATATAGGCCTCTTAGCGCTCAGAATGTCCAATTGCAGTTTCTACAAAAGAGTGTTTCAGATCGGCTCAATCAAAAGTAAGGTTCAACTCTGTTAGTTGAATGCACAGAACAGAAAGAAGTTTCATACAATGCTTCTGTGTAGTTTATATTTGAACATATTCTTTTTTCCACTATTACCCACTTAGCGCTACGAATGTCCAGTTGCATTTTCTACAGACAGAGTGTTTCAAAACTGCTCAATCAAAAGTATGGTTTAACTCTGTTAGCTGAATGCTCAGATCAGAAAGAAGTTTCACAGAATGCTTCTGTGTAGTTTATATTTGAATATATTCCTTTTTCCACTACTACGCTCTTAGCGCTCCAAATGTCCAGTTGCATTTTCTACAGAAAGAGTGTTCAGATCTGCTCAATCAAAAGTATGGTTTAACTCTGTTAGCTGAATGCACAGATCAGAAAGAAGTTTCACCGAATGATTCTGTGTAGTTTATATTTGAAGACATTCCTTTTTCCACTATTACCCGCTTAGCACTAAGAATCTCCACTTGCATTTTCTACAAAAAGAGTGTTTCATAACTGCTCAATCAAAAATATGTTTTATCTCTGTTAACTGAATTTACAGATCAGAAATAAGTTTCACAGAATGCATCTGTGTAGTTTTTATTTGAAGATATTCTTTTTCCCAATGTAGGCCTCTTAGCGCTTAGCATGTCCAATTGCAGTTTCTACAGAAAGAGTGTTTCAGAACGGCTCAATCAAAAGTAAGGTTCAACTCTGTTAGCTGAATGCACAGAACAGAAAGAGTTTTCACAGAATGCTACTGTGTAGTTTATATTTGAATATATTCCTTTTTCCACTATTACCCTCTTAGCGCTCCGAATGTCCACTTGCATTTTCTACAGAAAGAGTGTTCAGAACTGCGCAATCAAAATTATGGTTTAACTCTGTTAGCTGAATGCTCAGATCAGAAAGAAGTTTCACAGAATGCTTCTGTGTAGTTTATATTTGAATATATTCCTTTTTCCACTACTACGCTCTTAGCGCTCCAAATGTCCAGTTGCATTTTCTACAGAAAGAGAGTTCAGATCTGCTCAATCAAAAGTATGGTTTAACTCTGTTAGCTGAATGCACAGATCAGAAAGAAGTTTCACAGAATGATTCTGTGTAGTTTATATTTGGAGACATTCCTTTTTCCACTATTACCCTCTTAGCGCTCCGAATCTCCACTTGCATTTTCTACAGAAAGAGTGTTTCAGAACGGCTCAATCAAAACTAAGGTTCAACTCTTTTAGTTGAACAAACAGAACAGAAAGAAGTTTCACACAATTCTTCTGTGTAGTTTTTATTTGTAGACATTCTTTTTCCCAATATAGGCCTCTTAGCGCTCAGAATGTCCAATTGCAGTTTCTACAGAAAGAGTGTTTCAGATCGGCTCAATCAAAAGTAAGGTTCAACTCTGTTAGTTGAATGCACAGAACAGAAAGTAGTTGCATACAATTCTTCTGTGTAGTTTATATTTGAACATATTCTTTTTTCCACTATTACCCACTTAGCGCTACGAATGTCCAGTTGCATTTTCTACAGACAGAGTGTTTCAAAACTGCTCAATCAAATGTATGGTTTAACTCTGTTAGCTGAATGCTCAGATCAGAAAGAAGTTTCACAGAATGCTTCTGTGTAGTTTATATTTGAATATATTCCTTTTTCCACTACTATTCTCTTAGCGCTCCAAATGTCCAGTTGCATTTTCTACAGAAAGAGAGTTCAGATCTGCTCAATCAAAAGTATGGTTTAACTCTGTTAGCTGAATTCACAGATCAGAAAGAAGTTTCACAGAATGATTCTGTGTAGTTTATATTTGGAGACATTCCTTTTTCCACTATTACCCTCTTAGCGCTCCGAATCTCCACTTGCATTTTCTACAGAAAGAGTGTTTCAAAACGGCTCAATCAAAACTAAGGTTCAACTCTTTTAGTTGAACAAACAGAACAGAAAGGAGTTTCACACAATTCTTCTGTGTAGTTTTTATTTGTAGACATTCTTTTTCCCAATATAGGCCTCTTAGCGCTCAGAATGTCCAATTGCAGTTTCTACAGAAAGAGTGTTTCAGAACGGCTCAATCAAAAGTAAGGTTCAACTCTGTTAGTTGAATGCACAGAACACAAAGAAGTTTCATACAATGCTTCTGTGTAGTTCATATTTGAACATATTGTTTTTTCCACTATTACCCACTTAGCGCTACGAATGTCCAGTTGCATTTTCTACAGACAGAGTGTTTCAAAACTGCTCAATCAAAAGTATGGTTTAACTCTGTTAGCTGAATGCTCAGATCAGAAAGAAGTTTCACAGAATGCTTCTGTGTAGTTTATATTTGAATATATTCCTTTTTCCACTACTACGCTCTTAGCGCTCGAAATGTCCAGTTGCATTTTCTACAGAAAGAGTGTTCAGATCTGCTCAATCAAAAGTATGGTTTAACTCTGTTAGCTGAATGCACAGATCAGAAAGAAGTTTCACCGAATGATTCTGTGTAGTTTATATTTGAAGACATTCCTTTTTCCACTATTACCCTCTTAGCGCTCCGAAACTCCACTTGCATTTTCTACAAAAAGAGTGTTTCATAACTGCTCAATCAAAAATATGTTTTATCTCTGTTAACTGAATTTACAGATCAGAAATAAGTTTCACAGAATGCATCTGTGTAGTTTTTATTTGAAGATATACTTTTTCCCAATGTAGGCCTCTTAGCGCTTAGCATGTCCAATTGCAGTTTCTACAGAAAGAGTGTTTCAGAACGGCTCAATCAAAAGTAAGGTTCAACTCTGTTAGTTGAATGCACAGAACAGAAAGAATTTTCACAGAATGCTACTGTGTAGTTTATATTTGAATATATTCCTTTTTCCACTATTACCCTCTTAGCGCTCCGAATGTCCACTTGCATTTTCTACAGAAAGAGTGTTCAGAACTGCGCAATCAAAAGTATGGTTTAACTCTGTTAGCTTAATGAACATATCAGAAATAAGTTTCACACAATGCTTCTGTGTAGTTTTTATTTGAAGATATTATTTTTCCCAATAGAGGCCTCTTAGCGCTCAGAATGTCCAATTGCAGTTTCTACAGAAAGAGTGTTTCAGAAAGGCTCAATCAAAAGTAAGGTTCAACTCTGTTAGTTGAATGCACAGAACAGAAAGAAGTTTCATACAATGCTTCTGTGTAGTTTATATTGGAACATATTTTTTTTCCACTATTACCCACTTAGCGCTACGAATGTCCAGTTGCATTTTCTACAGACAGAGTGTTTCAAAACTGCTCAATCAAAAGTATGGTTTAACTCTGTTAGCTGAATGCTCAGATCAGAAAGAAGTTTCACAGAATGCTTCTGTGTAGTTTATATTTGAATATATTCCTTTTTCCACTACTACTCTCTTGGCGCTCCAAATGTCCAGTTGCATTTTCTACAGAAAGAGTGTTCAGATCTGCTCAATCAAAAGTATGGTTTAACTCTGTTAGCTGAATGCACAGATCAGAAAGAAGTTTCACAGAATGATTCTGTGTAGTTTATATTTGGAGACATTCCTTTTTCCACTATTACCCTCTTAGCGCTCCTAATCTCCACTTGCATTTTCTACAGAAAGAGTGTTTCAGAACGGCTCAATCAAAACTAAGGTTCAAATCTTTTAGTTGAACAAACAGAACAGAAAGAAGTTTCACACAATTCTTCTGTGTAGTTTTTATTTGTAGACATTCTTTTTCCCAATATAGGCCTCTTAGCGCTCAGAATGTCCAATTGCAGTTTCTACAAAAGAGTGTTTCAGATCGGCTCAATCAAAAGTAAGGTTCAACTCTGTTAGTTGAATGCACAGAACAGAAAGTAGTTTCATACAATGCTTCTGTGTAGTTTATATTTGAACATATTCTTTTTTCCACTATTACCCACTTAGCGCTACGAATGTCCAGTTGCATTTTCTACAGACAGAGTGTTTCAAAACTGCTCAATCAAAAGTATGGTTTAACTCTGTTAGCTGAATGCTCAGATCAGAAAGAAGTTTCACAGAATGCTTCTGTGTAGTTTATATTTGAATATATTCCTTTTTCCACTACTACGCTCTTAGCGCTCCAAATGTCCAGTTGCATTTTCTACAGAAAGAGTGTTCAGATCTGCTCAATCAAAAGTATGGTTTAACTCTGTTAGCTGAATGCACAGATCAGAAAGAAGTTTCACCGAATGATTCTGTGTAGTTTATATTTGAAGACATTCCTTTTTCCACTATTACCCGCTTAGCGCTAAGAATCTCCACTTGCATTTTCTACAAAAAGAGTGTTTCATAACTGCTCAATCAAAAATATGTTTTATCTCTGTTAACTGAATTTACAGATCAGAAATAAGTTTCACAGAATGCATCTGTGTAGTTTTTATTTGAAGATATTCTTTTTCCCAATGTAGGCCTCTTAGCGCTTAGCATGTCCAATTGCAGTTTCTACAGAAAGAGTGTTTCAGAACGGCTCAATCAAAAGTAAGGTTCAACTCTGTTAGCTGAATGCACAGAACAGAAAGAGTTTTCACAGAATGCTACTGTGTAGTTTATATTTGAATATATTCCTTTTTCCACTATTACCCTCTTAGCGCTCCGAATGTCCACTTGCATTTTCTACAGAAAGAGTGTTCAGAACTGCGCAATCAAAAGTATGGTTTAACTCTGTTAGCTGAATGCTCAGATCAGAAAGAAGTTTCACAGAATGCTTCTGTGTAGTTTATGTTTGAATATATTCCTTTTTCCACTACTACGCTCTTAGCGCTCCAAATGTCCAGTTGCATTTTCTACAGAAAGAGAGTTCAGATCTGCTCAATCAAAAGTATGGTTTAACTCTGTTAGCTGAATGCACAGATCAGAAAGAAGTTTCACAGAATGATTCTGTGTAGTTTATATTTGGAGACATTCCTTTTTCCACTATTACCCTCTTAGCGCTCCGAATCTCCACTTGCATTTTCTACAGAAAGAGTGTTTCAGAACGGCTCAATCAAAACTAAGGTTCAACTCTTTTAGTTGAACAAACAGAACAGAAAGAAGTTTCACACAATTCTTCTGTGTAGTATTTATTTGTAGACATTCTTTTTCCCAATATAGGCATCTTAGCGCTCAGAATGTCCAATTGCAGTTTCTACAGAAAGAGTGTTTCAGAACGGCTCAATCAAAAGTAAGGTTCAACTCTGTTAGTTGAATGCACAGAACAGAAAGAAGTTTCATACAATGCTTCTGTGTAGTTTATATTTGAACATATTCTTTTTTCCACTCTTACCCACTTAGCGCTACGAATGTCCAGTTGCATTTTCTACAGACAGAGTGTTTCAAAACTGCTCAATCAAAATTATGGTTTAACTCTGTTAGCTGAATGCTCAGATCAGAAAGAAGTTTCACAGAATGCTTCTGTGTAGTTTATATTTGAATATATTCCTTTTTCCACTACTACGCTCTTAGCGCTCCAAATGTCCAGTTGCATTTTCAACAGAAAGAGTGTTCAGATCTGCTCAATCAAAAGTATGGTTTAACTCTGTTAGCTGAATGCACAGAACAGAAAGAAGTTTCACCGAATGATTCTGTCTAGTTTATATTTGAAGACATTACTTTTTCCACTATTACCCTCTTAGCGCTCCGAATCTCCACTTGCATTTTCTACAAAAAGATTGTTTCATAACTGCTCAATCAAAAATATGTTTTATCTCTGTTAACTGAATTTACAGATCAGAAATAAGTTTCACAGAGTGCATCTGTGTAGTTTTTATTTGAAGATAGTCTTTTTCCCAATGTAGGCCTCTTAGCGCTTAGCATGTCCAAAAGCAGTTTCTACAGAAAGAGTGTTTCAGAACGGCTCAATCAAAAGTAAGGTTCAACTCTGTTAGTTGAATGCACAGAAAAGAAAGAATTTTCACAGAATGCTACTGTGTAGTTTATATTTGAATATATTCCTTTTTCCACTATTACCCTCTTAGCGCTCCGAATGTCCACTTGCATTTTCTACAGAAAGAGTGTTCAGAACTGCGCAATCAAAAGTATGGTTTAACTCTGTTAGCTTAATGAACATATCAGAAATAAGTTTCACACAATGCTTCTGTGTAGTTTTTATTTGAAGATATTATTTTTCCCAATAGAGGCCTCTTAGCGCTCAGAATGTCCAATTGCAGTTTCTACAGAAAAAGTGTTTCAGAAAGGCTCAATCAAAAGTAAGGTTCAACTCTGTTAGTTGAATGCACAGAACAGAAAGAATTTTCACAGAATGCTACTGTGTAGTTTATATTTGAATATATTCCTTTTTCCACTATTACCCTCTTAGCGCTCCGAATGTCCACTTGCATTTTCTACAGAAAGAGTGTTCAGAACTGCGCAATCAAAAGTATGGTTTAACTCTGTTAGCTTAATGAA
The DNA here is from genome assembly GCF_028878055.3 of Symphalangus syndactylus. Taxonomy (NCBI): domain Eukaryota; kingdom Metazoa; phylum Chordata; class Mammalia; order Primates; family Hylobatidae; genus Symphalangus; species Symphalangus syndactylus. The sequence goes on along the minus strand of NC_072445.2, from coordinate 78,038,563 downwards.
CATATCAGAAATAAGTTTCACACAATGCTTCTGTGTAGTTTTTATTTGAAGATATTATTTTTCCCAATAGAGGCCTCTTAGCGCTCAGAATGTCCAATTGCAGTTTCTACAGAAAGAGTGTTTCAGAAAGGCTCAATCAAAAGTAAGGTTCAACTCTGTTAGTTGAATGCACAGAACAGAAAGAAGTTTCATACAATGCTTCTGTGTAGTTTATATTTGAACATATTCTTTTTTCCACTATTACCCACTTAGCGCTACGAATGTCCAGTTGCATTTTCTACAGACAGAGTGTTTCAAAACTGCTCAATCAAAAGTATGGTTTAACTCTGTTAGCTGAATGCTCAGATCAGAAAGAAGTTTCACAGAATGCTTCTGTGTAGTTTATATTTGAATATATTCCTTTTTCCACTACTACTCTCTTGGCGCTCCAAATGTCCAGTTGCATTTTCTACAGAAAGAGTGTTCAGATCTGCTCAATCAAAAGTATGGTTTAACTCTGTTAGCTGAATGCACAGATCAGAAAGAAGTTTCACAGAATGATTCTGTGTAGTTTATATTTGGAGACATTCCTTTTTCCACTATTACCCTCTTAGCGCTCCTAATCTCCACTTGCATTTTCTACAGAAAGAGTGTTTCAGAACGGCTCAATCAAAACTGAGGTTCAAATCTTTTAGTTGAACAAACAGAACAGAAAGAAGTTTCACACAATTCTTCTGTGTAGTTTTTATTTGTAGACATTCTTTTTCCCAATATAGGCCTCTTAGCGCTCAGAATGTCCAATTGCAGTTTCTACAGAAAGAGTGTTTCAGAACGGCTCAATCAAAAGTAAGGTTCAACTCTGTTAGTTGAATGCACAGAACAGAAAGAAGTTTCATACAATGCTTCTGTGTAGTTTATATTTGAACATATTCTTTTTTCCACTCTTACCCACTTAGCGCTACGAATGTCCAGTTGCATTTTCTACAGACAGAGTGTTTCAAAACTGCTCAATCAAAATTATGGTTTAACTCTGTTAGCTGAATGCTCAGATCAGAAAGAAGTTTCACAGAATGCTTCTGTGTAGTTTATACTTGAATATATTCCTTTTTCCACTACTACGCTCTTAGCGCTCCAAATGTCCAGTTGCATTTTCAACAGAAAGAGTGTTCAGATCTGCTCAATCAAAAGTATGGTTTAACTCTGTTAGCTGAATGCACAGAACAGAAAGAAGTTTCACCGAATGATTCTGTCTAGTTTATATTTGAAGACATTACTTTTTCCACTATTACCCTCTTAGCGCTCCGAATCTCCACTTGCATTTTCTACAAAAAGAGTGTTTCATAACTGCTCAATCAAAAATATGTTTTATCTCTGTTAACTGAATTTACAGATCAGAAATAAGTTTCACAGAGTGCATCTGTGTAGTTTTTATTTGAAGATATTCTTTTTCCCAATGTAGGCCTCTTAGCGCTTAGCATGTCCAATAGCAGTTTCTACAGAAAGAGTGTTTCAGAACGGCTCAATCAAAAGTAAGGTTCAACTCTGTTAGTTGAATGCACAGAACAGAAAGAATTTTCACAGAATGCTACTGTGTAGTTTATATTTGAATATATTCCTTTTTCCATTATTACCCTCTTAGCGCTCCGAATGTCCACTTGCATTTTCTACAGAAAGAGTGTTCAGAACTGCGCAATCAAAAGTATGGTTTAACTCTGTTAGCTTAATGAACATATCAGAAATAAGTTTCACACAATGCTTCTGTGTAGTTTTTATTTGAAGATATTATTTTTCCCAATAGAGGCCTCTTAGCGCTCAGAATGTCCAATTGCAGTTTCTACAGAAAAAGTGTTTCAGAAAGGCTCAATCAAAAGTAAGGTTCAACTCTGTTAGTTGAATGCACAGAACAGAAAGTAGTTTCATACAATGCTTCTGTGTAGTTTATATTTGAACATATTCTTTTTTCCACTATTACCCACTTAGCGCTACGAATGTCCAGTTGCATTTTCTACAGACAGAGTGTTTCAAAACTGCTCAATCAAAAGTATGGTTTAACTCTGTTAGCTGAATGCTCAGATCAGAAAGAAGTTTCACAGAATGCTTCTGTGTAGTTTATATTTGAATATATTCCTTTTTCCACTACTACGCTCTTAGCGCTCCAAATGTCCAGTTGCATTTTCAACAGAAAGAGTGTTCAGATCTGCTCAATCAAAAGTATGGTTTAACTCTGTTAGCTGAATGCACAGATCAGAAAGAAGTTTCACCGAATGATTCTGTGTAGTTTATATTTGAAGACATTCCTTTTTCCACTATTACCCTCTTAGCGCTCCGAATCTCCACTTGCATTTTCTACAAAAAGAGTGTTTCATAACTGCTCAATCAAAAATATGTTTTATCTCTGTTAACTGAATTTACAGATCAGAAATAAGTTTCACAGAGTGCATCTGTGTAGTTTTTATTTGAAGATATTCTTTTTCCCAATGTATGCCTCCTGGCGCTTAGCATGTCCAATTGCAGTTTCTACAGAAAGAGTGTTTCAGAACGGCTCAATCAAAAGTAAGGTTCAACTCTGTTAGTTGAATGCACAGAACAGAAAGAATTTTCACAGAATGCTACTGTGTAGTTTATATTTGAATATATTCCTTTTTCCACTATTACCCTCTTAGCGCTCCGAATGTCCACTTGCATTTTCTACAGAAAGAATGTTCGGAACTGCGCAATCAAAAGTATGGTTTAACTCTGTTAGCTTAATGAACATATCAGAAATAAGTTTCACACAATGCTTCTGTGTAGTTTTTATTTGAAGATATTATTTTTCCCAATAGAGGCCTCTTAGCGCTCAGAATGTCCAATTGCAGTTTCTACAGAAAGAGTGTTTCAGAAAGGCTCAATCAAAAGTAAGGTTCAAATCTGTTAGTTGAATGCACAGAACAGAAAGAAGTTTCATACAATGCTTCTGTGTAGTTTATATTTGAACATATTCTTTTTTCCACTATTACCCACTTAGCGCTACGAATGTCCAGTTGCATTTTCTACAGACAGAGTGTTTCAAAACTGCTCAATCAAAAGCATGGTTTAACTCTGTTAGCTGAATGCACAGATCAGAAAGAAGTTTCACAGAATGCTTCTGTGTAGTTTATATTTGAATATATTCCTTTTTCCACTACTACGCTCTTAGTGCTCCAAATGTCCAGTTGCATTTTCTACAGAAAGAGAGTTCAGATCTGCTCAATCAAAAGTATGGTTTAACACTGTTAGCTGAATGCACAGATCAGAAAGAAGTTTCACCGAATGATTCTGTGTAGTTTATATTTGGAGACATTCCTTTTTCCACTATTACCCTCTTAGCGCTCCGAATCTCCACTTGCATTTTCTACAGAAAGAGTGTTTCCGAACGGCTCAATCAAAACTAAGGTTCAACTCTTTTAGTTGAACAAACAGAACAGAAAGAAGTTTCACACAATTCTTCTGTGTAGTTTTTATTTGTAGATATTCTTTTTCCCAATATAGGCCTCTTAGCGCTCAGAATGTCCAATTGCAGTTTCTACAGAAAGAGTGTTTCAGAACGGCTCAATCAAAAGTAAGGTTCAACTCTGTTAGTTGAATGCACAGAACAGAAAGAAGTTTCATACAATGCTTCTGTGTAGTTTATATTTGAACATATTCTTTTTTCCACTATTACCCACTTAGCGCTACGAATGTCCAGTTGCATTTTCTACAGACAGAGTGTTTCAAAACTGCTCAATCAAAAGTATGGTTTAACTCTGTTAGCTGAATGCTCAGATCAGAAAGAAGTTTCACAGAATGCTTCTGTGTAGTTTATATTTGAATATATTCCTTTTTCCACTACTACGCTCTTAGCGCTCCAAATGTCCAGTTGCATTTTCTACAGAAAGAGTGTTCAGATCTGCTCAATCAAAACTGTGGTTTAACACTGTTAGCTGAATGCACAGATCAGAAAGAAGTTTCACCGAATGATTCTGTGTAGTTTATATTTGAAGACATTCCTTTTTCCACTATTACCCTCTTAGCGCTCCGAATCTCCACTTGCATTTTCTACAAAAAGAGTGTTTCATAACTGCTCAATCAAAAATATGTTTTATCTCTGTTAACTGAATTTACAGATCAGAAATAAGTTTCACACAATGCATCTGTGTAGTTTTTATTTGAATATATTCTTTTTCAAAATGTAGGCCTCTTAGCGCTTAGCATGTCCAATTGCAGTTTCTACAGAAAGAGTGTTTCAGAACGGCTCAATCAAAAGTAAGGTTCAACTCTGTTAGTTGAATGCACAGAACAGAGAGAATTTTCACAGAATGCTACTGTGTAGTTTATATTTGAACATATTCTTTTTTCCACTATTACCCACTTAGCGCTACGAATGTCCAGTTGCATTTTCTACAGACAGAGTGTTTCAAAACTGCTCAATCAAAAGCATGGTTTAACTCTGTTAGCTGAATGCACAGATCAGAAAGAAGTTTCACAGAATGCTTCTGTGTAGTTTATATTTGAATATATTCCTTTTTCCACTACTACGCTCTTAGTGCTCCAAATGTCCAGTTGCATTTTCTACAGAAAGAGAGTTCAGATCTGCTCAATCAAAAGTATGGTTTAACACTGTTAGCTGAATGCACAGATCAGAAAGAAGTTTCACCGAATGATTCTGTGTAGTTTATAATTGGAGACATTCCTTTTTCCACTATTACCCTCTTAGCGCTCCGAATCTCCACTTGCATTTTCTACAGAAAGAGTGTTTCCGAACGGCTCAATCAAAACTAAGGTTCAACTCTTTTAGTTGAACAAACAGAACAGAAAGAAGTTTCACACAATTCTTCTGTGTAGTTTTTATTTGTAGATATTCTTTTTCCCAATATAGGCCTCTTAGCGCTCAGAATGTCCAATTGCAGTTTCTACAGAAAGAGTGTTTCAGAACGGCTCAATCAAAAGTAAGGTTCAACTCTGTTAGTTGAATGCACAGAACAGAAAGAAGTTTCATACAATGCTTCTGTGTAGTTTATATTTGAACATATTCTTTTTTCCACTATTACCCACTTAGCGCTACGAATGTCCAGTTGCATTTTCTACAGACAGAGTGTTTCAAAACTGCTCAATCAAAAGTATGGTTTAACTCTGTTAGCTGAATGCTCAGATCAGAAAAAAGTTTCACAGAATGACTTCTGTGTAGTTTATATTTGAATATATTCCTTTTTCCACTACTACGCTCTTAGCGCTCCAAATGTCCAGTTGCATTTTCTACAGAAAGAGTGTTCAGATCTGCTCAATCAAAAGTATGGTTTAACTCTGTTAGCTGAATGCACAGATCAGAAAGAAGTTTCACCGAATGATTCTGTGTAGTTTATATTTGAAGACATTCCTTTTTCCAATATTACCCTCTTAGCGCTCCGAATCTCCACTTGCATTTTCTACAAAAAGAGTGTTTCATAACTGCTCAATCAAAAATATGTTTTATCTCTGTTAACTGAATTTACAGATCAGAAATAAGTTTCACAGAATGCATCTGTGTAGTTTTTATTTGAAGATACTCTTTTTCCCAATGTAGGCCTCTTAGCGCTTAGCATATCCAATTGCAGTTTCTACAGAAAGAGTGTTTCAGAACGGCTCAATCAAAAGTAAGGTTCAACTCTGTTAGTTGAATGCACAGAACAAAAAGAATTTTCACTGAATGCTACTGTGTAGTTTATATTTGAATATATTCCTTTTTCCACTATTACCCTCTTAGCGCTCCGAATGTCCACTTGCATTTTCTACAGAAAGAGTGTTCAGAACTGCGCAATCAAAAGTATGGTTTAACTCTGTTAGCTTAATGAACATATCAGAAATAAGTTTCACACAATGCTTCTGTGTAGTTTTTATTTGAAGATATTATTTTTCCCAATATAGGCCTCTTAGCGCTCAGAATGTCCAATTGCATTTTCTACAGAAAGAGTGTTTCAGAAAGGCTCAATCAAAAGTAAGGTTCAACTCTGTTAGTTGAATGCACAGAACAGAAAGAAGTTTCATACAATGCTTCTGTGTAGTTTATATTTGAACATATTCTTTTTTCCACTATTACCCACTTAGCGCTACGAATGTCCAGTTGCATTTCCTACAGACAGAGTGTTTCAAAACTGCTCAATCAAAAGTATGGTTTAACTCTGTTAGCTGAATGCTCAGATCAGAAAGAAGTTTCACAGAATGCTTCTGTGTAGTTTATATTTGAATATATTCCTTTTTCCACTACTACTCTCTTAGCGCTCCAAATGTCCAGTTGCATTTTCTACAGAAAGAGTGTTCTGATCTGCTCAATCAAAAGTATGGTTTAACTCTGTTAGCTGAATGCACAGATCAGAAAGAAGTTTCACCGAATGATTCTGTGTAGTTTATATTTGAAGACATTCCTTTTTCCACTATTACCCTCTTAGCGCTCCGAATCTCCACTTGCATTTTCTACAAAGGAGTGTTTCATAACTGATCAATCAAAAATATGTTTTATCTCTGTTAACTGAATTTACAGATCAGAAATAAGTTTCACAGAATGCATCTGTGTAGTTTTTATTTGAAGATATTCTTTTTCTCAATGTAGGCCTCTTAGCGCTTAGCATGTCCAATTGCAATTTCTACAGAAAGAGTGTTTCAGAACGGCTCAATCAAAAGTAAGGTTCAACTTTGTTAGTTGAATGCACAGAACAGAAAGAATTTTCACAGAATGCTACTGTGTAGTTTATATTTGAATATATTCCTTTTTCCACTATTACCCTCTTCGCGCTCCGAATGTCCACTTGCATTTTCTACAGAAAGAGTGCTCAGAACTGCGCAATCAAAAGTATGGTTTAACTCTGTTAGCTTAATGAACATATCAGAAATAAGTTTCACACAATGCTTCTGTGTAGTTTTTATTTGAAGATATTATTTTTCCCAATATAGGCCTCTTAGCGCTCAGAATGTCCAATTGCAGTTTCTACAGAAAGAGTGTTTCAGAAAGGCTCAATCAAAAGTAAGGTTCAACTCTGTTAGTTGAATGCACAGAACAGAAAGTAGTTTCATACAATGCTTCTGTGTAGTTTATATTTGAACATATTCTTTTTTCCACTATTACCCACTTAGCGCTACGAATGTCCAGTTGCATTTTCTACAGACAGAGTGTTTCAAAACTGCTCAATCAAAAGTATGGTTTAACTCTGTTAGCTGAATGCTCAGATCAGAAAGAAGTTTCACAGAATGCTTCTGTGTAGTTTATATTTGAATATATTCCTTTTTCCACTACTACACTCTTAGCGCTCCAAATGTCCAGTTGCATTTTCTACAGAAAGAGAGTTCAGATCTGCTCAATCAAAAGTATGGTTTAACTCTGTTAGCTGAATGCACAGATCAGAAAGAAGTTTCACCGAATGATTCTGTGTAGTTTATATTTGGAGACATTCCTTTTTCCACTATTACCCTCTTAGCGCTCCGAATCTCCGCTTGCATTTTCTACAGAAAGAGTGTTTCAGAACGGCTCAATCAAAACTAAGGTTCAACTCTTTTAGTTGAACAAACAGAACAGAAAGAAGTTTCACACAATTCTTCTGTGTAGTTTTTATTTGTAGACATTCTTTTTCCCAATATAGGCCTCTTAGCGCTCAGAATGTCCAATTGCAGTTTCTACAGAAAGAGTGTTTCAGAACGGCTCAATCAAAAGTAAGGTTCAACTCTGTTAGTTGAATGCACAGAACAGAAAGAAGTTTCATACAATGCTTCTGTGTAGTTTATATTTGAACATATTCTTTTTTCCACTATTACCCACTTAGCGCTACGAATGTCCAGTTGCATTTTCTACAGACAGAGTGTTTCAGAACTGCTCAATCAAAAGTATGGTTTAACTCTGTTAGCTGAATGCTCAGATCAGAAAGAAGTTTCACAGAATGCTTCTGTGTAGTTTATATTTGAATATATTCCTTTTTCCACTACTACGCTCTTAGCGCTCCAAATGTCCAGTTGCATTTTCTACAGAAATAGTGTTCAGATCTGCTCAATCAAAAGTATGTTTTAACTCTGTTAGCTGAATGCACAGATCAGAAAGAAGTTTCACCGAATGATTCTGTGTAGTTTATATTTGAAGACATTCCTTTTTCCACTATTACCCTCTTAGCGCTCCGAATCTCCACTTGCATTTTCTACAAAGGAGTGTTTCATAACTGATCAATCAAAAATATGTTTTATCTCTGTTAACTGAATTTACAAATCAGAAATAAGTTTCACAGAATGCATCTGTGTAGTTTTTATATGAAGATATTCTTTTTCTCAATGTAGGCCTCTTAGCGCTTAGCATGTCCAATTGCAGTTTCTACAGAAAGAGTGTTTCAGAACGGCTCAATCAAAAGTAAGGTTCAACTCTGTTAGTTGAATGCACAGAACAGAAAGAATTTTCACAGAATGCTACTGTGTAGTTTATATTTGAATATATTCCTTTTTCCACTATTACCCTCTTAGCGCTCCGAATGTCCACTTGCATTTTCTACAGAAAGAGTGTTCAGAACTGCGCAATCAAAAGTATGGTTTAACTCTGTTAGCTTAATGAACATATCAGAAATAAGTTTCACACAATGCTTCTGTGTAGTTTTTATTTGAAGATATTACTTTTCCCAATAGAGGCCTCTTAGCGCTCAGAATGTCCAATTGCAGTTTCTACAGAAAGAGTGTTTCAGAAAGGCTCAATCAAAATAAGGTTCAACTCTGTTAGTTGAATGCACAGAACAGAAAGAAGTTTCATACAATGCTTCTGTGTAGTTTATATTTGAACATATTCTTTTTTCCACTATTACCCACTTAGCGCTACGAATGTCCAGTTGCATTTTCTACAGACAGAGTGTTTCAAAACTGCTCAATCAAAAGTATGGTTTAACTCTGTTAGCTGAATGCTCAGATCAGAAAGAAGTTTCACAGAATGCTTCTGTGTAGTTTATATTTGAATATATTCCTATTTCCACTACTACTCTCTTGGCGCTCCAAATGTCCAGTTGCATTTTCTACAGAAAGAGTGTTCAGATCTGCTCAATCAAAAGTATGGTTTACCTCTGTTAGCTGAATGCACAGATCAGAAAGAAGTTTCACAGAATGATTCTGTGTAGTTTATATTTGGAGACATTCCTTTTTCCACTATTACCCTCTTAGCGCTCCTAATCTCCACTTGCATTTTCTACAGAAAGAGTGTTTCAGAACGGCTCAATCAAAACTAAGGTTCAAATCTTTTAGTTGAACAAACAGAACAGAAAGAAGTTTCACACAATTCTTCTGTGTAGTTTTTATTTGTAGACATTCTTTTTCCCAATATAGGCCTCTTAGCGCTCAGAATGTCCAATTGCAGTTTCTACAGAAAGAGTGTTTCAGAACGGCTCAATCAAAAGTAAGGTTCAACTCTGTTAGTTGAATGCACAGAACAGAAAGAAGTTTCATACAATGCTTCTGTGTAGTTTATATTTGAATATATTCTTTTTTCCACTCTTACCCACTTAGCGCTACGAATGTCCAGTTGCATTTTCTACAGACAGAGTGTTTCAAAACTGCTCAATCAAAATTATGGTTTAACTCTGTTAGCTGAATGCTCAGATCAGAAAGAAGTTTCACAGAATGCTTCTGTGTAGTTTATATTTGAATATATTCCTTTTTCCACTACTACGCTCTTAGCGCTCCAAATGTCCAGTTGCATTTTCAACAGAAAGAGTGTTCAGATCTGCTCAATCAAAAGTATGGTTTAACTCTGTTAGCTGAATGCACAGAACAGAAAGAAGTTTCACCGAATGATTCTGTCTAGTTTATATTTGAAGACATTACTTTTTCCACTATTACCCTCTTAGCGCTCCGAATCTCCACTTGCATTTTCTACAAAAAGATTGTTTCATAACTGCTCAATCAAAAATATGTTTTATCTCTGTTAACTGAATTTACAGATCAGAAATAAGTTTCACAGAGTGCATCTGTGTAGTTTTTATTTGAAGATATTCTTTTTCCCAATGTAGGCCTCTTAGCGCTTAGCATGTCCAAAAGCAGTTTCTACAGAAAGAGTGTTTCAGAACGGCTCAATCAAAAGTAAGGTTCAACTCTGTTAGTTGAATGCACAGAAAAGAAAGAATTTTCACAGAATGCTACTGTGTAGTTTATATTTGAATATATTCCTTTTTCCACTATTACCCTCTTAGCGCTCCGAATGTCCACTTGCATTTTCTACAGAAAGAGTGTTCAGAACTGCGCAATCAAAAGTATGGTTTAACTCTGTTAGCTTAATGAACATATCAGAAATAAGTTTCACACAATGCTTCTGTGTAGTTTTTATTTGAAGATATTATTTTTCCCAATAGAGGCCTCTTAGCGCTCAGAATGTCCAATTGCAGTTTCTACAGAAAGAGTGTTTCAGAAAGGCTCAATCAAAAGTAAGGTTCAACTCTGTTAGTTGAATGCACAGAACAGAAAGAAGTTTCATACAATGCTTCTGTGTAGTTTATATTTGAACATATTCTTTTTTCCACTATTACCCACTTAGCGCTACGAATGTCCAGTTGCATTTTCTACAGACAGAGTGTTTCAAAACTGCTCAATCAAAAGTATGGTTTAACTCTGTTAGCTGAATGCTCAGATCAGAAAGAAGTTTCACAGAATGCTTCTGTGTAGTTTATATTTGAATATATTCCTATTTCCACTACTACTCTCTTGGCGCTCCAAATGTCCAGTTGCATTTTCTACAGAAAGAGTGTTCAGATCTGCTCAATCAAAAGTATGTTTTACCTCTGTTAGCTGAATGCACAGATCAGAAAGAAGTTTCACAGAATGATTCTGTGTAGTTTATATTTGGAGACATTCCTTTTTCCACTATTACCCTCTTAGCGCTCCGAATCTCCGCTTGCATTTTCTACAGAAAGAGTGTTTCAGAACGGCTCAATCAAAACTAAGGTTCAACTCTTTTAGTTGAACAAACAGAACAGAAAGAAGTTTCACACAATTCTTCTGTGTAGTTTTTATTTGTAGACATTCTTTTTCCCAATATAGGCCTCTTAGCGCTCAGAATGTCCAATTGCAGTTTCTACAGAAAGAGTGTTTCAGAACGGCTCAATCAAAAGTAAGGTTCAACTCTGTTAGTTGAATGCACAGAACAGAAAGAAGTTTCATACAATGCTTCTGTGTAGTTTATATTTGAACATATTCTTTTTTCCACTATTACCCACTTAGCGCTACGAATGTCCAGTTGCATTTTCTACAGACAGAGTGTTTCAGAACTGCTCAATCAAAAGTATGGTTTAACTCTGTTAGCTGAATGCTCAGATCAGAAAGAAGTTTCACAGAATGCTTCTGTGTAGTTTATATTTGAATATATTCCTTTTTCCACTACTACGCTCTTAGCGCTCCAAATGTCCAGTTGCATTTTCTACAGAAAGAGTGTTCAGATCTGCTCAATCAAAAGTATGGTTTAACTCTGTTAGCTGAATGCACAGATCAGAAAGAAGTTTCACCGAATGATTCTGTGTAGTTTATATTTGAAGACATTCCTTTTTCCAATATTACCCTCTTAGCGCTCCGAATCTCCACTTGCATTTTCTACAAAAAGAGTGTTTCATAACTGCTCAATCAAAAATATGTTTTATCTCTGTTAACTGAATTTACAGATCAGAAATAAGTTTCACAGAATGCATCTGTGTAGTTTTTATTTGAAGATACTCTTTTTCCCAATGTAGGCCTCTTAGCGCTTAGCATATCCAATTGCAGTTTCTACAGAAAGAGTGTTTCAGAACGGCTCAATCAAAAGTAAGGTTCAACTCTGTTAGTTGAATGCACAGAACAAAAAGAATTTTCACTGAATGCTACTGTGTAGTTTATATTTGAATATATTCCTTTTTCCACTATTACCCTCTTAGCGCTCCGAATGTCCACTTGCATTTTCTACAGAAAGAGTGTTCAGAACTGCGCAATCAAAAGTATGGTTTAACTCTGTTAGCTTAATGAACATATCAGAAATAAGTTTCACACAATGCTTCTGTGTAGTTTTTATTTGAAGATATTATTTTTCCCAATATAGGCCTCTTAGCGCTCAGAATGTCCAATTGCATTTTCTACAGAAAGAGTGTTTCAGAAAGGCTCAATCAAAAGTAAGGTTCAACTCTGTTAGTTGAATGCACAGAACAGAAAGAAGTTTCATACAATGCTTCTGAGTAGTTTATATTTGAACATATTCTTTTTTCCACTATTACCCACTTAGCGCTACGAATGTCCAGTTGCATTTCCTACAGACAGAGTGTTTCAAAACTGCTCAATCAAAAGTATGGTTTAACTCTGTTAGCTGAATGCTCAGATCAGAAAGAAGTTTCACAGAATGCTTCTGTGTAGTTTATATTTGAATATATTCCTTTTTCCACTACTACTCTCTTAGCGCTCCAAATGTCCAGTTGCATTTTCTACAGAAAGAGTGTTCTGATCTGCTCAATCAAAAGTATGGTTTAACTCTGTTAGCTGAATGCACAGATCAGAAAGAAGTTTCACCGAATGATTCTGTGTAGTTTATATTTGAAGACATTCCTTTTTCCACTATTACCCTCTTAGCGCTCCGAATCTCCACTTGCATTTTCTACAAAGGAGTGTTTCATAACTGATCAATCAAAAATATGTTTTATCTCTGTTAACTGAATTTACAGATCAGAAATAAGTTTCACAGAATGCATCTGTGTAGTTTTTATTTGAAGATATTCTTTTTCTCAATGTAGGCCTCTTAGCGCTTAGCATGTCCAATTGCAATTTCTACAGAAAGAGTGTTTCAGAACGGCTCAATCAAAAGTAAGGTTCAACTTTGTTAGTTGAATGCACAGAACAGAAAGAATTTTCACAGAATGCTACTGTGTAGTTTATATTTGAATATATTCCTTTTTCCACTATTACCCTCTTCGCGCTCCGAATGTCCACTTGCATTTTCTACAGAAAGAGTGCTCAGAACTGCGCAATCAAAAGTATGGTTTAACTCTGTTAGCTTAATGAACATATCAGAAATAAGTTTCACACAATGCTTCTGTGTAGTTTTTATTTGAAGATATTATTTTTCCCAATATAGGCCTCTTAGCGCTCAGAATGTCCAATTGCAGTTTCTACAGAAAGAGTGTTTCAGAAAGGCTCAATCAAAAGTAAGGTTCAACTCTGTTAGTTGAATGCACAGAACAGAAAGTAGTTTCATACAATGCTTCTGTGTAGTTTATATTTGAACATATTCTTTTTTCCACTATTACCCACTTAGCGCTACGAATGTCCAGTTGCATTTTCTACAGACAGAGTGTTTCAAAACTGCTCAATCAAAAGTATGGTTTAACTCTGTTAGCTGAATGCTCAGATCAGAAAGAAGTTTCACAGAATGCTTCTGTGTAGTTTATATTTGAATATATTCCTTTTTCCACTACTACTCTCTTAGCGCTCCAAATGTCCAGTTGCATTTTCTACAGAAAGAGAGTTCAGATCTGCTCAATCAAAAGTATGGTTTAACACTGTTAGCTGAATGCACAGATCAGAAAGAAGTTTCACCGAATGATTCTGTGTAGTTTATATTTGGAGACATTCCTTTTTCCACTATTACCCTCTTAGCGCTCCGAATCTCCACTTGCATTTTCTACAGAAAGATTGTTTCAGAACGGCTCAATCAAAACTAAGGTTCAACACTTTTAGTTGAACAAACAGAACAGAAAGAAGTTTCACACAATTCTTCTGTGTAGTTTTTATTTGTAGACATTCTTTTTCCCAATATAGGCCTCTTAGCACTCAGAATTTCCAATTGCAGTTTCTACAGAAAGAGTGTTTCAGAACGGCTCAATCAAAAGTAAGGTTCAACTCTGTTAGTTGAATGCACAGAACAAAAAGAATTTTCACTGAATGCTACTGTGTAGTTTATATTTGAATATATTCCTTTTTCCACTATTACCCTCTTAGCGCTCCGAATGTCCACTTGCATTTTCTACAGAAAGAGTGTTCAGAACTGCGCAATCAAAAGTATGGTTTAACTCTGTTAGCTTAATGAACATATCAGAAATAAGTTTCACACAATGCTTCTGTGTAGTTTTTATTTGAAGATATTATTTTTCCCAATATAGGCCTCTTAGCCCTCAGAATGTCCAATTGCAGTTTCTACAGAAAGAGTGTTTCAGAAAGGCTCAATCAAAAGTAAGGTTCAACTCTGTTAGTTGAATGCACAGAACAGAAAGTAGTTTCATACAATGCTTCTGTGTAGTTTATATTTGAACATATACTTTTTTCCACTATTACCCACTTAGCGCTACGAATGTCCAGTTGCATTTTCTACAGACAGAGGGTTTCAAAACTGCTCAATCAAAAGTATGGTTTAACTCTGTTAGCTGAATGCTCAGATCAGAAAGAAGTTTCACAGAATGCTTCTGTGTAGTTTATATTTGAATATATTCCTTTTTCCACTACTACACTCTTAGCGCTCCAAATGTCCAGTTGCATTTTCTACAGAAAGAGAGTTCAGATCTGCTCAATCAAAAGTATGGTTTAACTCTGTTAGCTGAATGCACAGATCAGAAAGAAGTTTCACCGAATGATTCTGTGTAGTTTATATTTGGAGACATTCCTTTTTCCACTATTACCCTCTTAGCGCTCCGAATCTCCGCTTGCATTTTCTACAGAAAGAGTGTTTCAGAACGGCTCAATCAAAACTAAGGTTCAACTCTTTTAGTTGAACAAACAGAACAGAAAGAAGTTTCACACAATTCTTCTGTGTAGTTTTTATTTGTAGACATTCTTTTTCCCAATATAGGCCTCTTAGCGCTCAGAATGTCCAATTGCAGTTTCTACAGAAAGAGTGTTTCAGAACGGCTCAATCAAAAGTAAGGTTCAACTCTGTTAGTTGAATGCACAGAACAGAAAGAAGTTTCATACAATGCTTCTGTGTAGTTTATATTTGAACATATTCTTTTTTCCACTATTACCCACTTAGCGCTACGAATGTCCAGTTGCATTTTCTACAGACAGAGTGTTTCAGAACTGCTCAATCAAAAGTATGGTTTAACTCTGTTAGCTGAATGCTCAGATCAGAAAGAAGTTTCACAGAATGCTTCTGTGTAGTTTATATTTGAATATATTCCTTTTTCCACTACTACGCTCTTAGCGCTCCAAATGTCCAGTTGCATTTTCTACAGAAATAGTGTTCAGATCTGCTCAATCAAAAGTATGTTTTAACTCTGTTAGCTGAATGCACAGATCAGAAAGAAGTTTCACCGAATGATTCTGTGTAGTTTATATTTGAAGACATTCCTTTTTCCACTATTACCCTCTTAGCGCTCCGAATCTCCACTTGCATTTTCTACAAAGGAGTGTTTCATAACTGATCAATCAAAAATATGTTTTATCTCTGTTAACTGAATTTACAAATCAGAAATAAGTTTCACAGAATGCATCTGTGTAGTTTTTATATGAAGATATTCTTTTTCTCAATGTAGGCCTCTTAGCGCTTAGCATGTCCAATTGCAGTTTCTACAGAAAGAGTGTTTCAGAACGGCTCAATCAAAAGTAAGGTTCAACTCTGTTAGTTGAATGCACAGAACAGAAAGAATTTTCACAGAATGCTACTGTGTAGTTTATATTTGAATATATTCCTTTTTCCACTATTACCCTCTTAGCGCTCCGAATGTCCACTTGCATTTTCTACAGAAAGAGTGTTCAGAACTGCGCAATCAAAAGTATGGTTTAACTCTGTTAGCTTAATGAACATATCAGAAATAAGTTTCACACAATGCTTCTGTGTAGTTTTTATTTGAAGATATTACTTTTCCCAATAGAGGCCTCTTAGCGCTCAGAATGTCCAATTGCAGTTTCTACAGAAAGAGTGTTTCAGAAAGGCTCAATCAAAATAAGGTTCAACTCTGTTAGTTGAATGCACAGAACAGAAAGAAGTTTCATACAATGCTTCTGTGTAGTTTATATTTGAACATATTCTTTTTTCCACTATTACCCACTTAGCGCTACGAATGTCCAGTTGCATTTTCTACAGACAGAGTGTTTCAAAACTGCTCAATCAAAAGTATGGTTTAACTCTGTTAGCTGAATGCTCAGATCAGAAAGAAGTTTCACAGAATGCTTCTGTGTAGTTTATATTTGAATATATTCCTATTTCCACTACTACTCTCTTGGCGCTCCAAATGTCCAGTTGCATTTTCTACAGAAAGAGTGTTCAGATCTGCTCAATCAAAAGTATGGTTTACCTCTGTTAGCTGAATGCACAGATCAGAAAGAAGTTTCACAGAATGATTCTGTGTAGTTTATATTTGGAGACATTCCTTTTTCCACTATTACCCTCTTAGCGCTCCTAATCTCCACTTGCATTTTCTACAGAAAGAGTGTTTCAGAACGGCTCAATCAAAACTAAGGTTCAAATCTTTTAGTTGAACAAACAGAACAGAAAGAAGTTTCACACAATTCTTCTGTGTAGTTTTTATTTGTAGACATTCTTTTTCCCAATATAGGCCTCTTAGCGCTCAGAATGTCCAATTGCAGTTTCTACAGAAAGAGTGTTTCAGAACGGCTCAATCAAAAGTAAGGTTCAACTCTGTTAGTTGAATGCACAGAACAGAAAGAAGTTTCATACAATGCTTCTGTGTAGTTTATATTTGAATATATTCTTTTTTCCACTCTTACCCACTTAGCGCTACGAATGTCCAGTTGCATTTTCTACAGACAGAGTGTTTCAAAACTGCTCAATCAAAATTATGGTTTAACTCTGTTAGCTGAATGCTCAGATCAGAAAGAAGTTTCACAGAATGCTTCTGTGTAGTTTATATTTGAATATATTCCTTTTTCCACTACTACGCTCTTAGCGCTCCAAATGTCCAGTTGCATTTTCAACAGAAAGAGTGTTCAGATCTGCTCAATCAAAAGTATGGTTTAACTCTGTTAGCTGAATGCACAGAACAGAAAGAAGTTTCACCGAATGATTCTGTCTAGTTTATATTTGAAGACATTACTTTTTCCACTATTACCCTCTTAGCGCTCCGAATCTCCACTTGCATTTTCTACAAAAAGATTGTTTCATAACTGCTCAATCAAAAATATGTTTTATCTCTGTTAACTGAATTTACAGATCAGAAATAAGTTTCACAGAGTGCATCTGTGTAGTTTTTATTTGAAGATATTCTTTTTCCCAATGTAGGCCTCTTAGCGCTTAGCATGTCCAAAAGCAGTTTCTACAGAAAGAGTGTTTCAGAACGGCTCAATCAAAAGTAAGGTTCAACTCTGTTAGTTGAATGCACAGAAAAGAAAGAATTTTCACAGAATGCTACTGTGTAGTTTATATTTGAATATATTCCTTTTTCCACTATTACCCTCTTAGCGCTCCGAATGTCCACTTGCATTTTCTACAGAAAGAGTGTTCAGAACTGCGCAATCAAAAGTATGGTTTAACTCTGTTAGCTTAATGAACATATCAGAAATAAGTTTCACACAATGCTTCTGTGTAGTTTTTATTTGAAGATATTATTTTTCCCAATAGAGGCCTCTTAGCGCTCAGAATGTCCAATTGCAGTTTCTACAGAAAGAGTGTTTCAGAAAGGCTCAATCAAAAGTAAGGTTCAACTCTGTTAGTTGAATGCACAGAACAGAAAGAAGTTTCATACAATGCTTCTGTGTAGTTTATATTTGAACATATTCTTTTTTCCACTATTACCCACTTAGCGCTACGAATGTCCAGTTGCATTTTCTACAGACAGAGTGTTTCAAAACTGCTCAATCAAAAGTATGGTTTAACTCTGTTAGCTGAATGCTCAGATCAGAAAGAAGTTTCACAGAATGCTTCTGTGTAGTTTATATTTGAATATATTCCTATTTCC
The DNA here is from genome assembly GCF_028878055.3 of Symphalangus syndactylus. NCBI lineage: Eukaryota > Metazoa > Chordata > Mammalia > Primates > Hylobatidae > Symphalangus > Symphalangus syndactylus. The sequence goes on along the minus strand of NC_072445.2, from coordinate 78,020,750 downwards.
ACTACTACTCTCTTGGCGCTCCAAATGTCCAGTTGCATTTTCTACAGAAAGAGTGTTCAGATCTGCTCAATCAAAAGTATGTTTTACCTCTGTTAGCTGAATGCACAGATCAGAAAGAAGTTTCACAGAATGATTCTGTGTAGTTTATATTTGGAGACATTCCTTTTTCCACTATTACCCTCTTAGCGCTCCGAATCTCCGCTTGCATTTTCTACAGAAAGAGTGTTTCAGAACGGCTCAATCAAAACTAAGGTTCAACTCTTTTAGTTGAACAAACAGAACAGAAAGAAGTTTCACACAATTCTTCTGTGTAGTTTTTATTTGTAGACATTCTTTTTCCCAATATAGGCCTCTTAGCGCTCAGAATGTCCAATTGCAGTTTCTACAGAAAGAGTGTTTCAGAACGGCTCAATCAAAAGTAAGGTTCAACTCTGTTAGTTGAATGCACAGAACAGAAAGAAGTTTCATACAATGCTTCTGTGTAGTTTATATTTGAACATATTCTTTTTTCCACTATTACCCACTTAGCGCTACGAATGTCCAGTTGCATTTTCTACAGACAGAGTGTTTCAGAACTGCTCAATCAAAAGTATGGTTTAACTCTGTTAGCTGAATGCTCAGATCAGAAAGAAGTTTCACAGAATGCTTCTGTGTAGTTTATATTTGAATATATTCCTTTTTCCACTACTACGCTCTTAGCGCTCCAAATGTCCAGTTGCATTTTCTACAGAAATAGTGTTCAGATCTGCTCAATCAAAAGTATGTTTTAACTCTGTTAGCTGAATGCACAGATCAGAAAGAAGTTTCACCGAATGATTCTGTGTAGTTTATATTTGAAGACATTCCTTTTTCCACTATTACCCTCTTAGCGCTCCGAATCTCCACTTGCATTTTCTACAAAGGAGTGTTTCATAACTGATCAATCAAAAATATGTTTTATCTCTGTTAACTGAATTTACAAATCAGAAATAAGTTTCACAGAATGCATCTGTGTAGTTTTTATATGAAGATATTCTTTTTCTCAATGTAGGCCTCTTAGCGCTTAGCATGTCCAATTGCAGTTTCTACAGAAAGAGTGTTTCAGAACGGCTCAATCAAAAGTAAGGTTCAACTCTGTTAGTTGAATGCACAGAACAGAAAGAATTTTCACAGAATGCTACTGTGTAGTTTATATTTGAATATATTCCTTTTTCCACTATTACCCTCTTAGCGCTCCGAATGTCCACTTGCATTTTCTACAGAAAGAGTGTTCAGAACTGCGCAATCAAAAGTATGGTTTAACTCTGTTAGCTTAATGAACATATCAGAAATAAGTTTCACACAATGCTTCTGTGTAGTTTTTATTTGAAGATATTACTTTTCCCAATAGAGGCCTCTTAGCGCTCAGAATGTCCAATTGCAGTTTCTACAGAAAGAGTGTTTCAGAAAGGCTCAATCAAAATAAGGTTCAACTCTGTTAGTTGAATGCACAGAACAGAAAGAAGTTTCATACAATGCTTCTGTGTAGTTTATATTTGAACATATTCTTTTTTCCACTATTACCCACTTAGCGCTACGAATGTCCAGTTGCATTTTCTACAGACAGAGTGTTTCAAAACTGCTCAATCAAAAGTATGGTTTAACTCTGTTAGCTGAATGCTCAGATCAGAAAGAAGTTTCACAGAATGCTTCTGTGTAGTTTATATTTGAATATATTCCTATTTCCACTACTACTCTCTTGGCGCTCCAAATGTCCAGTTGCATTTTCTACAGAAAGAGTGTTCAGATCTGCTCAATCAAAAGTATGGTTTACCTCTGTTAGCTGAATGCACAGATCAGAAAGAAGTTTCACAGAATGATTCTGTGTAGTTTATATTTGGAGACATTCCTTTTTCCACTATTACCCTCTTAGCGCTCCGAATCTCCGCTTGCATTTTCTACAGAAAGAGTGTTTCAGAACGGCTCAATCAAAACTAAGGTTCAACTCTTTTAGTTGAACAAACAGAACAGAAAGAAGTTTCACACAATTCTTCTGTGTAGTTTTTATTTGTAGACATTCTTTTTCCCAATATAGGCCTCTTAGCGCTCAGAATGTCCAATTGCAGTTTCTACAGAAAGAGTGTTTCAGAACGGCTCAATCAAAAGTAAGGTTCAACTCTGTTAGTTGAATGCACAGAACAGAAAGAAGTTTCATACAATGCTTCTGTGTAGTTTATATTTGAACATATTCTTTTTTCCACTATTACCCACTTAGCGCTACGAATGTCCAGTTGCATTTTCTACAGACAGACTGTTTCAGAACTGCTCAATCAAAAGTATGGTTTAATTCTGTTAGCTGAATGCTCAGATCAGAAAGAAGTTTCACAGAATGCTTCTGTGTAGTTTATATTTGAATATATTCCTTTTTCCACTACTACGCTCTTAGCGCTCCAAATGTCCAGTTGCATTTTCTACAGAAATAGTGTTCAGATCTGCTCAATCAAAAGTATGTTTTAACTCTGTTAGCTGAATGCACAGATCAGAAAGAAGTTTCACCGAATGATTCTGTGTAGTTTATATTTGAAGACATTCCTTTTTCCACTATTACCCTCTTAGCGCTCCGAATCTCCACTTGCATTTTCTACAAAGGAGTGTTTCATAACTGATCAATCAAAAATATGTTTTATCTCTGTTAACTGAATTTACAAATCAGAAATAAGTTTCACAGAATGCATCTGTGTAGTTTTTATATGAAGATATTCTTTTTCTCAATGTAGGCCTCTTAGCGCTTAGCATGTCCAATTGCAGTTTCTACAGAAAGAGTGTTTCAGAACGGCTCAATCAAAAGTAAGGTTCAACTCTGTTAGTTGAATGCACAGAACAGAAAGAATTTTCACAGAATGCTACTGTGTAGTTTATATTTGAATATATTCCTTTTTCCACTATTACCCTCTTAGCGCTCCGAATGTCCACTTGCATTTTCTACAGAAAGAGTGTTCAGAACTGCGCAATCAAAAGTATGGTTTAACTCTGTTAGCTTAATGAACATATCAGAAATAAGTTTCACACAATGCTTCTGTGTAGTTTTTATTTGAAGATATTACTTTTCCCAATAGAGGCCTCTTAGCGCTCAGAATGTCCAATTGCAGTTTCTACAGAAAGAGTGTTTCAGAAAGGCTCAATCAAAATAAGGTTCAACTCTGTTAGTTGAATGCACAGAACAGAAAGAAGTTTCATACAATGCTTCTGTGTAGTTTATATTTGAACATATTCTTTTTTCCACTATTACCCACTTAGCGCTACGAATGTCCAGTTGCATTTTCTACAGACAGAGTGTTTCAAAACTGCTCAATCAAAAGTATGGTTTAACTCTGTTAGCTGAATGCTCAGATCAGAAAGAAGTTTCACAGAATGCTTCTGTGTAGTTTATATTTGAATATATTCCTATTTCCACTACTACTCTCTTGGCGCTCCAAATGTCCAGTTGCATTTTCTACAGAAAGAGTGTTCAGATCTGCTCAATCAAAAGTATGGTTTACCTCTGTTAGCTGAATGCACAGATCAGAAAGAAGTTTCACAGAATGATTCTGTGTAGTTTATATTTGGAGACATTCCTTTTTCCACTATTACCCTCTTAGCGCTCCTAATCTCCACTTGCATTTTCTACAGAAAGAGTGTTTCAGAACGGCTCAATCAAAACTAAGGTTCAAATCTTTTAGTTGAACAAACAGAACAGAAAGAAGTTTCACACAATTCTTCTGTGTAGTTTTTATTTGTAGACATTCTTTTTCCCAATATAGGCCTCTTAGCGCTCAGAATGTCCAATTGCAGTTTCTACAGAAAGAGTGTTTCAGAACGGCTCAATCAAAAGTAAGGTTCAACTCTGTTAGTTGAATGCACAGAACAGAAAGAAGTTTCATACAATGCTTCTGTGTAGTTTATATTTGAATATATTCTTTTTTCCACTCTTACCCACTTAGCGCTACGAATGTCCAGTTGCATTTTCTACAGACAGAGTGTTTCAAAACTGCTCAATCAAAATTATGGTTTAACTCTGTTAGCTGAATGCTCAGATCAGAAAGAAGTTTCACAGAATGCTTCTGTGTAGTTTATATTTGAATATATTCCTTTTTCCACTACTACGCTCTTAGCGCTCCAAATGTCCAGTTGCATTTTCAACAGAAAGAGTGTTCAGATCTGCTCAATCAAAAGTATGGTTTAACTCTGTTAGCTGAATGCACAGAACAGAAAGAAGTTTCACCGAATGATTCTGTCTAGTTTATATTTGAAGACATTACTTTTTCCACTATTACCCTCTTAGCGCTCCGAATCTCCACTTGCATTTTCTACAAAAAGATTGTTTCATAACTGCTCAATCAAAAATATGTTTTATCTCTGTTAACTGAATTTACAGATCAGAAATAAGTTTCACAGAGTGCATCTGTGTAGTTTTTATTTGAAGATATTCTTTTTCCCAATGTAGGCCTCTTAGCGCTTAGCATGTCCAAAAGCAGTTTCTACAGAAAGAGTGTTTCAGAACGGCTCAATCAAAAGTAAGGTTCAACTCTGTTAGTTGAATGCACAGAAAAGAAAGAATTTTCACAGAATGCTACTGTGTAGTTTATATTTGAATATATTCCTTTTTCCACTATTACCCTCTTAGCGCTCCGAATGTCCACTTGCATTTTCTACAGAAAGAGTGTTCAGAACTGCGCAATCAAAAGTATGGTTTAACTCTGTTAGCTTAATGAACATATCAGAAATAAGTTTCACACAATGCTTCTGTGTAGTTTTTATTTGAAGATATTATTTTTCCCAATAGAGGCCTCTTAGCGCTCAGAATGTCCAATTGCAGTTTCTACAGAAAGAGTGTTTCAGAAAGGCTCAATCAAAAGTAAGGTTCAACTCTGTTAGTTGAATGCACAGAACAGAAAGAAGTTTCATACAATGCTTCTGTGTAGTTTATATTTGAACATATTCTTTTTTCCACTATTACCCACTTAGCGCTACGAATGTCCAGTTGCATTTTCTACAGACAGAGTGTTTCAAAACTGCTCAATCAAAAGTATGGTTTAACTCTGTTAGCTGAATGCTCAGATCAGAAAGAAGTTTCACAGAATGCTTCTGTGTAGTTTATATTTGAATATATTCCTATTTCCACTACTACTCTCTTGGCGCTCCAAATGTCCAGTTGCATTTTCTACAGAAAGAGTGTTCAGATCTGCTCAATCAAAAGTATGTTTTACCTCTGTTAGCTGAATGCACAGATCAGAAAGAAGTTTCACAGAATGATTCTGTGTAGTTTATATTTGGAGACATTCCTTTTTCCACTATTACCCTCTTAGCGCTCCGAATCTCCGCTTGCATTTTCTACAGAAAGAGTGTTTCAGAACGGCTCAATCAAAACTAAGGTTCAACTCTTTTAGTTGAACAAACAGAACAGAAAGAAGTTTCACACAATTCTTCTGTGTAGTTTTTATTTGTAGACATTCTTTTTCCCAATATAGGCCTCTTAGCGCTCAGAATGTCCAATTGCAGTTTCTACAGAAAGAGTGTTTCAGAACGGCTCAATCAAAAGTAAGGTTCAACTCTGTTAGTTGAATGCACAGAACAGAAAGAAGTTTCATACAATGCTTCTGTGTAGTTTATATTTGAACATATTCTTTTTTCCACTATTACCCACTTAGCGCTACGAATGTCCAGTTGCATTTTCTACAGACAGAGTGTTTCAGAACTGCTCAATCAAAAGTATGGTTTAACTCTGTTAGCTGAATGCTCAGATCAGAAAGAAGTTTCACAGAATGCTTCTGTGTAGTTTATATTTGAATATATTCCTTTTTCCACTACTACGCTCTTAGCGCTCCAAATGTCCAGTTGCATTTTCTACAGAAATAGTGTTCAGATCTGCTCAATCAAAAGTATGTTTTAACTCTGTTAGCTGAATGCACAGATCAGAAAGAAGTTTCACCGAATGATTCTGTGTAGTTTATATTTGAAGACATTCCTTTTTCCACTATTACCCTCTTAGCGCTCCGAATCTCCACTTGCATTTTCTACAAAGGAGTGTTTCATAACTGATCAATCAAAAATATGTTTTATCTCTGTTAACTGAATTTACAAATCAGAAATAAGTTTCACAGAATGCATCTGTGTAGTTTTTATATGAAGATATTCTTTTTCTCAATGTAGGCCTCTTAGCGCTTAGCATGTCCAATTGCAGTTTCTACAGAAAGAGTGTTTCAGAACGGCTCAATCAAAAGTAAGGTTCAACTCTGTTAGTTGAATGCACAGAACAGAAAGAATTTTCACAGAATGCTACTGTGTAGTTTATATTTGAATATATTCCTTTTTCCACTATTACCCTCTTAGCGCTCCGAATGTCCACTTGCATTTTCTACAGAAAGAGTGTTCAGAACTGCGCAATCAAAAGTATGGTTTAACTCTGTTAGCTTAATGAACATATCAGAAATAAGTTTCACACAATGCTTCTGTGTAGTTTTTATTTGAAGATATTACTTTTCCCAATAGAGGCCTCTTAGCGCTCAGAATGTCCAATTGCAGTTTCTACAGAAAGAGTGTTTCAGAAAGGCTCAATCAAAATAAGGTTCAACTCTGTTAGTTGAATGCACAGAACAGAAAGAAGTTTCATACAATGCTTCTGTGTAGTTTATATTTGAACATATTCTTTTTTCCACTATTACCCACTTAGCGCTACGAATGTCCAGTTGCATTTTCTACAGACAGAGTGTTTCAAAACTGCTCAATCAAAAGTATGGTTTAACTCTGTTAGCTGAATGCTCAGATCAGAAAGAAGTTTCACAGAATGCTTCTGTGTAGTTTATATTTGAATATATTCCTATTTCCACTACTACTCTCTTGGCGCTCCAAATGTCCAGTTGCATTTTCTACAGAAAGAGTGTTCAGATCTGCTCAATCAAAAGTATGGTTTACCTCTGTTAGCTGAATGCACAGATCAGAAAGAAGTTTCACAGAATGATTCTGTGTAGTTTATATTTGGAGACATTCCTTTTTCCACTATTACCCTCTTAGCGCTCCTAATCTCCACTTGCATTTTCTACAGAAAGAGTGTTTCAGAACGGCTCAATCAAAACTAAGGTTCAAATCTTTTAGTTGAACAAACAGAACAGAAAGAAGTTTCACACAATTCTTCTGTGTAGTTTTTATTTGTAGACATTCTTTTTCCCAATATAGGCCTCTTAGCGCTCAGAATGTCCAATTGCAGTTTCTACAGAAAGAGTGTTTCAGAACGGCTCAATCAAAAGTAAGGTTCAACTCTGTTAGTTGAATGCACAGAACAGAAAGAAGTTTCATACAATGCTTCTGTGTAGTTTATATTTGAATATATTCTTTTTTCCACTCTTACCCACTTAGCGCTACGAATGTCCAGTTGCATTTTCTACAGACAGAGTGTTTCAAAACTGCTCAATCAAAATTATGGTTTAACTCTGTTAGCTGAATGCTCAGATCAGAAAGAAGTTTCACAGAATGCTTCTGTGTAGTTTATATTTGAATATATTCCTTTTTCCACTACTACGCTCTTAGCGCTCCAAATGTCCAGTTGCATTTTCAACAGAAAGAGTGTTCAGATCTGCTCAATCAAAAGTATGGTTTAACTCTGTTAGCTGAATGCACAGAACAGAAAGAAGTTTCACCGAATGATTCTGTCTAGTTTATATTTGAAGACATTACTTTTTCCACTATTACCCTCTTAGCGCTCCGAATCTCCACTTGCATTTTCTACAAAAAGATTGTTTCATAACTGCTCAATCAAAAATATGTTTTATCTCTGTTAACTGAATTTACAGATCAGAAATAAGTTTCACAGAGTGCATCTGTGTAGTTTTTATTTGAAGATATTCTTTTTCCCAATGTAGGCCTCTTAGCGCTTAGCATGTCCAAAAGCAGTTTCTACAGAAAGAGTGTTTCAGAACGGCTCAATCAAAAGTAAGGTTCAACTCTGTTAGTTGAATGCACAGAAAAGAAAGAATTTTCACAGAATGCTACTGTGTAGTTTATATTTGAATATATTCCTTTTTCCACTATTACCCTCTTAGCGCTCCGAATGTCCACTTGCATTTTCTACAGAAAGAGTGTTCAGAACTGCGCAATCAAAAGTATGGTTTAACTCTGTTAGCTTAATGAACATATCAGAAATAAGTTTCACACAATGCTTCTGTGTAGTTTTTATTTGAAGATATTATTTTTCCCAATAGAGGCCTCTTAGCGCTCAGAATGTCCAATTGCAGTTTCTACAGAAAGAGTGTTTCAGAAAGGCTCAATCAAAAGTAAGGTTCAACTCTGTTAGTTGAATGCACAGAACAGAAAGAAGTTTCATACAATGCTTCTGTGTAGTTTATATTTGAACATATTCTTTTTTCCACTATTACCCACTTAGCGCTACGAATGTCCAGTTGCATTTTCTACAGACAGAGTGTTTCAAAACTGCTCAATCAAAAGTATGGTTTAACTCTGTTAGCTGAATGCTCAGATCAGAAAGAAGTTTCACAGAATGCTTCTGTGTAGTTTATATTTGAATATATTCCTATTTCCACTACTACTCTCTTGGCGCTCCAAATGTCCAGTTGCATTTTCTACAGAAAGAGTGTTCAGATCTGCTCAATCAAAAGTATGTTTTACCTCTGTTAGCTGAATGCACAGATCAGAAAGAAGTTTCACAGAATGATTCTGTGTAGTTTATATTTGGAGACATTCCTTTTTCCACTATTACCCTCTTAGCGCTCCTAATCTCCACTTGCATTTTCTACAGAAAGAGTGTTTCAGAACGGCTCAATCAAAACTAAGGTTCAAATCTTTTAGTTGAACAAACAGAACAGAAAGAAGTTTCACACAATTCTTCTGTGTAGTTTTTATTTGTAGACATTCTTTTTCCCAATATAGGCCTCTTAGCGCTCAGAATGTCCAATTGCAGTTTCTACAGAAAGAGTGTTTCAGAACGGCTCAATCAAAAGTAAGGTTCAACTCTGTTAGTTGAATGCACAGAACAGAAAGAAGTTTCATACAATGCTTCTGTGTAGTTTATATTTGAACATATTCTTTTTTCCACTCTTACCCACTTAGCGCTACGAATGTCCAGTTGCATTTTCTACAGACAGAGTGTTTCAAAACTGCTCAATCAAAATTATGGTTTAACTCTGTTAGCTGAATGCTCAGATCAGAAAGAAGTTTCACAGAATGCTTCTGTGTAGTTTATATTTGAATATATTCCTTTTTCCACTACTACGCTCTTAGCGCTCCAAATGTCCAGTTGCATTTTCAACAGAAAGAGTGTTCAGATCTGCTCAATCAAAAGTATGGTTTAACTCTGTTAGCTGAATGCACAGAACAGAAAGAAGTTTCACCGAATGATTCTGTCTAGTTTATATTTGAAGACATTACTTTTTCCACTATTACCCTCTTAGCGCTCCGAATCTCCACTTGCATTTTCTACAAAAAGATTGTTTCATAACTGCTCAATCAAAAATATGTTTTATCTCTGTTAACTGAATTTACAGATCAGAAATAAGTTTCACAGAGTGCATCTGTGTAGTTTTTATTTGAAGATATTCTTTTTCCCAATGTAGGCCTCTTAGCGCTTAGCATGTCCAAAAGCAGTTTCTACAGAAAGAGTGTTTCAGAACGGCTCAATCAAAAGTAAGGTTCAACTCTGTTAGTTGAATGCACAGAAAAGAAAGAATTTTCACAGAATGCTACTGTGTAGTTTATATTTGAATATATTCCTTTTTCCACTATTACCCTCTTAGCGCTCCGAATGTCCACTTGCATTTTCTACAGAAAGAGTGTTCAGAACTGCGCAATCAAAAGTATGGTTTAACTCTGTTAGCTTAATGAACATATCAGAAATAAGTTTCACACAATGCTTCTGTGTAGTTTTTATTTGAAGATATTATTTTTCCCAATAGAGGCCTCTTAGCGCTCAGAATGTCCAATTGCAGTTTCTACAGAAAAAGTGTTTCAGAAAGGCTCAATCAAAAGTAAGGTTCAACTCTGTTAGTTGAATGCACAGAACAGAAAGAATTTTCACAGAATGCTACTGTGTAGTTTATATTTGAATATATTCCTTTTTCCACTATTACCCTCTTAGCGCTCCGAATGTCCACTTGCATTTTCTACAGAAAGAGTGTTCAGAACTGCGCAATCAAAAGTATGGTTTAACTCTGTTAGCTTAATGAACATATCAGAAATAAGTTTCACACAATGCTTCTGTGTAGTTTTTATTTGAAGATATTATTTTTCCCAATAGAGGCCTCTTAGCGCTCAGAATGTCCAATTGCAGTTTCTACAGAAAGAGTGTTTCAGAAAGGCTCAATCAAAAGTAAGGTTCAACTCTGTTAGTTGAATGCACAGAACAGAAAGAAGTTTCATACAATGCTTCTGTGTAGTTTATATTTGAACATATTCTTTTTTCCACTATTACCCACTTAGCGCTACGAATGTCCAGTTGCATTTTCTACAGACAGAGTGTTTCAAAACTGCTCAATCAAAAGTATGGTTTAACTCTGTTAGCTGAATGCTCAGATCAGAAAGAAGTTTCACAGAATGCTTCTGTGTAGTTTATATTTGAATATATTCCTTTTTCCACTACTACTCTCTTGGCGCTCCAAATGTCCAGTTGCATTTTCTACAGAAAGAGTGTTCAGATCTGCTCAATCAAAAGTATGGTTTAACTCTGTTAGCTGAATGCACAGATCAGAAAGAAGTTTCACAGAATGATTCTGTGTAGTTTATATTTGGAGACATTCCTTTTTCCACTATTACCCTCTTAGCGCTCCTAATCTCCACTTGCATTTTCTACAGAAAGAGTGTTTCAGAACGGCTCAATCAAAACTGAGGTTCAAATCTTTTAGTTGAACAAGCAGAACAGAAAGATGTTTCACACAATTCTTCTGTGTAGTTTTTATTTGTAGACATTCTTTTTCCCAATATAGGCCTCTTAGCGCTCAGAATGTCCAATTGCAGTTTCTACAGAAAGAGTGTTTCAGAACGGCTCAATCAAAAGTAAGGTTCAACTCTGTTAGTTGAATGCACAGAACAGAAAGAAGTTTCATACAATGCTTCTGTGTAGTTTATATTTGAACATATTCTTTTTTCCACTCTTACCCACTTAGCGCTACGAATGTCCAGTTGCATTTTCTACAGACAGAGTGTTTCAAAACTGCTCAATCAAAATTATGGTTTAACTCTGTTAGCTGAATGCTCAGATCAGAAAGAAGTTTCACAGAATGCTTCTGTGTAGTTTATACTTGAATATATTCCTTTTTCCACTACTACGCTCTTAGCGCTCCAAATGTCCAGTTGCATTTTCAACAGAAAGAGTGTTCAGATCTGCTCAATCAAAAGTATGGTTTAACTCTGTTAGCTGAATGCACAGAACAGAAAGAAGTTTCACCGAATGATTCTGTCTAGTTTATATTTGAAGACATTACTTTTTCCACTATTACCCTCTTAGCGCTCCGAATCTCCACTTGCATTTTCTACAAAAAGAGTGTTTCATAACTGCTCAATCAAAAATATGTTTTATCTCTGTTAACTGAATTTACAGATCAGAAATAAGTTTCACAGAGTGCATCTGTGTAGTTTTTATTTGAAGATATTCTTTTTCCCAATGTAGGCCTCTTAGCGCTTAGCATGTCCAATAGCAGTTTCTACAGAAAGAGTGTTTCAGAACGGCTCAATCAAAAGTAAGGTTCAACTCTGTTAGTTGAATGCACAGAACAGAAAGAATTTTCACAGAATGCTACTGTGTAGTTTATATTTGAATATATTCCTTTTTCCATTATTACCCTCTTAGCGCTCCGAATGTCCACTTGCATTTTCTACAGAAAGAGTGTTCAGAACTGCGCAATCAAAAGTATGGTTTAACTCTGTTAGCTTAATGAACATATCAGAAATAAGTTTCACACAATGCTTCTGTGTAGTTTTTATTTGAAGATATTATTTTTCCCAATAGAGGCCTCTTAGCGCTCAGAATGTCCAATTGCAGTTTCTACCGGAAAAGTGTTTCAGAAAGGCTCAATCAAAAGTAAGGTTCAACTCTGTTAGTTGAATGCACAGAACAGAAAGTAGTTTCATACAATGCTTCTGTGTAGTTTATATTTGAACATATTCTTTTTTCCACTATTACCCACTTAGCGCTACGAATGTCCAGTTGCATTTTCTACAGACAGAGTGTTTCAAAACTGCTCAATCAAAAGTATGGTTTAACTCTGTTAGCTGAATGCTCAGATCAGAAAGAAGTTTCACAGAATGCTTCTGTGTAGTTTATATTTGAATATATTCCTTTTTCCACTACTACGCTCTTAGCGCTCCAAATGTCCAGTTGCATTTTCAACAGAAAGAGTGTTCAGATCTGCTCAATCAAAAGTATGGTTTAACTCTGTTAGCTGAATGCACAGATCAGAAAGAAGTTTCACCGAATGATTCTGTGTAGTTTATATTTGAAGACATTCCTTTTTCCACTATTACCCTCTTAGCGCTCCGAATCTCCACTTGCATTTTCTACAAAAAGAGTGTTTCATAACTGCTCAATCAAAAATATGTTTTATCTCTGTTAACTGAATTTACAGATCAGAAATAAGTTTCACAGAGTGCATCTGTGTAGTTTTTATTTGAAGATATTCTTTTTCCCAATGTATGCCTCCTGGCGCTTAGCATGTCCAATTGCAGTTTCTACAGAAAGAGTGTTTCAGAACGGCTCAATCAAAAGTAAGGTTCAACTCTGTTAGTTGAATGCACAGAACAGAAAGAATTTTCACAGAATGCTACTGTGTAGTTTATATTTGAATATATTCCTTTTTCCACTATTACCCTCTTAGCGCTCCGAATGTGCACTTGCATTTTCTACAGAAGAGGGTTCAGCACTGCGCAATCAAAAGTATGGTTTAACTCTGTTAGATTAATGAACATATCAGAAATAAGTTTCACACAATGCTTCTGTGTAGTTTTTATTTGAAGATATTATTTTTCCCTATAGAGGCCTCTTAGCGCTCAGAATGTCCAATTGCAGTTTCTACAGAAAGAGTGTTTCAGAAAGGCTCAATCAAAAGTAAGGTTCAACTCTGTTAGTTGAATGCACAGAACAGAAAGAAGTTTCATACAATGCTTCTGTGTAGTTTATATTTGAATATATTCTTTTTTCCACTCTTACCCACTTAGCGCTACGAATGTCCAGTTGCATTTTCTACAGACAGAGTGTTTCAAAACTGCTCAATCAAAATTATGGTTTAACTCTGTTAGCTGAATGCTCAGATCAGAAAGAAGTTTCACAGAATGCTTCTGTGTAGTTTATATTTGAATATATTCCTTTTTCCACTACTACGCTCTTAGCGCTCCAAATGTCCAGTTGCATTTTCAACAGAAAGAGTGTTCAGATCTGCTCAATCAAAAGTATGGTTTAACTCTGTTAGCTGAATGCACAGAACAGAAAGAAGTTTCACCGAATGATTCTGTCTAGTTTATATTTGAAGACATTACTTTTTCCACTATTACCCTCTTAGCGCTCCGAATCTCCACTTGCATTTTCTACAAAAAGATTGTTTCATAACTGCTCAATCAAAAATATGTTTTATCTCTGTTAACTGAATTTACAGATCAGAAATAAGTTTCACAGAGTGCATCTGTGTAGTTTTTATTTGAAGATATTCTTTTTCCCAATGTAGGCCTCTTAGCGCTCAGCATGTCCAAAAGCAGTTTCTACAGAAAGAGTGTTTCAGAACGGCTCAATCAAAAGTAAGGTTCAACTCTGTTAGTTGAATGCACAGAAAAGAAAGAATTTTCACAGAATGCTACTGTGTAGTTTATATTTGAATATATTCCTTTTTCCACTATTACCCTCTTAGCGCTCCGAATGTCCACTTGCATTTTCTACAGAAAGAGTGTTCAGAACTGCGCAATCAAAAGTATGGTTTAACTCTGTTAGCTTAATGAACATATCAGAAATAAGTTTCACACAATGCTTCTGTGTAGTTTTTATTTGAAGATATTATTTTTCCCAATAGAGGCCTCTTAGCGCTCAGAATGTCCAATTGCAGTTTCTACAGAAAGAGTGTTTCAGAAAGGCTCAATCAAAAGTAAGGTTCAACTCTGTTAGTTGAATGCACAGAACAGAAAGAAGTTTCATACAATGCTTCTGTGTAGTTTATATTTGAACATATTCTTTTTTCCACTATTACCCACTTAGCGCTACGAATGTCCAGTTGCATTTTCTACAGACAGAGTGTTTCAAAACTGCGCAATCAAAAGTATGGTTTAACTCTGTTAGCTGAATGCTCAGATCAGAAAGAAGTTTCACAGAATGCTTCTGTGTAGTTTATATTTGAATATATTCCTATTTCCACTACTACTCTCTTGGCGCTCCAAATGTCCAGTTGCATTTTCTACAGAAAGAGTGTTCAGATCTGCTCAATCAAAAGTATGTTTTACCTCTGTTAGCTGAATGCACAGATCAGAAAGAAGTTTCACAGAATGATTCTGTGTAGTTTATATTTGGAGACATTCCTTTTTCCACTATTACCCTCTTAGCGCTCCGAATCTCCGCTTGCATTTTCTACAGAAAGAGTGTTTCAGAACGGCTCAATCAAAACTAAGGTTCAACTCTTTTAGTTGAACAAACAGAACAGAAAGAAGTTTCACACAATTCTTCTGTGTAGTTTTTATTTGTAGACATTCTTTTTCCCAATATAGGCCTCTTAGCGCTCAGAATGTCCAATTGCAGTTTCTACAGAAAGAGTGTTTCAGAACGGCTCAATCAAAAGTAAGGTTCAACTCTGTTAGTTGAATGCACAGAACAGAAAGAAGTTTCATACAATGCTTCTGTGTAGTTTATATTTGAACATATTCTTTTTTCCACTATTACCCACTTAGCGCTACGAATGTCCAGTTGCATTTTCTACAGACAGAGTGTTTCAGAACTGCTCAATCAAAAGTATGGTTTAACTCTGTTAGCTGAATGCTCAGATCAGAAAGAAGTTTCACAGAATGCTTCTGTGTAGTTTATATTTGAATATATTCCTTTTTCCACTACTACGCTCTTAGCGCTCCAAATGTCCAGTTGCATTTTCTACAGAAATAGTGTTCAGATCTGCTCAATCAAAAGTATGTTTTAACTCTGTTAGCTGAATGCACAGATCAGAAAGAAGTTTCACCGAATGATTCTGTGTAGTTTATATTTGAAGACATTCCTTTTTCCACTATTACCCTCTTAGCGCTCCGAATCTCCACTTGCATTTTCTACAAAGGAGTGTTTCATAACTGATCAATCAAAAATATGTTTTATCTCTGTTAACTGAATTTACAAATCAGAAATAAGTTTCACAGAATGCATCTGTGTAGTTTTTATATGAAGATATTCTTTTTCTCAATGTAGGCCTCTTAGCGCTTAGCATGTCCAATTGCAGTTTCTACAGAAAGAGTGTTTCAGAACGGCTCAATCAAAAGTAAGGTTCAACTCTGTTAGTTGAATGCACAGAACAGAAAGAATTTTCACAGAATGCTACTGTGTAGTTTATATTTGAATATATTCCTTTTTCCACTATTACCCTCTTAGCGCTCCGAATGTCCACTTGCATTTTCTACAGAAAGAGTGTTCAGAACTGCGCAATCAAAAGTATGGTTTAACTCTGTTAGCTTAATGAACATATCAGAAATAAGTTTCACACAATGCTTCTGTGTAGTTTTTATTTGAAGATATTACTTTTCCCAATAGAGGCCTCTTAGCGCTCAGAATGTCCAATTGCAGTTTCTACAGAAAGAGTGTTTCAGAAAGGCTCAATCAAAATAAGGTTCAACTCTGTTAGTTGAATGCACAGAACAGAAAGAAGTTTCATACAATGCTTCTGTGTAGTTTATATTTGAACATATTCTTTTTTCCACTATTACCCACTTAGCGCTACGAATGTCCAGTTGCATTTTCTACAGACAGAGTGTTTCAAAACTGCTCAATCAAAAGTATGGTTTAACTCTGTTAGCTGAATGCTCAGATCAGAAAGAAGTTTCACAGAATGCTTCTGTGTAGTTTATATTTGAATATATTCCTATTTCCACTACTACTCTCTTGGCGCTCCAAATGTCCAGTTGCATTTTCTACAGAAAGAGTGTTCAGATCTGCTCAATCAAAAGTATGGTTTACCTCTGTTAGCTGAATGCACAGATCAGAAAGAAGTTTCACAGAATGATTCTGTGTAGTTTATATTTGGAGACATTCCTTTTTCCACTATTACCCTCTTAGCGCTCCTAATCTCCACTTGCATTTTCTACAGAAAGAGTGTTTCAGAACGGCTCAATCAAAACTAAGGTTCAAATCTTTTAGTTGAACAAACAGAACAGAAAGAAGTTTCACACAATTCTTCTGTGTAGTTTTTATTTGTAGACATTCTTTTTCCCAATATAGGCCTCTTAGCGCTCAGAATGTCCAATTGCAGTTTCTACAGAAAGAGTGTTTCAGAACGGCTCAATCAAAAGTAAGGTTCAACTCTGTTAGTTGAATGCACAGAACAGAAAGAAGTTTCATACAATGCTTCTGTGTAGTTTATATTTGAATATATTCTTTTTTCCACTCTTACCCACTTAGCGCTACGAATGTCCAGTTGCATTTACTACAGACAGAGTGTTTCAAAACTGCTCAATCAAAATTATGGTTTAACTCTGTTAGCTGAATGCTCAGATCAGAAAGAAGTTTCACAGAATGCTTCTGTGTAGTTTATATTTGAATATATTCCTTTTTCCACTACTACGCTCTTAGCGCTCCAAATGTCCAGTTGCATTTTCAACAGAAAGAGTGTTCAGATCTGCTCAATCAAAAGTATGGTTTAACTCTGTTAGCTGAATGCACAGAACAGAAAGAAGTTTCACCGAATGATTCTGTCTAGTTTATATTTGAAGACATTACTTTTTCCACTATTACCCTCTTAGCGCTCCGAATCTCCACTTGCATTTTCTACAAAAAGATTGTTTCATAACTGCTCAATCAAAAATATGTTTTATCTCTGTTAACTGAATTTACAGATCAGAAATAAGTTTCACAGAGTGCATCTGTGTAGTTTTTATTTGAAGATATTCTTTTTCCCAATGTAGGCCTCTTAGCGCTTAGCATGTCCAAAAGCAGTTTCTACAGAAAGAGTGTTTCAGAACGGCTCAATCAAAAGTAAGGTTCAACTCTGTTAGTTGAATGCACAGAAAAGAAAGAATTTTCACAGAATGCTACTGTGTAGTTTATATTTGAATATATTCCTTTTTCCACTATTACCCTCTTAGCGCTCCGAATGTCCACTTGCATTTTCTACAGAAAGAGTGTTCAGAACTGCGCAATCAAAAGTATGGTTTAACTCTGTTAGCTTAATGAACATATCAGAAATAAGTTTCACACAATGCTTCTGTGTAGTTTTTATTTGAAGATATTATTTTTCCCAATAGAGGCCTCTTAGCGCTCAGAATGTCCAATTGCAGTTTCTACAGAAAGAGTGTTTCAGAAAGGCTCAATCAAAAGTAAGGTTCAACTCTGTTAGTTGAATGCACAGAACAGAAAGAAGTTTCATACAATGCTTCTGTGTAGTTTATATTTGAACATATTCTTTTTTCCACTATTACCCACTTAGCGCTACGAATGTCCAGTTGCATTTTCTACAGACAGAGTGTTTCAAAACTGCTCAATCAAAAGTATGGTTTAACTCTGTTAGCTGAATGCTCAGATCAGAAAGAAGTTTCACAGAATGCTTCTGTGTAGTTTATATTTGAATATATTCCTATTTCCACTACTACTCTCTTGGCGCTCCAAATGTCCAGTTGCATTTTCTACAGAAAGAGTGTTCAGATCTGCTCAATCAAAAGTATGTTTTACCTCTGTTAGCTGAATGCACAGATCAGAAAGAAGTTTCACAGAATGATTCTGTGTAGTTTATATTTGGAGACATTCCTTTTTCCACTATTACCCTCTTAGCGCTCCTAATCTCCACTTGCATTTTCTACAGAAAGAGTGTTTCAGAACGGCTCAATCAAAACTAAGGTTCAAATCTTTTAGTTGAACAAACAGAACAGAAAGAAGTTTCACACAATTCTTCTGTGTAGTTTTTATTTGTAGACATTCTTTTTCCCAATATAGGCCTCTTAGCGCTCAGAATGTCCAATTGCAGTTTCTACAGAAAGAGTGTTTCAGAACGGCTCAATCAAAAGTAAGGTTCAACTCTGTTAGTTGAATGCACAGAACAGAAAGAAGTTTCATACAATGCTTCTGTGTAGTTTATATTTGAACATATTCTTTTTTCCACTCTTACCCACTTAGCGCTACGAATGTCCAGTTGCATTTTCTACAGACAGAGTGTTTCAAAACTGCTCAATCAAAATTATGGTTTAACTCTGTTAGCTGAATGCTCAGATCAGAAAGAAGTTTCACAGAATGCTTCTGTGTAGTTTATATTTGAATATATTCCTTTTTCCACTACTACGCTCTTAGCGCTCCAAATGTCCAGTTGCATTTTCAACAGAAAGAGTGTTCAGATCTGCTCAATCAAAAGTATGGTTTAACTCTGTTAGCTGAATGCACAGAACAGAAAGAAGTTTCACCGAATGATTCTGTCTAGTTTATATTTGAAGACATTACTTTTTCCACTATTACCCTCTTAGCGCTCCGAATCTCCACTTGCATTTTCTACAAAAAGATTGTTTCATAACTGCTCAATCAAAAATATGTTTTATCTCTGTTAACTGAATTTACAGATCAGAAATAAGTTTCACAGAGTGCATCTGTGTAGTTTTTATTTGAAGATATTCTTTTTCCCAATGTAGGCCTCTTAGCGCTTAGCATGTCCAAAAGCAGTTTCTACAGAAAGAGTGTTTCAGAACGGCTCAATCAAAAGTAAGGTTCAACTCTGTTAGTTGAATGCACAGAAAAGAAAGAATTTTCACAGAATGCTACTGTGTAGTTTATATTTGAATATATTCCTTTTTCCACTATTACCCTCTTAGCGCTCCGAATGTCCACTTGCATTTTCTACAGAAAGAGTGTTCAGAACGGCGCAATCAAAAGTATGGTTTAACTCTGTTAGCTTAATGAACATATCAGAAATAAGTTTCACACAATGCTTCTGTGTAGTTTTTATTTGAAGATATTATTTTTCCCAATAGAGGCCTCTTAGCGCTCAGAATGTCCAATTGCAGTTTCTACAGAAAAAGTGTTTCAGAAAGGCTCAATCAAAAGTAAGGTTCAACTCTGTTAGTTGAATGCACAGAACAGAAAGAATTTTCACAGAATGCTACTGTGTAGTTTATATTTGAATATATTCCTTTTTCCACTATTACCCTCTTAGCGCTCCGAATGTCCACTTGCATTTTCTACAGAAAGAGTGTTCAGAACTGCGCAATCAAAAGTATGGTTTAACTCTGTTAGCTTAATGAACATATCAGAAATAAGTTTCACACAATGCTTCTGTGTAGTTTTTATTTGAAGATATTATTTTTCCCAATAGAGGCCTCTTAGCGCTCAGAATGTCCAATTGCAGTTTCTACAGAAAGAGTGTTTCAGAAAGGCTCAATCAAATGTAAGGTTCAACTCTGTTAGTTGAATGCACAGAACAGAAAGAAGTTTCATACAATGCTTCTGTGTAGTTTATATTTGAACATATTCTTTTTTCCACTATTACCCACTTAGCGCTACGAATGTCCAGTTGCATTTTCTACAGACAGAGTGTTTCAAAACTGCTCAATCAAAAGTATGGTTTAACTCTGTTAGCTGAATGCTCAGATCAGAAAGAAGTTTCACAGAATGCTTCTGTGTAGTTTATATTTGAATATATTCCTTTTTCCACTACTACTCTCTTGGCGCTCCAAATGTCCAGTTGCATTTTCTACAGAAAGAGTGTTCAGATCTGCTCAATCAAAAGTATGGTTTAACTCTGTTAGCTGAATGCACAGATCAGAAAGAAGTTTCACAGAATGATTCTGTGTAGTTTATATTTGGAGACATTCCTTTTTCCACTATTACCCTCTTAGCGCTCCTAATCTCCACTTGCATTTTCTACAGAAAGAGTGTTTCAGAACGGCTCAATCAAAACTGAGGTTCAAATCTTTTAGTTGAACAAGCAGAACAGAAAGATGTTTCACACAATTCTTCTGTGTAGTTTTTATTTGTAGACATTCTTTTTCCCAATATAGGCCTCTTAGCGCTCAGAATGTCCAATTGCAGTTTCTACAGAAAGAGTGTTTCAGAACGGCTCAATCAAAAGTAAGGTTCAACTCTGTTAGTTGAATGCACAGAACAGAAAGAAGTTTCATACAATGCTTCTGTGTAGTTTATATTTGAACATATTCTTTTTTCCACTCTTACCCACTTAGCGCTACGAATGTCCAGTTGCATTTTCTACAGACAGAGTGTTTCAAAACTGCTCAATCAAAATTATGGTTTAACTCTGTTAGCTGAATGCTCAGATCAGAAAGAAGTTTCACAGAATGCTTCTGTGTAGTTTATACTTGAATATATTCCTTTTTCCACTACTACGCTCTTAGCGCTCCAAATGTCCAGTTGCATTTTCAACAGAAAGAGTGTTCAGATCTGCTCAATCAAAAGTATGGTTTAACTCTGTTAGCTGAATGCACAGAACAGAAAGAAGTTTCACCGAATGATTCTGTCTAGTTTATATTTGAAGACATTACTTTTTCCACTATTACCCTCTTAGCGCTCCGAATCTCCACTTGCATTTTCTACAAAAAGAGTGTTTCATAACTGCTCAATCAAAAATATGTTTTATCTCTGTTAACTGAATTTACAGATCAGAAATAAGTTTCACAGAGTGCATCTGTGTAGTTTTTATTTGAAGATATTCTTTTTCCCAATGTAGGCCTCTTAGCGCTTAGCATGTCCAATAGCAGTTTCTACAGAAAGAGTGTTTCAGAACGGCTCAATCAAAAGTAAGGTTCAACTCTGTTAGTTGAATGCACAGAACAGAAAGAATTTTCACAGAATGCTACTGTGTAGTTTATATTTGAATATATTCCTTTTTCCATTATTACCCTCTTAGCGCTCCGAATGTCCACTTGCATTTTCTACAGAAAGAGTGTTCAGAACTGCGCAATCAAAAGTATGGTTTAACTCTGTTAGCTTAATGAACATATCAGAAATAAGTTTCACACAATGCTTCTGTGTAGTTTTTATTTGAAGATATTTTTTTTCCCAATAGAGGCCTCTTAGCGCTCAGAATGTCCAATTGCAGTTTCTACAGGAAAAGTGTTTCAGAAAGGCTCAATCAAAAGTAAGGTTCAACTCTGTTAGTTGAATGCACAGAACAGAAAGTAGTTTCATACAATGCTTCTGTGTAGTTTATATTTGAACATATTCTTTTTTCCACTATTACCCACTTAGCGCTACGAATGTCCAGTTGCATTTTCTACAGACAGAGTGTTTCAAAACTGCTCAATCAAAAGTATGGTTTAACTCTGTTAGCTGAATGCTCAGATCAGAAAGAAGTTTCACAGAATGCTTCTGTGTAGTTTATATTTGAATATATTCCTTTTTCCACTACTACGCTCTTAGCGCTCCAAATGTCCAGTTGCATTTTCAACAGAAAGAGTGTTCAGATCTGCTCAATCAAAAGTATGGTTTAACTCTGTTAGCTGAATGCACAGATCAGAAAGAAGTTTCACCGAATGATTCTGTGTAGTTTATATTTGAAGACATTCCTTTTTCCACTATTACCCTCTTAGCGCTCCGAATCTCCACTTGCATTTTCTACAAAAAGAGTGTTTCATAACTGCTCAATCAAAAATATGTTTTATCTCTGTTAACTGAATTTACAGATCAGAAATAAGTTTCACAGAGTGCATCTGTGTAGTTTTTATTTGAAGATATTCTTTTTCCCAATGTATGCCTCCTGGCGCTTAGCATGTCCAATTGCAGTTTCTACAGAAAGAGTGTTTCAGAACGGCTCAATCAAAAGTAAGGTTCAACTCTGTTAGTTGAATGCACAGAACAGAAAGAATTTTCACAGAATGCTACTGTGTAGTTTATATTTGAATATATTCCTTTTTCCACTATTACCCTCTTAGCGCTCCGAATGTCCACTTGCATTTTCTACAGAAAGAATGTTCAGAACTGCGCAATCAAAAGTATGGTTTAACTCTGTTAGCTTAATGAACATATCAGAAATAAGTTTCACACAATGCTTCTGTGTAGTTTTTATTTGAAGATATTATTTTTCCCAATAGAGGCCTCTTAGCGCTCAGAATGTCCAATTGCAGTTTCTACAGAAAGAGTGTTTCAGAAAGGCTCAATCAAAAGTAAGGTTCAAATCTGTTAGTTGAATGCACAGAACAGAAAGAAGTTTCATACAATGCTTCTGTGTAGTTTATATTTGAACATATTCTTTTTTCCACTATTACCCACTTAGCGCTACGAATGTCCAGTTGCATTTTCTACAGACAGAGTGTTTCAAAACTGCTCAATCAAAAGTATGGTTTAACTCTGTTAGCTGAATGCTCAGATCAGAAAGAAGTTTCACAGAATGCTTCTGTGTAGTTTATATTTGAATATATTCCTTTTTCCACTACTACTCTCTTAGCGCTCCAAATGTCCAGTTGCATTTTCTACAGAAAGAGTGTTCAGATCTGCTCAATCGAAAGTATGGTTTAATTCTGTTAGCTGAATGCACAGATCAGAAAGAAGTTTCACAGAATGATTCTGTGTAGTTTATATTTGGAGACATTCCTTTTTCCACTATTACCCTCTTAGCGCTCCGAATCTCCACTTGCATTTTCTACAGAAAGAGTGTTTCAGAACGGCTCAATCAAAACTAAGGTTCAACTCTTTTAGTTGAACAAACAGAACAGAAAGAAGTTTCACACAATTCTTCTGTGAAGTTTTTATTTGTAGACATTCATTTCCCAATATAGGCCTCTTAGCGCTCAGAATGTCCAATTGCAGTTTCTACAGAAAGAGTGTTTCAGAACGGCTCAATCAAAAGTAAGGTTCAACTCTGTTAGTTGAATGCACAGAACAGAAAGATGTTTCATACAATGCTTCTGTGTAGTTTATATTTGAACATATTCTTTTTTCCACTATTACCCACTTAGCGCTACGAATGTCCAGTTGCATTTTCTACAGACAGAGTGTTTCAAAACTGCTCAATCAAAAGTATGGTTTAACTCTGTTAGCTGAATGCTCAGATCAGAAAGAAGTTTCACAGAATGCTTCTGTGTAGTTTATATTTGAATATATTCCTTTTTCCACTACTACGCTCTTAGCGCTCCAAATGTCCAGTTGCATTTTCAACAGAAAGAGTGTTCTGATCTGCTCAATCAAAAGTATGGTTTAACTCTGTTAGCTGAATGCACAGATCAGAAAGAAGTTTCACCGAATGATTCTGTTTAGTTTATATTTGAAGACATTCCTTTTTCCACTATTAACCTCTTAGCGCTCCGAATCTCCACTTGCATTTTCTACAAAAAGAGTGTTTCATAACTGCTCAATCAAAATTATGTTTTATCTCTGTTAACTGAATTTACAGATCAGAAATAAGTTTCACAGAGTGCATCTGTGTAGTTTTTATTTGAAGATATTCTTTTTCCCAATGTAGGCCTCTTAGCGCTTAGCATGTCCAATTGCAGTTTCTACAGAAAGAGTGTTTCAGAACGGCTCAATCAAAAGTAAGGTTCAACTCTGTTAGTTGAATGCACAGAACAGAAAGAATTTTCACAGAATGCTACTGTGTAGTTTATATTTGAATATATTCCTTTTTCCACTATTACCCTCTTAGCGCTCCGAATGTCCACTTGCATTTTCTACAGAAAGAGTGTTCAGAACTGCGCAATCAAAAGTATGGTTTAACTGTGTTAGCTTAATGAACATATCAGAAATAAGTTTCACACAATGCTTCTGTGTAGTTTTTATTTGAAGATATTATTTTTCCCAATATAGGCCTCTTAGCGCTCAGAATGTCCAATTGCAGTTTCTACAGAAAGAGTGTTTCAGAAAGGCTCAATCAAAAGTAAGGTTCAACTCTGTTAGTTGAATGCACAGAACAGAAAGAAGTTTCATACAATGCTTCTGTGTAGTTTATATTTGAACATATTCTTTTTTCCACTATTACCCACTTAGCGCTACGAATGTCCAGTTGCATTTTCTACAGACAGAGTGTTTCAAAACTGCTCAATCAAAGGTATGGTTAAACTCTGTTAGCTGAATGCTCAGATCAGAAAGAAGTTTCACAGAATGCTTCTGTGTAGTTTATATTTGAATATATTCCTTTTTCCACTACTACTCTCTTAGCGCTCCAAATGTCCAGTTGCATTTTCTACAGAAAGAGAGTTCAGATTTGCTCAATCAAAAGTATGGTTTAACTCTGTTAGCTGAATGCACAGATCAGAAAGAAGTTTCACCGAATGATTCTGTGTAGTTTATATTTGGAGACATTCCTTTTTCCACTATTACCCTCTTAGCGCTCCGAATCTCCACTTGCATTTTCTACAGAAAGAGTGTTTCAGAACGGCTCAATCAAAACTAAGGTTCAACTCTTTTAGTTGAACAAACAGAACAGAAAGAAGTTTCACACAATTCTTCTGTGTAGTTTTTATTTGTAGACATTCTTTTTCCCAATATAGGCCTCTTAGCGCTCAGAATGTCCAATTGCAGTTTCTACAGAAAGAGTGTTTCAGAACGGCTCAATCAAAAGTATGGTTCAACTCTGTTAGTTGAATGCACAGAACAGAAAGAAGTTTCATACAATGCTTCTGTGTAGTTTATATTTGAACATATTCTTTTTTCCACTATTACCCACTTAGCGCTACGAATGTCCAGTTGCATTTTCTACAGACAGAGTGTTTCAAAACTGCTCAATCAAAAGTATGGTTTAACTCTGTTAGCTGAATGCTCAGATCAGAAAGAAGTTTCACAGAATGCTTCTGTGTAGTTTATATTTGAATATATTCCTTTTTCCACTACTACGCTCTTAGCGCTCCAAGTGTCCAGTTGCATTTTCTACAGAAAGAGTGTTCAGATCTGCTCAATCAAAAGTATGTTTTAACTCTGTTAGCTGAATGCACAGATCAGAAAGAAGTTTCACCGAATGATTCTGTGTAGTTTATATTTGAAGACATTCCTTTTTCCACTATTACCCCCTTAGCGCTCCGAATCTCCACTTGCATTTTCTACAAAAAGAGTGTTTCATAACTGCTCAATCAAAAATATGTTTTATCTCTGTTAACTGAATTTACAGATCAGATTTAAGTTTCACAGAATGCATCTGTGTAGTTTTTATTTGAAGATATTCTTTTTCCCAATGTATGCCTCTTAGCGCTTAGCATGTCCAATTGCAGTTTCTACAGAAAGAGTGTTTCAGAACGGCTCAATCAAAAGTAAGGTTCAACTCTGTTAGTTGAATGCACAGAACAGAAAGAATTTTCACAGAATGCTACTGTGTAGTTTATATTTGAATATATTCCTTTTTCCACTATTACCCTCTTAGCGCTCCGAATGTCCACTTGCATTTTCTACCGAAAGAGTGTTCAGAACTGCGCAATCAAAAGTATGGTTTAACTCTGTTAGCTTAATGAATATATCAGAAATAAGTTTCACACAATGCTTCTGTGTAGTTTTTATTTGAAGATATTATTTTTCCCAATATAGGCCTCTTAGCGCTCAGAATGTCCAATTGCAGTTTCTACAGAAAGAGTGTTTCAGAAAGGCTCAATCAAAAGTAAGGTTCAACTCTGTTAGTTGAATGCACAGAACAGAAAGAAGTTTCATACAATGCTTCTGTGTAGTTTATATTTGAACATATTCTTTTTTCCACTATTACCCACTTAGCGCTACGAATGTCCAGTTGCATTTTCTACAGACAGAGTGTTTCAAAACTGCTCAATCAAAAGTATGGTTAAACTCTGTTAACTGAATGCTCAGATCAGAAAGAAGTTTCACAGAATGCTTCTGTGTAGTTTATATTTGAATATATTCCTTTTTCCACTACTGCTCTCTTAGCGCTCCAAATGTCCAGTTGCATTTACTACAGAAAGAGAGTTCAGATCTGCCCAATCAAAAGTATGGTTTAACTCTGTAGGCTGAATGCACAGATCAGAAAGAAGTTTCACCGAATGATTCTGTGTAGTTTATATTTGGAGACATTCCTTTTTCCACTATTACCCTCTTAGCGCTCCGAATCTCCACTTGCATTTTCTACAGAAAGAGTGTTTCAGAACGGCTCAATCAAAACTAAGGTTCAACTCTTTTAGTTGAACAAACAGAACAGAAAGAAGTTTCACACAATTCTTCTCTGTAGTTTTTATTTGTAGACATTCTTTTTCCCAATATAGGCCTCTTAGCGCTCAGAATGTCCAATTGCAGTTTCTACAGAAAGAGTGTTTCAGAACGGCTCAATCAAAAGTAAGGTTCAACTCTGTTAGTTGAATGCACAGAACAGAAAGAAGTTTCATACAATGCTTCTCTGTAGTTTATATTTGAACATATTCTTTTTTCCACTGTTACCCACTTAGCGCTACGAATGTCCAGTTGCATTTTCTACAGAAAGAGTGTTTCAAAACTGCTCAATCAAAAGTATGGTTTAACTCTGTTAGCTGAATGCTCCGATCAGAAAGAAGTTTCACAGAATGCTTCTGTGTAGTTTATATTTGAATATATTCCTTTTTCCACTACTACGCTCTTAGCGCTCCAAATGTCCAGTTGCATTTTCTACAGAAAGAGTGTTCAGATCTGCTCAATCAAAAGTATGGTTTAACTCTGTTAGCTGAATGCACAGATCAGAAAGAAGTTTCACCGAATGATTCTGTGTAGTTTATATTTGAAGACATTCCTTTTTCCACTATTACCCTCTTAGCGCTCCGAATCTCCACTTGCATTTTCTACAAAAAGAGTGTTTCATAACTGCTGAATCAAAAATATGTTTTATCTCTGTTAACTGAATTTACAGATCAGAAATAAGTTTCACAGAATGCATCTGTGTAGTTTTTATTTAAAGATATTCTTTTTCAAAATGTAGGCCTCTTAGCGCTTAGCATGTCCAATTGCAGTTTCTACAGAAAGAGTGTTTCAGAACGGCTCAATCAAAAGTAAGGTTCAACTCTGTTAGTTGAATGCACAGAACAGAAAGAATTTTCACAGAATGCTACTGTGTAGTTTATATTTGAATATATTCCTTTTTCCACTATTACCCTCTTAGCGCTCCGAATGTCCACTTGCATTTTCTAACGAAAGAGTGTTCAGAACTGCGCAATCAAAAGTATGGTTTAATTCTGTTAGCTTAATGAACATATCAGAACTAAGTTTCACACAATGCTTCTGTGTAGTTTTTATTTGAAGATATTATTTTTCCCAATATAGGCCTCTTAGCCCTCAGAATGTCCAATTGCAGTTTCTACAGAAAGAGTGTTTCAGAAAGGCTCAATCAAAAGTAAGGTTCAACTCTGTTAGTTGAATGCACAGAACAGAAAGAAGTTTCATACAATGCTTCTGTGTAGTTTATCTTTGAACATTTTCTTTTTTCCACTATTACCCACTTAGCGCTACGAATGTCCAGTTGCATTTTCTACAGACAGAGTGTTTCAAAACTGCTCAATCAAAAGTATGGTTTAACTCTGTTAGCTGAATGCTCAGATCAGAAAGAAGTTTCACAGAATGCTTCTGTGTAGTTTATATTTGAATATATTCCTTTTTCCACTAATACTCTCTTAGCGCTCCAAATGTCCAGTTGCATTTTCTACAGAAAGAGAGTTCAGATCTGCTCAATCAAAAGTATGGTTTAACACTGTTAGCTGAATGCACAGATCAGAAAGAAGTTTCACCGAATGATTCTGTGTAGTTTATATTTGGAGACATTCCTTTTTCCACTATTACCCTCTTAGCGCTCCGAATCTCCACTTGCATTTTCTACAGAAAGAGTGTTTCAGAACGGCTCAATCAAAACTAAGGTTCAACTCTTTTAGTTGAATAAACAGAACAGAAAGAAGTTTCACACAATTCTTCTGTGTAGTTTTTATTTGTAGACATACTTTTTCCCAATATAGGCCTCTTAGCGCTCAGAATGTCCAATTGCAGTTTCTACAGAAAGAGTGTTTCAGACCGGCTCAATCAAAAGTAAGGTTCAACTCTGTTAGTTGAATGCACAGAACAGAAAGAAGTTTCATACAATGCTTCTGTGTAGTTTATATTTGAACATATTCTTTTTTCCACTATTACCCACTTAGCGCTACGAATGTCCAGTTGCATTTTCTACAGACAGAGTGTTTCAAAACTGCTCAATCAAAAGTATGGTTTAACTCTGTTAGCTGAATGCTCAGATCAGAAAGAAGTTTCACAGAATGCTTCTGTGTAGTTTATATTTGAATATATTCCTTTTTCCACTACTACGCTCTTAGCGCTCCAAATGTCCAGTTGCATTTTCTACAGAAAGAGTGTTCAGATCTGCTCAATCAAAACTGTGGTTTAACACTGTTAGCTGAATGCACAGATCAGAAAGAAGTTTCACCGAATGATTCTGTGTAGTTTATATTTGAAGACATTCCTTTTTCCACTATTACCCTCTTAGCGCTCCGAATCTCCACTTGCATTTTCTACAAAAAGAGTGTTTCATAACTGCTCAATCAAAAATATGTTTTATCTCTGTTAACTGAATTTACAGATCAGAAATAAGTTTCACACAATGCATCTGTGTAGTTTTTATTTGAATATATTCTTTTTCAAAATGTAGGCCTCTTAGCGCTTAGCATGTCCAATTGCAGTTTCTACAGAAAGAGTGTTTCAGAACGGCTCAATCAAAAGTAAGGTTCAACTCTGTTAGTTGAATGCACAGAACAGAGAGAATTTTCACAGAATGCTACTGTGTAGTTTATATTTGAACATATTCTTTTTTCCACTATTACCCACTTAGCGCTACGAATGTCCAGTTGCATTTTCTACAGACAGAGTGTTTCAAAACTGCTCAATCAAAAGCATGGTTTAACTCTGTAAGCTGAATGCACAGATCAGAAAGAAGTTTCACAGAATGCTTCTGTGTAGTTTATATTTGAATATATTCCTTTTTCCACTACTACGCTCTTAGTGCTCCAAATGTCCAGTTGCATTTTCTACAGAAAGAGAGTTCAGATCTGCTCAATCAAAAGTATGGTTTAACACTGTTAGCTGAATGCACAGATCAGAAAGAAGTTTCACCGAATGATTCTGTGTAGTTTATATTTGGAGACATTCCTTTTTCCACTATTACCCTCTTAGCGCTCCGAATCTCCACTTGCATTTTCTACAGAAAGAGTGTTTCCGAACGGCTCAATCAAAACTAAGGTTCAACTCTTTTAGTTGAACAAACAGAACAGAAAGAAGTTTCACACAATTCTTCTGTGTAGTTTTTATTTTTAGATATTCTTTTTCCCAATATAGGCCTCTTAGCGCTCAGAATGTCCAATTGCAGTTTCTACAGAAAGAGTGTTTCAGAACGGCTCAATCAAAAGTAAGGTTCAACTCTGTTAGTTGAATGCACAGAACAGAAAGAAGTTTCATACAATGCTTCTGTGTAGTTTATATTTGAACATATTCTTTTTTCCACTATTACCCACTTAGCGCTACGAATGTCCAGTTGCATTTTCTACAGACAGAGTGTTTCAAAACTGCTCAATCAAAAGTATGGTTTAACTCTGTTAGCTGAATGCTCAGATCAGAAAAAAGTTTCACAGAATGCTTCTGTGTAGTTTATATTTGAATATATTCCTTTTTCCACTACTACGCTCTTAGCGCTCCAAATGTCCAGTTGCATTTTCTACAGAAAGAGTGTTCAGATCTGCTCAATCAAAAGTATGGTTTAACTCTGTTAGCTGAATGCACAGATCAGAAAGAAGTTTCACCGAATGATTCTGTGTAGTTTATATTTGAAGACATTCCTTTTTTAAATATTACCCTCTTAGCGCTCCGAATCTCCACTTGCATTTTCTACAAAAAGAGTGTTTCATAACTGCTCAATCAAAAATATGTTTTATCTCTGTTAACTGAATTTACAGATCAGAAATAAGTTTCACAGAATGCATCTGTGTAGTTTTTATTTGAAGATACTCTTTTTCCCAATGTAGGCCTCTTAGCGCTTAGCATATCCAATTGCAGTTTCTACAGAAAGAGTGTTTCAGAACGGCTCAATCAAAAGTAAGGTTCAACTCTGTTAGTTGAATGCACAGAACAAAAAGAATTTTCACTGAATGCTACTGTGTAGTTTATATTTGAATATATTCCTTTTTCCACTATTACCCTCTTAGCGCTCCGAATGTCCACTTGCATTTTCTACAGAAAGAGTGTTCAGAACTGCGCAATCAAAAGTATGGTTTAACTCTGTTAGCTTAATGAACATATCAGAAATAAGTTTCACACAATGCTTCTGTGTAGTTTTTATTTGAAGATATTATTTTTCCCAATATAGGCCTCTTAGCGCTCAGAATGTCCAATTGCATTTTCTACAGAAAGAGTGTTTCAGAAAGGCTCAATCAAAAGTAAGGTTCAACTCTGTTAGTTGAATGCACAGAACAGAAAGAAGTTTCATACAATGCTTCTGTGTAGTTTATATTTGAACATATTCTTTTTTCCACTATTACCCACTTAGCGCTACGAATGTCCAGTTGCATTTCCTACAGACAGAGTGTTTCAAAACTGCTCAATCAAAAGTATGGTTTAACTCTGTTAGCTGAATGCTCAGATCAGAAAGAAGTTTCACAGAATGCTTCTGTGTAGTTTATATTTGAATATATTCCTTTTTCCACTACTACTCTCTTAGCGCTCCAAATGTCCAGTTGCATTTTCTACAGAAAGAGTGTTCTGATCTGCTCAATCAAAAGTATGGTTTAACTCTGTTAGCTGAATGCACAGATCAGAAAGAAGTTTCACCGAATGATTCTGTGTAGTTTATATTTGAAGACATTCCTTTTTCCACTATTACCCTCTTAGCGCTCCGAATCTCCACTTGCATTTTCTACAAAGGAGTGTTTCATAACTGAACAATCAAAAATATGTTTTATCTCTGTTTACTGAATTTACAGATCAGAAATAAGTTTCACAGAATGCATCTGTGTAGTTTTTATTTGAAGATATTCTTTTTCCCAATGTAGGCCTCTTAGCGCTTAGCATGTCCAATTGCAGTTTCTACAGAAAGAGTGTTTCAGAACGGCTCAATCAAAAGTAAGGTTCAACTCTGTTAGTTGAAGGCACAGAACAGAAAGAATTTTCACAGAATGCTACTGTGTAGTTTATATTTGAATATATTCCTTTTTCCACTATTACCCTCTTAGCGCTCCGAATGTCCAGTTGCATTTTCTACAGAAAGAGTGCTCAGAACTGCGCAATCAAAAGTATGGTTTAACTCTGTTAGCTGAATGCACAGATCAGAAAGAAGTTTCACCGAATGATTCTGTGTAGTTTATATTTGGAGACATTCCTTTTTCCACTATTACCCTCTTAGCGCTCCGAATCTCCACTTGCATTTTCTACAGAAAGATTGTTTCAGAACGGCTCAATCAAAACTAAGGTTCAACTCTTTTAGTTGAACAAACAGAACAGAAAGAAGTTTCACACAATTCTTCTGTGTAGTTTTTATTTGTAGACATTCTTTTTCCCAATATAGGCCTCTTAGCGCTCAGAATGTCCAATTGCAGTTTCTACAGAAAGAGTGTTTCAGAACGGCTCAATCAAAAGTAAGGTTCAACTCTGTTAGTTGAATGCACAGAACAAAAAGAATTTTCACTGAATGCTACTGTGTAGTTTATATTTGAATATATTCCTTTTTCCACTATTACCCTCTTAGCGCTCCGAATGTCCACTTGCATTTTCTACAGAAAGAGTGTTCAGAACTGCGCAATCAAAAGTATGGTTTAACTCTGTTAGCTTAATGAACATATCAGAAATAAGTTTCACACAATGCTTCTGTGTAGTTTTTATTTGAAGATATTATTTTTCCCAATATAGGCCTCTTAGCCCTCAGAATGTCCAATTGCAGTTTCTACAGAAAGAGTGTTTCAGAAAGGCTCAATCAAAAGTAAGGTTCAACTCTGTTAGTTGAATGCACAGAACAGAAAGAAGTTTCATACAATGCTTCTGTGTAGTTTATATTTGAACATAAACTTTTTTCCACTATTACCCACTTAGCGCTACGAATGTCCAGTTGCATTTTCTACAGACAGAGGGTTTCAAAACTGCTCAATCAAAAGTATGGTTTAACTCTGTTAGCTGAATGCTCAGATCAGAAAGAAGTTTCACAGAATGCTTCTGTGTAGTTTATATTTGAATATATTCCTTTTTCCACTACTACTCTCTTAGCACTCCAAATGTCCAGTTGCATTTTCTACAGAAAGAGAGTTCAGATCTGCTCAATCAAAAGTATGGTTTAACTCTGTTAGCTGAATGCACAGATCAGAAAGAAGTTTCACCGAATGATTCTGTGTAGTTTATATTTGGAGACATTCCTTTTTCCACTATTACCCTCTTAGCGCTCCGAATCTCCGCTTGCATTTTCTACAGAAAGAGTGTTTCAGAACGGCTCAATCAAAACTAAGGTTCAACTCTTTTAGTTGAACAAACAGAACAGAAAGAAGTTTCACACAATTCTTCTGTGTAGTTTTTATTTGTAGACATTCTTTTTCCCAATATAGGCCTCTTAGCGCTCAGAATGTCCAATTGCAGTTTCTACAGAAAGAGTGTTTCAGAACGGCTCAATCAAAAGTAAGGTTCAACTCTGTTAGTTGAATGCACAGAACAGAAAGAAGTTTCATACAATGCTTCTGTGTAGTTTATATTTGAACATATTCTTTTTTCCACTATTACCCACTTAGCGCTACGAATGTCCAGTTGCATTTTCTACAGACAGAGTGTTTCAGAACTGCTCAATCAAAAGTATGGTTTAACTCTGTTAGCTGAATGCTCAGATCAGAAAGAAGTTTCACAGAATGCTTCTGTGTAGTTTATATTTGAATATATTCCTTTTTCCACTACTACGCTCTTAGCGCTCCAAATGTCCAGTTGCATTTTCTACAGAAATAGTGTTCAGATCTGCTCAATCAAAAGTATGTTTTAACTCTGTTAGCTGAATGCACAGATCAGAAAGAAGTTTCACCGAATGATTCTGTGTAGTTTATATTTGAAGACATTCCTTTTTCCACTATTACCCTCTTAGCGCTCCGAATCTCCACTTGCATTTTCTACAAAGGAGTGTTTCATAACTGATCAATCAAAAATATGTTTTATCTCTGTTAACTGAATTTACAAATCAGAAATAAGTTTCACAGAATGCATCTGTGTAGTTTTTATATGAAGATATTCTTTTTCTCAATGTAGGCCTCTTAGCGCTTAGCATGTCCAATTGCAGTTTCTACAGAAAGAGTGTTTCAGAACGGCTCAATCAAAAGTAAGGTTCAACTCTGTTAGTTGAATGCACAGAACAGAAAGAATTTTCACAGAATGCTACTGTGTAGTTTATATTTGAATATATTCCTTTTTCCACTATTACCCTCTTAGCGCTCCGAATGTCCACTTGCATTTTCTACAGAAAGAGTGTTCAGAACTGCGCAATCAAAAGTATGGTTTAACTCTGTTAGCTTAGTGAACATATCAGAAATAAGTTTCACACAATGCTTCTGTGTAGTTTTTATTTGAAGATATTATTTTTCCCAATAGAGGCCTCTTAGCGCTCAGAATGTCCAATTGCAGTTTCTACAGAAAGAGTGTTTCAGAAAGGCTCAATCAAAATAAGGTTCAACTCTGTTAGTTGAATGCACAGAACAGAAAGAAGTTTCATACAATGCTTCTGTGTAGTTTATATTTGAACATATTCTTTTTTCCACTATTACCCACTTAGCGCTACGAATGTCCAGTTGCATTTTCTACAGACAGAGTGTTTCAAAACTGCTCAATCAAAAGTATGGTTTAACTCTGTTAGCTGAATGCTCAGATCAGAAAAAAGTTTCACAGAATGCTTCTGTGTAGTTTATATTTGAATATATTCCTTTTTCCACTACTACGCTCTTAGCGCTCCAAATGTCCAGTTGCATTTTCTACAGAAAGAGTGTTCAGATCTGCTCAATCAAAAGTATGGTTTAACTCTGTTAGCTGAATGCACAGATCAGAAAGTAGTTTCACCGAATGATTCTGTGTAGTTTATATTTGAAGACATTCCTTTTTCCAATATTACCCTCTTAGCGCTCCGAATCTCCACTTGCATTTTCTACAAAAAGAGTGTTTCATACCTGCTCAATCAAAAATATGTTTTATCTCTGTTAACTGAATTTACAGATCAGAAATAAGTTTCACAGAATGCATCTGTGTAGTTTTTATTTGAAGATACTCTTTTTCCCAATGTAGGCCTCTTAGCGCTTAGCATATCCAATTGCAGTTTCTACAGAAAGAGTGTTTCAGAACGGCTCAATCAAAAGTAAGGTTCAACTCTGTTAGTTGAATGCACAGAACAAAAAGAATTTTCACTGAATGCTACTGTGTAGTTTATATTTGAATATATTCCTTTTTCCACTATTACCCTCTTAGCGCTCCGAATGTCCACTTGCATTTTCTACAGAAAGAGTGTTCAGAACTGCGCAATCAAAAGTATGGTTTAACTCTGTTAGCTTAATGAACATATCAGAAATAAGTTTCACACAATGCTTCTGTGTAGTTTTTATTTGAAGATATTATTTTTCCCAATATAGGCCTCTTAGCGCTCAGAATGTCCAATTGCATTTTCTACAGAAAGAGTGTTTCAGAAAGGCTCAATCAAAAGTAAGGTTCAACTCTGTTAGTTGAATGCACAGAACAGAAAGAAGTTTCATACAATGCTTCTGTGTAGTTTATATTTGAACATATTCTTTTTTCCACTATTACCCACTTAGCGCTACGAATGTCCAGTTGCATTTCCTACAGACAGAGTGTTTCAAAACTGCTCAATCAAAAGTATGGTTTAACTCTGTTAGCTGAATGCTCAGATCAGAAAGAAGTTTCACAGAATGCTTCTGTGTAGTTTATATTTGAATATATTCCTTTTTCCACTACTACTCTCTTAGCGCTCCAAATGTCCAGTTGCATTTTCTACAGAAAGAGTGTTCAGATCTGCTCAATCAAAAGTATGGTTTAACTCTGTTAGCTGAATGCACAGATCAGAAAGAAGTTTCACCAAATGATTCTGTGTAGTTTATATTTGAAGACATTCCTTTTTCCACTATTACCCTCTTAGCGCTCCGAATCTCCACTTGCATTTTCTACAAAGGAGTGTTTCATAACTGATCAATCAAAAATATGTTTTATCTCTGTTAACTGAATTTACAGATCAGAAATAAGTTTCACAGAATGCATCTGTGTAGTTTTTATTTGAAGATATTCTTTTTCTCAATGTAGGCCTCTTAGCGCTTAGCATGTCCAATTGCAGTTTCTACAGAAAGAGTGTTTCAGAACGGCTCAATCAAAAGTAAGGTTCAACTCTGTTAGTTGAATGCACAGAACAGAAAGAATTTTCACAGAATGCTACTGTGTAGTTTATATTTGAATATATTCCTTTTTCCACTATTACCCTCTTAGCGCTCCGAATGTCCACTTGCATTTTCTACAGAAAGAGTGCTCAGAACTGCGCAATCAAAAGTATGGTTTAACTCTGTTAGCTTAATGAACATATCAGAAATAAGTTTCACACAATGCTTCTGTGTAGTTTTTATTTGAAGATATTATTTTTCCCAATATAGGCCTCTTAGCGCTCAGAATGTCCAATTGCAGTTTCTACAGAAAGAGTGTTTCAGAAAGGCTCAATCAAAAGTAAGGTTCAACTCTGTTAGTTGAATGCACAGAACAGAAAGTAGTTTCATACAATGCTTCTGTGTAGTTTATATTTGAACATATTCTTTTTTCCACTATTACCCACTTAGCGCTATGAATGTCCAGTTGCATTTTCTACAGACAGAGTGTTTCAAAACTGCTCAATCAAAAGTATGGTTTAACTCTGTTAGCTGAATGCTCAGATCAGAAAGAAGTTTCACAGAATGCTTCTGTGTAGTTTATATTTGAATATATTCCTTTTTCCACTACTACTCTCTTAGCGCTCCAAATGTCCAGTTGCATTTTCTACAGAAAGAGAGTTCAGATCTGCTCAATCAAAAGTATGGTTTAACACTGTTAGCTGAATGCACAGATCAGAAAGAAGTTTCACCGAATGATTCTGTGTAGTTTATATTTGGAGACATTCCTTTTTCCACTATTACCCTCTTAGCGCTCCGAATCTCCACTTGCATTTTCTACAGAAAGATTGTTTCAGAACGGCTCAATCAAAACTAAGGTTCAACTCTTTTAGTTGAACAAACAGAACAGAAAGAAGTTTCACACAATTCTTCTGTGTAGTTTTTATTTGTAGACATTCTTTTTCCCAATATAGGCCTCTTAGCGCTCAGAATGTCCAATTGCAGTTTCTACAGAAAGAGTGTTTCAGAACGGCTCAATCAAAAGTAAGGTTCAACTCTGTTAGTTGAATGCACAGAACAAAAAGAATTTTCACTGAATGCTACTGTGTAGTTTATATTTGAATATATTCCTTTTTCCACTATTACCCTCTTAGCGCTCCGAATGTCCACTTGCATTTTCTACAGAAAGAGTGTTCAGAACTGCGCAATCAAAAGTATGGTTTAACTCTGTTAGCTTAATGAACATATCAGAAATAAGTTTCACACAATGCTTCTGTGTAGTTTTTATTTGAAGATATTTTTTTTCGCAATATAGGCCTCTTAGCCCTCAGAATGTCCAATTGCAGTTTCTACAGAAAGAGTGTTTCAGAAAGGCTCAATCAAAAGTAAGGTTCAACTCTGTTAGTTGAATGCACAGAACAGAAAGAAGTTTCATACAATGCTTCTGTGTAGTTTATATTTGAACATATACTTTTTTCCACTATTACCCACTTAGCGCTACGAATGTCCAGTTGCATTTTCTACAGACAGAGGGTTTCAAAACTGCTCAATCAAAAGTATGGTTTAACTCTGTTAGCTGAATGCTCAGATCAGAAAGAAGTTTCACAGAATGCTTCTGTGTAGTTTATATTTGAATATATTCCTTTTTCCACTACTACTCTCTTAGCGCTCCAAATGTCCAGTTGCATTTTCTACAGAAAGCGAGTTCAGATCTGCTCAATCAAAAGTATGGTTTAACTCTGTTAGCTGAATGCACAGATCAGAAAGAAGTTTCACCGAATGATTCTGTGTAGTTTATATTTGGAGACATTCCTTTTTCCACTATTACCCTCTTAGCGCTCCGAATCTCCGCTTGCATTTTCTACAGAAAGAGTGTTTCAGAACGGCTCAATCAAAACTAAGGTTCAACTCTTTTAGTTGAACAAACAGAACAGAAAGAAGTTTCACACAATTCTTCTGTGTAGTTTTTATTTGTAGACATTCTTTTTCCCAATATAGGCCTCTTAGCGCTCAGAATGTCCAATTGCAGTTTCTACAGAAAGAGTGTTTAAGAACGGCTCAATCAAAAGTAAGGTTCAACTCTGTTAGTTGAATGCACAGAACAGAAAGAAGTTTCATACAATGCTTCTGTGTAGTTTATATTTGAACATATTCTTTTTTCCACTATTACCCACTTAGCGCTACGAATGTCCAGTTGCATTTTCTACAGACAGAGTGTTTCAGAACTGCTCAATCAAAAGTATGGTTTAACTCTGTTAGCTGAATGCTCAGATCAGAAAGAAGTTTCACAGAATGCTTCTGTGTAGTTTATATTTGAATATATTCCTTTTTCCACTACTACGCTCTTAGCGCTCCAAATGTCCAGTTGCATTTTCTACAGAAATAGTGTTCAGATCTGCTCAATCAAAAGTATGTTTTAACTCTGTTAGCTGAATGCACAGATCAGAAAGAAGTTTCACCGAATGATTCTGTGTAGTTTATATTTGAAGACATTCCTTTTTCCACTATTACCCTCTTAGCGCTCCGAATCTCCACTTGCATTTTCTACAAAGGAGTGTTTCATAACTGATCAATCAAAAATATGTTTTATCTCTGTTAACTGAATTTACAAATCAGAAATAAGTTTCACAGAATGCATCTGTGTAGTTTTTATATGAAGATATTCTTTTTCTCAATGTAGGCCTCTTAGCGCTTAGCATGTCCAATTGCAGTTTCTACAGAAAGAGTGTTTCAGAACGGCTCAATCAAAAGTAAGGTTCAACTCTGTTAGTTGAATGCACAGAACAGAAAGAATTTTCACAGAATGCTACTGTGTAGTTTATATTTGAATATATTCCTTTTTCCACTATTACCCTCTTAGCGCTCCGAATGTCCACTTGCATTTTCTACAGAAAGAGTGTTCAGAACTGCGCAATCAAAAGTATGGTTTAACTCTGTTAGCTTAATGAACATATCAGAAATAAGTTTCACACAATGCTTCTGTGTAGTTTTTATTTGAAGATATTATTTTTCCCAATAGAGGCCTCTTAGCGCTCAGAATGTCCAATTGCAGTTTCTACAGAAAGAGTGTTTCAGAAAGGCTCAATCAAAAGTAAGGTTCAACTCTGTTAGTTGAATGCACAGAACAGAAAGAAGTTTCATACAATGCTTCTGTGTAGTTTATATTTGAACATATTCTTTTTTCCACTATTACCCACTTAGCGCTACGAATGTCCAGTTGCATTTTCTACAGACAGAGTGTTTCAAAACTGCTCAATAAAAAGTATGGTTTAACTCTGTTAGCTGAATGCTCAGATCAGAAAGAAGTTTCACAGAATGCTTCTGTGTAGTTTATATTTGAATATATTCCTTTTTCCACTACTACTCTCTTAGCGCTCCAAATGTCCAGTTGCATTTTCTACAGAAAGAGAGTTCAGATCTGCTCAATCAAAAGTATGGTTTAACTCT
This sequence comes from Symphalangus syndactylus, assembly GCF_028878055.3. Classification (NCBI taxonomy): domain Eukaryota; kingdom Metazoa; phylum Chordata; class Mammalia; order Primates; family Hylobatidae; genus Symphalangus; species Symphalangus syndactylus. The sequence goes on along the minus strand of NC_072445.2, from coordinate 77,981,927 downwards.
GTTAGCTGAATGCACAGATCAGAAAGAAGTTTCACCGAATGATTCTGTGTAGTTTATATTTGGAGACATTCCTTTTTCCACTATTACCCTCTTAGCGCTCCGAATCTCCACTTGCATTTTCTACAGAAAGAGTGTTTCAGAACGGCTCAATCAAAACTAAGGTTCAACTCTTTTAGTTGAACAAACAGAACAGAAAGAAGTTTCACACAATTCTTCTGTTTAGTTTTTATTTGTAGACATTCTTTTTCCCAATGTAGGCCTCTTAGCGCTCAGAATGTCCAATTGCAGTTTCTACAGAAAGAGTGTTTCAGAACGGCTCAATCAAAAGTAAGGTTCAACTCTGTTAGTTGAATGCACAGAACAGAAAGAAGTTTCATACAATGCTTCTGTGTAGTTTATATTTGAACATATTCTTTTTTCCACTATTACCCACTTAGCGCTACGAATATCCAGTTGCGTTTTCTACAGACAGAGTGTTTCAGAACTGCTCAATCAAAAGTATGGTTTAACTCTGTTAGCTGAATGCTCAGATCAGAAAGAAGTTTCACAGAATGCTTCTGTGTAGTTTATATTTGAATATATTCCTTTTTCCACTACTACGCTCTTAGCGCTCCAAATGTCCAGTTGCATTTTCTACAGAAATAGTGTTCAGATCTGCTCAATCAAAAGTATGTTTTAACTCTGTTAGCTGAATGCACAGATCAGAAAGAAGTTTCACCGAATGATTCTGTGTAGTTTATATTTGAAGACATTCCTTTTTCCACTATTACCCTCTTAGCGCTCCGAATCTCCACTTGCATTTTCTACAAAGGAGTGTTTCATAACTGATCAATCAAAAATATGTTTTATCTCTGTTAACTGAATTTACAGATCAGAAATAAGTTTCACAGAATGCATCTGTGTAGTTTTTATTTGAAGATATTCTTTTTCTCAATGTAGGCCTCTTAGCGCTTAGCGTGTCCAATTGCAGTTTCTACAGAAAGAGTGTTTCAGAACGGCTCAATCAAAAGTAAGGTTCAACTCTGTTAGTTGAATGCACAGAACAGAAAGAATTTTCACAGAATGCTACTGTGTAGTTTATATTTGAATATATTCCTTTTTCCACTATTACCCTCTTAGCGCTCCGAATGTCCACTTGCATTTTCTACAGAAAGAGTGTTCAGAACTGCGCAATCAAAAGTATGGTTTAACTCTGTTACCTTAATGAACATATCAGAAATAAGTTTCACACAATGCTTCTGTGTAGTTTTTATTTGAAGATATTATTTTTCCCAATAGAGGCCTCTTAGCGCTCAGAATGTCCAATTGCAGTTTCTACAGAAAGAGTGTTTCAGAAAGGCTCAATCAAAAGTAAGGTTCAACTCTGTTAGTTGAATGCACAGAACAGAAAGAAGTTTCATACAATGCTTCTGTGTAGTTTATATATGAACATATTCTTTTTTCCACTATTACCCACTTAGCGCTACGAATGTCCAGTTGCATTTTCTACAGACAGAGTGTTTCAAAACTGCTCAATCAAAAGTATGGTTTAACTCTGTTAGCTGAATGCTCAGATCAGAAAGAAGTTTCACAGAATGCTTCTGTGTAGTTTATATTTGAATATATTCCTTTTTCCACTACTACTCTCTTAGCGCTCCAAATGTCCAGTTGCATTTTCTACAGAAAGAGAGTTCAGATCTGCTCAATCAAAAGTATCGTTTAACACTGTTAGCTGAATGCACAGATCAGAAAGAAGTTTCACCGAATGATTCTGTGTAGTTTATATTTGGAGACATTCCTTTTTCCACTATTTCCCTCTTAGCGCTCCGAATCTCCACTTGCATTTTCTACAGAAAGAGTGTTTCAGAACGGCTCAATCAAAACTAAGGTTCAACTCTTTTAGTTGAACAAACAGAACAGAAAGAAGTTTCACACAATTCTTCTGTGTAGTTTTTATTTGTAGACATTCTTTTTCCCAATATAGGCCTCTTAGCGCTCAGAATGTCCAATTGCAGTTTCTACAGAAAGAGTGTTTCAGAACGGCTCAATCAAAAGTAAGGTTCAACTCTGTTAGGTGAATGCACAGAACAGAAAGAAGTTTCATACAATGCTTCTGTGAAGTTTATATTTGAACATATTCTTTTTTCCACTATTACCCACTTAGCGCTACGAATGTCCAGTTGCATTTTCTACAGACAGAGTGTTTCAGAACTGCTCAATCAAAAGTATGGTTTAACTCTGTTAGCTGAATGCTCAGATCAGAAAGAAGTTTCACAGAATGCTTCTGTGTAGTTTATATTTGAATATATTCCTTTTTCCACTACTACGCTCTTAGCGCTCCAAATGTCCAGTTGCATTTTCTACAGAAAGAGTGTTCAGATCTGCTCAATCAAAAGTATGTTTTAACTCTGTTAGCTGAATGCACAGATCAGAAAGAAGTTTCACCGAATGATTCTGTGTAGTTTATATTTGAAGACATTCCTTTTTCCACTATTACCCTCTTAGCGCTCCGAATCTCCACTTGCATTTTCTACAAAGGAGTGTTTCATAACTGATCAATCAAAAATATGTTTTATCTCTGTTAACTGAATTTACAGATCAGAAATAATTTTCACAGAATGCATCTGTGTAGTTTTTATTTGAAGATATTCTTTTTCTCAATGTAGGCCTCTTAGCGCTTAGCATGTCCAATTGCAGTTTCTACAGAAAGAGTGTTTCAGAACGGCTCAATCAAGAGTAAGGTTCAACTCTGTTAGTTGAATGCACAGAACAGAAAGAATTTTCACAGAATGCTACTGTGTAGTTTATATTTGAATATATTCCTTTTTCCACTATTACCCTCTTAGCGCTCCGAATGTCCACTTGCATTTTCTACAGAAAGAGTGTTCAGAACTGCGCAATCAAAAGTATGGTTTAACTCTGTTAGCTTAATGAACATATCAGAAATAAGTTTCACACAATGCTTCTGTGTAGTTTTTATTTGAAGATATTATTTTTCCCAATAGAGGCCTCTTAGCGCTCAGAATGTCCAATTGCAGTTTCTACAGAAAGAGTGTTTCAGAAAGGCTCAATCAAAAGTAAGGTTCAACTCTGTTAGTTGAATGCACAGAACAGAAAGAAGTTTCATACAATGCTTCTGTGTAGTTTATATTTGAACATATTCTTTTTTCCACTATTACCCACTTAGCGCTACGAATGTCCAGTTGCATTTTCTACAGTCAGAGTGTTTCAAAACTGCTCAATCAAAAGTATGGTTTAACTCTGTTAGCTGAATGCTCAGATCAGAAAGAAGTTTCACAGAATGCTTCTGTGTAGTTTATATTTGAATATATTCCTTTTTCCACTACTACTCTCTTAGCGCTCCAAATGTCCAGTTGCATTTTCTACAGAAAGAGAGTTCAGATCTGCTCAGTCAAAAGTATCGTTTAACACTGTTAGCTGAATGCACAGATCAGAAAGAAGTTTCACCGAATGTTTCTGTGTAGTTTATATTTGGAGACATTCCTTTTTCCACTATTACCCTCTTAGCGCTCCGAATCTCCACTTGCATTTTCTACAGAAAGAGTGTTTCAGAACGGCTCAATCAAAACTAAGTTTCAACTCTTTTAGTTGAACAAACAGAACAGAAAGAAGTTTCACACAATTCTTCTGTGTAGTTTTTATTTGTAGACATTCTTTTTCCCAATATAGGCCTCTTAGCGCTCAGAATGTCCAATTGCAGTTTCTACAGAAAGAGTGTTTCAGAACGGCTCAATCAAAAGTAAGGTTCAACTCTGTTAGTTGAATGCACAGAACAGAAAGAAGTTTCATACAATGTTTCTGTGTAGTTTATATTTGAACATATTCTTTTTTCCACTATTACCCACTTAGCGCTACGAATGTCCAGTTGCATTTTCTACAGACAGAGTGTTTCAGAACTGCTCAATCAAAAGTATGGTTTAACTCTGTTAGCTGAATGCTCAGATCAGAAAGAAGTTTCACAGAATGCTTCTGTGTAGTTTATATTTGAATATATTCCTTTTTCCACTACTACGCTCTTAGCGCTCCAAATGTCCAGTTGCATTTTCTACAGAAATAGTGTTCAGATCTGCTCAATCAAAAGTATGTTTTAACTCTGTTAGCTGAATGCACAGATCAGAAAGAAGTTTCACCGAATGATTCTGTGTAGTTTATATTTGAAGACATTCCTTTTTCCACTATTACCCTCTTAGCGCTCCGAATCTCCACTTGCATTTTCTACAAAGGAGTGTTTCATAACTGATCAATCAAAAATATGTTTTATCTCTGTTAACTGAATTTACAGATCAGAAATAAGTTTCACAGAATGCATCTGTGTAGTTTTTATTTGAAGATATTCTTTTTCTCAATGTAGGCCTCTTAGCGCTTAGCATGTCCAATTGCAGTTTCTACAGAAAGAGTGTTTCAGAACGGCTCAATCAAAAGTAAGCTTCAACTCTGTTAGTTGAATGCACAGAACAGAAAGAATTTTCACAGAATGCTACTGTGTAGTTTATATTTGAATATATTCCTTTTTCCACTATTACCCTCTTAGCGCTCCGAATGTCCACTTTCATTTTCTACAGAAAGAGTGTTCAGAACTGCGCAATCAAAAGTATGGTTTAACTCTGTTAGCTTAATGAACATATCAGAAATAAGTTTCACACAATGCTTCTGTGTAGTTTTTATTTGAAGATATTATTTTTCCCAATAGAGGCCTCTTAGCGCTCAGAATGTCCAATTGCAGTTTCTACAGAAAGAGTGTTTCAGAAAGGCTCAATCAAAAGTAAGGTTCAACTCTATTAGTTGAATGCACAGAACAGAAAGAAGTTTCATACAATGCTTCTGTGTAGTTTATATTTGAACATATTCTTTTTTCCACTATTACCCACTTAGCGCTACGAATGTCCAGTTGCATTTTCTACAGACAGAGTGTTTCGAAACTGCTCAATCAAAAGTATGGTTTAACTCTGTTAGCTGAATGCTCAGATCAGAAAGAAGTTTCACAGAATGCTTCTGTGTAGTTTATATTTGAATATATTCCTTTTTCCACTACTACTCTCTTAGCGCTCCAAATGTCCAGTTGCATTTTCTACAGAAAGAGAGTTCAGATCTGCTCAATCAAAAGTATCGTTTAACACTGTTAGCTGAATGCACAGATCAGAAAGAAGTTTCACCGAATGATTCTGTGTAGTTTATATTTGGAGACATTCCTTTTTCCACTATTACCCTCTTAGCGCTCCGAATCTCCGCTTGCATTTTCTACAGAAAGAGTGTTTCAGAACGGCTCAATCAAAACTAAGGTTCAACTCTTTTAGTTGAACAAACAGAACAGAAAGAAGTTTCACACAATTCTTCTGTGTAGTTTTTATTTGTAGACATTCTTTTTCCCAATATAGGCCTCTTAGCGCTCAGAATGTCCAATTGCAGTTTCTACAGAAAGAGTGTTTCAGAACGGCTCAATCAAAAGTAAGGTTCAACTCTGTTAGTTGAATGCACAGAACAGAAAGAAGTTTCATACAATGCTTCTGTGTAGTTTATATTTGAACATATTCTTTTTTCCACTATTACCCACTTAGCGCTACGAATGTCCAGTTGCATTTTCTACAGACAGAGTGTTTCAGAACTGCTCAATCAAAAGTATGGTTTAACTCTGTTAGCTGAATGCTCAGATCAGAAAGAAGTTTCACAGAATGCTTCTGTGTAGTTTATATTTGAATATATTCCTTTTTCCACTACTACGCTCTTAGCGCTCCAAATGTCCAGTTGCATTTTCTACAGAAATAGTGTTCAGATCTGCTCAATCAAAAGTATGTTTTAACTCTGTTAGCTGAATGCACAGATCAGAAAGAAGTTTCACCGAATGATTCTGTGTAGTTTATATTTGAAGACATTCCTTTTTCCACTATTACCCTCTTAGCGCTCCGAATCTCCACTTGCATTTTCTACAAAGGAGTGTTTCATAACTGATCAATCAAAAATATGTTTTATCTCTGTTAACTGAATTTACAGATCAGAAATAAGTTTCACAGAATGCATCTGTGTAGTTTTTATTTGAAGATATTCTTTTTCTCAATGTAGGCCTCTTAGCGCTTAGCATGTCCAATTGCAGTTTCTACAGAAAGAGTGTTTCAGAACGGCTCAATCAAGAGTAAGGTTCAACTCTGTTAGTTGAATGCACAGAACAGAAAGAATTTTCACAGAATGCTACTGTGTAGTTTATATTTGAATATATTCCTTTTTCCACTATTACCCTCTTAGCGCTCCGAATGTCCACTTGCATTTTCTACAGAAAGAGTGTTCAGAACTGCGCAATCAAAAGTATGGTTTAACTCTGTTAGCTTAATGAACATATCAGAAATAAGTTTCACACAATGCTTCTGTGTAGTTTTTATTTGAAGATATTATTTTTCCCAATAGAGGCCTCTTAGCGCTCAGAATGTCCAATTGCAGTTTCTACAGAAAGAGTGTTTCAGAAAGGCTCAATCAAAAGTAAGGTTCAACTCTGTTAGTTGAATGCACAGAACAGAAAGAAGTTTCATACAATGCTTCTGTGTAGTTTATATTTGAACATATTCTTTTTTCCACTATTACCCACTTAGCGCTACGAATGTCCAGTTGCATTTTCTACAGTCAGAGTGTTTCAAAACTGCTCAATCAAAAGTATGGTTTAAATCTGTTAGCTGAATGCTCAGATCAGAAAGAAGTTTCACAGAATGCTTCTGTGTAGTTTATATTTGAATATATTCCTTTTTCCACTACTACTCTCTTAGCGCTCCAAATGTCCAGTTGCATTTTCTACAGAAAGAGAGTTCAGATCTGCTCAATCAAAAGTATCGTTTAACACTGTTAGCTGAATGCACAGATCAGAAAGAAGTTTCACCGAATGTTTCTGTGTAGTTTATATTTGGAGACATTCCTTTTTCCACTATTACCCTCTTAGCGCTCCGAATCTCCACTTGCATTTTCTACAGAAAGAGTGTTTCAGAACGGCTCAATCAAAACTAAGTTTCAACTCTTTTAGTTGAACAAACAGAACAGAAAGAAGTTTCACACAATTCTTCTGTGTAGTTTTTATTTGTAGACATTCTTTTTCCCAATATAGGCCTCTTAGCGCTCAGAATGTCCAATTGCAGTTTCTACAGAAAGAGTGTTTCAGAACGGCTCAATCAAAAGTAAGGTTCAACTCTGTTAGTTGAATGCACAGAACAGAAAGAAGTTTCATACAATGTTTCTGTGTAGTTTATATTTGAACATATTCTTTTTTCCACTATTACCCACTTAGCGCTACGAATGTCCAGTTGCATTTTCTACAGACAGAGTGTTTCAGAACTGCTCAATCAAAAGTATGGTTTAACTCTGTTAGCTGAATGCTCAGATCAGAAAGAAGTTTCACAGAATGCTTCTGTGTAGTTTATATTTGAATATATTCCTTTTTCCACTACTACGCTCTTAGCGCTCCAAATGTCCAGTTGCATTTTCTACAGAAATAGTGTTCAGATCTGCTCAATCAAAAGTATGTTTTAACTCTGTTAGCTGAATGCACAGATCAGAAAGAAGTTTCACCGAATGATTCTGTGTAGTTTATATTTGAAGACATTCCTTTTTCCACTATTACCCTCTTAGCGCTCCGAATCTCCACTTGCATTTTCTACAAAGGAGTGTTTCATAACTGATCAATCAAAAATATGTTTTATCTCTGTTAACTGAATTTACAGATCAGAAATAAGTTTCACAGAATGCATCTGTGTAGTTTTTATTTGAAGATATTCTTTTTCTCAATGTAGGCCTCTTAGCGCTTAGCATGTCCAATTGCAGTTTCTACAGAAAGAGTGTTTCAGAACGGCTCAATCAAAAGTAAGCTTCAACTCTGTTAGTTGAATGCACAGAACAGAAAGTATTTTCACAGAATGCTACTGTGTAGTTTATATTTGAATATATTCCTTTTTCCACTATTACCCTCTTAGCGCTCCGAATGTCCACTTTCATTTTCTACAGAAAGAGTGTTCAGAACTGCGCAATCAAAAGTATGGTTTAACTCTGTTAGCTTAATGAACATATCAGAAATAAGTTTCACACAATGCTTCTGTGTAGTTTTTATTTGAAGATATTATTTTTCCCAATAGAGGCCTCTTAGCGCTCAGAATGTCCAATTGCAGTTTCTACAGAAAGAGTGTTTCAGAAAGGCTCAATCAAAAGTAAGGTTCAACTCTATTAGTTGAATGCACAGAACAGAAAGAAGTTTCATACAATGCTTCTGTGTAGTTTATATTTGAACATATTCTTTTTTCCACTATTACCCACTTAGCGCTACGAATGTCCAGTTGCATTTTCTACAGACAGAGTGTTTCGAAACTGCTCAATCAAAAGTATGGTTTAACTCTGTTAGCTGAATGCTCAGATCAGAAAGAAGTTTCACAGAATGCTTCTGTGTAGTTTATATTTGAATATATTCCTTTTTCCACTACTACTCTCTTAGCGCTCCAAATGTCCAGTTGCATTTTCTACAGAAAGAGAGTTCAGATCTGCTCAATCAAAAGTATCGTTTAACACTGTTAGCTGAATGCACAGATCAGAAAGAAGTTTCACCGAATGATTCTGTGTAGTTTATATTTGGAGACATTCCTTTTTCCACTATTACCCTCTTAGCGCTCCGAATCTCCACTTGCATTTTCTACAGAAAGAGTGTTTCAGAACGGCTCAATCAAAACTAAGGTTCAACTCTTTTAGTTGAACAAACAGAACAGAAAGAAGTTTCACACAATTCTTCTGTGTAGTTTTTATTTGTAGACATTCTTTTTCCCAATATAGGCCTCTTAGCGCTCAGAATGTCCAATTGCAGTTTCTACAGAAAGAGTGTTTCAGAACGGCTCAATCAAAAGTAAGGTTCAACTCTGTTAGTTGAATGCACAGAACAGAAAGAAGTTTCATACAATGCTTCTGTGTAGTTTATATTTGAACATATTCTTTTTTCCACTATTACCCACTTAGCGCTACGAATGTCCAGTTGCATTTTCTACAGACAGAGTGTTTCAGAACTGCTCAATCAAAAGTATGGTTTAACTCTGTTAGCTGAATGCTCAGATCAGAAAGAAGTTTCACAGAATGCTTCTGTGTAGTTTATATTTGAATATATTCCTTTTTCCACTACTACGCTCTTAGCGCTCCAAATGTCCAGTTGCATTTTCTACAGAAATAGTGTTCAGATCTGCTCAATCAAAAGTATGTTTTAACTCTGTTAGCTGAATGCACAGATCAGAAAGAAGTTTCACCGAATGATTCTGTGTAGTTTATATTTGAAGACATTCCTTTTTCCAATATTACACTCTTAGCGCTCCGAACCTCCACTTGCATTTTCTACAAAGGAGTGTTTCATAACTGATCAATCAAAAATATGTTTTATCTCTGTTAACTGAATTTACAGATCAGAAATAAGTTTCACAGAATGCATCTGTGTAGTTTTTATTTGAAGATATTCTTTTTCTCAATGTAGGCCTCTTAGCGCTTAGCATGTCCAATTGCAGTTTCTACAGAAAGAGTGTTTCAGAACGGCTCAATCAAAAGTAAGGTTCAACTCTGTTAGTTGAATGCACAGAACAGAAAGAATTTTCACAGAATGCTACTGTGTAGTTTATATTTGAATATATTCCTTTTTCCACTATTACCCTCTTAGCGCTCCGATTGTCCACTTGCATTTTCTACAGAAAGAGTGTTCAGAACTGCGCAATCAAAAGTATGGTTTAACTCTGTTAGCTTAATGAACATATCAGAAATAAGTTTCACACAATGCTTCTGTGTAGTTTTTATTTGAAGATATTATTTTTCCCAATAGAGGCCTCTTAGCGCTCAGAATGTCCAATTGCAGTTTCTACAGAAAGAGTGTTTCAGAAAGGCTCAATCAAAAGTAAGGTTCAACTCTGTTAGTTGAATGCACAGAACAGAAAGAAGTTTCATACAATGCTTCTGTGTAGTTTATATTTGAACATATTCTTTTTTCCACTATTACCCACTTAGCGCTACGAATGTCCAGTTGCATTTTCTACAGACAGAGTGTTTCGAAACTGCTCAATCAAAAGTATGGTTTAACTCTGTTAGCTGAATGCTCAGATCAGAAAGAAGTTTCACAGAATGCTTCTGTGTAGTTTATATTTGAATATATTCCTTTTTCCACTACTACTCTCTTAGCGCTCCAAATGTCCAGTTGCATTTTCTACAGAAAGAGTGTTCAGATCTGCTCACTCAAAAGTATGGTTTAACTCTGCTAGCTGAATGCACAGATCAGAAAGAAGTTTCACCGAATGATTCTGTGTAGTTTATATTTGGAGACATTCCTTTTTCCACTATTACCCTCTTAGCGCTCCGAATCTCCACTTGCATTTTCTACAGAAAGAGTGTTTCAGAACGGCTCAATCAAAACTAAGGTTCAACTCTTTTAGTTGAACAAACAGAACAGAAAGAAGTTTCACACAATTCTTCTGTGTAGTTTTTATTTGTAGACATTCTTTTTCCCAATATAGGCCTCTTAGCGCTCAGAATGTCCAATTGCAGTTTCTACAGAAAGAGTGTTTCAGAACGGCTCAATCAAAAGTAAGGTTCAACTCTGTTAGTTGAATGCACAGAACAGAAAGAAGTTTCATACAATGCTTCTGTGTAGTTTATATTTGAACATATTCTTTTTTCCACTATTACCCACTTAGCGCTACGAATGTCCAGTTGCATTTTCTACAGACAGAGTGTTTCAGAACTGCTCAATCAAAAGTATGGTTTAACTCTGTTAGCTGAATGCTCAGATCAGAAAGAAGTTTCACAGAATGCTTCTGTGTAGTTTATATTTGAATATATTCCTTTTTCCACTACTACGCTCTTAGCGCTCCAAATGTCCAGTTGCATTTTCTATAGAAATAGTGTTCAGATCTGCTCAATCAAAAGTATGTTTTAACTCTGTTAGCTGAATGCACAGATCAGAAAGAAGTTTCACCGAATGATTCTGTGTAGTTTATATTTGAAGACATTCCTTTTTCCAATATTACCCTCTTAGCGCTCCGAACCTCCACTTGCATTTTCTACAAAGGAGTGTTTCATAACTGATCAATCAAAAATATGTTTTATCTCTGTTAACTGAATTTACAGATCAGAAATAAGTTTCACAGAATGCATCTGTGTAGTTTTTATTTGAAGATATTCTTTTTCTCAATGTAGGCCTCTTAGCGCTTAGCATGTCCAATTGCAGTTTCTACAGAAAGAGTGTTTCAGAACGGCTCAATCAAAAGTAAGGTTCAACTCTGTTAGTTGAATGCACAGAACAGAAAGAATTTTCACAGAATGCTACTGTGTAGTTTATATTTGAATATATTCCTTTTTCCACTATTACCCTCTTAGCGCTCCGATTGTCCACTTGCATTTTCTACAGAAAGAGTGTTCAGAACTGCGCAATCAAAAGTATGGTTTAACTCTGTTAGCTTAATGAACATATCAGAAATAAGTTTCACACAATGCTTCTGTGTAGTTTTTATTTGAAGATATTATTTTTCCCAATAGAGGCCTCTTAGCGCTCAGAATGTCCAATTGCAGTTTCTACAGAAAGAGTGTTTCAGAAAGGCTCAATCAAAAGTAAGGTTCAACTCTGTTAGTTGAATGCACAGAACAGAAAGAAGTTTCATACAATGCTTCTGTGTAGTTTATATTTGAACATATTCTTTTTTCCACTATTACCCACTTAGCGCTACGAATGTCCAGTTGCATTTTCTACAGACAGAGTGTTTCGAAACTGCTCAATCAAAAGTATGGTTTAACTCTGTTAGCTGAATGCTCAGATCAGAAAGAAGTTTCACAGAATGCTTCTGTGTAGTTTATATTTGAATATATTCTTTTTCCACTACTACTCTCTTAGCGCTCCAAATGTCCAGTTGCATTTTCTACAGAAAGAGAGTTCAGATCTGCTCAATCAAAAGTATCGTTTAACACTGTTAGCTGAATGCACAGATCAGAAAGAAGTTTCACCGAATGATTCTGTGTAGTTTATATTTGGAGACATTCCTTTTTCCACTATTACCCTCTTAGCGCTCCGAATCTCCACTTGCATTTTCTACAGAAAGAGTGTTTCAGAACGGCTCAATCAAAACTAAGGTTCAACTCTTTTAGTTGAACAAACAGAACAGAAAGAAGTTTCACACAATTCTTCTGTGTAGTTTTTATTTGTAGACATTCTTTTTCCCAATATAGGCCTCTTAGCGCTCAGAATGTCCAATTGCAGTTTCTACAGAAAGAGTGTTTCAGAACGGCTCAATCAAAAGTAAGGTTCAACTCTGTTAGTTGAATGCACAGAACAGAAAGAAGTTTCATACAATGCTTCTGTGTAGTTTATATTTGAACATATTCTTTTTTCCACTATTACCCACTTAGCGCTACGAATGTCCAGTTGCATTTTCTACAGACAGAGTGTTTCAGAACTGCTCAATCAAAAGTATGGTTTAACTCTGTTAGCTGAATGCTCAGATCAGAAAGAAGTTTCACAGAATGCTTCTGTGTAGTTTATATTTGAATATATTCCTTTTTCCACTACTACGCTCTTAGCGCTCCAAATGTCCAGTTGCATTTTCTACAGAAATAGTGTTCAGATCTGCTCAAACAAAAGTATGTTTTAACTCTGTTAGCTGAATGCACAGATCAGAAAGAAGTTTCACCGAATGATTCTGTGTAGTTTATATTTGAAGACATTCCTTTTTCCAATATTACCCTCTTAGCGCTCCGAACCTCCACTTGCATTTTCTACAAAGGAGTGTTTCATAACTGATCAATCAAAAATATGTTTTATCTCTGTTAACTGAATTTACAGATCAGAAATAAGTTTCACAGAATGCATCTGTGTAGTTTTTATTTGAAGATATTCTTTTTCTCAATGTAGGCCTCTTAGCGATTAGCATGTCCAATTGCAGTTTCTACAGAAAGAGTGTTTCAGAACGGCTCAATCAAAAGTAAGGTTCAACTCTGTTAGTTGAATGCACAGAACAGAAAGAATTTTCACAGAATGCTACTGTGTAGTTTATATTTGAATATATTCCTTTTTCCACTATTACCCTCTTAGCGCTCCGAATGTCCACTTGCATTTTCTACAGAAAGAGTGTTCAGAACTGCGCAATCAAAAGTATGGTTTAACTCTGTTAGCTTAATGAACATATCAGAAATAAGTTTCACACAATGCTTCTGTGTAGTTTTTATTTGAAGATATTATTTTTCCCAATAGAGGCCTCTTAGCGCTCAGAATGTCCAATTGCAGTTTCTACAGAAAGAGTGTTTCAGAAAGGCTCAATCAAAAGTAAGGTTCAACTCTGTTAGTTGAATGCACAGAACAGAAAGAAGTTTCATACAATGCTTCTGTGTAGTTTATATTTGAACATATTCTTTTTTCCACTATTACCCACTTAGCGCTACGAATGTCCAGTTGCATTTTCTACAGACAGAGTGTTTCGAAACTGCTCAATCAAAAGTATGGTTTAACTCTGTTAGCTGAATGCTCAGATCAGAAAGAAGTTTCACAGAATGCTTCTGTGTAGTTTATATTTGAATATATTCCTTTTTCCACTACTACTCTCTTAGCGCTCCAAATGTCCAGTTGCATTTTCTACAGAAAGAGTGTTCAGATCTGCTCACTCAAAAGTATGGTTTAACTCTGCTAGCTGAATGCACAGATCAGAAAGAAGTTTCACCGAATGATTCTGTGTAGTTTATATTTGGAGACATTCCTTTTTCCACTATTACCCTCTTAGCGCTCCGAATCTCCACTTGCATTTTCTACAGAAAGAGTGTTTCAGAACGGCTCAATCAAAACTAAGGTTCAACTCTTTTAGTTGAACAAACAGAACAGAAAGAAGTTTCACACAATTCTTCTGTGTAGTTTTTATTTGTAGACATTCTTTTTCCCAATATAGGCCTCTTAGCGCTCAGAATGTCCAATTGCAGTTTCTACAGAAAGAGTGTTTCAGAACGGCTCAATCAAAAGTAAGGTTCAACTCTGTTAGTTGAATGCACAGAACAGAAAGAAGTTTCATACAATGCTTCTGTGTAGTTTATATTTGAACATATTCTTTTTTCCACTATTACCCACTTAGCGCTACGAATGTCCAGTTGCATTTTCTACAGACAGAGTGTTTCAGAACTGCTCAATCAAAAGTATGGTTTAACTCTGTTAGCTGAATGCTCAGATCAGAAAGAAGTTTCACAGAATGCTTCTGTGTAGTTTATATTTGAATATATTCCTTTTTCCACTACTACGCTCTTAGCGCTCCAAATGTCCAGTTGCATTTTCTATAGAAATAGTGTTCAGATCTGCTCAATCAAAAGTATGTTTTAACTCTGTTAGCTGAATGCACAGATCAGAAAGAAGTTTCACCGAATGATTCTGTGTAGTTTATATTTGAAGACATTCCTTTTTCCAATATTACCCTCTTAGCGCTCCGAACCTCCACTTGCATTTTCTACAAAGGAGTGTTTCATAACTGATCAATCAAAAATATGTTTTATCTCTGTTAACTGAATTTACAGATCAGAAATAAGTTTCACAGAATGCATCTGTGTAGTTTTTATTTGAAGATATTCTTTTTCTCAATGTAGGCCTCTTAGCGCTTAGCATGTCCAATTGCAGTTTCTACAGAAAGAGTGTTTCAGAACGGCTCAATCAAAAGTAAGGTTCAACTCTGTTAGTTGAATGCACAGAACAGAAAGAATTTTCACAGAATGCTACTGTGTAGTTTATATTTGAATATATTCCTTTTTCCACTATTACCCTCTTAGCGCTCCGATTGTCCACTTGCATTTTCTACAGAAAGAGTGTTCAGAACTGCGCAATCAAAAGTATGGTTTAACTCTGTTAGCTTAATGAACATATCAGAAATAAGTTTCACACAATGCTTCTGTGTAGTTTTTATTTGAAGATATTATTTTTCCCAATAGAGGCCTCTTAGCGCTCAGAATGTCCAATTGCAGTTTCTACAGAAAGAGTGTTTCAGAAAGGCTCAATCAAAAGTAAGGTTCAACTCTGTTAGTTGAATGCACAGAACAGAAAGAAGTTTCATACAATGCTTCTGTGTAGTTTATATTTGAACATATTCTTTTTTCCACTATTACCCACTTAGCGCTACGAATGTCCAGTTGCATTTTCTACAGACAGAGTGTTTCGAAACTGCTCAATCAAAAGTATGGTTTAACTCTGTTAGCTGAATGCTCAGATCAGAAAGAAGTTTCACAGAATGCTTCTGTGTAGTTTATATTTGAATATATTCTTTTTCCACTACTACTCTCTTAGCGCTCCAAATGTCCAGTTGCATTTTCTACAGAAAGAGAGTTCAGATCTGCTCAATCAAAAGTATCGTTTAACACTGTTAGCTGAATGCACAGATCAGAAAGAAGTTTCACCGAATGATTCTGTGTAGTTTATATTTGGAGACATTCCTTTTTCCACTATTACCCTCTTAGCGCTCCGAATCTCCACTTGCATTTTCTACAGAAAGAGTGTTTCAGAACGGCTCAATCAAAACTAAGGTTCAACTCTTTTAGTTGAACAAACAGAACAGAAAGAAGTTTCACACAATTCTTCTGTGTAGTTTTTATTTGTAGACATTCTTTTTCCCAATATAGGCCTCTTAGCGCTCAGAATGTCCAATTGCAGTTTCTACAGAAAGAGTGTTTCAGAACGGCTCAATCAAAAGTAAGGTTCAACTCTGTTAGTTGAATGCACAGAACAGAAAGAAGTTTCATACAATGCTTCTGTGTAGTTTATATTTGAACATATTCTTTTTTCCACTATTACCCACTTAGCGCTACGAATGTCCAGTTGCATTTTCTACAGACAGAGTGTTTCAGAACTGCTCAATCAAAAGTATGGTTTAACTCTGTTAGCTGAATGCTCAGATCAGAAAGAAGTTTCACAGAATGCTTCTGTGTAGTTTATATTTGAATATATTCCTTTTTCCACTACTACGCTCTTAGCGCTCCAAATGTCCAGTTGCATTTTCTACAGAAATAGTGTTCAGATCTGCTCAAACAAAAGTATGTTTTAACTCTGTTAGCTGAATGCACAGATCAGAAAGAAGTTTCACCGAATGATTCTGTGTAGTTTATATTTGAAGACATTCCTTTTTCCAATATTACCCTCTTAGCGCTCCGAACCTCCACTTGCATTTTCTACAAAGGAGTGTTTCATAACTGATCAATCAAAAATATGTTTTATCTCTGTTAACTGAATTTACAGATCAGAAATAAGTTTCACAGAATGCATCTGTGTAGTTTTTATTTGAAGATATTCTTTTTCTCAATGTAGGCCTCTTAGCGATTAGCATGTCCAATTGCAGTTTCTACAGAAAGAGTGTTTCAGAACGGCTCAATCAAAAGTAAGGTTCAACTCTGTTAGTTGAATGCACAGAACAGAAAGAATTTTCACAGAATGCTACTGTGTAGTTTATATTTGAATATATTCCTTTTTCCACTATTACCCTCTTAGCGCTCCGAATGTCCACTTGCATTTTCTACAGAAAGAGTGTTCAGAACTGCGCAATCAAAAGTATGGTTTAACTCTGTTAGCTTAATGAACATATCAGAAATAAGTTTCACACAATGCTTCTGTGTAGTTTTTATTTGAAGATATTATTTTTCCCAATAGAGGCCTCTTAGCGCTCAGAATGTCCAATTGCAGTTTCTACAGAAAGAGTGTTTCAGAAAGGCTCAATCAAAAGTAAGGTTCAACTCTGTTAGTTGAATGCACAGAACAGAAAGAAGTTTCATACAATGCTTCTGTGTAGTTTATATTTGAACATATTCTTTTTTCCACTATTACCCACTTAGCGCTACGAATGTCCAGTTGCATTTTCTACAGTCAGAGTGTTTCAAAACTGCTCAATCAAAAGTATGGTTTAACTCTGTTAGCTGAATGCTCAGATCAGAAAGAAGTTTCACAGAATGCTTCTGTGTAGTTTATATTTGAATATATTCCTTTTTCCACTACTACTCTCTTAGCGCTCCAAATGTCCAGTTGCATTTTCTACAGAAAGAGAGTTCAGATCTGCTCAATCAAAAGTATCGTTTAACACTGTTAGCTGAATGCACAGATCAGAAAGAAGTTTCACCGAATGTTTCTGTGTAGTTTATATTTGGAGACATTCCTTTTTCCACTATTACCCTCTTAGCGCTCCGAATCTCCACTTGCATTTTCTACAGAAAGAGTGTTTCAGAACGGCTCAATCAAAACTAAGTTTCAACTCTTTTAGTTGAACAAACAGAACAGAAAGAAGTTTCACACAATTCTTCTGTGTAGTTTTTATTTGTAGACATTCTTTTTCCCAATATAGGCCTCTTAGCGCTCAGAATGTCCAATTGCAGTTTCTACAGAAAGAGTGTTTCAGAACGGCTCAATCAAAAGTAAGGTTCAACTCTGTTAGTTGAATGCACAGAACAGAAAGAAGTTTCATACAATGTTTCTGTGTAGTTTATATTTGAACATATTCTTTTTTCCACTATTACCCACTTAGCGCTACGAATGTCCAGTTGCATTTTCTACAGACAGAGTGTTTCAGAACTGCTCAATCAAAAGTATGGTTTAACTCTGTTAGCTGAATGCTCAGATCAGAAAGAAGTTTCACAGAATGCTTCTGTGTAGTTTATATTTGAATATATTCCTTTTTCCACTACTACGCTCTTAGCGCTCCAAATGTCCAGTTGCATTTTCTACAGAAATAGTGTTCAGATCTGCTCAATCAAAAGTATGTTTTAACTCTGTTAGCTGAATGCACAGATCAGAAAGAAGTTTCACCGAATGATTCTGTGTAGTTTATATTTGAAGACATTCCTTTTTCCACTATTACCCTCTTAGCGCTCCGAATCTCCACTTGCATTTTCTACAATGGAGTGTTTCATAACTGATCAATCAAAAATATGTTTTATCTCTGTTAACTGAATTTACAGATCAGAAATAAGTTTCACAGAATGCATCTGTGTAGTTTTTATTTGAAGATATTCTTTTTCTCAATGTAGGCCTCTTAGCGCTTAGCATGTCCAATTGCAGTTTCTACAGAAAGAGTGTTTCAGAACGGCTCAATCAAAAGTAAGCTTCAACTCTGTTAGTTGAATGCACAGAACAGAAAGAATTTTCACAGAATGCTACTGTGTAGTTTATATTTGAATATATTCCTTTTTCCACTATTACCCTCTTAGCGCTCCGAATGTCCACTTTCATTTTCTACAGAAAGAGTGTTCAGAACTGCGCAATCAAAAGTATGGTTTAACTCTGTTAGCTTAATGAACATATCAGAAATAAGTTTCACACAATGCTTCTGTGTAGTTTTTATTTGAAGATATTATTTTTCCCAATAGAGGCCTCTTAGCGCTCAGAATGTCCAATTGCAGTTTCTACAGAAAGAGTGTTTCAGAAAGGCTCAATCAAAAGTAAGGTTCAACTCTATTAGTTGAATGCACAGAACAGAAAGAAGTTTCATACAATGCTTCTGTGTAGTTTATATTTGAACATATTCTTTTTTCCACTATTACCCACTTAGCGCTACGAATGTCCAGTTGCATTTTCTACAGACAGAGTGTTTCGAAACTGCTCAATCAAAAGTATGGTTTAACTCTGTTAGCTGAATGCTCAGATCAGAAAGAAGTTTCACAGAATGCTTCTGTGTAGTTTATATTTGAATATATTCCTTTTTCCACTACTACTCTCTTAGCGCTCCAAATGTCCAGTTGCATTTTCTACAGAAAGAGAGTTCAGATCTGCTCAATCAAAAGTATCGTTTAACACTGTTAGCTGAATGCACAGATCAGAAAGAAGTTTCACCGAATGATTCTGTGTAGTTTATATTTGGAGACATTCCTTTTTCCACTATTACCCTCTTAGCGCTCCGAATCTCCACTTGCATTTTCTACAGAAAGAGTGTTTCAGAACGGCTCAATCAAAACTAAGGTTCAACTCTTTTAGTTGAACAAACAGAACAGAAAGAAGTTTCACACAATTCTTCTGTGTAGTTTTTATTTGTAGACATTCTTTTTCCCAATATAGGCCTCTTAGCGCTCAGAATGTCCAATTGCAGTTTCTACAGAAAGAGTGTTTCAGAACGGCTCAATCAAAAGTAAGGTTCAACTCTGTTAGTTGAATGCACAGAACAGAAAGAAATTTCATACAATGCTTCTGTGTAGTTTATATTTGAACATATTCTTTTTTCCACTATTACCCACTTAGCGCTACGAATGTCCAGTTGCATTTTCTACAGACAGAGTGTTTCAGAACTGCTCAATCAAAAGTATGGTTTAACTCTGTTAGCTGAATGCTCAGATCAGAAAGAAGTTTCACAGAATGCTTCTGTGTAGTTTATATTTGAATATATTCCTTTTTCCACTACTACGCTCTTAGCGCTCCAAATGTCCAGTTGCATTTTCTACAGAAATAGTGTTCAGATCTGCTCAAACAAAAGTATGTTTTAACTCTGTTAGCTGAATGCACAGATCAGAAAGAAGTTTCACCGAATGATTCTGTGTAGTTTATATTTGAAGACATTCCTTTTTCCAATATTACCCTCTTAGCGCTCCGAACCTCCACTTGCATTTTCTACAAAGGAGTGTTTCATAACTGATCAATCAAAAATATGTTTTATCTCTGTTAACTGAATTTACAGATCAGAAATAAGTTTCACAGAATGCATCTGTGTAGTTTTTATTTGAAGATATTCTTTTTCTCAATGTAGGCCTCTTAGCGCTTAGCATGTCCAATTGCAGTTTCTACAGAAAGAGTGTTTCAGAACGGCTCAATCAAAAGTAAGGTTCAACTCTGTTAGTTGAATGCACAGAACAGAAAGAATTTTCACAGAATGCTACTGTGTAGTTTATATTTGAATATATTCCTTTTTCCACTATTACCCTCTTAGCGCTCCGAATGTCCACTTGCATTTTCTACAGAAAGAGTGTTCAGAACTGCGCAATCAAAAGTATGGTTTAACTCTGTTAGCTTAATGAACATATCAGAAATAAGTTTCACACAATGCTTCTGTGTAGTTTTTATTTGAAGATATTATTTTTCCCAATAGAGGCCTCTTAGCGCTCAGAATGTCCAATTGCAGTTTCTACAGAAAGAGTGTTTCAGAAAGGCTCAATCAAAAGTAAGGTTCAACTCTGTTAGTTGAATGCACAGAACAGAAAGAAGTTTCATACAATGCTTCTGTGTAGTTTATATTTGAACATATTCTTTTTTCCACTATTACCCACTTAGCGCTACGAATGTCCAGTTGCATTTTCTACAGACAGAGTGTTTCAAAACTGCTCAATCAAAAGTATGGTTTAACTCTGTTAGCTGAATGCTCAGATCAGAAAGAAGTTTCACAGAATGCTTCTGTGTAGTTTATATTTGAATATATTCCTTTTTCCACTACTACTCTCTTAGCGCTCCAAATGTCCAGTTGCATTTTCTACAGAAAGAGAGTTCAGATCTGCTCAATCAAAAGTATCGTTTAACACTGTTAGCTGAATGCACAGATCAGAAAGAAGTTTCACCGAATGATTCTGTGTAGTTTATATTTGGAGACATTCCTTTTTCCACTATTACCCTCTTAGCGCTCCGAATCTCCACTTGCATTTTCTACAGAAAGAGTGTTTCAGAACGGCTCAATCAAAACTAAGGTTCAACTCTTTTAGTTGAACAAACAGAACAGAAAGAAGTTTCACACAATTCTTCTGTGTAGTTTTTATTTGTAGACATTCTTTTTCCCAATATAGGCCTCTTAGCGCTCAGAATGTCCAATTGCAGTTTCTACAGAAAGAGTGTTTCAGAACGGCTCAATCAAAAGTAAGGTTCAACTCTGTTAGTTGAATGCACAGAACAGAAAGAAGTTTCATACAATGCTTCTGTGTAGTTTATATTTGAACATATTCTTTTTTCCACTATTACCCACTTAGCGCTACGAATGTCCAGTTGCATTTTCTACAGACAGAGTGTTTCAGAACTGCTCAATCAAAAGTATGGTTTAACTCTGTTAGCTGAATGCTCAGATCAGAAAGAAGTTTCACAGAATGCTTCTGTGTAGTTTATATTTGAATATATTCCTTTTTCCACTACTACGCTCTTAGCGCTCCAAATGTCCAGTTGCATTTTCTACAGAAATAGTGTTCAGATCTGCTCAATCAAAAGTATGTTTTAACTCTGTTAGCTGAATGCACAGATCAGAAAGAAGTTTCACCGAATGATTCTGTGTAGTTTATATTTGAAGACATTCTTTTTTCCAATATTACCCTCTTAGCGCTCCGAATCTCCACTTGCATTTTCTACAAAAAGAGTGTTTCATAACTGCTCAATCAAAAATATGTTTTATCTCTGTTAACTGAATTTACAGATCAGAAATAAGTTTCACAGAATGCATCTGTGTAGTTTTTATTTGAAGATATTCTTTTTCCCAATCTAGGCCTCTTAGCGCTTAGCATGTCCAATTGCAGTTTCTACAGAAAGAGTGTTTCAGAACGGCTCAATCAAAAGTAAGGTTCAACTCTGTTAGTTGAATGCACAGAACAGAAAGAATTTTCACAGAATGCTACTGTGTAGTTTATATTTGAATATATTCCTTTTTCCACTATTACCCTCTTAGCGCTCCGAATGTCCACTTGCATTTTCTACAGAAAGAGTGTTCAGAACTGCGCAATCAAAAGTATGGTTTAACTCTGTTAGCTTAATGAACATATCAGAAATAAGTTTCACACAATGCTTCTGTGTAGTTTTTATTTGAAGATATTATTTTTCCCAATAGAGGCCTCTTAGCGCTCAGAATGTCCAATTGCAGTTTCTACAGAAAGAGTGTTTCAGAAAGGCTCAATCAAAAGTAAGGTTCAACTCTGTTAGTTGAATGCACAGAACAGAAAGAAGTTTCATACAATGCTTCTGTGTAGTTTATATTTGAACATATTCTTTTTTCCACTATTACCCACTTAGCGCTACGAATGTCCAGTTGCATTTTCTACAGACAGAGTGTTTCAAAACTGCTCAATCAAAAGTATGGTTTAACACTGTTAGCTGAATGCACAGATCAGAAAGAAGTTTCACCGAATGATTCTGTGTAGTTTATATTTGGAGACATTCCTTTTTCCACTATTACCCTCTTAGCGCTCCGAATCTCCACTTGCATTTTCTACAGAAAGAGTGTTTCAGAACGGCTCAATCAAAACTAAGGTTCAACTCTTTTAGTTGAACAAACAGAACAGAAAGAAGTTTCACACAATTCTTCTGTGTAGTTTTTATTTGTAGACATTCTTTTTCCCAATATAGGCCTCTTAGCGCTCAGAATGTCCAATTGCAGTTTCTACAGAAAGAGTGTTTCAGAACGGATCAATCAAAAGTAAGGTTCAACTCTGTTAGTTGAATGCACAGAACAGAAAGAAGTTTCATACAATGCTTCTGTGTAGTTTATATTTGAACATATTCTTTTTTCCACTATTACCCACTTAGCGCTACGAATGTCCAGGTGCATTTTCTACAGACAGAGTGTTTCAGAACTGCTCAATCAAAAGTATGGTTTAACTCTGTTAGCTGAATGCTCAGATCAGAAAGAAGTTTCACAGAATGCTTCTGTGTAGTTTATATTTGAATATATTCCTTTTTCCACTACTACGCTCTTAGCGCTCCAAATGTCCAGTTGCATTTTCTACAGAAATAGTGTTCAGATCTGCTCAATCAAAAGTATGTTTTAACTCTGTTAGCTGAATGCACAGATCAGAAAGAAGTTTCACCGAATGATTCTGTGTAGTTTATATTTGAAGACATTCCTTTTTCCACTATTACCCTCTTAGCGCTCCGAATCTCCACTTGCATTTTCTACAAAGGAGTGTTTCATAACTGATCAATCAAAAATATGTTTTATCTCTGTTAACTGAATTTACAGATCAGAAATAATTTTCACAGAATGCATCTGTGTAGTTTTTATTTGAAGATATTCTTTTTCTCAATGTAGGCCTCTTAGCGCTTAGCATGTCCAATTGCAGTTTCTACAGAAAGAGTGTTTCAGAACGGCTCAATCAAAAGTAAGGTTCAACTCTGTTAGTTGAATGCACAGAACAGAAAGAATTTTCACAGAATGCTACTGTGTAGTTTATATTTGAATATATTCCTTTTTCCACTATTACCCTCTTAGCGCTCCGAATGTCCACTTGCATTTTCTACAGAAAGAGTGTTCAGAACTGCGCAATCAAAAGTATGGTTTAACTCTGTTAGCTTAATGAACATATCAGAAATAAGTTTCACACAATGCTTCTGTGTAGTTTTTATTTGAAGATATTATTTTTCCCAATAGAGGCCTCTTAGCGCTCAGAATGTCCAATTGCAGTTTCTACAGAAAGAGTGTTTCAGAAAGGCTCAATCAAAAGTAAGGTTCAACTCTGTTACTTGAATGCACAGAAAAGAAAGAAGTTTCATACAATGCTTCTGCGTAGTTTATATTTGAACATATTCTTTTTTCCACTATTACCCACTTAGCGCTACGAATGTCCAGTTGCATTTTCTACAGACAGGGTGTTTCAAAACTGCTCAATCAAAAGTATGGTTTAACTCTGTTAGCTGAATGCTCAGATCAGAAAGAAGTTTCACAGAATGCTTCTGTGTAGTTTATATTTGAATATATTCCTTTTTCCACTACTACTCTCTTAGCGCTCCAAATGTCCAGTTGCATTTTCTACAGAAAGAGAGTTCAGATCTGCTCAATCAAAAGTATCGTTTAACACTGTTAGCTGAATGCACAGATCAGAAAGAAATTTCACCGAATGATACTGTGTAGTTTATATTTGGAGACATTCCTTTTTCCACTATTACCCTCTTAGCGCTCCGAATCTCCACTTGCATTTTCTACAGAAAGAGTGTTTCAGAACGGCTCAATCAAAACTAAGTTTCAACTCTTTTACTTGAACAAACAGAACAGAAAGAAGTTTCACACAATTCTTCTGTGTAGTTTTTATTTGTAGACATTCTTTTTCCCAATATAGGCCTCTTAGCGCTCAGAATGTCCAATTGCAGTTTCTACAGAAAGAGTGTTTCAGAACGGCTCAATCAAAAGTAAGGTTCAACTCTGTTAGTTGAATGCACAGAACAGAAAGTAGTTTCATACAATGCTTCTGTGTAGTTTATATTTGAACATATTCTTTTTTCCACTATTACCCACTTAGCGCTACGAATGTCCAGTTGCATTTTCTACAGACAGAGTGTTTCAGAACTGCTCAATCAAAAGTATGGTTTAACTCTGTTAGCTGAATGCTCAGATCAGAAAGAAGTTTCACAGAATGCTTCTGTGTAGTTTATATTTGAATATATTCCTTTTTCCACTACTACGCTCTTAGCGCTCCAAATGTCCAGTTGCATTTTCTACAGAAATAGTGTTCAGATCTGCTCAATCAAAAGTATGTTTTAACTCTGTTAGCTGAATGCACAGATCAGAAAGAAGTTTCACCGAATGATTCTGTGTAGCTTATATTTGAAGACATTCCTTTTTCCACTATTACCCTCTTAGCGCTCCGAATCTCCACTTGCATTTTCTACAAAGGAGTGTTTCATAACTGATCAATCAAAAATATGTTTTATCTCTGTTAACTGAATTTACAGATCAGAAATAAGTTTCACAGAATGCATCTGTGTAGTTTTTATTTGAAGATATTCTTTTTCTCAATGTAGGCCTCTTAGCGTTTAGCATGTCCAATTGCAGTTTCTACAGAAAGAGTGTTTCAGAACGGCTCAATCAAAAGTAAGGTTCAACTCTGTTAGTTGAATGCACAGAACAGAAAGAATTTTCACAGAATGCTACTGTGTAGTTTATATTTGAATATATTCCTTTTTCCACTATTACCCTCTTAGCGCTCCGAATGTCCACTTGCATTTTCTACAGAAAGAGTGTTCAGAACTGCGCAATCAAAAGTATGGTTTAACTCTGTTTGCTTAATGAACATATCAGAAATAAGTTTCACACAATGCTTCTGTGTAGTTTTTATTTGAAGATATTATTTTTCCCAATATAGGCCTCTTAGCGCTCAGAATGTCCAATTGCAGTTTCTACAGAAAGAGTGTTTCAGAAAGGCTCAATCAAAAGTAAGCTTCAACTCTGTTAGTTGAATGCACAGAACAGAAAGTAGTTTCATACAATGCTTCTGTGTAGTTTATATTTGAACATATTCTTTTTTCCACTATTACCCACTTAGCGCTACGAATGTCCAGTTGCATTTTCTACAGACAGAGTGTTTCAGAACTGCTCAATCAAAAGTATGGTTTAACTCTGTTAGCTGAATGCTCAGATCAGAAAGAAGTTTCACAGAATGCTTCTGTGTAGTTTATATTTGAATATATTCCTTTTTCCACTACTACGCTCTTAGCGCTCCAAATGTCCAGTTGCATTTTCTACAGAAATAGTGTTCAGATCTGCTCAATCAAAAGTATGTTTTAACTCTGTTAGCTGAATGCACAGATCAGAAAGAAGTTTCACCGAATGATTCTGTGTAGTTTATATTTGAAGACATTCTTTTTTCCAATATTACCCTCTTAGCGCTCCGAATCTCCACTTGCATTTTCTACAAAAAGAGTGTTTCATAACTGCTCAATCAAAAATATGTTTTATCTCTGTTAACTGAATTTACAGATCAGAAATAAGTTTCACAGAATGCATCTGTGTAGTTTTTATTTGAAGATATTCTTTTTCCCAATCTAGGCCTCTTAGCGCTTAGCATGTCCAATTGCAGTTTCTACAGAAAGAGTGTTTCAGAACGGCTCAATCAAAAGTAAGGTTCAACTCTGTTAGTTGAATGCACAGAACAGAAAGAATTTTCACAGAATGCTACTGTGTAGTTTATATTTGAATATATTCCTTTTTCCACTATTACCCTCTTAGCGCTCCGAATGTCCACTTGCATTTTCTACAGAAAGAGTGTTCAGAACTGCGCAATCAAAAGTATGGTTTAACTCTGTTAGCTTAATGAACATATCAGAAATAAGTTTCACACAATGCTTCTGTGTAGTTTTTATTTGAAGATATTATTTTTCCCAATAGAGGCCTCTTAGCGCTCAGAATGTCCAATTGCAGTTTCTACAGAAAGAGTGTTTCAGAAAGGCTCAATCAAAAGTAAGGTTCAACTCTGTTAGTTGAATGCACAGAACAGAAAGAAGTTTCATACAATGCTTCTGTGTAGTTTATATTTGAACATATTCTTTTTTCCACTATTACCCACTTAGCGCTACGAATGTCCAGTTGCATTTTCTACAGACAGAGTGTTTCAAAACTGCTCAATCAAAAGTATGGTTTAACACTGTTAGCTGAATGCACAGATCAGAAAGAAGTTTCACCGAATGATTCTGTGTAGTTTATATTTGGAGACATTCCTTTTTCCACTATTACCCTCTTAGCGCTCCGAATCTCCACTTGCATTTTCTACAGAAAGAGTGTTTCAGAACGGCTCAATCAAAACTAAGGTTCAACTCTTTTAGTTGAACAAACAGAACAGAAAGAAGTTTCACACAATTCTTCTGTGTAGTTTTTATTTGTAGACATTCTTTTTCCCAATATAGGCCTCTTAGCGCTCAGAATGTCCAATTGCAGTTTCTACAGAAAGAGTGTTTCAGAACGGCTCAATCAAAAGTAAGGTTCAACTCTGTTAGTTGAATGCACAGAACAGAAAGAAGTTTCATACAATGCTTCTGTGTAGTTTATATTTGAACATATTCTTTTTTCCACTATTACCCACTTAGCGCTACGAATGTCCAGGTGCATTTTCTACAGACAGAGTGTTTCAGAACTGCTCAATCAAAAGTATGGTTTAACTCTGTTAGCTGAATGCTCAGATCAGAAAGAAGTTTCACAGAATGCTTCTGTGTAGTTTATATTTGAATATATTCCTTTTTCCACTACTACGCTCTTAGCGCTCCAAATGTCCAGTTGCATTTTCTACAGAAATAGTGTTCAGATCTGCTCAATCAAAAGTATGTTTTAACTCTGTTAGCTGAATGCACAGATCAGAAAGAAGTTTCACCGAATGATTCTGTGTAGTTTATATTTGAAGACATTCCTTTTTCCACTATTACCCTCTTAGCGCTCCGAATCTCCACTTGCATTTTCTACAAAGGAGTGTTTCATAACTGATCAATCAAAAATATGTTTTATCTCTGTTAACTGAATTTACAGATCAGAAATAATTTTCACAGAATGCATCTGTGTAGTTTTTATTTGAAGATATTCTTTTTCTCAATGTAGGCCTCTTAGCGCTTAGCATGTCCAATTGCAGTTTCTACAGAAAGAGTGTTTCAGAACGGCTCAATCAAAAGTAAGGTTCAACTCTGTTAGTTGAATGCACAGAACAGAAAGAATTTTCACAGAATGCTACTGTGTAGTTTATATTTGAATATATTCCTTTTTCCACTATTACCCTCTTAGCGCTCCGAATGTCCACTTGCATTTTCTACAGAAAGAGTGTTCAGAACTGCGCAATCAAAAGTATGGTTTAACTCTGTTAGCTTAATGAACATATCAGAAATAAGTTTCACACAATGCTTCTGTGTAGTTTTTATTTGAAGATATTATTTTTCCCAATAGAGGCCTCTTAGCGCTCAGAATGTCCAATTGCAGTTTCTACAGAAAGAGTGTTTCAGAAAGGCTCAATCAAAAGTAAGGTTCAACTCTGTTACTTGAATGCACAGAAAAGAAAGAAGTGTCATACAATGCTTCTGTGTAGTTTATATTTGAACATATTCTTTTTTCCACTATTACCCACTTAGCGCTACGAATGTCCAGTTGCATTTTCTACAGACAGAGTGTTTCAAAACTGCTCAATCAAAAGTATGGTTTAACTCTGTTAGCTGAATGCTCAGATCAGAAAGAAGTTTCACAGAATGCTTCTGTGTAGTTTATATTTGAATATATTCCTTTTTCCACTACTACTCTCTTAGCGCTCCAAATGTCCAGTTGCATTTTCTACAGAAAGAGAGTTCAGATCTGCTCAATCAAAAGTATCGTTTAACACTGTTAGCTGAATGCACAGATCAGAAAGAAATTTCACCGAATGATACTGTGTAGTTTATATTTGGAGACATTCCTTTTTCCACTATTACCCTCTTAGCGCTCCGAATCTCCACTTGCATTTTCTACAGAAAGAGTGTTTCAGAACGGCTCAATCAAAACTAAGTTTCAACTCTTTTACTTGAACAAACAGAACAGAAAGAAGTTTCACACAATTCTTCTGTGTAGTTTTTATTTGTAGACATTCTTTTTCCCAATATAGGCCTCTTAGCTCTCAGAATGTCCAATTGCAGTTTCTACAGAAAGAGTGTTTCAGAACGGCTCAATCAAAAGTAAGGTTCAACTCTGTTAGTTGAATGCACAGAACAGAAAGTAGTTTCATACAATGCTTCTGTGTAGTTTATATTTGAACATATTCTTTTTTCCACTATTACCCACTTAGCGCTACGAATGTCCAGTTGCATTTTCTACAGACAGAGTGTTTCAGAACTGCTCAATCAAAAGTATGGTTTAACTCTGTTAGCTGAATGCTCAGATCAGAAAGAAGTTTCACAGAATGCTTCTGTGTAGTTTATATTTGAATATATTCCTTTTTCCACTACTACGCTCTTAGCGCTCCAAATGTCCAGTTGCATTTTCTACAGAAATAGTGTTCAGATCTGCTCAATCAAAAGTATGTTTTAACTCTGTTAGCTGAATGCACAGATCAGAAAGAAGTTTCACCGAATGATTCTGTGTAGCTTATATTTGAAGACATTCCTTTTTCCAATATTACCCTCTTAGCGCTCCGAATCTCCACTTGCATTTTCTACAAAGGAGTGTTTCATAACTGATCAATCAAAAATATGTTTTATCTCTGTTAACTGAATTTACAGATCAGAAATAAGTTTCACAGAATGCATCTGTGTAGTTTTTATTTGAAGATATTCTTTTTCTCAATGTAGGCCTCTTAGCGTTTAGCATGTCCAATTGCAGTTTCTACAGAAAGAGTGTTTCAGAACGGCTCAATCAAAAGTAAGGTTCAACTCTGTTAGTTGAATGCACAGAACAGAAAGAATTTTCACAGAATGCTACTGTGTAGTTTATATTTGAATATATTCCTTTTTCCACTATTACCCTCTTAGCGCTCCGAATGTCCACTTGCATTTTCTACAGAAAGAGTGTTCAGAACTGCGCAATCAAAAGTATGGTTTAACTCTGTTTGCTTAATGAACATATCAGAAATAAGTTTCACACAATGCTTCTGTGTAGTTTTTATTTGAAGATATTATTTTTCCCAATATCGGCCTCTTAGCGCTCAGAATGTCCAATTGCAGTTTCTACAGAAAGAGTGTTTCAGAAAGGCTCAATCAAAAGTAAGGTTCAACTCTGTTAGTTGAATGCACAGAACAGAAAGTAGTTTCATACAATGCTTCTGTGTAGTTTATATTTGAACATATTCTTTTTTCCACTATTACCCACTTAGCGCTACGAATGTCCAGTTGCATTTTCTACAGACAGAGTGTTTCAAAACTGCTCAATCAAAAGTATGGTTTAACTCTGTTAGCTGAATGCTCAGATCAGAAAGAAGTTTCACAGAATGCTTCTGTGTAGTTTATATTTGAATATATTCCTTTTTCCACTACTACTCTCTTAGCGCTCCAAATGTCCAGTTGCATTTTCTACAGAAAGAGAGTTCAGATCTGCTCAATCAAAAGTATGGTTTAACACTGTTAGCTGAATGCACAGATCAGAAAGAAGTTTCACCGAATGATTCTGTGTAGTTTATATTTGGAGACATTCCTTTTTCCACTATTACCCTCTTAGCGCTCCGAATCTCCACTTGCATTTTCTACAGAAATATTGTTTCTGAACGGCTCAATCAAAACTAAGGTTCAACTCTTTTAGTTGAACAAACAGAACAGAAAGAAGTTTCACACAATTCTTCTGTGTAGTTTTTATTTGTAGACATTCTTTTTCCCAATATAGGCCTCTTAGCGCTCAGAATGTCCAATTGCAGTTTCTACAGAAAGAGTGTTTCAGAACGGCTCAATCAAAAGTAAGGTTCAACTCTGTTAGTTGAATGCACAGAACAAAAAGAATTTTCACTGAATGCTACTGTGTAGTTTATATTTGAATATATTCCTTTTTCCACTATTACCCTCCTAGCGCTCCGAATGTCCACTTGCATTTTCTACAGAAAGAGTGTTCAGATCTGCGCAATCAAAAGTATGGTTTAACTCTGTTAGCTTAATGAACATATCAGAAATAAGTGTCACACAATGCTTCTGTGTAGTTTTTATTTGAAGATATTATTTTTCCCAATATAGGCCTCTTAGCGCTCAGAATGTCCAATTGCATTTTCTACAGAAAGAGTGTTTCAGAAAGGCTCAATCAAAAGTAAGGTTCAACTCTGTTAGTTGAATGCACAGAACAGAAAGAAGTTTCATACAATGCTTCTGTGTAGTTTATATTTGAACATATTCTTTTTTCCACTATTACCCACTTAGCGCTACGAATGTCCAGTTGCATTTCCTACAGACAGAGTGTTTCAAAACTGCTCAATCAAAAGTATGGTTTAACTCTGTTAGCTGAATGCTCAGATCAGAAAGAAGTTTCACAGAATGCTTCTGTGTAGTTTATATTTGAATATATTCCTTTTTCCACTACTACTCTCTTAGCGCTCCAAATGTCCAGTTGCATTTTCTACAGGAAGAGTGTTCAGATCTGCTCAATCAAAAGTATGGTTTAACTCTGTTAGCTGAATGCACAGTCCAGAAAGAAGTTTCACCGAATGATTCTGTGTAGTTTATATTTGAAGACATTCCATTTTCCACTATTACCCTCTTAGCGCTCCGAATCTCCACTTGCATTTTCTACAAAGGAGTGTTTCATAACTGCTCAATCAAAAATGTGTTTTATCTCTGTTACCTGAATTTACAGATCAGAAATAAGTTTCACAGAATGCATCTGTGTAGTTTTTATTTGAAGATATTCTTTTTCTCAATGTAGGCCTCTTAGCGCTTAGCATGTACAATTGCAGTTTCTACAGAAAGAGTGTTTCAGAACGGCTCAATCAAAAGTAAGGTTCAACTCTGTTAGTTGAATGCACAGAACAGAAAGAATTTTCACAGAATGCTACTGTGTAGTTTATATTTGAATATATTCCTTTTTCCACTATTACCCTCTTAGCGCTCCGAATGTTCACTTGCATTTTCTACAGAAAGAGTGTTCAGAACTGCGCAATCAAAAGTATGGTTTAACTCTGTTAGCTTAATGAACATATCAGAAATAAGTTTCACACAATGATTCTTTGTAGTTTTTATTTGAAGATATTATTTTTCCCAATATAGGCCTCTTAGCGCTCAGAATGTCCAATTGCAGTTTCTACAGAAAGAGTGTTTCAGAAAGGCTCAATCAAAAGTAAGGTTCAACTCTGTTAGTTGAATGCACAGAACAGAAAGAAGTTTCATACAATGCTTCTGTGTAGTTTATATTTGAACATATTCTTTTTTCCACTATTACCCACTTAGCGCTAGGAATGTCCAGTTGCATTTTCTACAGACAGAGTGTTTCAGAACTGCTCAATCAAAAGTATGGTTTAACTCTGTTAGCTGAATGCTCAGATCAGAAAGAAGTTTCACAGAATGCTTCTGTGTAGTTTATATTTGAATATATTCCTTTTTCCACTACTACTCTCTTAGCGCTCCAAATGTCCAGTTGCATTTTCTACAGAAAGAGAGTTCAGATCTGCTCAATCAAAAGTATGGTTTAACTCTGTTAGCTGAATGCACAGATCAGAAAGAAGTTTCACCGAATGATTCTGTGTGGTTTATATTTGGAGACATTCCTTTTTCCACTATTACCCTCTTAGCGCTCCGAATCTCCACTTGCATTTTCTACAGAAAGAGTGTTTCAGAACGGCTCAATCAAAACTAAGGTTCAACTCTTTTAGTTGAACACACAGAACAGAAAGAAGTTTCACACAATTCTTCTGTGTAGTTTTTATTTGTAGACATTCTTTTTCCCAATATAGGCCTCTTAGCGCTCAGAATGTCCAATTGCATTTTCTACAGAAAGAGTGTTTCAGAAAGGCTCAATCAAAAGTAAGGTTCAACTCTGTTAGTTGAATGCACAGAACAGAAAGAAGTTTCATACAATGCTTCTGTGTAGTTTATATTTGAACATATTCTTTTTTCCACTATTACCCACTTAGCGCTACGAATGTCCAGTTGCATTTTCTACAGACAGAGTGTTTCAAAACTGCTCAATCAAAAGTATGGTTTAACTCTGTTAGCTGAATGCTCAGATCAGAAAGAAGTTTCACAGAATGCTTCTGTGTAGTTTATATTTGAATATATTCCTTTTTCCACTACTACTCTCTTAGCGCTCCAAATGTCCAGTTGCATTTTCTACAGAAAGAGTGTTCAGATCTGCTCAATCAAAAGTATGGTTTAACTCTGTTAGCTGAATGCACAGATCAGAAAGAAGTTTCACAGAATGATTCTGTGTAGTTTATATTTGGAGACATTCCTTTTTCCACTATTACCCTCTTAGCGCTCCGAATCTCCACTTGCATTTTCTACAGAAAGAGTGTTTCAGAACGGCTCAATCAAAACTAAGGTTCAAATCTTTAAGTTGAACAAACAGAACAGAAAGAAGTTTCACACAATTCTTCTGTGTAGTTTTTATTTGTAGACATTCTTTTTCCCAATATAGGCCTCTTAGCGCTCAGAATGTCCAATTACAGTTTCTACAGAAAGAGTGTTTCAGAACGGCTCAATCAAAAGTAAGGTTCAACTCTGTTAGTTGAATGCACAGAACAGAAAGTAGTTTCATACAATGCTTCTGTGTAGTTTATATTTGAACATATTCTTTTTCCACTATTACCCACTTAGCGCTACGAATGTCCAGTTGCATTTTCTACAGACAGACTGTTTCAAAACTGCTCAATCAAAAGTATGGTTTAACTCTGTTAGCTGAATGCTCAGATCAGAAAGAAGTTTCACAGAATGCTTCTGTGTAGTTTATATTTGAATATATTCCTTTTTCCACTACTACGCTCTTAGCGCTCCAAATATCCAGTTGCATTTTCTACAGAAATAGTGTTCAGATCTGCTCAATCAAAAGTATGGTTTAACTCTGTTAGCTGAATGCACAGATCAGAAAGAAGTTTCACTGAATGATTCTGTGTAGTTTATATTTGAAGATATTCCTTTTTCCACTATTACCCCCTTAGCGCTCCGAATCTCAACTTGCATTTTCTACAAAGGAGTGTATCATAACTGATCAATCAAAAATATGTTTTATCTCTGTTAACTGAATTTACAGATCAGAAATAAGTTTCACAGAATGCATCTGTGTAGTTTTTATTTGAAGATATTCTTTTTCTCAATGTAGGCCTCTTAGCGCTTAGCAGGTCCAATTGCAGTTTCTACAGAAAGAGTGTTTCAGAACGGCTCAATCAAAAGTAAGGTTCAACTCTGTTAGTTGAATGCACAGAACAGAAAGAATTTTCACAGAATGCTACTGTGTAGTTTATATTTGAATATATTCCTTTTTCCACTATTACCCTCTTAGCGCTCCGAATGTCCACTTGCATTTTCTACAGAAAGAGTGTTCAGAACTGCGCAATCAAAAGTATGGTTTAACTCTGTTAGCTTAATGAACATATCAGAAATAAGTTTCACACAATGCTTCTGTGTAGTTTTTATTTGAAGATATTATTTTTCCCAATATAGGCCTCTTAGCGCTCAGAATGTCCAATTGCAGTTTCTACAGAAAGAGTGTTTCAGAAAGGCTCAATCAAAAGTAAGGTTCAACTCTGTTAGTTGAATGCACAGAACAGAAAGAAGTTTCATACAATGCTTCTGTGTAGTTTATATTTGAACATATTCTTTTTTCCACTATTACCCACTTAGCGCTACGAATGTCCAGTTGCATTTTCTACAGACAGAGAGTTTCAAAACTGCTCAATCAAAAGTATGGTTTAACTCTGTTAGCTGAATGCTCAGATCAGAAAGAAGTTTCACAGAATGCTTCTGTGTAGTTTATATTTGAATATATTCCTTTTTCCACTACTACTCTCTTAGCGCTCCAAATGTCCAGTTGCATTTTCTACAGAAAGAGAGTTCAGATCTGCTCAATCAAAAGTATCGTTTAACACTGTTAGCTGAATGCACAGATCAGAAAGAAATTTCACCGAATGATACTGTGTAGTTTATATTTGGAGACATTCCTTTTTCCACTATTACCCTCTTAGCGCTCCGAATCTCCACTTGCATTTTCTACAGAAAGAGTGTTTCAGAACGGCTCAATCAAAACTAAGTTTCAACTCTTTTACTTGAACAAACAGAACAGAAAGAAGTTTCACACAATTCTTCTGTGTAGTTTTTATTTGTAGACATTCTTTTTCCCAATATAGGCCTCTTAGCGCTCAGAATGTCCAATTGCAGTTTCTACAGAAAGAGTGTTTCAGAACGGCTCAATCAAAAGTAAGGTTCAACTCTGTTAGTTGAATGCACAGAACAGAAAGTAGTTTCATACAATGCTTCTGTGTAGTTTATATTTGAACATATTCTTTTTTCCACTATTACCCACTTAGCGCTACGAATGTCCAGTTGCATTTTCTACAGACAGAGTGTTTCAGAACTGCTCAATCAAAAGTATGGTTTAACTCTGTTAGCTGAATGCTCAGATCAGAAAGAAGTTTCACAGAATGCTTCTGTGTAGTTTATATTTGAATATATTCCTTTTTCCACTACTACGCTCTTAGCGCTCCAAATGTCCAGTTGCATTTTCTACAGAAATAGTGTTCAGATCTGCTCAATCAAAAGTATGTTTTAACTCTGTTAGCTGAATGCACAGATCAGAAAGAAGTTTCACCGAATGATTCTGTGTAGCTTATATTTGAAGACATTCCTTTTTCCAATATTACCCTCTTAGCGCTCCGAATCTCCACTTGCATTTTCTACAAAGGAGTGTTTCATAACTGATCAATCAAAAATATGTTTTATCTCTGTTAACTGAATTTACAGATCAGAAATAAGTTTCACAGAATGCATCTGTGTAGTTTTTATTTGAAGATATTCTTTTTCTCAATGTAGGCCTCTTAGCGTTTAGCATGTCCAATTGCAGTTTCTACAGAAAGAGTGTTTCAGAACGGCTCAATCAAAAGTAAGGTTCAACTCTGTTAGTTGAATGCACAGAACAGAAAGAATTTTCACAGAATGCTACTGTGTAGTTTATATTTGAATATATTCCTTTTTCCACTATTACCCTCTTAGCGCTCCGAATGTCCACTTGCATTTTCTACAGAAAGAGTGTTCAGAACTGCGCAATCAAAAGTATGGTTTAACTCTGTTTGCTTAATGAACATATCAGAAATAAGTTTCACACAATGCTTCTGTGTAGTTTTTATTTGAAGATATTATTTTTCCCAATATAGGCCTCTTAGCGCTCAGAATGTCCAATTGCAGTTTCTACAGAAAGAGTGTTTCAGAAAGGCTCAATCAAAAGTAAGGTTCAACTCTGTTAGTTGAATGCACAGAACAGAAAGTAGTTTCATACAATGCTTCTGTGTAGTTTATATTTGAACATATTCTTTTTTCCACTATTACCCACTTAGCGCTACGAATGTCCAGTTGCATTTTCTACAGACAGAGTGTTTCAAAACTGCTCAATCAAAAGTATGGTTTAACTCTGTTAGCTGAATGCTCAGATCAGAAAGAAGTTTCACAGAATGCTTCTGTGTAGTTTATATTTGAATATATTCCTTTTTCCACTACTACTCTCTTAGCGCTCCAAATGTCCAGTTGCATTTTCTACAGAAAGAGAGTTCAGATCTGCTCAATCAAAAGTATGGTTTAACACTGTTAGCTGAATGCACAGATCAGAAAGAAGTTTCACCGAATGATTCTGTGTAGTTTATATTTGGAGACATTCCTTTTTCCACTATTACCCTCTTAGCGCTCCGAATCTCCACTTGCATTTTCTACAGAAAGATTGTTTCTGAACGGCTCAATCAAAACTAAGGTTCAACTCTTTTAGTTGAACAAACAGAACAGAAAGAAGTTTCACTCAATTCTTCTGTGTAGTTTTTATTTGTAGACATTCTTTTTCCCAATATAGGCCTCTTAGCGCTCAGAATGTCCAATTGCAGTTTCTACAGAAAGAGTGTTTCAGAACGGCTCAATCAAAAGTAAGGTTCAACTCTGTTAGTTGAATGCACAGAACAAAAAGAATTTTCACTGAATGCTACTGTGTAGTTTATATTTGAATATATTCCTTTTTCCACTATTACCCTCTTAGCGCTCCGAATGTCCACTTGCATTTTCTACAGAAAGAGTGTTCAGAACTGCGCAATCAAAAGTATGGTTTAACTCTGTTAGCTTAATGAACATATCAGAAATAAGTTTCACACAATGCTTCTGTGTAGTTTTTATTTGAAGATATTATTTTTCCCAATATAGGCCTCTTAGCGCTCAGAATGCCCAATTGCAGTTTCTACAGAAAGAGTGTTTCAGAAAGGCTCAATCAAAAGTAAGGTTCAACTCTGTTAGTTGAATGCACAGAACAGAAAGAAGTTTTATACACTGCTTCTGTGTAGTTTATATTTGAACATATTCTTTTTTCCGCAATTACCCACTTAGCGCTACGAATGTCCAGTTGCATTTTCTACAGACAGAGTGTTTCAAAACTGCTCAATCAAAAGTATGGTTTAACTCTGTTAGCTGAATGCTCAGATCAGAAAGAAGTTTCACAGAATCCTTCTGTGTAGTTTATATTTGAATATATTCCTTTTTCCACTACTACTCTCTTAGCGCTCCAAATGTCCAGTTGCATTTTCTACAGAAAGAGAGTTCAGATCTGCTCAATCAAAAGTATGGTTTAACTCTGTTAGCTGAATGCACAGATCAGAAAGAAGTTTCACAGAATGATTCTGTGTAGTTTATATTTGGAGACATTCCTTTTTCCACTATTACCTTCTTAGCGCTCCGAATCTCCACTTGCATTTTCTACAGAAAGAGTGTTTCATAACTGCTCAATCAAAAATATGTTTTATCTCTGTTAACTGAATTTACAGATCAGATATAAGTTTCACAGAATGCATCTGTGTAGTTTTTATTTGAAGATATTATTTTTCCCAATGTAGGCCTCTTAGCGCTTAGCATGTCCAATTGCAGTTTCTACAGAAAGAGTGTTTCAGAACGGCTCAATCAAAAGTAAGGTTCAACTCTGTTAGTTGAATGCACAGAACAGAAAGAATTTTCACAGAATGCTACTGTGTAGTTTATATTTGAATATATTCCTTTTTCCACTATTACCCTCTTAGCGCTCCGAATGTCCACTTGCATTTTCTACAGAAAGAGTGTTCAGAACTGCGCAATCAAAAGTATGGTTTAACTCTGTTAGCTTAATGAACATATCAGAAATAAGTTTCACACAATGCTTCTGTGTAGTTTTTATTTGAAGATATTATTTTTCCCAATATAGGCCTCTTAGCGCTCAGAATGTCCAATTGCAGTTTCTACAGAAAGAGTGTTTCAGAAAGGCTCAATCAAAAGTAAGGTTCAACTCTGTTAGTTGAATGCACAGAACAGAAAGAAGTTTCATACAAAGCTTCTGTGTAGTTTATATTTGAACATATTCTTTTTTCCACTATTACCCACTTAGCGCTACGAATGTCCAGTTGCATTTTCTACAGACAGAGTGTTTCAAAACTGCTCAATCAAAAGTATGGTTTAACTCTGTTAGCTGAATGCTCAGATCAGAAAGAAGTTTCACAGAATGCTTCTGTGTAGTTTATATTTGAATATATTCCTTTTTCCACTACTACTCTCTTAGCGCTCCAAATGTCCAGTTGCATTTTCTACAGAAAGAGAGTTCAGATCTGCTCAATCAAAAGTATGGTTTAACTCTGTTAGCTGAATGCACAGATCAGAAAGAAGTTTCACCGAATGATTCTGTGTAGTTTATATTTGGAGACATTCCTTTTTCCACTATTACCCTCTTAGCGCTCCGAATCTCCACTTGCATTTTCTACAGAAAGAGTGTTTCAGAACGGCTCAATCAAATCTAAGGTTCAACTCTTTTAGTTCAACAAACAGAACAGAAAGAAGTTTCACACAATTCTTCTGTGTAATTTTTATTTGTAGACATTCTTTTTCCCAATATAGGCCTCTTAGCGCTCAGAATGTCCAATTGCAGTTTCTACAGAAAGAGTGTTTCAGAACGGCTCAATCAAAAGTAAGGTTCAACTCTGTTAGTTGAATGCACCGAACAGAAAGAAGTTTCATACAATGCTTCTGTGTAGTTTATATTTGAACATATTCTTTTTTCCACTATTACCCACTTAGCGCTACGAATGTCCAGTTGCATTTTCTACAGACAGAGTGTTTCAAAACTGCTCAATCAAAAGTATGGTTTAACTCTGTTAGCTGAATGCTCAGATCAGAAAGAAGTTTCACAGAATGCTTCTGTGTAGTTTATATTTGAATATATTCCTTTTTCCACTACTACGCTCTTAGCGCTCCAAATGTCCAGTTGCATTTTCTACAGAAAGAGTGTTCAGATCTGCTCAATCAAAAGTATGGTTTAACTCTGTTAGCTGAATGCACAGATCAGAAAGAAGTTTCACCGAATGATTCTGTGTAGTTTATATTTGAAGACATTCCTTTTTCCACTATTACCCTCTTAGCGCTCCGAATCTCCACTTGCATTTTCTACAAAAAGAGTGTTTCATAACTGCTCAATCAAAAATATGTTTTATCTCTGTTAACTGAATTTACAGATCAGATATAAGTTTCACAGAATGCATCTGTGTAGTTTTTATTTGAAGATATTATTTTTCCCAATGTAGGCCTCTTAGCGCTTAGCATGTCCAATTGCAGTTTCTACAGAAAGAGTGTTTCAGAACGGCTCAATCAAAAGTAAGGTTCAACTCTGTTAGTTGAATGCACAGAACAGAAAGAATTTTCACAGAATGCTACTGTGTAGTTTATATTTGAATATATTCCTTTTTCCACTATTACCCTCTTAGCGCTCCGAATGTCCACTTGCATTTTCTACAGAAAGAGTGTTCAGAACTGCGCAATCAAAAGTATGGTTTAACTCTGTTAGCTTAATGAACATATCAGAAATAAGTTTCACACAATGCTTCTGTGTAGTTTTTATTTGAAGATATTATTTTTCCCAATATAGGCCTCTTAGCGCTCAGAATGTCCAATTGCAGTTTCTACAGAAAGAGTGTTTCAGAAAGGCTCAATCAAAAGTAAGGTTCAACTCTGTTAGTTGAATGCACAGAACAGAAAGAAGTTTCATACAAAGCTTCTGTGTAGTTTATATTTGAACATATTCTTTTTTCCACTATTACCCACTTAGCGCAACGAATGTCCAGTTGCATTTTCTACAGACAGAGTGTTTCAAAACTGCTCAATCAAAAGTATGGTTTAACTCTGTTAGCTGAATGCTCAGATCAGAAAGAAGTTTCACAGAATGCTTCTGTGTAGTTTATATTTGAATATATTCCTTTTTCCACTACTACTCTCTTAGCGCTCCAAATGTCCAGTTGCATTTTCTACAGAAAGAGAGTTCAGATCTGCTCAATCAAAAGTATGGTTTAACTCTGTTAGCTGAATGCACAGATCAGAAAGAAGTTTCACCGAATGATTCTGTGTAGTTTATATTTGGAGACATTCCTTTTTCCACTATTACCCTATTAGCGCTCCGAATCTCCACTTGCATTTTCTACAGAAAGAGTGTTTCAGAACGGCTCAATCAAAACTAAGGTTCAACTCTTTTAGTTCAACAAACAGAACAGAAAGAAGTTTCACACAATTCTTCTGTGTAGTTTTTATTTGTAGACATTCTTTTTCC
Source organism: Symphalangus syndactylus (assembly GCF_028878055.3). Taxonomy (NCBI): domain Eukaryota; kingdom Metazoa; phylum Chordata; class Mammalia; order Primates; family Hylobatidae; genus Symphalangus; species Symphalangus syndactylus. The sequence continues at coordinate 77,942,097 of NC_072445.2, read as the reverse complement.
CAATATAGGCCTCTTAGCGCTCAGAATGTCCAATTGCAGTTTCTACAGAAAGAGTGTTTCAGAACGGCTCAATCAAATGTAAGGTTCAACTCTGTTAGTTGAATGCACAGAACAGAAAGTAGTTTCATACAATGCTTCTGTGTAGTTTATATTTGAACATATTCTTTTTCCACTATTACCCACTTAGCGCTACGAATGTCCAGTTGCATTTTCTACAGACAGAGTGTTTCAAAACTGCTCAATCAAAAGTATGGTTTAACTCTGTTAGCTGAATGCTCAGATCAGAAAGAAGTTTCACAGAATGCTTCTGTGTAGTTTATATTTGAATATAGTCCTTTTTCCACCACTACGCTCTTAGCGCTCCAAATATCCAGTTGCATTTTCTACAGAAATAGTGTTCAGATCTGCTCAATCAAAAGTATGGTTTAACTCTGTTAGCTGAATGCACAGATCAGAAAGAAGTTTCACCGAATGATTCTGTGTAGTTTATATTTGAAGACATTCCTTTTTCCACTATTACCCCCTTAGCGCTCCGAATCTCCACTTGCATTTTCTACAAAGGAGTGTATCATAACTGATCAATCAAAAATATGTTTTATCTCTGTTAACTGAATTTATAGATCAGAAATAAGTTTCACAGAATGCATCTGTGTAGTTTTTATTTGAAGATATTCTTTTTCTCAATGTAGGCCTCTTAGCGCTTAGCATGTCCAATTGCAGTTTCTACAGAAAGAGTGTTTCAGAACGGCTCAATCAAAAGTAAGGTTCATCTCTGTTAGTTGAATGCACAGAACAGAAAGAATTTTCACAGAATGCTACTGTGTAGTTTATATTTGAATATATTCCTTTTTCCACTATTACCCTCTTAGCGCTCCGAATGTCCACTTGCATTTTCTACAGAAAGAGTGTTCAGAACTGCGCAATCAAAAGTATGGTTTAACTCTGTTAGCTTAATGAACATATCAGAAATAAGTTTCACACAATGCTTCTGTGTATTTTTTATTTGAAGATATAATTTTTCCCAATATAGGCCTCTTAGCGCTCAGAATGTCCAATTGCAGTTTCTACAGAAAGAGTGTTTCAGAAAGGCTCAATCAAAAGTAAGGTTCAACTCTGTTAGTTGAATGCACAGAACAGAAAGAAGTTTCATACAATGCTTCTGTGTAGTTTATATTTGAACATATTCTTTTTTCCACTATTACCCACTTAGCGCTACGAATGTCCAGGTGCATTTTCTACAGACAGAGTGTTTCAAAACTGCTCAATCAAAAGTATGGTTTAACTCTGTTAGCTGAATGCTCAGATCAGAAAGAAGTTTCACAGAATGCTTCTGTGTAGTTTATATTTGAATATATTCCTTTTTCCACTACTACTCTCTTAGCGCTCCAAATGTCCAGTTGCATTTTCTACAGAAAGAGAGTTCAGATCTGCTCAATCAAAAGTATTGTTTAACTCTGTTAGCTGAATGCACAGATCAGAAAGAAGTTTCACCGAATGATTCTGTGTAGTTTATATTTGGAGACATTCCTTTTTCCACTATTACCCTCTTAGTGCTCCGAATCTCCACTTGCATTTTCTACAGAAAGAGTGTTTCAGAACGGCTCAATCAAAACTAAGGTTCAACTCTTTTAGTTGAACAAACAGAACAGAAAGAAGTTTCACACAATTCTTCTGTGTAGTTTTTATTTGTAGACATTCTTTTTCCCAATATATGCCTCTTAGCGCTCAGAATGTCCAATTGCAGTTTCTACAGAAAGAGTGTTTCAGAACGGCTCAATCAAAAGTAAGGTTCAACTCTGTTAGTTGAATGCACAGAACAGAAAGAAGTTTCATACAATGCTTCTGTGTAGTTTATATTTGAACATATTCTTTTTTCCACTATTACCCACTTAGCGCTACGAATGTCCAGTTGCATTTTCTACAGACAGAGTGTTTCAGAACTGCTCAATCAAAAGTATGGTTTAACTCTGTTAGCAGAATGCTCAGATCAGAAAGAAGTTTCACAGAATGCTTCTGTGTAGTTTATATTTGAATATATTCCTTTTTCCACTACTACTCTCTTAGCGCTCCAAATGTCCAGTTGCATTTTCTACAGAAAGAGTGTTCAGATCTGCTCAATCAAAAGTATGGTTTAACTCTGTTAGCTGAATGCACAGATCAGAAAGAAGTTTCACAGAATGATTCTGTGTAGTTTATATTTGGAGACATTCCTTTTTCCACTATTACCCTCTTGGCGCTCCGAATCTCCACTTGCATTTTCTACAGAAAGAGTGTTTCAGAACGGCTCAATCAAAACTAAGGTTCAACTCTTTTAGTTGAACAAACAGAACAGAAAGAAGTTTCACACAATTCTTCTGTGTAGTTTTTATTTGTAGACATTCTTTTTCCCAATATAGGCCTCTTAGCGCTCAGAATGTCCAATTGCAGTTTCTACAGAAAGAGTGTTTCAGAACGGCTCAATCAAAAGTAAGGTTCAACTCTGTTAGTTGAATGCACAGAACAGAAAGAAGTTTGATACAATGCTTCTGTGTAGTTTATATTTGAACATATTCTTTTTTCCACTATTACCCACTTAGCGCTACGAATGTCCAGTTGCATTTTCTACAGACAGAGTGTTTCAAAACTGCTCAATCAAAAGTATGGTTTAACTCTGTTAGCTGAATGCTCAGATCAGAAAGAAGTTTCACAGAATGCTTCTGTGTAGTTTATATTTGAATATATTCCTTTTTCCACTACTACGCTCTTAGCGCTCCAAATGTCCAGTTGCATTTTCTACAGAAAGAGTGCTCAGATCTGCTCAATCAAAAGTATGGTTTAACTCTGTTAGCTGAATGCACAGATCAGAAAGAAGTTTCACCGAATGATTCTGTGTAGTTTATATTTGAAGACATTCCTTTTTCCACTATTACCCTCTTAGCGCTCCGAATCTCCACTTGCATTTACTACAAAAAGAGTGTTTCATAACTGCTCAATCAAAAATATGTTTTATCTCTGTTAACTGAATTTACAGATCAAAAATAAGTTTCACAGAATGCATCTGTGTAGTTTTTATTTGAAGATATTCTTTTTCAAAATGTAGGCCTCTTAGCTCTTAGCATGTCCAATTGCAGTTTCTACAGAAAGAGTGTTTCAGAACGGCTCAATCAAAAGTAAGGTTCAACTCTGTTAGTTGAATGCACAGAACAGAAAGGATTTTCACAGAATGCTACTGTGTAGTTTATATTTGAATATATTCCGTTTTCCACTATTACCCTCTTAGCGCTCCGAATGTCCACTTGCATTTTCTACAGAAAGAGTGTTCCGAACTGCGCAATCAAAAGTATGGTTTAACTCTGTTAGCTTAATGAAAATATCAGAAATAAGTTTCACACAATGCTTCTGTGTAGCTTTTATTTGAAGATATTATTTTTCCCAATATAGGCCTCTTAGCGCTCAGAATGTCCAATTGCAGTTTCTACAGAAAGAGTGTTTCAGAAAGGCTCAATCAAAAGTAAGGTTCAACTCTGTTAGTTGAATGCACAGAACAGAAAGAAGTTTCATACAATGCTTCTGTGTAGTTTGTTTTTGAACATATTCTTTTTTCCACTATTACCCACTTAGCGCTACGAATGTCCAGTTGCATTTTCTACAGACAGAGTGTTTCAAAACTGCTCAATCAAAAGTATGGTTTAACTCTGTTAGCTGAATGCTCAGATCAGAAAGAAGTTTCACAGAATGCTTCTGTGTAGTTTATATTTGAATATATTCCTTTTTCCACTACTAATCTCTTAGCGCTCCAAATGTCCAGTTGCATTTTCTACAGAAAGAGAGTTCAGATCTGCTCAATCAAAAGTATGGTTTAACTCTGTTAGCTGAATGCACAGATCAGAAAGAAGTTTCACCGAATGATTCTGTGTAGTTTATATTTGGAGACATTCCTTTTTCCACTATTACCCTCTTAGCGCTCCGAATCTCCACTTGCATTTTCTACAGAAAGAGTGTTTCAGAACGGCTCAATCAAAACTAAGGTTCAACTCTTTTAGTTGAACAAACAGAACAGAAAGAAGTTTCACACAATTCTTCTGTGTAGTTTTTATTTGTAGACATTCTTTTTCCCAATATAGGCCTCTTAGCGCTCAGAATGTCCAATTGCAGTTTCTACAGAAAGAGTGTTTCAGAACGGCTCAATCAAAAGTAAGGTTCAACTCTGTTAGTTGAATGCACAGAACAGAAAGAAGTTTGATACAATGTTTCTGTGTAGTTTATATTTGAACATATTCTTTTTTCCACTATTACCCACTTAGCGCTACGAATGTCCAGTTGCATTTTCTACAGACAGAGTGTTTCAAAACTGCTAAATCAAAAGTATGGTTTAACTCTGTTAGCTGAATGCTCAGATCAGAAAAAAGTTTCACAGAATGCTTCTGTGTAGTTTATATTTGAATATATTCCTTTTTCCACTACTACGCTCTTAGCGCTCCAAATGTCCAGTTGCATTTTCTACAGAAAGAGTGTTCAGATCTGCTCAATCAAAAGTATGGTTTAACTCTGTTAGCTGAATGCACAGATCAGAAAGAAGTTTCACCGAATGATTCTGTGTAGTTTATATTTGAAGACATTCCTTTTTCCACTATTACCCTCTTAGCGCTCCGAATCTCCACTTGCATTTTCTACAAAAAGAGTGTTTCATAACTGCTCAATCAAAAATATGTTTTATCTCTGTTAACTGAATTTACAGATCAGAAATAAGTTTCACAGAATGCATCTTTGTAGTTTTTATTTGAAGATATTCTTTTTCCCAATGTAGGCCTCTTAGCGCATAGCATGTCCAATTGCAGTTTCTACAGAAAGAGTGTTTCAGAACGGCTCAATTAAAAGTAAGGTTCAACTCTGTTAGTTGAATGCACAGAACAAAAAGAATTTTCACTGAATGCTACTGTGTAGTTTATATTTGAATATATTCCTTTTTCCACTATTACCCTCTTAGCGCTCCGAATGTCCACTTGCATTTTACACAGAAAGACTGTTCAGAACTGCGCAATCAAAAGTATGGTTTAACTCTGTTAGCTTAATGAACATATCAGAAATAAGTTTCACACAATGCTTCTGTGTAGTTTTTATTTGAAGATATTATTTTTCCCAATATAGGCCTCTTAGCGCTCAGAATGTCCTATTGCAGTTTCTAGAGAAAGAGTGTTTCAGAACGGCTCAATCAAAAGTAAGGTTCAACTCTGTTAGTTGAATGCACAGAACAGAAAGAAGTTTCATACAATGCTTCTGTGTAGTTTATATTTGAACATATTCTTTTTTCCACTATTACCCACTTAGCGCTACGAATGTCCAGTTGCATTTTCTACAGACAGAGTGTTTCAAAACTGCTCAATCAAAAGTATGGTTTAACTCTGTTAGCTGAATGCTCAGATCAGAAAAAAGTTTCACAGAATGCTTCTGTGTAGTTTATATTTGAATATATTCCTTTTTCCACTACTACGCTCTTAGCGCTAAAAATGTCCAGTTGCATTTTCTACAGAAAGAGTGTTCAGATCTGCTCAATCAAAAGTATGGTTTAACTCTGTTAGCTGAATGCACAGATCAGAAAGAAGTTTCACCAAATGATTCTGTGTAGTTTATATTTGAAGACATTCCTTTTTCCACTATTACCCTCTTAGCGCTCCGAATCTCCACTTGCATTTTCTACAAAAAGAGTGTTTCATAACTGCTCAATCAAAAATATGTTTTATCTCTGTTAACTGAATTTACAGATCAGAAATAAGTTTCACAGAATGCATCTGTGTAGTTTTTATTTGAAGATATTCTTTTTCCCAATGTAGGCTTCTTAGCGCTTAGCATGTCCAATTGCAGTTTCTACAGAAAGAGTGTTTCAGAACGGCTCAATCAAAAGTAAGGTTCAACTCTGTTAGTTGAATGCACAGAACACAAAGAATTTTCACTGAATGCTACTGTGTAGTTTATATTTGAATATATTCCTTTTTCCACTATTACCCTCTTAGCGCTCCGAATGTCCACTTGCATTTTCTACAGAAAGAGTGTTCAGAACTGCGCAATCAAAAGTATGGTTTAACTCTGTTAGCTTAATGAACATATCAGAAATAAGTTTCACACAATGCTTCTGTGTAGTTTTTATTTGAAGATATTATTTTTCCCAATATAGGCCTCTTAGCGCTCAGAATGTCCTATTGCAGTTTCTAGAGAAAGAGTGTTTCAGAACGGCTCAATCAAAAGTAAGGTTCAACTCTGTTAGTTGAATGCACAGAACAGAAAGAAGTTTCATACAATGCTTCTGTGTAGTTTATATTTGAACATATTCTTTTTTCCACTATTACCCACTTAGCGCTACGAATGTCCAGTTGCATTTTCTACAGACAGAGTGTTTCAAAACTGCTCAATCAAAAGTATGGTTTAACTCTGTTAGCTGAATGCTCAGATCAGAAAAAAGTTTCACAGAATGCTTCTGTGTAGTTTATATTTGAATATATTCCTTTTTCCACTACTACGCTCTTAGCGCTAAAAATGTCCAGTTGCATTTTCTACAGAAAGAGTGTTCAGATCTGCTCAATCAAAAGTATGGTTTAACTCTGTTAGCTGAATGCACAGATCAGAAAGAAGTTTCACCAAATGATTCTGTGTAGTTTATATTTGAAGACATTCCTTTTTCCACTATTACCCTCTTAGCGCTCCGAATCTCCACTTGCATTTTCTACAAAAAGAGTGTTTCATAACTGCTCAATCAAAAATATGTTTTATCTCTGTTAACTGAATTTACAGATCAGAAATAAGTTTCACAGAATGCATCTGTGTAGTTTTTATTTGAAGATATTCTTTTTCCCAATGTAGGCTTCTTAGCGCTTAGCATGTCCAATTGCAGTTTCTACAGAAAGAGTGTTTCAGAACGGCTCAATCAAAAGTAAGGTTCAACTCTGTTAGTTGAATGCACAGAACAAAAAGAATTTTCACTGAATGCTACTGTGTAGTTTATATTTGAATATATTCCTTTTTCCACTATTACCCTCTTAGCGCTCCGAATGTCCACTTGCATTTTCTACAGAAAGAGTGTTCAGAACTGCGCAATCAAAAGTATGGTTTAACTCTGTTAGCTTAATGAACATATCAGAAATAAGTTTCACACAATGCTTCTGTGTAGTTTTTATTTGAAGATATTATTTTTCCCAATATAGGCCTCTTAGCGCTCAGAATGTCCAATTGCATTTTCTACAGAAAGAGTGTTTCAGAAAGGCTCAATCAAAAGTAAGGTTCAACTCTGTTAGTTGAATGCACAGAACAGAAAGAAGTTTCATACAATGCTTCTGTGTAGTTTATATTTGAACATATTCTTTTTTCCACTATTACCCACTTAGCACTACGAATGTCCAGTTGCATTTTCTACAGACAGAGTGTTTCAAAACTGTTCAATCAAAAGTATGGTTTAACTCTGTTAGCTGAATGCTCAGATCAGAAAGAAGTTTCACAGAATGCTTCTGTGTAGTTTATATTTGAATATATTCCTTTTTCCACTACTACTCTCTTAGCGCTCCAAATGTCCAGTTGCATTTTCTACAGAAAGAGTGTTCAGATCTGCTCAATCAAAAGTATGGTTTAACTCTGTTAGCTGAATGCACAGATCAGAAAGAAGTTTCACAGAATGATTCTGTGTAGTTTATATTTGGAGACATTCCTTTTTCCACTATTACCCTCTTAGCGCTCCGAAACTCCACTTGCATTTTCTACAGAAAGTGTGTTTCAGAACGGCTCAATCAAAACTAAGGTTCAACCCTTTTAGTTGAACAAACAGAACAGAAAGAAGTTTCACACAATTCTTCTGTGTAGTTTTTATTTGTAGACATTCTTTTTCCCAATATAGGCCTCTTAGCGCTCAGAATGTCCAATTGCAGTTTCTACAGAAAGAGTGTTTCAGAACGGCTCAATCAAAAGTAAGGTTCAACTCTGTTAGTTGAATACACAGAACAGAAAGAAGTTTCATACAATGCTTCTGTGTAGTTTATATTTGAACATATTCTTTTTTCCACTATTACCCACTTAGCGCTACGAATGTCCAGTTGCATTTTCTACAGACAGAGTGTTTCAAAACTGCTCAATCAAAAGTATGGTTTAACTCTGTTAGCTGAATGCTCAGATCAGAAAGAAATTTCACAGAATGCTTCTGTGTAGTTTATATTTGAATATATTCCTTTTTCCACTACTACGCTCTTAGCGCTCCAAATGTCCAGTTGCATTTTCTACAGAAAGATTGTTCAGATCTGCTCAATCAAAAGTATGGTTTAACTCTGTTAGCTGAATGCACAGATCAGAAAGAAGTTTCACCGAATGATTCTGTGTAGTTTATATTTGAAGACATTCCTTTTTCCACTATTACCCTCTTAGCGCTCCGAATCTCCACTTGCATTTTCTACAAAAAGAGTGTTTCATAACTGCTCAATCAAAAATATGTTTTATCTCTGTTAACTGAATTTACAGATCAGAAATAAGTTTCACAGAATGCATCTGTGTAGTTTTTATTTGAAGATATTCTTTTTCCCAATGTAGGCCTCTTAGCGCTTAGCATGTCCAATTGCAGTTTCTACAGAAAGAGTGTTTCAGAACGGCTCAATCAAAAGTAAGGTTCAACTCTGTTAGTTGAATGCACAGAACAGAAAGAATTTTCACAGAATGCTACTGTGTAGTTTATATTTGAATATATTCCTTTTTCCACTATTACCCTCTTAGCGCTCCGAATGTCCACTTGCATTTTCTACAGAAAGAGTGTTCAGAACTGCGCAATCAAAAGTATGGTTTAACTCCGTTAGCTGAATGCTCAGATCAGAAACAAGTTTCACAGAATCCTTCTGTGTAGTTTATATTTGAATATATTCCTTTTTCCACTACTACTCTCTTAGCGCTCCAAATGTCCAGTTGCATTTTCTACAGAAATAGAGTTCAGATCTGCTCAATCAAAAGTATGGTTTAACTCTGTTAGCTGAATGCACAGATCAGAAAGAAGTTTCACAGAATGATTCTGTGTAGTTTATATGTGGAGACATTCCTTTTTCCACTATTACCCTCTTAGCGCTCCGAATCTCCACTTGCATTTTCTACAGAAAGAGTGTTTCAGAACGGCTCAATCAAAACTAAGGTTCAACTCTTTTAGTTGAACAAACAGAACAGAAAGAAGTTTCACACAATTCTTCTGTGTAGTTTTTATTTGTAGACATTCTTTTTCCCAATATAGGCCTCTTAGCGCTCAGAATGTCCAATTGCAGTTTCTACAGAAAGAGTGTTTCAGAACGGCTCAATCAAAAGTAAGGTTCAACTCTGTTAGTTGAATGCACAGAACAGAAAGAATTTTCACAGAATGCTACTGTGTAGTTTATATTTGAATATATTCCTTTTTCCACTATTACCCTCTTAGCGCTCCGAATGTCCACTTGCATTTTCTACAGAAAGAGTGTTCAGAACTGCGCAATCAAAAGTATGGTTTAACTCTGTTAGCTTAATGAACATATCAGAAATAAGTTTCACACAATGCTTCTGTGTAGTTTTTATTTGAAGATATTATTTTTCCCAATAGAGGCCTCTTAGCGCTCAGAATGTCCAATTGCAGTTTCTACAGAAAGAGTGTTTCAGAAAGGCTCAATCAAAAGTAAGGTTCAACTCTGTTAGTTGAATGCACAGAACAGAAAGAAGTTTCATACGATGCTTCTGTGTAGTTTATATTTGAACATATTTTTTATCCACTATTACCCACTTAGCGCTACGAATGTCCAGTTTCATTTTCTACAGACAGAGTGTTTCAAAACTGCTCAATCAAAAGTATTGTTTAACTCTGTTAGCTGAATGCACAGATCAGAAAGAAGTTTCACAGAATGATTCTGTGTAGTTCATATTTGGAGACATTCCTTTTTCCACTATTACCCCCTTAGCGCTCCGAATCTCCACTTGCATTTTCTACAGAAAGAGTGTTTCAGAACGGCTCAATCAAAACTAAGGTTCAACTCTTTTAGTTGAACAGACAGAACAGAAAGAAGTTTCACACAATTCTTCTGTGTAGTTTTTATTTGTAGACATTCTTTTTCCCAATATACGCCTCTTAGCGCTCAGAATGTCCAATTGCAGTTTCTACAGAAAGAGTGTTTCAGAACGGCTCAATCAAAAGTAAGGTTCAACTCTGTTAGTTGAATGCACAGAACAGAAAGAATTTTCATACAATGCTTCTGTGTAGTTTATATTTGAACATATTCTTTTTTCCACTATTACCCACTTAGCGCTACGAATGTCCAGTTGCATTTTCTACAGACAGAGTGTTTCAAAACTGCTCAATCAAAAGTATGGTTTAACTCTGTTAGCTGAATGCTCAGATCAGAAAGAAGTTTCACAGAATGCTTCTGTGTAGTTTATATTTGAATATATTCCTTTTTCCACTACTACGCTCTTAGCGCTCCAAATGTCCAGTTGCATTTTCAACAGAAAGAGTGTTCAGATCTGCTCAATCAAAAGTATGGTTTAACTCTGTTAGCTGAATGCACAGATCAGAAAGAAGTTTCACCGAATGATTCTGTGTAGTTTATATTTGAAGACATTCCTTTTTCCACTATTACCCTCTTAGCTCTCCGAATCTCCACTTGCATTTTCTACAAAAAGAGTGTTTCATAACTGCTCAATCAAAAATATGTTTTATCTCTGTTAACTGAATTTACAGATCAGAAATAAGTTTCACAGAATGCATCTGTGTAGTTTTTATTTGAAGATATTCTTTTTCCCAATGTAGGCCTCTTAGCGCTTAGCATGTCCAATTGCAGTTTCTACAGAAAGAGTGTTTCAGAACGGCTCAATCAAAAGTAAGGTTCAACTCTGTTAGTTGAATGCACAGAACAGAAAGAATTTTCACAGAATGCTACTGTGTAGTTTATATTTGAATATATTCCTTTTTCCACTATTACCCTCTTAGCGCTCCGAATGTCCACTTGCATTTTCTACAGAAAGAGTGTTCAGAACTGCGCAATCAAAAGTATGGTTTAACTCTGTTAGCTTAATGAACGTATCAGAAATAAGTTTCACACAATGCTTCTGTGTAGTTTTTATTTGAAGATATTATTTTTCCCAATAGAGGCCTCTTAGCGCTCAGAATGTCCAATTGCAGTTTCTACAGAAAGAGTGTTTCAGAAAGGCTCAATCAAAAGTAAGGTTCAACTCTGTTAGTTGAATGCACAGAACAGAAAGAAGATTCATACAATCCTTCTGTATAGTTTATATCTGAACATACTCTTTTTTCCACTATTACCCACTTAGCGCTACGAATGTCCAGTTGCATTTTCTACAGACAGAGTGTTTCAAAACTGCTCAATCAAAAGTATGTTTTAACTCTGTTAGCTGAATGCTCAGATCAGAAAGAAGTTTCACAGAATGCTTATGTGTAGTTTATATTTGAATATATTCCTTTTTCCACTACTACTCTCTTAGCGCTCCAAATGTCCAGTTGCATTTTCTACAGAAAGAGTGTTCAGATCTGCTCAATCAAAAGTATGGTTTAACTCTGTTAGCTGAATGCACAGATCAGAAAGAAGTTTCACCGAATGATTCTGTGTAGTTTATATTTGAAGACATTCCTTTTTCCCCTATTAACCTATTAGCGCTCCGAATCTCCACTTGCATTTTCTACAAAAAGAGTGTTTCATAACTGCTCAATCAAAAATATGTTTTATCTCTGTTAACTGAATTTACAGATCAGAAATAAGTTTCACAGAATGCATCTGTGTAGTTTTTATTTGAAGATATTCTTTTTCCCAATGTAGGCCTCTTAGCGCTTAGCATGTCCAATTGCAGTTTCTGCAGAAAGAGTGTTTCAGAACGGCTCAATCAAAAGTAAGGTTCAACTCTGTTAGTTAAATGCACAGAACAGAAAGAATTTTCACAGAATGCTACTGTGTAGTTTATATTTGAATATATTCCTTTTTCCACTATAACCCTCTTAGCGCTCCGAATGTACACTTGCATTTTCTACAGAAAGAGTGTTCAGAACTGCGCAATCAAAAGTATGGTTTAACTCTGTTAGCTTAATGAACATATCAGAAATAAGTTTCACACAATGCTTCTGTGTAGTTTTTATTTGAAGATATTATTTTTCCCAATAGAGGCCTCTTAGCGCTCAGAATGTCCAATTGCAGTTTCTACAGAAAGAGTGTTTCAGAAAGGCTCAATCAAAAGTAAGGTTCAACTCTGTTAGTTGAATGCACAGAACAGAAAGAAGTTTCATACAATGCTTCTGTGTAGTTTATATTTGAACATATTCTTTTTTCCACTATTACCCAGTTAGGGCTACGAATGTCCAGTTGCATTTTCTACAGACAGAGTGTTTCAAAACTGCTCAATCAAAAGTATGGTTTAACTCTGTTAGCTGAATGCACAGATCAGAAAGAAGTTTCACAGAATGATTCTGTGTAGTTTATATTTGAAGACATTCCTTTTTCCACTATTACCCTCTTAGCGCTCCGAATCTCCACTTGCATTTTCTACAAAAAGAGTGTTTCATAAATGCTCAGTCAAAAATATGTTTTATCTCTCTTAAATGAATTTACAGATCAGAAATAAGTTCCACAGAATGCATCTGTGTAGTTTTTATTTGAAGATATTCTTTTACCCAATGTAGGCCTCTTAGCGCTTAGCATGTCCAATTGCAGTTTCTACAGAAAGAGATTTTCAGAACGGCTCAATCAAAAGTAAGGTTCAAATCTGTTAGTTGAATGCACAGAACAGAAAGAATTTTCACAGAATGCTACTGTGTAGTTTATATTTGAATATATTCCTTTTTCCACTATTACCCTCTTAGCGCTCCGAATGTCCACTTGCATTTTCTACAGAAAGAGTGTTCAGAACTGCGCAATCAAAAGTATGTTTTAACTCTGTTAGCTTAATGAACATATCAGAAATAAGTTTCACACAATGCTTCTGTGTAGTTTTTATTTGAAGTTATTATTTTTCCCAATAGAGGCCTCTTAGCGCTCAGAATGTCCAATTGCCGTTTCTACAGAAAGAGTGTTTCAGAAAGGCTCAATCAAAAGTAAGGTTCAACTCTGTTAGTTGAATGCACAGAACAGAAAGAAGTTTCATACAATGCTTCTGTGTAGTTTATATTTAAACATATTCTTTTTTCCACTATTACCCACTTAGCGCTACGAATGTCCAGTTGCATTTTCTACAGACAGAGTGTTTCAAAACTGCTCAATCAAAAGTATGGTTTAACTCTGTTAGCTGAATGCTCAGATCAGAAAGAAGTTTCACAGAATGCTTCTGTGTAGTTTATATTTGAATATATTCCTTTTTCCACTACTACTCTCTTAGCGCTCCAAATGTCCAGTTGCATTTTCTACAGAAAGAGTGTTCAGATCTGCTCAATCAAAAGTATGGTTTAACTCTGTTAGCTGAATGCACAGATCAGAAAGAAGTTTCACAGAATGATTCTGTGTAGTTTATATTTGGAGACATTCCTTTTTCCACTATTACCCTCTTAGCGCTCCGAATCTCCACTTGCATTTTCTACAGAAAGAGTGTTTCCGAACGGCTCAATCAAAACTAAGGTTCAACTCTTTTAGTTGAACAAACAGAACAGAAAGAAGTTTCACACAATTCTTCTGTGTAGTTTTTATTTGTAGACATTCTTTTTCCCAATATAGGCCTCTTAGCGCTCAGAATGTCCAATTGCAGTTTCTACAGAAAGAGTGTTTCAGAACGGCTCAATCAAAAGTAAGGTTCAACTCTGTTAGTTGAATGCACAGAACAGAAAGAATTTTCACAGAATGCTACTGTGTAGTTTATATTTGAATATATTCCTTTTTCCACTATTACCCTCTTAGCGCTCCGAATGTCCACTTGCATTTTCTACAGAAAGAGTGTTCAGAACTGCGCAATCAAAAGTATGGTTTAACTCTGTTAGCTTAATGAACATATCAGAAATAAGTTTCACACAATGCTTCTGTGTAGTTTTTATTTGATGATATTATTTTTCCCAATAGAGGCCTCTTAGCGCTCAGAATGTCCAATTGCAGTTTCTACAGAAAGAGTGTTTCAGAAAGGCTCAATCAAAAGTAAGGTTCAACTCTGTTAGTTGAATGCACAGAACAGAAAGAAGTTTCATACGATGCTTCTGTGTAGTTTATATTTGAACATATTTTTTATCCACTATTACCCACTTAGCGCTACGAATGTCCAGTTTCATTTTCTACAGACAGAGTGTTTCAAAACTGCTCAATCAAAAGTATTGTTTAACTCTGTTAGCTGAATGCACAGATCAGAAAGAAGTTTCACAGAATGATTCTGTGTAGTTCATATTTGGAGACATTCCTTTTTCCACTATTACCCCCTTAGCGCTCCGAATCTCCACTTGCATTTTCTACAGAAAGAGTGTTTCAGAACGGCTCAATCAAAACTAAGGTTCAACTCTTTTAGTTGAACAGACAGAACAGAAAGAAGTTTCACACAATTCTTCTGTGTAGTTTTTATTTGTAGACATTCTTTTTCCCAATATACGCCTCTTAGCGCTCAGAATGTCCAATTGCAGTTTCTACAGAAAGAGTGTTTCAGAACGGCTCAATCAAAAGTAAGGTTCAACTCTGTTAGTTGAATGCACAGAACAGAAAGAATTTTCATACAATGCTTCTGTGTAGTTTATATTTGAACATATTCTTTTTTCCACTATTACCCACTTAGCGCTACGAATGTCCAGTTGCATTTTCTACAGACAGAGTGTTTCAAAACTGCTCAATCAAAAGTATGGTTTAACTCTGTTAGCTGAATGCTCAGATCAGAAAGAAGTTTCACAGAATGCTTCTGTGTAGTTTATATTTGAATATATTCCTTTTTCCACTACTACGCTCTTAGCGCTCCAAATGTCCAGTTGCATTTTCAACAGAAAGAGTGTTCAGATCTGCTCAATCAAAAGTATGGTTTAACTCTGTTAGCTGAATGCACAGATCAGAAAGAAGTTTCACCGAATGATTCTGTGTAGTTTTTATTTGAAGACATTCCTTTTTCCACTATTACCCTCTTAGCGCTCCGAATCTCCACTTGCATTTTCTACAGAAAGTGTGTTTCAGAACGGCTCAATCAAAAATATGTTTTATCTCTGTTAACTGAATTTACAGATCAGAAATAAGTTTCACAGAATGCATCTGTGTAGTTTTTATTTGAAGATATTCTTTTTCCCAATGTAGGCCTCTTAGCGTTTAGCATGTCCAATTGCAGTTTCTACAGAAAGAGTGTTTCAGAACGGCTCAATCAAAAGTAAGATTCAACACTGTTAGCTGAATGCACAGAACAGTAAGAGTTTTCACAGAATGCTACTGTGTAGTTTATATTTGAATATATTCCTTTTTCCACTATTACCCTCTTAGCGCTCCGAATGTCCACTTGCATTTTCTACAGAAAGAGTGTTCAGAACTGCGCAATCAAAAGTATGGTTTAACTCTGTTAGCTTAATGAACATATCAGAAATAAGTTTCACACAATGCTTCTGTGTAGTTTTTATTTGAAGATATTATTTTTCCCAATATAGGCCTCTTAGCGCTCAGAATGTCCAATTGCTGTTTCTACAGAAAGAGTGTTTCAGAAAGGCTCAATCAAAAGTAAGGTTCAACTCTGTTAGTTGAATGCACAGAACAGAAAGAAGTTTCATACAATGCTTCTGTGTAGTTTATATTTGAACATATTCTTTTTTCCACTATTACCCACTTAGCGCTACGAATGTCCAGTTGCATTTTCTACAGACAGAGTGTTTCAAAACTGCTCAATCAAAAGTATGGTTTAACTCTGTTAGCTGAATGCTCAGATCAGAAAGAAGTTTCACAGAATGCTTCTGTGTAGTTTATATTTGAATATATTCCTTTTTCCACTACTACTCTCTTAGCGCTCCAAATGTCCAGTTGCATTTTCTACAGAAAGAGTGTTCAGATCTGCTCAATCAAAAGTATGGTTTAACTCTGTTAGCTGAATGCACAGATCAGAAAGAAGTTTCACAGAATGATTCTCTGTAGTTTATATTTGGAGACATTCCTTTTTCCACTATTACCCTCTTAGCGCTCCGAATCTCCACTTGCATTTTCTACAGAAAGTGTGTTTCAGAACGGCTCAATCAAAACTAAGGTTCAACTCTTTTAGTTGAACAAACAGAACAGAAAGAAGTTTCACACAATTCTTCTGTGTAGTTTTTATTGTAGACATTCTTTTTCCCAATATAGGCCTCTTAGCGCTCAGAATGTCCAATTGCAGTTTCTACAGAAAGAGTGTTTCAGAACGGCTCAATCAAAAGTAAGGTTCAACTCTGTTAGTTGAATGCACAGAACAGAAAGAAGTTTCATACAATGCTTCTGTGTAGTTTATATTTGAACATATTCTTTTTTCCACTATTACCCACTTAGGGCTACGAATGTCCAGTTGCATTTTCTACAGACAGAGTGTTTCAAAACTGCTCAATCAAAAGTATGGTTTAACTCTGTTAGCTGAATGCTCAGATCAGAAAGAAGTTTCACAGAATGCTTCTGTGTAGTTTATATTTGAATATATTCCTTTTTCCACTACTACGCTCTTAGCGCTCCAAATGTCCAGTTGCATTTTCTAGAGAAAGAGTGTTCAGATCTGCTCAATCAAAAGTATGGTTTAACTCTGTTAGCTGAATGCACAGATCAGAAAGAAGTTTCACCGAATGATTCTGTGTAGTTTATATTTGAAGACATTCCTTTTTCCACTATTACCCTCTTAGCGCTCCGAATCTCCACTTGCATTTTCTACAAAAAGAGTGTTTCATAACTGCTCAATCAAAAATATGTTTTATCTCTGTTAACTGAATTTACAGATCAGAAATAAGTTTCACAGAATGCATCTGTGTAGTTTTTATTTGAAGATATTCTTTTTCCCAATGTAGGCCTCTTAGCGCTTAGCATGTCCAATTGCAGTTTCTACAGAAAGAGTGTTTCAGAACGGCTCAATCAAAAGTAAGGTTCAACTCTGTTAGTTGAATGCACAGAACAGAAAGAATTTTCACAGAATGCTACTGTGTAGTTTATATTTGAATATATTCCTTTTTCCACTATTACCCTCTTAGCGCTCCGAATGTCCACTTGCATTTTCTACAGAAAGAGTGTTCAGAACTGCGCAATCAAAAGTATGGTTTAACTCTGTTAGCTTAATGAACGTATCAGAAATAAGTTTCACACAATGCTTCTGTGTAGTTTTTATTTGAAGATATTATTTTTCCCAATAGAGGCCTCTTAGCGCTCAGAATGTCCAATTGCAGTTTCTACAGAAAGAGTGTTTCAGAAAGGCTCAATCAAAAGTAAGGTTCAACTCTGTTAGTTGAATGCACAGAACAGAAAGAAGTTTCATACAATCCTTCTGTATAGTTTATATCTGAACATACTCTTTTTTCCACTATTACCCACTTAGCGCTACGAATGTCCAGTTGCATTTTCTACAGACAGAGTGTTTCAAAACTGCTCAATCAAAAGTATGTTTTAACTCTGTTAGCTGAATGCTCAGATCAGAAAGAAGTTTCACAGAATGCTTATGTGTAGTTTATATTTGAATATATTCCTTTTTCCACTACTACTCTCTTAGCGCTCCAAATGTCCAGTTGCATTTTCTACAGAAAGAGTGTTCAGATCTGCTCAATCAAAAGTATGGTTTAACTCTGTTAGCTGAATGCACAGATCAGAAAGAAGTTTCACCGAATGATTCTGTGTAGTTTATATTTGAAGACATTCCTTTTTCCCCTATTAACCTGTTAGCGCTCCGAATCTCCACTTGCATTTTCTACAAAAAGAGTGTTTCATAACTGCTCAATCAAAAATATGTTTTATCTCTGTTAACTGAATTTACAGATCAGAAATAAGTTTCACAGAATGCATCTGTGTAGTTTTTATTTGAAGATATTCTTTTTCCCAATGTAGGCCTCTTAGCGCTTAGCATGTCCAATTGCAGTTTCTGCAGAAAGAGTGTTTCAGAACGGCTCAATCAAAAGTAAGGTTCAACTCTGTTAGTTAAATGCACAGAACAGAAAGAATTTTCACAGAATGCTACTGTGTAGTTTATATTTGAATATATTCCTTTTTCCACTATAACCCTCTTAGCGCTCCGAATGTCCACTTGAATTTTCTACAGAAAGAGTGTTCAGAACTGCGCAATCAAAAGTATGGTTTAACTCTGTTAGCTTAATGAACATATCAGAAATAAGTTTCACACAATGCTTCTGTGTAGTTTTTATTTGAAGATATTATTTTTCCCAATAGAGGCCTGTTTGCGCTCAGAATGTCCAATTGCAGTTTCTACAGAAAGAGTGTTTCAGAAAGGCTCAATCAAAAGTAAGGTTCAACTCTGTTAGTTGAATGCACAGAACAGAAAGAAGTTTCATACAATGCTTCTGTGTAGTTTATATTTGAACATATTCTTTTTTCCACTATTACCCACTTAGGGCTACGAATGTCCAGTTGCATTTTCTACAGACAGAGTGTTTCAAAACTGCTCAGTCAAAAGTATGGTTTAACTCTGTTAGCTGAATTCACAGATCAGAAAGAAGTTTCACCGAATGATTCTGTGTAGTTTATATTGAAGACATTCCTTTTTCCACTATTACCCTCTTAGCGCTCCGAATCTCCACTTGCATTTTCTACAAAAAGAGTGTTTCATAAATGCTCAGTCAAAAATATGTTTTATCTCTGTTAAATGAATTTACAGATCAGAAATAAGTTCCACAGAATGCATCTGTGTAGTTTTTATTTGAAGATATTCTTTTACCCAATGTAGGCCTCTTAGCGCTTAGCATGTCCAATTGCAGTTTCTACAGAAAGAGATTTTCAGAACGGCTCAATCAAAAGTAAGGTTCAAATCTGTTAGTTGAATGCACAGAACAGAAAGTATTTTCACAGAATGCTACTGTGTAGTTTATATTTGAATATATTCCTTTTTCCACTATTACCCTCTTAGCGCTCCGAATGTCCACTTGCATTTTCTACAGAAAGAGTGTTCAGAACTGCGCAATCAAAAGTATGGTTTAACTCTGTTAGCTTAATGAACATATCAGAAATAAGTTTCACACAATGCTTCTGTGTAGTTTTTATTTGAAGTTATTATTTTTCCCAATAGAGGCCTCTTAGCGCTCAGAATGTCCAATTGCCGTTTCTACAGAAAGAGTGTTTCAGAAAGGCTCAATCAAAAGTAAGGTTCAACTCTGTTAGTTGAATGCACAGAACAGAAAGAAGTTTCATACAATGCTTCTGTGTAGTTTATATTTAAACATATTCTTTTTTCCACTATTACCCACTTAGCGCTACGAATGTCCAGTTGCATTTTCTACAGACAGAGTGTTTCAAAACTGCTCAATCAAAAGTATGGTTTAACTCTGTTAGCTGAATGCTCAGATCAGAAAGAAGTTTCACAGAATGCTTCTGTGTAGTTTATATTTGAATATATTCCTTTTTCCACTACTACTCTCTTAGCGCTCCAAATGTCCAGTTGCATTTTCTACAGAAAGAGTGTTCAGATCTGCTCAATCAAAAGTATGGTTTAACTCTGTTAGCTGAATGCACAGATCAGAAAGAAGTTTCACAGAATGATTCTGTGTAGTTTATATTTGGAGACATTCCTTTTTCCACTATTACCCTCTTAGCGCTCCGAATCTCCACTTGCATTTTCTACAGAAAGAGTGTTTCAGAACGGCTCAATCAAAACTAAGGTTCAACTCTTTTAGTTGAACAAACAGAACAGAAAGAAGTTTCACACAATTCTTCTGTGTAGTTTTTATTTGTAGACATTCTTTTTCCCAATATAGGCCTCTTAGCGCTCAGAATGTCCAATTGCAGTTTCTACAGAAAGAGTGTTTCAGAACGGCTCAATCAAAAGTAAGGTTCAACTCTGTTAGTTGAATGCACAGAACAGAAAGAATTTTCACAGAATGCTACTGTGTAGTTTATATTTGAATATATTACTTTTTCCACTATTACCCTCTTAGCGCTCCGAATGTCCACTTGCATTTTCTACAGAAAGAGTGTTCAGAACTGCGCAATCAAAAGTATGGTTTAACTCTGTTAGCTTAATGAACATATCAGAAATAAGTTTCACACAATGCTTTTGTGTAGTTTTTATTTGAAGATATTATTTTTCCCAATAGAGGCCTCTTAGCGCTCAGAATGTCCAATTGCAGTTTCTACAGAAAGAGTGTTTCAGAAAGGCTCAATCAAAAGTAAGGTTCAACTCTGTTAGTTGAATGCACAGAACAGAAAGAAGTTTCATATGATGCTTCTGTGTAGTTTATATTTGAACATATTCTTTTTTCCACTATTACCCACTTAGCGCTACGAATGTCCAGTTTCATTTTCTACAGACAGAGTGTTTCAAAACTGCTCAATCAAAAGTATTGTTTAACTCTGTTAGCTGAATGCACAGATCAGAAAGAAGTTTCACAGAATGATTCTGTGTAGTTCATATTTGGAGACATTCCTTTTTCCACTATTACCCCCTTAGCGCTCCGAATCTCCACTTGCATTTTCTACAGAAAGAGTGTTTCAGAACGGCTCAATCAAAACTAAGGTTCAACTCTTTTAGTTGAACAGACAGAACAGAAAGAAGTTTCACACAATTCTTCTGTGTAGTTTTTATTTGTAGACATTCTTTTTCCCAATATACGCCTCTTAGCGCTCAGAATGTCCAATTGCAGTTTCTACAGAAAGAGTGTTTCAGAACGGCTCAATCAAAAGTAAGGTTCAACTCTGTTAGTTGAATGCACAGAACAGAAAGAAGTTTCATACAATGCTTCTGTGTAGTTTATATTTGAACATACTCTTTTTTCCACTATTACCCACTTAGCGCTAAGAATGTCCAGTTGCATTTTCTACAGACAGAGTGTTTCAAAACTGCTCAATCATAACTATGGTTTAACTCTGTTAGCTGAATGCTCAGATCAGAAAGAAGTTTCACAGAATGCTTCTGTGTAGTTTATATTTGAATATATTCCTTTTTCCACTACTACGCTCTTAGCGCTCCAAATGTCCAGTTGCATTTTCTACAGAAAGAGTGTTCAGATCTGCTCAATCAAAAGTATGGTTTAACTCTGTTAGCTGAATGCACAGATCTGAAAGAAGTTTCACCGAATGATTCTGTGTAGTTTATATTTGAAGACATTCCTTTTTCCACTATTACCCTCTTAGCGCTCCGAATCTCCACTTGCATTTTCTACAAAGGAGTGTTTCATAACTGATCAATCAAAAATATGTTTTATCTCTGTTAACTGAATTTACAAATCAGAAATAAGTTTCACAGAATGCATCTGTGTAGTTTTTATATGAAGATATTCTTTTTCTCAATGTAGGCCTCTTAGCGCTTAGCATGTCCAATTGCAGTTTCTACAGAAAGAGTGTTTCAGAACGGCTCAATCAAAAGTAAGGTTCAACTCTGTTAGTTGAATGCACAGAACAGAAAGAATTTTCACAGAATGCTACTGTGTAGTTTATATTTGAATATATTCCTTTTTCCACTATTACCCTCTTAGCGCTCCGAATGTCCACTTGCATTTTCTACAGAAAGAGTGTTCAGAACTGCGCAATCAAAAGTATGGTTTAACTCTGTTAGCTTAATGAACATATCAGAAATAAGTTTCACACAATGCTTCTGTGTAGTTTTTATTTGAAGTTATTATTTTTCCCAATAGAGGCCTCTTAGCGCTCAGAATGTCCAATTGCCGTTTCTACAGAAAGAGTGTTTCAGAAAGGCTCAATCAAAAGTAAGGTTCAACTCTGTTAGTTGAATGCACAGAACAGAAAGAAGTTTCATACAATGCTTCTGTGTAGTTTATATTTAAACATATTCTTTTTTCCACTATTACCCACTTAGCGCTACGAATGTCCAGTTGCATTTTCTACAGACAGAGTGTTTCAAAACTGCTCAATCAAAAGTATGGTTTAACTCTGTTAGCTGAATGCTCAGATCAGAAAGAAGTTTCACAGAATGCTTCTGTGTAGTTTATATTTGAATATATTCCTTTTTCCACTACTACTCTCTTAGCGCTCCAAATGTCCAGTTGCATTTTCTACAGAAAGAGTGTTCAGATCTGCTCAATCAAAAGTATGGTTTAACTCTGTTAGCTGAATGCACAGATCAGAAAGAAGTTTCACAGAATGATTCTGTGTAGTTTATATTTGGAGACATTCCTTTTTCCACTATTACCCTCTTAGCGCTCCGAATCTCCACTTGCATTTTCTACAGAAAGAGTGTTTCAGAACGGCTCAATCAAAACTAAGGTTCAACTCTTTTAGTTGAACAAACAGAACAGAAAGAAGTTTCACACAATTCTTCTGTGTAGTTTTTATTTGTAGACATTCTTTTTCCCAATATAGGCCTCTTAGCGCTCAGAATGTCCAATTGCAGTTTCTACAGAAAGAGTGTTTCAGAACGGCTCAATCAAAAGTAAGGTTCAACTCTGTTAGTTGAATGCACAGAACAGAAAGAATTTTCACAGAATGCTACTGTGTAGTTTATATTTGAATATATTACTTTTTCCACTATTACCCTCTTAGCGCTCCGAATGTCCACTTGCATTTTCTACAGAAAGAGTGTTCAGAACTGCGCAAACAAAAGTATGGTTTAACTCTGTTAGCTTAATGAACATATCAGAAATAAGTTTCACACAATGCTTTTGTGTAGTTTTTATTTGAAGATATTATTTTTCCCAATAGAGGCCTCTTAGCGCTCAGAATGTCCAATTGCAGTTTCTACAGAAAGAGTGTTTCAGAAAGGCTCAATCAAAAGTAAGGTTCAACTCTGTTAGTTGAATGCACAGAACAGAAAGAAGTTTCATACGATGCTTCTGTGTAGTTTATATTTGTACATATTCTTTTTTCCACTATTACCCACTTAGCGCTACGAATGTCCAGTTTCATTTTCTACAGACAGAGTGTTTCAAAACTGCTCAATCAAAAGTATTGTTTAACTCTGTTAGCTGAATGCACAGATCAGAAAGAAGTTTCACAGAATGATTCGGTGTAGTTCATATTTGGAGACATTCCTTTTTCCACTATTACCCCCTTAGCGCTCCGAATCTCCACTTGCATTTTCTACAGAAAGAGTGTTTCAGAACGGCTCAATCAAAACTAAGGTTCAACTCTTTTAGTTGAACAGACAGAACAGAAAGAAGTTTCACACAATTCTTCTGTGTAGTTTTTATTTGTAGACATTCTTTTTCCCAATATACGCCTCTTAGCGCTCAGAATGTCCAATTGCAGTTTCTACAGAAAGAGTGTTTCAGAACGGCTCAATCAAAAGTAAGGTTCAACTCTGTTAGTTGAATGCACAGAACAGAAAGAAGTTTCATACAATGCTTCTGTGTAGTTTATATTTGAACATACTCTTTTTTCCACTATTACCCACTTAGCGCTAAGAATGTCCAGTTGCATTTTCTACAGACAGAGTGTTTCAAAACTGCTCAATCATAACTATGGTTTAACTCTGTTAGCTGAATGCTCAGATCAGAAAGAAGTTTCACAGAATGCTTCTGTGTAGTTTATATTTGAATATATTCCTTTTTCCACTACTACGCTCTTAGCGCTCCAAATGTCCAGTTGCATTTTCTACAGAAAGAGTGTTCAGATCTGCTCAATCAAAAGTATGGTTTAACTCTGTTAGCTGAATGCACAGATCTGAAAGAAGTTTCACCGAATGATTCTGTGTAGTTTATATTTGAAGACATTCCTTTTTCCACTATTACCCTCTTAGCGCTCCGAATCTCCACTTGCATTTTCTACAAAGGAGTGTTTCATAACTGATCAATCAAAAATATGTTTTATCTCTGTTAACTGAATTTACAAATCAGAAATAAGTTTCACAGAATGCATCTGTGTAGTTTTTATTTGAAGATATTCTTTTTCCCAATGTAGGCCTCTTAGAGCTTAGCATGTCCAATTGCAGTTTCTACAGAAAGAGTGTTTCAGAACGGCTCAATCAAAAGTAAGGTTCAAATCTGTTAGTTGAATGCACAGAACAGAAAGAATTTTCACAGAATGCTACTGTGTAGTTTATATTTGAATATATTCCTTTTTCCACTATTACCCTCTTAGCGCTCCGAATGTCCACTTGCATTTTCTACAGAAAGAGTGTTCAGAACTGCGCAATCAAAAGTATGGTTTAACTCTGTTAGCTTAATGAACATATCAGAAATAAGTTTCACACAATGCTTCTGTGTAGTTTTTATTTGAAGATATTATTTTTCCCAATAGAGGCCTCTTCGCGCTCAGAATGTCCAATTGCAGTTTCTACAGAAAGAGTGTTTCAGAAAGGCTCAATCAAATTAAGGCTCAACTCTGTTAGTTGAATGCACAGAACAGAAAGAAATTTCATACAATGCTTCTGTGTAGTTTATATTTGAACATATACTTTTTTCCACTATTACCCACTTAGCGCTACGAATGTCCAGTTGCATTTTCTACAGACAGAGTGTTTCAAAACTGCTCAATCAAAAGTATGGTTTAACTCTGTTAGCTGAATGCTCAGATCAGAAAGAAGTTTCACAGAATGCTTCTGTGTAGTTTATATTTGCATATATTCCTTTTTCCACTACTACTCTCTTAGCGCTCCAAATGTCCAGTTGCATTTTCTACAGAAAGAGTGTTCAGATCTGCTCAATCAAAAGTATGGTTTAACTCTGTTAGCTGAATGCACAGATCAGAAAGAAGTTTCACCGAATGATTCTGTGTAGTTCATATTTGGAGACATTCCTTTTTCCACTATTACCCCCTTAGCGCTCCGAATCTCCACTTGCATTTTCTACAGAAAGAGTGTTTCAGAACGGCTCTATCAAAACTAAGGTTCAACTCTTTTAGTTGAACAAACAGAACAGAAAGAAATTTCACACAATTCTTCTGTGTAGTTTTTATTTGTAGACATTCTTTTTCACAATATAGGCCTCTTATCGCTCAGAATGTCCAATTGCAGTTTCTACAGAAAGAGTGTTTCAGAACGGCTCAATCAAAAGTAAGGTTCAACTCTGTTAGTTGAATGCACAGAACAGAAAGAAGTTTCATACAATGCTTCTGTGTAGTTTATATTTGAACATATTCTTTTTTCCACTATTACCCACTTAGCGCTACGAATGTCCAGTTGCATTTTCTACAGACAGAGTGTTTCAAAACTGCTCAATCAAAAGTATGGTTTAACTCTGTTAGCTGAATGCTCATATCAGAAAGAAGTTTCACAGAATGCTTCTGTGTAGTTTATATTTGAATATATTCCTTTTTCCACTACTACGCTCTTAGCGCTCCAAATGTCCAGTTGCATTTTCAACAGAAAGAGTGTTCAGATCTGCTCAATCAAAAGTATGATTTAACTCTGTTAGCTGAATGCACAGATCAGAAAGAAGTTTCACCGAATGATTCTGTGTAGTTTATATTTGAAGACATTCCTTTTTTCACTATTACCCTCTTAGCGCTCCGAATCTCCACTTGCATTTTCTACAAAAAGAGTGTTTCATAACTGCTCAATCAAAAATATGTTTTATCTCTGTTAACTGAATTTACAGATCAGAAATAAGTTTCACAGAATGCATCTGTGTAGTTTTTATTTGAAGATAATCTTTTTCCCAATGTAGGCCTCTTAGCACTTAGCATGTCCAATTGCAGTTTCTACAGAAAGAGTGTTTCAGAACGGCTCAATCAAAAGTAAGGTTCAACTCTGTTAGTTGAATGCACAGAACAGAAAGAATTTTCACAGAATGCTACTGTGTAGTTTATATTTGAATATATTCCTTTTTCCACTATTACCCTCTTAGCGCTCCGAATGTCCACTTGCATTTTCTACAGAAAGAGTGTTCAGAACTGCGCAATCAAAAGTATGGTTTAACTCTGTTAGCTTAATGAACATATCAGAAATAAGTTTCACACAATGCTTCTGTGTAGTTTTTATTTGAAGATATTATTTTTCCCAATAGAGGCCTCTTAGCGCTCAGAATGTCCAATTGCAGTTTCTACAGAAAGAGTGTTTCAGAAAGGCTCAATCAAAAGTAAGGTTCAACTCTGTTAGTTGAATGCACAGAACAGAAAGAAGTTTCATACAATGCTTCTGTGTAGTTTATATTTGAACATATTATTTTTTCCACTATTACCCACTTAGCGCTACGAATGTCCATTTGCATTTTCTACAGACAGAGTGTTTCAAAACTGCTCAATCAAAAGTATGGTTTAACTCTGTTAGCTGAATGCTCAGATCAGAAAGAAGTTTCACAGAATGCTTCTGTGTAGTTTATATTTGAATATATTCCTTTTTCCACTACTACTCTCTTAGCGCTCCAAATGTCCAGTTGCATTTTCTACAGAAAGTGTGTTGAGATCTGCTCAATCAAAAGTATGGTTTAACTCTGTTAGCTGAATGCACAGATCAGAAAGAAGTTTCACAGAATGATTCTGTGTAGTTTATATTTGGAGACATTCCTTTTTCCACTATTACCCTCTTAGCGCTCCGAATCTCCACTTGCATTTTCTACAGAAAGACTGTTACAGAACGGCTCAATCAAAACTAAGGTTCAACTCTTTTAGTTGAACAAACAGAACAGAAAGAAGTTTCACACAATTCTTCTGTGTAGTTTTTATTTGTAGACAATCTTTTTCCCAATATAGGCCTCTTAGCGCTCAGAATGTCCAATTGCAGTTTCTACAGAAAGTGTGTTTCAGAACGGCTCAATCAAAAGTAAGGTTCAACTCTGTTAGTTGAATGCACAGAACAGAAAGAAGTTTCATACAATGCTTCTGTGTAGTTTATATTTGAACATATTCTTTTTTCCACTATTACCCACTTAGCGCTACGAAAGTCCAGTTGCATTTTCTACAGACAGAGTGTTTCAAAACTGCTCAATCAAAAGTATGGTTTAACTCTGTTAGCTGAATGCTCAGATCAGAAAGAAGTTTCACAGAATGCTTCTGTGTAGTTTATATTTGAATATATTCCTTTTTCCACAACTACGCTCTTAGCGCTCCAAATGTCCAGTTGCATTTTCAACAGAAAGAGTGTTCAGATCTGCTCAATCAAAAGTATGGTTTAACTCTGTTAGCTGAATGCACAGATCAGAAAGAAGTTTCCCCGAATGATTCTGTGTAGTTTATATTTGAAGACATTCATTTTTCCACTATTACCCTCTTAGCGCTCCGAATCTCCACTTGCATTTTCTACAAAAAGAGTGTTTCATAACTGCTCAATCAAAAATATGTTTTATCTCTGTTAACTGAATTTACCGATCAGAAATAAGTTTCACAGAATGCATCTGTGTAGTTTTTATTTGAAGATATTCTTTTTCCCAATGTAGGCCTCTTAGCGCTTAGTATGTCCAATTGCAGTTTCTACAGAAAGAGTGTTTCAGAACGGCTCAATCAAAAGTAAGGTTCAACTCTGTTAGTTGAATGCACAGAACAGAAAGTATTTTCACAGAATGCTACTGTGTAGTTTATATTTGAATATATTCCTTTTTCCACTATTACCCTCTTAGCGCTCCGAATGTCCACTTGCATTTTCTACAGAAAGTGTGTTCAGAACTGCGCAATCAAAAGTATGGTTTAACTCTGTTAGCTTAATGAACATATCAGAAATAAGTTTCACACAATGCTTCTGTGTAGTTTTTATTTGAAGATATTATTTTTCCCAATAGAGGACTCTTCGCGCTCAGAATGTCCAATTGCAGTTTCTACAGAAAGAGTGTTTCAGAAAGGCTCAATCAAATTAAGGTTCAACTCTGTTAGTTGAATGCACAGAAGAGAAAGAAGTTTCATACAATGATTCTGTGTAGTTTATATTTGAACATATACTTTTTCCACTATTACCCACTTAGCGCTACGAATGTCCAGTTGCATTTTCTACAGACAGAGTGTTTCAAAACTGCTCAATCAAAAGTATGGTTTAACTCTGTTAGCTGAATGCTCAGATCAGAAAGAAGTTTCACAGAATGCTTCTGTGTAGTTTATATTTGAATATATTCCTTTTTCCACTACTACTCTCTTAGCGCTCCAAATGTCCAGTTGCATTTTCTACAGAAAGAGTGTTCAGATCTGCTCAATCAAAAGTATGTTTTAACTCTGTTAGCTGAATGCACAGATCAGAAAGAAGTTTCACAGAATGATTCTGTGTAGTTTATATTTGGAGACATTCCTTTTTTCCACTATTACCCTCTTAGCGCTCCGAATCTCCACTTGCATTTTCTACAGAAAGAGTGTTTCAGAACGGCTCAATCAAAACTAAGGTTCAACTCTTTTAGTTGAACAAACAGAACAGAAAGAAGTTTCACACAATTCTTCTGTGTAGTTTTTATTTGTAGACATACTTTTTCCCAATATAGGCCTCTTAGCGCTCAGAATGTCCAATTGCAGTTTCTACAGAAAGAGTGTTTCAGAACGGCTCAATCAAAAGTAAGGTTCAACTCTGTTAGTTGAATGCACAGAACAGAAAGAAGTTTCATACAATGCTTCTGTGTAGTTTATATTTGAACATATTCTTTTTTCCACTATTACCCACTTAGCGCTACGAATGTCCAGTTGCATTTTCTACAGACAGAGTGTTTCAAAACTGCTCAATCAAAAGTATGGTTTAACTCTGTTAGCTGAATGCTCAGATCAGAAAGAAGTTTCACAGAATGTTTCTGTGTAGTTTATATTTGAATATATTCCTTTTTCCTCTACTACGCTCTTAGCGCTCCAAATGTCCAGTTGCATTTTCTACAGAAAGAGTGTTCAGATCTGCTCAATCAAAAGTATGGTTTAACTCTGTTAGCTCAATGCACAGATCAGAAAGAAGTTTCACCGAATGATTCTGTGTAGTTTATATTTGAAGACATTCCTTTTTCCACTATTACCCCCTTAGCGCTCCGAATCTCCACTTGCATTTTCTACAAAAACAGTGTTACATATCTGCTCAATCAAAAATATGTTTTATCTCTGTTAACTGAATTTACAGATCAGAAATAAGTTCCACAGAATGCATCTGTGTAGTTTTTATTTGAAGATATTGTTTTTTCCAATGTAGGCCTCTTAGCGCTTAGCATGTCCAATTGCAGTTTCTACAGAAAGAGTGTTTCAGAACGGCTCAATCAAAACTAAGGTTCAACTCTGTTAGTTGAATGCACAGAACAGAAAGAAGTTTCATACAATGCTTCTGTGTAGTTTATATTTGAACATATTCTTTTTTCCACTATTACCCACTTAGCGCTACGAATGTCCATTTGCATTTTCTACAGACAGAGTGTTTCAAAACTGCTCAATCAAAAGTATGGTTTAAATCTGTTAGCTGAATGCTCAGATCAGAAAGAAGTTTCACAGAATGCTTCTGTGTAGTTTATATTTGAATATATTCTTTTTTCCTCTACTACTCTCTTAGCGCTCCAAATGTCCAGTTGCATTTTCTACAGAAAGTGTGTTCAGATATGCTCAATCAAAAGTATGGTTTAATTCTGTTAGCTGAATGCACACATCAGAAAGAAGTTTCACAGAATGATTCTGTGTAGTTTATATTTGGAGACATTCCTTTTTCCACTATTACCCTCTTAGCGCTCCGAATCTCCACTTGCATTTTCTACAAAGGAGTGTTTCATAACTGATCAATCAAAAATATGTTTTATCTCTGTTAACTGAATTTACAAATCAGAAATAAGTTTCACAGAATGCATCTGTGTAGTTTTTATTTGAAGATATTCTTTTTCCCAATGTAGGCCTCTTAGAGCTTAGCATGTCCAATTGCAGTTTCTACAGAAAGAGTGTTTCAGAACGGCTCAATCAAAAGTAAGGTTCAAATCTGTTAGTTGAATGCACAGAACAGAAAGAATTTTCACAGAATGCTACTGTGTAGTTTATATTTGAATATATTCCTTTTTCCACTATTACCCTCTTAGCGCTCCGAATGTCCACTTGCATTTTCTACAGAAAGAGTGTTCAGAACTGCGCAATCAAAAGTATGGTTTAACTCTGTTAGCTTAATGAACATATCAGAAATAAGTTTCACACAATGCTTCTGTGTAGTTTTTATTTGAAGACATTATTTTTCCCAATAGAGGCCTCTTCGCGCTCAGAATGTCCAATTGCAGTTTCTACAGAAAGAGTGTTTCAGAAAGGCTCAATCAAATTAAGGCTCAACTCTGTTAGTTGAATGCACAGAACAGAAAGAAATTTCATACAATGCTTCTGTGTAGTTTATATTTGAACATATACTTTTTTCCACTATTACCCACTTAGCGCTACGAATGTCCAGTTGCATTTTCTACAGACAGAGTGTTTCAAAACTGCTCAATCAAAAGTATGGTTTAACTCTGTTAGCTGAATGCTCAGATCAGAAAGAAGTTTCACAGAATGCTTCTGTGTAGTTTATATTTGCATATATTCCTTTTTCCACTACTACTCTCTTAGCGCTCCAAATGTCCAGTTGCATTTTCTACAGAAAGAGTGTTCAGATCTGCTCAATCAAAAGTATGGTTTAACTCTGTTAGCTGAATGCACAGATCAGAAAGAAGTTTCACCGAATGATTCTGTGTAGTTCATATTTGGAGACATTCCTTTTTCCACTATTACCCCCTTAGCGCTCCGAATCTCCACTTGCATTTTCTACAGAAAGAGTGTTTCAGAACGGCTCTATCAAAACTAAGGTTCAACTCTTTTAGTTGAACAAACAGAACAGAAAGAAATTTCACACAATTCTTCTGTGTAGTTTTTATTTGTAGACATTCTTTTTCACAATATAGGCCTCTTATCGCTCAGAATGTCCAATTGCAGTTTCTACAGAAAGAGTGTTTCAGAACGGCTCAATCAAAAGTAAGGTTCAACTCTGTTAGTTGAATGCACAGAACAGAAAGAAGTTTCATACAATGCTTCTGTGTAGTTTATATTTGAACATATTCTTTTTTCCACTATTACCCACTTAGCGCTATGAATGTCCAGTTGCATTTTCTACAGACAGAGTGTTTCAAAACTGCTCAATCAAAAGTATGGTTTAACTCTGTTAGCTGAATGCTCATATCAGAAAGAAGTTTCACAGAATGCTTCTGTGTAGTTTATATTTGAATATATTCCTTTTTCCACTACTACGCTCTTAGCGCTCCAAATGTCCAGTTGCATTTTCAACAGAAAGAGTGTTCAGATCTGCTCAATCAAAAGTATGATTTAACTCTGTTAGCTGAATGCACAGATCAGAAAGAAGTTTCACCGAATGATTCTGTGTAGTTTATATTTGAAGACATTCCTTTTTTCACTATTACCCTCTTAGCGCTCCGAATCTCCACTTGCATTTTCTACAAAAAGAGTGTTTCATAACTGCTCAATCAAAAATATGTTTTATCTCTGTTAACTGAATTTACAGATCAGAAATAAGTTTCACAGAATGCATCTGTGTAGTTTTTATTTGAAGATAATCTTTTTCCCAATGTAGGCCTCTTAGCACTTAGCATGTCCAATTGCAGTTTCTACAGAAAGAGTGTTTCAGAACGGCTCAATCAAA
The DNA here is from genome assembly GCF_028878055.3 of Symphalangus syndactylus. Taxonomy (NCBI): domain Eukaryota; kingdom Metazoa; phylum Chordata; class Mammalia; order Primates; family Hylobatidae; genus Symphalangus; species Symphalangus syndactylus. Next base: position 77,910,621 of record NC_072445.2, on the reverse strand, counting down.
AGTAAGGTTCAACTCTGTTAGTTGAATGCACAGAACAGAAAGAATTTTCACAGAATGCTACTGTGTAGTTTATATTTGAATATATTCCTTTTTCCACTATTACCCTCTTAGCGCTCCGAATGTCCACTTGCATTTTCTACAGAAAGAGTGTTCAGAACTGCGCAATCAAAAGTATGGTTTAACTCTGTTAGCTTAATGAACATATCAGAAATAAGTTTCACACAATGCTTCTGTGTAGTTTTTATTTGAAGATATTATTTTTCCCAATAGAGGCCTCTTAGCGCTCAGAATGTCCAATTGCAGTTTCTACAGAAAGAGTGTTTCAGAAAGGCTCAATCAAAAGTAAGGTTCAACTCTGTTAGTTGAATGCACAGAACAGAAAGAAGTTTCATACAATGCTTCTGTGTAGTTTATATTTGAACATATTATTTTTTCCACTATTACCCACTTAGCGCTACGAATGTCCATTTGCATTTTCTACAGACAGAGTGTTTCAAAACTGCTCAATCAAAAGTATGGTTTAACTCTGTTAGCTGAATGCTCAGATCAGAAAGAAGTTTCACAGAATGCTTCTGTGTAGTTTATATTTGAATATATTCCTTTTTCCACTACTACTCTCTTAGCGCTCCAAATGTCCAGTTGCATTTTCTACAGAAAGTGTGTTGAGATCTGCTCAATCAAAAGTATGGTTTAACTCTGTTAGCTGAATGCACAGATCAGAAAGAAGTTTCACAGAATGATTCTGTGTAGTTTATATTTGGAGACATTCCTTTTTCCACTATTACCCTCTTAGCGCTCCGAATCTCCACTTGCATTTTCTACAGAAAGACTGTTACAGAACGGCTCAATCAAAACTAAGGTTCAACTCTTTTAGTTGAACAAACAGAACAGAAAGAAGTTTCACACAATTCTTCTGTGTAGTTTTTATTTGTAGACAATCTTTTTCCCAATATAGGCCTCTTAGCGCTCAGAATGTCCAATTGCAGTTTCTACAGAAAGTGTGTTTCAGAACGGCTCAATCAAAAGTAAGGTTCAACTCTGTTAGTTGAATGCACAGAACAGAAAGAAGTTTCATACAATGCTTCTGTGTAGTTTATATTTGAACATATTCTTTTTTCCACTATTACCCACTTAGCGCTACGAAAGTCCAGTTGCATTTTCTACAGACAGAGTGTTTCAAAACTGCTCAATCAAAAGTATGGTTTAACTCTGTTAGCTGAATGCTCAGATCAGAAAGAAGTTTCACAGAATGCTTCTGTGTAGTTTATATTTGAATATATTCCTTTTTCCACAACTACGCTCTTAGCGCTCCAAATGTCCAGTTGCATTTTCAACAGAAAGAGTGTTCAGATCTGCTCAATCAAAAGTATGGTTTAACTCTGTTAGCTGAATGCACAGATCAGAAAGAAGTTTCCCCGAATGATTCTGTGTAGTTTATATTTGAAGACATTCATTTTTCCACTATTACCCTCTTAGCGCTCCGAATCTCCACTTGCATTTTCTACAAAAAGAGTGTTTCATAACTGCTCAATCAAAAATATGTTTTATCTCTGTTAACTGAATTTACCGATCAGAAATAAGTTTCACAGAATGCATCTGTGTAGTTTTTATTTGAAGATATTCTTTTTCCCAATGTAGGCCTCTTAGCGCTTAGTATGTCCAATTGCAGTTTCTACAGAAAGAGTGTTTCAGAACGGCTCAATCAAAAGTAAGGTTCAACTCTGTTAGTTGAATGCACAGAACAGAAAGTATTTTCACAGAATGCTACTGTGTAGTTTATATTTGAATATATTCCTTTTTCCACTATTACCCTCTTAGCGCTCCGAATGTCCACTTGCATTTTCTACAGAAAGAGTGTTCAGAACTGCGCAATCAAAAGTATGGTTTAACTCTGTTAGCTTAATGAACATATCAGAAATAAGTTTCACACAATGCTTCTGTGTAGTTTTTATTTGAAGACATTATTTTTCCCAATAGAGGCCTCTTCGCGCTCAGAATGTCCAATTGCAGTTTCTACAGAAAGAGTGTTTCAGAAAGGCTCAATCAAATTAAGGCTCAACTCTGTTAGTTGAATGCACAGAACAGAAAGAAATTTCATACAATGCTTCTGTGTAGTTTATATTTGAACATTTACTTTTTTCCACTATTACCCACTTAGCGCTACGAATGTCCAGTTGCATTTTCTACAGACAGAGTGTTTCAAAACTGCTCAATCAAAAGTATGGTTTAACTGTGTTAGCTGAATGCTCAGATCAGAAAGAAGTTTCACAGAATGCTTCTGTGTAGTTTATATTTGCATATATTCCTTTTTCCACTACTACTCTCTTAGCGCTCCAAATGTCCAGTTGCATTTTCTACAGAAAGAGTGTTCAGATCTGCTCAATCAAAAGTATGGTTTAACTCTGTTAGCTGAATGCACAGATCAGAAAGAAGTTTCACCGAATGATTCTGTGTAGTTCATATTTGGAGACATTCCTTTTTCCACTATTACCCCCTTAGCGCTCCGAATCTCCACTTGCATTTTCTACAGAAAGAGTGTTTCAGAACGGCTCTATCAAAACTAAGGTTCAACTCTTTTAGTTGAACAAACAGAACAGAAAGAAATTTCACACAATTCTTCTGTGTAGTTTTTATTTGTAGACATTCTTTTTCACAATATAGGCCTCTTATCGCTCAGAATGTCCAATTGCAGTTTCTACAGAAAGAGTGTTTCAGAACGGCTCAATCAAAAGTAAGGTTCAACTCTGTTAGTTGAATGCACAGAACAGAAAGAAGTTTCATACAATGCTTCTGTGTAGTTTATATTTGAACATATTCTTTTTTCCACTATTACCCACTTAGCGCTACGAATGTCCAGTTGCATTTTCTACAGACAGAGTGTTTCAAAACTGCTCAATCAAAAGTATGGTTTAACTCTGTTAGCTGAATGCTCATATCAGAAAGAAGTTTCACAGAATGCTTCTGTGTAGTTTATATTTGAATATATTCCTTTTTCCACTACTACGCTCTTAGCGCTCCAAATGTCCAGTTGCATTTTCAACAGAAAGAGTGTTCAGATCTGCTCAATCAAAAGTATGATTTAACTCTGTTAGCTGAATGCACAGATCAGAAAGAAGTTTCACCGAATGATTCTGTGTAGTTTATATTTGAAGACATTCCTTTTTTCACTATTACCCTCTTAGCGCTCCGAATCTCCACTTGCATTTTCTACAAAAAGAGTGTTTCATAACTGCTCAATCAAAAATATGTTTTATCTCTGTTAACTGAATTTACAGATCAGAAATAAGTTTCACAGAATGCATCTGTGTAGTTTTTATTTGAAGATAATCTTTTTCCCAATGTAGGCCTCTTAGCACTTAGCATGTCCAATTGCAGTTTCTACAGAAAGAGTGTTTCAGAACGGCTCAATCAAAAGTAAGGTTCAACTCTGTTAGTTGAATGCACAGAACAGAAAGAATTTTCACAGAATGCTACTGTGTAGTTTATATTTGAATATATTCCTTTTTCCACTATTACCCTCTTAGCGCTCCGAATGTCCACTTGCATTTTCTACAGAAAGAGTGTTCAGAACTGCGCAATCAAAAGTATGGTTTAACTCTGTTAGCTTAATGAACATATCAGAAATAAGTTTCACACAATGCTTCTGTGTAGTTTTTATTTGAAGATATTATTTTTCCCAATAGAGGCCTCTTAGCGCTCAGAATGTCCAATTGCAGTTTCTACAGAAAGAGTGTTTCAGAAAGGCTCAATCAAAAGTAAGGTTCAACTCTGTTAGTTGAATGCACAGAACAGAAAGAAGTTTCATACAATGCTTCTGTGTAGTTTATATTTGAACATATTATTTTTTCCACTATTACCCACTTAGCGCTACGAATGTCCATTTGCATTTTCTACAGACAGAGTGTTTCAAAACTGCTCAATCAAAAGTATGGTTTAACTCTGTTAGCTGAATGCTCAGATCAGAAAGAAGTTTCACAGAATGCTTCTGTGTAGTTTATATTTGAATATATTCCTTTTTCCACTACTACTCTCTTAGCGCTCCAAATGTCCAGTTGCATTTTCTACAGAAAGTGTGTTGAGATCTGCTCAATCAAAAGTATGGTTTAACTCTGTTAGCTGAATGCACAGATCAGAAAGAAGTTTCACAGAATGATTCTGTGTAGTTTATATTTGGAGACATTCCTTTTTCCACTATTACCCTCTTAGCGCTCCGAATCTCCACTTGCATTTTCTACAGAAAGACTGTTACAGAACGGCTCAATCAAAACTAAGGTTCAACTCTTTTAGTTGAACAAACAGAACAGAAAGAAGTTTCACACAATTCTTCTGTGTAGTTTTTATTTGTAGACAATCTTTTTCCCAATATAGGCCTCTTAGCGCTCAGAATGTCCAATTGCAGTTTCTACAGAAAGTGTGTTTCAGAACGGCTCAATCAAAAGTAAGGTTCAACTCTGTTAGTTGAATGCACAGAACAGAAAGAAGTTTCATACAATGCTTCTGTGTAGTTTATATTTGAACATATTCTTTTTTCCACTATTACCCACTTAGCGCTACGAAAGTCCAGTTGCATTTTCTACAGACAGAGTGTTTCAAAACTGCTCAATCAAAAGTATGGTTTAACTCTGTTAGCTGAATGCTCAGATCAGAAAGAAGTTTCACAGAATGCTTCTGTGTAGTTTATATTTGAATATATTCCTTTTTCCACAACTACGCTCTTAGCGCTCCAAATGTCCAGTTGCATTTTCAACAGAAAGAGTGTTCAGATCTGCTCAATCAAAAGTATGGTTTAACTCTGTTAGCTGAATGCACAGATCAGAAAGAAGTTTCCCCGAATGATTCTGTGTAGTTTATATTTGAAGACATTCATTTTTCCACTATTACCCTCTTAGCGCTCCGAATCTCCACTTGCATTTTCTACAAAAAGAGTGTTTCATAACTGCTCAATCAAAAATATGTTTTATCTCTGTTAACTGAATTTACCGATCAGAAATAAGTTTCACAGAATGCATCTGTGTAGTTTTTATTTGAAGATATTCTTTTTCCCAATGTAGGCCTCTTAGCGCTTAGTATGTCCAATTGCAGTTTCTACAGAAAGAGTGTTTCAGAACGGCTCAATCAAAAGTAAGGTTCAACTCTGTTAGTTGAATGCACAGAACAGAAAGTATTTTCACAGAATGCTACTGTGTAGTTTATATTTGAATATATTCCTTTTTCCACTATTACCCTCTTAGCGCTCCGAATGTCCACTTGCATTTTCTACAGAAAGTGTGTTCAGAACTGCGCAATCAAAAGTATGGTTTAACTCTGTTAGCTTAATGAACATATCAGAAATAAGTTTCACACAATGCTTCTGTGTAGTTTTTATTTGAAGATATTATTTTTCCCAATAGAGGACTCTTCGCGCTCAGAATGTCCAATTGCAGTTTCTACAGAAAGAGTGTTTCAGAAAGGCTCAATCAAATTAAGGTTCAACTCTGTTAGTTGAATGCACAGAAGAGAAAGAAGTTTCATACAATGATTCTGTGTAGTTTATATTTGAACATATACTTTTTCCACTATTACCCACTTAGCGCTACGAATGTCCAGTTGCATTTTCTACAGACAGAGTGTTTCAAAACTGCTCAATCAAAAGTATGGTTTAACTCTGTTAGCTGAATGCTCAGATCAGAAAGAAGTTTCACAGAATGCTTCTGTGTAGTTTATATTTGAATATATTCCTTTTTCCACTACTACTCTCTTAGCGCTCCAAATGTCCAGTTGCATTTTCTACAGAAAGAGTGTTCAGATCTGCTCAATCAAAAGTATGTTTTAACTCTGTTAGCTGAATGCACAGATCAGAAAGAAGTTTCACAGAATGATTCTGTGTAGTTTATATTTGGAGACATTCCTTTTTTCCACTATTACCCTCTTAGCGCTCCGAATCTCCACTTGCATTTTCTACAGAAAGAGTGTTTCAGAACGGCTCAATCAAAACTAAGGTTCAACTCTTTTAGTTGAACAAACAGAACAGAAAGAAGTTTCACACAATTCTTCTGTGTAGTTTTTATTTGTAGACATACTTTTTCCCAATATAGGCCTCTTAGCGCTCAGAATGTCCAATTGCAGTTTCTACAGAAAGAGTGTTTCAGAACGGCGCAATCAAAAGTAAGGTTCAACTCTGTTAGTTGAATGCACAGAACAGAAAGAAGTTTCATACAATGCTTCTGTGTAGTTTATATTTGAACATATTCTTTTTTCCACTATTACCCACTTAGCGCTACGAATGTCCAGTTGCATTTTCTACAGACAGAGTGTTTCAAAACTGCTCAATCAAAAGTATGGTTTAACTCTGTTAGCTGAATGCTCAGATCAGAAAGAAGTTTCACAGAATGTTTCTGTGTAGTTTATATTTGAATATATTCCTTTTTCCTCTACTACGCTCTTAGCGCTCCAAATGTCCAGTTGCATTTTCTACAGAAAGAGTGTTCAGATCTGCTCAATCAAAAGTATGGTTTAACTCTGTTAGCTCAATGCACAGATCAGAAAGAAGTTTCACCGAATGATTCTGTGTAGTTTATATTTGAAGACATTCCTTTTTCCACTATTACCCCCTTAGCGCTCCGAATCTCCACTTGCATTTTCTACAAAAACAGTGTTACATAACTGCTCAATCAAAAATATGTTTTATCTCTGTTAACTGAATTTACAGATCAGAAATAAGTTCCACAGAATGCATCTGTGTAGTTTTTATTTGAAGATATTGTTTTTTCCAATGTAGGCCTCTTAGCGCTTAGCATGTCCAATTGCAGTTTCTACAGAAAGAGTGTTTCAGAACGGCTCAATCAAAACTAAGGTTCAACTCTGTTAGTTGAATGCACAGAACAGAAAGAAGTTTCATACAATGCTTCTGTGTAGTTTATATTTGAACATATTCTTTTTTCCACTATTACCCACTTAGCGCTACGAATGTCCATTTGCATTTTCTACAGACAGAGTGTTTCAAAACTGCTCAATCAAAAGTATGGTTTAAATCTGTTAGCTGAATGCTCAGATCAGAAAGAAGTTTCACAGAATGCTTCTGTGTAGTTTATATTTGAATATATTCTTTTTTCCTCTACTACTCTCTTAGCGCTCCAAATGTCCAGTTGCATTTTCTACAGAAAGTGTGTTCAGATATGCTCAATCAAAAGTATGGTTTAATTCTGTTAGCTGAATGCACACATCAGAAAGAAGTTTCACAGAATGATTCTGTGTAGTTTATATTTGGAGACATTCCTTTTTCCACTATTACCCCCTTAGCGCTCCGAATCTCCACTTGCATTTTCTACAGAAAGAGTGTTTCAGAACGGCTCAATCAAAACTAAGGTTCAACTCTTTTAGTTGAACAAACAGAACAGAAAGAAGTTTCACACAATTCTTCTGTGTAGTTTTTATTTGTAGACATTCTTTTTCCCAATATAGGCCTCTTAGCGCTCAGAATGTCCAACTGCAGTTTCTACAGAAAGAGTGTTTCAGAACGGCTCAATCAAAAGTAAGGTTCAACTCTGTTAGTTGAATGCACAGAACAGAAAGAAGTTTCATACAATGCTTCTGTGTAGTTTATATTTGAACATATTCTTTTTTCCACTATTACCCACTTAGCGCTACGAATGTCCAGTTGCATTTTCTACAGACAGAGTGTTTCAAAACTGCTCAATCAAAAGTATGGTTTAACTCTGTTAGCTGAATGCTCAGATCAGAAAGAAGTTTCACAGAATGCTTCTGTGTAGTTTATATTTGAATATATTCCTTTTTCCACTACTACGCTCTTAGCGGTCCAAATGTCCAGTTGCATTTTCAACAGAAAGAGTGTTCAGATCTGCTCAATCAAAAGTATGGTTTAACTCTGTTAGCTGAATGCACAGATCAGAAAGAAGTTTCACCAAATGATTCTGTGTAGTTTATATTTGAAGACATTCCTTTTTCCACTATTACCCTCTTAGCGCTCCGAATCTCCACTTGCATTTTCTACAAAAAGAGTGTTTCATAACTGCTCAATCAAAAATATGTTTTATCTCTGTTAACTGAATTTACAGATCAGAAATAAGTTTCACAGAATGCATCTGTGTAGTTTTTATTTGAAGATATTCTTTTTCCCAATGTAGGCCTCTTAGCGCTTAGCATGTCCAATTGCAGTTTCTACAGAAAGAGTGTTTCAGAACGGCTCAATCAAAAGTAAGGTTCAACTCTGTTAGTTGAATGCACAGAACAGAAAGAATTTTCACAGAATGCTACTGTGTAGTTTATATTTGAATATATTCCTTTTTCCACTATTACCCTCTTAGCGCTCCGAATGTCCACTTGCATTTTCTACAGAAAGAGTGTTCAGAACTGCGCAATCAAAAGTATGGTTTAACTCTGTTAGCTTAATGAACATATCAGAAATAAGTTTCACACAATGCTTCCGTGTAGTTTTTATTTGAAGATATTATTTTTCCCAATATAGGCCTCTTAGCGCTCAGAATGTCCAATTGCAGTTTCTACAGAAAGAGTGTTTCAGAAAGGCTCAATCAAAAGTAAGGTTCAACTCTGTTAGTTGAATGCACAGAACAGAAAGAAGTTTTATACACTGCTTCTGTGTAGTTTATATTTGAACATATTCTTTTTTCCACAATTACCCACTTAGCGCTACGAATGTCCAGTTGCATTTTCTACAGACAGAGTGTTTCAAAACTGCTCAATCAAAAGTATGGTTTAACTCCGTTAGCTGAATGCTCAGATCAGAAAGAAGTTTCACAGAATCCTTCTGTGTAGTTTATATTTGAATATATTCCTTTTTCCACTACTACTCTCTTAGCGCTCCAAATGTCCAGTTGCATTTTCTACAGAAATAGAGTTCAGATCTGCTCAATCAGAAGTATGGTTTAACTCTGTTAGCTGAATGCACAGATCAGAAAGAAGTTTCACAGAATGATTCTGTGTAGTTTATATGTGGAGACATTCCTTTTTCCACTATTACCCTCTTAGCGCTCCGTATCTCCACTTGCATTTTCTACAGAAAGAGTGTTTCAGAACGGCTCAATCAAAACTAAGGTTCAACTCTTTTAGTTGAACAAACAGAACAGAAAGAAGTTTCACACAATTCTTCTGTGTAGTTTTTATTTGTAGACATTCTTTTTCCCAATATAGGCCTCTTAGCGCTCAGAATGTCCAACTGCAGTTTCTACAGAAAGAGTGTTTCAGAACGGCGCAATCAAAAGTAAGGTTCAACTCTGTTAGTTGAATGCACAGAACAGAAAGAAGTTTCATACAATGCTTCTGTGTAGTTTATATTTGAACATATTCTTTTTTCCACTATTACCCACTTAGCGCTACGAATGTCCAGTTGCATTTTCTACAGACAGAGTGTTTCAAAACTGCTCAATCAAAAGTATGGTTTAACTCTGTTAGCTGAATGCTCAGATCAGAAAGAAGTTTCACAGAATGTTTCTGTGTAGTTTATATTTGAATATATTCCTTTTTCCTCTACTACGCTCTTAGCGCTCCAAATGTCCAGTTGCATTTTCTACAGAAAGAGTGTTCAGATCTGCTCAATCAAAAGTATGGTTTAACTCTGTTAGCTCAATGCACAGATCAGAAAGAAGTTTCACCGAATGATTCTGTGTAGTTTATATTTGAAGACATTCCTTTTTCCACTATTACCCCCTTAGCGCTCCGAATCTCCACTTGCATTTTCTACAAAAACAGTGTTACATAACTGCTCAATCAAAAATATGTTTTATCTCTGTTAACTGAATTTACAGATCAGAAATAAGTTCCACAGAATGCATCTGTGTAGTTTTTATTTGAAGATATTGTTTTTTCCAATGTAGGCCTCTTAGCGCTTAGCATGTCCAATTGCAGTTTCTACAGAAAGAGTGTTTCAGAACGGCTCAATCAAAACTAAGGTTCAACTCTGTTAGTTGAATGCACAGAACAGAAAGAAGTTTCATACAATGCTTCTGTGTAGTTTATATTTGAACATATTCTTTTTTCCACTATTACCCACTTAGCGCTACGAATGTCCATTTGCATTTTCTACAGACAGAGTGTTTCAAAACTGCTCAATCAAAAGTATGGTTTAAATCTGTTAGCTGAATGCTCAGATCAGAAAGAAGTTTCACAGAATGCTTCTGTGTAGTTTATATTTGAATATATTCTTTTTTCCTCTACTACTCTCTTAGCGCTCCAAATGTCCAGTTGCATTTTCTACAGAAAGTGTGTTCAGATATGCTCAATCAAAAGTATGGTTTAATTCTGTTAGCTGAATGCACACATCAGAAAGAAGTTTCACAGAATGATTCTGTGTAGTTTATATTTGGAGACATTCCTTTTTCCACTATTACCCCCTTAGCGCTCCGAATCTCCACTTGCATTTTCTACAGAAAGAGTGTTTCAGAACGGCTCAATCAAAACTAAGGTTCAACTCTTTTAGTTGAACAAACAGAACAGAAAGAAGTTTCACACAATTCTTCTGTGTAGTTTTTATTTGTAGACATTCTTTTTCCCAATGTAGGCCTCTTAGCGCTCAGAATGTCCAACTGCAGTTTCTACAGAAAGAGTGTTTCAGAACGGCTCAATCAAAAGTAAGGTTCAACTCTGTTAGTTGAATGCACAGAACAGAAAGAAGTTTCATACAATGCTTCTGTGTAGTTTATATTTGAACATATTCTTTTTTCCACTATTACCCACTTAGCGCTACGAATGTCCAGTTGCATTTTCTACAGACAGAGTGTTTCAAAACTGCTCAATCAAAAGTATGGTTTAACTCTGTTAGCTGAATGCTCAGATCAGAAAGAAGTTTCACAGAATGCTTCTGTGTAGTTTATATTTGAATATATTCCTTTTTCCACTACTACGCTCTTAGCGGTCCAAATGTCCAGTTGCATTTTCAACAGAAAGAGTGTTCAGATCTGCTCAATCAAAAGTATGGTTTAACTCTGTTAGCTGAATGCACAGATCAGAAAGAAGTTTCACCAAATGATTCTGTGTAGTTTATATTTGAAGACATTCCTTTTTCCACTATTACCCTCTTAGCGCTCCGAATCTCCACTTGCATTTTCTACAAAAAGAGTGTTTCATAACTGCTCAATCAAAAATATGTTTTATCTCTGTTAACTGAATTTACAGATCAGAAATAAGTTTCACAGAATGCATCTGTGTAGTTTTTATTTGAAGATATTCTTTTTCCCAATGTAGGCCTCTTAGCGCTTAGCATGTCCAATTGCAGTTTCTACAGAAAGAGTGTTTCAGAACGGCTCAATCAAAAGTAAGGTTCAACTCTGTTAGTTGAATGCACAGAACAGAAAGAATTTTCACAGAATGCTACTGTGTAGTTTATATTTGAATATATTCCTTTTTCCACTATTACCCTCTTAGCGCTCCGAATGTCCACTTGCATTTTCTACAGAAAGAGTGTTCAGAACTGCGCAATCAAAAGTATGGTTTAACTCTGTTAGCTTAATGAACATATCAGAAATAAGTTTCACACAATGCTTCCGTGTAGTTTTTATTTGAAGATATTATTTTTCCCAATATAGGCCTCTTAGCGCTCAGAATGTCCAATTGCAGTTTCTACAGAAAGAGTGTTTCAGAAAGGCTCAATCAAAAGTAAGGTTCAACTCTGTTAGTTGAATGCACAGAACAGAAAGAAGTTTTATACACTGCTTCTGTGTAGTTTATATTTGAACATATTCTTTTTTCCACAATTACCCACTTAGCGCTACGAATGTCCAGTTGCATTTTCTACAGACAGAGTGTTTCAAAACTGCTCAATCAAAAGTATGGTTTAACTCCGTTAGCTGAATGCTCAGATCAGAAAGAAGTTTCACAGAATCCTTCTGTGTAGTTTATATTTGAATATATTCCTTTTTCCACTACTACTCTCTTAGCGCTCCAAATGTCCAGTTGCATTTTCTACAGAAATAGAGTTCAGATCTGCTCAATCAGAAGTATGGTTTAACTCTGTTAGCTGAATGCACAGATCAGAAAGAAGTTTCACAGAATGATTCTGTGTAGTTTATATGTGGAGACATTCCTTTTTCCACTATTACCCTCTTAGCGCTCCGTATCTCCACTTGCATTTTCTACAGAAAGAGTGTTTCAGAACGGCTCAATCAAAACTAAGGTTCAACTCTTTTAGTTGAACAAACAGAACAGAAAGAAGTTTCACACAATTCTTCTGTGTAGTTTTTATTTGTAGACATTCTTTTTCCCAATATAGGCCTCTTAGCGCTCAGAATGTCCAACTGCAGTTTCTACAGAAAGAGTGTTTCAGAACGGCTCAATCAAAAGTAAGGTTCAACTCTGTTAGTTGAATGCACAGAACAGAAAGAAGTTTCATACAATGCTTCTGTGTAGTTTATATTTGAACATATTCTTTTTTCCACTATTACCCACTTAGCGCTACGAATGTCCAGTTGCATTTTCTACAGACAGAGTGTTTCAAAACTGCTCAATCAAAAGTATGGTTTAACTCTGTTAGCTGAATGCTCAGATCAGAAAAAAGTTTCACAGAATGCTTCTGTGTAGTTTATATTTGAATATATTCCTTTTTCCACTACTACGCTCTTAGCGCTCCAAATGTCCAGTTGCATTTTCTACAGAAAGAGTGTTCAGATCTGCTCAATCAAAAGTATGGTTTAACTCTGTTAGCTGAATGCACAGATCAGAAAGAAGTTTCACCGAATGATTCTGTGTAGTTTATATTTGAAGATATTCCTTTTTCCACTATTACCCTCTTAGCGCTCCGAATCTCCACGTGCATTTTCTACTAAAAGAGTGTTTCATAACTGCTCAATCAAAAATATGTTTTATCTCTGTTAACTGAATTTACAGATCAGAAATAAGTTTCACAGAATGCATCTGGGTAGTTTTTATTTGAAGATATTCTTTTTCCCAATGTAGGCCTCTTAGCGCTTAGCATGTCCAATTGCAGTTTCTACAGAAAGAGTGTTTCAGAACGGCTCAATCAAAAGTAAGGTTCAACTCTGTTAGTTGAATGCACAGAACAGAAAGAATTTTCACAGAATGCTACTGTGTAGTTTATATTTGAATATATTCCTTTTTCCACTATACCCTCTTAGCGCTCCGAATGTCCACTTGCATTTTCTACAGAAAGAGTGCTCAGAACTGCGCAATCAAAAGTATGGTTTAACTCTGTTAGCTTAATGAACATATCAGAAATAAGTTTCACACAATGCTTCTGTGTAGTTTTTATTTGAAGATATTATTTTTCCCAATATAGGCCTCTTAGCGCTCAGAATGTCCAATTGCTGTTTCTACAGAAAGAGTGTTTCAGAAAGGCTCAATCAAAAGTAAGGTTCAACTCTGTTAGTTGAATGCACAGAACAGAAAGAAGTTTCATACAATGCTTCTGTGTAGTTTATATTTGAACATATTCTTTTTTCCACTATTACCCACTTAGCGCTACGAATGTCCAGTTGCATTTTCTACAGACAGAGTGTTTCAAAACTGCTCAATCAAAAGTATGGTTTAACTCTGTTAGCTGAATGCTCAGATCAGAAAGAAGTTTCACAGAATGCTTCTGTGTAGTTTATATTTGAATATATTCCTTTTTCCACTACTACTCTCTTAGCGCTCCAAATGTCCAGTTGCATTTTCTACAGAAAGAGTGTTCAGATCTGCTCAATCAAAAGTATGGTTTAACTCTGTTAGCTGAATGCACAGATCAGAAAGAAGTTTCACAGAATGATTCTGTGTAGTTTATATTTGGAGACATTCCTTTTTCCACTATTTCCCTCTTAGCGCTCCGAATCTCCACTTGCATTTTCTACAGAAAGTGTGTTTCAGAACGGCTCAATCAAAACTAAGGTTCAACTCTTTTAGTTGAACAAACAGAACAGAAAGAAGTTTCACACAATTCTTCTGTGTAGTTTTTATTGTAGACATTCTTTTTCCCAATATAGGCCTCTTAGCGCTCAGAATGTCCAATTGCAGTTTCTACAGAAAGAGTGTTTCAGAACGGCTCAATCAAAAGTAAGGTTCAACTCTGTTAGTTGAATGCACAGAACAGAAAGAAGTTTCATACAATGCTTCTGTGTAGTTTATATTTGAACATATTCTTTTTTCCACTATTACCCACTTAGCGCTACGAATGTCCAGTTGCATTTTCTACAGACAGAGTGTTTCAAAACTGCTCAATCAAAAGTATGGTTTAACTCTGTTAGCTGAATGCTCAGATCAGAAAGAATTTTCACAGAATGCTTCTGTGTAGTTTATATTTGAATATATTCCTTTTTCCACTACTACGCTCTTAGCGCTCCAAATGTCCAGTTGCATTTTCTAGAGAAAGAGTGTTCAGATCTGCTCAATCAAAAGTATGGTTTAACTCTGTTAGCTGAATGCACAGATCAGAAAGAAGTTTCACCGAATGATTCTGTGTAGTTTATATTTGAAGACATTCCTTTTTCCACTATTACCCTCTTAGCGCTCCGAATCTCCACTTGCATTTTCTACAAAAAGAGTGTTTCATAACTGCTCAATCAAAAATATGTTTTATCTCTGTTAACTGAATTTACAGATCAGAAATAAGTTTCACAGAATGCATCTGTGTAGTTTTTATTTGAAGATATTCTTTTTCCCAATGTAGGCCTCTTAGCGCTTAGCATGTCCAATTGCAGTTTCTACAGAAAGAGTGTTTCAGAACGGCTCAATCAAAAGTAAGGTTCAACTCTGTTAGTTGAATGCACAGAACAGAAAGAATTTTCACAGAATGCTACTGTGTAGTTTATATTTGAATATATTCCTTTTTCCACTATTACCCTCTTAGCGCTCCGAATGTCCACTTGCATTTTCTACAGAAAGAGTGTTCAGAACTGCGCAATCAAAAGTATGGTTTAACTCTGTTAGCTTAATGAACATATCAGAAATAAGTTTCACACAATGCTTCTGTGTAGTTTTTATTTGAAGATATTATTTTTCCCAATAGAGTCCTCTTAGCGCTCAGAATGTCCAATTGCAGTTTCTACAGAAAGAGTGTTTCAGAAAGGCTCAATCAAAAGTAAGGTTCAACTCTGTTAGTTGAATGCACAGAACAGAAAGAAGTTTCATACAATCCTTCTGTATAGTTTATATCTGAACATACTCTTTTTTCCACTATTACCCACTTAGCGCTAAGAATGTCCAGTTGCATTTTCTACAGACAGAGTGTTTCAAAACTGCTCAATCAAAAGTAAGGTTCAACTCTGTTAGTTGAATGCACAGAACAGAAAGAAGTTTCATACAATGCTTCTGTGTAGTTTATATTTGAACATATTCTTTTTTCCACTATTACCCACTTAGGGCTACGAATGTCCAGTTGCATTTTCTACAGACAGAGTGTTTCAAAACTGCTCAATCAAAAGTATGGTTTAACTCTGTTAGCTGAATGCACAGATCAGAAAGAAGTTTCACCGAATGATTCTGTGTAGTTTATATTTGAAGACATTCCTTTTTCCACTATTACCCTCTTAGCGCTCCGAATCTCCACTTGCATTTTCTACAAAAAGAGTGTTTCATAAATGCTCAGTCAAAAATATGTTTTATCTCTGTTAAATGAATTTACAGATCAGAAATAAGTTCCACAGAATGCATCTGTGTAGTTTTTATTTGAAGATATTCTTTTACCCAATGTAGGCCTCTTAGCGCTTAGCATGTCCAATTGCAGTTTCTACAGAAAGAGATTTTCAGAACGGCTCAATCAAAAGTAAGGTTCAAATCTGTTAGTTGAATGCACAGAACAGAAAGAATTTTCACAGAATGCTACTGTGTAGTTTATATTTGAATATATTCCTTTTTCCACTATTACCCTCTTAGCGCTCCGAATGTCCACTTGCATTTTCTACAGAAAGAGTGTTCAGAACTGCGCAATCAAAAGTATGGTTTAACTCTGTTAGCTTAATGAACATATCAGAAATAAGTTTCACACAATGCTTCTGTGTAGTTTTTATTTGAAGTTATTATTTTTCCCAATAGAGGCCTCTTAGCGCTCAGAATGTCCAATTGCCGTTTCTACAGAAAGAGTGTTTCAGAAAGGCTCAATCAAAAGTAAGGTTCAACTCTGTTAGTTGAATGCACAGAACAGAAAGAAGTTTCATACAATGCTTCTGTGTAGTTTATATTTAAACATATTCTTTTTTCCACTATTACCCACTTAGCGCTACGAATGTCCAGTTGCATTTTCTACAGACAGAGTGTTTCAAAACTGCTCAATCAAAAGTATGGTTTAACTCTGTTAGCTGAATGCTCAGATCAGAAAGAAGTTTCACAGAATGCTTCTGTGTAGTTTATATTTGAATATATTCCTTTTTCCACTACTACTCTCTTAGCGCTCCAAATGTCCAGTTGCATTTTCTACAGAAAGAGTGTTCAGATCTGCTCAATCAAAAGTATGGTTTAACTCTGTTAGCTGAATGCACAGATCAGAAAGAAGTTTCACAGAATGATTCTGTGTAGTTTATATTTGGAGACATTCCTTTTTCCACTATTACCCTCTTAGCGCTCCGAATCTCCACTTGCATTTTCTACAGGAAGAGTGTTTCAGAACGGCTCAATCAAAACTAAGGTTCAACTCTTTTAGTTGAACAAACAGAACAGAAGGATGTTTCACACAATTCTTCTGTGTAGTTTTTATTTGTAGACATTCTTTTTCCCAATATAGGCCTCTTAGCGCTCAGAATGTCCAATTGCAGTTTCTACAGAAAGAGTGTTTCAGAACGGCTCAATCAAAAGTAAGGTTCAACTCTGTTAGTTGAATGCACAGAACAGAAAGAAGTTTCACAGAATGCTACTGTGTAGTTTATATTTGAATATATTCCTTTTTCCACTATTACCCTCTTAGCGCTCCGAATGTCCACTTTCATTTTCTACAGAAAGAGTGTTCAGAACTGCGCAATCAAAAGTATGGTTTAACTCTGTTAGCTTAATGAACATATCAGAAATAAGTTTCACACAATGCTTCTGTGTAGTTTTTATTTGAAGATATTATTTTTCCCAATAGAGGCCTCTTAGCGCTCAGAATGTCCAATTGCAGTTTCTACAGAAAGAGTGTTTCAGAAAGGCTCAATCAAAAGTAAGGTTCAACTCTGTTAGTTGAATGCACAGAACAGAAAGAAGTTTCATACGATGCTTCTGTGTAGTTTATATTTGAACATATTCTTTTTTCCACTATTAACCACTGAGCGCTACGAATGTCCACTTGCATTTTCTACAGAAAGAGTGTTCAGAACTGCGCAATCAAAAGTATGGTTTAACTCTGTTAGCTTAATGAACATATCAGAAATAAGTTTCACACAATGCTTCCGTGTAGTTTTTATTTGAAGATATTATTTTTCCCAATATAGGCCTCTTAGCGCTCAGAATGTCCAATTGCAGTTTCTACAGAAAGAGTGTTTCAGAAAGGCTCAATCAAAAGTAAGGTTCAACTCTGTTAGTTGAATGCACAGAACAGAAAGAAGTTTTATACACTGCTTCTGTGTAGTTTATATTTGAACATATTCTTTTTTCCACAATTACCCACTTAGCGCTACGAATGTCCAGTTGCATTTTCTACAGACAGAGTGTTTCAAAACTGCTCAATCAAAAGTATGGTTTAACTCCGTTAGCTGAATGCTCAGATCAGAAATAAGTTTCACAGAATCCTTCTGTGTAGTTTATATTTGAATATATTCCTTTTTCCACTACTACTCTCTTAGCGCTCCAAATGTCCAGTTGCATTTTCTACAGAAATAGAGTTCAGATCTGCTCAATCAGAAGTATGGTTTAACTCTGTTAGCTGAATGCACAGATCAGAAAGAAGTTTCACAGAATGATTCTGTGTAGTTTATATGTGGAGACATTCCTTTTTCCACTATTACCCTCTTAGCGCTCCGTATCTCCACTTGCATTTTCTACAGAAAGAGTGTTTCAGAACGGCTCAATCAAAACTAAGGTTCAACTCTTTTAGTTGAACAAACAGAACAGAAAGAAGTTTCACACAATTCTTCTGTGTAGTTTTTATTTGTAGACATTCTTTTTCCCAATATAGGCCTCTTAGCGCTCAGAATGTCCAATTGCAGTTTCTACAGAAAGAGTGTTTCAGAACGGCTCAATCAAAAGTAAGGTTCAACTCTGTTAGTTGAATGCACAGAACAGAAAGAAGTTTCATACAATGCTTCTGTGTAGTTTATATTTGAACATATTCTTTTTTCCACTATTACCCACTTAGCGCTACGAATGTCCAGTTGCATTTTCTACAGACAGAGTGTTTCAAAACTGCTCAATCAAAAGTATGCTTTAACTCTGTTAGCTGAATGCTCAGATCAGAAAAAAGTTTCACAGAATGCTTCTGTGTAGTTTATATTTGAATATATTCCTTTTTCCACTACTACGCTCTTAGCGCTCCAAATGTCCAGTTGCATTTTCTACAGAAAGAGTGTTCAGATCTGCTCAATCAAAAGTATGGTTTAACTCTGTTAGCTGAATGCACAGATCAGAAAGAAGTTTCACCGAATGATTCTGTGTAGTTTATATTTGAAGATATTCCTTTTTCCACTATTACCCTCTTAGCGCTCCGAATCTCCACGTGCATTTTCTACTAAAAGAGTGTTTCATAACTGCTCAATCAAAAATATGTTTTATCTCTGTTAACTGAATTTACAGATCAGAAATAAGTTTCACAGAATGCATCTGGGTAGTTTTTATTTGAAGATATTCTTTTTCCCAATGTAGGCCTCTTAGCGCTTAGCATGTCCAATTGCAGTTTCTACAGAAAGAGTGTTTCAGAACGGCTCAATCAAAAGTAAGGTTCAACTCTGTTAGTTGAATGCACAGAACAGAAAGTATTTTCACAGAATGCTACTGTGTAGTTTATATTTGAATATATTCCTTTTTCCACTATACCCTCTTAGCGCTCCGAATGTCCACTTGCATTTTCTACAGAAAGAGTGTTCAGAACTGCGCAATCAAAAGTATGGTTTAACTCTGTTAGCTTTATGAACATATCAGAAATAAGTTTCACACAATGCTTCTGTGTAGTTTTTATTTGAAGATATTATTTTTCCCAATATAGGCCTCTTAGCGCTCAGAATGTCCAATTGCTGTTTCTACAGAAAGAGTGTTTCAGAAAGGCTCAATCAAAAGTAAGGTTCAACTCTGTTAGTTGAATGCACAGAACAGAAAGAAGTTTCATACAATGCTTCTGTGTAGTTTATATTTGAACATATTCTTTTTTCCACTATTACCCACTTAGCGCTACGAATGTCCAGTTGCATTTTCTACAGACAGAGTGTTTCAAAACTGCTCAATCAAAAGTATGGTTTAACTCTGTTAGCTGAATGCTCAGATCAGAAAGAAGTTTCACAGAATGCTTCTGTGTAGTTTATATTTGAATATATTCCTTTTTCCACTACTACTCTCTTAGCGCTCCAAATGTCCAGTTGCATTTTCTACAGAAAGAGTGTTCAGATCTGCTCAATCAAAAGTATGGTTTAACTCTGTTAGCTGAATGCACAGATCAGAAAGAAGTTTCACAGAATGATTCTGTGTAGTTTATATTTGGAGACATTCCTTTTTCCACTATTACCCTCTTAGCGCTCCGAATCTCCACTTGCATTTTCTACAGAAAGTGTGTTTCAGAACGGCTCAATCAAAACTAAGGTTCAACTCTTTTAGTTGAACAAACAGAACAGAAAGAAGTTTCACACAATTCTTCTGTGTAGTTTTTATTGTAGACATTCTTTTTCCCAATATAGGCCTCTTAGCGCTCAGAATGTCCAATTGCAGTTTCTACAGAAAGAGTGTTTCAGAACGGCTCAATCAAAAGTAAGGTTCAACTCTGTTAGTTGAATGCACAGAACAGAAAGAAGTTTCATACAATGCTTCTGTGTAGTTTATATTTGAACATATTCTTTTTTCCACTATTACCCACTTAGCGCTACGAATGTCCAGTTGCATTTTCTACAGACAGAGTGTTTCAAAACTGCTCAATCAAAAGTATGGTTTAACTCTGTTAGCTGAATGCTCAGATCAGAAAGAAGTTTCACAGAATGCTTCTGTGTAGTTTATATTTGAATATATTCCTTTTTCCACTACTACGCTCTTAGCGCTCCAAATGTCCAGTTGCATTTTCTAGAGAAAGAGTGTTCAGATCTGCTCAATCAAAAGTATGGTTTAACTCTGTTAGCTGAATGCACAGATCAGAAAGAAGTTTCACCGAATGATTCTGTGTAGTTTATATTTGAAGACATTCCTTTTTCCACTATTACCCTCTTAGCGCTCCGAATCTCCACTTGCATTTTCTACAAAAAGAGTGTTTCATAACTGCTCAATCAAAAATATGTTTTATCTCTGTTAACTGAATTTACAGATCAGAAATAAGTTTCACAGAATGCATCTGTGTAGTTTTTATTTGAAGATATTCTTTTTCCCAATGTAGGCCTCTTAGCGCTTAGCATGTCCAATTGCAGTTTCTACAGAAAGAGTGTTTCAGAACGGCTCAATCAAAAGTAAGGTTCAACTCTGTTAGTTGAATGCACAGAACAGAAAGAATTTTCACAGAATGCTACTGTGTAGTTTATATTTGAATATATTCCTTTTTCCACTATTACCCTCTTAGCGCTCCGAATGTCCACTTGCATTTTCTACAGAAAGAGTGTTCAGAACTGCGCAATCAAAAGTATGGTTTAACTCTGTTAGCTTAATGAACATATCAGAAATAAGTTTCACACAATGCTTCTGTGTAGTTTTTATTTGAAGATATTATTTTTCCCAATAGAGTCCTCTTAGCGCTCAGAATGTCCAATTGCAGTTTCTACAGAAAGAGTGTTTCAGAAAGGCTCAATCAAAAGTAAGGTTCAACTCTGTTAGTTGAATGCGCAGAACAGAAAGAAGTTTCATACAATCCTTCTGTATAGTTTATATCTGAACATACTCTTTTTTCCACTATTACCCACTTAGCGCTAAGAATGTCCAGTTGCATTTTCTACAGACAGAGTGTTTCAAAACTGCTCAATCAAAAGTAAGGTTCAACTCTGTTAGTTGAATGCACAGAACAGAAAGAAGTTTCATACAATGCTTCTGTGTAGTTTATATTTGAACATATTCTTTTTTCCACTATTACCCACTTAGGGCTACGAATGTCCAGTTGCATTTTCTACAGACAGAGTGTTTAAAAACTGCTCAATCAAAAGTATGGTTTAACTCTGTTAGCTGAATGCACAGATCAGAAAGAAGTTTCACCGAATGATTCTGTGTAGTTTATATTTGAAGACATTCCTTTTTCCACTATTACCCTCTTAGCGCTCCGAATCTCCACTTGCATTTTCTACAAAAAGAGTGTTTCATAAATGCTCAGTCAAAAATATGTTTTATCTCTGTTAAATGAATTTACAGATCAGAAATAAGTTCCACAGAATGCATCTGTGTAGTTTTTATTTGAAGATATTCTTTTACCCAATGTAGGCCTCTTAGCGCTCAGCATGTCCAATTGCAGTTTCTACAGAAAGAGATTTTCAGAACGGCTCAATCAAAAGTAAGGTTCAAATCTGTTAGTTGAATGCACAGAACAGAAAGAATTTTCACAGAATGCTACTGTGTAGTTTATATTTGAATATATTCCTTTTTCCACTATTACCCTCTTAGCGCTCCGAATGTCCACTTGCATTTTCTACAGAAAGAGTGTTCAGAACTGCGCAATCAAAAGTATGGTTTAACTCTGTTAGCTTAATGAACATATCAGAAATAAGTTTCACACAATGCTTCTGTGTAGTTTTTATTTGAAGTTATTATTTTTCCCAATAGAGGCCTCTTAGCGCTCAGAATGTCCAATTGCCGTTTCTACAGAAAGAGTGTTTCAGAAAGGCTCAATCAAAAGTAAGGTTCAACTCTGTTAGTTGAATGCACAGAACAGAAAGAAGTTTCATACAATGCTTCTGTGTAGTTTATATTTAAACATATTCTTTTTTCCACTATTACCCACTTAGCGCTACGAATGTCCAGTTGCATTTTCTACAGACAGAGTGTTTCAAAACTGCTCAATCAAAAGTATGGTTTAACTCTGTTAGCTGAATGCTCAGATCAGAAAGAAGTTTCACAGAATGCTTCTGTGTAGTTTATATTTGAATATATTCCTTTTTCCACTACTACTCTCTTAGCGCTCCAAATGTCCAGTTGCATTTTCTACAGAAAGAGTGTTCAGATCTGCTCAATCAAAAGTATGGTTTAACTCTGTTAGCTGAATGCACAGATCAGAAAGAAGTTTCACAGAATGATTCTGTGTAGTTTATATTTGGAGACATTCCTTTTTCCACTATTACCCTCTTAGCGCTCCGAATCTCCACTTGCATTTTCTACAGGAAGAGTGTTTCAGAACGGCTCAATCAAAACTAAGGTTCAACTCTTTTAGTTGAACAAACAGAACAGAAGGATGTTTCACACAATTCTTCTGTGTAGTTTTTATTTGTAGACATTCTTTTTCCCAATATAGGCCTCTTAGCGCTCAGAATGTCCAATTGCAGTTTCTACAGAAAGAGTGTTTCAGAACGGCTCAATCAAAAGTAAGGTTCAACTCTGTTAGTTGAATGCACAGAACAGAAAGAAGTTTCACAGAATGCTACTGTGTAGTTTATATTTGAATATATTCCTTTTTCCACTATTACCCTCTTAGCGCTCCGAATGTCCACTTTCATTTTCTACAGAAAGAGTGTTCAGAACTGCGCAATCAAAAGTATGGTTTAACTCTGTTAGCTTAATGAACATATCAGAAATAAGTTTCACACAATGCTTCTGTGTAGTTTTTATTTGAAGATATTATTTTTCCCAATAGAGGCCTCTTAGCGCTCAGAATGTCCAATTGCAGTTTCTACAGAAAGAGTGTTTCAGAAAGGCTCAATCAAAAGTAAGGTTCAACTCTGTTAGTTGAATGCACAGAACAGAAAGAAGTTTCATACGATGCTTCTGTGTAGTTTATATTTGAACATATTCTTTTTTCCACTATTAACCACTGAGCGCTACGAATGTCCACTTGCATTTTCTACAGAAAGAGTGTTCAGAACTGCGCAATCAAAAGTATGGTTTAACTCTGTTAGCTTAATGAACATATCAGAAATAAGTTTCACACAATGCTTCCGTGTAGTTTTTATTTGAAGATATTATTTTTCCCAATATAGGCCTCTTAGCGCTCAGAATGTCCAATTGCAGTTTCTACAGAAAGAGTGTTTCAGAAAGGCTCAATCAAAAGTAAGGTTCAACTCTGTTAGTTGAATGCACAGAACAGAAAGAAGTTTTATACACTGCTTCTGTGTAGTTTATATTTGAACATATTCTTTTTTCCACAATTACCCACTTAGCACTACGAATGTCCAGTTGCATTTTCTACAGACAGAGTGTTTCAAAACTGCTCAATCAAAAGTATGGTTTAACTCCGTTAGCTGAATGCTCAGATCAGAAATAAGTTTCACAGAATCCTTCTGTGTAGTTTATATTTGAATATATTCCTTTTTCCACTACTACTCTCTTAGCGCTCCAAATGTCCAGTTGCATTTTCTACAGAAATAGAGTTCAGATCTGCTCAATCAGAAGTATGGTTTAACTCTGTTAGCTGAATGCACAGATCAGAAAGAAGTTTCACAGAATGATTCTGTGTAGTTTATATGTGGAGACATTCCTTTTTCCACTATTACCCTCTTAGCGCTCCGTATCTCCACTTGCATTTTCTACAGAAAGAGTGTTTCAGAACGGCTCAATCAAAACTAAGGTTCAACTCTTTTAGTTGAACAAACAGAACAGAAAGAAGTTTCACACAATTCTTCTGTGTAGTTTTTATTTGTAGACATTCTTTTTCCCAATATAGGCCTCTTAGCGCTCAGAATGTCCAATTGCAGTTTCTACAGAAAGAGTGTTTCAGAACGGCTCAATCAAAAGTAAGGTTCAACTCTGTTAGTTGAATGCACAGAACAGAAAGAAGTTTCATACAATGCTTCTGTGTAGTTTATATTTGAACATATTCTTTTTTCCACTATTACCCACTTAGCGCTACGAATGTCCAGTTGCATTTTCTACAGACAGAGTGTTTCAAAACTGCTCAATCAAAAGTATGCTTTAACTCTGTTAGCTGAATGCTCAGATCAGAAAAAAGTTTCACAGAATGCTTCTGTGTAGTTTATATTTGAATATATTCCTTTTTCCACTACTACGCTCTTAGCGCTCCAAATGTCCAGTTGCATTTTCTACAGAAAGAGTGTTCAGATCTGCTCAATCAAAAGTATGGTTTAACTCTGTTAGCTGAATGCACAGATCAGAAAGAAGTTTCACCGAATGATTCTGTGTAGTTTATATTTGAAGATATTCCTTTTTCCACTATTACCCTCTTAGCGCTCCGAATCTCCACGTGCATTTTCTACTAAAAGAGTGTTTCATAACTGCTCAATCAAAAATATGTTTTATCTCTGTTAACTGAATTTACAGATCAGAAATAAGTTTCACAGAATGCATCTGGGTAGTTTTTATTTGAAGATATTCTTTTTCCCAATGTAGGCCTCTTAGCGCTTAGCATGTCCAATTGCAGTTTCTACAGAAAGAGTGTTTCAGAACGGCTCAATCAAAAGTAAGGTTCAACTCTGTTAGTTGAATGCACAGAACAGAAAGAATTTTCACAGAATGCTACTGTGTAGTTTATATTTGAATATATTCCTTTTTCCACTATACCCTCTTAGCGCTCCGAATGTCCACTTGCATTTTCTACAGAAAGAGTGTTCAGAACTGCGCAATCAAAAGTATGGTTTAACTCTGTTAGCTTAATGAACATATCAGAAATAAGTTTCACACAATGCTTCTGTGTAGTTTTTATTTGAAGATATTATTTTTCCCAATAGAGGCCTCTTAGCGCTCAGAATGTCCAATTGCTGTTTCTACAGAAAGAGTGTTTCAGAAAGGCTCAATCAAAAGTAAGGTTCAACTCTGTTAGTTGAATGCACAGAACAGAAAGAAGTTTCATACAATGCTTCTGTGTAGTTTATATTTGAACATATTCTTTTTTCCACTATTACCCACTTAGCGCTACGAATGTCCAGTTGCATTTTCTACAGACAGAGTGTTTCAAAACTGCTCAATCAAAAGTATGGTTTAACTCTGTTAGCTGAATGCTCAGATCAGAAAGAAGTTTCACAGAATGCTTCTGTGTAGTTTATATTTGAATATATTCCTTTTTCCACTACTACTCTCTTAGCGCTCCAAATGTCCAGTTGCATTTTCTACAGAAAGAGTGTTCAGATCTGCTCAATCAAAAGTATGGTTTAACTCTGTTAGCTGAATGCACAGATCAGAAAGAAGTTTCACAGAATGATTCTGTGTAGTTTATATTTGGAGACATTCCTTTTTCCACTATTACCCTCTTAGCGCTCCGAATCTCCACTTGCATTTTCTACAGAAAGTGTGTTTCAGAACGGCTCAATCAAAACTAAGGTTCAACTCTTTTAGTTGAACAAACAGAACAGAAAGAAGTTTCACACAATTCTTCTGTGTAGTTTTTATTGTAGACATTCTTTTTCCCAATATAGGCCTCTTAGCGCTCAGAATGTCCAATTGCAGTTTCTACAGAAAGAGTGTTTCAGAACGGCTCAATCAAAAGTAAGGTTCAACTCTGTTAGTTGAATGCACAGAACAGAAAGAAGTTTCATACAATGCTTCTGTGTAGTTTATATTTGAACATATTCTTTTTTCCACTATTACCCACTTAGCGCTACGAATGTCCAGTTGCATTTTCTACAGACAGAGTGTTTCAAAACTGCTCAATCAAAAGTATGGTTTAACTCTGTTAGCTGAATGCTCAGATCAGAAAGAAGTTTCACAGAATGCTTCTGTGTAGTTTATATTTGAATATATTCCTTTTTCCACTACTACGCTCTTAGCGCTCCAAATGTCCAGTTGCATTTTCTAGAGAAAGAGTGTTCAGATCTGCTCAATCAAAAGTATGGTTTAACTCTGTTAGCTGAATGCACAGATCAGAAAGAAGTTTCACCGAATGATTCTGTGTAGTTTATATTTGAAGACATTCCTTTTTCCACTATTACCCTCTTAGCGCTCCGAATCTCCACTTGCATTTTCTACAAAAAGAGTGTTTCATAACTGCTCAATCAAAAATATGTTTTATCTCTGTTAACTGAATTTACAGATCAGAAATAAGTTTCACAGAATGCATCTGTGTAGTTTTTATTTGAAGATATTCTTTTTCCCAATGTAGGCCTCTTAGCGCTTAGCATGTCCAATTGCAGTTTCTACAGAAAGAGTGTTTCAGAACGGCTCAATCAAAAGTAAGGTTCAACTCTGTTAGTTGAATGCACAGAACAGAAAGAATTTTCACAGAATGCTACTGTGTAGTTTATATTTGAATATATTCCTTTTTCCACTATTACCCTCTTAGCGCTCCGAATGTCCACTTGCATTTTCTACAGAAAGAGTGTTCAGAACTGCGCAATCAAAAGTATGGTTTAACTCTGTTAGCTTAATGAACATATCAGAAATAAGTTTCACACAATGCTTCTGTGTAGTTTTTATTTGAAGATATTATTTTTCCCAATAGAGTCCTCTTAGCGCTCAGAATGTCCAATTGCAGTTTCTACAGAAAGAGTGTTTCAGAAAGGCTCAATCAAAAGTAAGGTTCAACTCTGTTAGTTGAATGCGCAGAACAGAAAGAAGTTTCATACAATCCTTCTGTATAGTTTATATCTGAACATACTCATTTTTCCACTATTACCCACTTAGCGCTACGAATGTCCAGTTGCATTTTCTACAGACAGAGGGTTTCAAAACTGCTCAATCAAAAGTAAGGTTCAACTCTGTTAGTTGAATGCACAGAACAGAAAGAAGTTTCATACAATGCTTCTGTGTAGTTTATATTTGAACATATTCTTTTTTCCACTATTACCCACTTAGGGCTACGAATGTCCAGTTGCATTTTCTACAGACAGAGTGTTTCAAAACTGCTCAATCAAAAGTATGGTTTAACTCTGTTAGCTGAATGCACAGATCAGAAAGAAGTTTCACCGAATGATTCTGTGTAGTTTATATTTGAAGACATTCCTTTTTCCACTATTACCCTCTTAGCGCTCCGAATCTCCACTTGCATTTTCTACAAAAAGAGTGTTTCATAAATGCTCAGTCAAAAATATGTTTTATCTCTGTTAAATGAATTTACAGATCAGAAATAAGTTCCACAGAATGCATCTGTGTAGTTTTTATTTGAAGATATTCTTTTACCCAATGTAGGCCTCTTAGCGCTTAGCATGTCCAATTGCAGTTTCTACAGAAAGAGATTTTCAGAACGGCTCAATCAAAAGTAAGGTTCAAATCTGTTAGTTGAATGCACAGAACAGAAAGAATTTTCACAGAATGCTACTGTGTAGTTTATATTTGAATATATTCCTTTTTCCACTATTACCCTCTTAGCGCTCCGAATGTCCACTTGCATTTTCTACAGAAAGAGTGTTCAGAACTGCGCAATCAAAAGTATGGTTTAACTCTGTTAGCTTAATGAACATATCAGAAATAAGTTTCACACAATGCTTCTGTGTAGTTTTTATTTGAAGTTATTATTTTTCCCAATAGAGGCCTCTTAGCGCTCAGAATGTCCAATTGCCGTTTCTACAGAAAGAGTGTTTCAGAAAGGCTCAATCAAAAGTAAGGTTCAACTCTGTTAGTTGAATGCACAGAACAGAAAGAAGTTTCATACAATGCTTCTGTGTAGTTTATATTTAAACATATTCTTTTTTCCACTATTACCCACTTAGCGCTACGAATGTCCAGTTGCATTTTCTACAGACAGAGTGTTTCAAAACTGCTCAATCAAAAGTATGGTTTAACTCTGTTAGCTGAATGCTCAGATCAGAAAGAAGTTTCACAGAATGCTTCTGTGTAGTTTATATTTGAATATATTCCTTTTTCCACTACTACTCTCTTAGCGCTCCAAATGTCCAGTTGCATTTTCTACAGAAAGAGTGTTCAGATCTGCTCAATCAAATGTATGGTTTAACTCTGTTAGCTGAATGCACAGATCAGAAAGAAGTTTCACAGAATGATTCTGTGTAGTTTATATTTGGAGACATTCCTTTTTCCACTATTACCCTCTTAGCGCTCCGAATCTCCACTTGCATTTTCTACAGGAATAGTGTTTCAGAACGGCTCAATCAAAACTAAGGTTCAACTCTTTTAGTTGAACAAACAGAACAGAAAGAAGTTTCACACAATTCTTCTGTGTAGTTTTTATTTGTAGACATTCTTTTTCCCAATATAGGCCTCTTAGCGCTCAGAATGTCCAATTGCAGTTTCTACAGAAAGAGTGTTTCAGAACGGCTCAATCAAAAGTAAGGTTCAACTCTGTTAGTTGAATGCACAGAACAGAAAGAATTTTCACAGAATGCTACTGTGTAGTTTATATTTGAATATATTCCTTTTTCCACTATTACCCTCTTAGCGGTCCGAATGTCCACTTGCATTTTCTACAGAAAGAGTGTTCAGAACTGCGCAATCAAAAGTATGGTTTAACTCTGTTAGCTTAATGAACATATCAGAAATAAGTTTCACACAATGCTTCTGTGTAGTTTTTATTTGAAGATATTATTTTTCCCAATAGAGGCCTCTTAGCGCTCAGAATGTCCAATTGCAGTTTCTACAGAAAGAGTGTTTCAGAAAGGCTCAATCAAAAGTAAGGTTCAACTCTGTTAGTTGAATGCACAGAACAGAAAGAAGTTTCATACGATGCTTCTGTGTAGTTTATATTTGAACATATTCTTTTTTCCACTATTACCCACTTAGCGCTACGAATGTCCAGTTTCATTTTCTACAGACAGAGTGTTTCAAAACTGCTCAATCAAAAGTATTGTTTAACTCTGTTAGCTGAATGCACAGATCAGAAAGAAGTTTCACAGAATGATTCTGTGTAGTTCATATTTGGAGACATTCCTTTTTCCACTATTACCCCCTTAGCGCTCCGAATCTCCACTTGCAATTTCTACAGAAAGAGTGTTTCAGAACGGCTCAATCAAAACTAAGGTTCAACTCTTTTAGTTGAACAGACAGAACAGAAAGAAGTTTCACACAATTCTTCTGTGTAGTTTTTATTTGTAGACATTCTTTTTCCCAATATACGCCTCTTAGCGCTCAGAATGTCCAATTGCAGTTTCTACAGAAAGAGTGTTTCAGAACGGCTCAATCAAAAGTAAGGTTCAACTCTGTTAGTTGAATGCACAGAACAGAAAGAATTTTCATACAATGCTTCTGTGTAGTTTATATTTGAACATATTCTTTTTTCCACTATTACCCACTTAGCGCTACGAATGTCCAGTTGCATTTTCTACAGACAGAGTGTTTCAAAACTGCTCAATCAAAAGTATGGTTTAACTCTGTTAGCTGAATGCTCAGATCAGAAAGAAGTTTCACAGAATGCTTCTGTGTAGTTTATATTTGAATATATTCCTTTTTCCACTACTACGCTCTTAGCGCTCCAAATGTCCAGTTGCATTTTCAACAGAAAGAGTGTTCAGATCTGCTCAATCAAAAGTATGGTTTAACTCTGTTAGCTGAATGCACAGATCAGAAAGAAGTTTCACCGAATGATTCTGTGTAGTTTTTATTTGAAGACATTCCTTTTTCCACTATTACCCTCTTAGCGCTCCGAATCTCCACTTGCATTTTCTACAGAAAGTGTGTTTCAGATCGGCTCAATCAAAAATATATTTTATCTCTGTTAACTGAATTTACAGATCAGAAATAAGTTTCACAGAATGCATCTGTGTAGTTTTTATTTGAAGATATTCTTTTTCCCAATGTAGGCCTCTTAGCGCTTAGCATGTCCAATTGCAGTTTCTACAGAAAGAGTGTTTCAGAACGGCTCAATCAAAAGTAAGGTTCAACTCTGTTAGTTGAATGCACAGAACAGAAAGAATTTTCACAGAATGCTACTGTGTAGTTTATATTTGAATATATTCCTTTTTCCACTATTACCCTCTTAGCGCTCCGAATGTCCACTTGCATTTTCTACAGAAAGAGTGTTCAGAACTGCGCAATCTAAAGTATGGTTTAACTCTGTTAGCTTAATGAACATATCAGAAATAAGTTTCACACAATGCTTCTGTGTAGTTTTTATTTGAAGATATTATTTTTCCCAATAGAGGCCTCTTAGCGCTCAGAATGTCCAATTGCAGTTTCTACAGAAAGAGTGTTTCAGAAAGGCTCAATCAAAAGTAAGGTTCAACTCTGTTAGTTGAATGCACAGAACAGAAAGAAGTTTCATACAATGCTTCTGTGTAGTTTATATTTGAACATATTCTTTTTTCCACTATTACCCACTTAGCGCTACGAATGTCCAGTTGCATTTTCTACAGAGTGTTTCAAAACTGCTCAATCAAAAGTATGGTTTAACTCTGTTAGCTGAATGCTCAGATCAGAAAGAAGTTTCACAGAATGCTTCTGTGTAGTTTATATTTGAATATATTCCTTTTTCCACTACTACTCTCTTAGCGCTCCAAATGTCCAGTTGCATTTTCTACAGAAAGAGTGTTCAGATCTGCTCAATCAAAAGTATGGTTTAACTCTGTTAGCTGAATGCACAGATCAGAAAGAAGTTTCACAGAATGATTCTGTGTAGTTTATATTTGGAGACATTCCTTTTTCCACTATTACCCCCTTAGCGCTCCGAATCTCCACTTGCATTTTCTACAGAAAGACTGTTACAGAACGGCTCAATCAAAACTAAGGTTCAACACTTTTAGTTGAACAAACAGAACAGAAAGAAGTTTCACACAATTCTTCTGTGTAGTTTTTATTTGTAGACATTCTTTTTCCCAATATAGGCCTCTTAGCGCTCAGAATGTCCAATTGCAGTTTCTACAGAAAGTGTGTTTCAGAACGGCTCAATCAAAAGTAAGGTTCAATTCTGTTAGTTGAATGCACAGAACAGAAAGAAGTTTCATACAATGCTTCTGTGTAGTTTATATTTGAACATATTCTTTTTTCCACTATTACCCACTTAGCGCTACGAATGTCCAGTTGCATTTTCTACAGACAGAGTGTTTCAAAACTGCTCAATCAAAAGTATGGTTTAACTCTGTTAGCTGAATGCTCAGATCAGAAAGAATTTCACAGAATGCTTCTTTGTAGTTTATATTGGAATATATTCCTTTTTCCACTACTACGCTCTTAGCGCTCCAATTGTCCAGTTGCATTTTCAACAGAAAGAGTGTTCAGATCTGCTCATTCAAAAGTATGGTTTAACTCTGTTAGCTGAATGCACAGATCAGAAAGAAGTTTCACCGAATGATTCTGTGTAGTTTATATTTGAAGACATTCCTTTTTCCACTATTACCCTCTTAGCGCTCCGAATCTCCACTTGCATTTTCTACAGAAAGAGTGTTTCAGAACGGCTCAATCAAAACTAAGGTTCAACTCTTTTAGTTGAACAAACAGAACAGAAAGAAGTTTCACACAATTCTTCTGTGTAGTTTTTCTTTGTAGACATTCTTTTTCCCAATATAGGCCTCTTAGCGCTCAGAATGTCCAATTGCAGTTTCTACAGAAAGAGTGTTTCAGAACGGCTCAATCAAAAGTAAGGTTCAACTCTGTTAGTTGAATGCACAGAACAGAAAGAATTTTCACAGAATGCTACTGTGTAGTTTATATTTGAATATATTCCTTTTTCCACTATTACCCTCTTAGCGCTCCGAATGTCCACTTGCATTTTCTACAGAAAGAGTGTTCAGAACTGCGCAATCAAAAGTATGGTTTAACTCTGTTAGCTTAATGAACATATCAGAAATAAGTTTCACACAATGCTTCTGTGTAGTTTTTATTTGAAGATATTATTTTTCCCAATAGAGGCCTCTTAGCGCTCAGAATGTCCAATTGCAGTTTCTACAGAAAGAGTGTTTCAGAAAGGCTCAATCAAATGTAAGGTTCAACTCTGTTAGTTGAATGCACAGAACAGAAAGAAGTTTCATACGATGCTTCTGTGTAGTTTATATTTGAACATATTCTTTTTTCCACTATTACCCACTTAGCGCTACGAATGTCCAGTTTCATTTTCTACAGACAGAGTGTTTCAAAACTGCTCAATCAAAAGTATTGTTTAACTCTGTTAGCTGAATGCACAGATCAGAAAGAAGTTTCACAGAATGATTCTGTGTAGTTCATATTTGGAGACATTCCTTTTTCCACTATTACCCTCTTAGCGCTCCGAATCTCCACTTGCATTTTCTACAAAAAGAGTGTTTCATAAATGCTCAGTCAAAAATATGTTTTATCTCTGTTAAATGAATTTACAGATCAGAAATAAGTTCCACAGAATGCATCTGTGTAGTTTTTATTTGAAGATATTCTTTTACCCAATGTAGGCCTCTTAGCGCTTAGCATGTCCAATTGCAGTTTCTACAGAAAGAGATTTTCAGAACGGCTCAATCAAAAGTAAGGTTCAAATCTGTTAGTTGAATGCACAGAACAGAAAGAATTTTCACAGAATGCTACTGTGTAGTTTATATTTGAATATATTCCTTTTTCCACTATTACCCTCTTAGCGCTCCGAATGTCCACTTGCATTTTCTACAGAAAGAGTGTTCAGAACTGCGCAATCAAAAGTATGGTTTAACTCTGTTAGCTTAATGAACATATCAGAAATAAGTTTCACACAATTCTTCTGTGTAGTTTTTATTTGAAGTTATTATTTTTCCCAATAGAGGCCTCTTAGCGCTCAGAATGTCCAATTGCCGTTTCTACAGAAAGAGTGTTTCAGAAAGGCTCAATCAAAAGTAAGGTTCAACTCTGTTAGTTGAATGCACAGAACAGAAAGATGTTTCATACAATGCTTCTGTGTAGTTTATATTTAAACATATTCTTTTTTCCACTATTACCCACTTAGCGCTACGAATGTCCAGTTGCATTTTCTACAGACAGAGTGTTTCAAGACTGCTCAATCAAAAGTATGGTTTAACTCTGTTAGCTGAATGCTCAGATCAGAAAGAAGTTTCACAGAATGCTTCTGTGTAGTTTATATTTGAATATATTCCTTTTTCCACTACTACTCTCTTAGCGCTCCAAATGTCCAGTTGCATTTTCTACAGAAAGAGTGTTCAGATCTGCTCAATCAAAAGTATGGTTTAACTCTGTTAGCTGAATGCACAGATCAGAAAGAAGTTTCACAGAATGATTCTGTGTAGTTTATATTTGGAGACATTCCTTTTTCCACTATTACCCTCTTAGCGCTCCGAATCTCCACTTGCATTTTCTACAGAAAGAGTGTTTCAGAACGGCTCAATCAAAACTAAGGTTCAACTCTTTTAGTTGAACAAACAGAACAGAAAGAAGTTTCACACAATTCTTCTGTGTAGTTTTTCTTTGTAGACATTCTTTTTCCCAATATAGGCCTCTTAGCGCTCAGAATGTCCAATTGCAGTTTCTACAGAAAGAGTGTTTCAGAACGGCTCAATCAAAAGTAAGGTTCAACTCTGTTAGTTGAATGCACAGAACAGAAAGAATTTTCACAGAATGCTACTGTGTAGTTTATATTTGAATATATTCCTTTTTCCACTATTACCCTCTTAGCGCTCCGAATGTCCACTTGCATTTTCTACAGAAAGAGTGTTCAGAACTGCGCAATCAAAAGTATGGTTTAACTCTGTTAGCTTAATGAACATATCAGAAATAAGTTTCACACAATGCTTCTGTGTAGTTTTTATTTGAAGATATTATTTTTCCCAATAGAGGCCTCTTAGCGCTCAGAATGTCCAATTGCAGTTTCTACAGAAAGAGTGTTTCAGAAAGGCTCAATCAAATGTAAGGTTCAACTCTGTTAGTTGAATGCACAGAACAGAAAGAAGTTTCATACGATGCTTCTGTGTAGTTTATATTTGAACATATTCTTTTTTCCACTATTACCCACTTAGCGCTACGAATGTCCAGTTTCATTTTCTACAGACAGAGTGTTTCAAAACTGCTCAATCAAAAGTATTGTTTAACTCTGTTAGCTGAATGCACAGATCAGAAAGAAGTTTCACAGAATGATTCTGTGTAGTTCATATTTGGAGACATTCCTTTTTCCACTATTACCCCCTTAGCGCTCCGAATCTCCACTTGCATTTTCTACAGAAAGAGTGTTTTAGAACGGCTCAATCAAAACTAAGGTTCAACTCTTTTAGTTGAACAGACAGAACAGAAAGAAGTTTCACACAATTCTTCTGTGTAGTTTTTATTTGTAGACATTCTTTTTCCCAATATACGCCTCTTAGCGCTCAGAATGTCCAATTGCAGTTTCTACAGAAAGAGTGTTTCAGAAAGGCTCAATCAAAAGTAAGGTTCAACTCTGTTAGTTGAATGCACAGAACAGAAAGAATTTTCATACAATGCTTCTGTGTAGTTTATATTTGAACATATTCTTTTTTCCACTATTACCCACTTAGCGCTACGAATGTCCAGTTGCATTTTCTACAGAGTGTTTCAAAACTGCTCAATCAAAAGTATGGTTTAACTCTGTTAGCTGAATGCTCAGATCAGAAAGAAGTTTCACAGAATGCTTCTGTGTAGTTTATATTTGAATATATTCCTTTTTCCACTACTACTCTCTTAGCGCTCCAAATGTCCAGTTGCATTTTCTACAGAAAGAGTGTTCAGATCTGCTCAATCAAAAGTATGGTTTAACTCTGTTAGCTGAATGCACAGATCAGAAAGAAGTTTCACAGAATGATTCTGTGTAGTTTATATTTGGAGACATTCCTTTTTCCACTATTACCCCCTTAGCGCTCCGAATCTCCACTTGCATTTTCTACAGAAAGACTGTTACAGAACGGCTCAATCAAAACTAAGGTTCAACACTTTTAGTTGAACAAACAGAACAGAAAGAAGTTTCACACAATTCTTCTGTGTAGTTTTTATTTGTAGACATTCTTTTTCCCAATATAGGCCTCTTAGCGCTCAGAATGTCCAATTGCAGTTTCTACAGAAAGTGTGTTTCAGAACGGCTCAATCAAAAGTAAGGTTCAATTCTGTTAGTTGAATGCACAGAACAGAAAGAAGTTTCATACAATGCTTCTGTGTAGTTTATATTTGAACATATTCTTTTTTCCACTATTACCCACTTAGCGCTACGAATGTCCAGTTGCATTTTCTACAGACAGAGTGTTTCAAAACTGCTCAATCAAAAGTATGGTTTAACTCTGTTAGCTGAATGCTCAGATCAGAAAGAATTTCACAGAATGCTTCTGTGTAGTTTATATTGGAATATATTCCTTTTTCCACTACTACGCTCTTAGCGCTCCAATTGTCCAGTTGCATTTTCAACAGAAAGTGTGTTCAGATCTGCTCATTCAAAAGTAT
Source organism: Symphalangus syndactylus (assembly GCF_028878055.3). Classification (NCBI taxonomy): domain Eukaryota; kingdom Metazoa; phylum Chordata; class Mammalia; order Primates; family Hylobatidae; genus Symphalangus; species Symphalangus syndactylus. The sequence continues at coordinate 77,875,296 of NC_072445.2, read as the reverse complement.
GGTTTAACTCTGTTAGCTGAATGCACAGATCAGAAAGAAGTTTCACCAAATGATTCTGTGTAGTTTATATTTGAAGACATTCCTTTTTCCACTATTACCCTCTTAGCGCTCCGAATCTCCACTTGCATTTTCTACAAAAAGAGTGTTTCATAAATGCTCAATCAAAAATATGTTTTATCTCTGTTAAATGAATTTACAGATCAGAAATAAGTTCCACAGAATGCATCTGTGTAGTTTTTATTTGAAGATATTCTTTTACCCAATGTAGGCCTCTTAGCGCTTAGCATGTCCAATTGCAGTTTCTGCAGAAAGAGTGTTTCAGAACGGCTCAATCAAAAGTAAGGTTCAACTCTGTTAGTTGAATGCACAGAACAGAAAGTATTTTCACAGAATGCTACTGTGTAGTTTATATTTGAATATATTCCTTTTTCCACTATAACCCTCTTAGCGCTCCGAATGTCCACTTGCATTTTCTACAGAAAGAGTGTTCAGAACTGCGCAATCAAAAGTATGGTTTAACTCTGTTAGCTTAATGAACATATCAGAAATAAGTTTCACGCAATGCTTCTGAGTAGTTTTTATTTGAAGATATTATTTTTCCCAATAGAGGCCTCTTAGCGCTCAGAATGTCCAATTGCAGTTTCTACAGAAAGAGTGTTTCAGAAAGGCTCAATCAAAAGTAAGGTTCAACTCTGTTAGTTGAATGCACAGAACAGAAAGAAGTGTCATACAATGCTTCTGTGTAGTTTATATTTGAACATATTCTTTTTTCCACTATTACCCACTTAGGGCTACGAATGTCCAGTTGCATTTTCTACAGACAGAGTGTTTCAAAACTGCTCAATCAAAAGTATGGTTTAACTCTGTTAGCTGAATGCACAGATCAGAAAGAAGTTTCACCGAATGATTCTGTGTAGTTTATATTTGAAGACATTCCTTTTTCCACTATTACCCTCTTAGCGCTCCGAATCTCCACTTGCATTTTCTACAAAAAGAGTGTTTCATAAATGCTCAGTCAAAAATATGTTTTATCTCTGTTAAATGAATTTACAGATCAGAAATAAGTTCCACAGAATGCATCTGTGTAGTTTTTATTTGAAGATATTCTTTTACCCAATGTAGGCCTCTTAGCGCTTAGCATGTCCAATTGCAGTTTCTACAGAAAGAGATTTTCAGAACGGCTCAATCAAAAGTAAGGTTCAAATCTGTTAGTTGAATGCACAGAACAGAAAGAATTTTCACAGAATGCTACTGTGTAGTTTATATTTGAATATATTCCTTTTTCCACTATTACCCTCTTAGCGCTCCGAATGTCCACTTGCATTTTCTACAGAAAGAGTGTTCAGAACTGCGCAATCAAAAGTATGGTTTAACTCTGTTAGCTTAATGAACATATCAGAAATAAGTTTCACACAATTCTTCTGTGTAGTTTTTATTTGAAGTTATTATTTTTCCCAATAGAGGCCTCTTAGCGCTCAGAATGTCCAATTGCCGTTTCTACAGAAAGAGTGTTTCAGAAAGGCTCAATCAAAAGTAAGGTTCAACTCTGTTAGTTGAATGCACAGAACAGAAAGATGTTTCATACAATGCTTCTGTGTAGTTTATATTTAAACATATTCTTTTTTCCACTATTACCCACTTAGCGCTACGAATGTCCAGTTGCATTTTCTACAGACAGAGTGTTTCAAGACTGCTCAATCAAAAGTATGGTTTAACTCTGTTAGCTGAATGCTCAGATCAGAAAGAAGTTTCACAGAATGCTTCTGTGTAGTTTATATTTGAATATATTCCTTTTTCCACTACTACTCTCTTAGCGCTCCAAATGTCCAGTTGCATTTTCTACAGAAAGAGTGTTCAGATCTGCTCAATCAAAAGTATGGTTTAACTCTGTTAGCTGAATGCACAGATCAGAAAGAAGTTTCACAGAATGATTCTGTGTAGTTTATATTTGGAGACATTCCTTTTTCCACTATTACCCTCTTAGCGCTCCGAATCTCCACTTGCATTTTCTACAGAAAGAGTGTTTCAGAACGGCTCAATCAAAACTAAGGTTCAACTCTTTTAGTTGAACAAACAGAACAGAAAGAAGTTTCACACAATTCTTCTGTGTAGTTTTTCTTTGTAGACATTCTTTTTCCCAATATAGGCCTCTTAGCGCTCAGAATGTCCAATTGCAGTTTCTACAGAAAGAGTGTTTCAGAACGGCTCAATCAAAAGTAAGGTTCAACTCTGTTAGTTGAATGCACAGAACAGAAAGAATTTTCACAGAATGCTACTGTGTAGTTTATATTTGAATATATTCCTTTTTCCACTATTACCCTCTTAGCGCTCCGAATGTCCACTTGCATTTTCTACAGAAAGAGTGTTCAGAACTGCGCAATCAAAAGTATGGTTTAACTCTGTTAGCTTAATGAACATATCAGAAATAAGTTTCACACAATGCTTCTGTGTAGTTTTTATTTGAAGATATTATTTTTCCCAATAGAGGCCTCTTAGCGCTCAGAATGTCCAATTGCAGTTTCTACAGAAAGAGTGTTTCAGAAAGGCTCAATCAAAAGTAAGGTTCAACTCTGTTAGTTGAATGCACAGAACAGAAAGATGTTTCATACGATGCTTCTGTGTAGTTTATATTTGAACATATTCTTTTTTCCACTATTACCCACTTAGCGCTACGAATGTCCAGTTTCATTTTCTACAGACAGAGTGTTTCAAAACTGCTCAATCAAAAGTATTGTTTAACTCTGTTAGCTGAATGCACAGATCAGAAAGAAGTTTCACAGAATGATTCTGTGTAGTTCATATTTGGAGACATTCCTTTTTCCACTATTACCCCCTTAGCGCTCCGAATCTCCACTTGCATTTTCTACAGAAAGAGTGTTTCAGAACGGCTCAATCAAAACTAAGGTTCAACTCTTTTAGTTGAACAGACAGAACAGAAAGAAGTTTCACACAATTCTTCTGTGTAGTTTTTATTTGTAGACATTCTTTTTCCCAATATACGCCTCTTAGCGCTCAGAATGTCCAATTGCAGTTTCTACAGAAAGAGTGTTTCAGAAAGGCTCAATCAAAAGTAAGGTTCAACTCTGTTAGTTGAATGCACAGAACAGAAAGAATTTTCATACAATGCTTCTGTGTAGTTTATATTTGAACATATTCTTTTTTCCACTATTACCCACTTAGCGCTACGAATGTCCAGTTGCATTTACTACAGACAGAGTGTTTCAAAACTGCTCAATCAAAAGTATGGTTTAACTCTGTTAGCTGAATGCTCAGATTAGAAAGAAGTTTCACAGAATGCTTCTGTGTAGTTTATATTTGAATATATTCCTTTTTCCACTACTACGCTCTTAGCGCTCCAAATGTCCAGTTGCATTTTCAACAGAAAGAGTGTTCAGATCTGCTCAATCAAAAGTATGGTTTAACTCTGTTAGCTGAATGCACAGATCAGAAAGAAGTTTCACCGAATGATTCTGTGTAGTTTTTATTTGAAGACATTACTTTTTCCACTATTACCCTCTTAGCGCTCCGAATCTCCACTTGCATTTTCTACAGAAAGTGTGTTTCAGAACGGCTCAATCAAAAATATGTTTTATCTCTGTTAACTGAATTTACAGATCAGAAATAAGTTTCACAGAATGCATCTGTGTAGTTTTTATTTGAAGATATTCTTTTTCCCAATGTAGGCCTCTTAGCGCTTAGCATGTCCAATTGCAGTTTCTACAGAAAGAGTGTTTCAGAACGGCTCAATCAAAAGTAAGGTTCAACTCTGTTAGTTGAATGCACAGAACAGAAAGAATTTTCACAGAATGCTACTGTGTAGTTTATATTTGAATATATTCCTTTTTCCACTATTACCCTCTTAGCGCTCCGAATGTCCACTTGCATTTTCTACAGAAAGAGTGTTCAGAACTGCGCAATCTAAAGTATGGTTTAACTCTGTTAGCTTAATGAACATATCAGAAATAAGTTTCACACAATGCTTCTGTGTAGTTTTTATTTGAAGATATTATTTTTCCCAATAGAGGCCTCTTAGCGCTCAGAATTTCCAATTGCAGTTTCTACAGAAAGAGTGTTTCAGAAAGGCTCAATCAAAAGTAAGGTTCAACTCTGTTAGTTGAATGCACAGAACAGAAAGAAGTTTCATACAATGCTTCTGTGTAGTTTATATTTGAACATATTCTTTTTTCCACTATTACCCACTTAGCGCTACGAATGTCCAGTTGCATTTTCTACAGACAGAGTGTTTCAAAACTGCTCAATCAAAAGTATGGTTTAACTCTGTTAGCTGAATGCTCAGATCAGAAAGAAGTTTCACAGAATGCTTCTGTGTAGTTTATATTTGAATATATTCCTTTTTCCACTACTACTCTCTTAGCGCTCCAAATGTCCAGTTGCATTTTCTACAGAAAGAGTGTTCAGATCTGCTCAATCAAAAGTATGGTTTAACTCTGTTAGCTGAATGCACAGATCAGAAAGAAGTTTCACAGAATGATTCTGTGTAGTTTATATTTGGAGACATTCCTTTTTCCACTATTACCCCCTTAGCGCTCCGAATCTCCACTTGCATTTTCTACAGAAAGACTGTTACAGAACGGCTCAATCAAAACTAAGGTTCAACACTTTTAGTTGAACAAACAGAACAGAAAGAAGTTTCACACAATTTTTCTGTGTAGTTTTTATTTGTAGACATTCTTTTTCCCAATATAGGCCTCTTAGCGCTCAGAATGTCCAATTGCAGTTTCTACAGAAAGTGTGTTTCAGAACGGCTCAATCAAAAGTAAGGTTCAATTCTGTTAGTTGAATGCACAGAACAGAAAGAAGTTTCATACAATGCTTCTGTGTAGTTTATATTTGAACATATTCTTTTTTCCACTATTACCCACTTAGCGCTACGAATGTCCAGTTGCATTTTCTACAGACAGAGTGTTTCAAAACTGCTCAATCAAAAGTATGGTTTAACTCTGTTAGCTGAATGCTCAGATCAGAAAGAATTTCACAGAATGCTTCTGTGTAGTTTATATTGGAATATATTCCTTTTTCCACTACTACGCTCTTAGCGCTCCAATTGTCCAGTTGCATTTTCAACAGAAAGAGTGTTCAAATCTGCTCAATCAAAAGTATGGTTTAACTCTGTTAGCTGAATGCACAGATCAGAAAGAAGTTTCACCGAATGATTCTGTGTAGTTTATATTTGAAGACATTCCTTTTTCCACTATTACCCTCTTAGCGCTCCGAAACTCCACTTGCATTTTCTACAAAAAGAGTGTTTCATAAATTCTCAATCAAAAATATGTTTTATCTCTGTTAAATGAATTTACAGATCAGAAATAAGTTCCACAGAATGCATCTGTGTAGTTTTTATTTGAAGATATTCTTTTACCCAATGTAGGCCTCTTAGCGCTTAGCATGTCCAATTGCAGTTTCTACAGAAAGAGAGTTTCAGAACGGCTCAATCAAAAGTAAGGTTCAAATCTGTTAGTTGAATGCACAGAACAGAAAGAATTTTCACAGAATGCTACTGTGTAGTTTATATTTGAATATATTCCTTTTTCCAATATTACCCTCTTAGCGCTCCGAATGTCCACTTGCATTTTCTACAGAAAGAGTGTTCAGAACTGCGCAATCAAAAGTATGGTTTAACTCTGTTAGCTTAATGAACATATCAGAAATAAGTTTCACACAATGCTTCTGTGTAGTTTTTATTTGAAGATATTATTTTTCCCAATAGAGGCCTCTTAGCGCTCAGAATGTCCAATTGCAGTTTCTACAGAAAGAGTGTTTCAGAAAGGCTCAATCAAAAGTAAGGTTCAACTCTGTTAGTTGAATGCACAGAAGAGAAAGAAGTTTCATACAATGCTTCTGTGTAGTTTATATTTGAACATATTCTTTTTTCCACTATTACCCACTTAGCGCTACGAATGTCCAGTTGCATTTTCTACAGACAGAGTGTTTCAAAACTGCTCAATCAAAAGTATGGTTTAACTCTGTTAGCTGAATGCTCAGATCAGAAAAAGTTTCACAGAATGCTTCTGTGTAGTTTATATTTGAATATATTCCTTTTTCCACTACTACTCTCTTAGCGCTCCAAATGTCCAGTTGCATTTTCTACAGAAAGAGTGTTCAGATCTGCTCAATCAAAAGTATGGTTTAACTCTGTTAGCTGAATGCACAGATCAGAAAGATGTTTCACAGAATGATTCTGTGTAGTTCATATTTGGAGACATTCCTTTTTCCACTATTACCCCCTTAGCGCTCCGAATATCCACTTGCATTTTCTACAGAAAGAGTGTTTCAGAGCGGCTCAATCAAAACTAAGGTTCAACTCTTTTAGTTGAACAAACAGAACAGAAAGAAGTTTCACAAAATTCTTCTGTGTAGTTTTTATTTGTAGACATTCTTTTTCCCAATATAGGCCTCTTAGCGCTCAGAATGTCCAATTGCAGTTTCTACAGAAAGAGTGTTTCAGAACGGCTCAATCAAAAGTAAGGTTCAACTCTGTTAGTTGAATGCACAGAACAGAAAGAAGTTTCATACAATGCTTCTGTGTAGTTTATATTTGAACATATTCTTTTTTCCACTATTACCCACTTAGCGCTACGAATGTCCAGTTGCATTTTCTACAGACAGAGTGTTTCAAAACTGCTCAATCAAAAGTATGGTTTAACTCTGTTAGCTGAATGCTCAGATCAGAAAGAAGTTTCACAGAATGCTTCTGTGTAGTTTATATTTGAATATATTACTTTTTCCACTACTACGCTCTTAGCGCTCCAAATTTCCAGTTGCATTTTCAACAGAAAGAGTGTTCAGATCTGCTCAATCAAAATTATGGTTTAACTCTGTTAGCTGAATGCACAGATCAGAAAGAAGTTTCACCGAATGATTCTGTGTAGTTTATATTTGAAGACATTCCTTTTTCCACTATTAACCTCTTAGCGCTCCGAATCTCCACTTGCATTTTCTACAAAAAGAGTGTTTCATAACTGCTCAATCAAAAATATGTTTTATCTCTGTTAACTGAATTTACAGATCAGAAATAAGTTTCACAGAATGCATCTGTGTAGTTTTTATTTGAAGATATTCTTTTTCCCAATGTAGGCCTCTTAGAGCTTAGCATGTCCAATTGCAGTTTCTACAGAAAGAGTGTTTCAGAACGGCTCAATCAAAAGTAAGGTTCAACTCTGTTAGTTGAATGCACAGAACAGAAAGAATTTTCACAGAATGCTACTGTGTAGTTTATATTTGAATATATTCCTTTTTCCACTATTACCCTCTTAGCGCTCCGAATGTCCACTTGCATTTTCTACAGAAAGAGTGTTCAGAACTGCGCAATCAAAAGTATGGTTTAACTCTGTTAGCTTAATGAACATATCAGAAATAAGTTTCACACAATGCTTCTGTGTAGTTTTTATTTGAAGATATTATTTTTCCCAATAGAGGCCTCTTCGCGCTCAGAATGTCCAATTGCAGTTTCTACAGAAAGAGTGTTTCAGAAAGGCTCAATCAAATTAAGGTTCAACTCTGTTAGTTGAATGCACAGAACAGAAAGAAATTTCATACAATGTTTCTGTGTAGTTTATATTTGAACATATACTTTTTTCCACTATTACCCACTTAGCGCTACGAATGTCCAGTTGCATTTTCTACAGACAGAGTGTTTCAAAACTGCTCAATCAAAAGTATGGTTTAACTCTGTTAGCTGAATGCTCAGATCAGAAAGAAGTTTCACAGAATGCTTCTGTGTAGTTTATATTTGCATATATTCCTTTTTCCACTACTACTCTCTTAGCGCTCCAAATGTCCAGTTGCATTTTCTACAGAAAGAGTGTTCAGATCTGCTCAATCAAAAGTATGGTTTAACTCTGTTAGCTGAATGCACAGATCAGAAAGAAGTTTCACCGAATGATTCTGTGTAGTTCATATTTGGAGACATTCCTTTTTCCACTATTACCCCCTTAGCGCTCCGAATCTCCACTTGCATTTTCTACAGAAAGAGTGTTTCAGAACGGCTCAATCAAAACTAAGGTTCAACTCTTTTAGTTGAACAAACAGAACAGAAAGAAGTTTCACACAATTCTTCTGTGTAGTTTTTATTTGTAGACAATCTTTTTCCCAATATAGGCCTCTTAGCGCTCAGAATGTCCAATTGCAGTTTCTACAGAAAGTGTGTTTCAGAACGGCTCAATCAAAAGTAAGGTTCAACTCTGTTAGTTGAATGCACAGAACAGAAAGAAGTTTCATACAATGCTTCTGTGTAGTTTATATTTGAACATATTCTTTTTTCCACTATTACCCACTTAGCGCTACGAATGTCCAGTTGCATTTTCTACAGACAGAGTGTTTCAAAACTGCTCAATCAAAAGTATGGTTTAACTCTGTTAGCTGAATGCTCAGATCAGAAAGAAGTTTCACAGAATGCTTCTGTGTAGTTTATATTTGAATATATTCCTTTTTCCACTACTACGCTCTTAGCGCTCCAAATGTCCAGTTGCATTTTCAACAGAAAGAGTGTTCAGATCTGCTCAATCAAAAGTATGGTTTAACTCTGTTAGCTGAATGCACAGATCAGAAAGAAGTTTCACCGAATGATTCTGTGTAGTTTATATTTGAAGACATTCCTTTTTCCACTATTACCCTCTTAGCGCTCCGAATCTCCACTTGCATTTTCTACAAAAAGAGTGTTTCATAAATTCTCAATCAAAAATATGTTTTATCTCTGTTAAATGAATTTACAGATCAGAAATAAGTTCCACAGAATGCATCTGTGTAGTTTTTATTTGAAGATATTCTTTTACCCAATGTAGGCCTCTTAGCGCTTAGCATGTCCAATTGCAGTTTCTACAGAAAGAGAGTTTCAGAACGGCTCAATCAAAAGTAAGGTTCAAATCTGTTAGTTGAATGCACAGAATAGAAAGAATTTTCACAGAATGCTACTGTGTAGTTTATATTTGAATATATTCCTTTTTCCAATATTACCCTCTTAGCGCTCCGAATGTCCACTTGCATTTTCTACAGAAAGAGTGTTCAGAACTGCGCAATCAAAAGTATGGTTTAACTCTGTTAGCTTAATGAACATATCAGAAATAAGTTTCACACAATGCTTCTGTGTAGTTTTTATTTGAAGATATTATTTTTCCCAATAGAGGCCTCTTAGCGCTCAGAATGTCCAATTGCAGTTTCTACAGAAAGAGTGTTTCAGAAAGGCTCAATCAAAAGTAAGGTTCAACTCTGTTAGTTGAATGCACAGAAGAGAAAGAAGTTTCATACAATGCTTCTGTGTAGTTTATATTTGAACATATTCTTTTTTCCACTATTACCCACTTAGCGCTACGAATGTCCAGTTGCATTTTCTACAGACAGAGTGTTTCAAAACTGCTCAATCAAAAGTATGGTTTAACTCTGTTAGCTGAATGCTCAGATCAGAAAGAAGTTTCACAGAATGCTTCTGTGTAGTTTATATTTGAATATATTCCTTTTTCCACTACTACTCTCTTAGCGCTCCAAATGTCCAGTTGCATTTTCTACAGAAAGAGTGTTCAGATCTGCTCAATCAAAAGTATGGTTTAACTCTGTTAGCTGAATGCACAGATCAGAAAGATGTTTCACAGAATGATTCTGTGTAGTTCATATTTGGAGACATTCCTTTTTCCACTATTACCTCCTTAGCGCTCCGAATATCCACTTGCATTTTCTACAGAAAGAGTGTTTCAGAACGGCTCAATCAAAACTAAGGTTCAACTCTTTTAGTTGAACAAACAGAACAGAAAGAAGTTTCACACAATTCTTCTGTGTAGTTTTTATTTGTAGACATTCTTTTTCCCAATATAGGCCTCTTAGCGCTCAGAATGTCCAATTGCAGTTTCTACAGAAAGAGTGTTTCAGAACGGCTCAATCAAAAGTAAGGTTCAACTCTGTTAGTTGAATGCACAGAACAGAAAGTAGTTTCATACAATGCTTCTGTGTAGTTTATATTTGAACATATTCTTTTTTCCACTATTACCCACTTAGCGCTACGAATGTCCAGTTGCATTTTCTACAGACAGAGTGTTTCAAAACTGCTCAATCAAAAGTATGGTTTAACTCTGTTAGCTGAATGCTCATATCAGAAAGAAGTTTCACAGAATGCTTCTGTGTAGTTTATATTTGAATATATTCCTTTTTCCACTACTACGCTCTTAGCGCTCCAAATGTCCAGTTGCATTTTCAACAGAAAGAGTGTTCAGATCTGCTCAATCAAAAGTATGATTTAACTCTGTTAGCTGAATGCACAGATCAGAAAGAAGTTTCACCGAATGATTCTGTGTAGTTTATATTTGAAGACATTCCTTTTTTCACTATTACCCTCTTAGCGCTCCGAATCTCCACTTGCATTTTCTACAAAAAGAGTGTTTCATAACTGCTCAATCAAAAATATGTTTTATCTCTGTTAACTGAATTTACAGATCAGAAATAAGTTTCACAGAATGCATCTGTGTAGTTTTTATTTGAAGATATTCTTTTTCCCAATGTAGGCCTCTTAGCGCTTAGCATGTCCAATTGCACTTTCTACAGAAAGAGTGTTTCAGAACGGCTCAATCAAAAGTAAGGTTCAACTCTGTTAGTTGAATGCACAGAACAGAAAGTATTTTCACAGAATGCTACTGTGTAGTTTATATTTGAATATATTCCTTTTTCCACTATTACCCTCTTAGCGCTCCGAATGTCCACTTGCATTTTCTACAGAAAGAGTGTTCAGAACTGCGCAATCAAAAGTATGGTTTAACTCTGTTAGCTTAATGAACATATCAGAAATAAGTTTCACACAATGCTTCTGTGTAGTTTTTATTTGAAGATATTATTTTTCCCAATAGAGGCCTCTTAGCGCTCAGAATGTCCAATTGCAGTTTCTACAGAAAGAGTGTTTCAGAAAGGCTCAATCAAAAGTAAGGTTCAACTCTGTTAGTTGAATGCACAGAACAGAAAGAAGTTTCATACAATGCTTCTGTGTAGTTTATATTTGAACATATTATTTTTTCCACTATTACCCACTTAGCGCTACGAATGTCCATTTGCATTTTCTACAGACAGAGTGTTTCAAAACTGCTCAATCAAAAGTATGGTTTAACTCTGTTAGCTGAATGCTCAGATCAGAAAGAAGTTTCACAGAATGCTTCTGTGTAGTTTATATTTGAATATATTCCTTTTTCCACTACTACTCTCTTAGCGCTCCAAATGTCCAGTTGCATTTTCTACAGAAAGTGTGTTGAGATCTGCTCAATCAAAAGTATGGTTTAACTCTGTTAGCTGAATGCACAGATCAGAAAGAAGTTTCACAGAATGATTCTGTGTAGTTTATATTTGGAGACATTCCTTTTTCCACTATTACCCTCTTAGCGCTCCGAATCTCCACTTGCATTTTCTACAGAAAGACTGTTACAGAACGGCTCAATCAAAACTAAGGTTCAACTCTTTTAGTTGAACAAACAGAACAGAAAGAAGTTTCACACAATTCTTCTGTGTAGTTTTTATTTGTAGACAATCTTTTTCCCAATATAGGCCTCTTAGCGCTCAGAATGTCCAATTGCAGTTTCTACAGAAAGTGTGTTTCAGAACGGCTCAATCAAAAGTAAGGTTCAACTCTGTTAGTTGAATGCACAGAACAGAAAGAAGTTTCATACAATGCTTCTGTGTAGTTTATATTTGAACATATTCTTTTTTCCACTATTACCCACTTAGCGCTACGAATGTCCAGTTGCATTTTCTACAGACAGAGTGTTTCAAAACTGCTCAATCAAAAGTATGGTTTAACTCTGTTAGCTGAATGCTCAGATCAGAAAGAAGTTTCACAGAATGCTTCTGTGTAGTTTATATTTGAATATATTCCTTTTTCCACTACTACGCTCTTAGCGCTCCAAATGTCCAGTTGCATTTTCAACAGAAAGAGTGTTCAGATCTGCTCAATCAAAAGTATGGTTTAACTCTGTTAGCTGAATGCACAGATCAGAAAGAAGTTTCACCGAATGATTCTGTGTAGTTTATATTTGAAGACATTCCTTTTCCACTATTACCCTCTTAGCGCTCCGAATCTCCACTTGCATTTTCTACAAAAAGAGTGTTTCATAACTGCTCAATCAAAAATATGTTTTATCTCTGTTAACTGAATTTACCGATCAGAAATAAGTTTCACAGAATGCATCTGTGTAGTTTTTATTTGAAGATATTCTTTTTCCCAATGTAGGCCTCTTAGCGCTTAGCATGTCCAATTGCAGTTTCTACAGAAAGAGTGTTTCAGAACGGCTCAATCAAAAGTAAGGTTCAACTCTGTTAGTTGAATGCACAGAACAGAAAGTATTTTCACAGAATGCTACTGTGTAGTTTATATTTGAATATATTCCTTTTTCCACTATTACCCTCTTAGCGCTCCGAATGTCCACTTGCATTTTCTACAGAAAGTGTGTTCAGAACTGCGCAATCAAAAGTATGGTTTAACTCTGTTAGCTTAATGAACATATCAGAAATAAGTTTCACACAATGCTTCTGTGTAGATTTTATTTGAAGATATTATTTTTCCCAATAGAGGACTCTTCGCGCTCAGAATGTCCAATTGCAGTTTCTACAGAAAGAGTGTTTCAGAAAGGCTCAATCAAATTAAGGTTCAACTCTGTTAGTTGAATGCACAGAACAGAAAGAAGTTTCATACAATGATTCTGTGTAGTTTATATTTGAACATATACTTTTTCCACTATTACCCACTTAGCGCTACGAATGTCCAGTTGCATTTTCTACAGACAGAGTGTTTCAAAACTGCTCAATCAAAAGTATGGTTTAACTCTGTTAGCTGAATGCTCAGATCAGAAAGAAGTTTCACAGAATGCTTCTGTGTAGTTTATATTTGAATATATTCCTTTTTCCACTACTACTCTCTTAGCGCTCCAAATGTCCAGTTGCATTTTCTACAGAAAGAGTGTTCAGATCTGCTCAATCAAAAGTATGGTTTAACTCCGTTAGCTGAATGCACAGATCAGAAAGAAGTTTCACAGAATGATTCTGTGTAGTTTATATTTGGAGACATTCCTTTTTTCCACTATTACCCTCTTAGCGCTCCGAATCTCCACTTGCATTTTCTACAGAAAGAGTGTTTCAGAATGGCTCAATCAAAACTAAGGTTCAACTCTTTTAGTTGAACAAACAGAACAGAAAGCAGTTTCACACAATTCTTCTGTGTAGTTTTTATTTGTAGACATACTTTTTCCCAATATAGGCCTCTTAGCGCTCAGAATGTCCAATTGCAGTTTCTACAGAAAGAGTGTTTCAGAACGGCTCAATCAAAAGTAAGGTTCAACTCTGTTAGTTGAATGCACAGAACAGAAAGAAGTTTCATACAATGCTTCTGTGTAGTTTATATTTGAACATATTCTTTTTTCCACTATTACCCACTTAGCGCTACGAATGTCCAGTTGCATTTTCTACAGACAGAGTGTTTCAAAACTGCTCAATCAAAAGTATGGTTTAACTCTGTTAGCTGAATGCTCAGATCAGAAAGAAGTTTCACAGAATGTTTCTGTGTAGTTTATATTTGAATATATTCCTTTTTCCTCTACTACGCTCTTAGCGCTCCAAATGTCCAGTTGCATTTTCTACAGAAAGAGTGTTCAGATCTGCTCAATCAAAGTATGGTTTAACTCTGTTAGCTGAATGCACAGATCAGAAAGAAGTTTCACCGAATGATTCTGTGTAGTTTATATTTGAAGACATTCCTTTTTCCACTATTACCCCCTTAGCGCTCCGAATCTCCACTTGCATTTTCTACAAAAACAGTGTTACATAACTGCTCAATCAAAAATATGTTTTATCTCTGTTAACTGAATTTACAGATCAGAAATAAGTTCCACAGAATGCATCTGTGTAGTTTTTATTTGAAGATATTGTTTTTTCCAATGTAGGCCTCTTAGCGCTTAGCATGTCCAATTGCAGTTTCTACAGAAAGAGTGTTTCAGAACGGCTCAATCAAAACTAAGGTTCAACTCTGTTAGTTGAATGCACAGAACAGAAAGAAGTTTCATACAATGCTTCTGTGTAGTTTATATTTGAACATATTCTTTTTTCCACTATTACCCACTTAGCGCTACGAATGTCCATTTGCATTTTCTACAGACAGAGTGTTTCAAAACTGCTCAATCAAAAGTATGGTTTAACTCTGTTAGCTGAATGCTCAGATCAGAAAGAAGTTTCACAGAATGCTTCTGTGTAGTTTATATTTGAATATATTCTTTTTTTCTCTACTACTCTCTTAGCGCTCCAAATGTCCAGTTGCATTTTCTACAGAAAGAGTGTTCAGATATGCTCAATCAAAAGTATGGTTTAATTCTGTTAGCTGAATGCACACATCAGAAAGAAGTTTCACAGAATGATTCTGTGTAGTTTATATTTGGAGACATTCCTTTTTCCACTATTACCCACTTAGCGCTCCGAATCTCCACTTGCATTTTCTACAGAAAGAGTGTTTCAGAACGGCTCAATCAAAACTAAGGTTCAACTCTTTTAGTTGAACAAACAGAACAGAATGAAGTTTCACACAATTCTTCTGTGTAGTTTTTATTTGTAGACATTCTTTTTCCCAATATAGGCCTCTTAGCGCTCAGAATGTCCAACTGCAGTTTCTACAGAAAGAGTGTTTCAGAACGGCTCAATCAAAAGTACGGTTCAACTCTGTTAGTTGAATGCACAGAACAGAAAGAAGTTTCATACAATGCTTCTGTGTAGTTTATATTTGAACATATTCTTTTTTCCACTATTACCCACTTAGCGCTACGAATGTCCAGTTGCATTTTCTACAGACAGAGTGTTTCAAAACTGCTCAATCAAAAGTATGGTTTAACTCTGTTAGCTGAATGCTCAGATCAGAAAGAAGTTTCACAGAATGCTTCTGTGTAGTTTATATTTGAATATATTCATTTTTCCACTACTACGCTCTTAGCGCTCCAAATGTCCAGTTGCATTTTCAACAGAAAGAGTGTTCAGATCTGCTCAATCAAAAGTATGGTTTAACTCTGTTAGCTGAATGCACAGATCAGAAAGAAGTTTCACCAAATGATTCTGTGTAGTTTATATTTGAAGACATTCCTTTTTCCACTATTACCCTCTTAGCGCTCCGAATCTCCACTTGCATTTTCTACAAAAAGAGTGTTTCATAACTGCTCAATCAAAAATATGTTTTATCTCTGTTAACTGAATTTACAGATCAGAAATAAGTTTCACAGAATGCATCTGTGTAGTTTTTATTTGAAGATATTCTTTTTCCCAATGTAGGCCTCTTAGCGCTTAGCATGTCCAATTGCAGTTTCTACAGAAAGAGTGTTTCAGAACGGCTCAATCAAAAGTAAGGTTCAACTCTGTTAGTTGAATGCACAGAACAGAAAGAATTTTCACAGAATGCTACTGTGTAGTTTATATTTGAATATATTCCTTTTTCCACTATTACCCTCTTAGCGCTCCGAATGTCCACTTGCATTTTCTACAGAAAGAGTGTTCAGAACTGCGCAATCAAAAGTATGGTTTAACTCTGTTAGCTTAATGAACATATCAGAAATAAGTTTCACACAATGCTTCTGTGTAGTTTTTATTTGAAGATATTATTTTTCCCAATAGAGGCCTCTTGCGCTCAGAATGTCCAATTGCAGTTTCTACAGAAAGAGTGTTTCAGAAAGGCTCAATCAAAAGTAAGGTTCAACTCTGTTAGTTGAATGCACAGAACAGAAAGAAGTTTCATACAATGCTTCTGTGTAGTTTTTATTTGAACATATTCTTTTTTCCACTATTACCCACTTAGCGCTACGAATGTCCAGTTGCATTTTCTACAGACAGAGTGATTCAAAACTGCTCAATCAAAAGTATGGTTTAACTCTGTTAGCTGAATGCTCAGATCAGAAAGAAGTTTCACAGAATGCTTCTGTGTAGTTTATATTTGAATATATTCCTTTTTCCACTACTACTCTCTTAGCGCTCCAAATGTCCAGTTGCATTTTCTACAGAAAGAGTGTTCAGATCTGCTCAATCAAAAGTATGGTTTAACTCTGTTAGCTGAATGCACAGATCCAAAAGAAGTTTCACAGAATGATTCTGTGTAGTTTATATTTGGAGACATTCCTTTTTCCACTATTACCCTCTTAGCGCTCCGAATCTCCACTTGCATTTTCTACAGAAAGAGTGTTTCAGAACGGCTCAATCAAAACTAAGGTTCAACTCTTTTAGTTGAACAAACAGAACAGAAAGTAGTTTCACACAATTCTTCTGTGTAGTTTTTATTTGTAGACATTCTTTTTCCCAATATAGGCCTCTTAGCGCTCAGAATGTCCAATTGCAGTTTCTACAGAAAGAGTGTTTCAGAACGGCTCAATCAAAAGTAAGGTTCAACTCTGTTAGTTGAATGCACAGAACAGAAAGAAGTTTCATACAATGCTTCTGTGTAGTTTGTATTTGAACATACTCTTTTTTCCACTATTACCCACTTAGCGCTAAGAATGTCCAGTTGCATTTTCTACAGACAGAGTGTTTCAAAACTGCTCAATCAAAAGTATGGTTTAACTCTGTTAGCTGAATGCTCAGATCAGAAAGAAGTTTCACAGAATGCTTCTGTGTAGTTTATATTTGAGTATATTCCTTTTTCCACTACTATGCTCTTAGCGCTCCAAATGTCCAGTTGCATTTTCAACAGAAAGAGTGTTCAGATCTGCTCAATCAACAGTATGGTTTAACTCTGTTAGCTGAATGCACAGATCAGAAAGAAGTTTCACCGAATGATTCTGTGTAGTTTATATTTGAAGACATTCCTTTTTCCACTATTACCCTTTTAGCGCTCCGAATCTCCACTTGCATTTTCTACAAAAAGAGTGTTTCATAACTGCTCAATCAAAAATATGTTTTATCTCTGTTAACTGAATTTACAGATCAGAAATAAGTTTCACAGAATGCATCTGTGTAGTTTTTATTTGAAGATATTCTTTTTCCCAATGTAGGCCTCTTAGCGCTTAGCATGTCCAATTGCAGTTTCTACAGAAAGAGTGTTTCAGAACGGCTCAATCAAAATAAGGTTCAAATCTGTAAGTTGAATGCACAGAACAGAAAGAATTTTCACAGAATGCTACAGTGTAGTTTATATTTGAATATATTCCTTTTTCCACTATTACCCTCTTAGCGCTCCAAATGTCCACTTGCATTTTCTACAGAAAGAGTGTTCAGAACTGCGCAATCAAAAGTATGGTTTAACTCTGTTAGCTTAATGAACATATCAGAAACAAGTTTCACACAATGATTCTGTGTATTTTTTATTTGAAGATATTATTTTTCCCAATAGAGGCCTCTTAGCGCTCAGAATGTCCAATTGCAGTTTCTACAGAAAGAGTGTTTCAGAAAGGCTCAATCAAAAGTAAGGTTCAACTCTGTTATTTGAATGCACAGATCAGAAAGAAGTTTCATACGATGCTTCTGTGTAGTTTATATTTGAACATATTCTTTTTTCCACTATTACCCACTTAGTGCTACGAATGTCCAGTTGCATTTTCTACAGACAGAGTGTTTCAAAACTGCTCAATCAAAAGTATGGTTTAACTCTGTTAGCTGAATGCTCAGATCAGAAAGAAGTTTCACAGAATGCTTCTGTGTAGTTTATATTTGAATATATTCCTTTTTCCACTACTACTCTCTTAGCGCTCCAAATGTCCAGTTGCATTTTCTACAGAAAGAGTGTTCAGATCTGCTCAATCAAAAGTATGTTTTAACTCTGTTAGCTGAATGCACAGATCAGAAAGAAGTTTCACAGAATGATTCTGTGTAGTTCATATTTGGAGAAATTCCTTTTTCCACTATTACCCCCTTAGCGCTCCGAATCTCCACTTGCATTTTCTACAGAAAGAGTGTTTCAGAACGGCTCAATCAAAACTAAGGTTCAACTCTTTTAGTTGAACAAACAGAACAGAAAGAAGTTTCGCACAATTCTTCTGAGTAGTTTTTATTTGTAGACATTCTTTTTCCCAATATAGGCCTCTTACCGCTCAGAATGTCCAATTGCAGTTTCTACAGAAAGAGTGTTTCAGAACGGCTCAATCAAAACTAAGGTTCAACTCTGTTAGTTGAATGCACAGAACAGAAAGAAGTTTCATACAATGCTTCTGTGTAGTTTATATTTGAACATATTCTTTTTTCCACTATTACCCACTTAGCGCTACGAATGTCCATTTGCATTTTCTACAGACAGAGTGTTTCAAAACTGCTCAATCAAAAGTATGGTTTAACTCTGTTAGCTGAATGCTCAGATCAGAAAGAAGTTTCACAGAATGCTTCTGTGTAGTTTATATTTGAATATATTCTTTTTTCCTCTACTACTCTCTTAGCGCTCCAAATGTCCAGTTGCATTTTCTACAGAAAGAGTGTTCAGATATGCTGAATCAAAAGTATGGTTTAATTCTGTTAGCTGAATGCACACATCAGAAAGAAGTTTCACAGAATGATTCTGTGTAGTTTATATTTGGAGACATTCCTTTTTCCACTATTACCCCCTTAGCGCTCCGAATCTCCACTTGCATTTTCTACAAAAAGAGTGTTTCATAACTGCTCAATCAAAAATATGTTTTATCTCTGTTAACTGAATTTACAGATCAGAAATAAGTTTCACAGAATGCATCTGTGTAGTTTTTATTTGAAGATATTCTTTTTCCCAATGTAGGCCTCTTAGCGCTTAGCATGTCCAATTGCAGTTTCTACAGAAAGAGTGTTTCAGAACGGCTCAATCAAAAGTAAGGTTCAACTCTGTTAGTTGAATGCACAGAACAGAAAGAATTTTCACAGAATGCTACTGTGTAGTTTATATTTGAATATATTCCTTTTTCCACTATTACCCTCTTAGCGCTCCGAATGTCCACTTGCATTTTCTACAGAAAGAGTGTTCAGAACTGCGCAATCAAAAGTATGGTTTAACTCTGTTAGCTTAATGAACATATCAGAAATAAGTTTCACACAATGCTTCTGGGTAGTTTTTATTTGAAGATATTATTTTTCCCAATAGAGGCCTCTTAGCGCTCAGAATGTCCAATTGCAGTTTCTACAGAAAGAGTGTTTCAGAAAGGCTCAATCAAAAGTAAGGTTCAACTCTGTTAGTTGAATGCACAGAACAGAAAGGAGTTACATACAATGCTTCTGTGTAGTTTATATTTGAACATATTCTTTTTTCCACTATTACCCACTTAGCGCTACGAATGTCCAGTTGCATTTTCTACAGACAGAGTGTTTCAAAACTGCTCAATCAAAAGTATGGTTTAACTCTGTTAGCTGAATGCTCAGATCAGAAAGAAGTTTCACAGAATGCTTCTGTGTAGTTTATATTTGAATATATTCCTTTTTCCACTACTACTCTCTTAGCGCTCCAAATGTCCCGTTGCATTTTCTACAGAAAGAGTGTTCAGATCTGCTCAATCAAAAGTATGGTTTAACTCTGTTAGCTGAATGCACAGATCCGAAAGAAGTTTCACAGAATGATTCTGTGTAGTTTATATTTGGAGACATTCCTTTTTCCACTATTACCCTCTTAGCGCTCCGAATCTCCACTTGCATTTTCTACAGAAAGAGTGTTTCAGAACGGCTCAATCAAAACTAAGCTTCAACTCTTTTAGTTGAACAAACAGAACAGAAAGTAGTTTCACACAATTCTTCAGTGTAGTTTTTATTTGTAGACATTCTTTTTCCCAATATAGGCCTCTTAGCGCTCAGAATGTCCAATTGCAGTTTCTACAGAAAGAGTGTTTCAGAACGGCTCAATCAAAAGTAAGGTTCAACTCTGTTAGTTGAATGCACAGAACAGAAAGAAGTTTCATACAATGCTTCTGTGTAGTTTATATTTGAACATATTCTTTTTTCCACTATTACCCACTTAGCGCTACGAATGTCCAGTTGCATTTTCTACAGACAGAGTGTTTCAAAACTGCTCAATCAAAAGTATGGTTTAACTCTGTTAGCTGAATGCTCAGATCAGAAAGAAGTTTCACAGAATGCTTCTGTGTAGTTTATATTTGAATATATTCTTTTTTTCTCTACTACTCTCTTAGCGCTCCAAATGTCCAGTTGCATTTTCTACAGAAAGAGTGTTCAGATATGCTCAATCAAAAGTATGGTTTAATTCTGTTAGCTGAATGCACACATCAGAAAGAAGTTTCACAGAATGATTCTGTGTAGTTTATATTTGGAGACATTCCTTTTTCCACTATTACCCCCTTAGCGCTCCGAATCTCCACTTGCATTTTCTACAGAAAGAGTGTTTCAGAACGGCTCAATCAAAACTAAGGTTCAACTCTTTTAGTTGAACAAACAGAACAGAAAGAAGTTTCACACAATTCTTCTGTGTAGTTTTTATTTGTAGACATTCTTTTTCCCAATATAGGCCTCTTAGCGCTCAGAATGCCCAACTGCAGTTTCTACAGAAAGAGTGTTTCAGAACGGCTCAATCAAAAGTAAGGTTCAACTCTGTTAGTTGAATGCACAGAACAGAAAGAAGTTTCATACAATGCTTCTGTGTAGTTTATATTTGAACATATTCTTTTTTCCACTATTACCCACTTAGCGCTACGAATGTCCAGTTGCATTTTCTACAGACAGAGTGTTTCAAAACTGCTCAATCAAAAGTATGGTTTAACTCTGTTAGCTGAATGCTCAGATCAGAAAGAAGTTTCACAGAATGCTTCTGTGTAGTTTATATTTGAATATATTCCTTTTTCCACTACTACGCTCTTAGCGCTCCAAATGTCCAGTTGCATTTTCAACAGAAAGAGTGTTCAGATCTGCTCAATCAAAAGTATGGTTTAACTCTGTTAGCTGAATGCACAGATCAGAAAGAAGTTTCACCAAATGATTCTGTGTAGTTTATATTTGAAGACATTCCTTTTTCCACTATTACCCTCTTAGCGCTCCGAATCTCCACTTGCATTTTCTACAAAAAGAGTGTTTCATAACTGCTCAATCAAAAATATGTTTTATCTCTGTTAACTGAATTTACAGATCAGAAATAAGTTTCACAGAATGCATCTGTGTAGTTTTTATTTGAAGATATTCTTTTTCCCAATGTAGGCCTCTTAGCGCTTAGCATGTCCAATTGCAGTTTCTACAGAAAGAGTGTTTCAGAACGGCTCAATCAAAAGTAAGGTTCAACTCTGTTAGTTGAATGCACAGAACAGAAAGAATTTTCACAGAATGCTACTGTGTAGTTTATATTTGAATATATTCCTTTTTCCACTATTACCCTCTTAGCGCTCCGAATGTCCACTTGCATTTTCTACAGAAAGAGTGTTCAGAACTGCGCAATCAAAAGTATGGTTTAACTCTGTTAGCTTAATGAACATATCAGAAATAAGTTTCACACAATGCTTCTGTGTAGTTTTTATTTGAAGATATTATTTTTCCCAATAGAGGCCTCTTAGCGCTCAGAATGTCCAATTGCAGTTTCTACAGAAAGAGTGTTTCAGAAAGGCTCAATCAAAAGTAAGGTTCAACTCTGTTAGTTGAATGCACAGAACAGAAAGAAGTTTCATACAATGTTTCTGTGTAGTTTATATTTGAACATATTCTTTTTTCCACTATTACCCACTTAGCGCTACGAATGTCCAGTTGCATTTTCTACAGACAGAGTGTTTCAAAACTGCTCAATCAAAAGTATGGTTTAACTCTGTTAGCTGAATGCTCAGATCAGAAAGAAGTTTCACAGAATGCTTCTGTGTAGTTTATATTTGAATATATTCCTTTTTCCACTACTACTCTCCTAGCGCTCCAAATGTCCAGTTGCATTTTCTACAGAAAGAGTGTTCAGATCTGCTCAATCAAAAGTATGGTTTAACTCTGTTAGCTGAATGCACAGATCCGAAAGAAGTTTCACAGAATGATTCTGTGTAGTTTATATTTGGAGACATTCCTTTTTCCACTATTACCTTCTTAGCGCTCCGAATCTCCACTTGCATTTTCTACAGAAAGAGTGTTTCAGAACGGCTCAATCAAAACTAAGGTTCAACTCTTTTAGTTGAACAAACAGAACAGAAAGTAGTTTCACACAATTCTTCTGTGTAGTTTTTATTTGTAGACATTCTTTTTCCCAATATAGGCCTCTTAGCGCTCAGAATGTCCAATAGCAGTTTCTACAGAAAGAGTGTTTCAGAACGGCTCAATCAAAAGTAAGGTTCAACTCTGTTAGTTGAATGCACAGAACAGAAAGAAGTTTCATACAATGCTTCTGTGTAGTTTATATTTGAACATACTCTTTTTTCCACTATTACCCACTTAGCGCTAAGAATGTCCAGTTGCATTTTCTACAGACAGAGTGTTTCAAAACTGCTCAATCAAAAGTATGGTTTAACTCTGTTAGCTGAATGCTCAGATCAGAAAGAAGTGTCACAGAATGCTTCTGTGTAGTTTATATTTGAGTATATTCCTTTTTCCACTACTATGCTCTTAGCGCTCCAAATGTCCAGTTGCATTTTCAACAGAAAGAGTGTTCAGATCTGCTCAATCAACAGTATGGTTTAACTCTGTTAGCTGAATGCACAGATCAGAAAGAAGTTTCACCGAATGATTCTGTGTAGTTTATATTTGAAGACATTCCTTTTTCCACTATTACCCTTTTAGCGCTCCGAATCTCCACTTGCATTTTCTACAAAAAGAGTGTTTCATAACTGCTCAATCAAAAATATGTTTTATCTCTGTTAACTGAATTTACATATCAGAAATAAGTTTCACAGAATGCATCTGTGTAGTTTTTATTTGAAGATATTCTTTTTCCCAATGTAGGCCTCTTAGCGCTTAGCATGTCCAATTGCAGTTTCTACAGAAAGAGTGTTTCAGAACGGCTCAATCAAAATAAGGTTCAAATCTGTTAGTTGAATGCACAGAACAGAAAGAATTTTCACTGAATGCTACAGTGTAGTTTATATTTGAATATATTCCTTTTTCCACTATTACCCTCTTAGCGCTCCAAATGTCCACTTGCATTTTCTACAGAAAGAGTGTTCAGAACTGCGCAATCAAAAGTATGGTTTAACTCTGTTAGCTTAATGAACATATCAGAAACAAGTTTCACACAATGATTCTGTGTATTTTTTATTTGAAGATATTATTTTTCCCAATAGAGGCCTCTTAGCGCTCAGAATGTCCAATTGCAGTTTCTACAGAAAGAGTGTTTCAGAAAGGCTCAATCAAAAGTAAGGTTCAACTCTGTTATTTGAATGCACAGACCAGAAAGAAGTTTCATACGATGCTTCTGTGTAGTTTATATTTGAACATATTCTTTTTTCCACTATTACCCACTTAGTGCTACGAATGTCCAGTTTCATTTTCTACAGACAGAGTGTTTCAAAACTGCTCAATCAAAAGTATGGTTTAACTCTGTTAGCTGAATGCTCAGATCAGAAAGAAGTTTCACAGAATGCTTCTGTGTAGTTTATATTTGAATATATTCCTTTTTCCACTACTACTCTCTTAGTGCTCCAAATGTCCAGTTGCATTTTCTACAGAAAGAGTGTTCAGATCTGCTCAATCAAAAGTATGTTTTAACTCTGTTAGCTGAATGCACAGATCAGAAAGAAGTTTCACAGAATGATTCTGTGTAGTTCATATTTGGAGACATTCCTTTTTCCACTATTACCCCCTTAGCGCTCCGAATCTCCACTTGCATTTTCTACAGAAAGAGTGTTTCAGAACGGCTCAATCAAAACTAAGGTTCAACTCTTTTAGTTGAACAAACAGAACAGAAAGAAGTTTCGCACAATTCTTCTGTGTAGTTTTTATTTGTAGACATTCTTTTTCCCAATATAGGCCTCTTACCGCTCAGAATGTCCAATTGCAGTTTCTACAGAAAGAGTGTTTCAGAACGGCTCAATCAAAACTAAGGTTCAACTCTGTTAGTTGAATGCACAGAACTGAAAGAAGTTTCATACAATGCTTCTGTGTAGTTTATATTTGAACATATTCTTTTTTCCACTATTACCCACTTAGCGCTACGAATGTCCATTTGCATTTTCTACAGACAGAGTGTTTCAAAACTGCTCAATCAAAAGTATGGTTTAACTCTGTTAGCTGAATGCTCAGATCAGAAAGAAGTTTCACAGAATGCTTCTGTGTAGTTTATATTTGAATATATTCTTTTTTCCTCTACTACTCTCTTAGCGCTCCAAATGTCCAGTTGCATTTTCTACAGAAAGAGTGTTCAGATCTGCTCAATCAAAAGTATGGTTTAACTCTGTTAGCTGAATGCACAGATCCGAAAGAAGTTTCACAGAATGATTCTGTGTAGTTTATATTTGGAGACATTCCTTTTTCCACTATTACCCTCTTAGCGCTCCGAATCTCCACTTGCATTTTCTACAGAAAGAGTGTTTCAGAACGGCTCAATCAAAACTAAGGTTCAACTCTTTTAGTTGAACAAACAGAACAGAAAGTAATTTCACACAATTCTTCTGTGTAGTTTTTATTTGTAGACATTCTTTTTCCCAATATAGGCCTCTTAGCGCTCAGAATGTCCAATTGCAGTTTCTACAGAAAGAGTGTTTCAGAACGGCTCAATCAAAAGTAAGGTTCAACTCTGTTAGTTGAATGCACAGAACAGAAAGAAGTTTCATACAATGCTTCTGTGTAGTTTATATTTGAACATACTCTTTTTTCCACTATTACCCACTTAGCGCTAAGAATGTCCAGTTGCATTTTCTACAGACAGAGTGTTCAGATATGCTCAATCAAAAGTATGGTTTAATTCTGTTAGCTGAATGCACACATCAGAAAGAAGTTTCAGAGAATGATTCTGTGTAGTTTATATTTGGAGACATTACTTTTTCCACTATTACCCCCTTAGCGCTCCGAATCTCCACTTGCATTTTCTACAGAAAGAGTGTTTCAGAACGGCTCAATCAAAACTAAGGTTCAACTCTTTTAGTTGAACAAACAGAACAGAAAGAAGTTTCACACAATTCTTCTGTGTAGTTTTTATTTGTAGACATTCTTTTTCCCAATATAGGCCTCTTAGCGCTCAGAATGTCCAACTGCAGTTTCTACAGAAAGAGAGTTTCAGAACGGCTCAATCAAAAGTAAGGTTCAACTCTGTTAGTTGAATGCACAGAACAGAAAGAAGTTTCATACAATGCTTCTGTGTAGTTTATATTTGAACATATTCTTTTTTCCACTATTACCCACTTAGCGCTACGAATGTCCAGTTGCATTTTCTACAGACAGAGTGTTTCAAAACTGCTCAATCAAAAGTATGGTTTAACTCTGTTAGCTGAATGCTCAGATCAGAAAGAAGTTTCACAGAATGCTTCTGTGTAGTTTATATTTGAATATATTCCTTTTTCCACTACTACGCTCTTAGCGCTCCAAAAGTCCAGTTGCATTTTCAACAGAAAGAGTGTTCAGATCTGCTCAATCAAAAGTATGGTTTAATTCTGTTAGCTGAATGCACAGATCAGAAAGAAGTTTCACCAAATGATTCTGTGTAGTTTATATTTGAAGACATTCCTTTTTCCACTATTACCCTCTTAGCGCTCCGAATCTCCACTTGCATTTTCTACAAAAAGAGTGTTTCATAACTGCTCAATCAAAAATATGTTTTATCTCTGTTAACTGAATTTACAGATCAGAAATAAGTTTCACAGAATGCATCTGTGTAGTTTTTATTTGAAGATATTCTTTTTCCCAATGTAGGCCTCTTAGCGCTTAGCATGTCCAATTGCAGTTTCTACAGAAAGAGTGTTTCAGAACGGCTCAATCAAAAGTAAGGTTCAACTCTGTTAGTTGAATGCACAGAACAGAAAGAATTTTCACAGAATGCTACTGTGTAGTTTATATTTGAATATATTCCTTTTTCCACTATTACCCTCTTAGCGCTCCGAATGTCCACTTGCATTTTCTACAGAAAGAGTGTTCAGAACTGCGCAATCAAAAGTATGGTTTAACTCTGTTAGCTTTATGAACATATCAGAAATAAGTTTCACACAATGCTTCTGTGTAGTTTTTATTTGAAGATATTATTTTTCCCAATAGAGGCCTCTTAGCGCTCAGAATGTCCAATTGCAGTTTCTACAGAAAGAGTGTTTCAGAAAGGCTCAATCAAAAGTAAGGTTCAACTCTGTTAGTTGAATGCACAGAACAGAAAGAAGTTTCATACAATGCTTCTGTGTAGTTTATATTTGAACATATTCTTTTTTCCACTATTACCCACTTAGCGCTACGAATGTCCAGTTGCATTTTCTACAGACAGAGTGTTTCAAAACTGCTCAATCAAAAGTATGGTTTAACTCTGTTAGCTGAATGCTCAGATCAGAAAGAAGTTTCACAGAATGCTTCTGTGTAGTTTATATTTGAATATATTCCTTTTTCCACTACTACTCTCTTAGCGCTCCAAATGTCCAGTTGCATTTTCTACAGAAAGAGTGTTCAGATCTGCTCAATCAAAAGTATGGTTTAACTCTGTTAGCTGAATGCACAGAACCGAAAGAAGTTTCACAGAATGATTCTGTGTAGTTTATATTTGGAGACATTCCTTTTTCCACTATTACCCTCTTAGCGCTCCGAATCTCCACTTGCATTTTCTACAGAAAGAGTGTTTCAGAACGGCACAATCAAACTAAGGTTCAACTCTTTTAGTTGAACAAACAGAACAGAAAGTAGTTTCACACAATTCTTCTGTGTAGTTTTTATTTGTAGACATTCTTTTTCCCAATATATGCCTCTTAGCGCTCAGAATGTCCAATTGCAGTTTCTACAGAAAGAGTGTTTCAGAACGGCTCAATCAAAAGTAAGGTTCAACTCTGTTAGTTGAATGCACAGAACAGAAAGAAGTTTCATACAATGCTTCTGTGTAGTTTATATTTGAACATACTCTTTTTTCCACTATTACCCACTTAGCGCTAAGAATGTCCAGTTTCATTTTCTACAGACAGAGTGTTTCAAAACTGCTCAATCAAAAGTATGGTTTAACTCTGTTAGCTGAATGCTCAGATCAGAAAGAAGTTTCACAGAATGCTTCTGTGTAGTTTATATTTGAGTATATTCCTTTTTCCACTACTATGCTCTTAGCGCTCCAAATGTCCAGTTGCATTTTCAACAGAAAGAGTGTTCAGATCTGCTCAATCAACAGTATGGTTTAACTCTGTTAGCTGAATGCACAGATCAGAAAGAAGTTTCACCGAATGATTCTGTGTAGTTTATATTTGAAGACATTCCTTTTTCCACTATTACCCTCTTAGCGCTCCGAATCTCCACTTGCATTTTCTACAAAAAGAGTGTTTCATAACTGCTCAATCAAAAATATGTTTTATCTCTGTTAACTGAATTTACAGATCAGAAATAAGTTTCACAGAATGCATCTGTGTAGTTTTTATTTGAAGATATTCTTTTTCCCAATGTAGGCCTCTTAGCGCTTAGCATGTCCAATTGCAGTTTCTACAGAAAGAGTGTTTCAGAACGGCTCAATCAAAATAAGGTTCAAATCTGTTAGTTGAATGCACAGAACAGAAAGAATTTTCACAGAATGCTACAGTGTAGTTTATATTTGAATATATTCCTTTTTCCACTATTACCCTCTTAGCGCTCCGAATGTCCACTTGCATTTTCTACAGAAAGAGTGTTCAGAACTGCGCAATCAAAAGTATGGTTTAACTCTGTTAGCTTAATGAACATATCAGAAATAAGTTTCACACAATGATTCTGTGTATTTTTTATTTGAAGATATTATTTTTCCCAATAGAGGCCTCTTAGCGTTCAGAATGTCCAATTGCAGTTTCTACAGAAAGAGTGTTTCAGAAAGGCTCAATCAAAAGTAAGGTTCAACTCTGTTATTTGAATGCACAGATCAGAAAGAAGTTTCATACGATGCTTCTGTGTAGTTTATATTTGAACATATTCTTTTTTCCACTATTACCCACTTAGTGCTACGAATGTCCAGTTGCATTTTCTACAGACAGAGTGTTTCAAAACTGCTCAATCAAAAGTATGGTTTAACTCTGTTAGCTGAATGCTCAGATCAGAAAGAAGTTTCACAGAATGCTTCTGTGTAGTTTATATTTGAATATATTCCTTTTTCCACTACTACTCTCTTAGCGCTCCAAATGTCCAGTTGCATTTTCTACAGAAAGAGTGTTCAGATCTGCTCAATCAAAAGTATGTTTTAACTCTGTTAGCTGAATGCACAGATCAGAAAGAAGTTTCACAGAATGATTCTGTGTAGTTTATATTTGGAGACATTCCTTTTTCCACTATTACCCTCTTAGCGCTCCGAATCTCCACTTGCATTTTCTACAGAAAGAGTGTTTCAGAACGGCTCAATCAAAACTAAGGTTCAACTCTTTTAGTTGAACAAACAGAACAGAAAGTAGTTTCACACAATTCTTCTGTGTAGTTTTTATTTGTAGACATTCTTTTTCCCAATATAGGCCTCTTAGCGCTCAGAATGTCCAATTGCAGTTTCTACAGAAAGAGTGTTTCAGAACGGCTCAATCAAAAGTAAGGTTCAACTCTGTTAGTTGAATGCACAGAACAGAAAGAAGTTTCATACAATGCTTCTGTGTAGTTTATATTTGAACATACTCTTTTTTCCACTATTACCCACTTAGCCCTAAGAATGTCCAGTTGCATTTTCTACAGACAGAGTGTTTCAAAACTGCTCAATCAAAAGTATGGTTTAACTCTGTTAGCTGAATGCTCAGATCAGAAAGAAGTTTCACAGAATGCTTCTGTGTAGTTTATATTTGAGTATATTCCTTTTTCCACTACTATGCTCTTAGCGCTCCAAATGTCCAGTTGCATTTTCAACAGAAAGAGTGTTCAGATGTGCTCAATCAACAGTATGGTTTAACTCTGTTAGCTGAATGCACAGATCAGAAAGAAGTTTCACCGAATGATTCTGTGTAGTTTATATTTGAAGACATTCCTTTTTCCACTATTACCCTTTTAGCGCTCCGAATCTCCACTTGCATTTTCTACAAAAAGAGTGTTTCATAACTGCTCAATCAAAAATATGTTTTATCTCTGTTAACTGAATTTACAGATCAGAAATAAGTTTCACAGAATGCATCTGTGTAGTTTTTATTTGAAGATATTCTTTTTCCCAATGTAGGCCTCTTAGCGCTTAGCATGTCCAATTGCAGTTTCTACAGAAAGAGTGTTTCAGAACGGCTCAATCAAAATAAGGTTCAAATCTGTTAGTTGAATGCACAGAACAGAAAGAATTTTCACAGAATGCTACAGTGTAGTTTATATTTGAATATATTCCTTTTTCCACTATTACCCTCTTAGCGCTCCAAATGTCCACTTGCATTTTCTACAGAAAGAGTGTTCAGAACTGCGCAATCAAAAGTGTGGTTTAACTCTGTTAGCTTAATGAACATATCAGAAACAAGTTTCACACAATGATTCTGTGTATTTTTTATTTGAAGATATTATTTTTCCCAATAGAGGCCTCTTAGCGCTCAGAATGTCCAATTGCAGTTTCTACAGAAAGAGTGTTTCAGAAAGGCTCAATCAAAAGTAAGGTTCAACTCTGTTATTTGAATGCACAGATCAGAAAGAAGTTTCATACGATGCTTCTGTTTAGTTTATATTTGAACATATTCTTTTTTCCACTATTACCCACTTAGTGCTACGAATGTCCAGTTGCATTTTCTACAGACAGAGTGTTTCAAAACTGCTCAATCAAAAGTATGGTTTAACTCTGTTAGCTGAATGCTCAGATCAGAAAGAAGTTTCACAGAATGCTTCTGTGTAGTTTATATTTGAATATATTCCTTTTTCCACTACTACTCTCTTAGCGCTCCAAATGTCCAGTTGCATTTTCTACAGAAAGAGTGTTCAGATCTGCTCAATCAAAAGGATGTTTTAACTCTGTTAGCTGAATGCACAGATCAGAAAGAAGTTTCACAGAATGATTCTGTGTAGTTCATATTTGGAGACATTCCTTTTTCCACTATTACCCCCTTAGCGCTCCGAATCTCCACTTGCATTTTCTACAGAAAGAGTGTTTCAGAACGGCTCAATCAAAACTAAGGTTCAACTCTTTTAGTTGAACAAACAGAACAGAAAGAAGTTTCGCACAATTCTTCTGTGTAGTTTTTATTTGTAGACATTCTTTTTCCCAATATAGGCCTCTTACCGCTCAGAATGTCCAATTGCAGATTCTACAGAAAGAGTGTTTCAGAACGGCTCAATCAAAACTAAGGTTCAACTCTGTTAGTTGAATGCACAGAACAGAAAGAAGTTTCATACAATGCTTCTGTGTAGTTTATATTTGAACATATTCTTTTTTCCACTATTACCCACTTAGCGCTACGAATGTCCATTTGCATTTTCTACAGACAGAGTGTTTCAAAACTGCTCAATCAAAAGTATGGTTTAACTCTGTTAGCTGAATGCTCAGATCAGAAAGAAGTTTCACAGAATGCTTCTGTGTAGTTTATATTTGAATATATTCTTTTTTCCTCTACTACTCTCTTAGAGCTCCAAATGTCCAGTTGCATTTTCTACAGAAAGAGTGTTCAGATATGCTCAATCAAAAGTATGGTTTAATTCTGTTAGCTGAATGCACACATCAGAAAGAAGTTTCACAGAATGATTCTGTGTAGTTTATATTTGGAGACATTACTTTTTCCACTATTACCCCCTTAGCGCTCCGAATCTCCACTTGCATTTTCTACAGAAAGAGTGTTTCAGAACGGCTCAATCAAAACTAAGGTTCAACTCTTTTAGTTGAACAAACAGAACAGAAAGAAGTTTCACACAATTCTTCTGTGTAGTTTTTATTTGTAGACATTCTTTTTCCCAATATAGGCCTCTTAGCGCTCAGAATGTCCAACTGCAGTTTCTACAGAAAGAGAGTTTCAGAACGGCTCAATCAAAAGTAAGGTTCAACTCTGTTAGTTGAATGCACAGAACAGAAAGAAGTTTCATACAATGCTTCTGTGTAGTTTATATTTGAACATATTCTTTTTTCCACTATTACCCACTTAGCGCTACGAATGTCCAGTTGCATTTTCTACAGACAGAGTGTTTCAAAACTGCTCAATCAAAAGTATGGTTTAACTCTGTTAGCTGAATGCTCAGATCAGAAAGAAGTTTCACAGAATGCTTCTGTGTAGTTTATATTTGAGTATATTCCTTTTTCCACTACTATGCTCTTAGCGCTCCAAATGTCCAGTTGCATTTTCAACAGAAAGAGTGTTCAGATCTGCTCAATCAACAGTATGGTTTAACTCTGTTAGCTGAATGCACAGATCAGAAAGAAGTTTCACCGAATGATTCTGTGTAGTTTATATTTGAAGACATTCCTTTTTCCACTATTACCCTCTTAGCGCTCCGAATCTCCACTTGCATTTTCTACAAAAAGAGTGTTTCATAACTGCTCAATCAAAAATATGTTTTATCTCTGTTAACTGAATTTACAGATCAGAAATAAGTTTCACAGAATGCATCTGTGTAGTTTTTATTTGAAGATATTCTTTTTCCCAATGTAGGCCTCTTAGCGCTTAGCATGTCCAATTGCAGTTTCTACAGAAAGAGTGTTTCAGAACGGCTCAATCAAAATAAGGTTCAAATCTGTTAGTTGAATGCACAGAACAGAAAGAATTTTCACAGAATGCTACAGTGTAGTTTATATTTGAATATATTCCTTTTTCCACTATTACCCTCTTAGCGCTCCGAATGTCCACTTGCATTTTCTACAGAAAGAGTGTTCAGAACTGCGCAATCAAAAGTATGGTTTAACTCTGTTAGCTTAATGAACATATCAGAAATAAGTTTCACACAATGATTCTGTGTATTTTTTATTTGAAGATATTATTTTTCCCAATAGAGGCCTCTTAGCGTTCAGAATGTCCAATTGCAGTTTCTACAGAAAGAGTGTTTCAGAAAGGCTCAATCAAAAGTAAGGTTCAACTCTGTTATTTGAATGCACAGATCAGAAAGAAGTTTCATACGATGCTTCTGTGTAGTTTATATTTGAACATATTCTTTTTTCCACTATTACCCACTTAGTGCTACGAATGTCCAGTTGCATTTTCTACAGACAGAGTGTTTCAAAACTGCTCAATCAAAAGTATGGTTTAACTCTGTTAGCTGAATGCTCAGATCAGAAAGAAGTTTCACAGAATGCTTCTGTGTAGTTTATATTTGAATATATTCCTTTTTCCACTACTACTCTCTTAGCGCTCCAAATGTCCAGTTGCATTTTCTACAGAAAGAGTGTTCAGATCTGCTCAATCAAAAGTATGTTTTAACTCTGTTAGCTGAATGCACAGATCAGAAAGAAGTTTCACAGAATGATTCTGTGTAGTTTATATTTGGAGACATTCCTTTTTCCACTATTACCCTCTTAGCGCTCCGAATCTCCACTTGCATTTTCTACAGAAAGAGTGTTTCAGAACGGCTCAATCAAAACTAAGGTTCAACTCTTTTAGTTGAACAAACAGAACAGAAAGTAGTTTCACACAATTCTTCTGTGTAGTTTTTATTTGTAGACATTCTTTTTCCCAATATAGGCCTCTTAGCGCTCAGAATGTCCAATTGCAGTTTCTACAGAAAGAGTGTTTCAGAACGGCTCAATCAAAAGTAAGGTTCAACTCTGTTAGTTGAATGCACAGAACAGAAAGAAGTTTCATACAATGCTTCAGTGTAGTTTATATTTGAACATACTCTTTTTTCCACTATTACCCACTTAGCGCTAAGAATGTCCAGTTGCATTTTCTACAGACAGAGTGTTTCAAAACTGCTCAATCAAAAGTATGGTTTAACTCTGTTAGCTGAATGCTCAGATCAGAAAGAAGTTTCACAGAATGCTTCTGTGTAGTTTATATTTGAGTATATTCCTTTTTCCACTACTATGCTCTTAGCGCTCCAAATGTCCAGTTGCATTTTCAACAGAAAGAGTGTTCAGATGTGCTCAATCAACAGTATGGTTTAACTCTGTTAGCTGAATGCACAGATCAGAAAGAAGTTTCACCGAATGA
Organism: Symphalangus syndactylus; assembly: GCF_028878055.3. Classification (NCBI taxonomy): domain Eukaryota; kingdom Metazoa; phylum Chordata; class Mammalia; order Primates; family Hylobatidae; genus Symphalangus; species Symphalangus syndactylus. The sequence continues at coordinate 77,842,309 of NC_072445.2, read as the reverse complement.
TTCTGTGTAGTTTATATTTGAAGACATTCCTTTTTCCACTATTACCCTTTTAGCGCTCCGAATCTCCACTTGCATTTTCTACAAAAAGAGTGTTTCATAACTGCTCAATCAAAAATATGTTTTATCTCTGTTAACTGAATTTACAGATCAGAAATAAGTTTCACAGAATGCATCTGTGTAGTTTTTATTTGAAGATATTCTTTTTCCCAATGTAGGCCTCTTAGCGCTTAGCATGTCCAATTGCAGTTTCTACAGAAAGAGTGTTTCAGAACGGCTCAATCAAAATAAGGTTCAAATCTGTTAGTTGAATGCACAGAACAGAAAGAATTTTCACAGAATGCTACAGTGTAGTTTATATTTGAATATATTCCTTTTTCCACTATTACCCTCTTAGCGCTCCAAATGTCCACTTGCATTTTCTACAGAAAGAGTGTTCAGAACTGCGCAATCAAAAGTGTGGTTTAACTCTGTTAGCTTAATGAACATATCAGAAACAAGTTTCACACAATGATTCTGTGTATTTTTTATTTGAAGATATTATTTTTCCCAATAGAGGCCTCTTAGCGCTCAGAATGTCCAATTGCAGTTTCTACAGAAAGAGTGTTTCAGAAAGGCTCAATCAAAAGTAAGGTTCAACTCTGTTATTTGAATGCACAGATCAGAAAGAAGTTTCATACGATGCTTCTGTTTAGTTTATATTTGAACATATTCTTTTTTCCACTATTACCCACTTAGTGCTACGAATGTCCAGTTGCATTTTCTACAGACAGAGTGTTTCAAAACTGCTCAATCAAAAGTATGGTTTAACTCTGTTAGCTGAATGCTCAGATCAGAAAGAAGTTTCACAGAATGCTTCTGTGTAGTTTATATTTGAATATATTCCTTTTTCCACTACTACTCTCTTAGCGCTCCAAATGTCCAGTTGCATTTTCTACAGAAAGAGTGTTCAGATCTGCTCAATCAAAAGGATGTTTTAACTCTGTTAGCTGAATGCACAGATCAGAAAGAAGTTTCACAGAATGATTCTGTGTAGTTCATATTTGGAGACATTCCTTTTTCCACTATTACCCCCTTAGCGCTCCGAATCTCCACTTGCATTTTCTACAGAAAGAGTGTTTCAGAACGGCTCAATCAAAACTAAGGTTCAACTCTTTTAGTTGAACAAACAGAACAGAAAGAAGTTTCGCACAATTCTTCTGTGTAGTTTTTATTTGTAGACATTCTTTTTCCCAATATAGGCCTCTTACCGCTCAGAATGTCCAATTGCAGATTCTACAGAAAGAGTGTTTCAGAACGGCTCAATCAAAACTAAGGTTCAACTCTGTTAGTTGAATGCACAGAACAGAAAGAAGTTTCATACAATGCTTCTGTGTAGTTTATATTTGAACATATTCTTTTTTCCACTATTACCCACTTAGCGCTACGAATGTCCATTTGCATTTTCTACAGACAGAGTGTTTCAAAACTGCTCAATCAAAAGTATGGTTTAACTCTGTTAGCTGAATGCTCAGATCAGAAAGAAGTTTCACAGAATGCTTCTGTGTAGTTTATATTTGAATATATTCTTTTTTCCTCTACTACTCTCTTAGCGCTCCAAATGTCCAGTTGCATTTTCTACAGAAAGAGTGTTCAGATATGCTCAATCAAAAGTATGGTTTAATTCTGTTAGCTGAATGCACACATCAGAAAGAAGTTTCACAGAATGATTCTGTGTAGTTTATATTTGGAGACATTACTTTTTCCACTATTACCCCCTTAGCGCTCCGAATCTCCACTTGCATTTTCTACAGAAAGAGTGTTTCAGAACGGCTCAATCAAAACTAAGGTTCAACTCTTTTAGTTGAACAAACAGAACAGAAAGAAGTTTCACACAATTCTTCTGTGTAGTTTTTATTTGTAGACATTCTTTTTCCCAATATAGGCCTCTTAGCGCTCAGAATGTCCAACTGCAGTTTCTACAGAAAGAGAGTTTCAGAACGGCTCAATCAAAAGTAAGGTTCAACTCTGTTAGTTGAATGCACAGAACAGAAAGAAGTTTCATACAATGCTTCTGTGTAGTTTATATTTGAACATATTCTTTTTTCCACTATTACCCACTTAGCGCTACGAATGTCCAGTTGCATTTTCTACAGACAGAGTGTTTCAAAACTGCTCAATCAAAAGTATGGTTTAACTCTGTTAGCTGAATGCTCAGATCAGAAAGAAGTTTCACAGAATGCTTCTGTGTAGTTTATATTTGAATATATTCCTTTTTCCACTACTACGCTCTTAGCGCTCCAAAAGTCCAGTTGCATTTTCAACAGAAAGAGTGTTCAGATCTGCTCAATCAAAAGTATGTTTTAACTCTGTTAGCTGAATGCACAGATCAGAAAGAAGTTTCACCAAATGATTCTGTGTAGTTTATATTTGAAGACATTCCTTTTTCCACTATTACCCTCTTAGCGCTCCGAATCTCCACTTGCATTTTCTACAAAAAGAGTGTTTCATAACTGCTCAATCAAAAATATGTTTTATCTCTGTTAACTGAATTTACAGATCAGAAATAAGTTTCACTGAATGCATCTGTGTAGTTTTTATTTGAAGATATTCTTTTTCCCAATGTAGGCCTCTTAGCGCTTAGCATGTCCAATTGCAGTTTCTACAGAAAGAGTGTTTCAGAACGGCTCAATCAAAAGTAAGGTTCAACTCTGTTAGTTGAATGCACAGAACAGAAAGAATTTTCACAGAATGCTACTGTGTAGTTTATATTTGAATATATTCCTTTTTCCACTATTACCCTCTTAGCGCTCCGAATGTCCACTTGCATTTTCTACAGAAAGAGTGTTCAGAACTGCGCAATCAAAAGTATGGTTTAACTCTGTTAGCTTTATGAACATATCAGAAATAAGTTTCACACAATGCTTCTGTGTAGTTTTTATTTGAAGATATTATTTTTCCCAATAGAGGCCTCTTAGCGCTCAGAATGTCCAATTGCAGTTTCTACAGAAAGAGTGTTTCAGAAAGGCTCAATCAAAAGTAAGGTTCAACTCTGTTAGTTGAATGCACAGAACAGAAAGAAGTTTCATACAATGCTTCTGTGTAGTTTATATTTGAACATATTCTTTTTTCCACTATTACCCACTTAGCGCTACGAATGTCCAGTTGCATTTTCTACAGACAGAGTGTTTCAAAACTGCTCAATCAAAAGTATGGTTTAACTCTGTTAGCTGAATGCTCAGATCAGAAAGAAGTTTCACAGAATGCTTCTGTGTAGTTTATATTTGAATATATTCCTTTTTCCACTACTACTCTCTTAGCGCTCCAAATGTCCAGTTGCATTTTCTACAGAAAGAGTGTTCAGATCTGCTCAATCAAAAGTATGGTTTAACTCTGTTAGCTGAATGCACAGAACCGAAAGAAGTTTCACAGAATGATTCTGTGTAGTTTATATTTGGAGACATTCCTTTTTCCACTATTACCCTCTTAGCGCTCCGAATCTCCACTTGCATTTTCTACAGAAAGAGTGTTTCAGAACGGCACAATCAAACTAAGGTTCAACTCTTTTAGTTGAACAAACAGAACAGAAAGTAGTTTCACACAATTCTTCTGTGTAGTTTTTATTTGTAGACATTCTTTTTCCCAATATATGCCTCTTAGCGCTCAGAATGTCCAATTGCAGTTTCTACAGAAAGAGTGTTTCAGAACGGCTCAATCAAAAGTAAGGTTCAACTCTGTTAGTTGAATGCACAGAACAGAAAGAAGTTTCATACAATGCTTCTGTGTAGTTTATATTTGAACATACTCTTTTTTCCACTATTACCCACTTAGCGCTAAGAATGTCCAGTTGCATTTTCTACAGACAGAGTGTTTCAAAACTGCTCAATCAAAAGTATGGTTTAACTCTGTTAGCTGAATGCTCAGATCAGAAAGAAGTTTCACAGAATGCTTCTGTGTAGTTTATATTTGAGTATATTCCTTTTTCCACTACTATGCTCTTAGCGCTCCAAATGTCCAGTTGCATTTTCAACAGAAAGAGTGTTCAGATCTGCTCAATCAACAGTATGGTTTAACTCTGTTAGCTGAATGCACAGATCAGAAAGAAGTTTCACCGAATGATTCTGTGTAGTTTATATTTGAAGACATTCCTTTTTCCACTATTACCCTCTTAGCGCTCCGAATCTCCACTTGCATTTTCTACAAAAAGAGTGTTTCATAACTGCTCAATCAAAAATATGTTTTATCTCTGTTAACTGAATTTACAGATCAGAAATAAGTTTCACAGAATGCATCTGTGTAGTTTTTATTTGAAGATATTCTTTTTCCCAATGTAGGCCTCTTAGCGCTTAGCATGTCCAATTGCAGTTTCTACAGAAAGAGTGTTTCAGAACGGCTCAATCAAAATAAGGTTCAAATCTGTTAGTTGAATGCACAGAACAGAAAGAATTTTCACAGAATGCTACAGTGTAGTTTATATTTGAATATATTCCTTTTTCCACTATTACCCTCTTAGCGCTCCGAATGTCCACTTGCATTTTCTACAGAAAGAGTGTTCAGAACTGCGCAATCAAAAGTATGGTTTAACTCTGTTAGCTTAATGAACATATCAGAAATAAGTTTCACACAATGATTCTGTGTATTTTTTATTTGAAGATATTATTTTTCCCAATAGAGGCCTCTTAGCGTTCAGAATGTCCAATTGCAGTTTCTACAGAAAGAGTGTTTCAGAAAGGCTCAATCAAAAGTAAGGTTCTACTCTGTTATTTGAATGCACAGATCAGAAAGAAGTTTCATACGATGCTTCTGTGTAGTTTATATTTGAACATATTCTTTTTTCCACTATTACCCACTTAGTGCTACGAATGTCCAGTTGCATTTTCTACAGACAGAGTGTTTCAAAACTGCTCAATCAAAAGTATGGTTTAACTCTGTTAGCTGAATGCTCAGATCAGAAAGAAGTTTCACAGAATGCTTCTGTGTAGTTTATATTTGAATATATTCCTTTTTCCACTACTACTCTCTTAGCGCTCCAAATGTCCAGTTGCATTTTCTACAGAAAGAGTGTTCAGATCTGCTCAATCAAAAGTATGTTTTAACTCTGTTAGCTGAATGCACAGATCAGAAAGAAGTTTCACAGAATGATTCTGTGTAGTTTATATTTGGAGACATTCCTTTTTCCACTATTACCCTCTTAGCGCTCCGAATCTCCACTTGCATTTTCTACAGAAAGAGTGTTTCAGAACGGCTCAATCAAAACTAAGGTTCAACTCTTTTAGTTGAACAAACAGAACAGAAAGTAGTTTCACACAATTCTTCTGTGTAGTTTTTATTTGTAGACATTCTTTTTCCCAATATAGGCCTCTTAGCGCTCAGAATGTCCAATTGCAGTTTCTACAGAAAGAGTGTTTCAGAACGGCTCAATCAAAAGTAAGGTTCAACTCTGTTAGTTGAATGCACAGAACAGAAAGAAGTTTCATACAATGCTTCTGTGTAGTTTATATTTGAACATACTCTTTTTTCCACTATTACCCACTTAGCGCTAAGAATGTCCAGTTGCATTTTCTACAGACAGAGTGTTTCAAAACTGCTCAATCAAAAGTATGGTTTAACTCTGTTAGCTGAATGCTCAGATCAGAAAGAAGTTTCACAGAATGCTTCTGTGTAGTTTATATTTGAGTATATTCCTTTTTCCACTACTATGCTCTTAGCGCTCCAAATGTCCAGTTGCATTTTCAACAGAAAGAGTGTTCAGATCTGCTCAATCAACAGTATGGTTTAACTCTGTTAGCTGAATGCACAGATCAGAAAGAAGTTTCACCGAATGATTCTGTGTAGTTTATATTTGAAGACATTCCTTTTTCCACTATTACCCTTTTAGCGCTCCGAATCTCCACTTGCATTTTCTACAAAAAGAGTGTTTCATAACTGCTGAATCAAAAATATGTTTTATCTCTGTTAACTGAATTTACAGATCAGAAATAAGTTTCACAGAATGCATCTGTGTAGTTTTTATTTGAAGATATTCTTTTTCCCAATGTAGGCCTCTTAGCGCTTAGCATGTCCAATTGCAGTTTCTACAGAAAGAGTGTTTCAGAACGGCTCAATCAAAATAAGGTTCAAATCTGTTAGTTGAATGCACAGAACAGAAAGAATTTTCACAGAATGCTACAGTGTAGTTTATATTTGAATATATTCCTTTTTCCACTATTACCCTCTTAGCGCTCCAAATGTCCACTTGCATTTTCTACAGAAAGAGTGTTCAGAACTGCGCAATCAAAAGTATGGTTTAACTCTGTTAGCTTAATGAACATATCAGAAACAAGTTTCACACAATGATTCTGTGTATTTTTTATTTGAAGATATTATTTTTCCCAATAGAGGCCTCTTAGCGCTCCGAATCTCCACTTGCATTTTCTACAAAAAGAGTGTTTCATAACTGCTCAATCAAAAATATGTTTTATCTCTGTTAACTGAATTTACAGATCAGAAATAAGTTTCACAGAATGCATCTGTGTAGTTTTTATTTGAAGATATTCTTTTTCCCAATGTAGGCCTCTTAGCGCTTAGCATGTCCAATTGCAGTTTCTACAGAAAGAGTGTTTCAGAACGGCTCAATCAAAAGTAAGGTTCAACTCTGTTAGTTGAATGCACAGAACAGAAAGAATTTTCACAGAATGCTACTGTGTAGTTTATATTTGAATATATTCCTTTTTCCACTATTACCCTCTTAGCGCTCCGAATGTCCACTTGCATTTTCTACAGAAAGAGTGTTCAGAACTGCGCAATCAAAAGTATCGTTTAACTCTGTTAGCTTTATGAACATATCAGAAATAAGTTTCACACAATGCTTCTGTGTAGTTTTTATTTGAAGATATTATTTTTCCCAATAGAGGCCTCTTAGCGCTCAGAATGTCCAATTGCAGTTTCTACAGAAAGAGTGTTTCAGAAAGGCTCAATCAAAAGTAAGGTTCAACTCTGTTAGTTGAATGCACAGAACAGAAAGAAGTTTCATACAATGCTTCTGTGTAGTTTATATTTGAACATATTCTTTTTTCCACTATTACCCACTTAGCGCTACGAATGTCCAGTTGCATTTTCTACAGACAGAGTGTTTCAAAACTGCTCAATCAAAAGTATGGTTTAACTCTGTTAGCTGAATGCTCAGATCAGAAAGAAGTTTCACAGAATGCTTCTGTGTAGTTTATATTTGAATATATTCCTTTTTCCACTACTACTCTCTTAGCGCTCCAAATGTCCAGTTGCATTTTCTACAGAAAGAGTGTTCAGATCTGCTCAATCAAAAGTATGGTTTAACTCTGTTAGCTGAATGCACAGATCCGAAAGAAGTTTCACAGAATGATTCTGTGTAGTTTATATTTGGAGACATTCCTTTTTCCACTATTACCCTCTTAGCGCTCCGAATCTCCACTTGCATTTTCTACAGAAAGAGTGTTTCAGAACGGCACAATCAAAACTAAGGTTCAACTCTTTTAGTTGAACAAACAGAACAGAAAGTAGTTTCACACAATTCTTCTGTGTAGTTTTTATTTGTAGACATTCTTTTTCCCAATATATGCCTCTTAGCGCTCAGAATGTCCAATTGCAGTTTCTACAGAAAGAGTGTTTCTGAACGGCTCAATCAAAAGTAAGGTTCAACTCTGTTAGTTGAATGCACAGAACAGAAAGAAGTTTCATACAATGCTTCTGTGTAGTTTATATTTGAACATACTCTTTTTTCCACTATTACCCACTTAGCGCTAAGAATGTCCAGTTGCATTTTCTACAGACAGAGTGTTTCAAAACTGCTCAATCATAAGTATGGTTTAACTCTGTTAGCTGAATGCTCAGATCAGAAAGAAGTTTCACAGAATGCTTCTGTGTAGTTTATATTTGAATATATTCCTTTTTCCACTACTACGCTCTTAGCGCTCCAAAAGTCCAGTTGCATTTTCAACAGAAAGAGTGTTCAGATCTGCTCAATCAAAAGTATGGTTTAACTCTGTTAGCTGAATGCACAGATCAGAAAGAAGTTTCACCAAATGATTCTGTGTAGTTTATATTTGAAGACATTCCTTTTTCCACTATTACCCTCTTAGCGCTCCGAATCTCCACTTGCATTTTCTACAAAAAGAGTGTTTCATAACTGCTCAATCAAAAATATGTTTTATCTCTGTTAACTGAATTTACAGATCAGAAATAAGTTTCACAGAATGCATCTGTGTAGTTTTTATTTGAAGATATTCTTTTTCCCAATGTAGGCCTCTTAGCGCTTAGCATGTCCAATTGCAGTTTCTACAGAAAGAGTGTTTCAGAACGGCTCAATCAAAAGTAAGGTTCAACTCTGTTAGTTGAATGCACAGAACAGAAAGAATTTTCACAGAATGCTACTGTGTAGTTTATATTTGAATATATTCCTTTTTCCACTATTACCCTCTTAGCGCTCCGAATGTCCACTTGCATTTTCTACAGAAAGAGTGTTCAGAACTGCGCAATCAAAAGTATGGTTTAACTCTGTTAGCTTTATGAACATATCAGAAATAAGTTTCACACAATGCTTCTGTGTAGTTTTTATTTGAAGATATTATTTTTCCCAATAGAGGCCTCTTAGCGCTCAGAATGTCCAATTGCAGTTTCTACAGAAAGAGTGTTTCAGAAAGGCTCAATCAAAAGTAAGGTTCAACTCTGTTAGTTGAATGCACAGAACAGAAAGAAGTTTCATACAATGCTTCTGTGTAGTTTATATTTGAACATATTCTTTTTTCCACTATTACCCACTTAGCGCTACGAATGTCCAGTTGCATTTTCTACAGACAGAGTGTTTCAAAACTGCTCAATCAAAAGTATGGTTTAACTCTGTTAGCTGAATGCTCAGATCAGAAAGAAGTTTCACAGAATGCTTCTGTGTAGTTTATATTTGAATATATTCCTTTTTCCACTACTACTCTCTTAGCGCTCCAAATGTCCAGTTGCATTTTCTACAGAAAGAGTGTTCAGATCTGCTCAATCAAAAGTATGGTTTAACTCTGTTAGCTGAATGCACAGAACCGAAAGAAGTTTCACAGAATGATTCTGTGTAGTTTATATTTGGAGACATTCCTTTTTCCACTATTACCCTCTTAGCGCTCCGAATCTCCACTTGCATTTTCTACAGAAAGAGTGTTTCAGAACGGCACAATCAAACTAAGGTTCAACTCTTTTAGTTGAACAAACAGAACAGAAAGTAGTTTCACACAATTCTTCTGTGTAGTTTTTATTTGTAGACATTCTTTTTCCCAATATATGCCTCTTAGCGCTCAGAATGTCCAATTGCAGTTTCTACAGAAAGAGTGTTTCAGAACGGCTCAATCAAAAGTAAGGTTCAACTCTGTTAGTTGAATGCACAGAACAGAAAGTAGTTTCATACAATGCTTCTGTGTAGTTTATATTTGAACATACTCTTTTTTCCACTATTACCCACTTAGCGCTAAGAATGTCCAGTTGCATTTTCTACAGACAGAGTGTTTCAAAACTGCTCAATCAAAAGTATGGTTTAACTCTGTTAGCTGAATGCTCACATCAGAAAGAAGTTTCACAGAATGCTTCTGTGTAGTTTATATTTGAGTATATTCCTTTTTCCACTACTATGCTCTTAGCGCTCCAAATGTCCAGTTGCATTTTCAACAGAAAGAGTGTTCAGATCTGCTCAATCAACAGTATGGTTTAACTCTGTTAGCTGAATGCACAGATCAGAAAGAAGTTTCACCGAATGATTCTGTGTAGTTTATATTTGAAGACATTCCTTTTTCCACTATTACCCTCTTAGCGCTCCGAATCTCCACTTGCATTTTCTACAAAAAGAGTGTTTCATAACTGCTCAATCAAAAATATGTTTTATCTCTGTTAACTGAATTTACAGATCAGAAATAAGTTTCACAGAATGCATCTGTGTAGTTTTTATTTGAAGATATTCTTTTTCCCAATGTAGGCCTCTTAGCGCTTAGCATGTCCAATTGCAGTTTCTACAGAAAGAGTGTTTCAGAACGGCTCAATCAAAATAAGGTTCAAATCTGTTAGTTGAATGCACAGAACAGAAAGAATTTTCACAGAATGCTACAGTGTAGTTTATATTTGAATATATTCCTTTTTCCACTATTACCCTCTTAGCACTCCGAATGTCCACTTGCATTTTCTACAGAAAGAGTGTTCAGAACTGCGCAATCAAAAGTATGGTTTAACTCTGTTAGCTTAATGAACATATCAGAAATAAGTTTCACACAATGATTCTGTGTATTTTTTATTTGAAGATATTATTTTTCCCAATAGAGGCCTCTTAGCGTTCAGAATGTCCAATTGCAGTTTCTACAGAAAGAGTGTTTCAGAAAGGCTCAATCAAAAGTAAGGTTCAACTCTGTTATTTGAATGCACAGATCAGAAAGAAGTTTCATACGATGCTTCTGTGTAGTTTATATTTGAACATATTCTTTTTTCCACTATTACCCACTTAGTGCTACGAATGTCCAGTTGCATTTTCTACAGACAGTGTTTCAAAACTGCTCAATCAAAAGTATGGTTTAACTCTGTTAGCTGAATGCTCAGATCAGAAAGAAGTTTCACAGAATGCTTCTGTGTAGTTTATATTTGAATATATTCCTTTTTCCACTACTACTCTCTTAGCGCTCCAAATGTCCAGTTGCATTTTCTACAGAAAGAGTGTTCAGATCTGCTCAATCAAAAGTATGTTTTAACTCTGTTAGCTGAATGCACAGATCAGAAAGAAGTTTCACAGAATGATTCTGTGTAGTTTATATTTGGAGACATTCCTTTTTCCACTATTACCCTCTTAGCGCTCCGAATCTCCACTTGCATTTTCTACAGAAAGAGTGTTTCAGAACGGCTCAATCAAAACTAAGGTTCAACTCTTTTAGTTGAACAAACAGAACAGAAAGTAGTTTCACACAATTCTTCTGTGTAGTTTTTATTTGTAGACATTCTTTTTCCCAATATAGGCCTCTTAGCGCTCAGAATGTCCAATTGCAGTTTCTACAGAAAGAGTGTTTCAGAACGGCTCAATCAAAAGTAAGGTTCAACTCTGTTAGTTGAATGCACAGAACAGAAAGTAGTTTCATACAATGCTTCTGTGTAGTTTATATTTGAACATACTCTTTTTTCCACTATTACCCACTTAGCGCTAAGAATGTCCAGTTGCATTTTCTACAGACAGAGTGTTTCAAAACTGCTCAATCAAAAGTATGGTTTAACTCTGTTAGCTGAATGCTCAGATCAGAAAGAAGTTTCACAGAATGCTTCTGTGTAGTTTATATTTGAGTATATTCCTTTTTCCACTACTATGCTCTTAGCGCTCCAAATGTCCAGTTGCATTTTCAACAGAAAGAGTGTTCAGATCTGCTCAATCAACAGTATGGTTTAACTCTGTTAGCTGAATGCACAGATCAGAAAGAAGTTTCACCGAATGATTCTGTGTAGTTTATATTTGAAGACATTCCTTTTTCCACTATTACCCTTTTAGCGCTCCGAATCTCCACTTGCATTTTCTACAAAAAGAGTGTTTCATAACTGCTCAATCAAAAATATGTTTTATCTCTGTTAACTGAATTTACAGATCAGAAATAAGTTTCACAGAATGCATCTGTGTAGTTTTTATTTGAAGATATTCTTTTTCCCAATGTAGGACTCTTAGCGCTTAGCATGTCCAATTGCAGTTTCTACAGAAAGAGTGTTTCAGAACGGCTCAATCAAAATAAGGTTCAAATCTGTTAGTTGAATGCACAGAACAGAAAGAATTTTCACAGAATGCTACAGTGTAGTTTATATTTGAATATATTCCTTTTTCCACTATTACCCTCTTAGCGCTCCAAATGTCCACTTGCATTTTCTACAGAAAGAGTGTTCAGAACTGCGCAATCAAAAGTATGGTTTAACTCTGTTAGCTTAATGAACATATCAGAAATAAGTTTCACACAATGCTTCTGTGTAGTTTTTATTTGAAGATATTATTTTTCCCAATATAGGCCTCTTAGCGCTCAGAATGTCCAATTGCAGTTTCTACAGAAAGAGTGTTTCAGAAAGGCTCAATCAATAGTAAGGTTCAACTCTGTTAGTTGAATGCACAGAACAGAAAGAAGTTTCATACAATGCTTCTGTGTAGTTTATATTTGAACATATTCTTTTTTCCACTATTACCCACTTACCGCTACGAATGTCCAGTTGCATTTTCTACAGACAGAGTGTTTCAAAACTGCTGAATCATAAGTATGGTTTAACTCTGTTAGCTGAATGCTCAGATCAGAAAGAAGTTTCACAGAATGCTTCTCTGTAGTTTATATTTGAATATATTCCTTTTCCCACTACTACTCTCTTAGCGCTCCAAATGTTCAGTTGCATTTTCTACAGAAAGAGTGTTCAGATCTGCTCAATCAAAAGTATGGTTTAACTCTGTTAGCTGAATGCACAGATCAGAAAGAAGTTTCACAGAATGTTTCTGTGTAGTTTATATTTGGAGACATTCCTTTTTCCACTATTACCCTCTTAGCGCTCCGAATCTCCACTTGCATTTTCTACAGAAAGAGTGTTTCAGAACGGCTCAATCAAAACTAAGGTTCAACTCTTTTAGTTGAACAAACAGAACAGAAAGAAGTTTCACACAATTCTTCTGTGTAGTTTTTATTTGTAGACATTCTTTTTCCCAATATAGGCCTCTTAGCGCTCAGAATGTCCAATTGCAGTTTCTACAGAAAGAGTGTTTCAGAACGGCTCAATCAAAAGTAAGGTTCAACTCTGTTAGTTGAATGCACAGAACAGAAAGAAGTTTCATACAATGCTTCTGTGTAGTTTATATTTGAACATATTCTCTTTTCCACTATTACCCACTTAGCGCTACGAATGTCCAGTTGCATTTTTTACAGACAGAGTGTTTCAAAACTGCTGAATCAAAATTATGGTTTAACTCTGTTAGCTGAATGCTCAGATCAGAAAGAAGTTTCACAGAATGCTTCTGTGTAGTTTATATTTGAATATATTCCTTTTTCCACTACTACGCTCTTAGTGCTCCAAATGTCCAGTTGCATTTTCTACAGAAAGAGTGTTCAGATCTGCTCAATCAAAAGTATGGTTTAACTCTGTTAGCTGAATGCACAGATCAGAAAGAAATTTCACCGAATGATTCTGTGTAGTTTATATTTGAAGACATTCCTTTTTCCACTATTACCCTCTTAGCGCTCCGAATCTCCACTTGGATTTTCTACAAAAAGAGTGTTTCATAACTGCTCAATCAAAAATATGTTTTATCTCTGTTAACTGAATTTACAGATCAGAAATAAGTTTCACAGAATGCATCTGTGTAGTTTTTATTTGAAGATATTCTTTTTCCCAATGTAGGCCTCTTAGCGCTTAGCATGTCCAATTGCAGTTTCTACAGAAAGAGTGTTTCAGAACGGCTCAGTCAAAAGTAAGGTTCAACTCTGTTAGTTGAATGAACAGAACAGAAAGAATTTTCACAGAATGCTACTGTGTAGTTTCTATTTGAATATATTCCTTTTTCCACTATTACCCTCTTAGCGCTCCGAATGTCCACTTGAATTTTCTACAGAAAGAGTGTTCAGAACTGCGCAATCAAAAGTATGGTTTAACTCTGTTAGCTTAATGAACATATCAGAAATAAGTTTCACACAATGCTTCTGTGTAGTTTTTATTTGAAGATATTATTTTTCCCAATATAGGCCTCTTAGCGCTCAGAATGTCCAATTGCAGTTTCTACAGAAAGAGTGTTTCAGAAAGGCTCAATCAAAAGTAAGGTTCAACTCTGTTAGTTGAATGCACAGAACAGAAAGAAGTTTCATACAATGCTTCTGTGTAGTTTATATTTGAACATATTCTTTTTTCCACTATTACCCACTTACCGCTACGAATGTCCAGTTGCATTTTCTACAGACAGAGTGTTTCAAAACTGCTGAATCATAAGTATGGTTTAACTCTGTTAGCTGAATGCTCAGATCAGAAAGAAGTTTCACAGAATGCTTCTGTGTAGTTTATATTTGAATATATTCCTTTTTCCACTACTACGCTCTTAGCGCTCCAAATGTCCAGTTGCATTTTCTACAGAAAGAGTGTTCAGATCTGCTCAATCAAAAGTATGGTTTAACTCTGTTAGCTGAATGCACAGATCAGAAAGAAGTTTCACCGAATGATTCTGTGTAGTTTATATTTGAAGACATTCCTTTTTCCCCTGTTACCCTCTTAGCGCTCCGAATCTCCACTTGCATTTTCTACAAAAAGAGTGTTTCATAACTGCTCAATCAAAAATATGTTTTATATCTGTTAACTGAATTTACAGATCAGAAATAAGGTTCACAGAATGCATCTGTGTAGTTTTTATTTGAAGATATTCTTTTTCCCAATGTAGGCCTCTTAGCGCTTAGCATGTCCAATTGCAGTTACTACAGAAAGAGTGTTTCAGAACGGCTCAATCAAAAGTAAGGTTCAACTCTGTTAGTTGAATGCACAGAACAGAAAGTATTTTCACAGAATGCTACTGTGTAGTTTATATTTGAATATATTCCTTTTTCCACTATTACCCTCTTAGCGCTCCGAATGTCCACTTGCATTTTCTACAGAAAGAGTGTTCAGAACTGCGCAATCAAAAGTATGGTTTAACTCTGTTAGCTTAATGAACATATCAGAAATAAGTTTCACACAATGCTTCTGTGTAGTTTTTATTTGAAGATATTATTTTTCCCAATAGAGGCCTCTTAGCGCTCAGAATGTCCAATTGCAGTTTCTACAGAAAGAATGTTTCAGAAAGGCTCAATCAAATGTAAGTTTCAACTCTGTTAGTTGAATGCACAGAACAGAAAGTAGTTTCATACAATGCTTCTGTGTAGTTTATATTTGAACATATTCTTTTTTCCACTATTACCCACTTAGCGCTACGAATGTCCAGTTGCATTTTCTACAGACAGAGTGTTTCAAAACTGCTCAATCAAAAGTATGGTTTAACTCTGTTAGCTGAATGCTCAGATCAGAAAGAAGTTTCACAGAATGCTTCTCTGTAGTTTATATTTGAATATATTCCTTTTCCCACTACTACTCTCTTAGCGCTCCAAATGTTCAGTTGCATTTTCTACAGAAAGAGTGTTCAGATCTGCTCAATCAAAAGTATGTTTTAACTCTGTTAGCTGAATGCACAGATCAGAAAGAAGTTTCACAGAATGATTCTGTGTAGTTCATATTTGGAGACATTCCTTTTTCCACTATTACCCCCTTAGCGCTCCGAATCTCCACTTGCATTTTCTACAGAAAGAGTGTTTCAGAACGGCTCAATCAAAACTAAGGTTCAACTCTTTTAGTTGAACAAACAGAACAGAAAGAAGTTTCGCACAATTCTTCTGTGTAGTTTTTATTTGTAGACATTCTTTTTCCCAATATAGGCCTTTTACCGCTCAGAATGTCCAATTGCAGTTTCTACAGAAAGAGTGTTTCAGAACGGCTCAATCAAAACTAAGGTTCAACTCTGTTAGTTGAATGCACAGAACAGAAAGAAGTTTCATACAATGCTTCTGTGTAGTTTATATTTGAACATATTCTTTTTTCCACTATTACCCACTTAGCGCTACGAATGTCCATTTGCATTTTCTACAGACAGAGTGTTTCAAAACTGCTCAATCAAAAGTATGGTTTAACTCTGTTAGCTGAATGCTCAGATCAGAAAGAAGTTTCACAGAATGCTTCTGTGTAGTTTATATTTGAATATATTCTTTTTTCCTCTACTACTCTCTTAGCGCTCCAAATGTCCAGTTGCATTTTCTACAGAAAGAGTGTTCAGATATGCTCAATCAAAAGTATGGTTTAATTCTGTTAGCTGAATGCACACATCAGAAAGAAGTTTCACAGAATGATTCTGTGTAGTTTATATTTGGAGACATTCCTTTTTCCACTATTACCCCCTTAGCGCTCCGAATCTCCACTTGCATTTTCTACAGAAAGAGTGTTTCAGAACGGCTCAATCAAAACAAAGGTTCAACTCTTTTAGTTGAACAAACAGAACAGAAAGAAGTTTCACACAATTCTTCTGTGTAGTTTTTATTTGTAGACATTCTTTTTCCCAATATAGGCCTCTTAGCGCTCAGAATGTCCAACTGCAGTTTCTACAGAAAGAGAGTTTCAGAACGGCTCAATCAAAAGTAAGGTTCAACTCTGTTAGTTGAATGCACAGAACAGAAAGAAGTTTCATACAATGCTTCTGTGTAGTTTATATTTGAACATATTCTTTTTTCCACTATTACCCACTTAGCGCTACGAATGTCCAGTTGCATTTTCTACAGACAGAGTGTTTCAAAACTGCTCAATCAAAAGTATGGTTTAACTCTGTTAGCTGAATGCTCAGATCAGAAAGAAGTTTCACAGAATGCTTCTGTGTAGTTTATATTTGAATATATTCCTTTTTCCACTACTACGCTCTTAGCGCTCCAAAAGTCCAGTTGCATTTTCAACAGAAAGAGTGTTCAGATCTGCTCAATCAAATGTATGGTTTAACTCTGTTAGCTGAATGCACAGATCAGAAAGAAGTTTCACCAAATGATTCTGTGTAGTTTATATTTGAAGACATTCCTTTTTCCACTATTACCCTCTTAGCGCTCCGAATCTCCACTTGCATTTTCTACAAAAAGAGTGTTTCATAACTGCTCAATCAAAAATATGTTTTATCTCTGTTAACTGAATTTACAGATCAGAAATAAGTTTCACAGAATGCATCTGTGTAGTTTTTATTTGAAGATATTCTTTTTCCCAATGTAGGCCTCTTAGCGCTTAGCATGTCCAATTGCAGTTTCTACAGAAAGAGTGTTTCAGAACGGCTCAATCAAAAGTAAGGTTCAACTCTGTTAGCTGAATGCACAGAACAGAAAGAGTTTTCAGAGAATGCTACTGTGTAGTTTATATTTGAATATATTCCTTTTTCCACTATTACCCTCTTAGCGCTCCGAATGTCCACTTGCATTTTCTACAGAAAGAGTGTTCAGAACTGCGCAATCAAAAGTATGGTTTAACTCTGTTAGCTTAATGAACATATCAGAAATAAGTTTCACACAATGCTTCTGTGTAGTTTTTATTTGAAGATATTATTTTTCCCAATATAGGCCTCTTAGCGCTCAGAATGTCCAATTGCAGTTTCTACAGAAAGAGTGTTTCAGAAATTCTCAGTCAAATGTAAGGTTCAACTCTGTTAGTTGAATGCACAGAACAGAAAGAAGTTTCATACAATGCTTCTGTGTAGTTTATATTTGAACATATTCTTTTTTCCACTATTACCCACTTAGCGCTACGAATGTCCAGTTGCATTTTCTACAGACAGAGTTTTTCAAAACTGCTCAATCAAAAGTATGGTTTAACTCTGTTAGCTGAATGCTCAGATCAGAAAGAAGTTTCACAGAATGCTTCTGTGTAGTTTATATTTGAATATATTCCTTTTTCCACTACTACTCTCTTAGCGCTCCAAATGTCCAGTTGCATTTTCTACAGAAAGAGTGTTCAGATCTGCTCAATCAAAAGTATGGTTTAACTCTGTTAGCTGAATGCACAGATCAGAAAGAAGTTTCAAAGAATGATTCTGTGTAGTTTATATTTGGAGACATTCCTTTTTCCACTATTACCTTCTTAGCGCTCCGAATCTCCACTTGCATTTTCTACAGAAAGAGTGTTTCAGAACGGCTCAATCAAAACTAAGGTTCAACTCTTTCAGTTGAACAATCAGAACAGAAAGTAGTTTCACACAATGCTTCTGTGTAGTTTTTATTTGTAGACATTCTTTTTCCCAATATAGGCCTCTTAGCGCTCAGAATGTCCAATTGCAGTTTCTACAGAAAGAGTGTTTCAGAACGGCTCAATGAAAAGTAAGGTTCAACTCTGTTAGTTGAATGCACAGAACAGAAAGAAGTTTCATACAATGCTTCTGTGTAGTCTATATTTGAACATATTCTTTTTTCCACTATTACCCACTTAGCGCTACGAATGTCCAGTTGCATTTTCTACAGACAGAGTGTTTCAAAACTGCTCAATCAAAAGTATGGTTTAACTCTGTTAGCTGAATGCTCAGATCAGAAAGAAGTTTCACAGAATGCTTCTGTGTAGTTTATATTTGAATATATTCCTTTTTCCACTACTACGCTCTTAGCGCTCCAAATGTCCAGTTGCATTTTCTACAGAAAGAGTGTTCAGATCTGCTCAATCAAAAGTATGGTTTAACTCTGTTAGCTGAATGCACAGATCAGAAAGAAGTTTCACCGAATGATTCTGTGTAGTTTATATTTGAAGACATTCCTTTTTCCACTATTACACTCTTAGCGCTCAGAATCTCCACTTGCATTTTCTACAAAAAGAGTGTTTCATAACTGCTCAATCAAAAATATGTTTTATCTCTGTTAACTGAATTTACAGATCAGAAATATGTTTCACAGAATGCATCTGTGTAGTTTTTATTTGAAGATATTCTTTTTCCCAATGTAGGCCTCTTAGCGCTTAGCATGTCCAATTGCAGTTTCTACAGAAACAGTGTTTCAGAACGGCTCAATCAAAAGTAAGGTTCAACTCTGTTAGCTGAATGCACAGAACAGAAAGAGTTTTCACAGAATGCTACTGTGTAGTTTATATTTGAATATATTCCTTTTTCCACTATTACCCTCTTAGCGCTCCGAATGTCCACTTGCATTTTCTACAGAATGAGTGTTCAGAACTGCGCAATCAAAAGTATGGTTTATCTCTTTAGCTTAATGAACATATCAGAAATAAGTTTCACACAATGCTTCTGTGTAGTTTTTATTTGAAGATATTATTTTTCCCAATATAGGCCTCTTAGCGCTCAGAATGTCCAATTGCAGTTTCTACAGAAAGAGTGTTTCAGAAAGGCTCAATCAATAGTAAGGTTCAACTCTGTTAGTTGAATGCACAGAACAGAAAGAAGTTTCATACAATGCTTCTGTGTAGTTTATATTTGAACATATTCTTTTTTCCACTATTACCCACTTACCGCTACGAATGTCCAGTTGCATTTTCTACAGACAGAGTGTTTCAAAACTGCTGAATCATAAGTATGGTTTAACTCTGTTAGCTGAATGCTCAGATCAGAAAGAAGTTTCACAGAATGCTTCTCTGTAGTTTATATTTGAATATATTCCTTTTCCCACTACTACTCTCTTAGCGCTCCAAATGTTCAGTTGCATTTTCTACAGAAAGAGTGTTCAGATCTGCTCAATCAAAAGTATGGTTTAACTCTGTTAGCTGAATGCACAGATCAGAAAGAAGTTTCACAGAATGTTTCTGTGTAGTTTATATTTGGAGACATTCCTTTTTCCACTATTACCCTCTTAGCGCTCCGAATCTCCACTTGCATTTTCTACAGAAAGAGTGTTTCAGAACGGCTCAATCAAAACTAAGGTTCAACTCTTTTAGTTGAACAAACAGAACAGAAAGAAGTTTCACACAATTCTTCTGTGTAGTTTTTATTTGTAGACATTCTTTTTCCCAATATAGGCCTCTTAGCGCTCAGAATGTCCAATTGCAGTTTCTACAGAAAGAGTGTTTCAGAACGGCTCAATCAAAAGTAAGGTTCAACTCTGTTAGTTGAATGCACAGAACAGAAAGAAGTTTCATACAATGCTTCTGTGTAGTTTATATTTGAACATATTCTCTTTTCCACTATTACCCACTTAGCGCTACGAATGTCCAGTTGCATTTTTTACAGACAGAGTGTTTCAAAACTGCTGAATCAAAATTATGGTTTAACTCTGTTAGCTGAATGCTCAGATCAGAAAGAAGTTTCACAGAATGCTTCTGTGTAGTTTATATTTGAATATATTCCTTTTTCCACTACTACGCTCTTAGTGCTCCAAATGTCCAGTTGCATTTTCTACAGAAAGAGTGTTCAGATCTGCTCAATCAAAAGTATGGTTTAACTCTGTTAGCTGAATGCACAGATCAGAAAGAAATTTCACCGAATGATTCTGTGTAGTTTATATTTGAAGACATTCCTTTTTCCACTATTACCCTCTTAGCGCTCCGAATCTCCACTTGGATTTTCTACAAAAAGAGTGTTTCATAACTGCTCAATCAAAAATATGTTTTATCTCTGTTAACTGAATTTACAGATCAGAAATAAGTTTCACAGAATGCATCTGTGTAGTTTTTATTTGAAGATATTCTTTTTCCCAATGTAGGCCTCTTAGCGCTTAGCATGTCCAATTGCAGTTTCTACAGAAAGAGTGTTTCAGAACGGCTCAGTCAAAAGTAAGGTTCAACTCTGTTAGTTGAATGAACAGAACAGAAAGAATTTTCACAGAATGCTACTGTGTAGTTTCTATTTGAATATATTCCTTTTTCCACTATTACCCTCTTAGCGCTCCGAATGTCCACTTGCATTTTCTACAGAAAGAGTGTTCAGAACTGCGCAATCAAAAGTATGGTTTAACTCTGTTAGCTTAATGAACATATCAGAAATAAGTTTCACACAATGCTTCTGTGTAGTTTTTATTTGAAGATATTATTTTTCCCAATATAGGCCTCTTAGCGCTCAGAATGTCCAATTGCAGTTTCTACAGAAAGAGTGTTTCAGAAAGGCTCAATCAAAAGTAAGGTTCAACTCTGTTAGTTGAATGCACAGAACAGAAAGAAGTTTCATACAATGCTTCTGTGTAGTTTATATTTGAACATATTCTTTTTTCCACTATTACCCACTTACCGCTACGAATGTCCAGTTGCATTTTCTACAGACAGAGTGTTTCAAAACTGCTGAATCATAAGTATGGTTTAACTCTGTTAGCTGAATGCTCAGATCAGAAAGAAGTTTCACAGAATGCTTCTGTGTAGTTTATATTTGAATATATTCCTTTTTCCACTACTACGCTCTTAGCGCTCCAAATGTCCAGTTGCATTTTCTACAGAAAGAGTGTTCAGATCTGCTCAATCAAAAGTATGGTTTAACTCTGTTAGCTGAATGCACAGATCAGAAAGAAGTTTCACCGAATGATTCTGTGTAGTTTATATTTGAAGACATTCCTTTTTCCCCTGTTACCCTCTTAGCGCTCCGAATCTCCACTTGCATTTTCTACAAAAAGAGTGTTTCATAACTGCTCAATCAAAAATATGTTTTATATCTGTTAACTGAATTTACAGATCAGAAATAAGGTTCACAGAATGCATCTGTGTAGTTTTTATTTGAAGATATTCTTTTTCCCAATGTAGGCCTCTTAGCGCTTAGCATGTCCAATTGCAGTTACTACAGAAAGAGTGTTTCAGAACGGCTCAATCAAAAGTAAGGTTCAACTCTGTTAGTTGAATGCACAGAACAGAAAGTATTTTCACAGAATGCTACTGTGTAGTTTATATTTGAATATATTCCTTTTTCCACTATTACCCTCTTAGCGCTCCGAATGTCCACTTGCATTTTCTACAGAAAGAGTGTTCAGAACTGCGCAATCAAAAGTATGGTTTAACTCTGTTAGCTTAATGAACATATCAGAAATAAGTTTCACACAATGCTTCTGTGTAGTTTTTATTTGAAGATATTATTTTTCCCAATAGAGGCCTCTTAGCGCTCAGAATGTCCAATTGCAGTTTCTACAGAAAGAATGTTTCAGAAAGGCTCAATCAAATGTAAGTTTCAACTCTGTTAGTTGAATGCACAGAACAGAAAGTAGTTTCATACAATGCTTCTGTGTAGTTTATATTTGAACATATTCTTTTTTCCACTATTACCCACTTAGCGCTACGAATGTCCAGTTGCATTTTCTACAGACAGAGTGTTTCAAAACTGCTCAATCAAAAGTATGGTTTAACTCTGTTAGCTGAATGCTCAGATCAGAAAGAAGTTTCACAGAATGCTTCTCTGTAGTTTATATTTGAATATATTCCTTTTCCCACTACTACTCTCTTAGCGCTCCAAATGTTCAGTTGCATTTTCTACAGAAAGAGTGTTCAGATCTGCTCAATCAAAAGTATGGTTTAACTCTGTTAGCTGAATGCACAGATCAGAAAGAAGTTTCACAGAATGTTTCTGTGTAGTTTATATTTGGAGACATTCCTTTTTCCACTATTACCCTCTTAGCGCTCCGAATCTCCACTTGCATTTTCTACAGAAAGAGTGTTTCAGAACGGCTCAATCAAAACTAAGGTTCAACTCTTTTAGTTGAACAAACAGAACAGAAAGAAGTTTCACACAATTCTTCTGTGTAGTTTTTATTTGTAGACTTTATTTTTCCCAATATAGGCCTCTTAGCGCTCAGAATGTCCAATTGCAGTTTCTACAGAAAGAGTGTTTCAGAACGGCTCAATCAAAAGTAAGGTTCAACTCTGTTAGTTGAATGCACAGAACAGAAAGAAGTTTCATACAATGCTTCTGTGTAGTTTATATTTGAACATATTCTCTTTTCCACTATTACCCACTTAGCGCTACGAATGTCCAGTTGCATTTTTTACAGACAGAGTGTTTCAAAACTGCTGAATCAAAATTATGGTTTAACTCTGTTAGCTGAATGCTCAGATCAGAAAGAAGTTTCACAGAATGCTTCTGTGTAGTTTATATTTGAATATATTCCTTTTTCCACTACTACGCTCTTAGTGCTCCAAATGTCCAGTTGCATTTTCTACAGAAAGAGTGTTCAGATCTGCTCAATCAAAAGTATGGTTTAACTCTGTTAGCTGAATGCACAGATCAGAAAGAAATTTCACCGAATGATTCTGTGTAGTTTATATTTGAAGACATTCCTTTTTCCACTATTACCCTCTTAGCGCTCCGAATCTCCACTTGGATTTTCTACAAAAAGAGTGTTTCATAACTGCTCAATCAAAAATATGTTTTATCTCTGTTAACTGAATTTACAGATCAGAAATAAGTTTCACAGAATGCATCTGTGTAGTTTTTATTTGAAGATATTCTTTTTCCCAATGTAGGCCTCTTAGCGCTTAGCATGTCCAATTGCAGTTTCTACAGAAAGAGTGTTTCAGAACGGCTCAGTCAAAAGTAAGGTTCAACTCTGTTAGTTGAATGAACAGAACAGAAAGAATTTTCACAGAATGCTACTGTGTAGTTTATATTTGAATATATTCCTTTTTCCACTATTACCCTCTTAGCGCTCCGAATGTCCACTTGCATTTTCTACAGAAAGAGTGTTCAGAACTGCGCAATCAAAAGTATGGTTTAACTCTGTTAGCCTAATGAACATATCAGAAATAAGTTTCACACAATGCTTCTGTGTAGTTTTTATTTGAAGATATTATTTTTCCCAATATAGGCCTCTTAGCGCTCAGAATGTCCAATTGCAGTTTCTACAGAAAGAGTGTTTCAGAAAGGCTCAATCAAAAGTAAGGTTCAACTCTGTTAGTTGAATGCACAGAACAGAAAGAAGTTTCATACAATGCTTCTGTGTAGTTTATATTTGAACATATTCTTTTTTCCACTATTACCCACATACCGCTACGAATGTCCAGTTGCATTTTCTACAGACAGAGTGTTTCAAAACTGCTGAATCATAAGTATGGTTTAACTCTGTTAGCTGAATGCTCAGATCAGAAAGAAGTTTCACAGAATGCTTCTGTGTAGTTTATATTTGAATATATTCCTTTTTCCACTACTACGCTCTTAGCGCTCCAAATGTCCAGTTGCATTTTCTACAGAAAGAGTGTTCAGATCTGCTCAATCAAAAGTATGGTTTAACTCTGTTAGCTGAATGCACAGATCAGAAAGAAGTTTCACCGAATGATTCTGTGTAGTTTATATTTGAAGACATTCCTTTTTCCCCTGTTACCCTCTTAGCGCTCCGAATCTCCACTTGCATTTTCTACAAAAAGAGTGTTTCATAACTGCTCAATCAAAAATATGTTTTATATCTGTTAACTGAATTTACAGATCAGAAATAAGGTTCACAGAATGCATCTGTGTAGTTTTTATTTGAAGATATTCTTTTTCCCAATGTAGGCCTCTTAGCGCTTAGCATGTCCAATTGCAGTTACTACAGAAAGAGTGTTTCAGAACGGCTCAATCAAAAGTAAGGTTCAACTCTGTTAGTTGAATGCACAGAACAGAAAGTATTTTCACAGAATGCTACTGTGTAGTTTATATTTGAATATATTCCTTTTTCCACTATTACCCTCTTAGCGCTCCGAATGTCCACTTGCATTTTCTACAGAAAGAGTGTTCAGAACTGCGCAATCAAAAGTATGGTTTAACTCTGTTAGCTTAATGAACATATCAGAAATAAGTTTCACACAATGCTTCTGTGTAGTTTTTATTTGAAGATATTATTTTTCCCAATAGAGGCCTCTTAGCGCTCAGAATGTCCAATTGCAGTTTCTACAGAAAGAATGTTTCAGAAAGGCTCAATCAAATGTAAGTTTCAACTCTGTTAGTTGAATGCACAGAACAGAAAGAAGTTTCATACAATGCTTCTGTGTAGTTTATATTTGAACATATTCTTTTTTCCACTATTACCCACTTAGCGCTACGAATGTCCAGTTGCATTTTCTACAGACAGAGTGTTTCAAAACTGCTCAATCAAAGTATGGTTTAACTCTGTTAGCTGAATGCTCAGATCAGAAAGAAGTTTCACAGAATGCTTCTGTGTAATTTATATTTGAACATATTCCTTTTTCCACTACTACGCTCTTAGCGCTCCAAATGTCCAGTTGCATTTTCTACAGAAAGAGTGTTCAGATCTGCTCAATCAAAAGTATGGTTAAACTCTGTTAGCTGAATGCACAGATCAGAAAGAAGTTTCACCGAATGATTCTGTGTAGTTTATATTTGAAGACATTCCTTTTTCCACTATTACCCTCTTAGCGCTCCGAATCTCCACTTTCATTTTCTACAAAAAGAGTGTTTCATAACTGCTCAATCAAAAATATGTTTTATCTCTGTTAACTGAATTTACGGATCAGAAATAAGTTTCACAGAATGCATCTGTGTAGTTTTTATTTGAAGATATTCTTTTTCCCAATGTAGGCCTCTTAGCGCTTAGCATGTCCAATTGCAGTTACTACAGAAAGAGTGTTTCAGAACGGCTCAATCAAAAGTAAGGTTCAACTCTGTTAGTTGAATGCACAGAACAGAAAGAATTTTCACAGAATGCTACTGTGTAGTTTATATTTGAATATATTCCTTTTTCCACTATTACCTTCTTAGCGCTCCGAATGTCCACTTGCATTTTCTACAGAAAGAGTGTTCAGAACTGCGCAATCAAAAGTATGGTTTAACTCTGTTAGCTTAATGAACATATCAGAAATAAGTTTCACACAATGCTTCCGTGTAGTTTTTATTTGAAGATATTATTTTTCCCAATAGAGGCCTCTTAGCGCTCAGAATGTCCAATTGCAGTTTCTACAGAAAGAGTGTTTCAGAAAGGCTCAATCAAAAGTAAGGTTCAACTCTGTTAGTTGAATGCACAGAACAGAAAGAAGTTTCATACAATGCTTCTGTGTAGTTTATATTTGAACATATTCTTTTTTCCACTATTACCCACTTAGCGCTACGAATGTCCAGTTGCATTTTCTACAGACAGAGTGTTTCAAAACTGCTCAATCAAAGTATGGTTTAACTCTGTTAGCTGAATGCTCAGATCAGAAAGAAGTTTCACAGAATGCTTCTGTGTAATTTATATTTGAACATATTCCTTTTTCCACTACTACGCTCTTAGCGCTCCAAATGTCCAGTTGCATTTTCTACAGAAAGAGTGTTCAGATCTGCTCAATCAAAAGTATGGTTAAACTCTGTTAGCTGAATGCACAGATCAGAAAGAAGTTTCACCGAATGATTCTGTGTAGTTTATATTTGAAGACATTCCTTTTTCCACTATTACCCTCTTAGCGCTCCGAATCTCCACTTTCATTTTCTACAAAAAGAGTGTTTCATAACTGCTCAATCAAAAATATGTTTTATCTCTGTTAACTGAATTTACGGATCAGAAATAAGTTTCACAGAATGCATCTGTGTACTTTTTATTTGAAGATATTCTTTTTCCCAATGTAGGCCTCTTAGCGCTTAGCATGTCCAATTGCAGTTACTACAGAAAGAGTGTTTCAGAACGGCTCAATCAAAAGTAAGGTTCAACTCTGTTAGTTGAATGCACAGAACAGAAAGAATTTTCACAGAATGCTACTGTGTAGTTTATATTTGAATATATTCCTTTTTCCACTATTACCTTCTTAGCGCTCCGAATGTCCACTTGCATTTTCTACAGAAAGAGTGTTCAGAACTGCGCAATCAAAAGTATGGTTTAACTCTGTTAGCTTAATGAACATATCAGAAATAAGTTTCACACAATGCTTCCGTGTAGTTTTTATTTGAAGATATTATTTTTCCCAATAGAGGCCTCTTAGCGCTCAGAATGTCCAATTGCAGTTTCTACAGAAAGAGTGTTTCAGAAAGGCTCAATCAAAAGTAAGGTTCAACTCTGTTAGTTGAATGCACAGAACAGAAAGAAGTTTCATACAATGCTTCTGTGTAGTTTATATTTGAACATATTCTTTTTTCCACTATTACCCACTTAGCGCTACGAATATCCAGTTGCATTTTCTACAGACAGAGTGTTTCAAAACTGCTCAATCAAAAGTATGGTTTAACTCTGTTAGCTGAATGCTCAGATCAGAAAGAAATTTCACAGAATGCTTCTGTGTAGTTTATATTTGAATATATTCCTTTTTCCACTACTACTCTCTTAGCGCTCCAAATGTCCAGTTGCATTTTCTACAGAAAGAGTGTTCAGATCTGCTCAATCAAAAGTATGGTTTAACTCTGTTAGCTGAATGCACAGATCAGAAAGAAGTTTCACAGAATGATTCTGTGTAGTTTATATTTGGAGACATTCCTTTTTCCACTATTACCCTCTTAGCGCTCCGAATCTCCACTTGCATTTTCTACAGAAAGAGTGTTTCAGAACGGCTCAATCAAAACTAAGGTTCAACTCTTTTAGTTGAACAAACAGAACAGAAAGAAGTTTCACACAATTCTTCTGTGTAGTTTTTATTTGTAGACATTCTTTTTCCCAATATACGCCTCTTAGCGCTCAGAATGTCCAATTGCAGTTTCTACAGAAAGAGTGTTTCAGAAAGGCTCAATCAAAAGTAAGGTTCAACTCTGTTAGTTGAATGCACAGAACAGAAAGAAGTTTCATACAATGCTTCTGTGTAGTTTATATTTGAACATATTCTTTTTTCCACAATTACCCACTTAGCGCTACGAATGTCCAGTTGCATTTTCTACAGACAGAGTGTTTCAAAACTGCTCAATCAAAAGTATGGTTTAACTCCGTTAGCTGAATGCTCAGATCAGAAAGAAGTTTCACAGAATGCTTCTGTGTAGTTTATATTTGAATATATTCCTTTTTCCACTACTACGCTCTTAGCGCTCCAAATGTCCAGTTGCATTTTCTACAGAAAGAGTGTTCAGATCTGCTCAATCAAAAGTATGGTTTAACTCTGTTAGCTGAATGCACAGATCAGAAAGAAGTTTCACCGAATGATTCTGTGTAGTTTATATTTGAAGACATTCCTTTTTCCACTATTACCCTCTTAGCGCTCCGAATCTGAACTTTCATTTTTAACAAAAAGAGTGTTTCATAACTGCTCAATCAAAAATATGTTTTATCTCTGTTAACTGAATTTACGGATCAGAAATAAGTTTCACAGAATGCATCTGTGTAGTTTTTATTTGAAGATATTCTTTTTCCCAATGTAGGCCTCTTAGCGCTTAGCATGTCCAATTGTAGTTTCTACACAAAGAGTGTTTCAGAACGGCTCAATCAAAAGTAAGGTTCAACTCTGTTAGTTGAATGCACAGAACAGAAAGAATTTTCACAGAATGCTACTGTGTAGTTTATATTTGAATATATTCCTTTTTCCACTATTACCCTCTTAGCGCTCCGAATGTCCACTTGCATTTTCTACAGAAAGAGTGTTCAGAACTGCGCAATCAAAAGTATGGTTTAACTCTGTTAGCTTAATGAACATATCAGAAATAAGTTTCACACAATGCTTCTGTGTAGTTTTTATTTGAAGATATTATTTTTCCCAATAGAGGCCTCTTAGCGCTCAGAATGTCCAATTGCAGTTTCTACAGAAAGAGTGTTTCAGAAAGGCTCAATCAAAAGTAAGGTTCAACTCTGTTAGTTGAATGCACAGAACAGAAAGAAGTTTCATACAATGCTTCTGTGTAGTTTATATTTGAACATATTCTTTTTTCCACTATTACCCACTTAGCGCTACGAAAGTCCAGTTGCATTTTCTACAGACAGAGTGTTTCAAAACTGCTCAATCAAAAGTATGGTTTAACTCTGTTAGCTGAATGCTCAGATCAGAAAGAAGTTTCACAGAATGCTTCTGTGTAGTTTATATTTGAATATATTCCTCTTTCCACTACTACTCTCTTAGCGCTCCAAATGTCCAGTTGCATTTTCTACAGAAAGAGTGTTCAGATCTGCTCAATCAAAAGTATGGTTTAACACTGTTAGCTGAATGCACAGATCAGAAAGAAGTTTCACAGAATGATTCTGTGTAGTTTATATTTGGAGACATTCCTTTTTCCACTATTATCCTCTTAGCGCTCCGAATCTCCACTTGCATTTTCTACAGAAAGAGTGTTTCAGAACGGCTCAATCAAAACTAAGGTTCAACTCTTTTAGTTGAACAAACAGAACAGAAAGAAGTTTCACAAAATTCTTCTGTGTAGTTTTTATTTGTAGACATTCTTTTTCCCAATATAGGCCTCTTAGCGCTCAGAATGTCCAATTGCACTTTCTACAGAAAGAGTGTTTCAGAACGGCTCAATCAAAAGTAAGGTTCAACTCTGTTAGTTGAATGCACAGAACAGAAAGAAGTTTCATACAATGATTCTGTGTAGTTTATATTTGAACATATTCTTTTTTCCACAATTACCCACTTAGCGCTACGAATGTCCAGTTGCATTTTCTACAGACAGAGTGTTTCAAAACTGCTCAATCAAAAGTATGGTTTAACTCTGTTAGCTGAATGCTCAGATCAGAAAGAAGTTTCACAGAATGCTTCTGTGTAGTTTATATTTGAATATATTCCTTTTTCCACTACTACGCTCTTAGCGCTCCAAATGTCCAGTTGCATTTTCTACAGAAAGAGTGTTCAGATCTGCTCAATCAAAAGTATGGTTTAACTCTGTTAGCTGAATGCACAGATCAGAAAGAAGTTTCACCGAATGATTCTGTGTAGTTTATATTTGAAGACATTCCTTTTTCCACTATTACCCTCTTAGCGCTCCGAATCTCCACTTTCATTTTTAACAAAAAGAGTGTTTCATAACTGCTCAATCAAAAATATGTTTTATCTCTGTTAACTGAATTTACGGATCAGAAATAAGTTTCACAGAATGCATCTGTGTAGTTTTTATTTGAAGATATTCTTTTTCCCAATGTAGGCCTCTTAGCGCTTAGCATGTCCAATTGTAGTTTCTACACAAAGAGTGTTTCAGAACGGCTCAATCAAAAGTAAGGTTCAACTCTGTTAGTTGAATGCACAGAACAGAAAGAATTTTCACAGAATGCTACTGTGTAGTTTATATTTGAATATATTCCTTTTTCCACTATTACCTTCTTAGCGCTCCGAATGTCCACTTGCATTTTCTACAGAAAGAGTGTTCAGAACTGCGCAATCAAAAGTATGGTTTAACTCTGTTTGCTTAATGAACATATCAGAAATAAGTTTCACACAATGCTTCCGTGTAGTTTTTATTTGAAGATATTATTTTTCCCAATAGAGGCCTCTTAGCGCTCAGAATGTCCAATTGCAGTTTCTACAGAAAGAGTGTTTCAGAAAGGCTCAATCAAAAGTAAGGTTCAACTCTGTTAGTTGAATGCACAGAACAGAAAGAAGTTTCATACAATGCTTCTGTGTAGTTTATATTTGAACATATTCTTTTTTCCACTATTACCCACTTAGCGCTACGAATATCCAGTTGCATTTTCTACAGACAGAGTGTTTCAAAACTGCTCAATCAAAAGTATGGTTTAACTCTGTTAGCTGAATGCTCAGATCAGAAAGAAATTTCACAGAATGCTTCTGTGTAGTTTATATTTGAATATATTCCTTTTTCCACTACTACTCTCTTAGCGCTCCAAATGTCCAGTTGCATTTTCTACAGAAAGAGTGTTCAGATCTGCTCAATCAAAAGTATGGTTTAACTCTGTTAGCTGAATGCACAGATCAGAAAGAAGTTTCACAGAATGATTCTGTGTAGTTTATATTTGGAGACATTCCTTTTTCCACTATTACCCTCTAAGCGCTCCGAATCTCCACTTGCATTTTCTACAGAAAGAGTGTTTCAGAACGGCTCAATCAAAACTAAGGTTCAACTCTTTTAGTTGAACAAACAGAACAGAAAGAAGTTTCACACAATTCTTCTGTGTAGTTTTTATTTGTAGACATTCTTTTTCCCAATATAGGCCTCTTAGCGCTCAGAATGTCCAATTGCAGTTTCTACAGAAAGAGTGTTTTAGAACGGCTCAATCAAAACTAAGGTTCAACTCTGTTAGTTGAATGCACAGAACAGAAAGAAGTTTCATACAATGCTTCTGTGTAGTTTATATTTGAACATATTCTTTTTTCCACTATTACCCACTTAGCGCTACGAATGTCCAGTTGCATTTTCTACAGACAGAGTGTTTCAAAACTGCTCAATCAAAAGTATGGTTTAACTCTGTTAGCTGAATGCTCAGATCAGAAAGAAGTTTCACAGAATGCTTCTGTGTAGTTTATATTTGAACATATTCCTTTTTCCACTACTACGCTCTTAGCGCTCCAAATGTCCAGTTGCATTTTCTACAGAAAGAGTGTTCAGATCTGCTCAATCAAAAGTATGGTTTAACTCTGTTAGCTGAATGCACAGATCAGAAAGAAGTTTCACCGAATGATTCTGTGTAGTTTATATTTGAAGACATTCCTTTTTCCACTGTTACCCTCTTAGCGCTCCGAATCTCCACTTGCATTTTCTACAAAAAGAGTGTTTCATAACTGCTCAATCAAAAATATGTTTTATCTCTGTTAACTGAATTTACAGATCAGAAATAAGTTTCACAGAATGCATCTGTGTAGTTTTTATTTGAAGATATTCTTTTTCCCAATGTAGGCCTCTTAGCGCTTAGCATGTCCAATTGCAGTTTCTACACAAAGAGTGTTTCAGAACGGCTCAATCAAAAGTAAGGTTCAACTCTGTTAGTTGAATGCACAGAACAGAAAGAATTTTCACAGAATGCTACTGTGTAGTTTATATTTGAA
This sequence comes from Symphalangus syndactylus, assembly GCF_028878055.3. Taxonomy (NCBI): domain Eukaryota; kingdom Metazoa; phylum Chordata; class Mammalia; order Primates; family Hylobatidae; genus Symphalangus; species Symphalangus syndactylus. Next base: position 77,811,061 of record NC_072445.2, on the reverse strand, counting down.
TATATTCCTTTATCCACTATTACCCTCTTATCTCTCCGAATGTCCACTTGCATTTTCTACAGAAAGAGTGTTCAGAACTGCGCAATCAAAAGTATGGTTTAACTCTGTTAGCTTAATGAACATATCAGAAATAAGTTTCACACAATGCTTCTGTGTAGTTTTTATTTGAAGATATTATTTTTCCCAATAGAGGCCTCTTAGCGCTCAGAATGTCCAATTGCAGTTTCTACAGAAAGAGAGTTTCAGAAAGGCTCAATCAAATGTAAGGTTCAACTCTGTTAGTTGAATGCACAGAACAGAAAGAAGTTTCATACAATGCTTCTGTGTAGTTTATATTTGAACATATTCTTTTTTCCACTATTACCCACTTAGCGCTACGAATGTCCAGTTGCATTTTCTACAGACAGAGTGTTTCAAAACTGCTCAATCAAAAGTATGGTTTAACTCTGTTAGCTGAATGCTCAGATCAGAAAGAAGTTTCACAGAATGCTTCTGTGTAGTTTATATTTGAATGTATTCCTTTTTCCACTACTACTCTCTTAGCGCTCCAAATGTCCAGTTGCATTTTCTACAGAAAGAGTGTTCAGATCTGCTCAATCAAAAGTATGGTTTAACTCTGTTAGCTGAATGCACAGATCAGAAAGAAGTTTCACAGAATGATTCTGTGTAGTTTATATTTGGAGACATTCCTTTTTCCACTATTACCCTCTTAGCGCTCCGAATGTCCACTTGCATTTTCTACAGAAAGACTGTTACAGAACGGCTCAATCAAAACTAAGGTTCAACTCTTTTAGTTGAACAAACAGAACAGAAAGAAGTTTCACACAATTCTTCTGTGTAGTTTTTATTTGTAGACATTCTTTTTCCCAATATAGGCCTCTTAGCGCTCAGAATGTCCAATTGCAGTTTCTACAGAAAGAGTGTTTCAGAACGGCTCAATCAAAACTAAGGTTCAACTCTGTTAGTTGAATGCACAGAACAGAAAGAAGTTTCATACAATGCTTCTGTGTAGTTTATATTTGAACATATTCTTTTTTCCACAATTACCCACTTAGCGCTACGAATGTCCAGTTGCATTTTCTACAGACAGAGTGTTTCAAAACTGCTCAATCAAAAGTATGGTTTAACTCCGTTAGCTGAATGCTCAGATCAGAAAGAAGTTTCACAGAATGCTTCTGTGTAGTTTATATTTGAATATATTCCTTTTTCCACTACTACGCTCTTAGCGCTCCAAATGTCCAGTTGCATTTTCTACAGAAAGAGTGTTCAGATCTGCTCAATCAAAAGTATGGTTTAACTCTGTTAGCTGAATGCACAGATCAGAACGAAGTTTCACCGAATGATTCTGTGTAGTTTATATTTGAAGACATTCCTTTTTCCACTGTTACCCTCTTAGCGCTCCGAATCTCCACTTGCATTTTCTACAAAAAGAGTGTTTCATAACTGCTCAATCAAAAATATGTTTTATATCTGATAACTGAATTTACAGATCAGAAATAAGTTTCACAGAATGCATCTGTGTAGTTTTTATTTGAAGATATTCTTTTTCCCAATGTAGGCCTCTTAGCGCTTAGCATGTCCAATTGCAGTTACTACAGAAAGAGTGTTTCAGAACGGCTCAATCAAAAGTAAGGTTCAAGTCTGTTAGTTGAATGCACAGAACAGAAAGAATTTTCACAGAATGCTACTGTGTAGTTTATATTTGAATATATTCCTTTTTCCACTATTAACTTCTTAGCGCTCCGAATGTCCACTTGCATTTTCTACAGAAAGAGTGTTCAGAACTGCGCAATCAAAAGTATGGTTTAACTCTGTTAGCTTAATGAACATATCAGAAATAAGTTTCACACAATGCTTCCGTGTAGTTTTTATTTGAAGATATTATTTTTCCCAATAGAGGCCTCTTAGCGCTCAGAATGTCCAATTGCAGTTTGTACAGAAAGAGTGTTTCAGAAAGGCTCAATCAAAAGTAAGGTTCAACTCTGTTAGTTGAATGCACAGAACAGAAAGAAGTTTCATACAATGCTTCTGTGTAGTTTATATTTGAACATATTCTTTTTTCCACTATTACCCACTTAGCGCTACGAATGTCCAGTTGCATTTTCTACAGATAGAGTGTTTCAAAACTGCTCAATCAAAAGTATGGTTTAACTCTGTTAGCTGAATGCTCAGATCAGAAAGAAGTTTCACAGAATGCTTCTGTGTAGTTTATATTTGAATATATTCCTTTTTCCACTACTACTCTCTTAGCGCTCCAAATGTCCAGTTGCATTTTCTACAGAAAGAGTGTTCAGATCTGCTCAATCAAAAGTATGGTTTAACTCTGTTAGCTGAATGCACAGATCAGAAAGAAGTTTCACAGAATGATTCTGTGTAGTTTATATTTGGAGACATTCGTTTTTCCACTATTACCCTCTTAGCGCTCCGAATCTCCACTTGCATTTTCTACAGAAAGAGTGTGTCAGAACGGCTCAAACAAAACTAAAGTTCAACTCTTTTAGTTGAACAAACAGAACAGAAAGAAATTTCACACAATTCTTCTGTGTAGTTTTTATTTGTAGACATTCTTTTTCCCAATATAGGCCTCTTAGCGCTCAGAATGTCCAATTGCAGTTTCTACAGAAAGAGTGTTTCAGAACGGCTCAATCAAAAGTAAGGTTCAACTCTGTTAGTTGAATGCACAGAACAGAAAGAAGTTACATACAATGCTTCTGTGTAGTTTATATTTGAACATATTCTTTTTTCCACTATTACCCACTTAGCGCTACGAATGTCCACTTGCATTTTCTACAGAGTGTTTCAAAACTGCTCAATCAAAAGTATGGTTTAACTCTGTTAGCTGAATGCTCAGATCAGAAAGAAGTTTCACAGAATGCTTCTGTGTAGTTTATATTTGAATATATTCCTTTTTCCACTACTACTCTCTTAGCGCTCCAAATGTCCAGTTGCATTTTCTACAGAAAGAGTGTTCAGATCTGCTCAATCAAAAGTATGGTTTAACTCTGTTAGCTGAATGCACAGATCAGAAAGAAGTTTCACAGAATGATTCTGTGTAGTTTATATTTGGAGACATTCCTTTTTCCACTATTACCCTCTTAGCGCTCCGAATCTCCACTTGCATTTTCTACAGAAAGAGTGTTTCAGAACGGCTCAAAGAAAACTAAGGTTCAACTCTTTTAGTTGAACAAACAGAACAGAAAGAAGTTTCACACAATTCTTCTGTGTAGTTTTTATTTGTAGACATTCTTTTTCCCAATATAGGCCTCTTAGCGCTCAGAATGTCCAATTGCAGTTTCTACAGAAAGAGTGTTTCAGAACGGCTCAATCAAAAGTAAGGTTCAACTCTGTTAGTTGAATGCACAGAACAGAAAGGAGTTTCATACAATGCTTCTGTGTAGTTTATATTTGAACATATTCTTTTTTCCACTATTACCCACTTAGCGCTACGAATGTCCAGTTGCATTTTCTACAGATTGTTTCAAAACTGCTCAATCAAAAGTATGGTTTAACTCTGTTAGCTGAATGCTCAGATCAGAAAGAAGTTTCACAGAATGCTTCTGTGTAGTTTATATTTGAATATATTCCTTTTTCCACTACTACGCTCTTAGCGCTCCAAATGTCCAGTTGCATTTTCTACAGAAAGAGTGTTCAGATCTGCTCAATCAAAAGTATGGTTTAACTCTGTTAGCTGAATGCACAGATCAGAAAGAAGTTTCACAGAATGATTCTGTGTAGTTTATATTTGGAGACATTCCTTTTTCCACTATTACCCTCTTAACGCTCCGAATGTCCACTTGCATTTTCTACAGAAAGACTGTTACAGAACGGCTCAATCAAAACTAAGGTTCAACTCTTTTAGTTGAACAAACAAAACAGAAAGAAGTTTCACACAATTCTTCTGTGTAGTTTTTATTTGTAGACATTCTTTTTCCCAATATAGGCCTCTTAGCGCTCAGAATGTCCAATTGCAGTTTCCACAGAAAGAGTGTTTCAGAACGGCTCAATCAAAAGTAGGGTTCAACTCTGTTAGTTGAATGCACAGAACAGAAAGAAGTTTCATACAATGCTTCTGTGTAGTTTATATTTGAACATATTCTTTTTTCCACTATTACCCACTTAGCGCTACGAATGTCCAGTTGCATTTTCTACAGACAGAGTGTTTCAAAACTGCTCAATCAAAAGTATGGTTTAACTCTGTTAGCTGAATGCTCAGATCAGAAAGAAGTTTCACAGAATGCTTCTGTGTAGTTTATATTTGAATATATTCCTTTTTCCACTACTACGCTCTTAGCGCTCCAAATGTCCAGTTGCATTTTCAACAGAAAGAGTGTTCAGATCTGCTCAATCAAAAGTATGGTTTAACTCTGTTAGCTGAATGCACAGATCAGGAATAAGTTTCACCGAATGATTCTGTGTAGTTTATATTTGAAGACATTCATTTTTCCACTGTTACCCTCTTAGCGCTCCGAATCTCCACTTGCATTTTCTACAAAAAGAGTGTTTCATAACTGCTCAATCAAAAATATGTTTTATATCTGTTAACTGAATTTACAGATCAGAAATAAGTTTCACAGAATGCATCTGTGTAGTTTTTATTTGAAGATATTCTTTTTCCCAATGTAGGCCTCTTAGCGCTTAGCATGTCCAATTGCAGTTTCTACAGAAAGAGTGTTTCAGAACGGCTCAATCAAAAGTAAGGTTCAACTCTGTTAGTTGAATGCACAGAACAGAAAGAATTTTCACAGAATGCTACTGTGTAGTTTATATTTGAATATATTCCTTTTTCCACTATTACCCTCTTAGCGCTCCGAATGTCCACTTGCATTTTCTACAGAAAGAGTGTTCAGAACTGCGCAATCAAAAGTATGGTTTAACTCTGTTAGCTTAATGAACATATCAGAAATAAGTTTCACACAATGCTTCTGTGTAGTTTTTATTTGAAGATATTATTTTTCCCAATAGAGACCTCTTAGCGCTCAGAATGTCCAATTGCAGTTTGTACAGAAAGAGTGTTTCAGAAAGGCTCAATCAAAAGTAAGTTTCAACTCTGTTAGTTGAATGCACAGAACAGAAAGAAGTTTCATACAATGCTTCTGTGTAGTTTATATTTGAACATATTCTTTTTTCCACTATTACCCACTTAGCGCTACGAATGTCCAGTTGCATTTTCTACAGATAGAGTGTTTCAAAACTGCTCAATCAAAAGTATGGTTTAACTCTGTTAGCTGAATGCTCAGATCAGAAAGAAGTTTCACAGAATGCTTCTGTGTAGTTTATATTTGAATATATTCCTTTTTCCACTACTACTCTCTTAGCGCTCCAAATGTCCAGTTGCATTTTCTACAGAAAGAGTGTTCAGATCTGCTCAATCAAAAGTATGGTTTAACTCTGTTAGCTGAATGCACAGATCAGAAAGAAGTTTCACAGAATGATTCTGTGTAGTTTATATTTGGAGACATTCGTTTTTCCACTATTACCCTCTTAGCGCTCCGAATCTCCACTTGCATTTTCTACAGAAAGAGTGTGTCAGAACGGCTCAAACAAAACTAAGGTTCAACTCTTTTAGTTGAACAAACAGAACAGAAAGAAATTTCACACAATTCTTCTGTGTAGTTTTTATTTGTAGACATTCTTTTTCCCAATATAGGCCTCTTAGCGCTCAGAATGTCCAATTGCAGTTTCTACAGAAAGAGTGTTTCAGAACGGCTCAATCAAAAGTAAGGTTCAACTCTGTTAGTTGAATGCACAGAACAGAAAGAAGTTACATACAATGCTTCTGTGTAGTTTATATTTGAACATATTCTTTTTTCCACTATTACCCACTTAGCGCTACGAATGTCCAGTTGCATTTTCTACAGAGTGTTTCAAAACTGCTCAATCAAAAGTATGGTTTAACTCTGTTAGCTGAATGCTCAGATCAGAAAGAAGTTTCGCAGAATGCTTCTGTGTAGTTTATATTTGAATATATTCCTTTTTCCACTACTACGCTCTTAGCGCTCCAAATGTCCAGTTGCATTTTCTACAGAAAGAGTGTTCAGATCTGCTCAATCAAAAGTATGGTTTAACTCTGTTAGCTGAATGCACAGATCAGAAAGAAGTTTTACCGAATGATTCTGTGTAGTTTATATTTGAAGACATTCCTTTTTCCACTATTACCCTCTTAGCGCTCCGAATCTCCACTTGCATTTTCTACAAAAAGAGTGTTTCATAACTGCTCAATCAAAAATATGTTTTATCTCTGTTAACTGAATTTACTGATCAGAAATAAGTTTCACTGAATGCATCTGTGTAGTTTTTATTTGAAGATATTCTTTTTCCCAATGTAGGCCTCTTAGCGCTTAGCATGTCCAATTGCAGTTTCTACAGAAAGAGTGTTTCAGAACGGCTCAATCAAAAGTAAGGTTCAACTCTGTTAGTTGAATGCACAGAACAGAAAGAAGTTTCATACAATGCTTCTGTGTAGTTTATATTTGAACATATTCTTTTTTCCACTATTACCCACTTAGTGCTACGAATGTCCAGTTGCATTTTCTACAGACAGAGTGTTTCAAAACTGCTCAATCAAAAGTATGGTTTAACTCTGTCAGCTGAATGCTCAGATCAGAAAGAAGTTTCACAGAATGCTTCTGTGTAGTTTATATTTGAATATATTCCTTTTTCCACTACTACCCTCTTAGCGCTCCGAATCTCCACTTGCATTTTCTACAGAAAGAGTGTTTCAGAACGGCTCAATCAAAACTGAGGTTCAACTCTTGTAGTTGAACAAACAGAACAGAAAGAAGTTTCACACAATTCTTCTGTGTAGTTTTTATTTGTAGACATTCTTTTTCCCAATATAGGCCTCTTAGCGCTCAGAATGTCCAATTGCAGTTTCTACAGAAAGAGTGTTTCAGAACGGCTCAATCAAAAGTAAGGTTCAACTCTGTTAGTTGAATGCACAGAACAAAAAGAAGTTTCATACAATGCATCTGTGTAGTTTATATTTGAACATATTCTTTTTTCCACTATTACCCACTTAGCGCTACGAATGTACAGTTGCATTTTCTACAGAGTGTTTCAAAACTGCTCAATCAAAAGTATGGTTTAACTCTGTTAGCTGAATGCTCAGATCAGAAAGAAGTTTCACAGAATGCTTCTGTGTAGTTTATATTTGAATATATTCCTTTTTCCACTACTACGCTCTTAGCGCTCCAAATGTCCAGTTGCATTTTCAACAGAAAGACTGTTCAGATCTGCTCAATCAAAAGTACGGTTTAACTCTGTTAGCTGAATGCACAGATCAGGAATAAGTTTCACCGAATGATTCTGTGTAGTTTATATTTGAAGACATTCATTTTTCCACTGTTACCCTCTTAGCGCTCCGAATCTCCACTTGCATTTTCTACAAAAAGAGTGTTTCATAACTGCTCAATCAAAAATATGTTTTATCTCTGTTAACTGAATTTACAGATCAGAAATAAGTTTCACAGAATGCATCTGTGTAGTTTTTATTTGAAGATATTCTTTTTCCCAATGTAGGCCTCTTAGCGCTTAGCATGTCCAATTGCAGTTTCTACAGAAAGAGTGTTTCAGAACGGCTCAATCAAAAGTAAGGTTCAACTCTGTTAGTTGAATGCACAGAACAGAAAGAATTTTCACAGAATGCTACTGTGTAGTTTATATTTGAATATATTCCTTTTTCCACTATTACCCTCTTAGCGCTCCGAATGTCCACTTGCATTTTCTACAGAAAGAGTGTTCAGAAATGCGCAATCAAAAGTATGGTTTAACTCTGTTAGCTTAATGAACATATCAGAAATAAGTTTCACACAATGCTTCTGTGTAGTTTTTATTTGAAGATATTATTTTTCCCAATAGAGGCCTCTTAGCGCTCAGAATGTCCAATTGCAGTTTCTACAGAAAGAGTGTTTCAGAAAGGCTCAATCAAAAGTAAGTTTCAACTCTGTTAGTTGAATGCACAGAACAGAAAGAAGTTTCATACAATGCTTCTGTGTAGTTTATATTTGAACATATTCTTTTTTCCACTATTACCCACTTAGCGCTACGAATGTCCAGTTGCATTTTCTACAGATAGAGTGTTTCAAAACTGCTCAATCAAAAGTATGGTTTAACTCTGTTAGCTGAATGCTCAGATCAGAAAGAAGTTTCACAGAATGCTTCTGTGTAGTTTATATTTGAATATATTCCTTTTTCCACTACTACTCTCTTAGCGCTCCAAATGTCCAGTTGCATTTTCTACAGAAAGAGTGTTCAGATCTGCTCAATCAAAAGTATGGTTTAACTCTGTTAGCTGAATGCACAGATCAGAAAGAAGTTTCACAGAATGATTCTGTGTAGTTTATATTTGTAGACATTCCTTTTTCCACTATTACCCTCTTAGCGCTCCGAATCTCCACTTGCATTTTCTACAGAAATAGTGTTTCAGAACGGCTCAAAGAAAACTAAGGTTCAACTCTTTTAGTTGAACAAACAGAACAGAAAGAAGTTTCACACAATTCTTCTGTGTAGTTTTTATTTGTAGACATTCTTTTTCCCAATATAGGCCTCTTAGCGCTCAGAATGTCCAATTGCAGTTTCTACAGAAAGAGTGTTTCAGAACGGCTCAATCAAAAGTAAGGTTCAACTCTGTTAGTTGAATGCACAGAACAGAAAGAAGTTACATACAATGCTTCTGTGTAGTTTATATTTGAACATATTCGTTTTTTCCACTATTACCCACTTAGCGCTACGAATGTCCAGTTGCATTTTCTACAGAGTGTTTCAAAACTGCTCAATCAAAAGTATGGTTTAACTCTGTTAGCTGAATAGTCAGATCAGAAAGAAGTTTCACAGAATGCTTCTGTGTAGTTTATATTTGAATATATTACTTTTTCCACTACTACGCTCTTAGCGCTCCAAATGTCCAGTTGCATTTTCTACAGAAAGAGTGTTCAGATCTGCTCAATCAAAAGTATGGTTTAACTATGTTAGCTGAATGCACAGATCAGGAATAAGTTTCACCGAATGATTCTGTGTAGTTTATATTTGAAGACATTCATTTTTCCACTGTTACCCTCTTAGCGCTCCGAATCTCCACTTGCATTTTCTACAAAAAGAGTGTTTCATAACTGCTCAATCAAAAATATGTTTTATATCTGTTAACTGAATTTACAGATCAGAAATAAGTTTCACAGAATGCATCTGTGTAGTTTTTATTTGAAGATATTCTTTTTCCCAATGTAGGCCTCTTAGCGCTTAGCATGTCCAATTGCAGTTTCTACAGAAAGAGTGTTTCAGAACGGCTCAATCAAAAGTAAGGTTCAACTCTGTTAGTTGAATGCACAGAACAGAAAGCAGTTTCATACAATGCTTCTGTGTAGTTTATATTTGAACATATTCTTTTTTCCACTATTACCCACTTAGTGCTACGAATGTCCAGTTGCATTTTCTACAGACAGAGTGTTTCAAAACTGCTCAATCAAAAGTATGGTTTAACTCTGTTAGCTGAATGCTCAGGTCAGAAAGAAGTTTCACAGAATGCTTCTGTGTAGTTTATATTTGAATATATTCCTTTTTCCACTACTACCCTCTTAGCGCTCCGAATCTCCACTTGCATTTTCTACAGAAAGAGTGTTTCAGAACGGCTCAATCAAAACTAAGGTTCAACTCTTTTAGTTGAACAAACAGAACAGAAAGAAGTTTCACACAATTCTTCTGTGTAGTTTTTATTTGTAGACATTCTTTTTCCCGATATAGGCCTCTTAGCGCTGAGAATGTCCAATTGCAGTTTCTACAGAAAGAGTGTTTCAGAACGGCTCAATCAAAAGTAAGGTTCAACTCTGTTAGTTGAATGCACAGAACAGAAAGAAGTTTCATACAATGCTTCTGTGTAGTTTATATTTGAACATATACTTTTTTCCACTATTACCCACTTAGCGCTACGAATGTCCAGTTGCATTTTCTACAGAGTGTTTCAAAACTGCTCAATCAAAAGTATGGTTTAACTCTGTTAGCTGAATGCTCAGATCAGAAAGAAGTTTCACAGAATGCTTCTGTGTAGTTTATATTTGAATATATTCCTTTTTCCACTACTACGCTCTTAGCGCTGCAAATGTCCAGTTGCATTTTCTACAGAAAGAGTGTTCAGATCTGCTCAATCAAAAGTATGGTTTAACTCTGTTAGCTGAATGCACAGATCAGAAAGAAGTTTCACCGAATGATTCTGTGTAGTTTATATTTGAAGACATTCCTTTTCCCACTATTACCCTCTTAGCGCTCCGAATCTCCACTTGCATTTTCTACAAAAAGAGTGTTTCATAACTGCTCAATCAAAAATATGTTTTATCTCTGTTAACTGAATTTACAGATCAGAAATAAGTTTCACAGAATGCATCTGTGTAGTTTTTATTTGAAGATATTCTTTTTCCCAATGTAGGCCTCTTAGCGCTTAGCATGTCCAATTGCAGTTTCTACAGAAAGAGTGTTTCAGAACGGCTCAATCAAAAGTAAGGTTCAACTCTGTTAGTTGAATGCACAGAACAGAAAGAATTTTCACGGAATTCTACTGTGTAGTTTATATTTGAATATAATCCTTTTTCCACTATTACCCTCTTAGCGCTCCGAATGTCCACTTGCATTTTCTACAGAAAGAGTGTTCAGAACTGCGCAATCAAAAGTATGGTTTAACTCTGTTAGCTTAATGAACATATCAGAAATAAGTTTCACACAATGCTTCTGTGTAGTTTTTATTTGAAGATATTATTTTTACCAATAGGGGCCTCTTCGCGCTCAGAATGTCCAATTGCAGTTTCTACAGAAAGAGTGTTTCAGAAAGGCTCAATCAAATGTAAGGTTCAACTCTGTTAGTTGAATGCACAGAACAGAAAGAAGTTTCATACAATGCTTCTGTGTAGTTTATATTTGAACATATTCTTTTTTCCACTATTACTCACTTAGCGCTACGAATGTCCAGTTGCATTTTCTACAGACAGAGTGTTTCAAAACTGCTCAATCAAAAGTATGGTTTAACTCTGTTAGCTGAATGTTCAGATCAGAAAGAAGTTTCACAGAATGCTTCTGTGTAGTTTATATCTGAATATATTCCTTTTTCCACTACTACGCTCTTAGCGCTCCAAATGTCCAGTTGCATTTTCAACAGAAAGAATGTTCAGATCTGCTCAATCAAAAGTATGGTTTAACTCTGTTAGCTGAATGCACAGATCAGAAAGAAGTTTCACCAAATGATTCTGTGTAGTTTATATTTGAAGACATTCCTTTTTCCACTATTACCCTCTTAGCGCTCCGAATCTCCACTTGCATTTTCTACAAAAAGAGTGTTTCATAACTGCTCAATCAAAAATATGTTTTATCTCTGTTAACTGAATTTACAGATCAGAAATAAGTTTCACAGAATGCATCTGTGTAGTTTTTATTTGAAGATATCTTTTTCCCAATGTAGGCCTCTTAGCGCTTAGCATGTCCAATTGCAGTTTCTACAGAAACAGTGTTTCAGAATGGCTCAATCAAAAGTAAGGTTCAACTCTGTTAGTTGAATGCACAGAACAGAAAGAATTTTCACAGAATGCTACTGTGTAGTTTATATTTGTATATTTTCCTTTTTCCACTATTACCCTCTTAGCGCTCCGAATGTCCACTTGCATTTTCTACAGAAAGAGTGTTCAGAACTGCGCAATCAAAAGTATGGTTTAACTCTGTTAGCTTAATGAACATATCAGAAATAAGTTTCAAACAATGCTTCTGTGTAGTTTTTATTTGAAGATATTTTTTTTCCCAATAGAGGCCTCTTAGCGCTCAGAATGTCCAATTGCAGTTTCTACAGAAAGAGTGTTTCAGAAAGGCTCAATCAAAAGTAAGGTTCAACTCTGTTAGTTGAATGCACAGAACAAAAAGAATTTCATACAATGCTTCTGTGTTGTTTATATTTGAACATATTCTTTTTTCCACTATTACCCACTTAGCGCTACGAATGTCCAGTTGCATTTTCTACAGACAGAGTGTGTCAAAACTGCTCAATCAAAAGTATGGTTTAACTCTGTTAGCTGAATGCTCAGATCAGAAAGAAGTTTCACAGAATGCTTCTGTGTAGTTTATATCTGAATATATTCCTTTTTCCACTAATACGCTCTTAGCGTTCCAAATGTCCAGTTGCATTTTCTACAGAAAGAGTGTTCAGATCTGCTCAATCAAAAGTATGGTTTAACTCTGTTAGCTGAATGCACAGATCAGAAAGAAGTTTCACCGAATGATTCTGTGTAGTTTATATTTGAAGACATTCCTTTTTCCACTATTACCCTCTTAGCGCTCCGAATCTCCACTTGCATTTTCTACAGAAAGAGTGTTTCAGAACGGCTCAATCAAAACTAAGGTTCAACTTTTTTAGTTGAACAAACAGAACAGAAAGGAGTTTCACACAATTCTTCTGTGTAGTTTTTATTTGTAGACATTCTTTTTCCCAATATAGGCCTCTTAACGCTCAGAATGTCCAATTGCAGTTTCTACAGAAAGAGGGTTTCAGAACGGCTCAATCAAAAGTAAGGTTCAACTCTGTTAGTTGAATGCACAGAACAGAAAGAAGTTTCATACAATGCTTCTGTGTAGTTTATATTTGAACATATTCTTTTTTCCACTATTACCCACTTAGCGCTACGAATGTCCAGTTGCATTTTCTACAGACAGAGTGTTTCAAAACTGCTCAATCAAAAGTATGGTTTAACTCTGTTAGCTTAATGAACATATCAGAAATTAGTTTCACACAATGCTTCAGTGTAGTTTTTATTTGAAGATATTATTTTTCCCAATATAGGCCTCTTAGCGCTCAGAATGTCCAATTGCAGTTTCTACAGAAAGAGTGTTTCAGAAAGGCTCAATCAAAAGTAAGGTTCAACTCTGTTAGTTGAATGCACAGAACAGAAAGAAGTTTCATACAATGCTTCTGTGTAGTTTATATTTGAACATATCCTTTTTTCCACTATTACCCACTTAGCGCTACGAATGTCCAGTTGCATTTTCTACAGACAGAGTGTTTCAAAACTGCTCAATCAAAAGTATCGTTTAAATCTGTTATCTGAATGCTCAGATCAGAAAGAAGTTTCACAGAATGCTTCTGTGTAGTTTATATTTGAATATATTCCTTTTTCCACTACTACTCTCTTAGCGCTCCAAATGTCCAGTTGCATTTTCTACAGAAAGAGTGTTCAGATCTGCTCAATCAAAAGTATGGTTTAACTCTGTTAGCTGAATTCACAGATCAGAAAGAAGTTTCACAGAATGATTCTGTGTAGTTTATATTTGGAGACATTCCTTTTTCCACTATTACCCTCTTAGCGCTCCGAATCTCCACCTGCATTTTCTACAGAAAGTGTGTTTCAGAACGGCTCAATCAAAACTTAGGTTCAAGTCTTTTAGTTGAACAAACAGAACAGAAAGAAGTTTCACACAATTCTTCTGTGTAGTTTTTATTTGTAGACATTCTTTTTCCCAATATATGCCTCTTAGCGCTCAGAATGTCCAATTGCAGTTTCTACAGAAAGAGTGTTTCAGAACGGCTCAATCAAAAGTAAGGTTCAACTCTGTTAGTTGAATGCACAGAACAGAAAGAAGTTTCATACAATGCTTCTGTGTAGTTTATATTGGAACATATTTTTTTTCCACTATTAACCACTTAGCGCTACGAATGTCCAGTTGCATTTTCTACAGACAGAGTGTTTCAAAACTGCTCAATCAAAAGTATGGTTTAACTCTGTTAGCTGAATGCTCAGATCAGAAAGAAGTTTCACAGAATCCTTCTGTGTAGTTTATATTTGAATATATTCCTTTTTCCACTACTACGCTCTTAGCGCTCCAAATGTCCAGTTGCATTTTCTACAGAAAGAGTGTTCAGATCTGCTCAATCAAAAGTATGGTTTAACTCTGTTATCTGAATGCACAGATCAGAAAGAAGTTTCACCGAATGATTCGGTGTAGTTTATATTTGAAGACATTCCTTTTTCCACTATTACCCTCTTAGCGCTCCGAATCTCCACTTGCATTTTCTACAAAAACAGTGTTTCATATCTGCTCAATCAAAAATATGTTTTATCTCTGTTAACTGAATTTACAGATCATAAAAAAGTTTCACAGAATGCATCTGTGTAGTTTTTATTTGAAGATATTCTTTTTCCCAATGTAGGCCTCTTAGCGCTTAGCATGTCCAATTGCAGTTTCCACAGAGAGAGTGTTTCAGAACGGCTCATTCAAAAGTAAGGTTCAACTCTGTTAGTTGAATGCACAGAACAGAAAGAATTTTCACAGAATGCTACTGTTTAGTTTATATTTGAATATATTCCTTTTTCCAATATTACCCTCTTAGCGCTCCGAATGTCCACTTGCATTTTCTACAGAAAGAGTGTTCAGAACTGTGCAATCAAAAGTATGGTTTAACTCTGTTAGCTTAATGAACATATCAGAAATAAGTTTCACACAATGCTTCTGTGTAGTTTTTATTTGAAGATATTATTTTTCCCAATAGAGGCCTCTTAGCGCTCAGAATGTCCAATTGCAGTTTCTACAGAAAGAGTGTTTCAGAAAGGCTCAATCAAAAGTAAGGTTCAACTCTGTTAGTTGAATGCACAGAACAGAAAGAAGTTTCATACAATGCTTCTGTGTAATTTATATTTGAACATATTCTTTTTTCCACTATTACCCACTTAGCGCTACGAATGTCCAGTTGCATTTTCTACAGACAGAGTGTTTCAAAACTGCTCAATCAAAAGTATGGTTTAACTCTGTTAGCTGAATGCTCAGATCAGAAAGAAGTTTCACAGAATGCTTCTGTGTAGTTTATATTTGAATATATTCCTTTTTCCACTACTACTCTCTTAGCGCTCCAAATGTCCAGTTGCATTATCTACAGAAAGAGTGTTTAGATCTGCTCAATCAAAAGTATGGTTTAACTCTGTTAGCTGAATTCACAGATCAGAAAGAAGTTTCACAGAATGATTCTGTGTAGTTTATATTTGGAGACCTTCCTTTTTCCACTATTACCCTCTTAGCGCTCCGAATCTCCACTTGCATTTTCTACAGAAAGAGTGTTTCAGAACGGCTCAATCAAAACTAAGGTTCAACTCTTTTAGTTGAGCAAACAGAACAGAAAGAAGTTTCACACAATTCTTCTGTGTAGTTTTTATTTGTAGACATTCTTTTTCCCAATATAGGCCTCTTAGCGCTCAGAATGTCCAATTGCAGTTTCTACAGAAAGAGTGTTTCAGAACGGCTCAATCAAAAGTAAGGTTCAACTCTGTTAGTTGAATGCACAGAACAGAAAGAAGTTTCATACAATGCTTCTGTGTAGTTTATATGTGAACATATTCTTTTTTCCACTATTACCCACTTAGCGCTACGAATGTCCAGTTGCATTTTCTACAGACAGAGTGTTTCAAAACTGCTCAATCAAAAGTATGGTTTAACTCTGTTAGCTGAATGCTCAGATCAGAAAGAATTTTCACAGAATGCTTCTGTGTAGTTTATATTTGAATATATTCCTTTTTCCACTACTACGCTCTTAGCGCTCCAAATGTCCAGTTGCATTTTCAACAGAAAGAGTGTTCAGATCTGCTCAATCAAAAGTATGGTTTAACTCTGTTAGCTGAATGCACAGATCAGAAAGAAGTTTCACCGAATGATTCTGTGTAGTTTATATTTGAAGACATTCCTTTTTCCGCTATTACCCTCTTAGCGCTCCGAATCTCCACTTGCATTTTCTACAAAAAGAGTGTTTCATAACTGCTCAATGAAAAATATGTTTTATCTCTGTTAACTGAATTTACAGATCAGAAATAAGTTGCACAGAATGCATCTGTGTAGTTTTTATTTGAAGATATTCTTTTTCCCAATGTAGGCCTCTTAGCGCTTAGCATGTCCAATTGCAGTTTCTACAGAAAGAGTGTTTCAGAACGGCTCAATCAGAAGTAAGGTTCAACTCTGTTAGTTGAATGCACAGAACAGAAAGAATTTTCACAGAATGCTACTGTGTAGTTTATATTTGTATATATCCCTTTTTCCACAATTAACCTCTTATCGCTGCGAATGTCCACTTGCATTTTCTACAGAAAGAGTGTTCAGAACTGCGCAATCAAAAGTATGGTTTAACTCTGTTAGCTTAATGAACATATCAGAAATAAGTTTCACACAATGCTTCTGTGTAGTTTTTATTTGAAGATATTATTTTTCCCAATATAGGCCTCTAAGCGCTCAGAATGTCCAATTGCAGATTCTACAGAAAGAGTGTTTCAGAAAGGCTCAATCAAAAGTAAGGTTCAACTCTGTTAGTTGAATGCACAGAACAGAAAGAAGTTTCATACAATGCTTCTGTGTAGTTTATATTTGAACATATTCTTTTTTCCACTATTACCCACTTAGCGCTACGAATGTCCAGTTGCATTTTCTACAGACAGAGTGTTTCAAAACTGCTCAATCAAAAGTATGGTTTAACTCTGTTAGCTGAATGCTCAGATCAGAAAGAAGTTTCACAGAATGCTTCTGTGTAGTTTATATTTGAATATATTCCTTTTTCCACTACTACTCTCTTAGCGCTCCAAATGTCCAGTTGCATTTTCTACAGAAAGAGTGTTCAGATCTGCTCAATCAAAAGTATGGTTTAACTCTGTTAGCTGAATGCACAGATCAGAAAGAAGTTTCACAGAATGATTCTGTGTAGTTTATATTTGGAGACATTCCTTTTTCCACTATTACCCTCTTAGCGCTCCGAATGTCCACTTGCATTTTCTACATAAAGAGTGTTTCAGAACGGCTCAATCAAAACTAAGGTTCAACTCTTTTAGTTGAACAAACAGAACAGAAAGAAGTTTCACACAATTCCTCTGTGTAGTTTTTATTTGTAGACATCCTTTTTCCCAATATAGGCCTCTTAGTTCTCAGAATGTCCAATTGCAGTTTCTACAGAAAGAGTGTTTCAGAACGGCTCAATCAAAAGTAAGGTTCAACTCTGTTAGTTGAATGCACAGAACAGAAAGAATTTCATACAATGCTTCTGTGTAGTTTATATTTGAACATATTCTTTTTTCCACTATTACCCACTTAGCGCTACGAATGTCCAGTTGCATTTTCTACAGACAGAGTGTTTCAAAACTGCTCAATCAAAAGTATGGTTTAACTCTGTTAGCTGAATGCTCAGATCAGAAAGAAGTTTCACAGAATGCTTCTGTGTAGTTTATATTTGAATATATTCCTTTTTCCACTACTACGCTCTTAGCGCTCCAAATGTCCAGTTGCATTTTCTACAGAAAGAGTGTTCAGATCTGCTCAATCAAAAGTATGGTTTAACTCTGTTAGCTGAATGCACAGATCAGAAAGAAGTTTCACCGAATTATTCTGTGTAGTTTATATTTGAAGACATTCCTTTTTCCACTATTACCCTCTTAGCGCTCCGAATCTCCACTTGCATTTTCTACAAAAAGAGTGTTTCATAACTGCTCAATCAAAAATATGTTTTATCTCTGTTAACTGAATTTACAGATCAGAAATAAGTTTCACAGAATGCATCTGCGTAGTTTTTATTTGAAGATATTCTTTTTCCAAATGTAGGCCTCTTAGCGCATAGCATGTCCAATTGCAGTTTCTACAGAAAGAGTGTTTCAGAACGGCTCAATCAAAAGTAAGGTTCAACTCTGTTAGTTGAATGCACAGAACAGAAAGAATTTTCACAGAATGCTACTGTGTAGTTTATATTTGAATATATTCCTTTCTCCACTATTACCCTCTTAGAGCTACGAATGTCCACTTGCATTTTCTACAGAAAGAGTGTTCAGAACTGCGCAATCAAAAGTATGGTTTAACTCTGTTAGCTTAATGAACATATCAGAAATAAGTTTCACACAATGCTTCTGTGTAGTTTTTATTTGAAGATATTATTTTTCCCAATAGAGGCCTCTTAGCGCTCAGAATGTCCAATTGCAGTTTCTACAGAAAGAGTGTTTCAGAAAGGCTCAATCAAAAGTAAGGTTCAACTCTGTTAGTTGAATGCACAGAACAGAAAGAAATTTCATACAATGCTTCTGTGTAGTTTATATTTGAACATATTCTTTTTTCCACTATTACCCACTTAGCGCTACGAATGTCCAGTTGCATTTTCTACAGACAGAGTGTTTCAAAACTGCTCAATCAAAAGTATGGTTTAACTCTGTTAGCTGAATGCTCAGATCAGAAAAAGTTTCACAGAATGCTTCTGTGTAGTTTATATTTGAATATATTCCTTTTTCCACTACTATGCTCTTAGCGCTCCAAATGTCCAGTTGCATTTTCTACAGAAAGAGTGTTCAGATCTGCTCAATCAAAAGTATGGTTTAACTCTGTTAGCTGAATGCACAGATCAGAAAGAAGTTTCACCGAATGATTCTGTGTAGTTTATATTTGAAGACATTCCTTTTTCCACTATTACCCTCTTAGCGCTCCGAATCTCCACTTGCATTTTCTACAGAAAGAGTGTTTCAGAACGGCTCAATCAAAACTAAGGTTCAACTCTTTTAGTTGAACAAACAGAACAGAAAGAAGTTTCACACAATTCTTCTGTGTAGTTTTTATTTGTAGACATTCTTTTTCCCGATATAGGCCTCTTAGCGCTGAGAATGTCCAATTGCAGTTTCTACAGAAAGAGTGTTTCAGAACGGCTCAATCAAAAGTAAGGTTCAACTCTGTTAGTTGAATGCACAGAACAGAAAGAAGTTTCATACAATGCTTCTGTGTAGTTTATATTTGAACATATTCTTTTTTCCACTATTACCCACTTAGCGCTACGAATGTCCAGTTGCATTTTCTACAGAGTGTTTCAAAACTGCTCAATCAAAAGTATGGTTTAACTCTGTTAGCTGAATGCTCAGATCAGAAAGAAGTTTCACAGAATGCTTCTGTGTAGTTTATATTTGAATATATTCCTTTTTCCACTACTACGCTCTTAGCGCTGCAAATGTCCAGTTGCATTTTCTACAGAAAGAGTGTTCAGATCTGCTCAATCAAAAGTATGGTTTAACTCTGTTAGCTGAATGCACAGATCAGAAAGAAGTTTCACCGAATGATTCTGTGTAGTTTATATTTGAAGACATTCCTTTTTCCACTATTACCCTCTTAGCGCTCCGAATCTCCACTTGCATTTTCTACAAAAAGAGTGTTTCATAACTGCTCAATAAAAAATATGTTTTATCTCTGTTAACTGAATTTACAGATCAGAAATAAGTTTCACAGAATGCATCTGTGTAGTTTTTATTTGAAGATATTCTTTTTCCCAATGTAGGCCTCTTAGCGCTTAGCATGTCCAATTGCAGTTTCTACAGAAAGAGTGTTTCAGAACGGCTCAATCAAAAGTAAGGTTCAACTCTGTTAGTTGAATGCACAGAACAGAAAGAATTTTCACGGAATGCTACTGTGTAGTTTATATTTGAATATAATCCTTTTTCCACTATTACCCTCTTAGCGCTCCGAATGTCCACTTGCATTTTCTACAGAAAGAGTGTTCAGAACTGCGCAATCAAAAGTATGGTTTAACTCTGTTAGCTTAATGAACATATCAGAAATAAGTTTCACACAATGCTTCTGTGTAGTTTTTATTTGAAGATATTATTTTTCCCAATAGAGGCCTCTTAGCGCTCAGAATGTCCAATTGCAGTTTCTACAGAAAGAGGGTTTCAGAAAGGCTCAATCAAAAGTAAGGTTCAACTCTGTTAGTTGAATGCACAGAACAGAAAGAAGTTTCATACAATGCTTCTGTGTAGTTTATATTTGAACATATTCTTTTTTCCACTATTACTCACTTAGCGCTACGAATGTCCAGTTGCATTTTCTACAGACAGAGTGTTTCAAAACTGCTCAATCAAAAGTATGGTTTAACTCTGTTAGCTGAATGTTCAGATCAGAAAGAAGTTTCACAGAATGCTTCTGTGTAGTTTATATTTGAATATATTCCTTTTTCCACTACTACGCTCTTAGCGCTCCAAATGTCCAGTTGCATTTTCAACAGAAAGAGTGTTCAGATCTGCTCAATCAAAAGTATGGTTTAACTCTGTTAGCTGAATGCACAGATCAGAAAGAAGTTTCACAGAATGATTCTGTGTAGTTTATATTTGAAGACATTCCTTTTTCCACTATTACCCTCTTAGCGCTCTGAATCTCCACTTGCATTTTCTACAAAAAGAGTGTTTCATAACTGCTCAATCAAAAATATGTTTTATCTCTGTTAACTGAATTTACAGATCAGAAATAAGTTTCACAGAATGCATCTGTGTAGTTTTTATTTGAAGATATTTTTTTCCCAATGTAGGCCTCTTAGCGCTTAGCATGTCCAATTGCAGTTTCTACAGAAACAGTGTTTCAGAATGGCTCAATCAAAAGTAAGGTTCAACTCTGTTAGTTGAATGCACAGAACAGAAAGAATTTTCACAGAATGCTACTGTGTAGTATATATTTGAATATTTTCCTTTTTCCACTATTACCCTCTTAGCGCTCTGAATGTCCACTTGCATTTTCTACAGAAAGAGTGTTCAGAACTGCGCAATCAAAAGTATGGTTTAACTCTGTTAGCTTAATGAACATATCAGAAATAAGTTTCAAACAATGCTTCTGTGTAGTTTTTATTTGAAGATATTTTTTTTCCCAATAGAGGCCTCTTAGCGCTCAGAATGTCCAATTGCAGTTTCTACAGAAAGAGTGTTTCAGAAAGGCTCAATCAAAAGTAAGGTTCAACTCTGTTAGTTGAATGCACAGAACAGAAAGAATTTCATACAATGCTTCTGTGTTGTTTATATTTGAACATATTCTTTTTTCCACTATTACCCACTTAGCGCTACGAATGTCCAGTTGCATTTTCTACAGACAGAGTGTGTCAAAACTGCTCAATCAAAAGTATGGTTTAACTCTGTTAGCTGAATGCTCAGATCAGAAAGAAGTTTCACAGAATGCTTCTGTGTAGTTTATATCTGAATATATTCCTTTTTCCACTACTACGCTCTTAGCGCTCCAAATGTCCAGTTGCATTTTCTACGGAAAGAGTGTTCAGATCTGCTCAATCAAAAGTATGGTTTAACTCTGTTAGCTGAATGCACAGATCAGAAAGAAGTTTCATCGAATGATTCTGTGTAGTTTATATTTGAAGACATTCCTTTTTCCACTATTACCCTCTTAGCGCTCCGAATCTCCACTTGCATTTTCTACAGAAAGAGTGTTTCAGAACGGCTCAATCAAAACTAAGGTTCAACTCTTTTGTTGAACAAACAGAACAGAAAGAAGTTTCACACAATTCTTCTGTGTAGTTTTTATTTGTAGACATTCTTTTTCCCAATATAGGCCTCTTAACGCTCAGAATGTCCAATTGCAGTTTCTACAGAAAGAGGGTTTCAGAACGGCTCAATCAAAAGTAAGGTTCAACTCTGTTAGTTGAATGCACAGAACAGAAAGAAGTTTCATACAATGCTTCTGTGTAGTTTATATTTGAACATATTCTTTTTTCCACTATTACCCACTTAGCGCTACGAATGTCCAGTTGCATTTTCTACAGACAGAGTGTTTCCAAACTGCTCAATCAAAAGTATGGTTTAACTCTGTTAGCTGAATGCTCAGATCAGAAAGAAGTTTCACAGAATGCTTCTATGTAGTTTATATTTGAATATATTCCTTTTTCCACTACTACGCTCTTAGCTCTCAAAATGTCCAGTTGCATTTTCAACAGAAAGAGTGTTCAGATCTGCTCAATCAAAGTATGGTTTAACTCTGTTAGCTGAATGCACAGATCAGAAAGAAGTTTCACCGAATGATTCTGTGTAGTTTATATTTGAAGACATTCCTTTTTCCACTATTACCCTCTTAGCGCTCCGAATCTCCACTTGCATTTTCTACAAAAAGAGTGTTTCATAACTGCTCAATCAAAAATATGTTTTATCTCTGTTAACTGAATTTACAGATCAGAAATAAGTTTCACAGAATGCATCTGTGTAGTTTTTATTTGAAGATATTCTTTTTCCCAATGTAGGCCTCTTAGCGCTTAGCATGTCCAATTGCAGTTTCTACAGAAAGAGTGTTTCAGAACGGCTCAATCAAAAGTAAGGTTCAACTCTGTTAGTTGAATGCACAGAACAGAAAGAATTTTCACAGAATGCTACTGTGTAGTTTATATTTGAATATATTCCTTTTTCCACTATTACCATCTTAGCGCTCCGAATGTCCACTTGCATTTTCTACAGAAAGAGTGTTCAGAACTGCGCAATCAAAAGTATGGTTTAACTCTGTTAGCTTAATGAACATATCAGAAATTAGTTTCACACAATGCTTTAGTGTAGTTTTTATTTGAAGATATTATTTTTCCCAATATAGGCCTCTTAGCGCTCAGAATGTCCAATTGCAGTTTCTACAGAAAGAGTGTTTCAGAAAGGCTCAATCAAAAGTAAGGTTCAACTCTGTTAGTTGAATGCACAAAACAGAAAGAAGTTTCATACAATGCTTCTGTGTAGTTTATATTTGAACATATTCTTTTTTCCACTATTACCCACTTAGCGCTACGAATGTCCAGTTGCATTTTCTACAGACAGAGTGTTTCAAAACTGCTCAATCAAAAGTATGGTTTAACTCTGTTAGCTGAATGCTCAGATCAGAAAGAAGTTTCACAGAATGCTTCTGTGTAGTTTATATTTGAATATATTCCTTTTTCCACTACTACTCTCTTAGCGCTCCAAATGTCCAGTTGCATTTTCTACAGAAAGAGTGTTCAGATCTGCTCAATCAAAAGTATGGTTTAACTCTGTTAGCTGAATGCACAGATCAGAAAGAAGTTTCACAGAATGATTCTGTGTAGTTTATATTTGGAGACATTCCTTTTTCCACTATTTCCCTCTTAGCGCTCCGAATCTCCACTTGCATTTTCTACAGAAAGTGTGTTTCAGAACGGCTCAATCAAAACTAAGGTTCAACTCTTTTAGTTGAACAAACAGAACAGAAAGAAGTTTCACACAATTCTTCTGTGTAGTTTTTATTGTAGACATTCTTTTTCCCAATATAGGCCTCTTAGCGCTCAGAATGTCCAATTGCAGTTTCTACAGAAAGAGTGTTTCAGAACGGCTCAATCAAAAGTAAGGTTCAACTCTGTTAGTTGAATGCACAGAACAGAAAGAAGTTTCATACAATGCTTCTGTGTAGTTTATATTGGAACATATTCTTTTTTCCACTATTACCCACTTAGCGCTACGAATGTCCAGTTGCATTTTCTACAGACAGAGTGTTTCAAAACTGCTCAATCAAAAGTATGGTTTAACTCTGTTAGCTGAATGCTCAGATCAGAAAGAAGTTTCACAGAATGCTTCTGTGTAGTTTATATTTGAATATATTCCTTTTTCCACTACTACACTCTTAGCGCTCCAAATGTCCAGTTGCATTTTCTACAGAAAGAGTGTTCAGATCTGCTCAATCAAAAGTATGGTTTAACTCTGTTATCTGAATGCACAGATCAGAAAGAAGTTTCACCGAATGATTCTGTGTAGTTTATATTTGAAGACATTCCTTTTTCCACTATTACCCTCTTAGCGCTCCGAATCTCCACTTGCATTTTCTACAAAAACAGTGTTTCATATCTGCTCAATCAAAAATATATTTTATCTCTGTTAACTGAATTTACAGATCATAAATAAGTTTCACAGAATGCATCTGTGTAGTTTTTATTTGAAGATATTCTTTTTCCCAATGTAGGCCTCTTAGCGCTTAGCATGTCCAATTGCAGTTTCTACAGAGAGAGTGTTTCAGAACGGCTCATTCAAAAGTAAGATTCAACTCTGTTAGTTGAATGCACAGAACAGAAAGAATTTTCACAGAATGCTACTGTGTAGTTTATATTTGAATATATTCCTTTTTCCAATATTACCCTCTTAGCGCTCCGAATGTCCACTTTCATTTTCTACAGAAAGAGTGTTCAGAACTGCGCAATCAAAAGTTTGGTTTAACTCTGTTAGCTTAATGAACATATCAGAAATAAGTTTCACACAATGCTTCTGTGTAGTTTTTATTTGAAGATATTATTTTTCCCAATAGAGACCTCTTAGCGCTCAGAATGTCCAATTGCAGTTTCTACAGAAAGAGTGTTTCAGAAAGGCTCAATCAAAAGTAAGGTTCAACTCTGTTAGTTGAATGCACAGAACAGAAAGAAGTTTCATACAATGCTTCTGTGTAATTTATATTTGAACATATTCTTTTTTCCACTATTACCCACTTAGCGCTACGAATGTCCAGTTGCATTTTCTACAGACAGAGTGTTTCAAAACTGCTCAATCAAAAGTATGGTTTAACTCTGTTAGCTGAATGCTCAGATCAGAAAGAAGTTTCACAGAATGCTTCTGTGTAGTTTATATTTGAATATATTCCTTTTTCCACTACTACTCTCTTAGCGCTCCAAATGTCCAGTTGCATTATCTACAGAAAGAGTGTTTAGATCTGCTCAATCAAAAGTATGGTTTAACCCTGTTAGCTGAATGCACAGATCAGAAAGAAGTTTCACAGAATGATTCTGTGTAGTTTATATTTGGAGACATTCCTTTTTCCACTATTACCCTCTTAGCGCTCCGAATCTCCACTTGCATTTTCTACAGAAAGAGTGTTTCAGAACGGCTCAATCAAAACTAAGGTTCAACTCTTTTAGTTGAACAAACAGAACAGAAAGAAGTTTCACACAATTCTTCTGTGTAGTTTTTATTTGTAGACATTCTTTTTCCCAATATAGGCCTCTTAGCGCTCAGAATGTCCAATTGCAGTTTCTACAGAAAGAGAGTTTCAGAACGGCTCAATCAAAAGTAAGGTTCAACTCTGTTAGTTGAATGCACAGAACAGAAAGAAGTTTCATACAATGCTTCTGTGTAGTTTATATTTGAACATATTCTTTTTTCCACTATTACCCACTTAGCGCTACGAATGTCCAGTTGCATTTTCTACAGACAGAGTGTTTCAAAACTGCTCAATCAAAAGTATGGTTTAACTCTGTTAGCTGAATGCTCAGATCAGAAAGAAGTTTCACAGAATGCTTCTGTGTAGTTTATATTTGAATATATTCCTTTTTCCACTACTACGCTCTTAGCGCTCCAAATGTCCAGTTGCATTTTCAACAGAAAGAGTGTTCAGATCTGCTCAATCAAAAGTATGGTTTAACTCTGTTAGCTGAATGCACAGATCAGAAAGAAGTTTCACCGAATGATTCTGTGTAGTTTATATTTGAAGACATTCCTTTTTCCGCTATTACCCTCTTAGCGCTCCGAATCTCCACTTGCATTTTCTACAAAAAGAGTGTTTCATAACTGCTCAATGAATAATATGTTTTATCTCTGTTAACTGAATTTACAGATCAGAAATAAGTTGCACAGAATGCATCTGTGTAGTTTTTATTTGAAGATATTCTTTTTCCCAATGTAGGCCTCTTAGCGCTTAGCATGTCCAACTGCAGTTTCTACAGAAAGAGTGTTTCAGAACGGCTCAATCAGAAGTAAGGTTCAACTCTGTTAGTTGAATGCACAGAACAGAAAGAATTTTCACAGAATGCTACTGTGTAGTTTATATTTGAATATATCCCTTTTTCCACAATTAACCTCTTATCGCTGCGAATGTCCACTTGCATTTTCTACAGAAAGAGTGTTCAGAACTGCGCAATCAAAAGTATGGTTTAACTCCGTTAGCTTAATGAACATATCAGAAATAAGTTTCACACAATGCTTCTGTGTAGTTTTTATTTGAAGATATTATTTTTCCCAATATAGGCCTCTTAGCGCTCAGAATGTCCAATTGCAGATTCTACAGAAAGAGTGTTTCAGAAAGGCTCAATCAAAAGTAAGGTTCAACTCTATTAGTTGAATGCACAGAACAGAAAGAAGTTTCATACAATGCTTCTGTGTAGTTTATATTTGAACATATTCTTTTTTCCACTATTACCCACTTAGCGCTACGAATGTCCAGTTGCATTTTCTACAGACAGAGTGTTTCAAAACTGCTCAATCAAAAGTATGGTTTAACTCTGTTAGCTGAATGCTCAGTTCAGAAAGAAGTTTCACAGAATGCTTCTGTGTAGTTTATATTTGAATATATTCCTTTTAACACTACTACTATCTTAGCGCTCCAAATGTCCAGTTGCATTTTCTACAGAAAGAGTGTTCAGATCTGCTCAATCAAAAGTATGGTTTAACTCTGTTAGCTGAATGCACAGATCAGAAAGAAGTTTCACAGAATGATTCTGTGTAGTTTATATTTGGAGACATTCCTTTTTCCACTATTACCCTCTTAGCGCTCTGAATGTCCACTTGCATTTTCTACATAAAGAGTGTTTCAGAACGGCTCAATCAAAACTAAGGTTCAACTCTTTTAGTTGAACAAACAGAACAGAAAGAAGTTTCACACAATTCCTCTGTGTAGTTTTTATTTGTAGACATTCTTTTTCCCAATATAGGCCTCTTAGCTCTCAGAATGTCCAATTGCAGTTTCTACAGAAAGAGTGTTTCAGAACGGCTCAATCAAAAGTAAGGTTCAACTCTGTTAGTTGAATGCACAGAACAGAAAGAATTTCATACAATGCTTCTGTGTAGTTTATATTTGAACATATTCTTTTTTCCACTATTACCCACTTAGCGCTACGAATGTCCAGTTGCATTTTCTACAGACAGAGTGTTTCAAAACTGCTCAATCAAAAGTATGGTTTAACTCTGTTAGCTGAATGCTCAGATCAGAAAGAAGTTTCACAGAATGCTTCTGTGTAGTTTATATTTGAATATATTCCTTTTTCCACTACTACGCTCTTAGCGCTCCAAATGTCCAGTTGCATTTTCTACAGAAAGAGTGTTCAGATCTGCTCAATCAAAAGTATGGTTTAACTCTGTTAGCTGAATGCACAGATCAGAAAGAAGTTTCACCGAATGATTCTGTGTAGTTTATATTTGAAGACATTCCTTTTTCCACTATTACCCTCTTAGCGCTCCGAATCTCCACTTGCATTTTCTACAGAAAGTGTTTCAGATCGGCTCAATCAAAACTAAGGTTCAACTCTTTTAGTTGAACAAACAGAACAGAAAGAAGTTTCACACAATTCTTCTGTGTAGTTTTTATTTGTAGACATTCTTTTTCCCAATATAGGCCTCTTAACACTCAGAATGTCCAATTGCAGTTTCTACAGAAAGAGTGTTTCAGAACGGCTCAATCAAAAGTAAGGTTCAACTCTGTTAGTTGAATGCACAGAACAGAAGGTAGTTTCATACAATGCTTCTGTGTAGTTTATATTTGAACATATTCTTTTTTCCACTATTACCCACTTAGCGCTACGAATGTCCAGTTGCATTTTCTACAGACAGAGTGTTTCAAAACTGCTCAATCAAAAGTATGGTTTAACTCTGTTAGCTGAATGATCAGATCAGAAAGAAGTTTCACAGAATGCTTCTGTGTAGTTTATATTTGAATATATTCCTTTTTCCACTAATACGCTCTTAGCGCTCCAAATGTCCAGTTGTATTTTCAACAGAAAGTGTGTTCAGATCTGCTCAATCAAAAGTATGGTTTAACTCTGTTAGCTGAATGCACAGATCAGAAAGAAGTTTCACCGAATGATTCTGTGTAGTTTATATTTGAAGACATTCCTTTTTCCACTATTACCCTCTTAGCGCTCCGAATCTCCACTTGCATTTTCTACAAAAAGTGTGTTTCATAACTGCTCAATCAAAAATATGTTTTATCTCTGTTAACTGAATTTACAGATCAGAAATAAGTTTCACAGAATGCATCTGTGCAGTTTTTATTTGAAGATATTCTTTTTCCCAATGTAGGCCTCTTAGCGCTTAGCATGTCCAATTGCAGTTTCTACAGAAAGAGTGTTTCAGAACGGCTCAATCAAAAATAAGGTTCAACTCTGTTAGTTGAATGCACAGAACAGAAAGAATTTTCACCGAATGCTACTGTGTAGTTTATATTTGAATATATTCCTTTCTCCACTATTACCCCCTTAGCGCTCCGAATGTTCACTTGCATTTTCTACAGAAAGAGTGTTCAGAACTGCGCAATCAAAAGTATGGTTTAACACTGTTAGCTTAATGAACATATCAGAAATAAGTTTCACACAATGCTTCTGTGTAGTTTTTATTTGAAGATATTATTTTTCCCAAAATAGGCCTCTTAGCGCTCAGAATGTCCAATTGCAGTTTCTACAGAAAGAGTATTTCAGAAAGGCTCAATCAAAAGTAAGGTTCAACTCTGTTAGTTGAATGCACAGAACAGAAAGAAATTTCATACAATGCTTCTGTGTAGTTTATATTTGAAGATATTATTTTTTCCCCTATTACCCACTTGGCGCTACGAATGTCCAGTTGCATTTTCTACAGACAGAGTGTTTCAAAACTGCTCAATCATAAGTATGGTTTAACTCTGTTAGCTGAATGCTCAGATCAGAAAGAAGTTTCACAGAATGCTTCTGTGTAGTTTATATTTGAATATATTCCTTTTTCCACTACTACTCTCTTAGCGCTCCAAATGTCCAGTTGCATTTTCTACGGAAAGAGTGTTCAGATCTGCTCAATCAAAAGTAAGGTTCAACTCTGTTAGTTGAATGCACAGAACAGAAAGAAGTTTCATACAATGCTTCTGTGTAGTTTATATTTGAACATATTCTTTTTTCCACTATTACCCACTTAGCGCTACGAATGTCCAGTTGCATTTTCTACAGACAGAGTGTTTCAAAACTGCTCAATCAAAAGTATGGTTTAACTCTGTTAGCTGAATGCTCAGATCAGAAAGAAGTTTCACAGAATGCTTCTGTGTAGTTTATATTGGAATATATTCCTTTTTCCACTACTACGCTCTTAGCGCTCCAAATGTCCAGTTGCATTTTCTACAGAAAGAGTGTTCAGATCTGCTCAATCAAAAGTATGGTTTAACTCTGTTAGCTGAATGCACAGATCAGAAAGAAGTTTCACAGAATGATTCTGTGTAGTTTATATTTGGAGACATTCCATTTTCCACTATTACCCTCTTAGCGCTCCGAATCTCCACTTGCATTTTCTACAGAAAGAGTGTTTCAGAACGGCTCAATCAAAATAAGGTTCAACTCTTTTAGTTGAACAAACAGAACAGAAAGAAGTTTCACAGAATGAATCTGTGTAGTTTTTATTTGAAGATATTCTTTTTCCCAATGTAGGCCTCTTAGCGCTTAGCATGTCCAATTGCAGTTTCTACAGAAAGAGTGTTTCAGAACGGCTCAATTAAAAGTAAGGTTCAACTCTGTTAGTTGAATGCACAGAACAGAAAGAATTTTCACAGAATGCTACTGTGTAGTTTATATTTGAATATATTCCTTTTTCCACTATTACCCTCTTAGCGCTCCGAATGTCCACTTGCATTTTCTACAGAAAGAGTGTTCAGAACTGCGCAATCAAAAGTATGGTTTAACTCTGTTAGCTTAATGAACATATCAGAAATAAGTTTCACACAATGCTTCTGTGTAGTTTTTATTTGAAGATATTATTTTTCCCAATAGAGGCCTCTTAGCGCTCAGAATGTCCAATTGCAGTTTCTACAGAAAGAGTGTTTCAGAAAGTCTCAATCAAAAGTAAGTTTCAACTCTGTTAGTTGAATGCACAGAACAGAAAGAAGTTTCATACAATGCTTCTGTGTAGTTTATATTTGAACATATTCTTTTTTCCACTATTACCCACTTAGCACTACGAATGTCCAGTTGCATTTTCTACAGACAGAGTGTTTCAAAACTGCTCAATCAAAAGTATGGTTTAACTCTGTTAGCTGAATGCTCAGTTCAGAAAGAAGTTTCACAGAATGCTTCTGTGTAGTTTATATTTGAATATATTCCTTTTAACACTACTACTCTCTTAGCGCTCCAAATGTCCAGTTGCATTTTCTACAGAAAGAGTGTTCAGATCTGCTCAATCAAAAGTATGGTTTAACTCTTTTAGCTGAATGCACAGATCAGAAAGAAGTTTCACAGAATGATTCTGTGTAGTTTATATTTGGAGACATTCCTTTTTCCACTATTACCCTCTTAGCGCTCTGAATGTCCACTTGCATTTTCTACATAAAGAGTGTTTCAGAACGGCTCAATCAAAACTAAGGTTCAACTCTTTTAGTTGAACAAACAGAACAGAAAGAAGTTTCACACAATTCCTCTGTGTAGTTTTTATTTGTAGACATTCTTTTTCCCAATATAGGCCTCTTAGCTCTCAGAATGTCCAATTGCAGTTTCTACAGAAAGAGTGTTTCAGAACGGCTCAATCAAAAGTAAGGTTCAACTCTGTTAGTTGAATGCACAGAACAGAAAGAATTTCATACAATGCTTCTGTGTAGTTTATATTTGAACATATTCTTTTTTCCACTATTACCCACTTAGCGCTACGAATGTCCAGTTGCATTTTCTACAGACAGAGTGTTTCAAAACTGCTCAATCAAAAGTATGGTTTAACTCTGTTAGCTGAATGCTCAGATCAGAAAGAAGTTTCACAGAATGCTTCTGTGTAGTTTATATTTGAATATATTCCTTTTTCCACTACTACGCTCTTAGCGCTCCAAATGTCCAGTTGCATTTTCTACAGAAAGAGTGTTCAGATCTGCTCAATCAAAAGTATGGTTTAACTCTGTTAGCTGAATGCACAGATCAGAAAGAAGTTTCACCGAATGATTCTGTGTAGTTTATATTTGAAGACATTCCTTTTTCCACTATTACCCTCTTAGCGCTCCGAATCTCCACTTGCATTTTCTACAGAAAGTGTTTCAGATCGGCTCAATCAAAACTAAGGTTCAACT
The DNA here is from genome assembly GCF_028878055.3 of Symphalangus syndactylus. Lineage (NCBI taxonomy): Eukaryota > Metazoa > Chordata > Mammalia > Primates > Hylobatidae > Symphalangus > Symphalangus syndactylus. The sequence continues at coordinate 77,780,272 of NC_072445.2, read as the reverse complement.
CTTTTAGTTGAACAAACAGAACAGAAAGAAGTTTCACACAATTCTTCTGTGTAGTTTTTATTTGTAGACATTCTTTTTCCCAATATAGGCCTCTTAACACTCAGAATGTCCAATTGCAGTTTCTACAGAAAGAGTGTTTCAGAACGGCTCAATCAAAAGTAAGGTTCAACTCTGTTAGTTGAATGCACAGAACAGAAGGTAGTTTCATACAATGCTTCTGTGTAGTTTATATTTGAACATATTCTTTTTTCCACTATTACCCACTTAGCGCTACGAATGTCCAGTTGCGTTTTCTACAGACAGAGTGTTTCAAAACTGCTCAATCAAAAGTATGGTTTAACTCTGTTAGCTGAATGATCAGATCAGAAAGAAGTTTCACAGAATGCTTCTGTGTAGTTTATATTTGAATATATTCCTTTTTCCACTAATACACTCTTAGCGCTCCAAATGTCCAGTTGTATTTTCAACAGAAAGTGTGTTCAGATCTGCTCAATCAAAAGTATGGTTTAACTCTGTTAGCTGAATGCACAGATCAGAAAGAAGTTTCACCGAATGATTCTGTGTAGTTTATATTTGTAGACATTCCTTTTTCCACTATTACCCTCTTAGCGCTCCGAATCTCCACTTGCATTTTCTACAAAAAGTGTGTTTCATAACTGCTCAATCAAAAATATGTTTTATCTCTGTTAACTGAATTTACAGATCAGAAATAAGTTTCACAGAATGCATCTGTGCAGTTTTTATTTGAAGATATTCTTTTTCCCAATGTAGGCCTCTTAGCGCTTAGCATGTCCAATTGCAGTTTCTACAGAAAGAGTGTTTCAGAACGGCTCAATCAAAAATAAGGTTCAACTCTGTTAGTTGAATGCACAGAACAGAAAGAATTTTCACCGAATGCTACTGTGTAGTTTATATTTGAATATATTCCTTTCTCCACTATTACCCCCTTAGCGCTCCGAATGTTCACTTGCATTTTCTACAGAAAGAGTGTTCAGAACTGCGCAATCAAAAGTATGGTTTAACACTGTTAGCTTAATGAACATATCAGAAATAAGTTTCACACAATGCTTCTGTGTAGTTTTTATTTGAAGATATTATTTTTCCCAAAATAGGCCTCTTAGCGCTCAGAATGTCCAATTGCAGTTTCTACAGAAAGAGTATTTCAGAAAGGCTCAATCAAAAGTAAGGTTCAACTCTGTTAGTTGAATGCACAGAACAGAAAGAAATTTCATACAATGCTTCTGTGTAGTTTATATTTGAAGATATTCTTTTTTCCCCTATTACCCACTTGGCGCTACGAATGTCCAGTTGCATTTTCTACAGACAGAGTGTTTCAAAACTGCTCAATCATAAGTATGGTTTAACTCTGTTAGCTGAATGCTCAGATCAGAAAGAAGTTTCACAGAATGCTTCTGTGTAGTTTATATTTGAATATATTCCTTTTTCCACTACTACTCTCTTAGCGCTCCAAATGTCCAGTTGCATTTTCTACAGAAAGAGTGTTCAGATCTGCTCAATCAAAAGTAAGATTCAACTCTGTTAGTTGAATGCACAGAACAGAAAGAAGTTTCATACAATGCTTCTGTGTAGTTTATATTTGAACATATTCTTTTTTCCACTATTACCCACTTAGCGCTACGAATGTCCAGTTGCATTTTCTACAGACAGAGTGTTTCAAAACTGCTCAATCAAAAGTATGGTTTAACTCTGTTAGCTGAATGCTCAGATCAGAAAGAAGTTTCACAGAATGCTTCTGTGTAGTTTATATTGGAATATATTCCTTTTTCCACTACTACGCTCTTAGCGCTCCAAATGTCCAGTTGCATTTTCTACAGAAAGAGTGTTCAGATCTGCTCAATCAAAAGTATGGTTTAACTCTGTTAGCTGAATGCACAGATCAGAAAGAAGTTTCACAGAATGATTCTGTGTAGTTTATATTTGGAGACATTCCATTTTCCACTATTACCCTCTTAGCGCTCCGAATCTCCACTTGCATTTTCTACAGAAAGAGTGTTTCAGAACGGCTCAATCAAAATAAGGTTCAACTCTTTTAGTTGAACAAACAGAACAGAAAGAAGTTTCACAGAATGAATCTGTGTAGTTTTTATTTGAAGATATTCTTTTTCCCAATGTAGGCCTCTTAGCGCTTAGCATGTCCAATTGCAGTTTCTACAGAAAGAGTGTTTCAGAACGGCTCAATTAAAAGTAAGGTTCAACTCTGTTAGTTGAATGCACAGAACAGAAAGAATTTTCACAGAATGCTACTGTGTAGTTTATATTTGAATATATTCCTTTTTCCACTATTACCCTCTTAGCGCTCCGAATGTCCACTTGCATTTTCTACAGAAAGAGTGTTCAGAACTGCGCAATCAAAAGTATGGTTTAACTCTGTTAGCTTAATGAACATATCAGAAATAAGTTTCACACAATGCTTCTGTGTAGTTTTTATTTGAAGATATTATTTTTCCCAATAGAGGCCTCTTAGCGCTCAGAATGTCCAATTGCAGTTTCTACAGAAAGAGTGTTTCAGAAAGGCTCAATCAAAAGTAAGTTTCAACTCTGTTAGTTGAATGCACAGAACAGAAAGAAGTTTCATACAATGCTTCTGTGTAGTTTATATTTGAACATATTCTTTTTTCCACTATTACCCACTTAGCACTACGAATGTCCAGTTGCATTTTCTACAGACAGAGTGTTTCAAAACTGCTCAATCAAAAGTATGGTTTAACTCTGTTAGCTGAATGCTCAGATCAGAAAGAAGTTTCACAGAATGCTTCTGTGTAGTTTATACTTGAATATATTCCTTTTTCCACTACTACTCTCTTAGCGCTCCAAATGTCCAGTTGCATTTTCTACAGAAAGAGTTTTCAGATCTGCTCAATCAAAAGTATGGTTTAACTCTGTTAGCTGAATGCACAGATCAGAAAGAAGTTTCACAGAATGATTCTGTGTAGTTTATATTGGGAGACATTCCTTTTTCCACTATTACCCTCTTAGCGCTCCGAATCTCCACTTGCATTTTCTACAGAAAGAGTGTTTCAGAACGGCTCAATCAAAACTAAGGTTCAACTCTTTTAGTTGAACAAACAGAACAGAAAGAAGTTTCACACAATTCTTCTGTGTAGTTTTTATATGTAGACATTCTTTTTCCCAATATAGGCCTCTTAGCGCTCAGAATGTCCAATTGCAGTTTCTACAGAAAGAGTGTTTCAGAACGGCTCAATCAAAAGTAAGGTTCAACTCTGTTAGTTGAGTGCACAGAACAGAAAGAAGTTTCACACAATGCTTCTGTGTAGTTTATATTTGAACATATTCTTTTTTCCACTATTACCCACTTAGCGCTACGAATGTCCAGTTGCATTTTCTACAGACAGAGTGTTTCAAAACTGCTCAATCAAAAGTATGGTTTAACTCTGTTAGCTGAATGCTCAGATCAGAAAGAAGTTTCACAGAATTCTTCTGTGTAGTTTATATTTGAATATATTCCTTTTTCCACTACTACGCTCTTACCGCTCCAAATGTCCAGTTGCATTTTCAACAGAAAGAGTGTTCAGATCTGCTCAATCAAAAGTATGGTTTAACTCTGTTAGCTGAATGCACAGATCAGAAAGAAGTTTCAGCGAATGATTCTGTGTAGTTTATATTTGAAGACATTCCTTTTTCCACTATTACCCTCTTAGCGCTCCGAATCTCCACTTTATTTTCTACAAAAAGTGTGTTTCATAACTGCTCAATCAAAAATATGTTTTATCTCTGTTAACTGAATTTACAGATCAGAAATAAGTTTCACAGAGTGCATCTGTGTAGTTTTTATTTGAAGATATTCTTTTTCCCAATGTAGGCCTCTTAGCGCTTAGCATGTCCAATTGCAGTTTCTACAGAAAGAGTGTTTCAGAACGGCTCAATCAAAAGTAAGGTTCAAATCTGTTAGTTGAATGCACAGAACAGAAAGAATTTTCACAGAATGCTACTGTGTAGTTTATATTTGAATATATTCCTTTTTCCACTATTACCCTCTTAGCGCTCCGAATGTCCACTTGCATTTTCTACAGAAAGAGTGTTCAGAACTGCGCAATCAAAAGTATGGTTTAACTCTGTTAGCTTAATGAACATATCAGAAATAAGTTTCACACAATGCTTCTGTGTAGTTTTTATTTGAAGATATTATTTTTCCCAATAGTGGCCTCTTAGCGCTCAGAATGTCCAATTGCAGTTTCTACAGAAAGAGTGTTTCAGAAAGGCTCAATCAAAAGTAAGGTTCAACTCTGTTAGTTGAATGCACAGAACAGAAAGAAGTTTCATACAATGCTTCTGTGTAGTTTATATTTGAACATATTCTTTTTTCCACTATAACCCACTTAGCGCTACGAATGTCCAGTTGCATTTTCTACAGACAGAGTGTTTCAAAACTGCTCAATCAAAAGTATGGTTTAACTCTGTTAGCTGAATGCTCAGATCAGAAAGAAGTTTCACAGAATGCTTCTGTGTAGTTTATACTTGAATATATTCCTTTTTCCACTACTACTCTCTTAGCGCTCCAAATGTCCAGTTGCATTTTCTACAGAAAGAGTTTTCAGATCTGCTCAATCAAAAGTATGGTTTAACTCTGTTAGCTGAATGCACAGATCAGAAAGAAGTTTCACAGAATGATTCTGTGTAGTTTATATTGGGAGACATTCCTTTTTCCACTATTACCCTCTTAGCGCTCCGAATCTCCACTTGCATTTTCTACAGAAAGAGTGTTTCAGAACGGCTCAATCAAAACTAAGGTTCAACTCTTTTAGTTGAACAAACAGAACAGAAAGAAGTTTCACACAATTCTTCTGTGTAGTTTTTATATGTAGACATTCTTTTTCCCAATATAGGCCTCTTAGCGCTCAGAATGTCCAATTGCAGTTTCTACAGAAAGAGTGTTTCAGAACGGCTCAATCAAAAGTAAGGTTCAACTCTGTTAGTTGAGTGCACAGAACAGAAAGAAGTTTCACACAATGCTTCTGTGTAGTTTATATTTGAACATATTCTTTTTTCCACTATTACCCACTTAGCGCTACGAATGTCCAGTTGCATTTTCTACAGACAGAGTGTTTCAAAACTGCTCAATCAAAAGTATGGTTTAACTCTGTTAGCTGAATGCTCAGATCAGAAAGAAGTTTCACAGAATTCTTCTGTGTAGTTTATATTTGAATATATTCCTTTTTCCACTACTACGCTCTTACCGCTCCAAATGTCCAGTTGCATTTTCAACAGAAAGAGTGTTCAGATCTGCTCAATCAAAAGTATGGTTTAACTCTGTTAGCTGAATGCACAGATCAGAAAGAAGTTTCAGCGAATGATTCTGTGTAGTTTATATTTGAAGACATTCCTTTTTCCACTATTACCCTCTTAGCGCTCCGAATCTCCACTTTATTTTCTACAAAAAGTGTGTTTCATAACTGCTCAATCAAAAATATGTTTTATCTCTGTTAACTGAATTTACAGATCAGAAATAAGTTTCACAGAGTGCATCTGTGTAGTTTTTATTTGAAGATATTCTTTTTCCCAATGTAGGCCTCTTAGCGCTTAGCATGTCCAATTGCAGTTTCTACAGAAAGAGTGTTTCAGAACGGCTCAATCAAAAGTAAGGTTCAAATCTGTTAGTTGAATGCACAGAACAGAAAGAATTTTCACAGAATGCTACTGTGTAGTTTATATTTGAATATATTCCTTTTTCCACTATTACCCTCTTAGCGCTCCGAATGTCCACTTGCATTTTCTACAGAAAGAGTGTTCAGAACTGCGCAATCAAAAGTATGGTTTAACTCTGTTAGCTTAATGAACATATCAGAAATAAGTTTCACACAATGCTTCTGTGTAGTTTTTATTTGAAGATATTATTTTTCCCAATAGTGGCCTCTTAGCGCTCAGAATGTCCAATTGCAGTTTCTACAGAAAGAGTGTTTCAGAAAGGCTCAATCAAAAGTAAGGTTCAACTCTGTTAGTTGAATGCACAGAACAGAAAGAAGTTTCATACAATGCTTCTGTGTAGTTTATATTTGAACATATTCTTTTTTCCACTATAACCCACTTAGCGCTACGAATGTCCAGTTGCATTTTCTACAGACAGAGTGTTTCAAAACTGCTCAATCAAAAGTATGGTTTAACTCTGTTAGCTGAATGCTCAGATCAGAAAGAAGTTTCACAGAATGCTTCTGTGTAGTTTATATTTGAATATATTCCTTTTTCCACTACTACTCTCTTAGCGCTCCAAATGTCCAGTTGCATTTTCTACAGAAAGAGTGTTCAGATCTGCTCAATCAAAAGTATGGTTTAACTCTGTTAGCTGAATGCACAGATCAGAAAGAAGTTTCACAGAATGATTCTGTGTAGTTTATATTTGGAGACATTCCTTTTTCCACTATTACCCTCTTAGCGCTCCGAATCTCCACTTGCATTTTCTACAGAAAGAGTGTTTCAGAACGGCTCAATCAAAACTAAGGTTCAACTCTTTTATTTGAACAAACAGAACAGAAAGAAGTTTCACACAATTCTTCTGTGTAGTTTTTATTTGTAGACATTCTTTTTCCCAATATAGGCCTCTTAGCGCTCAGAATGTCCAATTGCAGTTTCTACAGAAAGAGTGTTTCAGAACGGCTCAATCAAAAGTAAGTTTCAACTCTGTTAGTTGAATGCACAGAACAGAAAGAAGTTTCATACAATGCTTCTGTGTAGTTTATATTTGAACATATTCTTTTTTCCACTATTACCCACTTAGCGCTACGAATGTCCAGTTGCATTTTCTACAGACAGAGTGTTTCAAAACTGCTCAATCAAAAGTATGGTTTAACTCTGTTAGCTGAATGCTCAGATCAGAAAGGAGTTTCACAGAATGCTTCTGTGTAGTTTATATTTGAATATATTCCTTTTTCCACTACTACGCTCTTAGCGCTCCAAATGTCCAGTTGCATTTTCAACAGAAAGAGTGTTCAGATCTGCTCAATCAAAAGTATGGTTTAACTCTGTTAGCTGAATGCACAGATCAGAAAGAAGTTTCACCGAATGATTCTGTGTAGTTTATATTTGAAGACATTCCTTTTTCCACTATTACCCTCTTAGCGCTCCGAATCTCCACTTGCATTTTCTACAAAAAGAGTGTTTCATAACTGCTCAATCAAAAATATGTTTTATCTCTGTTAACTGAATTTACAGATCAGAAATAAGTTTCACAGAATGCATCTGTGTAGTTTTTATTTGAAGATATCTTTTTCCCAATGTAGGCCTCTTAGCGCTTAGCATGTCCAATTGCAGTTTCTACAGAAAGAGTGTTTCAGAACGGCTCAATTAAAAGTAAGGTTCAACTCTGTTAGTTGAATGCACAGAACAGAAAGAATTTTCACAGAATGCTACTGTGTAGTTTATATTTGAATATATTCCTTTTTCCACTATTACCCTCTTAGCGCTCCGAATGTCCACTTGCATTTTCTACAGAAAGAGTGTTCAGAACTGCGCAATCAAAAGTATGGTTTAACTCTGTTAGCTTAATGAACATATCAGAAATAAGTTTCACACAATGCTTCTGTGTAGTTTTTATTTGAAGATATTATTTTTCCCAATAGAGGCCTCTTAGCGCTCAGAATGTCCAATTGCAGTTTCTACAGAAAGAGTGTTTCAGAAAGGCTCAATCAAAAGTAAGTTTCAACTCTGTTAGTTGAATGCACAGAACAGAAAGAAGTTTCATACAATGCTTCTGTGTAGTTTATATTTGAACATATTCTTTTTTCCACTATTACCCACTTAGCACTACGAATGTCCAGTTGCATTTTCTACAGACAGAGTGTTTCAAAACTGCTCAATCAAAAGTATGGTTTAACTCTGTTAGCTGAATGCTCAGATCAGAAAGAAGTTTCACAGAATGCTTCTGTGTAGTTTATACTTGAATATATTCCTTTTTCCACTACTACTCTCTTAGCGCTCCAAATGTCCAGTTGCATTTTCTACAGAAAGAGTTTTCAGATCTGCTCAATCAAAAGTATGGTTTAACTCTGTTAGCTGAATGCACAGATCAGAAAGAAGTTTCACAGAATGATTCTGTGTAGTTTATATTGGGAGACATTCCTTTTTCCACTATTACCCTCTTAGCGCTCCGAATCTCCACTTGCATTTTCTACAGAAAGAGTGTTTCAGAACGGCTCAATCAAAACTAAGGTTCAACTCTTTTAGTTGAACAAACAGAACAGAAAGAAGTTTCACACAATTCTTCTGTGTAGTTTTTATATGTAGACATTCTTTTTCCCAATATAGGCCTCTTAGCGCTCAGAATGTCCAATTGCAGTTTCTACAGAAAGAGTGTTTCAGAACGGCTCAATCAAAAGTAAGGTTCAACTCTGTTAGTTGAGTGCACAGAACAGAAAGAAGTTTCACACAATGCTTCTGTGTAGTTTATATTTGAACATATTCTTTTTTCCACTATTACCCACTTAGCGCTACGAATGTCCAGTTGCATTTTCTACAGACAGAGTGTTTCAAAACTGCTCAATCAAAAGTATGGTTTAACTCTGTTAGCTGAATGCTCAGATCAGAAAGAAGTTTCACAGAATTCTTCTGTGTAGTTTATATTTGAATATATTCCTTTTTCCACTACTACGCTCTTACCGCTCCAAATGTCCAGTTGCATTTTCAACAGAAAGAGTGTTCAGATCTGCTCAATCAAAAGTATGGTTTAACTCTGTTAGCTGAATGCACAGATCAGAAAGAAGTTTCAGCGAATGATTCTGTGTAGTTTATATTTGAAGACATTCCTTTTTCCACTATTACCCTCTTAGCGCTCCGAATCTCCACTTGCATTTTCTACAAAAAGTGTGTTTCATAACTGCTCAATCAAAAATATGTTTTATCTCTGTTAACTGAATTTACAGATCAGAAATAAGTTTCACAGAGTGCATCTGTGTAGTTTTTATTTGAAGATATTCTTTTTCCCAATGTAGGCCTCTTAGCGCTTAGCATGTCCAATTGCAGTTTCTACAGAAAGAGTGTTTCAGAACGGCTCAATCAAAAGTAAGGTTCAAATCTGTTAGTTGAATGCACAGAACAGAAAGAATTTTCACAGAATGCTACTGTGTAGTTTATATTTGAATATATTCCTTTTTCCACTATTACCCTCTTAGCGCTCCGAATGTCCACTTGCATTTTCTACAGAAAGAGTGTTCAGAACTGCGCAATCAAAAGTATGGTTTAACTCTGTTAGCTTAATGAACATATCAGAAATAAGTTTCACACAATGCTTCTGTGTAGTTTTTATTTGAAGATATTATTTTTCCCAATAGTGGCCTCTTAGCGCTCAGAATGTCCAATTGCAGTTTCTACAGAAAGAGTGTTTCAGAAAGGCTCAATCAAAAGTAAGGTTCAACTCTGTTAGTTGAATGCACAGAACAGAAAGAAGTTTCATACAATGCTTCTGTGTAGTTTATATTTGAACATATTCTTTTTTCCACTATAACCCACTTAGCGCTACGAATGTCCAGTTGCATTTTCTACAGACAGAGTGTTTCAAAACTGCTCAATCAAAAGTATGGTTTAACTCTGTTAGCTGAATGCTCAGATCAGAAAGAAGTTTCACAGAATGCTTCTGTGTAGTTTATATTTGAATATATTCCTTTTTCCACTACTACTCTCTTAGCGCTCCAAATGTCCAGTTGCATTTTCTACAGAAAGAGTGTTCAGATCTGCTCAATCAAAAGTATGGTTTAACTCTGTTAGCTGAATGCACAGATCAGAAAGAAGTTTCACAGAATGATTCTGTGTAGTTTATATTTGGAGACATTCCTTTTTCCACTATTACCCTCTTAGCGCTCCGAATCTCCACTTGCATTTTCTACAGAAAGAGTGTTTCAGAACGGCTCAATCAAAACTAAGGTTCAACTCTTTTATTTGAACAAACAGAACAGAAAGAAGTTTCACACAATTCTTCTGTGTAGTTTTTATTTGTAGACATTCTTTTTCCCAATATAGGCCTCTTAGCGCTCAGAATGTCCAATTGCAGTTTCTACAGAAAGAGTGTTTCAGAACGGCTCAATCAAAAGTAAGTTTCAACTCTGTTAGTTGAATGCACAGAACAGAAAGAAGTTTCATACAATGCTTCTGTGTAGTTTATATTTGAACATATTCTTTTTTCCACTATTACCCACTTAGCGCTACGAATGTCCAGTTGCATTTTCTACAGACAGAGTGTTTCAAAACTGCTCAATCAAAAGTATGGTTTAACTCTGTTAGCTGAATGCTCAGATCAGAAAGGAGTTTCACAGAATGCTTCTGTGTAGTTTATATTTGAATATATTCCTTTTTCCACTACTACGCTCTTAGCGCTCCAAATGTCCAGTTGCATTTTCAACAGAAAGAGTGTTCAGATCTGCTCAATCAAAAGTATGGTTTAACTCTGTTAGCTGAATGCACAGATCAGAAAGAAGTTTCACCGAATGATTCTGTGTAGTTTATATTTGAAGACATTCCTTTTTCCACTATTACCCTCTTAGCGCTCCGAATCTCCACTTGCATTTTCTACAAAAAGAGTGTTTCATAACTGCTCAATCAAAAATATGTTTTATCTCTGTTAACTGAATTTACAGATCAGAAATAAGTTTCACAGAATGCATCTGTGTAGTTTTTATTTGAAGATATCTTTTTCCCAATGTAGGCCTCTTAGCGCTTAGCATGTCCAATTGCAGTTTCTACAGAAAGAGTGTTTCAGAACGGCTCAATTAAAAGTAAGGTTCAACTCTGTTAGTTGAATGCACAGAACAGAAAGAATTTTCACAGAATGCTACTGTGTAGTTTATATTTGAATATATTCCTTTTTCCACTATTACCCTCTTAGCGCTCCGAATGTCCACTTGCATTTTCTACAGAAAGAGTGTTCAGAACTGCGCAATCAAAAGTATGGTTTAACTCTGTTAGCTTAATGAACATATCAGAAATAAGTTTCACACAATGCTTCTGTGTAGTTTTTATTTGAAGATATTATTTTTCCCAATAGAGGCCTCTTAGCGCTCAGAATGTCCAATTGCAGTTTCTACAGAAAGAGTGTTTCAGAAAGGCTCAATCAAAAGTAAGGTTCAACTCTGTTAGTTGAATGCACAGAACAGAAAGAAGTTTCATACAATGCTTCTGTGTAGTTTATATTTGAACATATTCTTTTTTCCACTATTACCCACTTGGCGTTACGAATGTCCAGGTGCATTTTCTACAGACAGAGTGTTTCAAAACTGCTCAATCAAAAGTATGGTTTAACTCTGTTAGCTGAATGCTCAGATCAGAAAGAAGTTTCACAGAATGCTTCTGTGTAGTTTATATTTGAATATATTCCTTTTTCCACTACTATTCTCTTAGCGCTCCAATTGTCCAGTTGCATTTTCTACAGAAAGCGTGTTCAGATCTGCTCAATCTAAAGTATGGTTTAACTCTGTTAGCTGAATGCACAGATCAGAAAGAAGTTTCACAGAATGATTCTGTGTAGTTTATATTTGGAGACATTCCTTTTTCCACTATTACCCTCTTAGCGCTCCGAATCTCCACTTGCATTTTCTACAGAAAGAGTGTTTCAGAACGGCTCAATCAAAACTAAGGTTCAATTCTTATAGTTGAACAAACAGAACAGAAAGAAGTTTCACACAATTCTTCTGTGTAGTTTTTGTTTGTAGACATTCTTTTTCCCAATATAGGCCTCTTAGCGCTCAGAATGTCCAATTGCAGTTTCTACAGAAAGAGTGTTTCAGAACGGCTCAATCAAAAGTAAGATTCAACTCTGTTAGTTGAATGCACAGAACAGAAAGAAGTTTCATACAATGCTTCTGTGTAGTATATATTTGAACATATTTTTTTTCCACTATTACAAACTTAGCGCTACGAATGTCCAGTTGCATTTTCTACAGACAGAGTGTTTCAAAACTGCTCAATCAAAAGTATGGTTTAACTCTGTTAGCTGAATGCTCAGATCAGAAAGAAGTTTCACAGAATGCTTCTGTGTAGTTTATATTTGAATATATTCCTTTTTCCACTACTACGCTCTTAGCGCTCCAAATGTCCAGTTGCATTTTCTACAGAAAGAGTGTTCAGATCTGCTCAATCAAAAGTATGGTTTAACTCTGTTAGCTGAATGCACAGATCAGAAAGAAGTTTCACCGAATGATTCTGTGTAGTTTATATTTGAAGACATCCCTTTTTCCACTATTACCCTCTTAGCGCTCCGAATGTCCACTTGCATTTTCTACAGAAAGAGTGTTCAGAACTGCGCAATCAAAAGTATGGTTTAACTCTGTTATCTTAATGAACATATCAGAAATAAGTTTCACACAATGCTTCTGTGTAGTTTTTATTTGAAGATATTATTTTTCCCAATATAGGCCTCTTAGCGCTCAGAATGTCCAATTGCAGTTTCTACAGAAAGAGTGTTTCAGAACGGCTCAATCAAAAGTAAGGTTCAACCGTGGTAGTTGAATGCAGAGAACAGAAATAAGTTTCATACAATGCTTCTGTGTAGTTTATATTTGAACATATTATTTTTTCCCCTATTACCCACTTAGCGCTACGAATGTCCAGTTGCATTTTCTACAGACAGAGTGTTTCAAAACTGCTCAATCAAAAGTATGGTTTAACTCTGTTAGCTGAATGCTCAGATCAGAAAGAAGTTTCACAGAATGCTTCTGTGTAGTTTATATTTGAATATATTCCTTTTTCCACTACTACTCTCTTAGCGCTCCAAATGTCCAGTTGCATTTTCTACAGAAAGAGTGTTCAGATCTGCTCAATCAAAAGTATGGTTTAACTCTGTTAGCTGAATGCACAGATCAGAAAGAAGTTTCACAGAATGATTCTGTGTAGTTTATATTTGGAGACATTCCTTTTTCCACTATTACCTTCTTATCGCTCCGAATCTCCACTTGCATTTTCTACAGAAAGAGTGTTTCAGAACGGCTCAATCAAAACTAAGGTTCAACTCTTTTAGTTGAACAATCAGAACAGAAAGAAGTTTCACACAATTCTTCTGTGTAGTTTTTATTTGTAGACATTCTTTTTCCCAATATAGGCCTCTTAGCGCTCAGAATGTCCAATTGCAGTTTCTACAGAAAGAGTGTTTCAGAACGGCTCAATCAAATTAAGGTTCAACTCTGTTAGTTGAATGCACAGAACAGAAAGAAATTTCATACAATGCTTCTGTGTAGTTTATATTTGAACATATTCTTTTTTCCACTATTACCCACTTAGCGCTACGAATGTCCAGTTGCATTTTCTACAGACAGAGTGTTTCAAAACTGCTCAATCAAAAGTATGGTTTAACTCTGTTAGCTGAATGCTCAGATCAGAAAGAAGTTTCACAGAATGCTTCTGTGTAGTTTATATTTGAATATATTCCTTTTTCCACTACTACGCTCTTAGCGCTCCAAATGTCCAGTTGCATTTTCAACAGAAAGAGTGTTCAGATCTGCTCAATCAAAAGTATGTTTTAACTCTGTTAGCTGAATGTACAGATCAGAAAGAAGTTTCACCGAATGATTCTGTGTAGTTTATATTTGAAGACATTCCTTTTTCCACTATTACCCTCTTAGCGCTCTGAATCTCCACATGCATTTTCTACAAAAAGAGTGTTTCATAACTGCTCAATCAAAAATATGTTTTATCTCTGTTAACTGAATTTACAGATCAGAAATAAGTTTCACAGAATGCATCTGTGTAGTTTTTATTTGAAGATATTCTTTTTCCCAATGTAGGCCTCTTAGCGCTTAGCATGTCCAATTGCAGTTTCTACAGAAAGAGTGTTTCAGAACGGCTCAATCAAAAGTAAGGTTCAACTCTGTTAGTTGAATGCACAGAACAGAAAGAATTTTCCCAGAATGCTACTGTGTAGTTTATATTTGAATATATTCCCTTTTCCACTATTACCCTCTTAGCGCTCCGAATGTCCACTTGCATTTTCTACAGAAAGAGTGTTCAGAACTGCGCAATCAAAAGTATGGTTTAACTCTGTTAGCTTAATGAACATATCAGAAATAAGTTTCACACAATGCTTCTGTGTAGTTTTTATTTGAAGATATTATTTTTCCCAATATAGGCCTCTTAGCGCTCAGAATGTCCAATTGCAGTTTCTACAGAAAGAGTGTTTCAGAAAGGCTCAATCAAAAGTAAGGTTCAACTCTGTTATTTGAATGCACAGAACAGAAAGTAGTTTCATACAATGCTTCTGTGTAGTTTATATTTGAACATATTCTTTTTTCCACTATTACCCACTTAGCGCTACGAATGTCCAGTTGCATTTTCTACAGACAGAGTGTTTCAAAACTGCTCAATCAAAAGTATGGTTTAACTCTGTTAGCTGAATGCTCAGATCAGAAAGAAGTTTCACAGAATGCTTCTGTGTAGTTTATATTTGAATATATTCCTTTTTCCACTACTACGCTCTTAGCGCTCCAAATGTCCAGTTGCATTTTCTACAGAAAGAGTGTTCAGATCTGCTCAATCAAAACTATGGTTTAACTCTGTTAGCTGAATGCACAGATCAGAAAGAAGTTTCACCGAATGATTCTGTGTAGTTTATATTTGAAGACATTCCTTTTTCCACTATTACCCACTTAGCGCTCCGAATCTCCACTTGCATTTTCTACAAAAAGAGTGTTTCATAACTGCTCTATCAAAAATATGTTTTATCTCTGTTAAATGAATTTACAGATCAGAAATAAGTTCCACAGAATGCATCTGTGTAGTTTTTATTTGAAGATATTCTTTTTCCCAATGTAGGCCTCTTAGCGCTTAGCATGTCCAACTGCAGTTTCTACAGAAAGAGTGTTTCAGAACGGCTCAATCAAAAGTAAGGTTCAACTCTGTTAGTTGAATGCACGGAACAGAAAGAATTTTCACAGAATGCTACTGTGTAGTTTATATTTGAATATATTCCTTTTTCCACTATTACCCTCTTAGCGCTCCGAATGTCCACTTGCATTTTCTACAGAAAGAGTGTTCAGAACTGCGCAATCAAAAGTATGGTTTAACTCTGTTAGCTTAATGAACATATCAGAAATAAGTTTCACACAATGCTTCTGTGTAGTTTTTATTTGAAGATATTATTTTTCCCAATATAGGCCTCTTAGCGCTCAGAATGTCCAATTGCAGTTTCTACAGAAAGAGTGTTTCAGAAAGGCTCAATCAAAAGTAAGGTTCAACTCTGTTAGTTGAATGCACAGAACAGAAAGTAGTTTCATACAATGCTTCTGTGTAGTTTATATTTGAACATATTCTTTTTTCCACTATTACCCACTTAGCGCTACGAATGTCCAGTTGCATTTTCTACAGACAGAGTGTTTCAAAACTGCTCAATCAAAAGTATGGTTTAACTCTGTTAGCTGAATGCTCAGATCAGAAAGAAGTTTCACAGAATGCTTCTGTGTAGTTTATATTTGAATATATTCCTTTTTCCACTACTACGCTCTTAGCGCTCCAAATGTCCAGTTGCATTTTCTACAGAAAGAGTGTTCAGATCTGCTCAATCAAAACTATGGTTTAACTCTGTTAGCTGAATGCACAGATCAGAAAGAAGTTTCACCGAATGATTCTGTGTAGTTTATATTTGAAGACATTCCTTTTTCCACTATTACCCTCTTAGCACTCCGAATCTCCACTTGCATTTTCTACAAAAAGAGTGTTTCATAACTGCTCTATCAAAAATATGTTTTATCTCTGTTAAATGAATTTACAGATCAGAAATAAGTTCCACAGAATGCATCTGTGTAGTTTTTATTTGAAGATATTCTTTTTCCCAATGTAGGCCTCTTAGCGCTTAGCATGTCCAATTGCAGTTTCTACAGAAAGAGTGTTTCAGAACGGCTCAATCAAAAGTAAGGTTCAACTCTGTTAGTTGAATGCACGGAACAGAAAGAATTTTCACAGAATGCTACTGTGTAGTTTATATTTGAATATATTCCTTTTTCCACTATTACCCTCTTAGCGCTCCGAATGTCCACTTGCATTTTCTACAGAAAGAGTGTTTCAGAACGGCTCAATCAAAACTAAGGTTCAACTCTTTTAGTTGAACAATCAGAACAGAAAGAAGTTTCACACAATTCTTCTGTGTAGTTTTTATTTGTAGACATTCTTTTTCCCAATATAGGCCTCTTAGCGCTCAGAATGTCCAATTGCAGTTTCTACAGAAAGAGTGTTTCAGAACGGCTCAATCAAATTAAGGTTCAACTCTGTTAGTTGAATGCACAGAACAGAAAGAAATTTCATACAATGCTTCTGTGTAGTTTATATTTGAACATATTCTTTTTTCCACTATTACCCACTTAGCGCTACGAATGTCCAGTTGCATTTTCTACAGACAGAGTGTTTCAAAACTGCTCAATCAAAAGTATGGTTTAACTCTGTTAGCTGAATGCTCAGATCAGAAAGAAGTTTCACAGAATGCTTCTGTGTAGTTTATATTTGAATATATTCCTTTTTCCACTACTACGCTCTTAGCGCTCCAAATGTCCAGTTGCATTTTCAACAGAAAGAGTGTTCAGATCTGCTAAATCAAAAGTATGTTTTAACTCTGTTAGCTGAATGTACAGATCAGAAAGAAGTTTCACCGAATGATTCTGTGTAGTTTATATTTGAAGACATTCCTTTTTCCACTATTACCCTCTTAGCGCTCTGAATCTCCACATGCATTTTCTACAAAAAGAGTGTTTCATAACTGCTCAATCAAAAATATGTTTTATCTCTGTTAACTGAATTTACAGATCAGAAATAAGTTTCACAGAATGCATCTGTGTAGTTTTTATTTGAAGATATTCTTTTTCCCAATGTAGGCCTCTTAGCGCTTAGCATGTCCAATTGCAGTTTCTACAGAAAGAGTGTTTCAGAACGGCTCAATCAAAAGTAAGGTTCAACTCTGTTAGTTGAATGCACAGAACAGAAAGAATTTTCACAGAATGCTACTGTGTAGTTTATATTTGAATATATTCCCTTTTCCACTATTACCCTCTTAGCGCTCCGAATGTCCACTTGCATTTTCTACAGAAAGAGTGTTCAGAACTGCGCAATCAAAAGTATGGTTTAACTCTGTTAGCTTAATGAACATATCAGAAATAAGTTTCACACAATGCTTCTGTGTAGTTTTTATTTGAAGATATTATTTTTCCCAATATAGGCCTCTTAGCGCTCAGAATGTCCAATTGCAGTTTCTACAGAAAGAGTGTTTCAGAAAGGCTCAATCAAAAGTAAGGTTCAACTCTGTTAGTTGAATGCACAGAACAGAAAGTAGTTTCATACAATGCTTCTGTGTAGTTTATATTTGAACATATTCTTTTTTCCACTATTACCCACTTAGCGCTACGAATGTCCAGTTGCATTTTCTACAGACAGAGTGTTTCAAAACTGCTCAATCAAAAGTATGGTTTAACTCTGTTAGCTGAATGCTCAGATCAGAAAGAAGTTTCACAGAATGCTTCTGTGTAGTTTATATTTGAATATATTCCTTTTTCCACTACTACGCTCTTAGCGCTCCAAATGTCCAGTTGCATTTTCTACAGAAAGAGTGTTCAGATCTGCTCAATCAAAACTATGGTTTAACTCTGTTAGCTGAATGCACAGATCAGAAAGAAGTTTCACCGAATGATTCTGTGTAGTTTATATTTGAAGACATTCCTTTTTCCACTATTACCCTCTTAGCGCTCCGAATCTCCACTTGCATTTTCTACAAAAAGAGTGTTTCATAACTGCTCTATCAAAAATATGTTTTATCTCTGTTAAATGAATTTACAGATCAGAAATAAGTTCCACAGAATGCATCTGTGTAGTTTTTATTTGAAGATATTCTTTTTCCCAATGTAGGCCTCTTAGCGCTTAGCATGTCCAATTGCAGTTTCTACAGAAAGAGTGTTTCAGAACGGCTCAATCAAAAGTAAGGTTCAACTCTGTTAGTTGAATGCACGGAACAGAAAGAATTTTCACAGAATGCTACTGTGTAGTTTATATTTGAATATATTCCTTTTTCCACTATTACCCTCTTAGCGCTCCGAATGTCCACTTGCATTTTCTACAGAAAGAGTGTTCAGAACTGCGCAATCAAAAGTATGGTTTAACTCTGTTAGCTTAATGAACATATCAGAAATAAGTTTCACACAATGCTTCTGTGTAGTTTTTATTTGAAGATATTATTTTTCCCAATATAGGCCTCTTAGCGCTCAGAATGTCCAATTGCAGTTTCTACAGAAAGAGTGTTTCAGAAAGGCTCAATCAAAAGTAAGGTTCAACTCTGTTAGTTGAATGCACAGAACAGAAAGTAGTTTCATACAATGCTTCTGTGTAGTTTATATTTGAACATATTCTTTTTTCCACTATTACCCACTTAGCGCTACGAATGTCCAGTTGCATTTTCTACAGACAGAGTGTTTCAAAACTGCTCAATCAAAAGTATGGTTTAACTCTGTTAGCTGAATGCTCAGATCAGAAAGAAGTTTCACAGAATGCTTCTGTGTAGTTTATATTTGAATATATTCCTTTTTCCACTACTACGCTCTTAGCGCTCCAAATGTCCAGTTGCATTTTCTACAGAAAGAGTGTTCAGATCTGCTCAATCAAAAGTATGGTTTAACTCTGTTAGCTGAATGCACAGATCAGAAAGAAGTTTCACCGAATGATTCTGTGTAGTTTATATTTGAAGACATTCCTTTTTCCACTATTACCCTCTTAGCGCTCCGAATCTCCACTTGCATTTTCTACAAAAAGAGTGTTTCATAACTGCTCTATCAAAAATATGTTTTATCTCTGTTAAATGAATTTACAGATCAGAAATAAGTTCCACAGAATGCATCTGTGTAGTTTTTATTTGAAGATATTCTTTTTCCCAATGTAGGCCTCTTAGCGCTTAGCATGTCCAATTGCAGTTTCTACAGAAAGAGTGTTTCAGAACGGCTCAATCAAAAGTAAGGTTCAACTCTGTTAGTTGAATGCACGGAACAGAAAGAATTTTCACGGAATGCTACTGTGTAGTTTATATTTGAATATATTCCTTTTTCCACTATTACCCTCTTAGCGCTCCGAATGTCCACTTGCATTTTCTACAGAAAGAGTGTTCAGAACTGCGCAATCAAAAGTATGGTTTAACTCTGTTAGCTTAATGAACATATCAGAAATAAGTTTCACACAATGCTTCTGTGTAGTTTTTATTTGAAGATATTATTTTTCCCAATAGAGGCCTTTTAGCGCTCAGAATGTCCAATTGCAGTTTCTACAGAAAGAGTGTTTCAGAAAGGCTCAATCAAAAGTAAGGTTCAACTCTGTTAGTTGAATGCACAGATCAGAAAGTAGTTTCATACGATGCTTCTGTGTAGTTTATATTTCAACATATTCTTTTTTCCACTATTACCCACTTAGTGCTACGAATGTCCAGTTGCATTTTCTACAGCAGAGTGTTTCAAAACTGCTCAATCAAAAGTATGTTTTAACTCTGTTAGCTGAATGCTCAGATCAGAAAGAAGTTTCACAGAATGCTTCTGTGTAGTTTATATTTGAATATATTCCTTTTTCCACTACTACTCTCTTAGCGCTCCAAATGTCCAGTTGCATTTTCTACAGAAAGAGTGTTCAGATCTGCTCAATCAAAAGTATGTTTTAACTCTGTTAGCTGAATGCACAGATCAGAAAGAAGTTTCACAGAATGATTCTGTGTAGTTCATGTTTGGAGACATTCCTTTTTCCACTATTACCCCCTTAGCGCTCCGAATCTCCACTTTCATTTTCTACAGAAAGAGTGTTTCAGAACGGCTCAATCAAAACTAAGGTTCAACTCTTTTAGTTGAACAAACAGAACAGAAAGAAGTTTCACACAATTCTTCTGTGTAGTTTTTATTTGTAGACATTCTTTTTCCCAATAAAGGCCTCTTAGCGCTCAGAATGTCCAATTGCAGTTTCTACAGAAAGAGTGTTTCAGAACGGCTCAATCAAAAGTAAGGTTCAACTCTGTTAGTTGAATGCACAGAACAGAAAGAAGTTTCATACAATGCTTCTGTGTAGTTTATATTTGAACATATTCTTTTTTCCACTATTACCCACTTAGCGCTACGAATGTCCAGTTGCATTTTCTACAGACAGAGTGTTTCAAAACTGCTCAATCAAAAGTATGGTTTAACTCTGTTAGCTGAATGCTCAGTTCAGAAAGAAGTTTCACAGAATGCTTCTGTGTAGTTTATATTTGAATATATTCCTTTTTCCTCTACTACTCTCTTAGCGCTCCAAATGTCCAGTTGCATTTTCTACAGAAAGAGTGTTCAGGTCTGCTCAATCAAAAGTATGGTTTAATTCTGTTAGCTGAATGCACAGATCAGAAAGAAGTTTCACAGAATGATTCTGTGTAGTTTATATTTGGAGACATTCCTTTTTCCACTATTACCCCCTTAGCGCTCCGAATCTCCACTTGCATTTTCTACAGAAAGAGTGTTTCAGAACGGCTCAATCAAAACTGAGGTTCAACTCTTTTAGTTGAACAAACAGAACAGAAAGAACTTTCACACAATTCTTCTGTGTAGTTTTTATTTGTAGACATTCTTTTTCCCATTATAGGCCTCTTAGCGCTCAGAATGTCCAATTGCAGTTTCTACAGAAAGAGTGTTTCAGAAAGGCTCAATCAAAAGTAAGTTTCAACTCTGTTAGTTGAATGCACAGAACAGAAAGAAGTTTCATACAATGCTTCTGTGTAGTTTATATTTGAACATATTCTTTTTTCCACTATTACCCACTTAGCGCTACGAATGTCCAGTTGCATTTTCTACAGACAGAGTGTTTCAAAACTGCTCAATCAAAAGTATGGTTTAACTCTGTTAGCTGAATGCTCAGATCAGAAAGAAGTTTCACAGAATGCTTCTGTGTAGTTTATATTTGAATATATTCCTTTTTCCACTACTACGCTCTTAGCGCTCCAAATGTCCAGTTGCATTTTCAACAGAAAGAGTGTTCAGATCTGCTCAATCAAAAGTATGGTTTAACTCTGTTAGCTGAATGCACAGATCAGAAAGAAGTTTCACCAAATGATTCTGTGTAGTTTATATTTGAAGACATTCCTTTTTCCACTATTACCCTCTTAGCGCTCCGAATCTCCACTTGCATTTTCTACAAAAAGAGTGTTTCATAACTGCTCAATCAAAAATATGTTTTATCTCTGTTAACTGAATTTACAGATCAGAAATAAGTTTCACAGAATGCATCTGTGTAGTTTTTATTTGAAGATATTCTTTTTCCCAATGTAGGCCTCTTAGCGCTTAGCATGTCCAATTGCAGTTTCTACAGAAAGAGTGTTTCAGAACGGCTCAATCAAAAGTAAGGTTCAACTCTGTTATTTGAATGCACGGAACAGAAAGAATTTTCACAGAATGCTACTGTGTAGTTTATATTTGAATATATTCCTTTTTCCACTATTACCCTCTTAGCGCTCCGAATGTCCACTTGCATTTTCTACAGAAAGAGTGTTCAGAACTGCGCAATCAAAAGTATGGTTTAACTCTGTTAGCTTAATGAACATATCAGAAATAAGTTTCACACAATGCTTCTGTGTAGTTTTTATTTGAAGATATTATTTTTCCCAATAGAGGCCTCTTAGCGCTCAGAATGTCAAATTGCAGTTTCTACAGAAAGAGTGTTTCAGAAAGGCTCAATCAAAAGTAAGGTTCAACTCTGTTAGTTGAATGCACAGATCAGAAAGTAGTTTCATACGATGCTTCTGTGTAGTTTATATTTCAACATATTCTTTTTTCCACTATTACCCACTTAGTGCTACGAATGTCCAGTTGCATTTTCTACAGACAGAGTGTTTCAAAACTGCTCAATCAAAAGTATGGTTTAACTCTGTTAGCTGAATGCTCAGATCAGAAAGAAGTTTCACAGAATGCTTCTGTGTAGTTTATATTTGAATATATTCCTTTTTCCACTACTACTCTCTTAGCGCTCCAAATGTCCAGTTGCATTTTCTACAGAAAGAGTGTCCAGATCTGCTCAATCAAAAGTATGTTTTAACTCTGTTAGCTGAATGCACAGATCAGAAAGAAGTTTCACAGAATGATTCTGTGTAGTTCATATTTGGAGACATTCCTTTTTCCACTATTACCCCCTTAGCGCTCCGAATCTGCACTTTCATTTTCTACAGAAAGAGTGTTTCAGAACGGCTCAATCAAAACTAAGGTTCAACTCTTTTAGTTGAACAAACAGAACAGAAAGAAGTTTCACACAATTCTTCTGTGTAGTTTTTATTTGTAGACATTCTTTTTCCCAATAAAGGCCTCTTAGCGCTCAGAATGTCCAATTGCAGTTTCTACAGAAAGAGTGTTTCAGAACGGCTCAATCAAAACTAAGGTTCAACTCTGTTAGTTGAATGCACAGAACAGAAAGAAGTTTCATACAATGCTTCTGTGTAGTTTATATTTGAACATATTCTTTTTTCCACTATTACCCACTTAGCGCTACGAATGTCCAGTTGCATTTTCTACAGACAGAGTGTTTCAAAACTGCTCAATCAAAAGTATGGTTTAACTCTGTTAGCTGAATGCTCAGTTCAGAAAGAAGTTTCACAGAATGCTTCTGTGTAGTTTATATTTGAATATATTCCTTTATCCTCTACTACTCTCTTAGCGCTCCAAATATCCAGTTGCATTTTCTACAGAAAGAGTGTTCAGATCTGCTCAATCAAAAGTATGGTTTAATTCTGTTAGCTGAATGCACAGATCAGAAAGAAGTTTCACAGAATGATTCTGTGTAGTTTATATTTGGAGACATTCCTTTTTCCACTATTACCCCCTTAGCGCTCCGAATCTCCACTTGCATTTTCTACAGAAAGAGTGTTTCAGAACGGCTCAATCAAAACTAAGGTTCAACTCTTTTAGTTGAACAAACAGAACAGAAAGAACTTTCACACAATTCTTCTGTGTAGTTTTTATTTGTAGACATTCTTTTTCCCATTAGAGGCCTCTTAGCGCTCAGAATGTCCAATTGCAGTTTCTACAGAAAGAGTGTTTCAGAACGGCTCAATCAAAAGTAAGTTTCAACTCTGTTAGTTGAATGCACAGAACAGAAAGAAGTTTCATACAATGCTTCTGTGTAGTTTATATTTGAACATATTCTTTTTTCCACTATTACCCACTTAGCGCTACGAATGTCCAGTTGCATTTTCTACAGACAGAGTGTTTCAAAACTGCTCAATCAAAAGTATGGTTTAACTCTGTTAGCTGAATGCTCAGATCAGAAAGAAGTTTCACAGAATGCTTCTGTGTAGTTTATATTTGAATATATTCCTTTTTCCACTACTACGCTCTTAGCGCTCCAAATGTCCAGTTGCATTTTCAACAGAAAGAGTGTTCAGATCTGCTCAATCAAAAGTATGGTTTAACTCTGTTAGCTGAATGCACAGATCAGAAAGAAGTTTCACCAAATGATTCTGTGTAGTTTATATTTGAAGACATTCCTTTTTCCACTATTACCCTCTTAGCGCTCCGAATCTCCACTTGCATTTTCTACAAAAAGAGTGTTTCATAACTGCTCAATCAAAAATATGTTTTATCTCTGTTAACTGAATTTACAGATCAGAAATAAGTTTCACAGAATGCATCTGTGTAGTTTTTATTTGAAGATATTCTTTTTCCCAATGTAGGCCTCTTAGCGCTTAGCATGTCCAATTGCACTTTCTACAGAAAGAGTGTTTCAGAACGGCTCAATCAAAAGTAAGGTTCAACTCTGTTAGTTGAATGCACAGAACAGAAAGAATTTTCACAGAATGCTACTGTGTAGTTTATATTTGAATATATTCCTTTTTCCATTATTACCCTCTTAGCGCTCCGAATGTCCACTTGCATTTTCTACAGAAAGAGTGTTCAGAACTGCGCAATCAAAAGTATGGTTTAGGCCGGGCGCGGTGGCTCACGCTTGTAATCCCAGCACTTTGTGAGGCCGAGGCGGGCGGATCACGAGGTCAAGAGATCGAGACCACGGTGAAAACCCGTCTCTACTAAAAATACAAAAAATTAGCCGGGCGCGGTGGCGGGCGTCTGTAGTCCCAGCTACTCGGAGAGGCTGAGGCAGGAGAATGGCGTGAACCCGGGAGGCGGAGCTTGCAGTGAGCCGAGATTGTGCCACTGCACTCCAGCCTGGGCGACAGAGAGAGACTCCGTCTCAGAAAAAAAAAAAAAAAAAAAAAAAAAAAAAAATTATGGTTTAACTCTGTTAGCTTAATGAACATATCAGAAATAAGTTTCACACAATGCTTCTGTGTAGTTTTTATTTGAAGATATTATTTTTCCCAATAGAGGCCTCTTAGCGCTCAGAATGTCCAATTGCAGTTTCTACAGAAAGAGTGTTTCAGAAAGGCTCAATCAAAAGTAAGTTTCAACTCTGTTAGTTGAATGCACAGAACAGAAAGAAGTTTCATACAATGCTTCTGTGTAGTTTATATTTGAACATATTCTTTTTTCCACTATTACCCACTTAGCACTACGAATGTCCAGTTGCATTTTCTACAGACAGAGTGTTTCAAAACTGCTCAATCAAAAGTATGGTTTAACTCTGTTAGCTGAATGCTCAGATCAGAAAGAAGTTTCACAGAATGCTTCTGTGTAGTTTATACTTGAATATATTCCTTTTTCCACTACTACTCTCTTAGCGCTCCAAATGTCCAGTTGCATTTTCTACAGAAAGAGTTTTCAGATCTGCTCAATCAAAAGTATGGTTTAACTCTGTTAGCTGAATGCACAGATCAGAAAGAAGTTTCACAGAATGATTCTGTGTAGTTTATATTGGGAGACATTCCTTTTTCCACTATTACCCTCTTAGCGCTCCGAATCTCCACTTGCATTTTCTACAGAAAGAGTGTTTCAGAACGGCTCAATCAAAACTAAGGTTCAACTCTTTTAGTTGAACAAACAGAACAGAAAGAAGTTTCACACAATTCTTCTGTGTAGTTTTTATATGTAGACATTCTTTTTCCCAATATAGGCCTCTTAGCGCTCAGAATGTCCAATTGCAGTTTCTACAGAAAGAGTGTTTCAGAACGGCTCAATCAAAAGTAAGGTTCAACTCTGTTAGTTGAGTGCACAGAACAGAAAGAAGTTTCACACAATGCTTCTGTGTAGTTTATATTTGAACATATTCTTTTTTCCACTATTACCCACTTAGCGCTACGAATGTCCAGTTGCATTTTCTACAGACAGAGTGTTTCAAAACTGCTCAATCAAAAGTATGGTTTAACTCTGTTAGCTGAATGCTCAGATCAGAAAGAAGTTTCACAGAATTCTTCTGTGTAGTTTATATTTGAATATATTCCTTTTTCCACTACTACGCTCTTACCGCTCCAAATGTCCAGTTGCATTTTCAACAGAAAGAGTGTTCAGATCTGCTCAATCAAAAGTATGGTTTAACTCTGTTAGCTGAATGCACAGATCAGAAAGAAGTTTCAGCGAATGATTCTGTGTAGTTTATATTTGAAGACATTCCTTTTTCCACTATTACCCTCTTAGCGCTCCGAATCTCCACTTGCATTTTCTACAAAAAGTGTGTTTCATAACTGCTCAATCAAAAATATGTTTTATCTCTGTTAACTGAATTTACAGATCAGAAATAAGTTTCACAGAGTGCATCTGTGTAGTTTTTATTTGAAGATATTCTTTTTCCCAATGTAGGCCTCTTAGCGCTTAGCATGTCCAATTGCAGTTTCTACAGAAAGAGTGTTTCAGAACGGCTCAATCAAAAGTAAGGTTCAAATCTGTTAGTTGAATGCACAGAACAGAAAGAATTTTCACAGAATGCTACTGTGTAGTTTATGTTTGAATATATTCCTTTTTCCACTATTACCCTCTTAGCGCTCCGAATGTCCACTTGCATTTTCTACAGAAAGAGTGTTCAGAACTGCGCAATCAAAAGTATGGTTTAACTCTGTTAGCTTAATGAACATATCAGAAATAAGTTTCACACAATGCTTCTGTGTAGTTTTTATTTGAAGATATTATTTTTCCCAATAGTGGCCTCTTAGCGCTCAGAATGTCCAATTGCAGTTTCTACAGAAAGAGTGTTTCAGAAAGGCTCAATCAAAAGTAAGGTTCAACTCTGTTAGTTGAATGCACAGAACAGAAAGAAGTTTCATACAATGCTTCTGTGTAGTTTATATTTGAACATATTCTTTTTTCCACTATAACCCACTTAGCGCTACGAATGTCCAGTTGCATTTTCTACAGACAGAGTGTTTCAAAACTGCTCAATCAAAAGTATGGTTTAACTCTGTTAGCTGAATGCTCAGATCAGAAAGAAGTTTCACAGAATGCTTCTGTGTAGTTTATATTTGAATATATTCCTTTTTCCACTACTACTCTCTTAGCGCTCCAAATGTCCAGTTGCATTTTCTACAGAAAGAGTGTTCAGATCTGCTCAATCAAAAGTATGGTTTAACTCTGTTAGCTGAATGCACAGATCAGAAAGAAGTTTCACAGAATGATTCTGTGTAGTTTATATTTGGAGACATTCCTTTTTCCACTATTACCCTCTTAGCGCTCCGAATCTCCACTTGCATTTTCTACAGAAAGAGTGTTTCAGAACGGCTCAATCAAAACTAAGGTTCAACTCTTTTATTTGAACAAACAGAACAGAAAGAAGTTTCACACAATTCTTCTGTGTAGTTTTTATTTGTAGACATTCTTTTTCCCAATATAGGCCTCTTAGCGCTCAGAATGTCCAATTGCAGTTTCTACAGAAAGAGTGTTTCAGAACGGCTCAATCAAAAGTAAGTTTCAACTCTGTTAGTTGAATGCACAGAACAGAAAGAAGTTTCATACAATGCGTCTGTGTAGTTTATATTTGAACATATTCTTTTTTCCACTATTACCCACTTAGCGCTACGAATGTCCAGTTGCATTTTCTACAGACAGAGTGTTTCAAAACTGCTCAATCAAAAGTATGGTTTAACTCTGTTAGCTGAATGCTCAGATCAGAAAGGAGTTTCACAGAATGCTTCTGTGTAGTTTATATTTGAATATATTCCTTTTTCCACTACTACGCTCTTAGCGCTCCAAATGTCCAGTTGCATTTTCAACAGAAAGAGTGTTCAGATCTGCTCAATCAAAAGTATGGTTTAACTCTGTTAGCTGAATGCACATATCAGAAAGAAGTTTCACCAAATGATTCTGTGTAGTTTATATTTGAAGACATTCCTTTTTCCACTATTACCCTCTTAGCGCTCCGAATCTCCACTTGCATTTTCTACAAAAAGAGTGTTTCATAACTGCTCAATCAAAAATATGTTTTATCTCTGTTAACTGAATTTACAGATCAGAAATAAGTTTCACAGAATGCATCTGTGTAGTTTTTATTTGAAGATATTCTTTTTCCCAATGTAGGCCTCTTAGCGCTTAGCATGTCCAATTGCAGTTTCTACAGAAAGACTGTTTCAGAACGGCTCAATCAAAAGTAAGGTTCAACTCTGTTAGTTGAATGCACAGAACTGAAAGAATTTTCACAGAATGCTACTGTGTAGTTTATATTTGAATATATTCCTTTTTCCACTATTACCCTCTTAGCGCTCCGAATGTCCACTTGCATTTTCTACAGAAAGAGTGTTCAGAACTGCGCAATCAAAAGTATGGTTTAATTCTGTTAGCTTAATGAACATATCAGAAATAAGTTTCACACAATGCTTCTGTGTAGTTTTTATTTGAAGATATTATTTTTCCCAATAGAGGCCTCTTAGCGCTCAGAATGTCCAATTGCAGTTTCTACAGAAAGAGTGTTTCAGAAAGGCTCAATCAAAAGTAAGGTTCAACTCTGTTAGTTGAATGCACAGAACAGAAAGAAGTTTCATACAATGCTTCTGTGTAGTTTATATTTGAACATATTCTTTTTTCCACTATTACCCACTTAGCGCTACGAATGTCCAGTTGCATTTTCTACAGACAGAGTGTTTCAAAACTGCTCAATCAAAATTATGGTTTAACTCTGTTAGCTGAATGCTCAGTTCAGAAAGAAGTTTCACAGAATGCTTCTGTGTAGTTTATATTTGAATATATTCCTTTTTCCACTACTACTCTCTTAGCGCTCCAAATGTCCAGTTGCATTTTCTACAGAAAGAGTGTTCAGATCTGCTCAATCAAAAGTATGGTTTAACTCTGTTAGCTGAATGCACAGATCAGAAAGTAGTTTCACACAATGATTCTTTGTAGTTTATATTTGGAGACATTCCTTTTTCCACTATTACCCTCTTAGCGCTCCGAATCTCCACTTGCATTTTCTACATAAAGAGTGTTTCAGAACGGCTCAATCAAACCTAAGGTTCAACTCTTTTAGTTAAACAAACAGAACAGAAAGAAGTTTCACACAATTCTTCTGTG
This sequence comes from Symphalangus syndactylus, assembly GCF_028878055.3. Lineage (NCBI taxonomy): Eukaryota > Metazoa > Chordata > Mammalia > Primates > Hylobatidae > Symphalangus > Symphalangus syndactylus. The sequence goes on along the minus strand of NC_072445.2, from coordinate 77,751,923 downwards.
TAGTTTTTATTTGTAGACATTCTTTTTCCCAATATAGGCCTCTTAGCTCTCAGAAGGTCCAATTGCAGGTTCTACAGAAAGAGTGTTTCAGAACGGCTCAATCAAAAGTAAGGTTCAACTCTGTTAGTTGAATTCACAGAACAGAAAGAAGTTTCATACAATGCTTCTGTGTAGTTTATATTTGAACATATTCTTTTTTCCACTATTACCCACTTAGCGCTACGAATGTCCAGTTGCATTTTCTACAGACAGAGTGTTTCAAAACTGCTCAATCAAAAGTATGGTTTAACTCTGTTAGCTGAATGCTCAGATCAGAAAGTAGTTTCACAGAATGCTTCTGTGTAGTTTATATTTGAATATATTCCTTTTTCCACTACTACGCTCTTAGCGCTCCAAATGTCCACTTGCATTTTCTACAGAAAGAGTGTTCAGATCTGCTCAATCAAAAGTATGTTTTAACTCTGTTAGCTGAATGCACAGATCAGAAAGAAGTTTCACCGAATGATTCTGTGTAGTTTATATTTGAAGACATTCCTTTTTCCACTATTACCCTCTTAGCGCTCTGAATCTCCACTTGCATTTTCTACAAAAAGAGTGTTTCATAACTGCTCAATCAAAAATATGTTTTATCTCTGTTAACTGAAATTACAGATCAGAAATAATTTTCACAGAATGCATCTGTGTAGTTTTTATTTGAAGATATTCTTTTTCCCAATGTAGGCCTCTTAGCGCTTAGCATGTCCAATTGCAGTTTCTACAGAAAGAGTGTTTCAGAACGGCTCAATCAAAAGTAAGTTTCAACTCTGTTAGTTGAATGCACAGAACAGAAAGAATTTTCACAGAATGCTACTGTGTAGTTTATATTTGAATATATTCCTTTTTCCACTATTACCCTCTTAGCGCTCCGAATGTCCACTTGCAATTTCTACAGAAAGAGTGTTCAGAACTGCGCAATCAAAAGTATGGTTTAACTCTGTTATCTTAATGAACATATCAGAAATAAGTTTCACACAATGCTTCTGTGTAGTTTTTATTTGAAGATATTATTTTTCCCAATAGAGGCCTCTTAGCGCTCAGAATGTCCAATTGCAGTTTCTACAGAAAGAGTGTTTCAGAAAGGCTCAATCAAAAGTAAGGTTCAACTCTGTTAGTTGAATGCACAGAACAGAAAGAATTTTCACAGAATGCTACTGTGTAGTTTATATTTGAATATATTCCTTTTTCCATTATTACCCTCTTAGCGCTCCGAATGTCCACTTGCATTTTCTACAGAAAGAGTGTTCAGAACTGCGCAATCAAAAGTATGGTTTAGGCCGGGCGCGGTGGCTCACGTTTGTAATCCCAGCACTTTGGGAGGCCGAGGCGGGCGGATCACGAGGTCAAGAGATCGAGACCACGGTGAAAACCCGTCTCTACTAAAAATACAAAAAATTAGCCGGGCGCGGTGGCGGGCGTCTGTAGTCCCAGCTACTCGGAGAGGCTGAGGCAGGAGAATGGCGTGAACCCGGGAGGCGGAGCTTGCAGTGAGCCGAGATTGCGCCACTGCACTCCAGCCTGGGCGACAGAGCGAGACTCCGTCTCAGAAAAAAAAAAAAAAAAAAAAAAAAAAAAAAAAATTATGGTTTAACTCTGTTAGCTTAATGAACATATCAGAAATAAGTTTCACACAATGCTTCTGTGTAGTTTTTATTTGAAGATATTATTTTTCCCAATAGAGGCCTCTTAGCGCTCAGAATGTCCAATTGCAGTTTCTACAGAAAGAGTGTTTCAGAAAGGCTCAATCAAAAGTAAGTTTCAACTCTGTTAGTTGAATGCACAGAACAGAAAGAAGTTTCATACAATGCTTCTGTGTAGTTTATATTTGAACATATTCTTTTTTCCACTATTACCCACTTAGCACTACGAATGTCCAGTTGCATTTTCTACAGACAGATTGTTTCAAAACTGCTCAATCAAAAGTATGGTTTAACTCTGTTAGCTGAATGCTCAGATCAGAAAGAAGTTTCACAGAATGCTTCTGTGTAGTTTATACTTGTATATATTCCTTTTTCCACTACTACTCTCTTAGCGCTCCAAATGTCCAGTTGCATTTTCTACAGAAAGAGTTTTCAGATCTGCTCAATCAAAAGTATGTTTTAACTCTGTTAGCTGAATGCACAGATCAGAAAGAAGTTTCACAGAATGATTCTGTGTAGTTTATATTGGGAGACATTCCTTTTTCCACTATTACCCTCTTAGCGCTCCGAATCTCCACTTGCATTTTCTACAGAAAGAGTGTTTCAGAACGGCTCAATCAAAACTAAGGTTCAACTCTTTTAGTTGAACAAACAGAACAGAAAGAAGTTTCACACAATTCTTCTGTGTAGTTTTTATATGTAGACATTCTTTTTCCCAATATAGGCCTCTTAGCGCTCAGAATGTCCAATTGCAGTTTCTACAGAAAGAGTGTTTCAGAACGGCTCAATCAAAAGTAAGGTTCAACTCTGTTAGTTGAGTGCACAGAACAGAAAGAAGTTTCACACAATGCTTCTGTGTAGTTTATATTTGAACATATTCTTTTTTCCACTATTACCCACTTAGCGCTACGAATGTCCAGTTGCATTTTCTACAGACAGAGTGTTTCAAAACTGCTCAATCAAAAGTATGGTTTAACTCTGTTAGCTGAATGCTCAGATCAGAAAGAAGTTTCACAGAATTCTTCGGTGTAGTTTATATTTGAATATATTCCTTTTTCCACTACTACGCTCTTACCGCTCCAAATGTCCAGTTGCATTTTCAACAGAAAGAGTGTTCAGATCTGCTCAATCAAAAGTATGGTTTAACTCTGTTAGCTGAATGCACAGATCAGAAAGAAGTTTCACCGAATGATTCTGTGTAGTTTATATTTGAAGACATTCCTTTTTCCACTATTACCCTCTTAGCGCTCCGAATCTCCACTTGCATTTTCTACAAAAAGTGTGTTTCATAACTGCTCAATCAAAAATATGTTTTATCTCTGTTAACTGAATTTACAGATCAGAAATAAGTTTCACAGAGTGCATCTGTGTAGTTTTTATTTGAAGATATTCTTTTTCCCAATGTAGGCCTCTTAGCGCTTAGCATGTCCAATTGCAGTTTCTACAGAAAGAGTGTTTCAGAACGGCTCAATCAAAAGTAAGGTTCAACTCTGTTAGTTGAATGCACAGAACAGAAAGAATTTTCACAGAATGCTACTGTGTAGTTTATATTTGAATATATTCCTTTTTCCACTATTACCCTCTTAGCGCTCCGAATGTCCACTTGCATTTTCTACAGAAAGAGTGTTCAGAACTGCGCAATCAAAAGTATGGTTTAACTCTGTTAGCTTAATGAACATATCAGAAATAAGTTTCACACAATGCTTCTGTGTAGTTTTTATTTGAAGATATTATTTTTCCCAATAGTGGCCTCTTAGCGCTCAGAATGTCCAATTGCAGTTTCTACAGAAAGAGTGTTTCAGAAAGGCTCAATCAAAAGTAAGGTTCAACTCTGTTAGTTGAATGCACAGAACAGAAAGAAGTTTCATACAATGCTTCTGTGTAGTTTATATTTGAACATATTCTTTTTTCCACTATAACCCACTTAGCGCTACGAATGTCCAGTTGCATTTTCTACAGACAGAGTGTTTCAAAACTGCTCAATCAAAAGTATGGTTTAACTCTGTTAGCTGAATGCTCAGATCAGAAAGAAGTTTCACAGAATGCTTCTGTGTAGTTTATATTTGAATATATTCCTTTTTCCACTACTACTCTCTTAGCGCTCCAAATGTCCAGTTGCATTTTCTACAGAAAGAGTGTTCAGATCTGCTCAATCAAAAGTATGGTTTAACTCTGTTAGCTGAATGCACAGATCAGAAAGAAGTTTCACAGAATGATTCTGTGTAGTTTATATTTGGAGACATTCCTTTTTCCACTATTACCCTCTTAGCGCTCCGAATCTCCACTTGCATTTTCTACAGAAAGAGTGTTTCAGAACGGCTCAATCAAAACTAAGGTTCAACTCTTTTATTTGAACAAACAGAACAGAAAGAAGTTTCACACAATTCTTCTGTGTAGTTTTTATTTGTAGACATTCTTTTTCCCAATATAGGCCTCTTAGCGCTCAGAATGTCCAATTGCAGTTTCTACAGAAAGAGTGTTTCAGAACGGCTCAATCAAAAGTAAGGTTCAACTCTGTTAGTTGAATGCACAGAACAGAAAGATGTTTCATACAATGCTTCTGTGTAGTTTATATTTGAACATATTCTCTTTTCCACTATTACCCACTTAGCGCTACGAATGTCGAGTTGCATTTTCTACAGACAGAGTGTTTCAAAACTGCTCAATCAAAAGTATGGTTTAACTCTGTTAGCTGTATGCTCAGTTCAGAAAGAAGTTTCACAGAATGCTTCTGTGTAGTTTATATTTGAATATATTCCTTTTTCCACTACTACGCTCTTAGCGCTCCAAAGGTCCAGTTGCATTTTCAACAGAAAGAGTGTTCAGATCTGCTCAATCAAAAGTATGGTTTAACTCTGTTAGCTGAATGCACAGATCAGAAAGAAGTTTCACCGAATGATTCTGTGTAGTTTATATTTGAAGACATTCCTTTTTCCACTATTACCCTCTTAGCGCTCCGAATCTCCACTTGCATTTCCTACGAAAAGAGTGTTTCATAACTGCTCAATCAAAAATATGTTTTATCTCTGTTAACTGAATTTACAGATCAGAAATAAGTTTCACAGAATGCATCTGTGTAGTTTTTATTTGAAGATATTCTTTTTCCCAATGTAGGCCTCTTAGCGCTTAGCATGTCCAATTGCAGTTTCTACAGAAAGAGCGTTTCAGAACGGCTCAATCAAAAGTAAGGTTCAACTCTGTTAGTTGAATGCACAGAACAGAAAGAATTTTCACAGAATGCTACTGTGTAGTTTATATTTGAATATATTCCTTTTTCCACTATTACCCTCTTAGCGCTCCGAATGTCCACTTGCATTTTCTACAGAAAGAGTGTTCAGAACTGCGCAATCAAAAGTATGGTTTAACTCTGTTAGCTTAATGAACATATCAGAAATAAGTTTCACACAATGCTTCTGTGTAGTTTTTATTTGAAGATATTATTTTTCCCAATAGAGGCCTCTTCGCGCTCAGAATGTCCAATTGCAGTTTCTACAGAAAGAGTGTTTCAGAAAGGCTCAATCAAAAGTAAGGTTCAACTCTGTTAGTTGAATGCACAGAACAGAAAGAAGTTTCATACAATGCTTCTGTGTAGTTTATATTTGAACATATTCTTTTTTCCACTATTACCCACTTAGCGCTACGAATGTCCAGTTGCATTTTCTACAGGCAGAGTGTTTCAAAACTGCTCAATCAAAAGTATGGTTTAACTCTGTTAGCTGAATGCTCAGATCAGAAAGAAGTTTCACAGAATGCTTCTGTGTAGTTGATATTTGAATATATTCCTTTTTCCACTACTACTCTCTTAGCGCTCCAAATATCCAGTTGCATTTTCTACAGAAAGAGTGTTCAGATCTGCTCAATCAAAAGTATGGTTTAACTCTGTTAGCAGAATGCACAAATCAGAAAGAAGTTTCACAGAATGATTCTGTGTAGTTTATATTTGGAGACATTCCTTTTTCCACTATTACCCTCTTAGCGCTCCGAATCTCCACTTGCATTTTCTACAGAAAGAGTGTTTCAGAACGGCTCAATCAAAACTAAGGATCAACTCTTTTAGTTGAACAAACAGAACAGAAAGGAGTTTCACACAATTCTTCTGTGTAGTTTTTATTTGTAGACATTCTTTTTCCCAATATAGGCCTCTTAGCGCTCAGAATGTCCAATTGCAGTTTCTACAGACAGAGTGTTTCAGAACGACTCAATCAAAAGTATGGTTTAACTCTGTTAGCTGAATGCTCAGATCAGAAAGTAGTTTCACAGAATGCTTCTGTGTAGTTTATATTTGAATATATTCTTTTTCCACTACTATGCTCTTAGCGCTCCAAATGTCCAGTTGCATTTTCTACAGAAAGAGTCTTCAGATCTGCTCAATCAAAAGTATATTTTAACTCTGTTAGCTGAATGCACAGATCAGAAAGAAGTTTCACCGAATGATTCTGTGTAGTTTATATTTGAAGACATTCCTTTTTCCACTATTACCCTCTTAGCGCTCCGAATCTCCACTTGCATTTTCTACAAAAAGAGTGTTTCATAACTGCTCAATCAAAAATATGTTTTATCTCTGTTAACTGAAATTACAGATCAGAAATAATTTTCACAGAATGCATCTGTGTAGTTTTTATTTGAAGATATTCTTTTTCCCAATATAGGCCTCTTAGCGCTTAGCATGTCCAATTGCAGTTTCTACAGAAAGAGTGTTTCAGAACGGCTCAATCAAAAGTAAGTTTCAACTCTGTTAGTTGAATGCACAGAACAGAAAGAATTTTCACAGAATGCTACTGTGTAGTTTATATTTGAATATATTCCTTTTTCCACTATTACCCTCTTAGCGCTCCGAATGTCCACTTGCAATTTCTACAGAAAGAGTGTTCAGAACTGCGCAATCAAAAGTATGGTTTAACTCTGTTAGCTTAATGAACATATCAGAAATAAGTTTCACACAATGCTTCTGTGTAGTTTTTATTTGAAGATATTATTTTTCCCAATAGAGGCCTCTTAGCGCTCAGAATGTCCAATTGCAGTTTCTACAGAAAGAGTGTTTCAGAAAGGCTCAATCAAAAGTAAGGTTCAACTCTGTTAGTTGAATGCACAGAACAGAAAGGTGTTTCATACAATGCTTCTGTGTAGTTTATATTTGAACATATTCTTTTTTCCACTATTACCCACTTAGCGCTACGAATGTCCAGTTGCATTTTCTACAGACAGAATGTTTCAAAACTGCTCAATCAAAAGTATGGTTTAACTCTGTTAGCTGAATGCTCAGATCAGAAAGAAGTTTCACAGAATGCTTCTGTGTAGTTTATATTTGAATATATTCCTTTTTCCACTACTATTCCGTTAGCGCTCCAAATGTCCAGTTGCATATTCTACAGAAAGAGTGTTCAGATCTGCTCAATCAAAAGTATGGTTTAACTCTGTTAGCTGAATGCACAGATCAGAAAGAAGTTTCACAGAATGATTCTGTGTAGTTTTTATTTGGAGACATTCCTTTTTCCACTATTACCCTCTTAGCGCTCCGAATCTCCACTTGCATTTTCTACAGAAAGAGTGTTTCAGAACGGCTCAATCAAAACTAAGGTTCAACTCTTTTAGTTGAACAAACAGAACAGAAATAAGTTTCACACAATTCTTCTGTGTAGTTTTTATTTGTAGACATTCTTTTTCCCAATATAGGCCTCTTAGCGCTCAGAATGTCCAATTGCAGTTTCTACAGAAAGAGTGTTTCAGAACGGCTCAATCAAAAGTAAGGTTCAACTCTGTTAGTTGAATGCACAGAACAGAAAGAAGTTTCATACAATGCTTCTGTGTAGTTTATATTTGAACATATTCTTTTTTCCACTATTACCCACTTAGCGCTACGAATATCCAGTTGCATTTTCTACGGACAGAGTGTTTCAAAACTGCTCAATCAAAAGTATGGTTTAACTCTGTTAGCTGTATGCTCAGATCAGAAAGAAGTTTCACAGAATGCTTCTGTGTAGTTTATATTTGAATATATTCCTTTCTCCACTACTACTCTCTTAGCGCTCCAAATGTCCAGTTGCATTATCTACAGAAAGAGTGTTCAGATCTGCTCAATCAAAAGTATGGTTTAACTCTGTTAGCTGAATGCACAGATCAGAAAGAAGTTTCACCGAATTATTCTGTGTAGTTTATATTTGAAGACATTCCTTTTTCCACTATTACCCTCTTAGCGCTCCGAATCTCCACTTGCATTTCCTACGAAAAGAGTGTTTCATAACTGCTCAATCAAAAATATGTTTTATCTCTGTTAACTGAATTTACAGATCAGAAATAAGTTTCACAGAATGCATCTGTGTAGTTTTTATTTGAAGATATTCTTTTTCCCAATGTAGGCCTCTTAGCGCTTAGCATGTCCAATTGCAGTTTCTACAGAAAGAGCGTTTCAGAACGGCTCAATCAAAAGTAAGGTTCAACTCTGTTAGTTGAATGCACAGAACAGAAAGAATTTTCACAGAATGCTACTGTGTAGTTTATATTTGTATATATTCCTTTTTCCACTATTACCCTCTTAGCGCTCCGAATGTCCACTTGCATTTTCTACAGAAAGAGTGTTCAGAACTGTGCAATCAAAAGTATGGTTTAACTCTGTTAGCTTAATGAACATATCAGAAATAAGTTTCACACAATGCTTCTGTGTAGTTTTTATTTGAAGATATTATTTTTCCCAATAGAGGCCTATTCGCGCTCAGAATGTCCAATTGCAGTTTCTACAGAAAGAGTGTTTCAGAAAGGCTCAATCAAAAGTAAGGTTCAACTCTGTTAGTTGAATGCACAGAACAGAAAGAAGTTTCATACAATGATTCTGTGTAGTTTATATTTGAACATATTCTTTTTTCCACTATTACCCACTTAGCGCTACGAATGTCCAGTTGCATTTTCTACAGACAGAGTGTTTCAAAACTGCTCAATCAAAAGTATGGTTTAACTCTGTTAGCTGAATGCTCAGATCAGAAAGAAGTTTCACAGAATGCTTCTGTGTAGTTGATATTTGAATATATTCCTTTTTCCACTACTACTCTCTTAGCGCTCCAAATGTCCAGTTGCATTTTCTACAGAAAGAGTGTTCATATCTGCTCAATCAAAAGTATGGTTTAACTCTGTTAGCAGAATGCACAAATCAGAAAGAAGTTTCACAGAATGATTCTGTGTAGTTTATATTTGGAGACATTCCTTTTTCCACTATTACCCTCTTAGCGCTCCGAATCTCCACTTGCATTTTCTACAGAAAGAGTGTTTCAGAACGGCTCAATCAAAACTAAGGATCAACTCTTTTAGTTGAACAAACAGAACAGAAAGGAGTTTCACACAATTCTTCTGTGTAGTTTTTATTTGTAGACATTCTTTTTCCCAATATAGGCCTCTTAGCGCTCAGAATGTCCAATTGCAGTTTCTACAGAAAGAGTGTTTCAGAACGACTCAATCAAAAGTAAGGTTCAACTCTGTTAGTTGAATGCACAGAACAGAAAGAAGTTTCATACAATGCTTCTGTGTAGTTTATATTTGAACATATTCTTTTTTCCACTATTACCCACTTAGCGCTACGAATGTCCAGTTGCATTTTCTACAGACAGAGTGTTTCAAATCTGCTCAATCAAAAGTATGGTTTAACTCTGTTAGCTGTATGCTCAGATCAGAAAGAAGTTTCACAGAATGCTTCTGTGTAGTTTATATTTGAATATATTCCTTTTTCCACTACTACGCTCTTAGCGCTCCAAATGTCCAGTTGCATTTTCAACAGAAAGAGTGTTCAGATCTGCTCAATCAAAAGTATGGTTTAACTCTGTTAGCTGAATGCACAGATCAGAAAGAAGTTTCACCGAATGATTCTGTGTAGTTTATATTTGAAGACATTCCTTTTTCCACTATTACCCTCTTAGTGCTCCGAATCTCCACTTGCATTTCCTACGAAAAGAGTGTTTCATAACTGCTCAATCAAAAATATGTTTTATCTCTGTTAACTGAATTTACAGATCAGAAATAAGTTTCACAGAATGCATCTGTGTAGTTTTTATTTGAAGATATTCTTTTTCCCAATGTAGGCCTCTTAGCGCTTAGCATGTCCAATTGCAGTTTCTACAGAAAGAGCGTTTCAGAACGGCTCAATCAAAAGTAAGGTTCAACTCTGTTAGTTGAATGCACAGAAAAGAAAGTATTTTCACAGAATGCTACTGTGTAGTTTATATTTGAATATATACCTTTTTCCACTATTACCCTCTTAGCGCTCCGAATGTCCACTTGCATTTTCTACAGAAAGAGTGTTCAGAACTGCTCAATCAAAAGTATGGTTTAACTCTGTTAACTTAATGAACATATCACAAATAAGTTTCACACAATGCTTCTGTGTAGTTTTTATTTGAAGTTATTATTTTTCCCAATAGAGGCCTCTTAGCGCTCAGAATGTCCAATTGCAGTTTCTACAGAAAGATTGTTTCAGAAAGGCTCAATCAAAAGTAAGGTTCAACTCTGTCAGTTGAATGCACAGAACAGAAAGAAGTTTCATACAATGCTTCTGTGTAGTTTATATTTGAACATATTCTTTTTTCCACTATTACCCACTTAGCGCTACGAATGTCCAGTTGCATTTTCTACAGACAGAGTGTTTCAAAACTGCTCAATCAAAAGTATGGTTTAACTCTGTTAGCTGAATGCTCAGATCAGAAAGAATTTTCACAGAATGCTTCTGTGTAGTTTATATATGAATATATTCCTTTTTCCACTACTAATCTCTTAGCGCTCCAAATGTCCAGTTGCATTTTCTACAGAAAGAGTGTTCAGATCTGCTCACTCAAAAGTATGGTTTAACTCTGTTAGCTGAATGCACAGATCAGAAAGAAGTTTCGCAGAATGATTCTGTTTAGTTTATATTTGGAGACATTCCTTTTTCCACTATTACCCTCTTAGCGCTCCGAATCTCCACTTGCATTTTCTACAGAAAGAGTGTTTCAGAACGGCTCAATCAAAACTAAGGTTCAACTCTTTTAGTTGAACAAACAGAACAGAAAGAAGTTTCACAAAATTCTTCTGTGTAGTTTTTATTTGAAGACATTCTTTTTCCCAATATAGGCCTCTTAGCGCTCAGAATGTCCAATTGCAGTTTCTACAGAAAGAGTGTTTCAGAACGGCTCAATCAAAAGTAAGGTTCAACTCTGTTAGTTGAATGCACAGAACAGAAAGAAGTTTCATACAATGCTTCTGTGTAGTTTATATTTGAACATATTCTTTTTTCCACTATTACCCACTTAGCGCTACGAATGTCCAGTGGCATTTTCTACAGACAGAGTGTTTCAAAACTGCTCAATCAAAAGTATGGTTTAACTCTGTTAGCTGAATGCTCAGATCAGAAAGAAGTTTCACAGAATGCTTCTGTGTAGTTTATATTTGAATATATTCCTTTTTCCACTACTACGCTCTTAGCGCTCCAAATGTCCAGTTGCATTTTCTACAGAAAGAGTGTTCAGATCTGCTCAATCAAAAGTATGGTTTAAATCTGTTAGCTGAATGCACAGATCAGAAAGAAGTTTCACAGAATGATTCTGTGTAGTTTATATTTGGAGACATTCCTTTTTCCACTATTACCCTCTTAGCGCTCCGAATCTCCACTTGCATTTTCTACAGAAAGAGTGTTTCAGAACGGCTCAATCAAAACTAAGGTTCAACTCTTTTAGTTGAACAAACAGAACAGAAAGAAGTTTCACAGAATGCATCTGTGTAGTTTTTATTTGAAGATATTCTTTTTCCCAATGTAGGCCTCTTAGCGCTTAGCATGTCCAATTGCAGTTTCTACAGAAAGAGTGTTTCAGAACGGCTCAATTAAAAGTAAGGTTCAACTCTGTTAGTTGAATGCACAGAACAGAAAGAATTTTCACAGAATGCTACTGTGTAGTTTATATTTGAATATATTCCTTTTTCCACTATTACCCTCTTAGCGCTCCGAATGTACACTTGCATTTTCTACAGAAAGAGTGTTCAGAACTGCGCAATCAAAAGTATGGTTTAACTCTGTTAGCTTAATGAACATATCAGAAATAAGTTTCACACAATGCTTCTGTGTAGTTTTTATTTGAAGATATTATTTTTCCCAATAGAGGCCTCTTAGCGCTCAGAATGTCCAATTGCAGTTTCTACAGAAAGAGTGTTTCAGAAAGGCTCAATCAAAAGTAAGGTTCAACTCTGTTAGTTGAATGCACAGAACAGAAAGAAGTTTAATACAATGCTTCTGTGTAGTTCATATTTGAACATATTCTTTTTTCCACTATTACCCACTTGGCGCTACGAATGTCCAGGTGCATTTTCTACAGACAGAGTGTTTCAAAACTGCTCAATCAAAAGTATGGTTTAACTCTGTTAGCTGAATGCTCAGATCAGAAAGAAGTTTCACAGAATGCTTCTGTGTAGTTTATATTTGAATATATTCCTTTTTCCACTACTACTCTCTTAGCGCTCCAATTGTTCAGTTGCATTTTCTACAGAAAGAGTGTTCAGATCTGCTCAATCAAAAGTATGGTTTAACTCTGTTAGCTGAATGCACAGATCAGAAAGAAGTTTCACAGAATGATTCTGTGTAGTTTATATTTGGAGACATTCCTTTTTCCACTATTACCCTCTTAGCGCTCCGAATCTCCACTTGCATTTTCTACAGAAAGAGTGTTTCAGAACGGCTCAATCCAAACTAAGGTTCAACTCTTTTAGTTGAACAAACAGAACAGAAAGAAGTTTCACACAATTCTTCTGTGTAGTTTTTATTTGTAGACATTCTTTATCCCAATATAGGCCTCTTAGCGCTCAGAATGTCCAATTGCAGTTTCTACAGAAAGAGTGTTTCAGAACGGCTCAATCAAAAGTAAGGTTCAACTCTGTTAGTTGAATGCACAGAACAGAAAGTAGTTTCATACAATGCTTCTGGGTAGTTTATATTTGAACATATTCTTTTTTCCACTATTACCCACTTAGCGCTACGAATGTCCAATTGCATTTTCTACAGACAGAGTGTTTCAAAACTGCTCAATCAAAAGTATGGTTTAACTCTGTTAGCTGAATGCTCAGATCAGAAAGAAGTTTCACAGAATGCTTCTGTGTAGTTTATATTTGAATATATTCCTTTTTCCACTACTACGCTCTTAGCGCTCCAAATGTCCAGTTGCATTTTCTACAGAAAGAGTGTTCAGATCTGCTCAATCAAAAGTATGGTTTAACTCTGTTAGCTGAATGCACAGATCAGAAAGAAGTTTCACCGAATGATTCTGTGTAGTTTATATTTGAAGACATTCCTTTTTCCACTATTACCCTCTTAGCGCTCCGAATGTCCACTTGCATTTTCTACAGAAAGAGTGTTCAGAACTGCGCAATCAAAAGTATGGTTTAACTCTGTTAGCTTAATGAACATATCAGAAATAAGTTTCACACAATGCTTCTGTGTAGTTTTTATTTGAAGATATTATTTTTCCCAATATAGGCCTCTTAGCGCTCAGAATGTCCAATTGCAGTTTCTACAGAAAGAGTGTTTCAGAAAGGCTCAATCAAAAGTAAGGTTCAACTCTGTTAGTTGAATGCACAGAACAGAAAGAAATTTCATACAATGCTTCTGTGTAGTTTATATTTGAACATATTTTTTTTCCACTATTACCCACTTGGCGCTACGAATGTCAAGTTGCATTTTCTACAGACAGAGTGTTTCAAAACTGCTCAATCAAAAGTATGGTTTAACTCTGTTAGCTGAATGCTCAGATCAGAAAGAATTTTCACAGAATGCTTCTGTGTAGTTTATATATGAATATATTCCTTTTTCCACTACTACTCTCTTAGCGCTCCAATTGTCCAGTTGCATTTTCTACAGAAAGAGTGTTCAGATCTGCTCAATCAAAATTATGGTTTAACTCTGTTAGCTGAATGCACAGATCAGAAAGAAGTTTCACAGAATGATTCTGTGTAGTTTATATTGGGAGACATTCCTTTTTCCACTATTACCCTCTTAGCGCTCCGAATCTCCACTTGCATTTTCTACAGAAAGAGTGTTTCAGAACGGCTCAATCAAAACTAAGGTTCAACTCTTTTAGTTGAACAAACAGAACAGAAAGAAGTTTCACACAATTCTTCTGTGTAGTTTTTATATGTAGACATTCTTTTTCCCAATATAGGCCTCTTAGCGCTCAGAATGTCCAATTGCAGTTTCTACAGAAAGAGTGTTTCAGAACGGCTCAATCAAAAGTAAGGTTCAACTCTGTTAGTTGAGTGCACAGAACAGAAAGAAGTTTCACACAATGCTTCTGTGTAGTTTATATTTGAACATATTCTTTTTTCCACTATTACCCACTTAGCGCTACGAATGTCCAGTTGCATTTTCTACAGACAGAGTGTTTCAAAACTGCTCAATCAAAAGTATGGTTTAACTCTGTTAGCTGAATGCTCAGATCAGAAAGAAGTTTCACAGAATTCTTCTGTGTAGTTTATATTTGAATATATTCCTTTTTCCACTACTACGCTCTTACCGCTCCAAATGTCCAGTTGCATTTTCAACAGAAAGAGTGTTCAGATCTGCTCAATCAAAAGTATGGTTTAACTCTGTTAGCTGAATGCACAGATCAGAAAGAAGTTTCAGCGAATGATTCTGTGTAGTTTATATTTGAAGACATTCCTTTTTCCACTATTACCCTCTTAGCGCTCCGAATCTCCACTTGCATTTTCTACAAAAAGTGTGTTTCATAACTGCTCAATCAAAAATATGTTTTATCTCTGTTAACTGAATTTACAGATCAGAAATAAGTTTCACAGAGTGCATCTGTGTAGTTTTTATTTGAAGATATTCTTTTTCCCAATGTAGGCCTCTTAGCGCTTAGCATGTCCAATTGCAGTTTCTACAGAAAGAGTGTTTCAGAACGGCACAATCAAAAGTAAGGTTCAAATCTGTTAGTTGAATGCACAGAACAGAAAGAATTTTCACAGAATGCTACTGTGTAGTTTATGTTTGAATATATTCCTTTTTCCACTATTACCCTCTTAGCGCTCCGAATGTCCACTTGCATTTTCTACAGAAAGAGTGTTCAGAACTGCGCAATCAAAAGTATGGTTTAACTCTGTTAGCTTAATGAACATATCAGAAATAAGTTTCACACAATGCTTCTGTGTAGTTTTTATTTGAAGATATTATTTTTCCCAATAGTGGCCTCTTAGCGCTCAGAATGTCCAATTGCAGTTTCTACAGAAAGAGTGTTTCAGAAAGGCTCAATCAAAAGTAAGGTTCAACTCTGTTAGTTGAATGCACAGAACAGAAAGAAGTTTCATACAATGCTTCTGTGTAGTTTATATTTGAACATATTCTTTTTTCCACTATAACCCACTTAGCGCTACGAATGTCCAGTTGCATTTTCTACAGACAGAGTGTTTCAAAACTGCTCAATCAAAAGTATGGTTTAACTCTGTTAGCTGAATGCTCAGATCAGAAAGAAGTTTCACAGAATGCTTCTGTGTAGTTTATATTTGAATATATTCCTTTTTCCACTACTACTCTCTTAGCGCTCCAAATGTCCAGTTGCATTTTCTACAGAAAGAGTGTTCAGATCTGCTCAATCAAAAGTATGGTTTAACTCTGTTAGCTGAATGCACAGATCAGAAAGAAGTTTCACAGAATGATTCTGTGTAGTTTATATTTGGAGACATTCCTTTTTCCACTATTACCCTCTTAGCGCTCCGAATCTCCACTTGCATTTTCTACAGAAAGAGTGTTTCAGAACGGCTCAATCAAAACTAAGGTTCAACTCTTTTATTTGAACAAACAGAACAGAAAGAAGTTTCACACAATTCTTCTGTGTAGTTTTTATTTGTAGACATTCTTTTTCCCAATATAGGCCTCTTAGCGCTCAGAATGTCCAATTGCAGTTTCTACAGAAAGAGTGTTTCAGAACGGCTCAATCAAAAGTAAGTTTCAACTCTGTTAGTTGAATGCACAGAACAGAAAGAAGTTTCATACAATGCGTCTGTGTAGTTTATATTTGAACATATTCTTTTTTCCACTATTACCCACTTAGCGCTACGAATGTCCAGTTGCATTTTCTACAGACAGAGTGTTTCAAAACTGCTCAATCAAAAGTATGGTTTAACTCTGTTAGCTGAATGCTCAGATCAGAAAGGAGTTTCACAGAATGCTTCTGTGTAGTTTATATTTGAATATATTCCTTTTTCCACTACTACGCTCTTAGCGCTCCAAATGTCCAGTTGCATTTTCAACAGAAAGAGTGTTCAGATCTGCTCAATCAAAAGTATGGTTTAACTCTGTTAGCTGAATGCACAGATCAGAAAGAAGTTTCACCAAATGATTCTGTGTAGTTTATATTTGAAGACATTCCTTTTTCCACTATTACCCTCTTAGCGCTCCGAATCTCCACTTGCATTTTCTACAAAAAGAGTGTTTCATAACTGCTCAATCAAAAATATGTTTTATCTCTGTTAACTGAATTTACAGATCAGAAATAAGTTTCACAGAATGCATCTGTGTAGTTTTTATTTGAAGATATTCTTTTTCCCAATGTAGGCCTCTTAGCGCTTAGCATGTCCAATTGCAGTTTCTACAGAAAGACTGTTTCAGAACGGCTCAATCAAAAGTAAGGTTCAACTCTGTTAGTTGAATGCACAGAACTGAAAGAATTTTCACAGAATGCTACTGTGTAGTTTATATTTGAATATATTCCTTTTTCCACTATTACCCTCTTAGCGCTCCGAATGTCCACTTGCATTTTCTACAGAAAGAGTGTTCAGAACTGCGCAATCAAAAGTATGGTTTAATTCTGTTAGCTTAATGAACATATCAGAAATAAGTTTCACACAATGCTTCTGTGTAGTTTTTATTTGAAGATATTATTTTTCCCAATAGAGGCCTCTTAGCGCTCAGAATGTCCAATTGCAGTTTCTACAGAAAGAGTGTTTCAGAAAGGCTCAATCAAAAGTAAGGTTCAACTCTGTTAGTTGAATGCACAGAACAGAAAGAAGTTTCATACAATGCTTCTGTGTAGTTTATATTTGAACATATTCTTTTTTCCACTATTACCCACTTAGCGCTACGAATGTCCAGTTGCATTTTCTACAGACAGAGTGTTTCAAAACTGCTCAATCAAAATTATGGTTTAACTCTGTTAGCTGAATGCTCAGTTCAGAAAGAAGTTTCACAGAATGCTTCTGTGTAGTTTATATTTGAATATATTCCTTTTTCCACTACTACTCTCTTAGCGCTCCAAATGTCCAGTTGCATTTTCTACAGAAAGAGTGTTCAGATCTGCTCAATCAAAAGTATGGTTTAACTCTGTTAGCTGAATGCACAGATCAGAAAGTAGTTTCACACAATGATTCTTTGTAGTTTATATTTGGAGACATTCCTTTTTCCACTATTACCCTCTTAGCGCTCCGAATCTCCACTTGCATTTTCTACATAAAGAGTGTTTCAGAACGGCTCAATCAAACCTAAGGTTCAACTCTTTTAGTTAAACAAACAGAACAGAAAGAAGTTTCACACAATTCTTCTGTGTAGTTTTTATTTGTAGACATTCTTTTTCCCAATATAGGCCTCTTAGCTCTCAGAATGTCCAATTGCAGGTTCTACAGAAAGAGTGTTTCAGAACGGCTCAATCAAAAGTAAGGTTCAACTCTGTTAGTTGAATTCACAGAACAGAAAGAAGTTTCATACAATGCTTCTGTGTAGTTTATATTTGAACATATTCTTTTTTCCACTATTACCCACTTAGCGCTACGAATGTCCAGTTGCATTTTCTACAGACAGAGTGTTTCAAAACTGCTCAATCAAAAGTATGGTTTAACTCTGTTAGCTGAATGCTCAGATCAGAAAGTAGTTTCACAGAATGCTTCTGTGTAGTTTATATTTGAATATATTCCTTTTTCCACTACTACGCTCTTAGCGCTCCAAATGTCCAGTTGCATTTTCTACAGAAAGAGTGTTCAGATCTGCTCAATCAAAAGTATGTTTTAACTCTGTTAGCTGAATGCACAGATCAGAAAGAAGTTTCACCGAATGATTCTGTGTAGTTTATATTTGAAGACATTCCTTTTTCCACTATTACCCTCTTAGCGCTCTGAATCTCCACTTGCATTTTCTACAAAAAGAGTGTTTCATAACTGCTCAATCAAAAATATGTTTTATCTCTGTTAACTGAAATTACAGATCAGAAATAATTTTCACAGAATGCATCTGTGTAGTTTTTATTTGAAGATATTCTTTTTCCCAATGTAGGCCTCTTAGCGCTTAGCATGTCCAATTGCAGTTTCTACAGAAAGAGTGTTTCAGAACGGCTCAATCAAAAGTAAGTTTCAACTCTGTTAGTTGAATGCACAGAACAGAAAGAATTTTCACAGAATGCTACTGTGTAGTTTATATTTGAATATATTCCTTTTTCCACTATTACCCTCTTAGCGCTCCGAATGTCCACTTGCAATTTCTACAGAAAGAGTGTTCAGAACTGCGCAATCAAAAGTATGGTTTAACTCTGTTATCTTAATGAACATATCAGAAATAAGTTTCACACAATGCTTCTGTGTAGTTTTTATTTGAAGATATTATTTTTCCCAATAGAGGCCTCTTAGCGCTCAGAATGTCCAATTGCAGTTTCTACAGAAAGAGTGTTTCAGAAAGGCTCAATCAAAAGTAAGGTTCAACTCTGTTAGTTGAATGCACAGAACAGAAAGAATTTTCACAGAATGCTACTGTGTAGTTTATATTTGAATATATTCCTTTTTCCATTATTACCCTCTTAGCGCTCCGAATGTCCACTTGCATTTTCTACAGAAAGAGTGTTCAGAACTGCGCAATCAAAAGTATGGTTTAGGCCGGGCGCGGTGGCTCACGTTTGTAATCCCAGCACTTTGGGAGGCCGAGGCGGGCGGATCACGAGGTCAAGAGATCGAGACCACGGTGAAAACCCGTCTCTACTAAAAATACAAAAAATTAGCCGGGCGCGGTGGCGGGCGTCTGTAGTCCCAGCTACTCGGAGAGGCTGAGGCAGGAGAATGGCATGAACCCGGGAGGCGGAGCTTGCAGTGAGCCGAGATTGCGCCACTGCACTCCAGCCTGGGCGACAGAGCGAGACTCCGTCTCAGAAAAAAAAAAAAAAAAAAAAAAAAAAAAAAAAAATTATGGTTTAACTCTGTTAGCTTAATGAACATATCAGAAATAAGTTTCACACAATGCTTCTGTGTAGTTTTTATTTGAAGATATTATTTTTCCCAATAGAGGCCTCTTAGCGCTCAGAATGTCCAATTGCAGTTTCTACAGAAAGAGTGTTTCAGAAAGGCTCAATCAAAAGTAAGTTTCAACTCTGTTAGTTGAATGCACAGAACAGAAAGAAGTTTCATACAATGCTTCTGTGTAGTTTATATTTGAACATATTCTTTTTTCCACTATTACCCACTTAGCACTACGAATGTCCAGTTGCATTTTCTACAGACAGATTGTTTCAAAACTGCTCAATCAAAAGTATGGTTTAACTCTGTTAGCTGAATGCTCAGATCAGAAAGAAGTTTCACAGAATGCTTCTGTGTAGTTTATACTTGTATATATTCCTTTTTCCACTACTACTCTCTTAGCGCTCCAAATGTCCAGTTGCATTTTCTACAGAAAGAGTTTTCAGATCTGCTCAATCAAAAGTATGTTTTAACTCTGTTAGCTGAATGCACAGATCAGAAAGAAGTTTCACAGAATGATTCTGTGTAGTTTATATTGGGAGACATTCCTTTTTCCACTATTACCCTCTTAGCGCTCCGAATCTCCACTTGCATTTTCTACAGAAAGAGTGTTTCAGAACGGCTCAATCAAAACTAAGGTTCAACTCTTTTAGTTGAACAAACAGAACAGAAAGAAGTTTCACACAATTCTTCTGTGTAGTTTTTATATGTAGACATTCTTTTTCCCAATATAGGCCTCTTAGCGCTCAGAATGTCCAATTGCAGTTTCTACAGAAAGAGTGTTTCAGAACGGCTCAATCAAAAGTAAGGTTCAACTCTGTTAGTTGAGTGCACAGAACAGAAAGAAGTTTCACACAATGCTTCTGTGTAGTTTATATTTGAACATATTCTTTTTTCCACTATTACCCACTTAGCGCTACGAATGTCCAGTTGCATTTTCTACAGACAGAGTGTTTCAAAACTGCTCAATCAAAAGTATGGTTTAACTCTGTTAGCTGAATGCTCAGATCAGAAAGAAGTTTCACAGAATTCTTCGGTGTAGTTTATATTTGAATATATTCCTTTTTCCACTACTACGCTCTTACCGCTCCAAATGTCCAGTTGCATTTTCAACAGAAAGAGTGTTCAGATCTGCTCAATCAAAAGTATGGTTTAACTCTGTTAGCTGAATGCACAGATCAGAAAGAAGTTTCACCGAATGATTCTGTGTAGTTTATATTTGAAGACATTCCTTTTTCCACTATTACCCTCTTAGCGCTCCGAATCTCCACTTGCATTTTCTACAAAAAGTGTGTTTCATAACTGCTCAATCAAAAATATGTTTTATCTCTGTTAACTGAATTTACAGATCAGAAATAAGTTTCACAGAGTGCATCTGTGTAGTTTTTATTTGAAGATATTCTTTTTCCCAATGTAGGCCTCTTAGCGCTTAGCATGTCCAATTGCAGTTTCTACAGAAAGAGTGTTTCAGAACGGCTCAATCAAAAGTAAGGTTCAACTCTGTTAGTTGAATGCACAGAACAGAAAGAATTTTCACAGAATGCTACTGTGTAGTTTATATTTGAATATATTCCTTTTTCCACTATTACCCTCTTAGCGCTCCGAATGTCCACTTGCATTTTCTACAGAAAGAGTGTTCAGAACTGCGCAATCAAAAGTATGGTTTAACTCTGTTAGCTTAATGAACATATCAGAAATAAGTTTCACACAATGCTTCTGTGTAGTTTTTATTTGAAGATATTATTTTTCCCAATAGTGGCCTCTTAGCGCTCAGAATGTCCAATTGCAGTTTCTACAGAAAGAGTGTTTCAGAAAGGCTCAATCAAAAGTAAGGTTCAACTCTGTTAGTTGAATGCACAGAACAGAAAGAAGTTTCATACAATGCTTCTGTGTAGTTTATATTTGAACATATTCTTTTTTCCACTATAACCCACTTAGCGCTACGAATGTCCAGTTGCATTTTCTACAGACAGAGTGTTTCAAAACTGCTCAATCAAAAGTATGGTTTAACTCTGTTAGCTGAATGCTCAGATCAGAAAGAAGTTTCACAGAATGCTTCTGTGTAGTTTATATTTGAATATATTCCTTTTTCCACTACTACTCTCTTAGCGCTCCAAATGTCCAGTTGCATTTTCTACAGAAAGAGTGTTCAGATCTGCTCAATCAAAAGTATGGTTTAACTCTGTTAGCTGAATGCACAGATCAGAAAGAAGTTTCACAGAATGATTCTGTGTAGTTTATATTTGGAGACATTCCTTTTTCCACTATTACCCTCTTAGCGCTCCGAATCTCCACTTGCATTTTCTACAGAAAGAGTGTTTCAGAACGGCTCAATCAAAACTAAGGTTCAACTCTTTTATTTGAACAAACAGAACAGAAAGAAGTTTCACACAATTCTTCTGTGTAGTTTTTATTTGTAGACATTCTTTTTCCCAATATAGGCCTCTTAGCGCTCAGAATGTCCAATTGCAGTTTCTACAGAAAGAGTGTTTCAGAACGGCTCAATCAAAAGTAAGGTTCAACTCTGTTAGTTGAATGCACAGAACAGAAAGATGTTTCATACAATGCTTCTGTGTAGTTTATATTTGAACATATTCTCTTTTCCACTATTACCCACTTAGCGCTACGAATGTCGAGTTGCATTTTCTACAGACAGAGTGTTTCAAAACTGCTCAATCAAAAGTATGGTTTAACTCTGTTAGCTGTATGCTCAGTTCAGAAAGAAGTTTCACAGAATGCTTCTGTGTAGTTTATATTTGAATATATTCCTTTTTCCACTACTACGCTCTTAGCGCTCCAAAGGTCCAGTTGCATTTTCAACAGAAAGAGTGTTCAGATCTGCTCAATCAAAAGTATGGTTTAACTCTGTTAGCTGAATGCACAGATCAGAAAGAAGTTTCACCGAATGATTCTGTGTAGTTTATATTTGAAGACATTCCTTTTTCCACTATTACCCTCTTAGCGCTCCGAATCTCCACTTGCATTTCCTACGAAAAGAGTGTTTCATAACTGCTCAATCAAAAATATGTTTTATCTCTGTTAACTGAATTTACAGATCAGAAATAAGTTTCACAGAATGCATCTGTGTAGTTTTTATTTGAAGATATTCTTTTTCCCAATGTAGGCCTCTTAGCGCTTAGCATGTCCAATTGCAGTTTCTACAGAAAGAGCGTTTCAGAACGGCTCAATCAAAAGTAAGGTTCAACTCTGTTAGTTGAATGCACAGAACAGAAAGAATTTTCACAGAATGCTACTGTGTAGTTTATATTTGAATATATTCCTTTTTCCACTATTACCCTCTTAGCGCTCCGAATGTCCACTTGCATTTTCTACAGAAAGAGTGTTCAGAACTGCGCAATCAAAAGTATGGTTTAACTCTGTTAGCTTAATGAACATATCAGAAATAAGTTTCACACAATGCTTCTGTGTAGTTTTTATTTGAAGATATTATTTTTCCCAATAGAGGCCTCTTCGCGCTCAGAATGTCCAATTGCAGTTTCTACAGAAAGAGTGTTTCAGAAAGGCTCAATCAAAAGTAAGGTTCAACTCTGTTAGTTGAATGCACAGAACAGAAAGAAGTTTCATACAATGCTTCTGTGTAGTTTATATTTGAACATATTCTTTTTTCCACTATTACCCACTTAGCGCTACGAATGTCCAGTTGCATTTTCTACAGGCAGAGTGTTTCAAAACTGCTCAATCAAAAGTATGGTTTAACTCTGTTAGCTGAATGCTCAGATCAGAAAGAAGTTTCACAGAATGCTTCTGTGTAGTTGATATTTGAATATATTCCTTTTTCCACTACTACTCTCTTAGCGCTCCAAATATCCAGTTGCATTTTCTACAGAAAGAGTGTTCAGATCTGCTCAATCAAAAGTATGGTTTAACTCTGTTAGCAGAATGCACAAATCAGAAAGAAGTTTCACAGAATGATTCTGTGTAGTTTATATTTGGAGACATTCCTTTTTCCACTATTACCCTCTTAGCGCTCCGAATCTCCACTTGCATTTTCTACAGAAAGAGTGTTTCAGAACGGCTCAATCAAAACTAAGGATCAACTCTTTTAGTTGAACAAACAGAACAGAAAGGAGTTTCACACAATTCTTCTGTGTAGTTTTTATTTGTAGACATTCTTTTTCCCAATATAGGCCTCTTAGCGCTCAGAATGTCCAATTGCAGTTTCTACAGACAGAGTGTTTCAGAACGACTCAATCAAAAGTATGGTTTAACTCTGTTAGCTGAATGCTCAGATCAGAAAGTAGTTTCACAGAATGCTTCTGTGTAGTTTATATTTGAATATATTCCTTTTTCCACTACTATGCTCTTAGCGCTCCAAATGTCCAGTTGCATTTTCTACAGAAAGAGTCTTCAGATCTGCTCAATCAAAAGTATATTTTAACTCTGTTAGCTGAATGCACAGATCAGAAAGAAGTTTCACCGAATGATTCTGTGTAGTTTATATTTGAAGACATTCCTTTTTCCACTATTACCCCCTTAGCGCTCCGAATCTCCACTTGCATTTTCTACAAAAAGAGTGTTTCATAACTGCTCAATCAAAAATATGTTTTATCTCTGTTAACTGAAATTACAGATCAGAAATAATTTTCACAGAATGCATCTGTGTAGTTTTTATTTGAAGATATTCTTTTTCCCAATATAGGCCTCTTAGCGCTTAGCATGTCCAATTGCAGTTTCTACACAAAGAGTGTTTCAGAACGGCTCAATCAAAAGTAAGTTTCAACTCTGTTAGTTGAATGCACAGAACAGAAAGAATTTTCACAGAATGCTACTGTGTAGTTTATATTTGAATATATTCCTTTTTCCACTATTACCCTCTTAGCGCTCCGAATGTCCACTTGCAATTTCTACAGAAAGAGTGTTCAGAACTGCGCAATCAAAAGTATGGTTTAACTCTGTTAGCTTAATGAACATATCAGAAATAAGTTTCACACAATGCTTCTGTGTAGTTTTTATTTGAAGATATTATTTTTCCCAATAGAGGCCTCTTAGCGCTCAGAATGTCCAATTGCAGTTTCTACAGAAAGAGTGTTTCAGAAAGGCTCAATCAAAAGTAAGGTTCAACTCTGTTAGTTGAATGCACAGAACAGAAAGGTGTTTCATACAATGCTTCTGTGTAGTTTATATTTGAACATATTCTTTTTTCCACTATTACCCACTTAGCGCTACGAATGTCCAGTTGCATTTTCTACAGACAGAGTGTTTCAAAACTGCTCAATCAAAAGTATGGTTTAACTCTGTTAGCTGAATGCTCAGATCAGAAAGAAGTTTCACAGAATGCTTCTGTGTAGTTTATATTTGAATATATTCCTTTTTCCACTACTACTCCGTTAGCGCTCCAAATGTCCAGTTGCATATTCTACAGAAAGAGTGTTCAGATCTGCTCAATCAAAAGTATGGTTTAACTCTGTTAGCTGAATGCACAGATCAGAAAGAAGTTTCACAGAATGATTCTGTGTAGTTTTTATTTGGAGACATTCCTTTTTCCACTATTACCCTCTTAGCGCTCCGAATCTCCACTTGCATTTTCTACAGAAAGAGTGTTTCAGAACGGCTCAATCAAAACTAAGGTTCAACTCTTTTAGTTGAACAAACAGAACAGAAAGAAGTTTCACACAATTCTTCTGTGTAGTTTTTATTTGTAGACATTCTTTTTCCCAATATAGGCCTCTTAGCGCTCAGAATGTCCAATTGCAGTTTCTACAGAAAGAGTGTTTCAGAACGGCTCAATCAAAAGTAAGGTTCAACTCTGTTAGTTGAATGCACAGAACAGAAAGAAGTTTCATACAATGCTTCTGTGTAGTTTATATTTGAACATATTCTTTTTTCCACTATTACCCACTTAGCGCTACGAATATCCAGTTGCATTTTCTACGGACAGAGTGTTTCAAAACTGCTCAATCAAAAGTATGGTTTAACTCTGTTAGCTGTATGCTCAGATCAGAAAGAAGTTTCACAGAATGCTTCTGTGTAGTTTATATTTGAATATATTCCTTTCTCCACTACTACTCTCTTAGCGCTCCAAATGTCCAGTTGCATTATCTACAGAAAGAGTGTTCAGATCTGCTCAATCAAAAGTATGGTTTAACTCTGTTAGCTGAATGCACAGATCAGAAAGAAGTTTCACCGAATTATTCTGTGTAGTTTATATTTGAAGACATTCCTTTTTCCACTATTACCCTCTTAGCGCTCCGAATCTCCACTTGCATTTCCTACGAAAAGAGTGTTTCATAACTGCTCAATCAAAAATATGTTTTATCTCTGTTAACTGAATTTACAGATCAGAAATAAGTTTCACAGAATGCATCTGTGTAGTTTTTATTTGAAGATATTCTTTTTCCCAATGTAGGCCTCTTAGCGCTTAGCATGTCCAATTGCAGTTTCTACAGAAAGAGCGTTTCAGAACGGCTCAATCAAAAGTAAGGTTCAACTCTGTTAGTTGAATGCACAGAACAGAAAGAATTTTCACAGAATGCTACTGTGTAGTTTATATTTGTATATATTCCTTTTTCCACTATTACCCTCTTAGCGCTCCGAATGTCCACTTGCATTTTCTACAGAAAGAGTGTTCAGAACTGTGCAATCAAAAGTATGGTTTAACTCTGTTAGCTTAATGAACATATCAGAAATAAGTTTCACACAATGCTTCTGTGTAGTTTTTATTTGAAGATATTATTTTTCCCAATAGAGGCCTATTCGCGCTCAGAATGTCCAATTGCAGTTTCTACAGAAAGAGTGTTTCAGAAAGGCTCAATCAAAAGTAAGGTTCAACTCTGTTAGTTGAATGCACAGAACAGAAAGAAGTTTCATACAATGCTTCTGTGTAGTTTATATTTGAACATATTCTTTTTTCCACTATTACCCACTTAGCGCTACGAATGTCCAGTTGCATTTTCTACAGACAGAGTGTTTCAAAACTGCTCAATCAAAAGTATGGTTTAACTCTGTTAGCTGAATGCTCAGATCAGAAAGAAGTTTCACAGAATGCTTCTGTGTAGTTGATATTTGAATATATTCCTTTTTCCACTACTACTCTCTTAGCGCTCCAAATGTCCAGTTGCATTTTCTACAGAAAGAGTGTTCATATCTGCTCAATCAAAAGTATGGTTTAACTCTGTTAGCAGAATGCACAAATCAGAAAGAAGTTTCACAGAATGATTCTGTGTAGTTTATATTTGGAGACATTCCTTTTTCCACTATTACCCTCTTAGCGCTCCGAATCTCCACTTGCATTTTCTACAGAAAGAGTGTTTCAGAACGGCTCAATCAAAACTAAGGATCAACTCTTTTAGTTGAACAAACAGAACAGAAAGGAGTTTCACACAATTCTTCTGTGTAGTTTTTATTTGTAGACATTCTTTTTCCCAATATAGGCCTCTTAGCGCTCAGAATGTCCAATTGCAGTTTCTACAGAAAGAGTGTTTCAGAACGACTCAATCAAAAGTAAGGATCAACTCTGTTAGTTGAATGCACAGAACAGAAAGAAGTTTCATACAATGCTTCTGTGTAGTTTATATTTGAACATATTCTTTTTTCCACTATTACCCCCTTAGCGCTACGAATGTCCAGTTGCATTTTCTACAGACAGAGTGTTTCAAATCTGCTCAATCAAAAGTATGGTTTAACTCTGTTAGCTGTATGCTCAGATCAGAAAGAAGTTTCACAGAATGCTTCTGTGTAGTTTATATTTGAATATATTCCTTTTTCCACTACTACGCTCTTAGCGCTCCAAATGTCCAGTTGCATTTTCAACAGAAAGAGTGTTCAGATCTGCTCAATCAAAAGTATGGTTTAACTCTGTTAGCTGAATGCACAGATCAGAAAGAAGTTTCACCGAATGATTCTGTGTAGTTTATATTTGAAGACATTCCTTTTTCCACTATTACCCTCTTAGTGCTCCGAATCTCCACTTGCATTTCCTACGAAAAGAGTGTTTCATAACTGCTCAATCAAAAATATGTTTTATCTCTGTTAACTGAATTTACAGATCAGAAATAAGTTTCACAGAATGCATCTGTGTAGTTTTTATTTGAAGATATTCTTTTTCCCAATGTAGGCCTCTTAGCGCTTAGCATGTCCAATTGCAGTTTCTACAGAAAGAGCGTTTCAGAACGGCTCAATCAAAAGTAAGGTTCAACTCTGTTAGTTGAATGCACAGAAAAGAAAGTATTTTCACAGAATGCTACTGTGTAGTTTATATTTGAATATATACCTTTTTCCACTATTACCCTCTTAGCGCTCCGAATGTCCACTTGCATTTTCTACAGAAAGAGTGTTCAGAACTGCTCAATCAAAAGTATGGTTTAACTCTGTTAACTTAATGAACATATCAGAAATAAGTTTCACACAATGCTTCTGTGTAGTTTTTATTTGAAGTTATTATTTTTCCCAATAGAGGCCTCTTAGCGCTCAGAATGTCCAATTGCAGTTTCTACAGAAAGATTGTTTCAGAAAGGCTCAATCAAAAGTAAGGTTCAACTCTGTCAGTTGAATGCACAGAACAGAAAGAAGTTTCATACAATGCTTCTGTGTAGTTTATATTTGAACATATTCTTTTTTCCACTATTACCCACTTAGCGCTACGAATGTCCAGTTGCATTTTCTACAGACAGAGTGTTTCAAAACTGCTCAATCAAAAGTATGGTTTAACTCTGTTAGCTGAATGCTCAGATCAGAAAGAATTTTCACAGAATGCTTCTGTGTAGTTTATATATGAATATATTCCTTTTTCCACTACTAATCTCTTAGCGCTCCAAATGTCCAGTTGCATTTTCTACAGAAAGAGTGTTCAGATCTGCTCACTCAAAAGTATGGTTTAACTCTGTTAGCTGAATGCACAGATCAGAAAGAAGTTTCGCAGAATGATTCTGTTTAGTTTATATTTGGAGACATTCCTTTTTCCACTATTACCCTCTTAGCGCTCCGAATCTCCACTTGCATTTTCTACAGAAAGAGTGTTTCAGAACGGCTCAATCAAAACTAAGGTTCAACTCTTTTAGTTGAACAAACAGAACAGAAAGAAGTTTCACAAAATTCTTCTGTGTAGTTTTTATTTGAAGACATTCTTTTTCCCAATATAGGCCTCTTAGCGCTCAGAATGTCCAATTGCAGTTTCTACAGAAAGAGTGTTTCAGAACGGCTCAATCAAAAGTAAGGTTCAACTCTGTTAGTTGAATGCACAGAACAGAAAGAAGTTTCATACAATGCTTCTGTGTAGTTTATATTTGAACATATTCTTTTTTCCACTATTACCCACTTAGCGCTACGAATGTCCAGTGGCATTTACTACAGACAGAGTGTTTCAAAACTGCTCAATCAAAAGTATGGTTTAACTCTGTTAGCTGAATGCTCAGATCAGAAAGAAGTTTCACAGAATGCTTCTGTGTAGTTTATATTTGAATATATTCCTTTTTCCACTACTACGCTCTTAGCGCTCCAAATGTCCAGTTGCATTTTCTACAGAAAGAGTGTTCAGATCTGCTCAATCAAAAGTATGGTTTAAATCTGTTAGCTGAATGCACAGATCAGAAAGAAGTTTCACAGAATGATTCTGTGTAGTTTATATTTGGAGACATTCCTTTTTCCACTATTACCCTCTTAGCGCTCCGAATCTCCACTTGCATTTTCTACAGAAAGAGTGTTTCAGAACGGCTCAATCAAAACTAAGGTTCAACTCTTTTAGTTGAACAAACAGAACAGAAAGAAGTTTCACAGAATGCATCTGTGTAGTTTTTATTTGAAGATATTCTTTTTCCCAATGTAGGCCTCTTAGCGCTTAGCATGTCCAATTGCAGTTTCTACAGAAAGAGTGTTTCAGAACGGCTCAATTAAAAGTAAGGTTCAACTCTGTTAGTTGAATGCACAGAACAGAAAGAATTTTCACAGAATGCTACTGTGTAGTTTATATTTGAATATATTCCTTTTTCCACTATTACCCTCTTAGCGCTCCGAATGTACACTTGCATTTTCTACAGAAAGAGTGTTCAGAACTGCGCAATCAAAAGTATGGTTTAACTCTGTTAGCTTAATGAACATATCAGAAATAAGTTTCACACAATGCTTCTGTGTAGTTTTTATTTGAAGATATTATTTTTCCCAATAGAGGCCTCTTAGCGCTCAGAATGTCCAATTGCAGTTTCTACAGAAAGAGTGTTTCAGAAAGGCTCAATCAAAAGTAAGGTTCAACTCTGTTAGTTGAATGCACAGAACAGAAAGAAGTTTAATACAATGCTTCTGTGTAGTTCATATTTGAACATATTCTTTTTTCCACTATTACCCACTTGGCGCTACGAATGTCCAGGTGCATTTTCTACAGACAGAGTGTTTCAAAACTGCTCAATCAAAAGTATGGTTTAACTCTGTTAGCTGAATGCTCAGATCAGAAAGAAGTTTCACAGAATGCTTCTGTGTAGTTTATATTTGAATATATTCCTTTTTCCACTACTACTCTCTTAGCGCTCCAATTGTTCAGTTGCATTTTCTACAGAAAGAGTGTTCAGATCTGCTCAATCAAAAGTATGGTTTAACTCTGTTAGCTGAATGCACAGATCAGAAAGAAGTTTCACAGAATGATTCTGTGTAGTTTATATTTGGAGACATTCCTTTTTCCACTATTACCCTCTTAGCGCTCCGAATCTCCACTTGCATTTTCTACAGAAAGAGTGTTTCAGAACGGCTCAATCCAAACTAAGGTTCAACTCTTTTAGTTGAACAAACAGAACAGAAAGAAGTTTCACACAATTCTTCTGTGTAGTTTTTATTTGTAGACATTCTTTATCCCAATATAGGCCTCTTAGCGCTCAGAATGTCCAATTGCAGTTTCTACAGAAAGAGTGTTTCAGAACGGCTCAATCAAAAGTAAGGTTCAACTCTGTTAGTTGAATGCACAGAACAGAAAGTAGTTTCATACAATGCTTCTGGGTAGTTTATATTTGAACATATTCTTTTTTCCACTATTACCCACTTAGCGCTACGAATGTCCAATTGCATTTTCTACAGACAGAGTGTTTCAAAACTGCTCAATCAAAAGTATGGTTTAACTCTGTTAGCTGAATGCTCAGATCAGAAAGAAGTTTCACAGAATGCTTCTGTGTAGTTTATATTTGAATATATTCCTTTTTCCACTACTACGCTCTTAGCGCTCCAAATGTCCAGTTGCATTTTCTACAGAAAGAGTGTTCAGATCTGCTCAATCAAAAGTATGGTTTAACTCTGTTAGCTGAATGCACAGATCAGAAAGAAGTTTCACCGAATGATTCTGTGTAGTTTATATTTGAAGACATTCCTTTTTCCACTATTACCCTCTTAGCGCTCCGAATGTCCACTTGCATTTTCTACAGAAAGAGTGTTCAGAACTGCGCAATCAAAAGTATGGTTTAACTCTGTTAGCTTAATGAACATATCAGAAATAAGTTTCACACAATGCTTCTGTGTAGTTTATATTTGAAGATATTATTTTTCCCAATATAGGCCTCTTAGCGCTCAGAATGTCCAATTGCAGTTTCTACAGAAAGAGTGTTTCAGAAAGGCTCAATCAAAAGTAAGGTTCAACTCTGTTAGTTGAATGCACAGAACAGAAAGAAATTTCATACAATGCTTCTGTGTAGTTTATATTTGAACATATTTTTTTTCCACTATTACCCACTTGGCGCTACGAATGTCAAGTTGCATTTTCTACAGACAGAGTGTTTCAAAACTGCTCAATCAAAAGTATGGTTTAACTCTGTTAGCTGAATGCTCAGATCAGAAAGAATTTTCACAGAATGCTTCTGTGTAGTTTATATATGAATATATTCCTTTTTCCACTACTACTCTCTTAGCGCTCCAATTGTCCAGTTGCATTTTCTACAGAAAGAGTGTTCAGATCTGCTCAATCAAAATTATGGTTTAACTCTGTTAGCTGAATGCACAGATCAGAAAGAAGTTTCACAGAATGATTCTGTGTAGTTTATATTTGGAGACATTCCTTTTTCCACTATTACCCTCTTAGCGCTCCGAATCTCCACTTGCATTTTCTACAGAAAGAGTGTTTCAGAACGGCTCAATCAAAACTAAGGTTCAACTCTTTTAGTTGAACAAACAGAACAGAAAGAAGTTTCACACAATTCTTCTGTGTAGTTTTTATTTGTAGACATTCTTTATCCCAATATAGGCCTCTTAGCGCTCAGAATGTCCAATTGCAGTTTCTACAGAAAGAGTGTTTCAGAACGGCTCAATCAAAAGTAAGGTTCAACTCTGTTAGTTGAATGCACAGAACAGAAAGAAGTTTCATACAATGCTTCTGGGTAGTTTATATTTGACCATATTCTTTTTTCCACTATTACCCACTTAGCGCTACGAATGTCCAATTGCATTTTCTACAGACAGAGTGTTTCAAAACTGCTCAATCAAAAGTATGGTTTAACTCTGTTAGCTGAATGCTCAGATCAGAAAGAAGTTTCACAGAATGCTTCTGTGTAGTTTATATTTGAATATATTCCTTTTTCCACTACTACGCTCTTAGCGCTCCAAATGTCCAGTTGCATTTTCTACAGAAAGAGTGTTCAGATCTGCTCAATCAAAAGTATGGTTTAACTCTGTTAGCTGAATGCACAGATCAGAAAGAAGTTTCACCGAATGATTCTGTGTAGTTTATATTTGAAGACATTCCTTTTTCCACTATTACCCTCTTAGCGCTCCGAATGTCCACTTGCATTTTCTACAGAAAGAGTGTTCAGAACTGCGCAATCAAAAGTATGGTTTAACTCTGTTAGCTTAATGGACATATCAGAAATAAGTTTCACACAATGCTTCTGTGTAGTTTTTATTTGAAGATATTATTTTTCCCAATATAGGCCTCTTAGCGCTCAGAATGTCCAATTGCAGTTTCTACAGAAAGAGTGTTTCAGAAAGCCTCAATCAAAAGAAAGGTTCAACTCTGTTAGTTGAATGCACAGAACAGAAAGAAATTTCATACAATGCTTCTGTGTAGTTTATATTTGAACATATTTTTTTTCCACTATTACCCACTTGGCGCTACGAATGTCCAGTTGCATTTTCTACAGACAGAGTGTTTCAAAACTGCTCAATCAAAAGTATGGTTTAACTCTGTTAGCTGAATGCTCAGATCAGAAAGAATTTTCACAGAATGCTTCTGTGTAGTTTTTATATGAATATATTCCTTTTTCCACTACTAATCTCTTAGCGCTCCAAATGTCCAGTTGCATTTTCTACAGAAAGAGTGTTCAGATCTGCTCACTCAAAAGTATGGTTTAACTCTGTTAGCTGAATGCACAGATCAGAAAGAAGTTTCGCAGAATGATTCTGTGTAGTTTATATTTGGAGACATTCCTTTTTCCACTATTACCCTCTTAGCGCTCCGAATCTCCACTTGCATTTTCTACAGAAAGAGTGTTTCAGAACGGCTCAATCAAAACTAAGGTTCAACTCTTTTAGTTGAACAAACAGAACAGAAAGAAGTTTCACAAAATTCTTCTGTGTAGTTTTTATTTGAAGACATTCTTTTTCCCAATATACGCCTCTTAGCGCTCAGAATGCCCAATTGCAGTTTCTACAGAAAGAGTGTTTCAGAACGGCTCAATCAAAAGTAAGGTTCAACTCTGTTAGTTGAATGCACAGAACAGAAAGAAGTTTCATACAATGCTTCTGTGTAGTTTATATTTGAACATATTCTTTTTTCCACTATTACCCACTTAGCGCTACGAATGTCCAGTGGCATTTTCTACAGACAGAGTGTTTCAAAACTGCTCAATCAAAAGTATGGTTTAACTCTGTTAGCTGAATGCTCAGATCAGAAAGAAGTTTCACAGAATGCTTCTGTGTAGTTTATATTTGAATATATTCCTTTTTCCACTACTACGCTCTTAGCGCTCCAAATGTCCAGTTGCATTTTCTACAGAAAGAGTGTTCAGATCTGCTCAATCAAAAGTATGGTTTAAATCTGTTAGCTGAATGCACAGATCAGAAAGAAGTTTCACAGAATGATTCTGTGTAGTTTATATTTGGAGACATTCCTTTTTCCACTATTACCCTCTTAGCGCTCCGAATCTCCACTTGCATTTTCTACAGAAAGAGTGTTTCAGAACGGCTCAATCAAAACTAAGGTTCAACTCTTTTAGTTGAACAAACAGAACAGAAAGAAGTTTCACAGAATGCATCTGTGTAGTTTTTATTTGAAGATATTCTTTTTCCCAATGTAGGCCTCTTAGCGCTTAGCATGTCCAATTGCAGTTTCTACAGAAAGAGTGTTTCAGAACGGCTCAATTAAAAGTAAGGTTCAACTCTGTTAGTTGAATGCACAGAACAGAAAGAATTTTCACAGAATGCTACTGTGTAGTTTATATTTGAATATATTCCTTTTTCCACTATTACCCTCTTAGCGCTCCGAATGTACACTTGCATTTTCTACAGAAAGAGTGTTCAGAACTGCGCAATCAAAAGTATGGTTTAACTCTGTTAGCTTAATGAACATATCAGAAATAAGTTTCACACAATGCTTCTGTGTAGTTTTTATTTGAAGATATTATTTTTCCCAATAGAGGCCTCTTAGCGCTCAGAATGTCCAATTGCAGTTTCTACAGAAAGAGTGTTTCAGAAAGGCTCAATCAAAAGTAAGGTTCAACTCTGTTAGTTGAATGCACAGAACAGAAAGAAGTTTAATACAATGCTTCTGTGTAGTTCATATTTGAACATATTCTTTTTTCCACTATTACCCACTTGGCGCTACGAATGTCCAGGTGCATTTTCTACAGACAGAGTGTTTCAAAACTGCTCAATCAAAAGTATGGTTTAACTCTGTTAGCTGAATGCTCAGATCAGAAAGAAGTTTCACAGAATGCTTCTGTGTAGTTTATATTTGAATATATTCCTTTTTCCACTACTACTCTCTTAGCGCTCCAATTGTTCAGTTGCATTTTCTACAGAAAGAGTGTTCAGATCTGCTCAATCAAAAGTATGGTTTAACTCTGTTAGCTGAATGCACAGATCAGAAAGAAGTTTCACAGAATGATTCTGTGTAGTTTATATTTGGAGACATTCCTTTTTCCACTATTACCCTCTTAGCGCTCCGAATCTCCACTTGCATTTTCTACAGAAAGAGTGTTTCAGAACGGCTCAATCCAAACTAAGGTTCAACTCTTTTAGTTGAACAAACAGAACAGAAAGAAGTTTCACACAATTCTTCTGTGTAGTTTTTATTTGTAGACATTCTTTATCCCAATATAGGCCTCTTAGCGCTCAGAATGTCCAATTGCAGTTTCTACAGAAAGAGTGTTTCAGAACGGCTCAATCAAAAGTAAGGTTCAACTCTGTTAGTTGAATGCACAGAACAGAAAGTAGTTTCATACAATGCTTCTGGGTAGTTTATATTTGAACATATTCTTTTTTCCACTATTACCCACTTAGCGCTACGAATGTCCAATTGCATTTTCTACAGACAGAGTGTTTCAAAACTGCTCAATCAAAAGTATGGTTTAACTCTGTTAGCTGAATGCTCAGATCAGAAAGAAGTTTCACAGAATGCTTCTGTGTAGTTTATATTTGAATATATTCCTTTTTCCACTACTACGCTCTTAGCGCTCCAAATGTCCAGTTGCATTTTCTACAGAAAGAGTGTTCAGATCTGCTCAATCAAAAGTATGGTTTAACTCTGTTAGCTGAATGCACAGATCAGAAAGAAGTTTCACCGAATGATTCTGTGTAGTTTATATTTGAAGACATTCCTTTTTCCACTATTACCCTCTTAGCGCTCCGAATGTCCACTTGCATTTTCTACAGAAAGAGTGTTCAGAACTGCGCAATCAAAAGTATGGTTTAACTCTGTTAGCTTAATGAACATATCAGAAATAAGTTTCACACAATGCTTCTGTGTAGTTTATATTTGAAGATATTATTTTTCCCAATATAGGCCTCTTAGCGCTCAGAATGTCCAATTGCAGTTTCTACAGAAAGAGTGTTTCAGAAAGGCTCAATCAAAAGTAAGGTTCAACTCTGTTAGTTGAATGCACAGAACAGAAAGAAATTTCATACAATGCTTCTGTGTAGTTTATATTTGAACATATTTTTTTTCCACTATTACCCACTTGGCGCTACGAATGTCAAGTTGCATTTTCTACAGACAGAGTGTTTCAAAACTGCTCAATCAAAAGTATGGTTTAACTCTGTTAGCTGAATGCTCAGATCAGAAAGAATTTTCACAGAATGCTTCTGTGTAGTTTATATATGAATATATTCCTTTTTCCACTACTACTCTCTTAGCGCTCCAATTGTCCAGTTGCATTTTCTACAGAAAGAGTGTTCAGATCTGCTCAATCAAAATTATGGTTTAACTCTGTTAGCTGAATGCACAGATCAGAAAGAAGTTTCACAGAATGATTCTGTGTAGTTTATATTTGGAGACATTCCTTTTTCCACTATTACCCTCTTAGCGCTCCGAATCTCCACTTGCATTTTCTACAGAAAGAGTGTTTCAGAACGGCTCAATCAAAACTAAGGTTCAACTCTTTTAGTTGAACAAACAGAACAGAAAGAAGTTTCACACAATTCTTCTGTGTAGTTTTTATTTGTAGACATTCTTTATCCCAATATAGGCCTCTTAGCGCTCAGAATGTCCAATTGCAGTTTCTACAGAAAGAGTGTTTCAGAACGGCTCAATCAAAAGTAAGGTTCAACTCTGTTAGTTGAATGCACAGAACAGAAAGAAGTTTCATACAATGCTTCTGGGTAGTTTATATTTGACCATATTCTTTTTTCCACTATTACCCACTTAGCGCTACGAATGTCCAATTGCATTTTCTACAGACAGAGTGTTTCAAAACTGCTCAATCAAAAGTATGGTTTAACTCTGTTAGCTGAATGC
This sequence comes from Symphalangus syndactylus, assembly GCF_028878055.3. Classification (NCBI taxonomy): domain Eukaryota; kingdom Metazoa; phylum Chordata; class Mammalia; order Primates; family Hylobatidae; genus Symphalangus; species Symphalangus syndactylus. The sequence continues at coordinate 77,716,172 of NC_072445.2, read as the reverse complement.
TCAGATCAGAAAGAAGTTTCACAGAATGCTTCTGTGTAGTTTATATTTGAATATATTCCTTTTTCCACTACTACGCTCTTAGCGCTCCAAATGTCCAGTTGCATTTTCTACAGAAAGAGTGTTCAGATCTGCTCAATCAAAAGTATGGTTTAACTCTGTTAGCTGAATGCACAGATCAGAAAGAAGTTTCACCGAATGATTCTGTGTAGTTTATATTTGAAGACATTCCTTTTTCCACTATTACCCTCTTAGCGCTCCGAATGTCCACTTGCATTTTCTACAGAAAGAGTGTTCAGAACTGCGCAATCAAAAGTATGGTTTAACTCTGTTAGCTTAATGGACATATCAGAAATAAGTTTCACACAATGCTTCTGTGTAGTTTTTATTTGAAGATATTATTTTTCCCAATATAGGCCTCTTAGCGCTCAGAATGTCCAATTGCAGTTTCTACAGAAAGAGTGTTTCAGAAAGCCTCAATCAAAAGTAAGGTTCAACTCTGTTAGTTGAATGCACAGAACAGAAAGAAATTTCATACAATGCTTCTGTGTAGTTTATATTTGAACATATTTTTTTTCCACTATTACCCACTTGGCGCTACGAATGTCCAGTTGCATTTTCTACAGACAGAGTGTTTCAAAACTGCTCAATCAAAAGTATGGTTTAACTCTGTTAGCTGAATGCTCAGATCAGAAAGAATTTTCACAGAATGCTTCTGTGTAGTTTTTATATGAATATATTCCTTTTTCCACTACTAATCTCTTAGCGCTCCAAATGTCCAGTTGCATTTTCTACAGAAAGAGTGTTCAGATCTGCTCACTCAAAAGTATGGTTTAACTCTGTTAGCTGAATGCACAGATCAGAAAGAAGTTTCGCAGAATGATTCTGTGTAGTTTATATTTGGAGACATTCCTTTTTCCACTATTACCCTCTTAGCGCTCCGAATCTCCACTTGCATTTTCTACAGAAAGAGTGTTTCAGAACGGCTCAATCAAAACTAAGGTTCAACTCTTTTAGTTGAACAAACAGAACAGAAAGAAGTTTCACAAAATTCTTCTGTGTAGTTTTTATTTGAAGACATTCTTTTTCCCAATATACGCCTCTTAGCGCTCAGAATGCCCAATTGCAGTTTCTACAGAAAGAGTGTTTCAGAACGGCTCAATCAAAAGTAAGGTTCAACTCTGTTAGTTGAATGCACAGAACAGAAAGAAGTTTCATACAATGCTTCTGTGTAGTTTATATTTGAACATATTCTTTTTTCCACTATTACCCACTTAGCGCTACGAATGTCCAGTGGCATTTTCTACAGACAGAGTGTTTCAAAACTGCTCAATCAAAAGTATGGTTTAACTCTGTTAGCTGAATGCTCAGATCAGAAAGAAGTTTCACAGAATGCTTCTGTGTAGTTTATATTTGAATATATTCCTTTTTCCACTACTACGCTCTTAGCGCTCCAAATGTCCAGTTGCATTTTCTACAGAAAGAGTGTTCAGATCTGCTCAATCAAAAGTATGGTTTAAATCTGTTAGCTGAATGCACAGATCAGAAAGAAGTTTCACAGAATGATTCTGTGTAGTTTATATTTGGAGACATTCCTTTTTCCACTATTACCCTCTTAGCGCTCCGAATCTCCACTTGCATTTTCTACAGAAAGAGTGTTTCAGAACGGCTCAATCAAAACTAAGGTTCAACTCTTTTAGTTGAAGAAACAGAACAGAAAGAAGTTTCACAGAATGCATCTGTGTAGTTTTTATTTGAAGATATTCTTTTTCCCAATGTAGGCCTCTTAGCGCTTAGCATGTCCAATTGCAGTTTCTACAGAAAGAGTGTTTCAGAACGGCTCAATTAAAAGTAAGGTTCAACTCTGTTAGTTGAATGCACAGAACAGAAAGAATTTTCACAGAATGCTACTGTGTAGTTTATATTTGAATATATTCCTTTTTCCACTATTACCCTCTTAGCGCTCCGAATGTACACTTGCATTTTATACAGAAAGAGTGTTCAGAACTGCGCAATCAAAAGTATGGTTTAACTCTGTTAGCTTAATGAACATATCAGAAATAAGTTTCACACAATGCTTCTGTGTAGTTTTTATTTGAAGATATTATTTTTCCCAATAGAGGCCTCTTAGCGCTCAGAATGTCCAATTGCAGTTTCTACAGAAAGAGTGTTTCAGAAAGGCTCAATCAAATGTAAGGTTCAACTCTGTTAGTTGAATGCACAGAACAGAAAGAAGTTTCATACAATGCTTCTGTGTAGTTCATATTTGAACATATTCTTTTTTCCACTATTACCCACTTGGCGCTACGAATGTCCAGGTGCATTTTCTACAGACAGAGTGTTTCAAAACTGCTCAATCAAAAGTATGGTTTAACTCTGTTAGCTGAATGCTCAGATCAGAAAGAAGTTTCACAGAATGCTTCTGTGTAGTTTATATTTGAATATATTCCTTTTTCCACTACTACTCTCTTAGCGCTCCAATTGTCCAGTTGCATTTTCTACAGAAAGAGTGTTCAGATCTGCTCAATCAAAAGTATGGTTTAACTCTGTTAGCTGAATGCACAGATCAGAAAGAAGTTTCACAGAATGATTCTGTGTAGTTTATATTTGGAGACATTCCTTTTTCCACTATTACCCTCTTAGCGCTCCGAATCTCCACTTGCATTTTCTACAGAAAGAGTGTTTCAGAACGGCTCAATCAAAACTAAGGTTCAACTATTTAGTTGAACAAACAGAACAGAAAGAAGTTTCACACAATTCTTCTGTGTAGTTTTTATTTGTAGACATTCTTTATCCCAATATAGGCCTCTTAGCGCTCAGAATGTCCAATTGCAGTTTCTACAGAAAGAGTGTTTCAGAACGGCTCAATCAAAAGTAAGGTTCAAATCTGTTAGTTGAATGCACAGAACAGAAAGAAGTTTCATACAATGCTTCTGGGTAGTTTATATTTGAACATATTCTTTTTTCCACTATTACCCACTTAGCGCTACGAATGTCCAATTGCATTTTCTACAGACAGAGTGTTTCAAAACTGCTCAATCAAAAGTATGGTTTAACTCTGTTAGCTGAATGCTCAGATCAGAAAGAAGTTTCACAGAATGCTTCTGTGTAGTTTATATTTGAATATATTCCTTTTTCCACTACTACGCTCTTAGCGCTCCAAATTTCCAGTTGCATTTTCTACAGAAAGAGTGTTCAGATCTGCTCAATCAAAAGTATGGTTTAACTCTGTTAGCTGAATGCACAGATCAGAAAGAAGTTTCACCGAATGATTCTGTGTAGTTTATATTTGAAGACATTCCTTTTTCCACTATTACCCTCTTAGCGCTCCGAATGTCCACTTGCATTTTCTACAGAAAGAGTGTTCAGAACTGCGCAATCAAAAGTATGGTTTAACTCTGTTAGCTTAATGAACATATCAGAAATAAGTTTCACACAATGCTTCTGTGTAGTTTTTATTTGAAGATATTATTTTTCCCAATATAGGCCTCTTAGCGCTCAGAATGTCCAATTGCAGTTTCTACAGAAAGAGTGTTTCAGAAAGGCTCAATCAAAAGTAAGGTTCAACTCTGTTAGTTGAATGCACAGAACAGAAAGAAATTTCATACAATGCTTCTGTGTAGTTTATATTTGAACATATTTTTTTTCCACTATTACCCACTTGGCGCTACGAATGTCCAGTTGCATTTTCTACAGACAGAGTGTTTCAAAACTGCTCAATCAAAAGTATGGTTTAACTCTGTTAGCTGAATGCTCAGATCAGAAAGAATTTTCACAGAATGCTTCTGTGTAGTTTATGTATGAATATATTCCTTTTTCCACTACTAATCTCTTAGCGCTCCAAATGTCCAGTTGCATTTTCTACAGAAAGAGTGTTCAGATCTGCTCACTCAAAAGTATGGTTTAACTCTGTTAGCTGAATGCACAGATCAGAAAGAAGTTTCGCAGAATGATTCTGTGTAGTTTATATTTGGAGACATTCCTTTTTCCACTATTAACCTCTTAGCGCTCCGAATCTCCACTTGCATTTTCTACAGAAAGAGTGTTTCAGAACGGCTCAATCAAAACTAAGGTTCAACTCTTTTAGTTGAACAAACAGAACAGAAAGAAGTTTCACACAATTCTTCTGTGTAGTTTTTATTTGTAGACATTCTTTTTCCCAATATAGGCCTCTTAGCGCTCAGAATGTCCAATTGCAGTTTCTACAGAAAGAGTGTTTCAGAACGGCTCAATCAAAAGTAAGGTTCAACTCTGTTAGTTGAATGCACAGAACAGAAAGAAGTTTCATACAATGCTTCTGGGTAGTTTATATTTGAACATATTCTTTTTTCCACTATTACCCACTTAGCGCTACGAATGTCCAATTGCATTTTCTACAGACAGAGTGTTTCAAAACTGCTCAATCAAAAGTATGGTTTAACTCTGTTAGCTGAATGCTCAGATCAGAAAGAAGTTTCACAGAATGCTTCTGTGTAGTTTATATTTGAATATATTCCTTTTTCCACTACTACGCTCTTAGCCCTCCAAATGTCCAGTTGCATTTTCTACAGAAAGAGTGTTCAGATCTGCTCAATCAAAAGTATGGTTTAACTCTGTTAGCTGAATGCACAGATCAGAAAGAAGTTTCACCGAATGATTCTGTGTAGTTTATATTTGAAGACATTCCTTTTTCCACTATTACCCTCTTAGCGCTCCGAATCTCCACTTGCATTTTCTACAGAAAGAGTGTTTCAGAACGGCTCAATCAAAACTAAGGTTCAACTCTTTTAGTTGAACAAACAGAACAGAAAGAAGTTTCACACAATTCTTCTGCGTAGTTTTTATTTGAAGACATTCTTTTTCCCAATATAGGCCTCTTATCGCTCAGAATGTCCAATTGCAGTTTCTACAGAAAGAGTGTTTCAGAACGGCTCAATCAAAAGTAAGGTTCAACTCTGTTAGTTGAATGCACAGAACAGAAAGAAGTTTCATACAATGCTTCTGTGTAGTTTATATTTGAACATATTCTTTTTTCCACTATTATCCACTTAGCGCTACGAATGTCCAGTTGCATTTTCTACAGACAGAGTGTTTCAAAACTGCTCAATCAAAAGTATGGTTTAACTCTGTTAGCTGAATGCTCAGATCAGAAAGAAGTTTCACAGAATGCTTCTGTGTAGTTTATATTTGAATATATTCCTTTTTCCACTACTACGCTCTTAGCGCTCCAAATGTCCAGTTGCATTTTCTACAGAAAGAGTGTTCAGATCTGCTCAATCAAAAGTATGGTTTAACTCTGTTAGCTGAATGCACAGATCAGAAAGAAGTTTCACCGAATGATTCTGTGTAGTTTATATTTGAAGACATTCCTTTTTCCACTATTACCCTCTTAGCGCTCCGAATGTCCACTTGCATTTTCTAGAGAAAGAGTGTTCAGAACTGCGCAATCAAAAGTATGGTTTAACTCTGTTAGCTTAATGAACATATCAGAAATAAGTTTCACACAATGCTTCTGTGTAGTTTTTATTTGAAGATATTATTTTTCCCAATATAGGCCTCTTAGCGCTCAGAATGTCCAATTGCAGTTTCTACAGAAAGAGTGTTTCAGAAAGGCTCAATCAAAAGTAAGGTTCAACTCTGTTAGTTGAATGCACAGAACAGAAAGAAATTTCATACAATGCTTCTGTGTAGTTTATATTTGAACATATTTTTTTTCCACTATTACCCACTTGGCGCTACGAATGTCCAGTTGCATTTTCTACAGACAGAGTGTTTCAAAACTGCTCAATCAAAAGTATGGTTTAACTCTGTTAGCTGAATGCTCAGATCAGAAAGAATTTTCACAGAATGCTTCTGTGTAGTTTATATATGAATATATTCCTTTTTCCACTACTAATCTCTTAGCGCTCCAAATGTCCAGTTGCATTTTCTACAGAAAGAGTGTTCAGATCTGCTCACTCAAAAGTATGGTTTAACTCTGCTAGCTGAATGCACAGATCAGAAAGAAGTTTCGCAGAATGATTCTGTGTAGTTTATATTTGGAGACATTCCTTTTTCCACTATTACCCTCTTAGCGCTCCGAATCTCCACTTGCATTTTCTACAGAAAGAGTGTTTCAGAACGGCTCAATCAAAACTAAGGTTCAACTCTTTTAGTTGAACAAACAGAACAGAAAGAAGTTTCACAAAATTCTTCTGTGTAGTTTTTATTTGAAGACATTCTTTTTCCCAATATAGGCCTCTTAGCGCTCAGAATGTCCAATTGCAGTTTCTACAGAAAGAGTGTTTCAGAACGGCTCAATCAAAAGTAAGGTTCAACTCTGTTAGTTGAATGCACAGAACAGAAAGAAGTTTCATACAATGCTTCTGTGTAGTTTATATTTGAACATATTCTTTTTTCCACTATTACCCACTTAGCGCTACGAATGTCCAGTTGCATTTTCTACAGACAGAGTGTTTCAAAACTGCTCAATCAAAAGTATGGTTTAACTCTGTTAGCTGAATGCTCAGATCAGAAAGAATTTTCACAGAATGCTTCTGTGTAGTTTTTATATGAATATATTCCTTTTTCCACTACTAATCTCTTAGCGCTCCAAATGTCCAGTTGCATTTTCTACAGAAAGAGTGTTCAGATCTGCTCACTCAAAAGTATGGTTTAACTCTGTTAGCTGAATGCACAGATCAGAAAGAAGTTTCGCAGAATGATTCTGTGTAGTTTATATTTGGAGACATTCCTTTTTCCACTATTACCCTCTTAGCGCTCCGAATCTCCACTTGCATTTTCTACAGAAAGAGTGTTTCAGAACGGCTCAATCAAAATTAAGGTTCAACTCTTTTAGTTGAACAAACAGAACAGAAAGAAGTTTCACAAAATTCTTCTGTGTAGTTTTTATTTGAAGACATTCTTTTTCCCAATATAGGCCTCTTAGCGCTCAGAATGCCCAATTGCAGTTTCTACAGAAAGAGTGTTTCAGAACGGCTCAATCAAAAGTAAGGTTCAACTCTGTTAGTTGAATGCACAGAACAGAAAGAAGTTTCATACAATGCTTCTGTGTAGTTTATATTTGAACATATTCTTTTTTCCACTATTACCCACTTAGCGCTACGAATGTCCAGTGGCATTTTCTACAGACAGAGTGTTTCAAAACTGCTCAATCAAAAGTATGGTTTAACTCTGTTAGCTGAATGCTCAGATCAGAAAGAAGTTTCACAGAATGCTTCTGTGTAGTTTATATTTGAATATATTCCTTTTTCCACTACTACGCTCTTAGCGCTCCAAATGTCCAGTTGCATTTTCTACAGAAAGAGTGTTCAGATCTGCTCAATCAAAAGTATGGTTTAAATCTGTTAGCTGAATGCACAGATCAGAAAGAAGTTTCACAGAATGATTCTGTGTAGTTTATATTTGGAGACATTCCTTTTTCCACTATTACCCTCTTAGCGCTCCGAATCTCCACTTGCATTTTCTACAGAAAGAGTGTTTCAGAACGGCTCAATCAAACCTAAGGTTCAACTCTTTTAGTTGAAGAAACAGAACAGAAAGAAGTTTCACAGAATGCATCTGTGTAGTTTTTATTTGAAGATATTCTTTTTCCCAATGTAGGCCTCTTAGCGCTTAGCATGTCCAATTGCAGTTTCTACAGAAAGAGTGTTTCAGAACGGCTCAATTAAAAGTAAGGTTCAACTCTGTTAGTTGAATGCACAGAACAGAAAGAATTTTCACAGAATGCTACTGTGTAGTTTATATTTGAATATATTCCTTTTTCCACTATTACCCTCTTAGCGCTCCGAATGTACACTTGCATTTTATACAGAAAGAGTGTTCAGAACTGCGCAATCAAAAGTATGGTTTAACTCTGTTAGCTTAATGAACATATCAGAAATAAGTTTCACACAATGCTTCTGTGTAGTTTTTATTTGAAGATATTATTTTTCCCAATAGAGGCCTCTTAGCGCTCAGAATGTCCAATTGCAGTTTCTACAGAAAGAGTGTTTCAGAAAGGCTCAATCAAAAGTAAGGTTCAACTCTGTTAGTTGAATGCACAGAACAGAAAGAAGTTTCATACAATGCTTCTGTGTAGTTCATATTTGAACATATTCTTTTTTCCACTATTACCCACTTGGCGCTACGAATGTCCAGGTGCATTTTCTACAGACAGAGTGTTTCAAAACTGCTCAATCAAAAGTATGGTTTAACTCTGTTAGCTGAATGCTCAGATCAGAAAGAAGTTTCACAGAATGCTTCTGTGTAGTTTATATTTGAATATATTCCTTTTTCCACTACTACTCTCTTAGCGCTCCAATTGTCCAGTTGCATTTTCTACAGAAAGAGTGTTCAGATCTGCTCAATCAAAAGTATGGTTTAACTCTGTTAGCTGAATGCACAGATCAGAAAGAAGTTTCACAGAATGATTCTGTGTAGTTTATATTTGGAGACATTCCTTTTTCCACTATTACCCTCTTAGCGCTCCGAATCTCCACTTGCATTTTCTACAGAAAGAGTGTTTCAGAACGGCTCAATCAAAACTAAGGTTCAACTATTTAGTTGAACAAACAGAACAGAAAGAAGTTTCACACAATTCTTCTGTGTAGTTTTTATTTGTAGACATTCTTTATCCCAATATAGGCCTCTTAGCGCTCAGAATGTCCAATTGCAGTTTCTACAGAAAGAGTGTTTCAGAACGGCTCAATCAAAAGTAAGGTTCAAATCTGTTAGTTGAATGCACAGAACAGAAAGAAGTTTCATACAATGCTTCTGGGTAGTTTATATTTGAACATATTCTTTTTTCCACTATTACCCACTTAGCGCTACGAATGTCCAATTGCATTTTCTACAGACAGAGTGTTTCAAAACTGCTCAATCAAAAGTATGGTTTAACTCTGTTAGCTGAATGCTCAGATCAGAAAGAAGTTTCACAGAATGCTTCTGTGTAGTTTATATTTGAATATATTCCTTTTTCCACTACTACGCTCTTAGCGCTCCAAATTTCCAGTTGCATTTTCTACAGAAAGAGTGTTCAGATCTGCTCAATCAAAAGTATGGTTTAACTCTGTTAGCTGAATGCACAGATCAGAAAGAAGTTTCACCGAATGATTCTGTGTAGTTTATATTTGAAGACATTCCTTTTTCCACTATTACCCTCTTAGCGCTCCGAATGTCCACTTGCATTTTCTACAGAAAGAGTGTTCAGAACTGCGCAATCAAAAGTATGGTTTAACTCTGTTAGCTTAATGAACATATCAGAAATAAGTTTCACACAATGCTTCTGTGTAGTTTTTATTTGAAGATATTATTTTTCCCAATATAGGCCTCTTAGCGCTCAGAATGTCCAATTGCAGTTTCTACAGAAAGAGTGTTTCAGAAAGGCTCAATCAAAAGTAAGGTTCAACTCTGTTAGTTGAATGCACAGAACAGAAAGAAATTTCATACAATGCTTCTGTGTAGTTTATATTTGAACATATTTTTTTTCCACTATTACCCACTTGGCGCTACGAATGTCCAGTTGCATTTTCTACAGACAGAGTGTTTCAAAACTGCTCAATCAAAAGTATGGTTTAACTCTGTTAGCTGAATGCTCAGATCAGAAAGAATTTTCACAGAATGCTTCTGTGTAGTTTATGTATGAATATATTCCTTTTTCCACTACTAATCTCTTAGCGCTCCAAATGTCCAGTTGCATTTTCTACAGAAAGAGTGTTCAGATCTGCTCACTCAAAAGTATGGTTTAACTCTGTTAGCTGAATGCACAGATCAGAAAGAAGTTTCGCAGAATGATTCTGTGTAGTTTATATTTGGAGACATTCCTTTTTCCACTATTAACCTCTTAGCGCTCCGAATCTCCACTTGCATTTTCTACAGAAAGAGTGTTTCAGAACGGCTCAATCAAAACTAAGGTTCAACTCTTTTAGTTGAACAAACAGAACAGAAAGAAGTTTCACACAATTCTTCTGTGTAGTTTTTATTTGTAGACATTCTTTTTCCCAATATAGGCCTCTTAGCGCTCAGAATGTCCAATTGCAGTTTCTACAGAAAGAGTGTTTCAGAACGGCTCAATCAAAAGTAAGGTTCAACTCTGTTAGTTGAATGCACAGAACAGAAAGAAGTTTCATACAATGCTTCTGGGTAGTTTATATTTGAACATATTCTTTTTTCCACTATTACCCACTTAGCGCTACGAATGTCCAATTGCATTTTCTACAGACAGAGTGTTTCAAAACTGCTCAATCAAAAGTATGGTTTAACTCTGTTAGCTGAATGCTCAGATCAGAAAGAAGTTTCACAGAATGCTTCTGTGTAGTTTATATTTGAATATATTCCTTTTTCCACTACTACGCTCTTAGCCCTCCAAATGTCCAGTTGCATTTTCTACAGAAAGAGTGTTCAGATCTGCTCAATCAAAAGTATGGTTTAACTCTGTTAGCTGAATGCACAGATCAGAAAGAAGTTTCACCGAATGATTCTGTGTAGTTTATATTTGAAGACATTCCTTTTTCCACTATTACCCTCTTAGCGCTCCGAATCTCCACTTGCATTTTCTACAGAAAGAGTGTTTCAGAACGGCTCAATCAAAACTAAGGTTCAACTCTTTTAGTTGAACAAACAGAACAGAAAGAAGTTTCACACAATTCTTCTGCGTAGTTTTTATTTGAAGACATTCTTTTTCCCAATATAGGCCTCTTATCGCTCAGAATGTCCAATTGCAGTTTCTACAGAAAGAGTGTTTCAGAACGGCTCAATCAAAAGTAAGGTTCAACTCTGTTAGTTGAATGCACAGAACAGAAAGAAGTTTCATACAATGCTTCTGTGTAGTTTATATTTGAACATATTCTTTTTTCCACTATTATCCACTTAGCGCTACGAATGTCCAGTTGCATTTTCTACAGACAGAGTGTTTCAAAACTGCTCAATCAAAAGTATGGTTTAACTCTGTTAGCTGAATGCTCAGATCAGAAAGAAGTTTCACAGAATGCTTCTGTGTAGTTTATATTTGAATATATTCCTTTTTCCACTACTACGCTCTTAGCGCTCCAAATGTCCAGTTGCATTTTCTACAGAAAGAGTGTTCAGATCTGCTCAATCAAAAGTATGGTTTAACTCTGTTAGCTGAATGCACAGATCAGAAAGAAGTTTCACCGAATGATTCTGTGTAGTTTATATTTGAAGACATTCCTTTTTCCACTATTACCCTCTTAGCGCTCCGAATGTCCACTTGCATTTTCTAGAGAAAGAGTGTTCAGAACTGCGCAATCAAAAGTATGGTTTAACTCTGTTAGCTTAATGAACATATCAGAAATAAGTTTCACACAATGCTTCTGTGTAGTTTTTATTTGAAGATATTATTTTTCCCAATATAGGCCTCTTAGCGCTCAGAATGTCCAATTGCAGTTTATACAGAAAGAGTGTTTCAGAAAGGCTCAATCAAAAGTAAGGTTCAACTCTGTTAGTTGAATGCACAGAACAGAAAGAAATTTCATACAATGCTTCTGTGTAGTTTATATTTGAACATATTTTTTTTCCACTATTACCCACTTGGCGCTACGAATGTCCAGTTGCATTTTCTACAGACAGAGTGTTTCAAAACTGCTCAATCAAAAGTATGGTTTAACTCTGTTAGCTGAATGCTCAGATCAGAAAGAATTTTCACAGAATGCTTCTGTGTAGTTTATATATGAATATATTCCTTTTTCCACTACTAATCTCTTAGCGCTCCAAATGTCCAGTTGCATTTTCTACAGAAAGAGTGTTCAGATCTGCTCACTCAAAAGTATGGTTTAACTCTGCTAGCTGAATGCACAGATCAGAAAGAAGTTTCGCAGAATGATTCTGTGTAGTTTATATTTGGAGACATTCCTTTTTCCACTATTACCCTCTTAGCGCTCCGAATCTCCACTTGCATTTTCTACAGAAAGAGTGTTTCAGAACGGCTCAATCAAAACTAAGGTTCAACTCTTTTAGTTGAACAAACAGAACAGAAAGAAGTTTCACAAAATTCTTCTGTGTAGTTTTTATTTGAAGACATTCTTTTTCCCAATATAGGCCTCTTAGCGCTCAGAATGTCCAATTGCAGTTTCTACAGAAAGAGTGTTTCAGAACGGCTCAATCAAAAGTAAGGTTCAACTCTGTTAGTTGAATGCACAGAACAGAAAGAAGTTTCATACAATGCTTCTGTGTAGTTTATATTTGAACATATTCTTTTTTCCACTATTACCCACTTAGCGCTACGAATGTCCAGTTGCATTTTCTACAGACAGAGTGTTTCAAAACTGCTCAATCAAAAGTATGGTTTAACTCTGTTAGCTGAATGCTCAGATCAGAAAGATGTTTCACAGAATGCTTCTGTGTAGTTTATATTTGAATATATTCCTTTTTCCACTACTACGCTCTTAGCGCTCCAAATGTCCAGTTGCATTTTCTACAGAAAGAGTGTTCAGATCTGCTCAATCAAAAGTATGGTTTAAATCTGTTAGCTGAATGCACAGATCAGAAAGAAGTTTCACAGAATGATTCTGTGTAGTTTATATTTGGAGACATTCCTTTTTCCACTATTACCCTCTTAGCGCTCCGAATCTCCACTTGCATTTTCTACAGAAAGAGTGTTTCAGAACGGCTCAATCAAAACTAAGGTTCAACTCTTTTAGTTGAACAAACAGAACAGAAAGAAGTTTCACAGAATGCATCTGTGTAGTTTTTATTTGAAGATATTCTTTTTCCCAATGAGGGCCTCTTAGCGCTTAGCATGTCCAATTGCAGTTTCTACAGAAAGAGTGTTTCAGAACGGCTCAATTAAAAGTAAGGTTCAACTCTGTTAGTTGAATGCACAGAACAGAAAGAATTTTCACAGAATGCTACTGTGTAGTTTATATTTGAATATATTCCTTTTTCCACTATTACCCTCTTAGCGCTCCGAATGTACACTTGCATTTTCTACAGAAAGAGTGTTCAGAACTGCGCAATCAAAAGTATGGTTTAACTCTGTTAGCTTAATGAACATATCAGAAATAAGTTTCACACAATGCTTCTGTGTAGTTTTTATTTGAAGATATTATTTTTCCCAATAGAGGCCTCTTAGCGCTCAGAATGTCCAATTGCAGTTTCTACAGAAAGAGTGTTTCAGAAAGGCTCAATCAAAAGTAAGGTTCAACTCTGTTAGTTGAATGCACAGAACAGAAAGAAGTTTCATACAATGCTTCTGTGTAGTTCATATTTGAACATATTCTTTTTTCCACTATTACCCACTTGGCGCTACGAATGTTCAGGTGCATTTTCTACAGACAGAGTGTTTCAAAACTGCTCAATCAAAAGTATGGTTTAACTCTGTTAGCTGCATGCTCAGATCAGAAAGAAGTTTCACAGAATGCTTCTGTGTAGTTTATATTTGAATATATTCCTTTTTCCACTACTACTCTCTTAGCGCTCCAATTGTCCAGTTGCATTTTCTACAGAAAGAGTGTTCAGATCTGCTCAATCAAAAGTATGTTTTAACTCTGTTAGCTGAATGCACAGATCAGAAAGAAGTTTCACAGAATGATTCTGTGTAGTTTATATTTGGAGACATTCCTTTTTCCACTATTACCCTCTTAGCGCTCCGAATCTCCACTTGCATTTTCTACAGAAAGAGTGTTTCAGAACGGCTCAATCAAAACTAAGGTTCAACTCTTTTAGTTGAACAAACAGAACAGAAAGAAGTTTCACACAATTCTTCTGTGTAGTTTTTATTTGTAGACATTCTTTTTCCCAATATAGGATTCTTAGCGCTCAGAATGTCCAATTGCAGTTTCTACAGAAAGAGTGTTTCAGAACGGCTCAATCAAAAGTAAGGTTCAACTCTGTTAGTTGAATGCACAGAACAGAAAGAAGTTTCATACAATGCTTCTGGGTAGTTTATATTTGAATATATTCTTTTTTCCACTTTTACCCACTTAGCGCTACGAATGTCCAATTGCATTTTCTACAGACAGAGTGTTTCAAAACTGCTCAATCAAAAGTATGGTTTAACTCTGTTAGCTGAATTCTCAGATGAGAAAGAAGTTTCACAGAATGCTTCTGTGTAGTTTATATTTGAATATATTCCTTTTTCCACTACTACGCTCTTAGCGCTCCAAATGTCCAGTTGCATTTTCTACAGAAAGAGTGTTCAGATCTGCTCAATCAAAAGTAAGGTTTAACTCTGTTAGCTGAATGCACAGATCAGAAAGAAGTTTCACCGAATGATTCTGTGTAGTTTATATTTGAAGACATTCCTTTTTCCACTATTACCCTCTTAGCGCTCCGAATCTCCACTTGCATTTTCTACAGAAAGAGTGTTTCAGAACGGCTCAATCAAAACTAAGGTTCAACTCTTTTAGTTGAACAAACAGAACAGAAAGAAGTTTCACACAATTCTTCTGTGTAGTTTTTATTTGAAGACATTCTCTTTCCCAATATAGGCCTCTTATCGCTCAGAATGTCCAATTGCAGTTTCTACAGAAAGATTGTTTCAGAACGGCTCAATCAAAAGTAAGGTTCAACTCTGTTAGTTGAATACACAGAACAGAAAGTAGTTTCATACAATGCTTCTGTGTAGTTTATATTTGAACATATTCTTTTTTCCACTATTACCCACTTGGCGCTACGAATGTCCAGTTGCATTTTCTACAGACAGAGTGTTTCAAAACTGCTCAATCAAAAGTATGGTTTAACTCTGTAAGCTGAATGCTCAGATCAGAAAGAAGTTTCACAGAATGCTTCTGTGTAGTTTATATTTGAATATATTCCTTTTTCCACTACTACTCTCTTAGCGCTCCAAATGTCAGTTGCATTTTCTACAGAAAGAGTGTTCAGATCTGCTCAATCAAAAGTATGGTTTAACTCTGTTAGCTGAATGCACAGATCAGAAATAAGTTTCACAGAATGATTCTGTGTAGTTTATATTTGGAGACATTCCTTTTTCCGCTATTACCCTCTTAGCGCTCCGAATTTCCACTTGCATTTTCTACAGAAAGAGTGTTTCAGAACGGCTCAATCAAAACTAAGGTTCAACTCTTTTAGTTGAACAAACAGAACAGAAAGAAGTTTCACACAATTCTTCTGTGTAGTTTTTATTTGTAGACATTCTTTTTCCCAATATAGGCCTCTTAGCGCTCAGAATGTCCAATTGCAGTTTCTACAGAAAGAGTGTTTCAGAACGGCTCAATCAAAAGTAAGGTTCAACTCTGTTAGTTGAATGCACAGAACAGAAAGAAGTTTCATACAATGCTTCTGTGTAGTTTATATTTGAACATATTCTTTTTTCCACTATTACCCACTTAGCGCTACGAATGTCCAGTTGCATTTTCTACAGACAGAGTGTTTCAAAACTGCTCAATCAAAAGTATGGTTTAACTCTGCTAGCTGAATGCTCAGATCAGAAAGAAGTTTCACAGAATGCTTCTGTGTAGTTTATATTTGAATATATTCCTTTTTCCACTACTACGCCCTTAGCGCTCCAAATGTCCAGTTGCATTTTCTACAGAAAGAGTGTTCAGATCTGCTCAATCAAAAGTATGGTTTAACTCTGTTAGCTGAATGCACAGATCAGAAAGAAGTTTCACCGAATGATTCTGTGTAGTTTATATTTGAAGACATTCCTTTTTCCACTATTACCCTCTTAGCGCTCCGAATCTCCACTTGCATTTTCTAAAAAAGAGTGTTTCATAACTGCTCAATCAAAAATATGTTTTATCTCTGATAACTGAATTTACAGATCAGAAATAAGTTTCACAGAATGCATCTGTGTAGTTTTTATTTGAAGATATTCTTTTTCCCAATGTAGGCCTCTTAGCGCTTAGCATGTCCAATTGCAGTTTCTACAGAAAGAGTGTTTCAGAACGGCTCAATCAAAAGTAAGGTTCAACTCTGTTAGTTGAATGCACAGAACAGAAAGAATTTTCACAGAATGCTACTGTGTAGTTTATATTTGAATATATTCCTTTCTCCACTATTACCCTCTTAGCGCTCCGAATGTCCACTTGCATTTTCTACAGAAAGAGTGTTCAGAACTGCGCAATCAAAAGTATGGTTTAACTCTGTTAGCTTAATGAACATATCAGAAATAAGTTTCACAAAATGCTTCTGTGTAGTTTTTATTTGAAGATATTATTTTTCCCAATATAGACCTCTTAGCGCTCAGAATGTCCAATTGCAGTTTCTACAGAAAGAGTGTTTCAGAAAGGCTCAATCAAAAGTAAGGTTCATCTCTGTTAGTTGAATGCACAGAACAGAAAGAAATTTCATACAATGCTTCTGTGTAGTTTATATTTGAATATATTCTTTTTTCCACTATTACCCACTTGGCGCTACGAATGTCCAGTTGCATTTTCTACAGACAGAGTGTTTCAAAACTGCTCAATCAAAAGTATGGTTTAACTCTGTTAGCTGAATGCTCAGATCAGAAAGAAGTTTCACAGAATGCTTCTGTGTAGTTTATATTTGAATATATTCCTTTTTCCACTACTACTCTCTTAGCGCTCCAATTGTCCAGTTGCATTTTCTACAGAAAGAGTGTTCAGATCTGCTCAATCAAAAGTATGGTTTAACTCTGTTAGCTGAATGCACAGATCAGAAAGAAGTTTCACAGAATGATTCTGTGTAGTTTATATTTGGAGACATTCCTTTTTCCACTATTACCCTCTTAGTGCTCCGAATCTCCACTTGCATTTTCTACAGAAAGAGTGTTTCAGAACGGCTCAATCAAAACTAAGTTTCAACTCTTTTAGTTGAACAAACAGAACAGAAAGAAGTTTCACACAATTCTTCTGTGTAGTTTTTATTTGTAGACATTCTTTTTCCCAATATAGGCCTCTTAGCGCTCAGAATGTCCAATTGCAGTTTCTACAGAAAGAGTGTTTCAGAACGGCTCAATCAAAAGTAAGGTTCAACTCTGTTAGTTGAATGCACAGAACAGAAAGAAGTTTCATACAATGCTTCTGTGTAGTTTATATTTCAACATATTCTTTTTTCCACTATTACCCACTTAGCGCTACGATTGTCCAGTTGCATTTTCTACAGACAGAGTGTTTCAAAACTGCTCAATCAAAAGTATGGTTTAACTCTGTTAGCTGAATGCTCAGATCAGAAAGAAGTTTCACGGAATGCTTCTGTGTAGTTTATATTTGAATATATTCCTTTTTCCACTACTACGCTCTTAGCGCTCCAAATGTCCAGTTGCATTTTCTACAGAAAGACTGTTCAGATCTGCTCATTCAAAAGTATGGTTTAACTCTGTTAGCTGAATGCACAGATCAGAAAGAAGTTTCACCTAATGATTCTGTGTAGTTTATATTTGAAGACATTCCTTTTTCCACTATTACCCACTTAGCGCTCCGAATCTCCACTTGCATTTTCTACAAAAAGAGTGTTTCATAACTGCTCAATCAAAAATATGTTTTATCTCTGTTAACTGAATTTACAGATCAGAAATAAGTTTCACAGAATGCATCTGTGTAGTTTTTATTTGAAGATATTCTTTTTCCCAATGTAGGCCTCTTAGCGCTTAGCATGTCCAATTGCAGTTTCTACAGAAAGAGTGTTTCAGAACGGCTCAATCAAAAGTAAGGTTCAACTCTGTTAGTTGAATGCACAGAACAGAAAGAGTTTATACAGAATGCTACTGTGTAGTTTATATTTGAATATATTCCTTTCTCCACTATTAACCTCTTAGCGCTCTGAATGTCCACTTGCATTTTCTACAGAAAGAGTGTTCAGAACTGCGCAATCAAAAGTATGGTTTAACTCTGTTAGCTTAATGAACATATCAGAAATAAGTTTCACAAAATGCTTCTGTGTAGTTTTTATTTGAAGATATTATTTTTCCCAATGTAGGCCTCTTAGCGCTCAGAATGTCCAATTGCAGTTTCTACAGAAAGAGTGTTTCAGAAAGGCTCAATCAAAAGTAAGGTTCATCTCTGTTAGTTGAATGCACAGAACAGAAAGAAATTTCATACAATGCTTCTGTGTAGTTTATATTTGAACATATTCTTTTTTCCACTATTACCCACTTAGCGCTACGAATGTCCAGTTGCATTTTCTACAGACAGAGTGTTTCAAAACTGCTCAATCAAAAGTATGGTTTAACTCTGTTAGCTGAATGCTCAGATCAGAAAGAAGTTTCACAGAATGCTTCTGTGTAGTTTATATTTGAATATATTCCTTTTTCCACTACTACTCTCTTAGCGCTCCAAATGTCCAGTTGCATTTTCTACAGAAAGAGTGTTCAGATCTGCTCAATCAAAAGTATGGTTTAACTCTGTTAGCTGAATGCACAGATCAGAAAGAAGTTTCACAGAATGATTCTGTGTAGTTTATATTTGGAGACATTCCTTTTTCCACTATTACCCTCTTAGCGCTCCGAATCTCCACTTGCATTTTCTACAGAAAGAGTGTTTCAGAACGGCTCAATCAAAACTAAGGTTCAACTCTTTTAGTTGAACAAACAGAACAGAAAGAAGTTTCACACAATTCTTCTGTGTAGTTTTTATTTGTAGACATTCTTTTTCCCAATATAGGCCTCTTAGCGCTCAGAATGTCCAATTGCAGTTTCTACAGAAAGAGTGTTTCAGAACGGCTCAATCAAAAGTAAGGTTCAACTCTGTTAGTTGAATGCACAGAACAGAAAGAAGTTTCATACAATGCTTCTGTGTAGTTTATATTTCAACATATTCTTTTTTCCACTATTACCCACTTAGCGCTACGATTGTCCAGTTGCATTTTCTACAGACAGAGTGTTTCAAAACTGCTCAATCAAAAGTATGGTTTAACTCTGTTAGCTGAATGCTCAGATCAGAAAGAAGTTTCACGGAATGCTTCTGTGTAGTTTATATTTGAATATATTCCTTTTTCCACTACTACGCTCTTAGCGCTCCAAATGTCCAGTTGCATTTTCTACAGAAAGAATGTTCAGATCTGCTCATTCAAAAGTATGGTTTAACTCTGTTAGCTGAATGCACAGATCAGAAAGAAGTTTCACCTAATGATTCTGTGTAGTTTATATTTGAAGACATTCCTTTTTCCACTATTACCCACTTAGCGCTCCGAATCTCCACTTGCATTTTCTACAAAAAGAGTGTTTCATAACTGCTCAATCAAAAATATGTTTTATCTCTGTTAACTGAATTTACAGATCAGAAATAAGTTTCACAGAATGCATCTGTGTAGTTTTTATTTGAAGATATTCTTTTTCCCAATGTAGGCCTCTTAGCGCTTAGCATGTCCAATTGCAGTTTCTACAGAAAGAGTGTTTCAGAACGGCTCAATCAAAAGTAAGGTTCAACTCTGTTAGTTGAATGCACAGAACAGAAAGAATTTATACAGAATGCTACTGTGTAGTTTATATTTGAATATATTCCTTTCTCCACTATTACACTCTTAGCGCTCCGAATGTCCACTTGCATTTTCTACAGAAAGAGTGTTCAGAACTGCGCAATCAAAAGTATGGTTTAACTCTGTTAGCTTAATGAACATATCAGAAATAATTTCACACAATGCTTCTGTGTAGTTTTTATTTGAAGATATTATTTTTCCCAATATAGGCCTCTTAGCGCTCAGAATGTCCAATTGCAGTTTCTACAGAAAGAGTGTTTCAGAAAGGCTCAATCAAAAGTAAGGTTTAACTCTGTTAGTTGAATGCACAGAACAGAAAGTAATTTCATACAATGCTTCTGTGTAGTTTATATTTGAACATATTCTTTTTTCCACTATTTCCCACTTGGCGCTACGAATGTACAGTTCCATTTCCTACAGACAGAGTGTTTCAAAACTGCTCAATAAAAAGTATGGTTTAACTCTGTTAGCTGAATGCTCAGATCAGAAAGAAGTTTCACAGAATGCTTCTGTGTAGTTTATATTTCAATATATTCCTTTTTCCACTACTACTCTCTTAGCGCTCCAAATGTCCAGTTGCATTTTCTACAGAAAGAGTGTTCAGATCTGCTCAATCAAAAGTATGGTTTTACTCTGTTAGCTGAATGCACAGATCAGAAAGAAGTTTCACAGAATGATTCTGTGTAGTTTATATTTGGAGACATTCCTTTTTCCACTATTACCCTCTTAGCGCTCCGAATGTCCACTTGCATTTTCTACAGAAAGAGTGTTTCAGAATGGCTCAATCAAAACTAAGGTTCAACTCTTTTAGTTGAACAAACAGAACACAAAGAAGTTTCACACAATTCTTCTGTGTAGTTTTTATTTGTAGACATTCTTTTTCCCAATATAGGCCTCTTAGCGCTCAGAATGTCCAATTGCAGTTTCTACAGAAAGAGTGGTTCAGAACGGCTCAATCAAAAGTAAGGTTCAACTCTGTTAGTTGAATGCACAGAACAGAAAGAAGTTTCATACAATGCTTCTGTGTAGTTTATATTTGAACATATTCTTTTTTCCACTATTACCCACTTAGCGCTACGAATGTCCAGTTGCATTTTCTACAGACACAGTGTTTCAAAACTGCTCAATCAAAAGTATGGTTTAACTCTGTTAGCTGAATGCTCAGATCAGAAAGAAGTTTCACAGAATGCTTCTGTGTAGTTTATATTTGAATATATTCCTTTTTCCACTACTACTCTCTTAGCGCTCCAATTGTCCAGTTGCATTTTCTACAGAAAGAGTGTTCAGATCTGCTCAATCAAAAGTATGGTTTAACTCTGTTAGCTGAATGCACAGATCAGAAAGAAGTTTCACAGAATGATTCTGTGTAGTTTATATTTGGAGACATTCCTTTTTCCACTATTACCCTCTTAGTGCTCCGAATCTCCACTTGCATTTTCTACAGAAAGAGTGTTTCAGAACGGCTCAATCAAAACTAAGGTTCAACTCTTTTAGTTGAACAAACAGAACAGAAAGAAGTTTCACACAATTCTTCTGTGTAGTTTTTATTTGTAGACATTCTTTTTCCCAATATAGGCCTCTTAGCGCTCAGAATGTCCAATTGCAGTTTCTACAGAAAGAGTGTTTCAGAACGAATCAATCAAAAGTAAGGTTCAACTCTGTTAGTTGAATGCACAGAACAGAAAGAAGTTTCATACAATGCTTCTGTGTAGTTTATATTTGAACATATTCTTTTTTCCACTATTACCCACTTAGCGCTACGAATGTCCAGTTGCATTTTCTACAGACAGAGTGTTTCAAAACTGCTCAATCAAAAGTATGGTTTAACTCTGCTAGCTGAATGCTCAGATCAGAAAGAAGTTTCACAGAATGCTTCTGTGTAGTTTATATTTGAATATATTCCTTTTTCCACTACTACGCCCTTAGCGCTCCAAATGTCCAGTTGCATTTTCTACAGAAAGAGTGTTCAGATCTGCTCAATCAAAAGTATGGTTTAACTCTGTTAGCTGAATGCACAGATCAGAAAGAAGTTTCACAGAATGATTCTGTGTAGTTTATATTTGGAGACATTCCTTTTTCCACTATTACCCTCTTAGCGCTCCGAATCTCCACTTGCATTTTCTACAGAAAGAGTGTTTCAGAACGGCTCAATCAAAACTAAGGTTCAACTCTTTTAGTTGAACAAACAGAACAGAAAGAAGTTTCACACAATTCTTCTGTGTAGTTTTTATTTGTAGAAATTCTTTTTCCCAATATAGGCCTCTTAGCGCTCAGAATGTCCAATTGCAGTTTCTACAGAAAGAGTGTTTCAGAACGGCTCAATCAAAAGTAAGGTTCAACTCTGTTAGTTGAATGCACAGAACAGAAAGAAGTTTCATACAATGCTTCTGTGTAGTTTATATTTCAACATATTCTTTTTTCCACTATTACCCACTTAGCGCTACGATTGTCCAGTTGCATTTTCTACAGACAGAGTGTTTCAAAACTGCTCAATCAAAAGTATGGTTTAACTCTGTTAGCTGAATGCTCAGATCAGAAAGAAGTTTCACAGAATGCTTCTGTGTAGTTTATATTTGAATATATTCCTTTTTCCACTACTACGCTCTTAGCGCTCCAAATGTCCAGTTGCATTTTCTACAGAAAGAGTGTTCAGATCTGCTCATTCAAAAGTATGGTTTAACTCTGTTAGCTGAATGCACAGATCAGAAAGAAGTTTCACCTAATGATTCTGTGTAGTTTATATTTGAAGACATTCCTTTTTCCACTATTACCCACTTAGCGCTCCGAATCTCCACTTGCATTTTCTACAAAAAGAGTGTTTCATAACTGCTCAATCAAAAATATGTTTTATCTCTGTTAACTGAATTTTCAGATCAGAAATAAGTTTCACAGAATGCATCTGTGTAGTTTTTATTTGAAGATACTCTTTTTCCCAATGTAGGCCTCTTAGCGCTTAGCATGTCCAATTGCAGTTTCTACAGAAAGAGTGTTTCAGAACGGCTCAATCAAAAGTAAGGTTCAACTCTGTTAGTTGAATGCACAGAACAGAAAGTATTTATACAGAATGCTACTGTGTAGTTTATATTTGAATATATTCCTTTCTCCACTATTACCCTCTTAGCGCTCCGAATGTCCACTTGCATTTTCTACAGAAAGAGTGTTCAGAACTGCGCAATCAAAAGTATGGTTTAACTCTGTTAGCTTAATGAACATATCAGAAATAAGTTTCACAAAATGCTTCTGTGTAGTTTTTATTTGAAGATATTATTTTTCCCAATATAGGCCTCTTAGCGCTCAGAATGTCCAATTGCAGTTTCTACAGAAAGAGTGTTTCAGAAAGGCTCAATCAAAAGTAAGGTTCATCTCTGTTAGTTGAATGCACAGAACAGAAAGAAATTTCATACAATGCTTCTGTGTAGTTTATATTTGAACATATTCTTTTTTCCACTATTACCCACTTAGCGCTACGAATGTCCAGTTGCATTTTCTACAGACAGAGTGTTTCAAAACTGCTCAATCAAAAGTATGGTTTAACTCTGTTAGCTGAATGCTCAGATCAGAAAGAAGTTTCACAGAATGCTTCTGTGTAGTTTATATTTGAATATATTCCTTTTTCCACTACTACTCTCTTAGCGCTCCAAATGTCCAGTTGCATTTTCTACAGAAAGAGTGTTCAGATCTGCTCAATCAAAAGTATGGTTTAACTCTGTTAGCTGAATGCACAGATCAGAAAGAAGTTTCACACAATGATTCTGTGTAGTTTATATTTGGAGACATTCCTTTTTCCACTATTACCCTCTTAGCGCTCCGAATCTCCACTTGCATTTTCTACAGAAAGAGTGTTTCAGAACGGCTCAATCAAAACTAAGCTTCAACTCTTTTAGTTGAACAAACAGAACAGAAAGAAGTTTCACACAATTCTTCTTTGTAGTTTTTATTTGTAGAAATTCTTTTTCCCAATATAGGCCTCTTAGCGCTCAGAATGTCCAATTGCAGTTTCTACAGAAAGAGTGTTTCAGAACGGCTCAATCAAAAGTAAGGTTCAACTCTGTTAGTTGAATGCACAGAACAGAAAGAAGTTTCATACAATGCTTCTGTGTAGTTTATATTTCAACATATTCTTTTTTCCACTATTACCCACTTAGCGCTACGATTGTCCAGTTGCATTTTCTACAGACAGAGTGTTTCAAAACTGCTCAATCAAAAGTATGGTTTAACTCTGTTAGCTGAATGCTCAGATCAGAAAGAAGTTTCACAGAATGCTTCTGTGTAGTTTATATTTGAATATATTCCTTTTTCCACTAAGACTCTCTTAGCGCTCCAATTGTCCAGTTGCATTTTCTACAGAAAGAGTGTTCAGATCTGCTCAATCAAAAGTATGGTTTAACTCTGTTAGCTGAATGCTCAGATCAGAAAGAAGTTTCACAGAATGCTTCTGTGTAGTTTATATTTGAATATATTCCTTTTTCCACTAAGACTCTCTTAGCGCTCCAATTGTCCAGTTGCATTTTCTACAGAAAGAGTGTTCAGATCTGCTCAATCAAAAGTAAGGTTTAACTCTGTTAGCTGAATGCACAGATCAGAAAGAAGTTTCGCAGAATGATTCTGTGTAGTTTATATTTGGAGACATTCCTTTTTCCACTATTACCCTCTTAGCGCTCCGAATGTCCACTTGCATTTTCTACAGAAAGAGTGTTCAGAACTGCGCAATCAAAAGTATGGTTTTACTCTGTTAGCTTAATGAACATATCAGAAATAAGTTTCACACAATGCTTCTGTGTAGTTTTTATTTGAAGATATTATTTTTCCCAATAGAGGCCTCTTAGCGCTCAGAATGTCCAATTGCAGTTTCTACAGAAAGAGTGTTTCAGAAAGGCTCAATCAAAAGTAAGGTTCAACTCTGTTAGTTGAATGCACAGAACAGAAAGAAGTTTCATGCAATGCTTCTGTGTAGTTTATATTTGAACATATTCTTTTTTCCACTATTACCCACTTGGCGCTACGAATGTCCAGTTGCATTTTCTACAGACAGAGTGTTTCAAAACTGCTCAATCAAAAGTATGGTTTAACTCTGTTAGCTGAATGCTCAGATCAGAAAGAAGTTTCACAGAATGCTTCTGTGTAGTTTATATTTGAATATATTCCTTTTTCCACTACTACTCTCTTAGCGCTCCAAATGTCCAGTTGCATTTTCTACAGAAAGAGTGTTCAGATCTGCTCAATCAAAAGTATGGTTTAACTCTGTTAGCTGAATGCACAGATCAGAAAGAAGTTTCACAGAATGATTCTGTGTAGTTTATATTTGGAGACATTCCTTTTTCCACTATTACCCTCTTAGCGCTCCGAATCTCCACTTGCATTTTCTACAGAAAGAGTGTTTCAGGACGGCTCAATCAAAACTAAGGTTCAACTCTTTTAGTTGAACAAACATAACAGAAAGAAGTTTCACACAATTCTTCTGTGTAGTTTTTATTTGTAGACATTCTTTTTCCCAATATAGGCCTCTTAGCGCTCAGAATGTCCAATTGCAGTTTCTACAGAAAGAGTGTTTCAGAACGGCTCAATCAAAAGTAAGGTTCAACTCTGTTAGTTGAATGCACAGAAGAGAAAGAAGTTTCATACAATGATTCTGTGTAGTTTATATTTGAACATATTCTTTTTTCCACTATTACCCACTTAGCGCTACGAATGTCCAGTTGCATTTTCTACAAACAGAATGTTTCAAAACTGCTCAATCAAAAGTATGGTTTAACTCTGTTAGCTGAATGCTCAGATCAGAAAGAAGTTTCACAGAATGCTTCTGTGTAGTTTATATTTGAATATATTCCTTTTTCCACTACTACGCTCTTAGCGCTCCAAATGTCCAGTTGCATTTTCTACAGAAAGAGTGTTCAGATCTGCTCAATCCAAAGTATGGTTTAACTCTGTTAGCTGAATGCACAGATCAGAAAGAAGTTTCACCGAATGATTCTGTGTAGTTTATATTTGAAGACATTCCTTTTTCCACTATTACCCTCTTAGCGCTCCGAATCTCCACTTGCATTTTCTACAAAAAGAGTGTTTCATAACTGCTCAATCAAAAATATGTTTTATCTCTGTTAACTGAATTTACAGATCAGAAATAAGTTTCACAGAATGCATCTGTGTAGTTTTTATTTGAAGATATTTTTTTTCCCAATGTAGGCCTCTTAGCGCTTAGCATGTCCAATTGCAGTTTCTACAGAAAGAGTGTTTCAGAACGGCTCAATCAAAAGTAAGGTTCAACTCTGTTAGTTGAATGCACAGAACAGAAAGAATTTTCACAGAATGCTACTGTGTAGTTTATATTTGAATATATTCCTTTCTCCACTATTACCCTCTTAGCGCTCCGAATGTCCACTTGCATTTTCTACAGAAAGAGTGTTCAGAACTGCGCAATCAAAAGTATGGTTTAACTCTGTTAGCTTAATGAACATATCAGAAATAAGTTTCACACAATGCTTCTGTGTAGTTTTTATTTGAAGATATTATTTTTCCCAATAGAGGCCTCTTAGCGCTCAGAATGTCCAATTGCAGTTTCTACAGAAAGAGTGTTTCAGAAAGGCTCAATCAAAACTAAGGTTCAACTCTGTTAGTTGAATGCACAGAACAGAAAGAAATTTCAAACAATGCTTCTGTGTAGTTTATATTTGAACATATTCTTTTTTCCACTATTACCCACTTGGCGCTACGAATGTCCAGTTGCATTTTCTACAGACAGAGTGTTTCAAAACTGCTCAATCAAAAGTATGGTTTAACTCTGTTAGCTGAATGCTCAGATCAGAAAGAAGTTTCACAGAATGCTTCTGTGTAGTTTATATTTGAATATATTCCTTTTTCCACTACTACTCTCTTTGCGCTCCAAATGTCCAGTTGCATTTTCTACAGAAAGAGTGTTCATATCTGCTCAATCAAAAGTATGGTTTAACTCTGTTAGCTGAATGCCCAGATCAGAAAGAAGTTTCACAGAATGATTCTGTGTAGTTTATATTTGGAGACATTCCTTTTTCCACTATTACCCTCTTAGCGCTTCGAATCTCCACTTGCATTTTCTACAGAAAGAGTGTTTCAGAACGGCTCAATCAAAACTAAAGTTCAACTCTTTTAGTTGAACAAACAGAACAGAAAGAAGTTTCACACAATTCTTCTGTATAGTTTTTATTTGTAGACATTCTTTTTCCCAATATAGGCCTCTTAGCGCTCAGAATGTCCAATTGCTGTTTCTACAGAAAGAGTGTTTCTGAACGGCTTAATCAAAAGTAGGTTCAACTCTGTTAGTTGAATGCACAGAACAGAAAGAATTTTCATACAATGCTTCTGTGTAGTTTATATTTGAACATATTCTTTTTTCCACTATTACCCACTTAGCGCTACGAATGTCCAGTTGCATTTTCTACAGACAGAGTGTTTCAAAACTGCTCAATCAAAAGTATGGTTTAACTCTGTTAGCTGAATTCTCAGATCAGAAAGAAGTTTCACAGAATTCTTCTGTGTAGTTTATATTTGAATATATTCCTTTTTCCACTACTACGCTCTTAGCGCTCCAAATTTCCCTTTGCATTTTCCACAGAAAGAGTGTTCAGATCTGCTCAATCAAAAGTATGGTTTAACTCTGTTAGCTGAATGCACAGATCAGAAAGAAGTTTCACCGAATGATTCTGTGCAGTTTATATTTGAAGACATTCCTTTTTCCACTATTACCCTCTTAGCGCTCCGAATCTCCACTTGCATTTTCTACAAAAAGAGTGTTTCATAACTGCTCAATCAAAAATATGTTTTATCTCTGTTAAGTGAATTTACAGATCAGAAATAAGTTTCACAGAATGCATCTGTGTAGTTTTTATTTGAAGATATTCTTTTTCCCAATGTAGGCCTCTTAGCGCTTAGCATGTCCAATTGCAGTTTCTACAGAAAGAGTGTTTCAGAACGGCTCAATCAAAAGTAAGGTTCAAATCTGTTAGTTGAATGCACAGAACAGAAAGGATTTTCACAGAATGCTACTGTGTAGTTTATATTTGAATATATTCCTTTTTCCACTATTACCCTCTTAGCGCTCCGAATGTCCACTTGAATTTTCTACAGAAAGAGTATTCAGAACTGCGCAATCAAAAGTATGGTTTAACTCTGTTAGCTTAATGAACATATCAGAAATAAGTTTCACACAATGCTTCTGTGTAGTTTTTATTTGAAGATATTATTTTTCCCAATATAGGCCTCTTAGCGCTCAGAATGTCCAATGGCAGTTTCTACAGAAAGAGTGTTTCAGAAAGGCTCAATCAAATGTAATGTTCAACTCTGTTAGTTGAATGCACAGAACAGAAAGAAGTTTCATACAATGCTTCTGTGTAGTTTATATTTGAACATATTCTTTTTTCCACTATTACCCACTTAGCGCTACGAATGTCCAGTTGCATTTTCTACAGACAGAGTGTTTCAAAACTGCTCAATCAAAAGTATGGTTTAACTCTGTTAGCTGAATGCTCAGATCAGAAAGAAGTTTCACAGAATGCTTCTGTGTAGTTTATATTTGAATATATTCCTTTTTCCACTACTACGCTCTTAGCGCTCCAAATGTCCAGTTGCATTTTCTACAGAAAGAGTGTTCAGATCTGCTCAATCCAAAGTATGGTTTAACTCTGTTAGCTGAATGCACAGATCAGAAAGAAGTTTCACCGAACGATTCTGTGTAGTTTCTATTTGAAGACATTCCTTTTTCCACTATTAC
Source organism: Symphalangus syndactylus (assembly GCF_028878055.3). Classification (NCBI taxonomy): domain Eukaryota; kingdom Metazoa; phylum Chordata; class Mammalia; order Primates; family Hylobatidae; genus Symphalangus; species Symphalangus syndactylus. The sequence goes on along the minus strand of NC_072445.2, from coordinate 77,688,118 downwards.
CCCCTTAGCGCTCCGAATCTCCACTTGCATTTTCTACAAAAAGAGTGTTTCATAACTGCTCAATCAAAAATATGTTTTATCTCTGTTAACTGAATTTACAGATCAGAAATAAGTTTCACAGAATGCATCTGTGTAGTTTTTATTTGAAGATATTATTTTTCCCAATGTAGGCCTCTTAGCGCTTAGCATGTCCAATTGCAGTTTCTACAGAAAGAGTGTTTCAGAACGGCTCAATCAAAAGTAAGGTTCAACTCTGTTAGTTGAATGCACAGAACAGAAAGAATTTTCACCGAATGCTACTGTTTAGTTTATATTTGAATATATTCCTTTCTACACTATTACCCTCTTAGCGCTCCGAATGTCCACTTGCATTTTCTACAGAAAGAGTGTTCAGAACTGCGCAATCAAAAGTATGGTTTAACACTGTTAGCTTAATGAACATATCAGAAATAAGTTTCACACAATGCTTCTGTGTAGTTTTTATTTGAAGATATTATTTTTCCCAATATATGCCTCTTAGCGCTCAGAATGTCCAATTGCAGTTTCTACAGAAAGAGTGTTTCAGAAAGGCTCAATCAAAACTAAGGTTCAACTCTGTTGGTTGAATGCACAGAAGAGAAAGAAATTTCAAACAATGCTTCTGTGTAGTTTATATTTGAACATATTCTTTTTTCCACTATTACCCACTTGGCGCTACGAATGTCCAGTTGCATTTTCTACAGACAGAGTGTTTCAAAACTGCTCAATCAAAAGTATGGTTTAACTCTGTTAGCTGAATGCTCAGATCAGAAAGAAGTTTCACAGAATGCTTCTGTGTAGTTTATATTTGAATATATTCCTTTTTCCACTACTACTCTCTTAGCGCTCCAAATGTCCAGTTGCATTTTCTACAGAAAGAGTGTTCAGATCTGCTCAATCAAAAGTATGGTTTAACTCTGTTAGCTGAATGCACAGATCAGAAAGAAGTTTCACAGAATGATTCTGTGTAGTTTATATTTGGAGACATTCCTTTTTCCACTATTACCCTCTTAGCGCTCCGAATCTCCACTTGCATTTTCTACAGAAAGAGTGTTTCAGAACGGCTCAATCAAAACTAAGGTTCAACTCTTTTAGTTGAACAAACAGAACAGAAAGAAATTTCACAGAATGCATCTGTGTAGTTTTTATTTGAAGATATTCGTTTTCCAAATGTAGGCCTCTTAGCGCTTAGCATGTCCAATTGCAGTTTCTACAGAAAGAGTGTTTCAGAACGGCTCAATTAAAAGTAAGGTTCAACTCTGTTAGTTGAATGCACAGAACAGAAAGAATTTTCACAGAATGCTACTGTGTAGTTTATATTTGAATATATTCCTTTTTCCACTATTTCCCTCTTAGCGCTCCGAATGTCCACTTGCATTTTCTACAGAAAGAGTGTTCAGAACTGCGCAATCAAAAGTATGGTTTAACTCTGTTAGCTTAATGAACATATCAGAAATAAGTTTCACACAATGCTTCTGTGTAGTTTTTATTTGAAGATATTATTTTTCCCAATAGAGGCCTCTTAGCGCTCAGAATGTCCAATTGCAGTTTCTACAGAAAGAGTGTTTCAGAAAGGCTCAATCAAAAGTAAGGTTCAACTCTGTTAGTTGAATGCACAGAACAGAAAGAAGTTTCATGCAATGCTTCTGTGTAGTTTATATTTGAACATATTCTTTTTTCCACTATTACCCACTTGGCGCTACGAATGTCCAGTTGCATTTTCTACAGACAGAGTGTTTCAAAACTGCTCAATCAAAAGTATGGTTTAACTCTGTTAGCTGAATGCTCAGATCAGAAAGAAGTTTCACAGAATGCTTCTGTGTAGTTTATATTTGAATATATTCCTTTTTCCACTACTACACTCTTAGCGCTCCAATTGTCCAGTTGCATTTTCTACAGAAAGAGTGTTCAGATCTGCTCAATCAAAAGTATGGTTTAACTCTGTTAGCTGAATGCACAGATCAGAAAGAAGTTTCACAGAATGATTCTGTGTAGTTTATATTTGGAGACATTCCTTTTTCCACTATTACCCTCTTAGTGCTCCGAATCTCCACTTGCATTTTCTACAGAAAGAGTGTTTCAGAACGGCTCAATCAAAACTAAGGTTCAACTCTTTTAGTTGAACAAACAGAACAGAAAGAAGTTTCACACAATTCTTCTGTGTAGTTTTTATTTGTAGACATTCTTTTTCCCAATATAGGCCTCTTAGCGCTCAGAATGTCCAATTGCAGTTTCTACAGAAAGAGTGTTTCAGAACGACTCAATCAAAAGTAAGGTTCAACTCTGTTAGTTGAATGCACAGAACAGAAAGAAGTTTCATACAATGCTTCTGTGTAGTTTATATTTGAACATATTCTTTTTTCCACTATTACCCACTTAGCGCTACGAATGTCCAGTTGCATTTTCTACAGACAGAGTGTTTCAAAACTGCTCAATAAAAAGTATGGTTTAACTCTGCTAGCTGAATGCTCAGATCAGAAAGAAGTTTCTCAGAATGCTTCTGTGTAGTTTATATTTGAATATATTCCTTTTTCCACTACTACGCTCTTAGCGCTCCAAATGTCCAGTTGCATTTTCTACAGAAAGAGTGTTCAGATCTGCTCAATCAAAAGTATGGTTTAACTCTGTTAGCTGAATGCACAGATCAGAAAGAAGTTTCACCGAATGATTCTGTGTAGTTTATATTTGAAGACATTCCTTTTTCCACTATTACCCTCTTAGCGCTCCGAATCTCCACTTGCATTTTCTACAAAAAGAGTGTTTCATAACTGCTCAATCAAAAATATGTTTTATCTCTGTTAACTGAATTTACAGATCAGAAATAAGTTTCACAGAATGCATCTGTGTAGTTTTTATTTGATGATATTCTTTTTCCCAATGTAGGCCTCTAAGCGCTTAGCATGTCCAATTGCAGTTTCTACAGAAAGAGTGTTTCAGAAAGGCTCAATTAAAAGTAAGGTTCAACTCTGTTAGTTGAATGCACAGAACAGAAAGAATTTTCACAGAATGATACTGTGTAGTTTATATTTGAATATATTCCTTTTTCCACTATTACCCTCTTAGCGCTCCGAATGTCCACTTGCATTTTCTACAGAAAGAGTATTCAGAACTGCGCAATCAAAATTATGGTTTAACTCTGTTAGCTTAATGAACATATCAGAAATAAGTTTCACACAATGCTTCTGTGTAGTTTTTATTTGAAGATATTATTTTTCCCAATATAGGCCTCTTAGCGCTCAGAATGTCCAATTGCAGTTTCTACAGAAAGAGTGTTTCAGAAAGGCTCAATCAAAAGTAAGGTTCAACTCTGTTAGTTGAATGCACAGAACAGAAAGAAGTTTCATACAATGCTTCTGTGTAGTTTATATTTGAACATATTCTTTTTTCCACTATTACCCACTTAGCGCTACGAATGTCCAGTTGCATTTTCTACAGACAGAGTGTTTCAAAACTGCTCAATCAAAAGTATGGTTTAACTCTGTTAGCTGAATGCTCAGATCAGAAAGAAGTTTCACAGAATGCTTCTGTGTAGTTTATATTTGAATATATTCCTTTTTCCACTACTACTCTCTTAGCGCTCCAAATGTCCAGTTGCATTTTCTACAGAAAGAGTGTTCAGATCTGCTCAATCAAAAGTATGGTTTAACTCTGTTAGCTGAATGCACAGATCAGAAAGAAGTTTCACAGAATGATTCTGTGTAGTTTATATTTGGAGACATTCCTTTTTCCACTATTACCCTCTTAGCGCTCCGAATCTCCACTTGCATTTTCTACAGAAAGAGTGTTTCAGGACGGCTCAATCAAAACTAAGGTTCAACTCATTTAGTTGAACAAACATAACAGAAAGAAGTTTCACACAATTCTTCTGTGTAGTTTTTATTTGTAGACATTCTTTTTCCCAATATAGGCCTCTTAGCGCTCAGAATGTCCAATTGCAGTTTCTACAGAAAGAGTGTTTCAGAACGGCTCAATCAAAAGTAAGGTTCAACTCTGTTAGTTGAATGCACAGAACAGAAAGAAGTTTCATACAATGCTTCTGTGTAGTTTATATTTGAACATATTCTTTTTTCCACTATTACCCACTTAGCGCTACGAATGTCCAGTTGCATTTTCTACAAACAGAATGTTTCAAAACTGCTCAATCAAAAGTATGGTTTAACTCTGTTAGCTGAATGCTCAGATCAGAAAGAAGTTTCACAGAATGCTTCTGTGTAGTTTATATTTGAATATATTCCTTTTTCCACTACTACGCTCTTAGCGCTCCAAATGTCCAGTTGCATTTTCTACAGAAAGAGTGTTCAGATCTGCTCAATCCAAAGTATGGTTTAACTCTGTTAGCTGAATGCACAGATCAGAAAGAAGTTTCACCGAATGATTCTGTGTAGTTTATATTTGAAGACATTCCTTTTTCCACTATTACCCTCTTAGCGCTCCGAATCTCCACTTGCATTTTCTACAAAAAGAGTGTTTCATAACTGCTCAATCAAAAATATGTTTTATCTCTGTTAACTGAATTTACAGATCAGGAATAAGTTTCACAGAATGCATCTGTGTAGTTTTTATTTGAAGATATTTTTTTTCCCAATGTAGGCCTCTTAGCGCTTAGCATGTCCAATTGCAGTTTCTACAGAAAGAGTGTTTCAGAACGGCTCAATCAAAAGTAAGGTTCAACTCTGTTAGTTGAATGCACAGAACAGAAAGAATTTTCACAGAATGCTACTGTGTAGTTTATATTTGAATATATTCCTTTCTCCACTATTACCCTCTTAGCGCTCCGAACGTCCACTTGCATTTTCTACAGAAAGAGTGTTCAGAACTGCGCAATCAAAAGTATGGTTTAACTCTGTTAGCTTAATGAACATATCAGAAATAAGTTTCACACAATGCTTCTGTGTAGTTTTTATTTGAAGATATTATTTTTCCCAATAGAGGCCTCTTAGCGCTCAGAATGTCCAATTGCAGTTTCTACAGAAAGAGTGTTTCAGAAAGGCTCAATCAAAACTAAGGTTCAACTCTGTTAGTTGAATGCACAGAACAGAAAGAAATTTCAAACAATGCTTCTGTGTAGTTTATATTTGAACATATTCTTTTTCCACTATTACCCACTTGGCGCTACGAATGTCCAGTTGCATTTTCTACAGACAGAGTGTTTCAAAACTGCTCAATCAAAAGTATGGTTTAACTCTGTTAGCTGAATGCTCAGATCAGAAAGAAGTTTCACAGAATGCTTCTGTGTAGTTTATATTTGAATATATTCCTTTTTCCACTACTACTCTCTTTGCGCTCCAAATGTCCAGTTGCATTTTCTACAGAAAGAGTGTTCATATCTGCTCAATCAAAAGTATGGTTTAACTCTGTTAGCTGAATGCCCAGATCAGAAAGAAGTTTCACAGAATGATTCTGTGTAGTTTATATTTGGAGACATTCCTTTTTCCACTATTACCCTCTTAGCGCTTCGAATCTCCACTTGCATTTTCTACAGAAAGAGTGTTTCAGAACGGCTCAATCAAAACTAAAGTTCAACTCTTTTAGTTGAACAAACAGAACAGAAAGAAGTTTCACACAATTCTTCTGTATAGTTTTTATTTGTAGACATTCTTTTTCCCAATATAGGCCTCTTAGCGCTCAGAATGTCCAATTGCTGTTTCTACAGAAAGAGTGTTTCTGAACGGCTCAATCAAAAGTAGGTTCAACTCTGTTAGTTGAATGCACAGAACAGAAAGAATTTTCATACAATGCTTCTGTGTAGTTTATATTTGAACATATTATTTTTTCCACTATTACCCACTTAGCGCTACGAATGTCCAGTTGCATTTTCTACAGACAGAGTGTTTCAAAACTGCTCAATCAAAAGTATGGTTTAACTCTGTTAGCTGAATGCTCAGATCAGAAAGAAGTTTCACAGAATTCTTCTGTGTAGTTTATATTTGAATATATTCCTTTTTCCACTACTACGCTCTTAGCGCTCCAAATTTCCCTTTGCATTTTCTACAGAAAGAGTGTTCAGATCTGCTCAATCAAAAGTATGGTTTAACTCTGTTAGCTGAATGCACAGATCAGAAAGAAGTTTCACCGAATGATTCTGTGCAGTTTATATTTGAAGACATTCCTTTTTCCACTATTACCCTCTTAGCGCTCCGAATCTCCACTTGCATTTTCTACAAAAAGAGTGTTTCATAACTGCTCAATCAAAAATATGTTTTATCTCTGTTAAGTGAATTTACAGATCAGAAATAAGTTTCACAGAATGCATCTGTGTAGTTTTTATTTGAAGATATTCTTTTTCCCAATGTAGGCCTCTTAGCGCTTAGCATGTCCAATTGCAGTTTCTACAGAAAGAGTGTTTCAGAACGGCTCAATCAAAAGTAAGGTTCAACTCTGTTAGTTGAATGCACAGAACAGAAAGAAGTTTCATACAATGCTTCTGTGTAGTTTATATTTGAACATATTCTTTTTTCCACTATTACCCACTTAGCGCTACGAATGTCAAGTTGCATTTTCTACAGACAGAGTGTTTCAAAACTGCTCAATCAAAAGTATGGTTTAACTCTGCTAGCTGAATGCTCAGATCAGAAAGAAGTTTCTCAGAATGCTTCTGTGTAGTTTATATTTGAATATATTCCTTTTTCCACTACTACGCTCTTAGCGCTCCAAATGTCCAGTTGCATTTTCTACAGAAAGAGTGTTCAGATCTGCTCAATCAAAAGTATGGTTTAACTCTGTTAGCTGAATGCACAGATCAGAAAGAAGTTTCACCGAATGATTCTGTGTAGTTTATATTTGAAGACATTCCTTTTTCCACAATTACCCTCTTAGCGCTCCGAATCTCCACTTGCATTTTCTACAAAAAGAGTGTTTCATAACTGCTCAATCAAAAATATGTTTTATCTCTGTTAACTGAATTTACAGATCAGAAATAAGTTTCACAGAATGCATCTGTGTAGTTTTTATTTGATGATATTCTTTTTCCCAATGTAGGCCTCTAAGCGCTTAGCATGTCCAATTGCAGTTTCTACAGAAAGAGTGTTTCAGAAAGGCTCAATTAAAAGTAAGGTTCAACTCTGTTAGTTGAATGCACAGAACAGAAAGAATTTTCACAGAATGATACTGTGTAGTTTATATTTGAATATATTCCTTTTTCCACTATTACTCTCTTAGCGCTCCGAATGTCCACTTGCATTTTCTACAGAAAGAGTATTCAGAACTGCGCAATCAAAATTAGGGTTTAACTCTGTTAGCTTAATGAACATATCAGAAATAAGTTTCACACAATGCTTCTGTGTAGTTTTTATTTGAAGATATTATTTTTCCCAATAGAGGCCTCTTAGCGCTCAGAATGTCCAATTGCAGTTTCTACAGAAAGAGTGTTTCAGAAAGGCTCAATCAAAAGTAAGGTTCAACTCTGTTAGTTGAATGCACAGAACAGAAAGAAGTTTCATACAATGCTTCTGTGTAGTTTATATTTGAACATATTCTTTTTTCCACTATTACCCACTTAGCGCTACGAATGTCCAGTTGCATTTTCTACAGACAGAGTGTTTCAAAACTGCTCAATCAAAAGTATGGTTTAACTCTGTTAGCTGAATGCTCAGATCAGAAAGAAGTTTCACAGAATGCTTCTGTGTAGTTTATATTTGAATATATTCCTTTTTCCACTACTACTCTCTTAGCGCTCCAAATGTCCAGTTGCATTTTCTACAGAAAGAGTGTTCAGATCTGCTCAATCAAAAGTATGGTTTAACTCTGTTAGCTGAATGCACAGATCAGAAAGAAGTTTCACAGAATGATTCTGTGTAGTTTATATTTGGAGACATTCCTTTTTCCACTATTACCCTCTTAGCGCTCCGAATCTCCACTTGCATTTTCTACAGAAAGAGTGTTTCAGGACGGCTCAATCAAAACTAAGGTTCAACTCATTTAGTTGAACAAACATAACAGAAAGAAGTTTCACACAATTCTTCTGTGTAGTTTTTATTTGTAGACATTCTTTTTCCCAATATAGGCCTCTTAGCGCTCAGAATGTCCAATTGCAGTTTCTACAGAAAGAGTGTTTCAGAACGGCTCAATCAAAAGTAAGGTTCAACTCTGTTAGTTGAATGCACAGAACAGAAAGAAGTTTCATACAATGCTTCTGTGTAGTTTATATTTGAACATATTCTTTTTTCCACTATTACCCACTTAGCGCTACGAATGTCCAGTTGCATTTTCTACAAACAGAATGTTTCAAAACTGCTCAATCAAAAGTATGGTTTAACTCTGTTAGCTGAATGCTCAGATCAGAAAGAAGTTTCACAGAATGCTTCTGTGTAGTTTATATTTGAATATATTCCTTTTTCCACTACTACGCTCTTAGCGCTCCAAATGTCCAGTTGCATTTTCTACAGAAAGAGTGTTCAGATCTGCTCAATCCAAAGTATGGTTTAACTCTGTTAGCTGAATGCACAGATCAGAAAGAAGTTTCACCGAATGATTCTGTGTAGTTTATATTTGAAGACATTCCTTTTTCCACTATTACCCTCTTAGCGCTCCGAATCTCCACTTGCATTTTCTACAAAAAGAGTGTTTCATAACTGCTCAATCAAAAATATGTTTTATCTCTGTTAACTGAATTTACAGATCAGAAATAAGTTTCACAGAATGCATCTGTGTAGTTTTTATTTGAAGATATTTTTTTTCCCAATGTAGGCCTTTTAGCGCTTAGCATGTCCAATTGCAGTTTCTACAGAAAGAGTGTTTCAGAACGGCTCAATCAAAAGTAAGGTTCAACTCTGTTAGTTGAATGCACAGAACAGAAAGAATTTTCACAGAATGCTACTGTGTAGTTTATATTTGAATATATTCCTTTCTCCACTATTACCCTCTTAGCGCTCCGAATGTCCACTTGCATTTTCTACAGAAAGAGTGTTCAGAACTGCGCAATCAAAAGTATGGTTTAACTCTGTTAGCTTAATGAACATATCAGAAATAAGTTTCACACAATGCTTCTGTGTAGTTTTTATTTGAAGATATTATTTTTCCCAATAGAGGCCTCTTAGCGCTCAGAATGTCCAATTGCAGTTTCTACAGAAAGAGTGTTTCAGAAAGGCTCAATCAAAACTAAGGTTCAACTCTGTTAGTTGAATGCACAGAACAGAAAGAAATTTCAAACAATGCTTCTGTGTAGTTTATATTTGAACATATTCTTTTTTCCACTATTACCCACTTGGCGCTACGAATGTCCAGTTGCATTTTCTACAGACAGAGTGTTTCAAAACTGCTCAATCAAAAGTATGGTTTAACTCTGTTAGCTGAATGCTCAGATCAGAAAGAAGTTTCACAGAATGCTTCTGTGTAGTTTATATTTGAATATATTCCTTTTTCCACTACTACTCTCTTTGCGCTCCAAATGTCCAGTTGCATTTTCTACAGAAAGAGTGTTCATATCTGCTCAATCAAAAGTATGGTTTAACTCTGTTAGCTGAATGCCCAGATCAGAAAGAAGTTTCACAGAATGATTCTGTGTAGTTTATATTTGGAGACATTCCTTTTTCCACTATTACCCTCTTAGCGCTTCGAATCTCCACTTGCATTTTCTACAGAAAGAGTGTTTCAGAACGGCTCAATCAAAACTAAAGTTCAACTCTTTTAGTTGAACAAACAGAACAGAAAGAAGTTTCACACAATTCTTCTGTATAGTTTTTATTTGTAGACATTCTTTTTCCCAATATAGGCCTCTTAGCGCTCAGAATGTCCAATTGCTGTTTCTACAGAAAGAGTGTTTCTGAACGGCTCAATCAAAAGTAGGTTCAACTCTGTTAGTTGAATGCACAGAACAGAAAGAATTTTCATACAATGCTTCTGTGTAGTTTATATTTGAACATATTATTTTTTCCACTATTACCCACTTAGCGCTACGAATGTCCAGTTGCATTTTCTACAGACAGAGTGTTTCAAAACTGCTCAATCAAAAGTATGGTTTAACTCTGTTAGCTGAATGCTCAGATCAGAAAGAAGTTTCACAGAATTCTTCTGTGTAGTTTATATTTGAATATATTCCTTTTTCCACTACTACGCTCTTAGCGCTCCAAATTTCCCTTTGCATTTTCTACAGAAAGAGTGTTCAGATCTGCTCAATCAAAAGTATGGTTTAACTCTGTTAGCTGAATGCACAGATCAGAAAGAAGTTTCACCGAATGATTCTGTGCAGTTTATATTTGAAGACATTCCTTTTTCCACTATTACCCTCTTAGCGCTCCGAATCTCCACTTGCATTTTCTACAAAAAGAGTGTTTCATAACTGCTCAATCAAAAATATGTTTTATCTCTGTTAAGTGAATTTACAGATCAGAAATAAGTTTCACAGAATGCATCTGTGTAGTTTTTATTTGAAGATATTCTTTTTCCCAATGTAGGCCTCTTAGCGCTTAGCATGTCCAATTGCAGTTTCTACAGAAAGAGTGTTTCAGAACGGCTCAATCAAAAGTAAGGTTCAACTCTGTTAGTTGAATGCACAGAACAGAAAGAATTTTCACAGAATGCTACTGTGTAGTTTATATTTGAATATATTCCTTTTTCCACTATTACCCTCTTAGCGCTCCGAATGTCCACTTGAATTTTCTACAGAAAGAGTTTTCAGAACTGCGCAATCAAAAGTATGGTTTAACTCTGTTAGCTTAATGAACATATCAGAAATAAGTTTCACACAATGCTTCTGTTTAGTTTTTATTTGAAGATATTATTTTTCCCAATATAGGCCTCTTAGCGCTCAGAATGTCCAATTGCAGTTTCTACAGAAAGAGTGTTTCAGAAAGGCTCAATCAAAAGTAATGTTCAACTCTGTTAGTTGAATGCACAGAACAGAAAGAAGTTTCATACAATGCTTCTGTGTAGTTTATATTTGAACATATTCTTTTTTCCACTATTACCCACTTAGCGCTACGAATGTCCAGTTGCATTTTCTACAGACAGAGTGTTTCAAAACTGCTCAATCAAAAGTATGGTTTAACTCTGTTAGCTGAATGCTCAGATCAGAAAGAAGTTTCACAGAATGCTTCTGTGTAGTTTATATTTGAATATATTCCTTTTTCCACTACTACGCTCTTAGCGCTCCAAATGTCCAGTTGCATTTTCTACAGAAAGAGTGTTCAGATCTGCTCAATCCAAAGTATGGTTTAACTCTGTTAGCTGAATGCACAGATCAGAAAGAAGTTTCACCGAACGATTCTGTGTAGTTTCTATTTGAAGACATTCCTTTTTCCACTATTACCCCCTTAGCGCTCCGAATCTCCACTTGCATTTTCTACAAAAAGAGTGTTTCATAACTGCTCAATCAAAAATATGTTTTATCTCTGTTAACTGAATTTACAGATCAGGAATAAGTTTCACAGAATGCATCTGTGTAGTTTTTATTTGAAGATATTATTTTTCCCAATGTAGGCCTCTTAGCGCTTAGCATGTCCAATTGCAGTTTCTACAGAAAGAGTGTTTCAGAACGGCTCAATCAAAAGTAAGGTTCAACTCTGTTAGTTGAATGCACAGAACAGAAAGAATTTTCACAGAATGCTACTGTGTAGTTTATATTTGAATATATTCCTTTCTCCACTATTACCCTCTTAGCGCTCCGAATGTCCACTTGCATTTTCTACAGAAAGAGTGTTCAGAACTGCGCAATCAAAAGTATGGTTTAACTCTGTTAGCTTAATGAACATATCAGAAATAAGTTTCACACAATGCTTCTGTGTAGTTTTTATTTGAAGATATTATTTTTCCCAATATATGCCTCTTAGCGCTCAGAATGTCCAATTGCAGTTTCTTCAGAAAGAGTGTTTCAGAAAGGCTCAATCAAAACTAAGGTTCAACTCTGTTGGTTGAATGCACAGAAGAGAAAGAAATTTCAAACAATGCTTCTGTGTAGTTTATATTTGAACATATTCTTTTTTCCACTATTACCCACTTGGCGCTACGAATGTCCAGTTGCATTTTCTACAGACAGAGTGTTTCAAAACTGCTCAATCAAAAGTATGGTTTAACTCTGTTAGCTGAATGCTCAGATCAGAAAGAAGTTTCACAGAATGCTTCTGTGTAGTTTATATTTGAATATATTCCTTTTTCCACTACTACTCTCTTAGCGCTCCAAATGTCCAGTTGCATTTTCTACAGAAAGAGTGTTCAGATCTGCTCAATCAAAAGTATGGTTTAACTCTGTTAGCTGAATGCCCAGATCAGAAAGAAGTTTCACAGAATGATTCTGTGTAGTTTATATTTGGAGACATTCCTTTTTCCACTATTACCCTCTTAGCGCTCCGAATCTCCACTTGCATTTTCTACAGAAAGAGTGTTTCAGAACGGCTCAATCAAAACTAAAGTTCAACTCTTTTAGTTGAACAAACAGAACAGAAAGAAGTTTCACACAATTCTTCTGTATAGTTTTTATTTGTAGACATTCTTTTTCCCAATATAGGCCTCTTAGCGCTCAGAATGTCCAATTGCAGTTTCTACAGAAAGAGTGTTTCAGAACGAGTCAACCAAAAGTAAGGTTCAACTCTGTTAGTTGAATGCACAGAACAGAAAGAAGTTTCATACAATGCTTCTGTGTAGTTTATATTTGAACATATTCTTTTTTCCACTATTACCCACTTAGCGCTACGAATGTCCAGTTGCATTTTCTACAGACAGAGTGTTTCAAAACTGCTCAATCAAAAGTATGGTTTAACTCTGCTAGCTGAATGCTCAGATCAGAAAGAAGTTTCTCAGAATGCTTCTGTGTAGTTTATATTTGAATATATTCCTTTTTCCACTACTACGCTCTTAGCGCTCAAAATGTCCAGTTGCATTTTCTACAGAAAGAGTGTTCAGATCTGCTCAATCAAAAGTATGGTTTAACTCTGTTAGCTGAATGCACAGATCAGAAAGAAGTTTCACCGAATGATTCTGTGTAGTTTATATTTGAAGACATTCCTTTTTCCACTATTACCCTCTTAGCGCTCCGAATCTCCACTTGCATTTTCTACAAAAAGAGTGTTTCATAACTGCTCAATCAAAAATATGTTTTATCTCTGTTAACTGAATTTACAGATCAGAAATAAGTTTCACAGAATGCATCTGTGTAGTTTTTATTTGATGATATTCTTTTTCCCAATGTAGGCCTCTAAGCGCTTAGCATGTCCAATTGCAGTTTCTACAGAAAGAGTGTTTCAGAAAGGCTCAATCAAAAGTAAGGTTCAACTCTGTTAGTTGAATGCACAGAACAGAAAGTATTTATACAGAATGCTACTGTGTAGTTTATATTTGAATATATTCCTTTCTCCACTATTACCCTCTTAGCGCTCCGAATGTCCACTTGCATTTTCTACAGAAAGAATGTTCAGAACTGCGCAATCATAAGTATGGTTTTACTCTGTTAGCTTAATGAACATATCAGAAATAAGTTTCACACAATGCTTCTGTGTAGTTTTTATTTGAAGATATTATTTTTCCCAATATAGGCCTCTTAGCGCTCAGAATGTCCAATTGCAATTTCTACAGAAAGAGTGTTTCAGAAAGGCTCAATCAAAAGTAAGGTTTAACTCTGTTAGTTGAATGCACAGAACAGAAAGTAATTTCATACAATGCTTCTGTGTAGTTTATATTTGAACATATTCTTTTTTCCACTATTACCCACTTGGCGCTACGAATGTACAGTTGCATTTCCTACATACAGAGTGTTTCAAAACTGCTCAATCAAAAGTATGGTTTAACTCTGTTAGCTGAATGCTCAGATCAGAAAGAAGTTTCACAGAATGCTTCTGTGTAGTTTATATTTCAATATATTCCTTTTTCCACTACTACTCTCTTAGCGCTCCAAATGTCCAGTTGCATTTTCTACAGAAAGAGTGTTCAGATCTGCTCAATCAAAAGTATGGTTTTACTCTGTTAGCTGAATGCACAGGTCAGAAAGAAGTTTCACAGAATGATTCTGTGTAGTTTATATTTGGAGACATTCCTTTTTCCACTATTACCCTCTTAGCGCTCCGAATGTCCACTTGCATTTTCTACAGAAAGAGTGTTTCAGAACGGCTCAATCAAAACTAAGGTTCAACTCTTTTAGTTGAACAAACAGAACAGAAAGAAGTTTCACACAATTCTTCTGTGTAGTTTTTATTTGTAGACATTCTTTTTCCCAATATAGGCCTCTTAGCGCTCAGAATGTCCAATTGCAGTTTCTACAGAAAGAGTGTTTCAGAACGGCTCAATCAAAAGTAAGGTTCAACTCTGTTAGTTGAATGCACAGAACAGAAAGAAGTTTCATACAATGCTTCTGTGTAGTTTATATTTCAACATATTCTTTTTTCCACTATTACCCACTTAGCGCTACGAATGTCCAGTTGCATTTTCTACAGACACAGTGTTTCAAAACTGCTCAATCAAAAGTATGGTTTAACTCTGTTAGCTGAATGCTCAGATCAGAAAGAAGTTTCACAGAATGCTTCTGTGTAGTTTATATTTGAAAATATTCCTTTTTCCACTACTACGCTCTTAGCGCTCCAAATGTCCAGTTGCATTTTCTACAGAAAGAGTGTTCAGATCTGCTCAATCAAAAGTATGGTTTAACTCTGTTAGCTGAATGCACAGATCAGAAAGAAGTTTCACAGAATGATTCTGTGTAGTTTATATTTGGAGACATTCCTTTTTCCACTATTACCCTCTTAGCGCTCCGAATCTCCACTTGCATTTTCTACAGAAAGAGTGTTTCAGAACGGCTCAATCAAAACTAAGGTTCAACTCTTTTAGTTGAACAAACAGAACAGAAAGAAATTTCACAGAATGCATCTGTGTAGTTTTTATTTGAAGATATTCTTTTTCCGAATGTAGGCCTCTTAGCGCTTAGCATGTCCAATTGCAGTTTCTACAGAAAGAGTGTTTCAGAACGGCTCAATTAAAAGTAAGGTTCAACTCTGTTAGTTGAATGCACAGAACAGAAAGTATTTTCACAGAATGCTACTGTGTAGTTTATATTTGAATATATTCCTTTTTCCACTATTTCACTCTTAGCGCTCCGAATGTCCACTTGCATTTTCTACAGAAAGAGTGTTCAGAACTGCGCAATCAAAAGTATGGTTTAACTCTGTTAGCTTAATGAACATATCAGAAATAAGTTTCACACAATGCTTCTGTGTAGTTTTTATTTGAAGATATTATTTTTCCCAATAGAGGCCTCTTAGCGCTCAGAATGTCCAATTGCAGTTTCTACAGAAAGAGTGTTTCAGAAAGGCTCAATCAAAAGTAAGGTTCAACTCTGTTAGTTGAATGCACAGAACAGAAAGAAGTTTCATGCAATGCTTCTGTGTAGTTTATATTTGAACATATTCTTTTTTCCACTATTACCCACTTGGCGCTACGAATGTCCAGTTGCATTTTCTACAGACAGAGTGTTTCAAAACTGCTCAATCAAAAGTATGGTTTAATTCTGTTAGCTGAATGCTCAGATCAGAAAGAAGTTTCACAGAATGCTTCTGTGTAGTTTATATTTGAATATATTCCTTTTTCCACTACTACTCTCTTAGCGCTCCAATTGTCCAGTTGCATTTTCTACAGAAAGAGTGTTCAGATCTGCTCAATCAAAAGTATGGTTTAACTATGTTAGCTGAATGCACAGATCAGAAAGAAGTTTCACAGAATGATTCTGTGTAGTTTATATTTGGAGACATTCCTTTTTCCACTATTACCCTCTTAGTGCTCCGAATCTCCACTTGCATTTCCTACAGAAAGAGTGTTTCAGAACGGCTCAATCAAAACTAAGGTTCAACTCTTTTAGTTGAACAAACAGAACAGAAAGAAGTTTCACACAATTCTTCTGTGTAGTTTTTATTTGTAGACATTCTTTTTCCCAATATAGGCCTCTTAGCGCTCAGAATGTCCAATTGCAGTTTCTACAGAAAGAGTGTTTCAGAACGGCTCAATCAAAAGTAAGGTTCAACTCTGTTAGTTGAATGCACAGAACAGAAAGAAGTTTCATACAATGCTTCTGTGTAGTTTATATTTGAACATATTCTTTTTTCCACTATTACCCACTTAGCGCTACGAATGTCCAGTTGCATTTTCTACAAACAGAGTGTTTCAAAACTGCTCAATCAAAAGTATGGTTTAACTCTGTTAGCTGAATGCTCAGATCAGAAAGAAGTTTCACAGAATGCTTCTGTGTAGTTTATATTTGAATATATTCCTATTTCCACTACTACGCTCTTAGCGCTCCAAATGTCCAGTTGCATTTTCTACAGAAAGAGTGTTCAGATCTGCTCAATCAAAAGTATGGTTTAACTCTGTTAGCTGAATGCACAGATCAGAAAGAAGTTTCACCGAATGATTCTGTGTAGTTTATATTTGAAGACATTCCTTTTTCCACTATTACCCTCTTAGCGCTCCGAATCTCCACTTGCATTTTCTACAAAAAGAGTGTTTCATAACTGCTCAATCAAAAATATGTTTTATCTCTGTTAACTGAATTTACAGATCAGAAATATGTTTCACAGAATGCATCTGTGTAGTTTTTATTTGAAGATATTATTTTTCCCAATGTAGGCCTCTTAGCGCTTAGCATGTCCAATTGCAGTTTCTACAGAAAGAGTGTTTCAGAACGGCTCAATCAAAAGTAAGGTTCAACTCTGTTAGTTGAATGCACAGAACAGAAAGAATTTTCACAGAATGCTACTGTGTAGTTTATATTTGAATATATTCCTTTCTCCACTATTACCATCTTAGCGCTCCGAATGTCCACTTGCATTTTCTACAGAAAGAGTGTTCAGAACTGCGCAATCAAAAGTATGGTTTAACTCTGTTAGCTTAATGAACATATCAGAAATAAGTTTCACACAATGCTTCTGTGTAGTTTTTATTTAAAGATATTATTTTTCCCAATATAGGCCTCTTAGCGCTCAGAATGTCCAATTGCAGTTTCTACAGAAAGAGTGTTTCAGAAAGGCTCAATCAAAACTAAGGTTCAACTCTGTTAGTTGAATGCACAGAACAGAAAGAAATTTCAAACAATGCTTCTGTGTAGTTTATATTTGAACATATTCTTTTTTCCACTATTACCCACTTGGCGCTACGAATGTCCAGTTGCATTTTCTACAGACAGAGTGTTTCAAAACTGCTCAATCAAAAGTATGGTTTAACTCTGTTAGCTGAATGCTCAGATCAGAAAGAAGTTTCACAGAATGCTTCTGTGTAGTTTATATTTGAATATATTCCTTTTTCCACTACTACTCTCTTAGCGCTCCAAATGTCCAGTTGCATTTTCTACAGAAAGAGTGTTCAGATCTGCTCAATCAAAAGTATGGTTTAACTCTGTTAGCTGAATGCCCAGATCAGAAAGAAGTTTCACAGAATGATTCTGTGTAGTTTATATTTGGAGACATTCCTTTTTCCACTATTACCCTCTTAGCGCTCCGAATCTCCACTTGCATTTTCTACAGAAAGAGTGTTTCAGAACGGCTCAATCAAAACTAAAGTTCAACTCTTTTAGTTGAACAAACAGAACAGAAAGAAGTTTCACACAATTCTTCTGTATAGTTTTTATTTGTAGACATTCTTTTTCCCAATATAGGCCTCTTAGCGCTCAGAATGTCCAATTGCTGTTTCTACAGAAAGAGTGTTTCTGAACGGCTCAATCAAAAGTAGGTTCAACTCTGTTAGTTGAATGCACAGAACAGAAAGAAGTTTCATACAATGCTTCTGTGTAGTTTATATTTGAACATATTCTTTTTTCCACTATTACCCACTTAGCGCTACGAATGTCCAGTTGCATTTTCTACAGACAGAGTGTTTCAAAACTGCTCAATCAAAAGTATGGTTTAACTCTGTTAGCTGAATGCTCAGATCAGAAAGAAGTTTCACAGAATTCTTCTGTGTAGTTTATATTTGAATATATTCCTTTTTCCACTACTACGCTCTTAGCGCTCCAAATGTCCAGTTGCATTTTCTACAGAAAGAGTGTTCAGATCTGCTCAATCAAAAGTATGGTTTAACTCTGTTAGCTGAATGCACAGATCAGAAAGAAGTTTCACCGAATGATTCTGTGTAGTTTATATTTGAAGACATTCCTTTTTCCACAATTACCCTCTTAGCGCTCCGAATCTCCACTTGCATTTTCTACAAAAAGAGTGTTTCATAACTGCTCAATCAAAAATATGTTTTATCTCTGTTAACTGAATTTACAGATCAGAAATAAGTTTCACAGAATGCATCTGTGTAGTTTTTATTTGATGATATTCTTTTTCCCAATGTAGGCCTCTAAGCGCTTAGCATGTCCAATTGCAGTTTCTACAGAAAGAGTGTTTCAGAAAGGCTCAATTAAAAGTAAGGTTCAACTCTGTTAGTTGAATGCACAGAACAGAAAGAATTTTCACAGAATGATACTGTGTAGTTTATATTTGAATATATTCCTTTTTCCACTATTACTCTCTTAGCGCTCCGAATGTCCACTTGCATTTTCTACAGAAAGAGTATTCAGAACTGCGCAATCAAAATTAGGGTTTAACTCTGTTAGCTTAATGAACATATCAGAAATAAGTTTCACACAATGCTTCTGTGTAGTTTTTATTTGAAGATATTATTTTTCCCAATAGAGGCCTCTTAGCGCTCAGAATGTCCAATTGCAGTTTCTACAGAAAGAGTGTTTCAGAAAGGCTCAATCAAAAGTAAGGTTCAACTCTGTTAGTTGAATGCACAGAACAGAAAGAAGTTTCATACAATGCTTCTGTGTAGTTTATATTTGAACATATTCTTTTTTCCACTATTACCCACTTAGCGCTACGAATGTCCAGTTGCATTTTCTACAGACAGAGTGTTTCAAAACTGCTCAATCAAAAGTATGGTTTAACTCTGTTAGCTGAATGCTCAGATCAGAAAGAAGTTTCACAGAATGCTTCTGTGTAGTTTATATTTGAATATATTCCTTTTTCCACTACTACTCTCTTAGCGCTCCAAATGTCCAGTTGCATTTTCTACAGAAAGAGTGTTCAGATCTGCTCAATCAAAAGTATGGTTTAACTCTGTTAGCTGAATGCACAGATCAGAAAGAAGTTTCACAGAATGATTCTGTGTAGTTTATATTTGGAGACATTCCTTTTTCCACTATTACCCTCTTAGCGCTCCGAATCTCCACTTGCATTTTCTACAGAAAGAGTGTTTCAGGACGGCTCAATCAAAACTAAGGTTCAACTCATTTAGTTGAACAAACATAACAGAAAGAAGTTTCACACAATTCTTCTGTGTAGTTTTTATTTGTAGACATTCTTTTTCCCAATATAGGCCTCTTAGCGCTCAGAATGTCCAATTGCAGTTTCTACAGAAAGAGTGTTTCAGAACGGCTCAATCAAAAGTAAGGTTCAACTCTGTTAGTTGAATGCACAGAACAGAAAGAAGTTTCATACAATGCTTCTGTGTAGTTTATATTTGAACATATTCTTTTTTCCACTATTACCCACTTAGCGCTACGAATGTCCAGTTGCATTTTCTACAAACAGAATGTTTCAAAACTGCTCAATCAAAAGTATGGTTTAACTCTGTTAGCTGAATGCTCAGATCAGAAAGAAGTTTCACAGAATGCTTCTGTGTAGTTTATATTTGAATATATTCCTTTTTCCACTACTACGCTCTTAGCGCTCCAAATGTCCAGTTGCATTTTCTACAGAAAGAGTGTTCAGATCTGCTCAATCCAAAGTATGGTTTAACTCTGTTAGCTGAATGCACAGATCAGAAAGAAGTTTCACCGAATGATTCTGTGTAGTTTATATTTGAAGACATTCCTTTTTCCACTATTACCCTCTTAGCGCTCCGAATCTCCACTTGCATTTTCTACAAAAAGAGTGTTTCATAACTGCTCAATCAAAAATATGTTTTATCTCTGTTAACTGAATTTACAGATCAGAAATAAGTTTCACAGAATGCATCTGTGTAGTTTTTATTTGAAGATATTTTTTTTCCCAATGTAGGCCTTTTAGCGCTTAGCATGTCCAATTGCAGTTTCTACAGAAAGAGTGTTTCAGAACGGCTCAATCAAAAGTAAGGTTCAACTCTGTTAGTTGAATGCACAGAACAGAAAGAATTTTCACAGAATGCTACTGTGTAGTTTATATTTGAATATATTCCTTTCTCCACTATTACCCTCTTAGCGCTCCGAATGTCCACTTGCATTTTCTACAGAAAGAGTGTTCAGAACTGCGCAATCAAAAGTATGGTTTAACTCTGTTAGCTTAATGAACATATCAGAAATAAGTTTCACACAATGCTTCTGTGTAGTTTTTATTTGAAGATATTATTTTTCCCAATAGAGGCCTCTTAGCGCTCAGAATGTCCAATTGCAGTTTCTACAGAAAGAGTGTTTCAGAAAGGCTCAATCAAAACTAAGGTTCAACTCTGTTAGTTGAATGCACAGAACAGAAAGAAATTTCAAACAATGCTTCTGTGTAGTTTATATTTGAACATATTCTTTTTTCCACTATTACCCACTTGGCGCTACGAATGTCCAGTTGCATTTTCTACAGACAGAGTGTTTCAAAACTGCTCAATCAAAAGTATGGTTTAACTCTGTTAGCTGAATGCTCAGATCAGAAAGAAGTTTCACAGAATGCTTCTGTGTAGTTTATATTTGAATATATTCCTTTTTCCACTACTACTCTCTTTGCGCTCCAAATGTCCAGTTGCATTTTCTACAGAAAGAGTGTTCATATCTGCTCAATCAAAAGTATGGTTTAACTCTGTTAGCTGAATGCCCAGATCAGAAAGAAGTTTCACAGAATGATTCTGTGTAGTTTATATTTGGAGACATTCCTTTTTCCACTATTACCCTCTTAGCGCTTCGAATCTCCACTTGCATTTTCTACAGAAAGAGTGTTTCAGAACGGCTCAATCAAAACTAAAGTTCAACTCTTTTAGTTGAACAAACAGAACAGAAAGAAGTTTCACACAATTCTTCTGTATAGTTTTTATTTGTAGACATTCTTTTTCCCAATATAGGCCTCTTAGCGCTCAGAATGTCCAATTGCTGTTTCTACAGAAAGAGTGTTTCTGAACGGCTCAATCAAAAGTAGGTTCAACTCTGTTAGTTGAATGCACAGAACAGAAAGAATTTTCATACAATGCTTCTGTGTAGTTTATATTTGAACATATTATTTTTTCCACTATTACCCACTTAGCGCTACGAATGTCCAGTTGCATTTTCTACAGACAGAGTGTTTCAAAACTGCTCAATCAAAAGTATGGTTTAACTCTGTTAGCTGAATGCTCAGATCAGAAAGAAGTTTCACAGAATTCTTCTGTGTAGTTTATATTTGAATATATTCCTTTTTCCACTACTACGCTCTTAGCGCTCCAAATTTCCCTTTGCATTTTCTACAGAAAGAGTGTTCAGATCTGCTCAATCAAAAGTATGGTTTAACTCTGTTAGCTGAATGCACAGATCAGAAAGAAGTTTCACCGAATGATTCTGTGCAGTTTATATTTGAAGACATTCCTTTTTCCACTATTACCCTCTTAGCGCTCCGAATCTCCACTTGCATTTTCTACAAAAAGAGTGTTTCATAACTGCTCAATCAAAAATATGTTTTATCTCTGTTAAGTGAATTTACAGATCAGAAATAAGTTTCACAGAATGCATCTGTGTAGTTTTTATTTGAAGATATTCTTTTTCCCAATGTAGGCCTCTTAGCGCTTAGCATGTCCAATTGCAGTTTCTACAGAAAGAGTGTTTCAGAACGGCTCAATCAAAAGTAAGGTTCAACTCTGTTAGTTGAATGCACAGAACAGAAAGAATTTTCACAGAATGCTACTGTGTAGTTTATATTTGAATATATTCCTTTTTCCACTATTACCCTCTTAGCGCTCCGAATGTCCACTTGAATTTTCTACAGAAAGAGTTTTCAGAACTGCGCAATCAAAAGTATGGTTTAACTCTGTTAGCTTAATGAACATATCAGAAATAAGTTTCACACAATGCTTCTGTTTAGTTTTTATTTGAAGATATTATTTTTCCCAATATAGGCCTCTTAGCGCTCAGAATGTCCAATTGCAGTTTCTACAGAAAGAGTGTTTCAGAAAGGCTCAATCAAAAGTAATGTTCAACTCTGTTAGTTGAATGCACAGAACAGAAAGAAGTTTCATACAATGCTTCTGTGTAGTTTATATTTGAACATATTCTTTTTTCCACTATTACCCACTTAGCGCTACGAATGTCCAGTTGCATTTTCTACAGACAGAGTGTTTCAAAACTGCTCAATCAAAAGTATGGTTTAACTCTGTTAGCTGAATGCTCAGATCAGAAAGAAGTTTCACAGAATGCTTCTGTGTAGTTTATATTTGAATATATTCCTTTTTCCACTACTACGCTCTTAGCGCTCCAAATGTCCAGTTGCATTTTCTACAGAAAGAGTGTTCAGATCTGCTCAATCCAAAGTATGGTTTAACTCTGTTAGCTGAATGCACAGATCAGAAAGAAGTTTCACCGAACGATTCTGTGTAGTTTCTATTTGAAGACATTCCTTTTTCCACTATTACCCCCTTAGCGCTCCGAATCTCCACTTGCATTTTCTACAAAAAGAGTGTTTCATAACTGCTCAATCAAAAATATGTTTTATCTCTGTTAACTGAATTTACAGATCAGGAATAAGTTTCACAGAATGCATCTGTGTAGTTTTTATTTGAAGATATTATTTTTCCCAATGTAGGCCTCTTAGCGCTTAGCATGTCCAATTGCAGTTTCTACAGAAAGAGTGTTTCAGAACGGCTCAATCAAAAGTAAGGTTCAACTCTGTTAGTTGAATGCACAGAACAGAAAGAATTTTCACAGAATGCTACTGTGTAGTTTATATTTGAATATATTCCTTTCTCCACTATTACCCTCTTAGCGCTCCGAATGTCCACTTGCATTTTCTACAGAAAGAGTGTTCAGAACTGCGCAATCAAAAGTATGGTTTAACTCTGTTAGCTTAATGAACATATCAGAAATAAGTTTCACACAATGCTTCTGTGTAGTTTTTATTTGAAGATATTATTTTTCCCAATATATGCCTCTTAGCGCTCAGAATGTCCAATTGCAGTTTCTTCAGAAAGAGTGTTTCAGAAAGGCTCAATCAAAACTAAGGTTCAACTCTGTTGGTTGAATGCACAGAAGAGAAAGAAATTTCAAACAATGCTTCTGTGTAGTTTATATTTGAACATATTCTTTTTTCCACTATTACCCACTTGGCGCTACGAATGTCCAGTTGCATTTTCTACAGACAGAGTGTTTCAAAACTGCTCAATCAAAAGTATGGTTTAACTCTGTTAGCTGAATGCTCAGATCAGAAAGAAGTTTCACAGAATGCTTCTGTGTAGTTTATATTTGAATATATTCCTTTTTCCACTACTACTCTCTTAGCGCTCCAAATGTCCAGTTGCATTTTCTACAGAAAGAGTGTTCAGATCTGCTCAATCAAAAGTATGGTTTAACTCTGTTAGCTGAATGCCCAGATCAGAAAGAAGTTTCACAGAATGATTCTGTGTAGTTTATATTTGGAGACATTCCTTTTTCCACTATTACCCTCTTAGCGCTCCGAATCTCCACTTGCATTTTCTACAGAAAGAGTGTTTCAGAACGGCTCAATCAAAACTAAAGTTCAACTCTTTTAGTTGAACAAACAGAACAGAAAGAAGTTTCACACAATTCTTCTGTATAGTTTTTATTTGTAGACATTCTTTTTCCCAATATAGGCCTCTTAGCGCTCAGAATGTCCAATTGCAGTTTCTACAGAAAGAGTGTTTCAGAACGAGTCAACCAAAAGTAAGGTTCAACTCTGTTAGTTGAATGCACAGAACAGAAAGAAGTTTCATACAATGCTTCTGTGTAGTTTATATTTGAACATATTCTTTTTTCCACTATTACCCACTTAGCGCTACGAATGTCCAGTTGCATTTTCTACAGACAGAGTGTTTCAAAACTGCTCAATCAAAAGTATGGTTTAACTCTGCTAGCTGAATGCTCAGATCAGAAAGAAGTTTCTCAGAATGCTTCTGTGTAGTTTATATTTGAATATATTCCTTTTTCCACTACTACGCTCTTAGCGCTCAAAATGTCCAGTTGCATTTTCTACAGAAAGAGTGTTCAGATCTGCTCAATCAAAAGTATGGTTTAACTCTGTTAGCTGAATGCACAGATCAGAAAGAAGTTTCACCGAATGATTCTGTGTAGTTTATATTTGAAGACATTCCTTTTTCCACTATTACCCTCTTAGCGCTCCGAATCTCCACTTGCATTTTCTACAAAAAGAGTGTTTCATAACTGCTCAATCAAAAATATGTTTTATCTCTGTTAACTGAATTTACAGATCAGAAATAAGTTTCACAGAATGCATCTGTGTAGTTTTTATTTGATGATATTCTTTTTCCCAATGTAGGCCTCTAAGCGCTTAGCATGTCCAATTGCAGTTTCTACAGAAAGAGTGTTTCAGAAAGGCTCAATCAAAAGTAAGGTTCAACTCTGTTAGTTGAATGCACAGAACAGAAAGTATTTATACAGAATGCTACTGTGTAGTTTATATTTGAATATATTCCTTTCTCCACTATTACCCTCTTAGCGCTCCGAATGTCCACTTGCATTTTCTACAGAAAGAATGTTCAGAACTGCGCAATCATAAGTATGGTTTTACTCTGTTAGCTTAATGAACATATCAGAAATAAGTTTCACACAATGCTTCTGTGTAGTTTTTATTTGAAGATATTATTTTTCCCAATATAGGCCTCTTAGCGCTCAGAATGTCCAATTGCAGTTTCTACAGAAAGAGTGTTTCAGAAAGGCTCAATCAAAAGTAAGGTTTAACTCTGTTAGTTGAATGCACAGAACAGAAAGTAATTTCATACAATGCTTCTGTGTAGTTTATATTTGAACATATTCTTTTTTCCACTATTACCCACTTGGCGCTACGAATGTACAGTTGCATTTCCTACATACAGAGTGTTTCAAAACTGCTCAATCAAAAGTATGGTTTAACTCTGTTAGCTGAATGCTCAGATCAGAAAGAAGTTTCACAGAATGCTTCTGTGTAGTTTATATTTCAATATATTCCTTTTTCCACTACTACTCTCTTAGCGCTCCAAATGTCCAGTTGCATTTTCTACAGAAAGAGTGTTCAGATCTGCTCAATCAAAAGTATGGTTTTACTCTGTTAGCTGAATGCACAGGTCAGAAAGAAGTTTCACAGAATGATTCTGTGTAGTTTATATTTGGAGACATTCCTTTTTCCACTATTACCCTCTTAGCGCTCCGAATGTCCACTTGCATTTTCTACAGAAAGAGTGTTTCAGAACGGCTCAATCAAAACTAAGGTTCAACTCTTTTAGTTGAACAAACAGAACAGAAAGAAGTTTCACACAATTCTTCTGTGTAGTTTTTATTTGTAGACATTCTTTTTCCCAATATAGGCCTCTTAGCGCTCAGAATGTCCAATTGCAGTTTCTACAGAAAGAGTGTTTCAGAACGGCTCAATCAAAAGTAAGGTTCAACTCTGTTAGTTGAATGCACAGAACAGAAAGAAGTTTCATACAATGCTTCTGTGTAGTTTATATTTCAACATATTCTTTTTTCCACTATTACCCACTTAGCGCTACGAATGTCCAGTTGCATTTTCTACAGACACAGTGTTTCAAAACTGCTCAATCAAAAGTATGGTTTAACTCTGTTAGCTGAATGCTCAGATCAGAAAGAAGTTTCACAGAATGCTTCTGTGTAGTTTATATTTGAAAATATTCCTTTTTCCACTACTACGCTCTTAGCGCTCCAAATGTCCAGTTGCATTTTCTACAGAAAGAGTGTTCAGATCTGCTCAATCAAAAGTATGGTTTAACTCTGTTAGCTGAATGCACAGATCAGAAAGAAGTTTCACAGAATGATTCTGTGTAGTTTATATTTGGAGACATTCCTTTTTCCACTATTACCCTCTTAGCGCTCCGAATCTCCACTTGCATTTTCTACAGAAAGAGTGTTTCAGAACGGCTCAATCAAAACTAAGGTTCAACTCTTTTAGTTGAACAAACAGAACAGAAAGAAATTTCACAGAATGCATCTGTGTAGTTTTTATTTGAAGATATTCTTTTTCCGAATGTAGGCCTCTTAGCGCTTAGCATGTCCAATTGCAGTTTCTACAGAAAGAGTGTTTCAGAACGGCTCAATTAAAAGTAAGGTTCAACTCTGTTAGTTGAATGCACAGAACAGAAAGTATTTTCACAGAATGCTACTGTGTAGTTTATATTTGAATATATTCCTTTTTCCACTATTTCACTCTTAGCGCTCCGAATGTCCACTTGCATTTTCTACAGAAAGAGTGTTCAGAACTGCGCAATCAAAAGTATGGTTTAACTCTGTTAGCTTAATGAACATATCAGAAATAAGTTTCACACAATGCTTCTGTGTAGTTTTTATTTGAAGATATTATTTTTCCCAATAGAGGCCTCTTAGCGCTCAGAATGTCCAATTGCAGTTTCTACAGAAAGAGTGTTTCAGAAAGGCTCAATCAAAAGTAAGGTTCAACTCTGTTAGTTGAATGCACAGAACAGAAAGAAGTTTCATGCAATGCTTCTGTGTAGTTTATATTTGAACATATTCTTTTTTCCACTATTACCCACTTGGCGCTACGAATGTCCAGTTGCATTTTCTACAGACAGAGTGTTTCAAAACTGCTCAATCAAAAGTATGGTTTAATTCTGTTAGCTGAATGCTCAGATCAGAAAGAAGTTTCACAGAATGCTTCTGTGTAGTTTATATTTGAATATATTCCTTTTTCCACTACTACTCTCTTAGCGCTCCAATTGTCCAGTTGCATTTTCTACAGAAAGAGTGTTCAGATCTGCTCAATCAAAAGTATGGTTTAACTATGTTAGCTGAATGCACAGATCAGAAAGAAGTTTCACAGAATGATTCTGTGTAGTTTATATTTGGAGACATTCCTTTTTCCACTATTACCCTCTTAGTGCTCCGAATCTCCACTTGCATTTCCTACAGAAAGAGTGTTTCAGAACGGCTCAATCAAAACTAAGGTTCAACTCTTTTAGTTGAACAAACAGAACAGAAAGAAGTTTCACACAATTCTTCTGTGTAGTTTTTATTTGTAGACATTCTTTTTCCCAATATAGGCCTCTTAGCGCTCAGAATGTCCAATTGCAGTTTCTACAGAAAGAGTGTTTCAGAACGGCTCAATCAAAAGTAAGGTTCAACTCTGTTAGTTGAATGCACAGAACAGAAAGAAGTTTCATACAATGCTTCTGTGTAGTTTATATTTGAACATATTCTTTTTTCCACTATTACCCACTTAGCGCTACGAATGTCCAGTTGCATTTTCTACAAACAGAGTGTTTCAAAACTGCTCAATCAAAAGTATGGTTTAACTCTGTTAGCTGAATGCTCAGATCAGAAAGAAGTTTCACAGAATGCTTCTGTGTAGTTTATATTTGAATATATTCCTATTTCCACTACTACGCTCTTAGCGCTCCAAATGTCCAGTTGCATTTTCTACAGAAAGAGTGTTCAGATCTGCTCAATCAAAAGTATGGTTTAACTCTGTTAGCTGAATGCACAGATCAGAAAGAAGTTTCACCGAATGATTCTGTGTAGTTTATATTTGAAGACATTCCTTTTTCCACTATTACCCTCTTAGCGCTCCGAATCTCCACTTGCATTTTCTACAAAAAGAGTGTTTCATAACTGCTCAATCAAAAATATGTTTTATCTCTGTTAACTGAATTTACAGATCAGAAATATGTTTCACAGAATGCATCTGTGTAGTTTTTATTTGAAGATATTATTTTTCCCAATGTAGGCCTCTTAGCGCTTAGCATGTCCAATTGCAGTTTCTACAGAAAGAGTGTTTCAGAACGGCTCAATCAAAAGTAAGGTTCAACTCTGTTAGTTGAATGCACAGAACAGAAAGAATTTTCACAGAATGCTACTGTGTAGTTTATATTTGAATATATTCCTTTCTCCACTATTACCATCTTAGCGCTCCGAATGTCCACTTGCATTTTCTACAGAAAGAGTGTTCAGAACTGCGCAATCAAAAGTATGGTTTAACTCTGTTAGCTTAATGAACATATCAGAAATAAGTTTCACACAATGCTTCTGTGTAGTTTTTATTTAAAGATATTATTTTTCCCAATATAGGCCTCTTAGCGCTCAGAATGTCCAATTGCAGTTTCTACAGAAAGAGTGTTTCAGAAAGGCTCAATCAAAACTAAGGTTCAACTCTGTTAGTTGAATGCACAGAACAGAAAGAAATTTCAAACAATGCTTCTGTGTAGTTTATATTTGAACATATTCTTTTTTCCACTATTACCCACTTGGCGCTACGAATGTCCAGTTGCATTTTCTACAGACAGAGTGTTTCAAAACTGCTCAATCAAAAGTATGGTTTAACTCTGTTAGCTGAATGCTCAGATCAGAAAGAAGTTTCACAGAATGCTTCTGTGTAGTTTATATTTGAATATATTTCTTTTTCCACTACTACTCTCTTAGCGCTCCAAATGTCCAGTTGCATTTTCTACAGAAAGAGTGTTCAGATCTGCTCAATCAAAAGTATGGTTTAACTCTGTTAGCTGAATGCCCAGATCAGAAAGAAGTTTCACAGAATGATTCTGTGTAGTTTATATTTGGAGACATTCCTTTTTCCACTATTACCCTCTTAGCGCTCCGAATCTCCACTTGCATTTTCTACAGAAAGAGTGTTTCAGAACGGCTCAATCAAAACTAAAGTTCAACTCTTTTAGTTGAACAAACAGAACAGAAAGAAGTTTCACACAATTCTTCTGTATAGTTTTTATTTGTAGACATTCTTTTTCCCAATATAGGCCTCTTAGCGCTCAGAATGTCCAATTGCTGTTTCTACAGAAAGAGTGTTTCTGAACGGCTCAATCAAAAGTAGGTTCAACTCTGTTAGTTGAATGCACAGAACAGAAAGAAGTTTCATACAATGCTTCTGTGTAGTTTATATTTGAACATATTCTTTTTTCCACTATTACCCACTTAGCGCTACGAATGTCCAGTTGCATTTTCTACAGACAGAGTGTTTCAAAACTGCTCAATCAAAAGTATGGTTTAACTCTGTTAGCTGAATGCTCAGATCAGAAAGAAGTTTCACAGAATTCTTCTGTGTAGTTTATATTTGAATATATTCCTTTTTCCACTACTACGCTCTTAGCGCTCCAAATGTCCAGTTGCATTTTCTACAGAAAGAGTGTTCAGATCTGCTCAATCAAAAGTATGGTTTAACTCTGTTAGCTGAATGCACAGATCAGAAAGAAGTTTCACCGAATGATTCTGTGTAGTTTATATTTGAAGACATTCCTTTTTCCACTATTACCCTCTTAGCGCTCCGAACCTCCACTTGCATTTTGTACAAAAAGTGTGTTTCATAACTGCTCAATCAAAAATATGTTTTATCTCTGTTAAGTGAATTTACAGATCAGAAATATGTTTCACAGAATGCATCTGTGTAGTTTTTATTTGAAGATATTCTTTTTCCCAATGTAGGCCTCTTAGCGCTTAGCATGTCCAATTGCAGTTTCTACAGAAAGAGTGTTTCAGAACGGCTCAATCAAAAGTAAGGTTCAACTCTGTTAGTTGAATGCACAGAACAGAAAGAATTTTCACAGAATGCTACTGTGTAGTTTATATTTGAATATATTCCTTTTTCCACTATTACCCTCTTAGCGCTCCAAATGTCCACTTGAATTTTCTACAGAAAGAGTATTCAGAACTGCGCAATCAAAAGTATGGTTTAACTCTGTTAGCTTAATGAACATATCAGAAATAAGTTTCACACAATGCTTCTGTGTAGTTTTTATTTGAAGATATTATTTTTCCCAATATAGGCCTCTTAGCGCTCAGAATGTCCAATTGCAGTTTCTACAGAAAGAGTGTTTCAGAAAGGCTCAATCAAAAGTAAGGTTCAACTCTGTTAGTTGAATGCACAGAACAGAAAGAAGTTTCATACAATGCTTCTGTGTAGTTTATATTTGAACATATTCTTTTTTCCACTATTACCCACTTAGCGCTACGAATGTCCAGTTGCATTTTCTACAGACAGAGTGTTTCAAAACTGCTCAATCAAAAGTATGGTTTAACTCTGTTAGCTGAATGCTCAGATCAGAAAGAAGTTTCACAGAATGCTTCTGTGTAGTTTATATTTGAATATATTCCTTTTTCCACTACTACTCTCTTAGCGCTCCAAATGTCCAGTTGCATTTTCTACAGAAAGAGTGTTCAGATCTGCTCAATCAAAAGTATGGTTTAACTCTGTTAGCTGAATGCACAGATCAGAAAGAAGTTTCACAGAATGATTCTGTGTAGTTTATATTTGGAGACATTCCTTTTTCCACTATTACCCTCTTAGCGCTCCGAATCTCCACTTGCATTTTCTACAGAAAGAGTGTTTCAGGACGGCTCAATCAAAACTAAGGTTCAACTCTTTTAGTTGAACAAACATAACAGAAAGAAGTTTCACACAATTCTTCTGTGTAGTTTTTATTTGTAGACATTCTTTTTCCCAATATAGGCCTCTTAGCGCTCAGAATGTCCAATTGCAGTTTCTACAGAAAGTGTGTTTCAGAAAGGCTCAATCAAACCTAAGGTTCAACTCTGTTAGTTGAATGCACAGAACAGAAAGAAATTTCAAACAATGCTTCTGTGTAGTTTATATTTGAACATATTCTTTTTTCCACTATTACCCACTTGGCGCTACGAATGTCCAGTTGCATTTTCTACAGACAGAGTGTTTCAAAACTGCTCAATCAAAAGTATGGTTTAACTCTGTTAGCTGAATGCTCAGATCAGAAAGAAGTTTCACAGAATGCTTCTGTGTAGTTTATATTTGAATATATTCCTTTTTCCACTACTACTCTCTTTGCGCTCCAAATGTCCAGTTGCATTTTCTACAGAAAGAGTGTTCAGATCTGCTCAATCAAAAGTATGGTTTAACTCTGTTAGCTGAATGCCCAGATCAGAAAGAAGTTTCACAGAATGATTCTGTGTAGTTTATATTTGGAGACATTCCTTTTTCCACTATTACCCTCTTAGCGCTCCGAATCTCCACTTGCATTTTCTACAGAAAGAGTGTTTCAGAACGGCTCAATCAAAACTAAAGTTCAACTCTTTTAGTTGAACAAACAGAACAGAAAGATGTTTCACACAATTCTTCTGTATAGTTTTTATTTTTACACATTCTTTTTCCCAATATAGGCCTCTTAGCGCTCAGAATGTCCAATTGCTGTTTCTACAGAAAGAGTGTTTCTGAACGGCTCAATCAAAAGTAGGTTCAACTCTGTTAGTTGAATGCACAGAACAGAAAGAATTTTCATACAATGCTTCTGTGTAGTTTATATTTGAACATATTCTTTTTTCCACTATTACCCACTTAGCGCTACGAATGTCCAGTTGCATTTTCTACAGACAGAGTGTTTCAAAACTGCTCAATCAAAAGTATGGTTTAACTCTGTGAGCTGAATGCTCAGATCAGAAAGAAGTTTCACAGAATTCTTCTGTGTAGTTTACATTTGAATATATTCCTTTTTCCACTACTACGCTCTTAGCGCTCCAAATGTCCAGTTGCATTTTCTACAGAAAGAGTGTTCAGATCTGCTCAATCAAAAGTATGGTTTAACTCTGTTAGCTGAATGCACAGATCAGAAAGAAGTTTCACCGAATGATTCTGTGTAGTTTATATTTGAAGACATTCCTTTTTCCACTATTACCCTCTTAGCGCTCCGAATCTCCACTTGCATTTTCTACAAAAAGAGTTTTTCATAACTGCTCAATCAAAAATATGTTTTATCTCTGTTAAGTGAATTTACAGATCAGAAATAAATTTCACAGAATGCATCTGTGTAGTTTTTATTTGAAGATATTCTTTTTCCCAATGTAGGCCTCTTAGCGCTTAGAATGTCCAATTGCAGTTTCTACAGAAAGAGTGTTTCAGAACGGCTCAATCAAAAGTAAGGTTCAACACTGTTAGTTGAATGCACAGAACAGAAAGAATTTTCACAGAATGCTACTGTGTAGTTTATATTTGAATATATTCCTTTTTCCACTATTACCCTCTTAGCGCTCCGAATGTTCCCTTGAATTTTCTACAGAAAGAGTATTCAGAACTGCGCAATCAAAAGTATGGTTTAACTCTGTTAGCTTAATGAACATATCAGAAATAAGTTTCACACAATGCTTCTGTGTAGTTTTTATTTGAAGATATTATTTTTCCCAATATAGGCCTCTTAGCGCTCAGAATGTCCAATTGCAGTTTCTACAGAAAGAGTGTTTCAGAAAGGCTCAATCAAAAGTAAGGTTCAACTCTGTTAGTTGAATGCACAGAACAGAAAGAAGTTTCATACAATGCTTCTGTGTAGTTTATATTTGAACATATTGTTTTTCCACTATTACACACTTAGCACTACGAATGTCCAGTTGCATTTTCTACAGACAGAGTGTTTCAAAACTGCTCAATCAAAAGTATGGTTTAACTCTGTTAGCTGAATGCTCAGAACAGAAAGAAGTTTCACAGAATGCTTCTGTGTAGTTTATATTTGAATATATTCCTTTTTCCACTACTACTCTCTTAGCGCTCCAAATGTCCAGTTGCATTTTCTACAGAAAGAGTGTTCAGATCTGCTCAATCAAAAGTATGGTTTAACTCTCTTAGCTGAATGCACAGATCAGAAAGAAGTTTCACAGAATGTTTCTGTGTAGTTTATATTTGGAGACATTCCTTTTTCCACTATTACCCTCTTAGCGCTCCGAATCTCCACTTGCATTTTCTACAGAAAGAGTGTTTCAGGACGGCTCAATCAAAACTAATGTTCAACTCTTTTAGTTGAACAAACATAACAGAAAGAAGTTTCACACAATTCTTCAGTGTAGTTTTTATTTGTAGACATTCTTTTTCCCAATATAGGCCTCTTAGCGCTCAGAATGTCCAATTGCAGTTTCTACAGAAAGAGTGTTTCAGAACGGCTCAATCAAAAGTAAGGTTCAACTCTGTTAGTTGAATGCACAGAACAGAAAGAAGTTTCATACAATGCTTCTGTGTAGTTTATATTTGAACATATTCTTTTTCCACTATTACCCACTTAGCGCTACGAATGTCCAGTTGCATTTTCTACAAACAGAGTGTTTCAAAACTGCTCAATCAAAAGTATGGTTTAACTCTGTTAGCTGAATGCTCAGATCAGAAAGAAGTTTCACAGAATGCTTCTGTGTAGTTTATATTTGAATATATTCCTTTTTCCACTACTACGCTCTTAGCGCTCCAAATGTCCAGTTGCATTTTCTACAGAAAGAGTGTTCAGATCTGCTCAATCAAAAGTATGGTTTAACTCTGTTAGCTGAATGCACAGATCAGAAAGAAGTTTCACCGAATGATTCTGTGTAGTTTATATTTGAAGACATTCCTGTTTCCACTATTACCCTCTTAGCGCTCCGAATCTCCACTTGCATTTTCTACAAAAAGAGTGTTTCATAACTGCTCAATGAAAAATATGTTTTATCTCTGTTAACTGAATTTACAGATCAGAAATATGTTTCACAGAATGCATCTGTGTAGTTTTTATTTGAAGATATTCTTTTTCCCAATGTAGGCCTCTTAGCGCTTTGAATGTCCAATTGCAGTTTCTACAGAAAGAGTGTTTCAGAACGGCTCAATCAAAAGTAGGTTACAACTCTGTTAGTTGAATGCACAGAACAGAAAGAATTTTCACAGAATGCTACTGTGTAGTTTATATTTGAATATATTCCTTTTTCCACTATTACCCTCTTAGCGCTCCGAATGTCCACTTGCATTTTCTACAGAAAGAGTGTTCAGAACTGCGCAATCAAAACTAAGGTTCAACTCTTTTAGTTGAACAAACAGAACAGAAAGAAGTTTCACACAATGCTTCTGTGTAGTTTTAATTTGTAGACATTCTTTTTCCCAATATAGGCCTCTTAGCGCTCAGAATGTCCAATTGCAGTTTCTACAGAAAGAGTGATTCAGAACGGCTCAATCAAACGTAAGGTTCAACTCTGTTAGTTGAATGCACAGAACAGAAAGAAGTTTCATACAATGCTTCTGTGTAGTTTATATTTGAACATATTCTTTTTTCCACTATTACCCACTTAGCGCTACGAATGTCCAGTTGCATTTTCTACAGACAGAGTGTTTCAAAACTGCTCAATCAAAAGTATGGTTTAACTCTGTTAGCTGAATGCTCACATCAGAAAGAAGTTTCACAGAATGCTTCTGTGTAGTTTATATTTGAATATATTCCTTTTTCCACTACTACTCTCTTAGCGCTCCAAATGTCCAGTTGCATTTTCTACAGAAAGAGTGTTCAGATCTGCTCAATCAAAAGTATGGTTTAACACTGTTAGCTGAATGCACAGATCAGAAAGAAGTTTCACAGAATGATTCTGTGTAGTTTATATTTGGAGACATTCCTTTTTCCACTATTACCCTCTTAGCGCTCCGAATCTCCACTTGCATTTTCTACAAAAAGAGTGTTTCATAACTGCTCAATCAAAAATATGTTTTATCTCTGTTAACTGAATTTACAGATCAGAAATAAGTTTCACAGAATGCATCTGTGTAGTTTTTATTTGAAGATATTCTTTTTCCCAATGTAGGCCTCTTAGCGCTTATCATGTCCAATTGCAGCTTCTACAGAAAGAGTGTTTCAGAACGGCTCAATCAAAAGTAAGGTTCAACTCTGTTAGTTGAATGCACAGAACAGGAAGAATTTTCACAGAATGCTACTGTGTAGTTTATATTTGAATATATTCCTTTTTCCACTATTACCCTCTTAGCGCTCCGAATGTCCACTTGCATTTTCTACAGAAAGAGTGTTCAGAACTGCGCAATCAAAACTAAGGTTCAACTCTTTTAGTTGAACAAACAGAACAGAAAGAAGTTTCACACAATGCTTCTGTGTAGTTTTAATTTGTAGACATTCTTTTTCCCAATATAGGCCTCTTAGCGCTCAGAATGTCCAATTGCAGTTTCTACAGAAAGAGTGATTCAGAATGGCTCAATCAAACGTAAGGTTCAACTCTGTTAGTTGAATGCACAGAACAGAAAGAAGTTTCATACAATGCTTCTGTGTAGTTTATATTTGAACATATTCTTTTTTCCACTATTACCCACTTAGCGCTACGAATGTCCAGTTGCATTTTCTACAGATAGAGTGTTTCAAAACTGCTCAATCAAAAGTATGGTTTAACTCTGTTAGCTGAATGCTCAGATCAGAAAGAAGTTTCACAGAATGCTTCTGTGTAGTTTATATTTGAATATATTCCTTTTTCCACTACTACACTCTTAGCGCTCCAAATGTCCAGTTGCATTTTCTACAGAAAGAGTGTTCAGATCTGCTCAATCAAAAGTACGGTTT
Source organism: Symphalangus syndactylus (assembly GCF_028878055.3). Lineage (NCBI taxonomy): Eukaryota > Metazoa > Chordata > Mammalia > Primates > Hylobatidae > Symphalangus > Symphalangus syndactylus. The sequence continues at coordinate 77,652,715 of NC_072445.2, read as the reverse complement.
AACACTGTTAGCTGAATGCACAGATCAGAAAGAAGTTTCACAGAATGATTCTGTGTAGTTTATATTTGGAGACATTCCTTTTTCCACTATTACCCTCTTAGCGCTCCGAATCTCCACTTGCATTTTCTACAGAAAGAGTGTTTCAGAATGGCTCAATCAAAACTAATGTTCAACTCTTTTAGTTGAACAGACAGAACAGAAAGACGTTTCACACAATTCTTCTGTGTAGTTTTTATTTGTAGACATTCTTTTTCCCAATATAGGCCTCTTAGCGCTCAGAATGTCCAATTGCAGTTTCTACAGAAAGAGTGTTTCAGAACGGCTCAATCAAAAGTAAGGTTCAACTCTGTTAGTTGAATGCACAGAACAGAAAGAAGTTTCATACAATGCTTCTGTGTAGTTTATATTTGAACATATTCTTTTTTCCACTATTACCCACTTAGCGCTACGAATGTCCAGTTGCATTTTCTACAGACAGAGTGTTTCAAAACTGCTCAATCAAAAGTATGGTTTCACTCTCTTAGCTGAATGCTCAGATCAGAAAGAAGTTTCACAGAATGCTTCTGTGTAGTTTATATTTGAATATATTCCTTTTTCCACTACTACGCTCTTAGCGCTCCAAATGTCCAGTTGCATTTTCTACAGAAAGAGTGTTCAGATCTGCTCAATCAAAAGTATGGTTTAGCTCTGTTAGCTGAATGCACAGATCAGAAAGAAGTTTCACCGAATGATTCTGTGTAGTTTATATTTGAAGACATTCCTTTCTCCACTATTACCCTCTTAGCGCTCCGAATCTCCACTTGCATTTTCTACAAAAAGAGTGTTTCATAACTGATCAATCAAAAATATGTTTTATCTCTGTTAACTGAATTTACAGATCAGAAATAAGTTTCACAGAATGCATCTGTGTAGTTTTTATTTGAAGATATTCTTTTTCCCAATGTAGGCCTCTTTGCGCTTAGCATGTCCAATTGCAGTTTCTACAGAAAGAGTGTTTCAGAACGGCTCAATCAATAGTAAGGTTCAACTCTGTTAGTTGAATGCACAGAACAGGAAGAATTTTCACAGAATGCTACTGTGTAGTTTATATTTGAATATATTCCTTTTTCCACTATTACCCTCTTAGCGCTCCGAATGTCCACTTGCATTTTCTACAGAAAGAGTGTTCAGAACTGCGCAATCAAAACTAAGGTTTAACTCTTTTAGTTGAACAAACAGAACAGACAGAAGTTTCACACAATGCTTCTGTGTAGTTTTAATTTGTAGACATTCTTTTTCCCAATATAGGCCTCTTAGCGCTCAGAATGTCCAATTGCAGTTTCTACAGAAAGAGTGATTCAGAACGGCTCAATCAAACGTAAGGTTCAACTCTGTTAGTTGAATGCACAGAACAGAAAGAAGTTTCATACAATGCTTCTGTGTAGTTTATATTTGAACATATTCTTTTTTCCACTATTACCCACTTAGCGCTACGAATGTCCAGTTGCATTTTCTACAGACAGAGTGTTTCAAAACTGCTCAATCAAAAGTATGGTTTAACTCTCTTAGCTGAATGCTCAGATCAGAAAGAAGTTTCACAGAATGCTTCTGTGTAGTTTATATTTGAATATATTCCTTTTTCCACTACTACTCTCTTAGCGCTCCAAATGTCCAGTTGCATTTTCTACAGAAAGAGTGTTCAGATCTGCTCAATCAAAAGTATGGTTTAACACTGTTAGCTGAATGCACAGATCAGAAAGAAGTTTCACAGAATGATTCTGTGTAGTTTATATTTGGAGACATTCCTTTTTCCACTATTACCCTCTTAGCGCTCCGAATCTCCACTTGCATTTTCTACAGAAAGAGTGTTTCAGAACGGCTCAATCAAAACTAAGGTTCAACTCTTTTAGTTGAACAGACAGAACAGAAAGAAGTTTCACACAATTCTTCTGTGTAGTTTTTATTTGTAGACATTCTTTTTCCCAATATAGGCCTCTTAGCGCTCAGAATGTCCAATTGCAGTTTCTACAGAAAGAGTGTTTCAGAACGGCTCAATCAAAAGTAAGGTTCAACTCTGTTAGTTGAATGCACAGAACAGAAAGAAGTTTCATACAATGCTTCTGTGTAGTTTATATTTGAACATATTCTTTTTTCCACTATTACCCACTTAGCGCTACGAATGTCCAGTTGCATTTTCTACAGACAGAGTGTTTCAAAACTGCTCAATCAAAAGTATGGTTTAACTCTGTTAGCTGAATGCTCAGATCAGAAAGAAGTTTCACAGAATGCTTCTGTGTAGTTTATATTTGAATATATTCCTTTTTCCACTACTACGCTCTTAGCGCTCCAAATGTCCAGTTGCATTTTCTACAGAAAGAGTGTTCAGATCTGCTCAATCAAAAGTATGCTTTAACTCTGTTAGCTGAATGCACAGATCAGAAAGAAGTTTCACCGAATGATTCTGTGTAGTTTATATTTGAAGACATTCCTTTTTCCACTATTACCCTCTTAGCGCTCCGAATCTCCAGTTGCATTTTCTACAAAAAGTGTGTTTCATAACTGATCAATCAAAAATATGTTTTATCTCTGTTAACTGAATTTACAGATCAGAAATAAGTTTCACAGAATGCATCTGTGTAGTTTTTATTTGAAGATATTCTTTTTCCCAATGTAGGCCTCTTAGCGCTTAGCATGTCCAATTGCAGTTTCTACAGAAAGAGTGTTTCAGAACGGCTCAATCAAAAGTAAGGTTCAACTCTGTTAGTTGAATGCACAGAACAGGAAGAATTTTCACAGAATGCTACTGTGTAGTTTATATTTGAATATATTCCTTTTTCCACTATTACCCTCTTAGCGCTCCGAATGTCCACTTGCATTTTCTACAGAAAGAGTGTTCAGAACTGCGCAATCAAAACTAAGGTTCAACTCTTTTAGTTGAACAAACAGAACAGAAAGAAGTTTCACACAATGCTTCTGTGTAGTTTTAATTTGTAGACATTCTTTTTCCCAATATAGGCCTCTTAGCGCTCAGAATGTCCAATTGCAGTTTCTACAGAAAGAGTGATTAAGAACGGCTCAATCAAACGTAGGGTTCAACTCTGTTAGTTGAATGCACAGAACAGAAAGAAGTTTCATACAATGCTTCTGTGTAGTTTATATTTGAACATATTCTTTTTTCCACTATTACCCACTTAGCGCTACGAATGTCCAGTTGCATTTTCTACAGACAGAGTGTTTCAAAACTGCTCAATCAAAAGTATGGTTTAACTCTGTTAGCTGAATGCTCAGATCAGAAAGAAGTTTCACAGAATGCTTCTGTGTAGTTTATATTTGAATATATTCCTTTTTCCACTACTACTCTCTTAGCGCTCCAAATGTCCAGTTGCATTTTCTACAGAAAGAGTGTTCAGATCTGCTCAATCAAAAGTACGGTTTAACACTGTTAGCTGAATGCACAGATCAGAAAGAAGTTTCACAGAATGATTCTGTGTAGTTTATATTTGGAGACATTCCTTTTTCCACTATTACCCTCTTAGCGCTCCGAATCTCCACTTGCATTTTCTACAGAAAGAGTGTTTCAGAACGGCTCAATCAAAACTAAAGTTCAACTCTTTTAGTTGAACAGACAGAACAGAAAGAAGTTTCACACAATTCTTCTGTGTAGTTTTTATTTGTAGACATTCTTTTTCCCAATATAGGCCTCTTAGCGCTCAGAATGTCCAATTGCAGTTTCTACAGAAAGAGTGTTTCAGAACGGCTCAATCAAAAGTAAGGTTCAACTCTGTTAGTTGAATGCACAGAACAGAAAGAAGTTTCATACAATGCTTCTGTGTAGTTTATATTTGAACATATTCTTTTTTCCACTATTACCCACTTAGCGCTACGAATGTCCAGTTGCATTTTCTACAGACAGAGTGTTTCAAAACTGCTCAATCAAAAGTATGGTTTAACTCTGTTAGCTGAATGCTCAGATCAGAAAGAAGTTTCACAGAATGCTTCTGTGTAGTTTATATTTGAATATATTCCTTTTTCCACTACTACGCTCTTAGCGCTCCAAATGTCCAGTTGCATTTCTACAGAAAGAGTGTTCAGATCTGCTCAATCAAAAGTATGGTTTAGCTCTGTTAGCTGAATGCACAGATCAGAAAGAAGTTTCACCGAATGATTCTGTGTAGTTTATATTTGAAGACATTCCTTTTTCCACTATTACCCTCTTAGCGCTCCGAATCTCCACTTGCATTTTCTACAAAAAGAGTGTTTCATAACTGCTCAATCAAGAATATGTTTTATCTCTGTTAACTGAATTTACAGATCAGAAATAAGTTTCACAGAATGCATCTGTGTAGTTTTTATTTGAAGATATTCTTTTTCCCAATGGAGGCCTCTTAGCGCTTAGCATGTCCAATTGCAGTTTCTACAGAAAGGGTGTTTCAGAACGGCTCAATCAAAAGTAAGGTTCAACTCTGTTAGTTGAATGCACAGAACAGGAAGAATTTTCACAGAATGCTACTGTGTAGTTTATATTTGAATATATTCCTTTTTCCACTATTACCCTCTTAGCGCTCCGAATGTCCACTTGCATTTTCTACAGAAAGAGTGTTCAGAACTGCGCAATCAAAACTAAGGTTCAACTCTTTTAGTTGAACAAACAGAACAGAAAGAAGTTTCACACAATGCTTCTGTGTAGTTTTAATTTGTAGACATTCTTTTTCCCAATATAGGCCTCTTAGCGCTCAGAATGTCCAATTGCAGTTTCTACAGAAAGAGTGATTCAGAACGGCTCAATCAAACGTAAGGTTCAACTCTGTTAGTTGAATGCACAGAACAGAAAGAAGTTTCATACAATGCTTCTGTGTAGTTTATATTTGAACATATACTTTTTTCCACTATTACCCAATTAGCGCTACGAATGTCCAGTTGCATTTTCTACAGACAGAGTGTTTCAAAACTGCTCAATCAAAAGTATGGTTTAACTCTGTTAGCTGAATGCTCAGATCAGAAAGAAGTTTCACAGAATGCTTCTTTGTAGTTTATATTTGAATATATTCCTTTTTCCACTACTACGCTCTTAGCGCTCCAAATGTCCAGTTGCATTTTCTACAGAAAGAGTGTTCAGATCTGCTCAATCAAAAGTATGGTTTAGCTCTGTTAGCTGAATGCACAGATCAGAAAGAAGTTTCACCGAATGATTCTGTGTAGTTTATATTTGAAGACATTCCTTTTTCCACTATAACCCTCTTAGCGCTCCGAATCTCCACTTGCATTTTCTACAAAAAGAGTGTTTCATAACTGCTCAATCAAAAATATGTTTTATCTCTGTTAACTGAATTTACAGATCAGAAATAAGTTTCACAGAATGCATCTGTGTAGTTTTTATTTGAAGATATTTTTTTCCCAATGTAGGCCTCTTAGCGCTTAGCATGTCCAATTGCAGTTTCTACAGAAAGAGTGTTTCAGAACGGCTCAATCAAAAGTAAGGTTCAACTCTGTTAGTTGAATGCACAGAACAGGAAGAATTTTCACAGAATGCTACTGTGTAGTTTATATTTGAATATATTCCTTTTTCCACTATTACCCTCTTAGCGCTCCGAATGTCCACTTGCATTTTCTACAGAAAGAGTGTTCAGAACTGCGCAATCAAAACTAAGGTTCAACTCTTTTAGTTGAACAAACAGAACAGAAAGAAGTTTCACACAATGCTTCTGTGTAGTTTTAATTTGTAGACATTCTTTTTCCCAATATAGGCCTCTTAGCGCTCAGAATGTCCAATTGCCGTTTCTACAGAAAGAGTGATTCAGAACGGCTCAATCAAACGTAAGGTTCAACTCTGTTAGTTGAATGCACAGAACAGAAAGAAGTTTCATACAATGCTTCTGTGTAGTTTATATTTGAACATATTCTTTTTTCCACTATTACCCACTTAGCGCTACGAATGTCCAGTTGCATTTTCTACAGACAGAGTGTTTCAAAACTGCTCAATCAAAAGTATGGTTTAACTCTGTTAGCTGAATGCTCAGATCAGAAAGAAGTTTCACAGAATGCTTCTGTGTAGTTTATATTTGAATATATTCCTTTTTCCACTACTACTCTCTTAGCGCTCCAAATGTCCAGTTGCATTTTTTACAGAAAGAGTGTTCAGATCTGCTCAATCAAAAGTACGGTTTAACACTGTTAGCTGAATGCACAGATCAGAAAGAAGTTTCACAGAATGATTCTGTGTAGTTTATATTTGCAGACATTCCTTTTTCCACTATTACCCTCTTAGCGCTCCGAATCTCCACTTGCATTTTCTACAGAAAGAGTGTTTCAGAACGGCTCAATCAAAACTAAGGTTCAACTCTTTTAGTTGAACAGACAGAACAGAAAGAAGTTTCACACAATTCTTCTGTGTAGTTTTTATTTGTAGACATTCTTTTTCCCAATATAGGCCTCTTAGCGCTCAGAATGTCCAATTGCAGTTTCTACAGAAAGAGTGTTTCAGAACGGCTCAATCAAAAGTAAGGTTCAACTCTGTTAGTTGAATGCACAGAACAGAAAGAAGTTTCATACAATGCTTCTGTGTAGTTTATATTTGAACATATTCTTTTTTCCACTATTACCCACTTAGCGCTACGAATGTCCAGTTGCATTTTCTACAGACAGAGTGTTTCAAAACTGCTCAATCAAAAGTATGGTTTAACTCTGTTAGCTGAATGCTCAGATCAGAAAGAAGTTTCACAGAATGCTTCTGTGTAGTTTATATTTGAATATATTCCTTTTTCCACTACTACTCTCTTAGCGCTCCAAATGTCCAGTTGCATTTTCTACAGAAAGAGTGTTCAGATCTGCTCAATCAAAAGTACGGTTTAACACTGTTAGCTGAATGCACAGATCAGAAAGAAGTTTCACAGAATGATTCTGTGTAGTTTATATTTGGAGACATTCCTTTTTCCACTATTACCCTCTTAGCGCTCCGAATCTCCACTTGCATTTTCTACAGAAAGAGTGTTTCAGAACGGCTCAATCAAAACTAAGGTTCAACTCTTTTAGTTGAACAGACAGAACAGAAAGAAGTTTCACACAATTCTTCTGTGTAGTTTTTATTTGTAGACATTCTTTTTCCCAATATAGGCCTCTTAGCGCTCAGAATGTCCAATTGCAGTTTCTACAGAAAGAGTGTTTCAGAACGGCTCAATCAAAAGTAAGGTTCAACTCTGTTAGTTGAATGCACAGAACAGAAAGAAGTTTCATACAATGCTTCTGTGTAGTTTATATTTGAACATATTCTTTTTTCCACTATTACCCACTTAGCGCTACGAATGTCCAGTTGCATTTTCTACAGACAGAGTGTTTCAAAACTGCTCAATCAAAAGTATGGTTTAACTCTGTTAGCTGAATGCTCAGATCAGAAAGAAGTTTCACAGAATGCTTCTGTGTAGTTTATATTTGAATATATTCCTTTTTCCACTACTACGCTCTTAGCGCTCCAAATGTCCAGTTGCATTTTCTACAGAAAGAGTGTTCAGATCTGCTCAATCAAAAGTATGGTTTAGCTCTGTTAGCTGAATGCACAGATCAGAAAGAAGTTTCACCGAATGATTCTGTGTAGTTTATATTTGAAGACATTCCTTTTTCCACTATTACCCTCTTAGCGCTCCGAATCTCCACTTGCATTTTCTACAAAAAGAGTGTTTCATAACTGCTCAATCAAGAATATGTTTTATCTCTGTTAACTGAATTTACAGATCAGAAATAAGTTTCACAGAATGCATCTGTGTAGTTTTTATTTGAAGATATTCTTTTTCCCAATGGAGGCCTCTTAGCGCTTAGCATGTCCAATTGCAGTTTCTACAGAAAGGGTGTTTCAGAACGGCTCAATCAAAAGTAAGGTTCAACTCTGTTAGTTGAATGCACAGAACAGGAAGAATTTTCACAGAATGCTACTGTGTAGTTTATATTTGAATATATTCCTTTTTCCACTATTACCCTCTTAGCGCTCCGAATGTCCACTTGCATTTTCTACAGAAAGAGTGTTCAGAACTGCGCAATCAAAACTAAGGTTCAACTCTTTTAGTTGAACAAACAGAACAGAAAGAAGTTTCACACAATGCTTCTGTGTAGTTTTAATTTGTAGACATTCTTTTTCCCAATATAGGCCTCTTAGCGCTCAGAATGTCCAATTGCAGTTTCTACAGAAAGAGTGATTCAGAACGGCTCAATCAAACGTAAGGTTCAACTCTGTTAGTTGAATGCACAGAACAGAAAGAAGTTTCATACAATGCTTCTGTGTAGTTTATATTTGAACATATACTTTTTTCCACTATTACCCAATTAGCGCTACGAATGTCCAGTTGCATTTTCTACAGACAGAGTGTTTCAAAACTGCTCAATCAAAAGTATGGTTTAACTCTGTTAGCTGAATGCTCAGATCAGAAAGAAGTTTCACAGAATGCTTCTTTGTAGTTTATATTTGAATATATTCCTTTTTCCACTACTACGCTCTTAGCGCTCCAAATGTCCAGTTGCATTTTCTACAGAAAGAGTGTTCAGATCTGCTCAATCAAAAGTATGGTTTAGCTCTGTTAGCTGAATGCACAGATCAGAAAGAAGTTTCACCGAATGATTCTGTGTAGTTTATATTTGAAGACATTCCTTTTTCCACTATAACCCTCTTAGCGCTCCGAATCTCCACTTGCATTTTCTACAAAAAGAGTGTTTCATAACTGCTCAATCAAAAATATGTTTTATCTCTGTTAACTGAATTTACAGATCAGAAATAAGTTTCACAGAATGCATCTGTGTAGTTTTTATTTGAAGATATTTTTTTCCCAATGTAGGCCTCTTAGCGCTTAGCATGTCCAATTGCAGTTTCTACAGAAAGAGTGTTTCAGAACGGCTCAATCAAAAGTAAGGTTCAACTCTGTTAGTTGAATGCACAGAACAGGAAGAATTTTCACAGAATGCTACTGTGTAGTTTATATTTGAATATATTCCTTTTTCCACTATTACCCTCTTAGCGCTCCGAATGTCCACTTGCATTTTCTACAGAAAGAGTGTTCAGAACTGCGCAATCAAAACTAAGGTTCAACTCTTTTAGTTGAACAAACAGAACAGAAAGAAGTTTCACACAATGCTTCTGTGTAGTTTTAATTTGTAGACATTCTTTTTCCCAATATAGGCCTCTTAGCGCTCAGAATGTCCAATTGCCGTTTCTACAGAAAGAGTGATTCAGAACGGCTCAATCAAACGTAAGGTTCAACTCTGTTAGTTGAATGCACAGAACAGAAAGAAATTTCATACAATGCTTCTGTGTAGTTTATATTTGAACATATTCTTTTTTCCACTATTACCCACTTAGCGCTACGAATGTCCAGTTGCATTTTCTACAGACAGAGTGTTTCAAAACTGCTCAATCAAAAGTATGGTTTAACTCTGTTAGCTGAATGCTCAGATCAGAAAGAAGTTTCACAGAATGCTTCTGTGTAGTTTATATTTGAATATATTCCTTTTTCCACTACTACTCTCTTAGCGCTCCAAATGTCCAGTTGCATTTTTTACAGAAAGAGTGTTCAGATCTGCTCAATCAAAAGTACGGTTTAACACTGTTAGCTGAATGCACAGATCAGAAAGAAGTTTCACAGAATTATTCTGTGTAGTTTATATTTGGAGACATTCCTTTTTCCACTATTACCCTCTTAGCGCTCCGAATCTCCACTTGCATTTTCTACAGAAAGAGTGTTTCAGAACGGCTCAATCAAAACTAAGGTTCAACTCTTTTAGTTGAACAGACAGAACAGAAAGAAGTTTCACACAATTCTTCTGTGTAGTTTTTATTTGTAGACATTCTTTTTCCCAATATAGGCCTCTTAGCGCTCAGAATGTCCAATTGCAGTTTCTACAGAAAGAGTGTTTCAGAACGGCTCAATCAAAAGTAAGGTTCAACTCTGTTAGTTGAATGCACAGAACAGAAAGAAGTTTCATACAATGCTTCTGTGTAGTTTATATTTGAACATATTCTTTTTTCCACTATTACCCACTTAGCGCTACGAATGTCCAGTTGCATTTTCTACAGCCAGAGTGTTTCAAAACTGCTCAATCAAAAGTATGGTTTAACTCTGTTAGCTGAATGCTCAGATCAGAAAGAAGTTTCACAGAATGCTTCTGTGTAGTTTATATTTGAATATATTCCTTTTTCCACTACTACGCTCTTAGCGCTCCAAATGTCCAGTTGCATTTTCTACAGAAAGAGTGTTCAGATCTGCTCAATCAAAAGTATGGTTTAGCTCTGTTAGCTGAATGCACAGATCAGAAAGAAGTTTCACCGAATGATTCTGTGTAGTTTATATTTGAAGACATTCCTTTTTCCACTATTACCCTCTTAGCGCTCCGAATCTCCACTTGCATTTTCTACAAAAAGAGTGTTTCATAACTGATCAATCAAAAATATGTTTTATCTCTGTTAACTGAATTTACAGATCAGAAATAAGTTTCACAGAATGCATCTGTGTAGTTTTTATTTGAAGATATTCTTTTTCCCAATGTAGGCCTCTTAGCGCTTAGCATGTCCAATTGCAGTTTCTACAGAAAGAGTGTTTCAGAACGGCTCAATCAAAAGTAAGGTTCAACTCTGTTAGTTGAATGCACAGAACAGAAAGAAGTTTCATACAATGCTTCTGTGTAGTTTATATTTGAACATATTCTTTTTTCCACTATTACCCACTTAGCGCTACGAATGTCCAGTTGCATTTTCTACAGAAAGAGTGTTCAGATCTGCTCAATCAAAAGTACGGTTTAACACTGTTAGCTGAATGCACAGATCAGAAAGAAGTTTCACAGAATGATTCTGTGTAGTTTATATTTGGAGACATTCCTTTTTCCACTATTACCTTCTTAGCGCTCCGAATCTCCACTTGCATTTTCTACAGAAAGAGTGTTTCAGAACGGCTCAATCAAAACTAAGGTTCAACTCTTTTAGTTGAACAGACAGAACAGAAAGAAGTTTCACACAATTCTTCTGTGTAGTTTTTATTTGTAGACATTCTTTTTCCCAATATAGGCCTCTTAGCGCTCAGAATGTGCAATTGCAGTTTCTACAGAAAGAGTGTTTCAGAACGGCTCAATCAAATGTAAGGTTCAACTCTGTTAGTTGAATGCACAGAACAGAAAGAAGTTTCATACAATGCTTCTGTGTAGTTTATATTTGAACATATACTTTTTTCCACTATTACCCAATTAGCGCTACGAATGTCCAGTTGCATTTTCTACAGACAGAGTGTTTCAAAACTGCTCAATCAAAAGTATGGTTTAACTCTGTTAGCTGAATGCTCAGATCAGAAAGAAGTTTCACAGAATGCTTCTTTGTAGTTTATATTTGAATATATTCCTTTTTCCACTACTACGCTCTTAGCGCTCCAAATGTCCAGTTGCATTTTCTACAGAAAGAGTGTTCAGATCTGCTCAATCAAAAGTATGGTTTAGCTCTGTTAGCTGAATGCACAGATCAGAAAGAAGTTTCACCGAATGATTCTGTGTAGTTTATATTTGAAGACATTCCTTTTTCCACTATAACCCTCTTAGCGCTCCGAATCTCCACTTGCATTTTCTACAAAAAGAGTGTTTCATAACTGCTCAATCAAAAATATGTTTTATCTCTGTTAACTGAATTTACAGATCAGAAATAAGTTTCACAGAATGCATCTGTGTAGTTTTTATTTGAAGATATTTTTTTCCCAATGTAGGCCTCTTAGCGCTTAGCATGTCCAATTGCAGTTTCTACAGAAAGAGTGTTTCAGAACGGCTCAATCAAAAGTAAGGTTCAACTCTGTTAGTTGAATGCACAGAACAGGAAGAATTTTCACAGAATGCTACTGTGTAGTTTATATTTGAATATATTCCTTTTTCCACTATTACCCTCTTAGCGCTCCGAATGTCCACTTGCATTTTCTACAGAAAGAGTGTTCAGAACTGCGCAATCAAAACTAAGGTTCAACTCTTTTAGTTGAACAAACAGAACAGAAAGAAGTTTCACACAATGCTTCTGTGTAGTTTTAATTTGTAGACATTCTTTTTCCCAATATAGGCCTCTTAGCGCTCAGAATGTCCAATTGCCGTTTCTACAGAAAGAGTGATTCAGAACGGCTCAATCAAACGTAAGGTTCAACTCTGTTAGTTGAATGCACAGAACAGAAAGAAGTTTCATACAATGCTTCTGTGTAGTTTATATTTGAACATATTCTTTTTTCCACTATTACCCACTTAGCGCTACGAATGTCCAGTTGCATTTTCTACAGACAGAGTGTTTCAAAACTGCTCAATCAAAAGTATGGTTTAACTCTGTTAGCTGAATTCTCAGATCAGAAAGAAGTTTCACAGAATGCTTCTGTGTAGTTTATATTTGAATATATTCCTTTTTCCACTACTACTCTCTTAGCGCTCCAAATGTCCAGTTGCATTTTTTACAGAAAGAGTGTTCAGATCTGCTCAATCAAAAGTACGGTTTAACACTGTTAGCTGAATGCACAGATCAGAAAGAAGTTTCACAGAATGATTCTGTGTAGTTTATATTTGGAGACATTCCTTTTTCCACTATTACCCTCTTAGCGCTCCGAATCTCCACTTGCATTTTCTACAGAAAGAGTGTTTCAGAACGGCTCAATCAAAACTAAGGTTCAACTCTTTTAGTTGAACAGACAGAACAGAAAGAAGTTTCACACAATTCTTCTGTGTAGTTTTTATTTGTAGACATTCTTTTTCCCAATATAGGCCTCTTAGCGCTCAGAATGTCCAATTGCAGTTTCTACAGAAAGAGTGTTTCAGAACGGCTCAATCAAAAGTAAGGTTCAACTCTGTTAGTTGAATGCACAGAACAGAAAGAAGTTTCATACAATGCTTCTGTGTAGTTTATATTTGAACATATTCTTTTTTCCACTATTACCCACTTAGCGCTACGAATGTCCAGTTGCATTTTCTACAGCCAGAGTGTTTCAAAACTGCTCAATCAAAAGTATGGTTTAACTCTGTTAGCTGAATGCTCAGATCAGAAAGAAGTTTCACAGAATGCTTCTGTGTAGTTTATATTTGAATATATTCCTTTTTCCACTACTACGCTCTTAGCGCTCCAAATGTCCAGTTGCATTTTCTACAGAAAGAGTGTTCAGATCTGCTCAATCAAAAGTATGGTTTAGCTCTGTTAGCTGAATGCACAGATCAGAAAGAAGTTTCACCGAATGATTCTGTGTAGTTTATATTTGAAGACATTCCTTTTTCCACTATTACCCTCTTAGCGCTCCGAATCTCCACTTGCATTTTCTACAAAAAGAGTGTTTCATAACTGATCAATCAAAAATATGTTTTATCTCTGTTAACTGAATTTACAGATCAGAAATAAGTTTCACAGAATGCATCTGTGTAGTTTTTATTTGAAGATATTCTTTTTCCCAATGTAGGCCTCTTAGCGCTTAGCATGTCCAATTGCAGTTTCTACAGAAAGAGTGTTTCAGAACGGCTCAATCAAAAGTAAGGTTCAACTCTGTTAGTTGAATGCACAGAACAGAAAGAAGTTTCATACAATGCTTCTGTGTAGTTTATATTTGAACATATTCTTTTTTCCACTATTACCCACTTAGCGCTACGAATGTCCAGTTGCATTTTCTACAGAAAGAGTGTTCAGATCTGCTCAATCAAAAGTACGGTTTAACACTGTTAGCTGAATGCACAGATCAGAAAGAAGTTTCACAGAATGATTCTGTGTAGTTTATATTTGGAGACATTCCTTTTTCCACTATTACCCTCTTAGCGCTCCGAATCTCCACTTGCATTTTCTACAGAAAGAGTGTTTCAGAACGGCTCAATCAAAACTAAGGTTCAACTCTTTTAGTTGAACAGACAGAACAGAAAGAAGTTTCACACAATTCTTCTGTGTAGTTTTTATTTGTAGACATTCTTTTTCCCAATATAGGCCTCTTAGCGCTCAGAATGTGCAATTGCAGTTTCTACAGAAAGAGTGTTTCAGAACGGCTCAATCAAATGTAAGGTTCAACTCTGTTAGTTGAATGCACAGAACAGAAAGAAGTTTCATACAATGCTTCTGTGTAGTTTATATTTGAACATATTCTTTTTTCCACTATTACCCACTTAGCGCTACGAATGTCCAGTTGCATTTTCTACAGACAGAGTGTTTCAAAACTGCTCAATCAAAATATGGTTTAACTCTGTTAGCTGAATGCTCAGATCAGAAAGAAGTTTCACAGAATGCTTCTGTGTAGTTTATATTTGAATATATTCTTTTTTCCACTACTACGCTCTTAGCGCTCCAAATGTCCAGTTGCATTTTCTACAGAAAGAGTGTTCAGATCTGCTCAATCAAAAGTATGGTTTAGCTCTGTTACCTGAATGCACAAATCAGAAAGAAGTTTCACCAAATGATTCTGTGTAGTTTATATTTGAAGACATTCCTTTTTCCACTATTACCCTCTTAGCGCTCCGAATCTCCACTTGCATTTTCTACAAAAAGAGTGTTTCATAACTGCTCAATCAAAAATATGTTTTATCTCTGTTAACTGAAATTACAGATCAGAAATAAGTTTCACAGAATGCATCTGTGTAGTTTTTATTTGAAGATATTCTTTTTCCCAATGTAGGCCTCTTAGCGCTTAGCATGTCCAATTGCAGTTTCTACAGAAAGAGTGTTTCAGAACGGCTCAATCAAAAGTAAGGTTCAACTCTGTTAGTTGAATGCACAGAACAGGAAGAATTTTCACAGAATGCTACTGTGTAGTTTATATTTGAATATATTCCTTTTTCCACTATTACCCTCTTAGCGCTCCGAATGTCCACTTGCATTTTCTACAGAAAGAGTGTTCAGAACTGCGCAATCAAAACTAAGGTTCAACTCTTTTAGTTGAACAAACAGAACAGAAAGAAGTTTCACACAATGCTTCTGTGTAGTTTTAATTTGTAGACATTCTTTTTCCCAATGTAGGCCTCTTAGCGCTCAGAATGTCCAATTGCAGTTTCTACAGAAAGAGTGATTCAGAACGGCTCAATCAAACGTAAGGTTCAACTCTGTTAGTTGAATGCACAGAACAGAAAGTAGTTTCATACAATGCTTCTGTGTAGTTTATATTTGAACATATTCTTTTTTCCACTATTACCCACTTAGCGCTACGAATGTCCAGTTGCATTTTCTACAGACAGAGTGTTTCAAAACTGCTCAATCAAAAGTATGGTTTAACTCTGTTAGCTGAATGCTCAGATCAGAAAGAAGTTTCACAGAATGCTTCTTTGTAGTTTATATTTGAATATATTCCTTTTTCCACTACTACGCTCTTAGCGCTCCAAATGTCCAGTTGCATTTTCTACAGAAAGAGTGTTCAGATCTGCTCAATCAAAAGTATGGTTTAGCTCTGTTAGCTGAATGCACAGATCAGAAAGAAGTTTCACCGAATGATTCTGTGTAGTTTATATTTGAAGACATTCCTTTTTCCACTATTACCCTCTTAGCGCTCCGAATCTCCACTTGCATTTTCTACAAAAAGAGTGTTTCATAACTGCTCAATCAAAAATATGTTTTATCTCTGTTAACTGAAATTACAGATCAGAAATAAGTTTCACAGAATGCATCTGTGTAGTTTTTATTTGAAGATATTCTTTTTCCCAATGTAGGCCTCTTAGCGCTTAGCATGTCCAATTGCAGTTTCTACAGAAAGAGTGTTTCAGAACGGCTCAATCAAAAGTAAGGTTCAACTCTGTTAGTTGAATGCACAGAACAGGAAGAATTTTCACAGAATGCTACTGTGTAGTTTATATTTGAATATATTCCTTTTTCCACTATTACCCTCTTAGCGCTCCGAATGTCCACTTGCATTTTCTACAGAAAGAGTGTTCAGAACTGCGCAATCAAAACTAAGGTTCAACTCTTTTAGTTGAACAAACAGAACAGAAAGAAGTTTCACACAATGCTTCTGTGTAGTTTTAATTTGTAGACATTTTTTCCCAATATAGGCCTCTTAGCGCTCAGAATGTCCAATTGCAGTTTCTACAGAAAGAGTGATTCAGAACGGCTCAATCAAACGTAAGGTTCAACTCTGTTAGTTGAATGCACAGAACAGAAAGAAGTTTCATACAATGCTTCTGTGTAGTTTATATTTGAACATATTCTTTTTTCCACTATTACCCACTTAGCGCTACGAATGTCCAGTTGCATTTTCTACAGAAAGAGTGTTCAGATCTGCTCAATCAAAAGTACGGTTTAACACTGTTAGCTGAATGCACAGATCAGAAAGAAGTTTCACAGAATGATTCTGTGTAGTTTATATTTGGAGACATTCCTTTTTCCACTATTACCCTCTTAGCGCTCCGAATCTCCACTTGCATTTTCTACAGAAAGAGTGTTTCAGAACGGCTCAATCAAAACTAAGATTCAACTCTTTTAGTTGAACAGACAGAACAGAAAGAAGTTTCACACAATTCTTCTGTGTAGTTTTTATTTGTAGACATTCTTTTTCCCAATATAGGCCTCTTAGCGCTCAGAATGTGCAATTGCAGTTTCTACAGAAAGAGTGTTTCAGAACGGCTCAATCAAATGTAAGGTTCAACTCTGTTAGTTGAATGCACAGAACAGAAAGAAGTTTCATACAATGCTTCTGTGTAGTTTATATTTGAACATATACTTTTTTCCACTATTACCCAATTAGCGCTACGAATGTCCAGTTGCATTTTCTACAGACAGAGTGTTTCAAAACTGCTCAATCAAAAGTATGGTTTAACTCTGTTAGCTGAATGCTCAGATCAGAAAGAAGTTTCACAGAATGCTTCTTTGTAGTTTATATTTGAATATATTCCTTTTTCCACTACTACGCTCTTAGCGCTCCAAATGTCCAGTTGCATTTTCTACAGAAAGAGTGTTCAGATCTGCTCAATCAAAAGTATGGTTTAGCTCTGTTAGCTGAATGCACAGATCAGAAAGAAGTTTCACCGAATGATTCTGTGTAGTTTATATTTGAAGACATTCCTTTTTCCACTATAACCCCCTTAGCGCTCCGAATCTCCACTTGCATTTTCTACAAAAAGAGTGTTTCATAACTGCTCAATCAAAAATATGTTTTATCTCTGTTAACTGAATTTACAGATCAGAAATAAGTTTCACAGAATGCATCTGTGTAGTTTTTATTTGAAGATATTTTTTTCCCAATGTAGGCCTCTTAGCGCTTAGCATGTCCAATTGCAGTTTCTACAGAAAGAGTGTTTCAGAACGGCTCAATCAAAAGTAAGGTTCAACTCTGTTAGTTGAATGCACAGAACAGGAAGAATTTTCACAGAATGCTACTGTGTAGTTTATATTTGAATATATTCCTTTTTCCACTATTACCCTCTTAGCGCTCCGAATGTCCACTTGCATTTTCTACAGAAAGAGTGTTCAGAACTGCGCAATCAAAACTAAGGTTCAACTCTTTTAGTTGAACAAACAGAACAGAAAGAAGTTTCACACAATGCTTCTGTGTAGTTTTAATTTGTAGACATTCTTTTTCCCAATATAGGCCTCTTAGCGCTCAGAATGTCCAATTGCCGTTTCTACAGAAAGAGTGATTCAGAACGGCTCAATCAAACGTAAGGTTCAACTCTGTTAGTTGAATGCACAGAACAGAAAGAAGTTTCATACAATGCTTCTGTGTAGTTTATATTTGAACATATTCTTTTTTCCACTATTACCCACTTAGCGCTACGAATGTCCAGTTGCATTTTCTACAGACAGAGTGTTTCAAAACTGCTCAATCAAAAGTATGGTTTAACTCTGTTAGCTGAATGCTCAGATCAGAAAGAAGTTTCACAGAATGCTTCTGTGTAGTTTATATTTGAATATATTCCTTTTTCCACTACTACTCTCTTAGCGCTCCAAATGTCCAGTTGCATTTTTTACAGAAAGAGTGTTCAGATCTGCTCAATCAAAAGTACGGTTTAACACTGTTAGCTGAATGCACAGATCAGAAAGAAGTTTCACAGAATGATTCTGTGTAGTTTATATTTGGAGACATTCCTTTTTCCACTATTACCCTCTTAGCGCTCCGAATCTCCACTTGCATTTTCTACAGAAAGAGTGTTTCAGAACGGCTCAATCAAAACTAAGGTTCAACTCTTTTAGTTGAACAGACAGAACAGAAAGAAGTTTCACACAATTCTTCTGTGTAGTTTTTATTTGTAGACATTCTTTTTCCCAATATAGGCCTCTTAGCGCTCAGAATGTCCAATTGCAGTTTCTACAGAAAGAGTGTTTCAGAACGGCTCAATCAAAAGTAAGGTTCAACTCTGTTAGTTGAATGCACAGAACAGAAAGAAGTTTCATACAATGCTTCTGTGTAGTTTATATTTGAACATATTCTTTTTTCCACTATTACCCAATTAGCGCTACGAATGTCCAGTTGCATTTTCTACAGCCAGAGTGTTTCAAAACTGCTCAATCAAAAGTATGGTTTAACTCTGTTAGCTGAATGCTCAGATCAGAAAGAAGTTTCACAGAATGCTTCTGTGTAGTTTATATTTGAATATATTCCTTTTTCCACTACTACGCTCTTAGCGCTCCAAATGTCCAGTTGCATTTTCTACAGAAAGAGTGTTCAGATCTGCTCAATCAAAAGTATGGTTTAGCTCTGTTAGCTGAATGCACAGATCAGAAAGAAGTTTCACCGAATGATTCTGTGTAGTTTATATTTGAAGACATTCCTTTTTCCACTATTACCCTCTTAGCGCTCCGAATCTCCACTTGCATTTTCTACAAAAAGAGTGTTTCATAACTGATCAATCAAAAATATGTTTTATCTCTGTTAACTGAATTTACAGATCAGAAATAAGTTTCACAGAATGCATCTGTGTAGTTTTTATTTGAAGATATTCTTTTTCCCAATGTAGGCCTCTTAGCGCTTAGCATGTCCAATTGCAGTTTCTACAGAAAGAGTGTTTCAGAACGGCTCAATCAAAAGTAAGGTTCAACTCTGTTAGTTGAATGCACAGAACAGAAAGAAGTTTCATACAATGCTTCTGTGTAGTTTATATTTGAACATATTCTTTTTTCCACTATTACCCACTTAGCGCTACGAATGTCCAGTTGCATTTTCTACAGAAAGAGTGTTCAGATCTGCTCAATCAAAAGTACGGTTTAACACTGTTAGCTGAATGCACAGATCAGAAA
The DNA here is from genome assembly GCF_028878055.3 of Symphalangus syndactylus. Lineage (NCBI taxonomy): Eukaryota > Metazoa > Chordata > Mammalia > Primates > Hylobatidae > Symphalangus > Symphalangus syndactylus. The sequence goes on along the minus strand of NC_072445.2, from coordinate 77,633,574 downwards.
GAAGTTTCACAGAATGATTCTGTGTAGTTTATATTTGGAGACATTCCTTTTTCCACTATTACCCTCTTAGCGCTCCGAATCTCCACTTGCATTTTCTACAGAAAGAGTGTTTCAGAACGGCTCAATCAAAACTAAGGTTCAACTCTTTTAGTTGAACAGACAGAACAGAAAGAAGTTTCACACAATTCTTCTGTGTAGTTTTTATTTGTAGACATTCTTTTTCCCAATATAGGCCTCTTAGCGCTCAGAATGTGCAATTGCAGTTTCTACAGAAAGAGTGTTTCAGAACGGCTCAATCAAATGTAAGGTTCAACTCTGTTAGTTGAATGCACAGAACAGAAAGAAGTTTCATACAATGCTTCTGTGTAGTTTATATTTGAACATATTCTTTTTTCCACTATTACCCACTTAGCGCTACGAATGTCCAGTTGCATTTTCTACAGACAGAGTGTTTCAAAACTGCTCAATCAAAAGTATGGTTTAACTCTGTTAGCTGAATGCTCAGATCAGAAAGAAGTTTCACAGAATGCTTCTGTGTAGTTTATATTTGAATATATTCTTTTTTCCACTACTACGCTCTTAGCGCTCCAAATGTCCAGTTGCATTTTCTACAGAAAGAGTGTTCAGATCTGCTCAATCAAAAGTATGGTTTAGCTCTGTTACCTGAATGCACAAATCAGAAAGAAGTTTCACCAAATGATTCTGTGTAGTTTATATTTGAAGACATTCCTTTTTCCACTATTACCCTCTTAGCGCTCCGAATCTCCACTTGCATTTTCTACAAAAAGAGTGTTTCATAACTGCTCAATCAAAAATATGTTTTATCTCTGTTAACTGAATTTACAGATCAGAAATAAGTTTCACAGAATGCATCTGTGTAGTTTTTATTTGAAGATATTCTTTTTCCCAATGTAGGCCTCTTAGCGCTTAGCATGTCCAATTGCAGTTTCTACAGAAAGAGTGTTTCAGAACGGCTCAATCAAAAGTAAGGTTCAACTCTGTTAGTTGAATGCACAGAACAGGAAGAATTTTCACAGAATGCTACTGTGTAGTTTATATTTGAATATATTCCTTTTTCCACTATTACCCTCTTAGCGCTCCGAATGTCCACTTGCATTTTCTACAGAAAGAGTGTTCAGAACTGCGCAATCAAAACTAAGGTTCAACTCTTTTAGTTGAACAAACAGAACAGAAAGAAGTTTCACACAATGCTTCTGTGTAGTTTTAATTTGTAGACATTCTTTTTCCCAATGTAGGCCTCTTAGCGCTCAGAATGTCCAATTGCAGTTTCTACAGAAAGAGTGATTCAGAACGGCTCAATCAAACGTAAGGTTCAACTCTGTTAGTTGAATGCACAGAACAGAAAGTAGTTTCATACAATGCTTCTGTGTAGTTTATATTTGAACATATTCTTTTTTCCACTATTACCCACTTAGCGCTACGAATGTCCAGTTGCATTTTCTACAGACAGAGTGTTTCAAAACTGCTCAATCAAAAGTATGGTTTAACTCTGTTAGCTGAATGCTCAGATCAGAAAGAAGTTTCACAGAATGCTTCTTTGTAGTTTATATTTGAATATATTCCTTTTTCCACTACTACGCTCTTAGCGCTCCAAATGTCCAGTTGCATTTTCTACAGAAAGAGTGTTCAGATCTGCTCAATCAAAAGTATGGTTTAGCTCTGTTAGCTGAATGCACAGATCAGAAAGAAGTTTCACCGAATGATTCTGTGTAGTTTATATTTGAAGACATTCCTTTTTCCACTATTACCCTCTTAGCGCTCCGAATCTCCACTTGCATTTTCTACAAAAAGAGTGTTTCATAACTGCTCAATCAAAAATATGTTTTATCTCTGTTAACTGAATTTACAGATCAGAAATAAGTTTCACAGAATGCATCTGTGTAGTTTTTATTTGAAGATATTCTTTTTCCCAATGTAGGCCTCTTAGCGCTTAGCATGTCCAATTGCAGTTTCTACAGAAAGAGTGTTTCAGAACGGCTCAATCAAAAGTAAGGTTCAACTCTGTTAGTTGAATGCACAGAACAGGAAGAATTTTCACAGAATGCTACTGTGTAGTTTATATTTGAATATATTCCTTTTTCCACTATTACCCTCTTAGCGCTCCGAATGTCCACTTGCATTTTCTACAGAAAGAGTGTTCAGAACTGCGCAATCAAAACTAAGGTTCAACTCTTTTAGTTGAACAAACAGAACAGAAAGAAGTTTCACACAATGCTTCTGTGTAGTTTTAATTTGTAGACATTTTTTCCCAATATAGGCCTCTTAGCGCTCAGAATGTCCAATTGCAGTTTCTACAGAAAGAGTGATTCAGAACGGCTCAATCAAACGTAAGGTTCAACTCTGTTAGTTGAATGCACAGAACAGAAAGAAGTTTCATACAATGCTTCTGTGTAGTTTATATTTGAACATATTCTTTTTTCCACTATTACCCACTTAGCGCTACGAATGTCCAGTTGCATTTTCTACAGACAGAGTGTTTCAAAACTGCTCAATCAAAAGTATGGTTTAACTCTGTTAGCTGAATGCTCAGATCAGAAAGAAGTTTCACAGATTGCTTCTGTGTAGTTTATATTTGAATATATTCCTTTTTCCACTACTACTCTCTTAGCGCTCCAAATGTCCAGTTGCATTTTCTACAGAAAGAGTGTTCAGATCTGCTCAATCAAAAGTATGGTTTAACACTGTTAGCTGAATGCACAGATCAGAAAGAAGTTTCACAGAATGATTCTGTGTTGTTTATATTTGGAGACATTCCTTTTTCCACTATTACCCTCTTAGCGCTCAGAATCTCCACTTGCATTTTCTACAGAAAGAGTGTTTCAGAACGGCTCAATCAAAACTAAGGTTCAACTCTTTTAGTTGAACAGACAGAACAGAAAGAAGTTTCACACAATTCTTCTGTGTAGTTTTTATTTGTAGACATTCTTTTTCCCAATATAGGCCTCTTAGCGCTCAGAATGTCCAATTGCAGTTTCTACAGAAAGAGTGTTTCAGAACGGCTCAATCAAAAGTAAGGTTCAACTCTGTTAGTTGAATGCACAGAACAGAAAGAAGTTTCATACAATGCTTCTGTGTAGTTTATATTTGAACATATTCTTTTTTCCACTATTACCCACTTAGCGCTACGAATGTCCAGTTGCATTTTCTACAGACAGAGTGTTTCAAAACTGCTCAATCAAAAGTATGGTTTAACTCTGTTAGCTGAATGCTCAGATCAGAAAGAAGTTTCACAGAATGCTTCTGTGTAGTTTATATTTGAATATATTCCTTTTTCCACTACTACGCTCTTAGCGCTCCAAATGTCCAGTTGCATTTTCTACAGAAAGAGTGTTCAGATCTGCTCAATCAAAAGTATGGTTTAGCTCTGTTAGCTGAATGCACAGATCAGAAAGAAGTTTCACCGAATGATTCTGTGTAGTTTATATTTGAAGACATTCCTTTTTCCACTATTACCCTCTTAGCGCTCCAAATCTCCACTTGCATTTTCTACAAAAAGAGTGTTTCATAACTGATCAATCAAAAATATGTTTTATCTCTGTTAACTGAATTTACAGATCAGAAATAAGTTTCACAGAATGCATCTGTGTAGTTTTTATTTGAAGATATTCTTTTTCCCAATGTAGGCCTCTTAGCGCTTAGCATGTCCAATTGCAGTTTCTACAGAAAGAGTGTTTCAGAACGGCTCAATCAAAAGTAAGGTTCAACACTGTTAGTTGAATGCACAGAACAGGAAGAATTTTCACAGAATGCTACTGTGTAGTTTATATATGAATATATTCCTTTTTCCACTATTACCCTCTTAGCGCTCCGAATGTCCACTTGCATTTTCTACAGAAAGAGTGTTCAGAACTGCGCAATCAAAACTAAGGTTCAACTCTTTTAGTTGAACAAACAGAACAGAAAGAAGTTTCACACAATGCTTCTGTGTAGTTTTAATTTGTAGACATTCTTTTTCCCAATATAGGCCTCTTAGCGCTCAGAATGTCCAATTGCACTTTCTACAGAAAGAGTGATTCAGAACGGCTCAATCAAACGTAAGGTTCAACTCTGTTAGTTGAATGCACAGAACAGAAAGATGTTTCATACAATGCTTCTGTGTAGTTTATATTTGAACATATTCTTTTTTCCACTATTACCCACTTAGCGCTACGAATGTCCAGTTGCATTTTCTACAGATAGAGTGTTTCAAAACTGCTCAATCAAAAGTATGGTTTAACTCTGTTAGCTGAATGCTCAGATCAGAAAGAATTTTCACAGAATGCTTCTGTGTAGTTTATATTTGAATATATTCCTTTTTCCACTACTACTCTCTTAGCGCTCCAAATGTCCAGTTGCATTTTCTACAGAAAGAGTGTTCAGATCTGCTCAATCAAAAGTACGGTTTAACACTGTTAGCTGAATGCACAGATCAGAAAGAAGTTTCACAGAATGATTCTGTGTAGTTTATATTTGGAGACATTCCTTTTTCCACTATTACCCTCTTAGCGCTCCGAATCTCCACTTGCATTTTCTACAGAAAGAGTGTTTCAGAACGGCTCAATCAAAACTAAGGTTCAACTCTTTATTTGAACAGACAGAACAGAAAGAAGTTTCACAAAATTCTTCTGTGTAGTTTTTATTTGTAGACATTCTTTTTCCCAATATAGGCCTCTTAGCGCTCAGAATGTCCAATTGCAGTTTCTACAGAAAGAGTGTTTCAGAACGGCTCAATCAAAAGTAAGGTTCAACTCTGTTAGTTGAATGCACAGAACAGAAAGAAGTTTCATACAATGCTTCTGTGTAGTTTATATTTGAACATATTCTTTTTTCCACTATTACCCACTTAGCGCTACGAATGTCCAGTTGCATTTTCTACAGACAGAGTGTTTCAAAACTGCTCAATCAAAAGTATGGTTTAATTCTGTTAGCTGAATGCTCAGATCAGAAAGAAGTTTCACAGAATGCTTCTGTGTAGTTTATATTTGAATATATTCCTTTTTCCACTACTACTCTCTTAGCGCTCCAAATGTCCAGTTGCATTTTCTACAGAAAGAGTGTTCAGATCTGCTCAATCAAAAGTACGGTTTAACACTGTTAGCTGAATGCACAGATCAGAAAGAAGTTTCACAGAATGATTCTGTGTAGTTTATATTTGGAGACATTCCTTTTTCCACTATTACCCTCTTAGCGCTCCGAATCTCCACTTGAATTTTCTACAGAAAGAGTGTTTCAGAACGGCTCAATCAAAACTAAGGTTCAACTCTTTTAGTTGAACAGACAGAACAGAAAGAAGTTTCACACAATTCTTCTGTGTAGTTTTTATTTGTAGACATTCTTTTTCCCAATATAGGCCTCTTAGCGCTCAGAATGTCCAATTGCAGTTTCTACAGAAAGAGTGTTTCAGAACGGCTCAATCAAAATTAAGGTTCAACTCTGTTAGTTGAATGCACAGAACAGAAAGAAGTTTCATACAATGCTTCTGTGTAGTTTATATTTGAACATATTCTTTTTTCCACTATTACCCACTTAGCGCTACGAATGTCCAGTTGCATTTTCTACAGACAGAGTGTTTCAAAACTGCTCAATCAAAAGTATGGTTTAACTCTGTTAGCTGAATGCTCAGATCAGAAAGAAGTTTCACAGATTGCTTCTGTGTAGTTTATATTTGAATATATTCCTTTTTCCACTACTACTCTCTTAGCGCTCCAAATGTCCAGTTGCATTTTCTACAGAAAGAGTGTTCAGATCTGCTCAATCAAAAGTATGGTTTAACACTGTTAGCTGAATGCACAGATCAGAAAGAAGTTTCACCGAATGATTCTGTGTAGTTTATATTTGAAGACATTCCTTTTTCCACTATTACCCTCTTAGCGCTCCGAATCTCCACTTGCATTTTCTACAAAAAGAGTGTTTCATAAATGATCAATCAAAAATATGTTTTATCTCTGTTAACTGAATTTACAGATCAGAAATAAGTTTCACAGAATGCATCTGTGTAGTTTTTATTTGAAGATATTCTTTTTCCCAATGTAGGCCTCTTAGCGCTTAGCATGTCCAATTGCAGTTTCTACAGAAAGAGTGTTTCAGAACGGCTCAATCAAAAGTAAGGTTCAACTCTGTTAGTTGAATGCACAGAACAGGAAGAATTTTCACAGAATGCTACTGTGTAGTTTATATTTGAATATATTCCTTTTTCCACTATTACCCTCTTAGCGCTCCGAAAGTCCACTTGCATTTTCTACAGAAAGAGTGTTCAGAACTGCGCAATCAAAACTAAGGTTCAACTCTTTTAGTTGAACAAACAGAACAGAAAGAAGTTTCACACAATGCTTCTGTGTAGTTTTAATTTGTAGACATTCTTTTTCCCAATATAGGCCTCTTAGCGCTCAGAATGTCCAATTGCAGTTTCTACAGAAAGAGTGATTCAGAACGGCTCAATCAAACGTAAGGTTCAACTCTGTTAGTTGAATGCACAGAACAGAAAGATGTTTCATACAATGCTTCTGTGTAGTTTATATTTGAACATATTCTTTTTTCCACTATTACCCACTTAGCGCTACGAATGTCCAGTTGCATTTTCTACAGATAGAGTGTTTCAAAACTGCTCAATCAAAAGTATGGTTTAACTCTGTTAGCTGAATGCTCAGATCAGAAAGAAGTTTCACAGAATGCTTCTGTGTAGTTTATATTTGAATATATTCCTTTTTCCACTACTACTCTCTTAGCGCTCCAAATGTCCAGTTGCATTTTCTACAGAAAGAGTGTTCAGATCTGCTCAATCAAAAGTACGGTTTAACACTGTTAGCTGAATGCACAGATCAGAAAGAAGTTTCACAGAATGATTCTGTGTAGTTTATATTTGGAGACATTCCTTTTTCCACTATTACCCTCTTAGCGCTCCGAATCTCCACTTGCATTTTCTACAGAAAGAGTGTTTCAGAACGGCTCAATCAAAACTAAGGTTCAACTCTTTTAGTTGAACAGACAGAACAGAAAGAAGTTTCACACAATTCTTCTGTGTAGTTTTTATTTGTAGACATTCTTTTTCCCAATATAGGCCTCTTAGCGCTCAGAATGTGCAATTGCAGTTTCTACAGAAAGAGTGTTTCAGAACGGCTCAATCAAATGTAAGGTTCAACTCTGTTAGTTGAATGCACAGAACAGAAAGAAGTTTCATACAATGCTTCTGTGTAGTTTATATTTGAACATATTCTTTTTTCCACTATTACCCACTTAGCGCTACGAATGTCCAGTTGCATTTTCTACAGACAGAGTGTTTCAAAACTGCTCAATCAAAAGTATGGTTTAACTCTGTTAGCTGAATGCTCAGATCAGAAAGAAGTTTCACAGAATGCTTCTGTGTAGTTTATATTTGAATATATTCTTTTTTCCACTACTACGCTCTTAGCGCTCCAAATGTCCAGTTGCATTTTCTACAGAAAGAGTGTTCAGATCTGCTCAATCAAAAGTATGGTTTAGCTCTGTTACCTGAATGCACAAATCAGAAAGAAGTTTCACCAAATGATTCTGTGTAGTTTATATTTGAAGACATTCCTTTTTCCACTATTACCCTCTTAGCGCTCCGAATCTCCACTTGCATTTTCTACAAAAAGAGTGTTTCATAACTGCTCAATCAAAAATATGTTTTATCTCTGTTAACTGAATTTACAGATCAGAAATAAGTTTCACAGAATGCATCTGTGTAGTTTTTATTTGAAGATATTCTTTTTCCCAATGTAGGCCTCTTAGCGCTTAGCATGTCCAATTGCAGTTTCTACAGAAAGAGTGTTTCAGAACGGCTCAATCAAAAGTAAGGTTCAACTCTGTTAGTTGAATGCACAGAACAGGAAGAATTTTCACAGAATGCTACTGTGTAGTTTATATTTGAATATATTCCTTTTTCCACTATTACCCTCTTAGCGCTCCGAATGTCCACTTGCATTTTCTACAGAAAGAGTGTTCAGAACTGCGCAATCAAAACTAAGGTTCAACTCTTTTAGTTGAACAAACAGAACAGAAAGAAGTTTCACACAATGCTTCTGTGTAGTTTTAATTTGTAGACATTCTTTTTCCCAATGTAGGCCTCTTAGCGCTCAGAATGTCCAATTGCAGTTTCTACAGAAAGAGTGATTCAGAACGGCTCAATCAAACGTAAGGTTCAACTCTGTTAGTTGAATGCACAGAACAGAAAGTAGTTTCATACAATGCTTCTGTGTAGTTTATATTTGAACATATTCTTTTTTCCACTATTACCCACTTAGCGCTACGAATGTCCAGTTGCATTTTCTACAGACAGAGTGTTTCAAAACTGCTCAATCAAAAGTATGGTTTAACTCTGTTAGCTGAATGCTCAGATCAGAAAGAAGTTTCACAGAATGCTTCTTTGTAGTTTATATTTGAATATATTCCTTTTTCCACTACTACGCTCTTAGCGCTCCAAATGTCCAGTTGCATTTTCTACAGAAAGAGTGTTCAGATCTGCTCAATCAAAAGTATGGTTTAGCTCTGTTAGCTGAATGCACAGATCAGAAAGAAGTTTCACCGAATGATTCTGTGTAGTTTATATTTGAAGACATTCCTTTTTCCACTATTACCCTCTTAGCGCTCCGAATCTCCACTTGCATTTTCTACAAAAAGAGTGTTTCATAACTGCTCAATCAAAAATATGTTTTATCTCTGTTAACTGAATTTACAGATCAGAAATAAGTTTCACAGAATGCATCTGTGTAGTTTTTATTTGAAGATATTCTTTTTCCCAATGTAGGCCTCTTAGCGCTTAGCATGTCCAATTGCAGTTTCTACAGAAAGAGTGTTTCAGAACGGCTCAATCAAAAGTAAGGTTCAACTCTGTTAGTTGAATGCACAGAACAGGAAGAATTTTCACAGAATGCTACTGTGTAGTTTATATTTGAATATATTCCTTTTTCCACTATTACCCTCTTAGCGCTCCGAATGTCCACTTGCATTTTCTACAGAAAGAGTGTTCAGAACTGCGCAATCAAAACTAAGGTTCAACTCTTTTAGTTGAACAAACAGAACAGAAAGAAGTTTCACACAATGCTTCTGTGTAGTTTTAATTTGTAGACATTTTTTCCCAATATAGGCCTCTTAGCGCTCAGAATGTCCAATTGCAGTTTCTACAGAAAGAGTGATTCAGAACGGCTCAATCAAACGTAAGGTTCAACTCTGTTAGTTGAATGCACAGAACAGAAAGAAGTTTCATACAATGCTTCTGTGTAGTTTATATTTGAACATATTCTTTTTTCCACTATTACCCACTTAGCGCTACGAATGTCCAGTTGCATTTTCTACAGACAGAGTGTTTCAAAACTGCTCAATCAAAAGTATGGTTTAACTCTGTTAGCTGAATGCTCAGATCAGAAAGAAGTTTCACAGATTGCTTCTGTGTAGTTTATATTTGAATATATTCCTTTTTCCACTACTACTCTCTTAGCGCTCCAAATGTCCAGTTGCATTTTCTACAGAAAGAGTGTTCAGATCTGCTCAATCAAAAGTATGGTTTAACACTGTTAGCTGAATGCACAGATCAGAAAGAAGTTTCACAGAATGATTCTGTGTTGTTTATATTTGGAGACATTCCTTTTTCCACTATTACCCTCTTAGCGCTCAGAATCTCCACTTGCATTTTCTACAGAAAGAGTGTTTCAGAACGGCTCAATCAAAACTAAGGTTCAACTCTTTTAGTTGAACAGACAGAACAGAAAGAAGTTTCACACAATTCTTCTGTGTAGTTTTTATTTGTAGACATTCTTTTTCCCAATATAGGCCTCTTAGCGCTCAGAATGTCCAATTGCAGTTTCTACAGAAAGAGTGTTTCAGAACGGCTCAATCAAAAGTAAGGTTCAACTCTGTTAGTTGAATGCACAGAACAGAAAGAAGTTTCATACAATGCTTCTGTGTAGTTTATATTTGAACATATTCTTTTTTCCACTATTACCCACTTAGCGCTACGAATGTCCAGTTGCATTTTCTACAGACAGAGTGTTTCAAAACTGCTCAATCAAAAGTATGGTTTAACTCTGTTAGCTGAATGCTCAGATCAGAAAGAAGTTTCACAGAATGCTTCTGTGTAGTTTATATTTGAATATATTCCTTTTTCCACTACTACGCTCTTAGCGCTCCAAATGTCCAGTTGCATTTTCTACAGAAAGAGTGTTCAGATCTGCTCAATCAAAAGTATGGTTTAGCTCTGTTAGCTGAATGCACAGATCAGAAAGAAGTTTCACCGAATGATTCTGTGTAGTTTATATTTGAAGACATTCCTTTTTCCACTATTACCCTCTTAGCGCTCCAAATCTCCACTTGCATTTTCTACAAAAAGAGTGTTTCATAACTGATCAATCAAAAATATGTTTTATCTCTGTTAACTGAATTTACAGATCAGAAATAAGTTTCACAGAATGCATCTGTGTAGTTTTTATTTGAAGATATTCTTTTTCCCAATGTAGGCCTCTTAGCGCTTAGCATGTCCAATTGCAGTTTCTACAGAAAGAGTGTTTCAGAACGGCTCAATCAAAAGTAAGGTTCAACACTGTTAGTTGAATGCACAGAACAGGAAGAATTTTCACAGAATGCTACTGTGTAGTTTATATATGAATATATTCCTTTTTCCACTATTACCCTCTTAGCGCTCCGAATGTCCACTTGCATTTTCTACAGAAAGAGTGTTCAGAACTGCGCAATCAAAACTAAGGTTCAACTCTTTTAGTTGAACAAACAGAACAGAAAGAAGTTTCACACAATGCTTCTGTGTAGTTTTAATTTGTAGACATTCTTTTTCCCAATATAGGCCTCTTAGCGCTCAGAATGTCCAATTGCACTTTCTACAGAAAGAGTGATTCAGAACGGCTCAATCAAACGTAAGGTTCAACTCTGTTAGTTGAATGCACAGAACAGAAAGATGTTTCATACAATGCTTCTGTGTAGTTTATATTTGAACATATTCTTTTTTCCACTATTACCCACTTAGCGCTACGAATGTCCAGTTGCATTTTCTACAGATAGAGTGTTTCAAAACTGCTCAATCAAAAGTATGGTTTAACTCTGTTAGCTGAATGCTCAGATCAGAAAGAATTTTCACAGAATGCTTCTGTGTAGTTTATATTTGAATATATTCCTTTTTCCACTACTACTCTCTTAGCGCTCCAAATGTCCAGTTGCATTTTCTACAGAAAGAGTGTTCAGATCTGCTCAATCAAAAGTACGGTTTAACACTGTTAGCTGAATGCACAGATCAGAAAGAAGTTTCACAGAATGATTCTGTGTAGTTTATATTTGGAGACATTCCTTTTTCCACTATTACCCTCTTAGCGCTCCGAATCTCCACTTGCATTTTCTACAGAAAGAGTGTTTCAGAACGGCTCAATCAAAACTAAGGTTCAACTCTTTATTTGAACAGACAGAACAGAAAGAAGTTTCACAAAATTCTTCTGTGTAGTTTTTATTTGTAGACATTCTTTTTCCCAATATAGGCCTCTTAGCGCTCAGAATGTCCAATTGCAGTTTCTACAGAAAGAGTGTTTCAGAACGGCTCAATCAAAAGTAAGGTTCAACTCTGTTAGTTGAATGCACAGAACAGAAAGAAGTTTCATACAATGCTTCTGTGTAGTTTATATTTGAACATATTCTTTTTTCCACTATTACCCACTTAGCGCTACGAATGTCCAGTTGCATTTTCTACAGACAGAGTGTTTCAAAACTGCTCAATCAAAAGTATGGTTTAATTCTGTTAGCTGAATGCTCAGATCAGAAAGAAGTTTCACAGAATGCTTCTGTGTAGTTTATATTTGAATATATTCCTTTTTCCACTACTACTCTCTTAGCGCTCCAAATGTCCAGTTGCATTTTCTACAGAAAGAGTGTTCAGATCTGCTCAATCAAAAGTACGGTTTAACACTGTTAGCTGAATGCACAGATCAGAAAGAAGTTTCACAGAATGATTCTGTGTAGTTTATATTTGGAGACATTCCTTTTTCCACTATTACCCTCTTAGCGCTCCGAATCTCCACTTGAATTTTCTACAGAAAGAGTGTTTCAGAACGGCTCAATCAAAACTAAGGTTCAACTCTTTTAGTTGAACAGACAGAACAGAAAGAAGTTTCACACAATTCTTCTGTGTAGTTTTTATTTGTAGACATTCTTTTTCCCAATATAGGCCTCTTAGCGCTCAGAATGTCCAATTGCAGTTTCTACAGAAAGAGTGTTTCAGAACGGCTCAATCAAAATTAAGGTTCAACTCTGTTAGTTGAATGCACAGAACAGAAAGAAGTTTCATACAATGCTTCTGTGTAGTTTATATTTGAACATATTCTTTTTTCCACTATTACCCACTTAGCGCTACGAATGTCCAGTTGCATTTTCTACAGACAGAGTGTTTCAAAACTGCTCAATCAAAAGTATGGTTTAACTCTGTTAGCTGAATGCTCAGATCAGAAAGAAGTTTCACAGATTGCTTCTGTGTAGTTTATATTTGAATATATTCCTTTTTCCACTACTACTCTCTTAGCGCTCCAAATGTCCAGTTGCATTTTCTACAGAAAGAGTGTTCAGATCTGCTCAATCAAAAGTATGGTTTAACACTGTTAGCTGAATGCACAGATCAGAAAGAAGTTTCACCGAATGATTCTGTGTAGTTTATATTTGAAGACATTCCTTTTTCCACTATTACCCTCTTAGCGCTCCGAATCTCCACTTGCATTTTCTACAAAAAGAGTGTTTCATAAATGATCAATCAAAAATATGTTTTATCTCTGTTAACTGAATTTACAGATCAGAAATAAGTTTCACAGAATGCATCTGTGTAGTTTTTATTTGAAGATATTCTTTTTCCCAATGTAGGCCTCTTAGCGCTTAGCATGTCCAATTGCAGTTTCTACAGAAAGAGTGTTTCAGAACGGCTCAATCAAAAGTAAGGTTCAACTCTGTTAGTTGAATGCACAGAACAGGAAGAATTTTCACAGAATGCTACTGTGTAGTTTATATTTGAATATATTCCTTTTTCCACTATTACCCTCTTAGCGCTCCGAAAGTCCACTTGCATTTTCTACAGAAAGAGTGTTCAGAACTGCGCAATCAAAACTAAGGTTCAACTCTTTTAGTTGAACAAACAGAACAGAAAGAAGTTTCACACAATGCTTCTGTGTAGTTTTAATTTGTAGACATTCTTTTTCCCAATATAGGCCTCTTAGCGCTCAGAATGTCCAATTGCAGTTTCTACAGAAAGAGTGATTCAGAACGGCTCAATCAAACGTAAGGTTCAACTCTGTTAGTTGAATGCACAGAACAGAAAGATGTTTCATACAATGCTTCTGTGTAGTTTATATTTGAACATATTCTTTTTTCCACTATTACCCACTTAGCGCTACGAATGTCCAGTTGCATTTTCTACAGATAGAGTGTTTCAAAACTGCTCAATCAAAAGTATGGTTTAACTCTGTTAGCTGAATGCTCAGATCAGAAAGAAGTTTCACAGAATGCTTCTGTGTAGTTTATATTTGAATATATTCCTTTTTCCACTACTACTCTCTTAGCGCTCCAAATGTCCAGTTGCATTTTCTACAGAAAGAGTGTTCAGATCTGCTCAATCAAAAGTACGGTTTAACACTGTTAGCTGAATGCACAGATCAGAAAGAAGTTTCACAGAATGATTCTGTGTAGTTTATATTTGGAGACATTCCTTTTTCCACTATTACCCTCTTAGCGCTCCGAATCTCCACTTGCATTTTCTACAGAAAGAGTGTTTCAGAACGGCTCAATCAAAACTAAGGTTCAACTCTTTTAGTTGAACAGACAGAACAGAAAGAAGTTTCACACAATTCTTCTGTGTAGTTTTTATTTGTAGACATTCTTTTTCCCAATATAGGCCTCTTAGCGCTCAGAATGTCCAATTGCAGTTTCTACAGAAAGAGTGTTTCAGAACGGCTCAATCAAAATTAAGGTTCAACTCTGTTAGTTGAATGCACAGAACAGAAAGAAGTTTCATACAATGCTTCTGTGTAGTTTATATTTGAACATATTCTTTTTTCCACTATTACCCACTTAGCGCTACGAATGTCCAGTTGCATTTTCTACAGACAGAGTGTTTCAAAACTGCTCAATCAAAAGTATGGTTTAACTCTGTTAGCTGAATGCTCAGATCAGAAAGAAGTTTCACAGATTGCTTCTGTGTAGTTTATATTTGAATATATTCCTTTTTCCACTACTACTCTCTTAGCGCTCCAAATGTCCAGTTGCATTTTCTACAGAAAGAGTGTTCAGATCTGCTCAATCAAAAGTATGGTTTAACACTGTTAGCTGAATGCACAGATCAGAAAGAAGTTTCACCGAATGATTCTGTGTAGTTTATATTTGAAGACATTCCTTTTTCCACTATTACCCTCTTAGCGCTCCGAATCTCCACTTGCATTTTCTACAAAAAGAGTGTTTCATAAATGATCAATCAAAAATATGTTTTATCTCTGTTAACTGAATTTACAGATCAGAAATAAGTTTCACAGAATGCATCTGTGTAGTTTTTATTTGAAGATATTCTTTTTCCCAATGTAGGCCTCTTAGCGCTTAGCATGTCCAATTGCAGTTTCTACAGAAAGAGTGTTTCAGAACGGCTCAATCAAAAGTAAGGTTCAACTCTGTTAGTTGAATGCACAGAACAGGAAGAATTTTCACAGAATGCTACTGTGTAGTTTATATTTGAATATATTCCTTTTTCCACTATTACCCTCTTAGCGCTCCGAATGTCCACTTGCATTTTCTACAGAAAGAGTGTTCAGAACTGCGCAATCAAAACTAAGGTTCAACTCTTTTAGTTGAACAAACAGAACAGAAAGAAGTTTCACACAATGCTTCTGTGTAGTTTTAATTTGTAGACATTCTTTTTCCCAATATAGGCCTCTTAGCGCTCAGAATGTCCAATTGCAGTTTCTACAGAAAGAGTGATTCAGAACGGCTCAATCAAACGTAAGGTTCAACTCTGTTAGTTGAATGCACAGAACAGAAAGATGTTTCATACAATGCTTCTGTGTAGTTTATATTTGAACATATTCTTTTTTCCACTATTACCCACTTAGCGCTACGAATGTCCAGTTGCATTTTCTACAGATAGAGTGTTTCAAAACTGCTCAATCAAAAGTATGGTTTAACTCTGTTAGCTGAATGCTCAGATCAGAAAGAAGTTTCACAGAATGCTTCTGTGTAGTTTATATTTGAATATATTCCTTTTTCCACTACTACTCTCTTAGCGCTCCAAATGTCCAGTTGCATTTTCTACAGAAAGAGTGTTCAGATCTGCTCAATCAAAAGTACGGTTTAACACTGTTAGCTGAATGCACAGATCAGAAAGAAGTTTCACAGAATGATTCTGTGTAGTTTATATTTGGAGACATTCCTTTTTCCACTATTACCCTCTTAGCGCTCCGAATCTCCACTTGCATTTTCTACAGAAAGAGTGTTTCAGAACGGCTCAATCAAAACTAAGGTTCAACCCTTTTAGTTGAACAGACAGAACAGAAAGAAGTTTCACACAATTCTTCTGTGTAGTTTTTATTTGTAGACATTCTTTTTCCCAATATAGGCCTCTTAGCGCTCAGAATGTCCAATTGCAGTTTCTACAGAAAGAGTGTTTCAGAACGGCTCAATCAAATGTAAGGTTCAACTCTGTTAGTTGAATGCACAGAACAGAAAGAAGTTTCATACAATGCTTCTGTGTAGTTTATATTTGAACATATTCTTTTTTCCACTATTACCCACTTAGCGCTACGAATGTCCAGTTGCATTTTCTACAGACAGAGTGTTTCAAAACTGCTCAATCAAAAGTATGGTTTAACTCTGTTAGCTGAATGCTCAGATCAGAAAGAAGTTTCACAGAATGCTTCTGTGTAGTTTATATTTGAATATATTCCTTTTTCCACTACTACGCTTTTAGCGCTCCAAATGTCCAGTTGCATTTTCTACAGAAAGAGTGTTCAGATCTGCTCAATCAAAAGTATGGTTTAGCTCTGTTAGCTGAATGCACAGATCAGAAAGAAGTTTCACCAAATGATTCTGTGTAGTTTATATTTGAAGACATTCCTTTTTCCACTATTACCCTCTTAGCGCTCCGAATCTCCACTTGCATTTTCTACAAAAAGAGTGTTTCATAACTGCTCAATCAAAAATATGTTTTATCTCTGTTAACTGAATTTACAGATCAGAAATAAGTTTCACAGAATGCATCTGTGTAGTTTTTATTTGAAGATATTCTTTTTCCCAATGTAGGCCTCTTAGCGCTTAGCATGTCCAATTGCAGTTTCTACAGAAAGAGTGTTTCAGAACGGCTCAATCAAAAGTAAGGTTCAACTCTGTTTGTTGAATGCACAGAACAGGAAGAATTTTCACAGAATGCTACTGTGTAGTTTATATTTGAATATATTCCTTTTTCCACTATTACCCTCTTAGCGCTCCGAATGTCCACTTGCATTTTCTACAGAAAGAGTGTTCAGAACTGCGCAATCAAAACTAAGGTTCAACTCTTTTAGTTGAACAAACAGAACAGAAAGAAGTTTCACACAATGCTTCTGTGTAGTTTTAATTTGTAGACATTCTTTTTCCCAATGTAGGCCTCTTAGCGCTCAGAATGTCCAATTGCAGTTTCTACAGAAAGAGTGATTCAGAACGGCTCAATCAAACGTAAGGTTCAACTCTGTTAGTTGAATGCACAGAACAGAAAGAAGTTTCATACAATGCTTCTGTGTAGTTTATATTTGAACATATTTTTTTTCCACTATTACCCACTTAGCGCTACGAATGTCCAGTTGCATTTTCTACAGACAGAGTGTTTCAAAACTGCTCAATCAAAAGTATGGTTTAACTCTATTAGCTGAATGCTCAGATCAGAAAGAAGTTTCACAGAATGCTTCTTTGTAGTTTATATTTGAATATATTCCTTTTTCCACTACTACGCTCTTAGCGCTCCAAATGTCCAGTTGCATTTTCTACAGAAAGAGTGTTCAGATCTGCTCAATCAAAATATGGTTTAGCTCTGTTAGCTGAATGCACAGATCAGAAAGAAGTTTCACCGAATGATTCTGTGTAGTTTATATTTGAAGACATCCTTTTTTCCACTATTACCCTCTTAGCGCTCCGAATCTCCACTTGCATTTTCTACAAAAAGAGTGTTTCATAACTGCTCAATCAAAAATATGTTTTATCTCTGTTAACTGAATTTACAGATCAGAAATAAGTTTCACAGAATGCATCTGTGTAGTTTTTATTTGAAGATATTCTTTTTCCCAATGTAGGCCTCTTAGCGCTTAGCATGTCCAATTGCAGTTTCTACAGAAAGAGTGTTTCAGAACGGCTCAATCAAAAGTAAGGTTCAACTCTGTTAGTTGAATGCACAGAATAGGAAGAATTTTCACAGAATGCTACTGTGTAGTTTATATTTGAATATATTCCTTTTTCCACTATTACCCTCTTAGCGCTCCGAATGTCCACTTGCATTTTCTACAGAAAGAGTGTTCAGAACTGCGCAATCAAAACTAAGGTTCAACTCTTTTAGTTGAACAAACAGAACAGAAAGAAGTTTCACACAATGCTTCTGTGTAGTTTTAATTTGTAGACATTCTTTTTCCCAATATAGGCCTCTTAGCGCTCAGAATGTCCAATTGCAGTTTCTACAGAAAGAGTGATTCAGAACGGCTCAATCAAACGTAAGGTTCAACTCTGTTAGTTGAATGCACAGAACAGAAAGAAGTTTCATACAATGCTTCTGTGTAGTTTATATTTGAACATATTCTTTTTTCCACTATTACCCACTTAGCGCTACGAATGTCCAGTTGCATTTTCTACAGACAGAGTGTTTCAAAACTGCTCAATCAAAAGTATGGTTTAACTCTGTTAGCTGAATGCTCAGATCAGAAAGAAGTTTCACAGAATGCTTCTGTGTAGTTTATATTTGAATATATTACTTTTTCCACTACTACTCTCTTAGCGCTCCAAATGTCCAGTTGCATTTTCTACAGAAAGAGTGTTCAGATCTGCTCAATCAAAAGTATGGTTTAACACTGTTAGCTGAATGCACAGATCAGAAAGAAGTTTCACAGAATGATTCTGTGTAGTTTATATTTGGAGACATTCCTTTTTCCACTATTACCCTCTTAGCGCTCCGAATCTCCACTTGCATTTTCTACAGAAAGAGTGTTTTAGAACGGCTCAATCAAAACTAAGGTTCAACTCTTTTAGTTGAACAGACATAACAGAAAGAAGTTTCACACAATTCTTCTGTGTAGTTTTTTTTTGTAGACATTCTTTTTCCCAATATAGGCCTCTTAGCGCTCAGAATGTCCAATTGCAGTTTCTACAGAAAGAGTGTTTCAGAACGGCTCAATCAAAAGTAAGGTTCAACTCTGTTAGTTGAATGCACAGAACAGAAAGAAGTTTCATACAATGCTTCTGTGTAGTTTATATTTGAACATATACTTTTTTCCACTATTACCCACTTAGCGCTACGAATGTCCAGTTGCATTTTCTACAGACAGAGTGTTTCAAAACTGCTCAATCAAAAGTATGGTTTAACTCTGTTAGCTGAATGCTCAGATCAGAAAGAAGTTTCACAGAATGCTTCTGTGTAGTTTATATTTGAATATATTCCTTTTTCCACTACTACGCTCTTAGCGCTCCAAATGTCCAGTTGCATTTTCTACAGAAAGAGTGTTCAGATCTGCTCAATCAAAAGTATGGTTTAGCTCTGTTAGCTGAATGCACAGATCAGAAAGAAGTTTCACCGAATGATTCTGTGTAGTTTATATATGAAGACATTCCTTTTTCCACTATTACCCTCTTAGCGCTCAGAATCTCCACTTGCATTTTCTACAAAAAGAGTGTTTCATAACTGCTCAATCAAAAATATGTTTTATCTCTGTTAACTGAATTTACAGATCAGAAATAAGTTTCACAGAATGCATGTGTGTAGTTTTTATTTGAAGATATTCTTTTTCCCAATGTAGGCCTCTTAGCGCTTAGCATGTCCAATTGCAGTTTCTACAGAAAGAGTGTTTCAGAACGGCTCAATGAAAAGTAAGGTTCAACTCTGTTAGTTGAATGCACAGAACAGGAAGAATTTTCACAGAATGCTACTGTGTAGTTTATATTTGAATATATTCCTTTCTCCACTATTACCCTCTTAGCGCTCCGAATGTCCACTTGCATTTTCTACAGAAGGAGTGTTCAGAACTGCGCAATCAAAAGTATGGTTTAACTCTGTTAGCTTAATGAACATATCAGAAATAAGTTTCACACAATGCTTCTGTGTAGTTTTTTTTGAAGATATTATTTTTCCCAATAGAGGCCTCTTAGCGCTCAGAATGTCCAATTGCAGTTTCTACAGAAAGAGTGTTTCAGAAAGGCTCAATCAAAAGTAAGGTTCAACTCTGTTAGTTGAATGCACAGAACAGAAAGAAATTTCATACAATGCTTCTGTGTAGTTTATATTTGAACATATTCTTTTTTCCACTATTACCCACTTAGCGCTACGAATGTCCAGTTGCATTTTCTACAGACAGAGTGTTTCAAAACTGCTCAATCAAAAGTATGGTTTAACTCTGTTAGCTGAATGCTCAGATCAGAAAGAAGTTTCACAGAATGCTTCTGTGTAGTTTATATTTGAATATATTCCTATTTCCACTACTACGCTCTTAGCGCTCCAAATGTCCAGTTGCATTTTCTACAGAAAGAGTGTTCAGATCTGCTCAATCAAAAGTATGGTTTAACTCTGTTAGCTGAATGCACAGATCAGAAAGAAGTTTCACCGAATTATTCTGTGTAGTTTATATTTGAAGACATTCCTTTTTCCACTATTACCCTCTTAGCGCTCCGAATCTCCACTTGCATTTTCTACAAAAAGAGTGTTTCATAACTGCTCAATCAAAAATATGTTTTATCTCTGTTAACTGAATTTACAGATCAGAAATAAGTTTCACAGAATGCATCTGTGTAGTTTTTATTTGAAGATATTCTTTTTCCCAATGTAGGCCTCTTAGCGCTTAGCATGTCCAATTGCAGTTTCTACAGAAAGAGTGTTTCAGAACGGCTCAATCAAAAGTAAGGTTCAACTCTGTTAGTTGAATGCACAGAACAGAAAGAATTTTCACAGAATGCTACTGTGTAGTTTATATTTGAATATATTCCTTTTTCCACTATTACCCTCTTAGCGCTCCGAATGTCCACTTGCATTTTCTACAGAAAGAGTGTTCAGAACTGCGCAATCAAAACTATGGTTTAACTCTGTTAGCTTAATGAACATATCAGAAATAAGTTTCACACAATGCTTCTGTGTAGTTTTTATTTGAAGATATTATTTTTCCCAATAGAGGCCTCTTAGCGCTCAGAATGTCCAATTGCAGTTTCTACAGAAAGAGTGTTTCAGAAAGGCTCAATCAAAAGTAAGGTTCAACTCTGTTAGTTGAATGCACAGAACAGAAAGAAGTTTCATACAATGCTTCTGTGTAGTTTATATTTGAACATATTTTTATTCCACTATTACCCACTTAGCGCTACGAATGTCCAGTTGCATTTTCTACAGACAGAGTGTTTCAAAACTGCTCAATCAAAAGTATGGTTTAACTCTGTTAGCTGAATGCTCAGATCAGAAAGAAGTTTCACAGAATGCTTCTGTGTAGTTTATATTTGAATATATTCCTTTTTCCACTACTACTCTCTTAGCGCTCCAAATGTCCAGTTGCATTTTCTACAGAAAGAGTGTTCAGATCTGCTCAATCAAAAGTATGGTTTAACTCTGTTAGCTGAATGCACAGATCAGAAAGAAGTTTCACAGAATGATTCTGTGTAGTTTATATTTGGAGACATTCCTTTTTCCACTATCACCCTCTTAGCGCTCCGAATCTCCACTTGCATTTTCTACAGAAAGAGTGTTTCAGAACGGCTCAATCAAAACTAAGGTTCAACTCTTTTAGTTGAACAAACAGAACAGAAAGAAGTTTCACACAATTCTTCTGTGTAGTTTTTATTTGTAGACATTCTTTTTCCCAATATAGGCCTCTTAGCGCTCAGAATGTCCAATTGCAGTTTCTACAGAAAGAGTGATTCAGAACGGCTCAATCAATCGTAAGGTTCAACTCTGTTAGTTGAATGCACAGAACAGAAAGAAGTTTCATACAATGCTTCTGTGTAGTTTATATTTGAACATATTCATTTTTCCACTATTACCCACTTAGCGCTACGAATGTCCAGTTGCATTTTCTACAGACAGTGTGTTTAAAACTGCTCAATCAAAAGTATGGTTTAACTCTGTTAGCTGAATGCTCAGATCAGAAAGAAGTTTCACAGAATGCTTCTGTGTAGTTTATATTTGAATATATTCCTTTTTCCACTACTACTCTCTTAGCGCTCCAAATGTCCAGTTGCATTTTCTACAGAAAGAGTGTTCAGATCTGCTCAATCAAAAGTACGGTTTAACACTGTTAGCTGAATGCACAGATCAGAAAGAAGTTTCACAGAATGATTCTGTGTAGTTTATATTTGGAGACATTCCTTTTTCCACTATTACCCTCTTAGCGCTCCGAATCTCCACTTGCATTTTCTACAGAAAGAGTGTTTCAGAACGGCTCAATCAAAACTAAGGTTCAACTCTTTTAGTTGAACAGACAGAACAGAAAGAAGTTTCACACAATTCTTCTGTGTAGTTTTTATTTGTAGACATTCTTTTTCCCAATATAGGCCTCTTAGCGCTCAGAATGTCCAATTGCAGTTTCTACAGAAAGAGTGTTTCAGAACGGCTCAATCAAAAGTAAGGTTCAACTCTGTTAGTTGAATGCACAGAACAGAAAGAAGTTTCATACAATGCTTCTGTGTAGTTTATATTTGAACATATTCTTTTTTCCACTATTACCCACTTAGCGCTACGAATGTCCAGTTGCATTTTCTACAGACAGAGTGTTTCAAAACTGCTCAATCAAAAGTATGGTTTAACTCTGTTAGCTGAATGCTCAGATCAGAAAGAAGTTTCACAGAATGCTTCTGTGTAGTTTATATTTGAATATATTCCTTTTTCCACTACTACGCTCTTAGCGCTCAAAATGTCCAGTTGCATTTTCTACAGAAAGATTGTTCAGATCTGCTCAATCAAAAGTATGGTTTAGCCCTGTTAGCTGAATGCACAGATCAGAAAGAAGTTTCACCGAATGATTCTGTGTAGTTTATATTTGAAGACATTCCTTTTTCCACTATTACCCTCTTAGCGCTCAGAATCTCCACTTGCATTTTCTACAAAAAGAGTGTTTCATAACTGCTCAATCAAAAATATGTTTTATCTCTGTTAACTGAATTTACAGATCAGAAATAAGTTTCACAGAATGCATCTGTGTAG
The DNA here is from genome assembly GCF_028878055.3 of Symphalangus syndactylus. Classification (NCBI taxonomy): domain Eukaryota; kingdom Metazoa; phylum Chordata; class Mammalia; order Primates; family Hylobatidae; genus Symphalangus; species Symphalangus syndactylus. The sequence continues at coordinate 77,611,196 of NC_072445.2, read as the reverse complement.
TTTTTATTTGAAGATATTCTTTTTCCCAATGTAGGCCTCTTAGCGCTTAGTATGTCCAATTGCAGTTTCTACAGAAAGAGTGTTTCAGAACGGCTCAATCAAAAGTAAGGTTCAACTCTGTTAGTTGAATGCACAGAACAGGAAGAATTTTCACAGAATGCTACTGTGTAGTTTATATTTGAATATATTCCTTTCTCCACTATTACCCTCTTAGCGCTCCGAATGTCCACTTGCATTTTCTACAGAAGGAGTGTTCAGAACTGCGCAATCAAAAGTATGGTTTAACTCTGTTAGCTTAATGAACATATCAGAAATAAGTTTCACACAATGCTTCTCTGTAATTTTTTTTTGAAGATATTATTTTTCCCAATAGAGGCCTCTTAGCGCTCAGAATGTCCAATTGCAGTTTCTACAGAAAGAGTGTTTCAGAAAGGCTCAATCAAAAGTAAGGTTCAACTCTGTTAGTTGAATGCACAGAACAGAAAGAAATTTCATACAATGCTTCTGTGTAGTTTATATTTGAACATATTCTTTTTTCCACTATTACCCACTTAGCGCTACGAATGTCCAGTTGCATTTTCTACAGACAGAGTGTTTCAAAACTGCTCAATCAAAAGTATGGTTTAACTCTGTTAGCTGAATGCTCAGATCAGAAAGAAGTTTCACAGAATGCTTCTGTGTAGTTTATATTTGAATATATTCCTATTTCCACTACTACGCTCTTAGCGCTCCAAATGTCCAGTTGCATTTTCTACAGAAAGAGTGTTCAGATCTGCTCAATCAAAAGTATGGTTTAACTCTGTTAGCTGAATGCACAGATCAGAAAGAAGTTTCACCGAATTATTCTGTGTAGTTTATATTTGAAGACATTCCTTTTTCCACTATTACCCTCTTAGCGCTCCGAATCTCCACTTGCATTTTCTACAAAAAGAGTGTTTCATAACTACTCAATCAAAAATATGTTTTATCTCTGTTAACTGAATTTACAGATCAGAAATAAGTTTCACAGAATGCATCTGTGTAGTTTTTATTTGAAGATATTCTTTTTCCCAATGTAGGCCTCTTAGCGCTTAGCATGTCCAATTGCAGTTTCTACAGAAAGAGTGTTTCAGAACGGCTCAATCAAAAGTAAGGTTCAACTCTGTTAGTTGAATGCACAGAACAGAAAGAATTTTCACAGAATGCTACTGTGTAGTTTATATTTGAATATATTCCTTTTTCCACTATTACCCTCTTAGCGCTCCGAATGTCCACTTGCATTTTCTACAGAAAGAGTGTTCAGAACTGCGCAATCAAAACTATGGTTTAACTCTGTTAGCTTAATGAACATATCAGAAATAAGTTTCACACAATGCTTCTGTGTAGTTTTTATTTGAAGATATTATTTTTCCCAATAGAGGCCTCTTAGCGCTCAGAATGTCCAATTGCAGTTTCTACAGAAAGAGTGTTTCAGAAAGGCTCAATCAAATGTAAAGTTCAACTCTGTTAGTTGAATGCACAGAACAGAAAGAAGTTTCATACAATGCTTCTGTGTAGTTTATATTTGAACATATTTTTATTCCACTATTACCCACTTAGCGCTACGAATGTCCAGTTGCATTTTCTACAGACAGAGTGTTTCAAAACTGCTCAATCAAAAGTATGGTTTAACTCTGTTAGCTGAATGCTCAGATCAGAAAGAAGTTTCACAGAATGCTTCTGTGTAGTTTATATTTGAATATATTCCTTTTTCCACTACTACTCTCTTAGCGCTCCAAATGTCCAGTTGCATTTTCTACAGAAAGAGTGTTCAGATCTGCTCACTCAAAAGTATGGTTTAACTCTGTTAGCTGAATGCACAGATCAGAAAGAAGTTTCACAGAATGATTCTGGGTAGTTTATATTTGGAGACATTCCTTTTTCCACTATTACCCTCTTAGCGCTCCGAATCTCCACTTGCATTTTCTACAGAAAGAGTGTTTCAGAACGGCTCAATCAAAACTAAGGTTCAACTCTTTTAGTTGAACAAACAGAACAGAAAGAAGTTTCACACAATTCTTCTGTGTAGTTTTTATTTGTAGACATTCTTTTTCCCAATATAGGCCTCTTAGCGCTCAGAATGTCCAATTGCAGTTTCTACAGAAAGAGTGTTTCAGAACGGCTCAATCAAAAGTAAGGTTCAACTCTGTTAGTTGAATGCACAGAACAGAAAGAAGTTTCATACAATGCTTCTGTGTAGTTTATATTTGAACATATTCTTTTTTCCACTATTACCCACGTAGCGCTACGAATGTCCAGTTGCATTTTCTACAGACAGAGTGTTTCAAAACTGCTCAATCAAAAGTATGTTTTAACTCTGTTAGCTGAATGCTCAGATCAGAAAGAAGTTTCACAGAATGCTTCTGTGTAGTTTATATTTGAATATATTCCTTTTTCCACTAGTACGCTCTTAGCGCTCCAAATGTCCAGTTGCATTTTCTACAGAAAGAGTGTTCAGATCTGCTCAATCAAAAGTATGGTTTAACTCTGTTAGCTGAATGCACAGATCAGAAAGAAGTTTCACCGAATGATTCTGTGTAGTTTATATTTGAAGACATTCCTTTTTCCACTATTACCTTCTTAGCGCTCCGAATCTCCACTTGCATTTTCTACAAAAAGAGTGTTTCATAACTGCTCAATCAAAAATATGTTTTATCTCTGTTAACTGAATTTACAGATCAGAAATAAGTTTCACAGAATGCATCTGTGTAGTTTTTATTTGAAGATATTCTTTTTCCCAATGTACGCCTCTTAGTGCTTAGCATGTCCAATTGCAGTTTCTACAGAAAGAGGGTTTCAGAACGGCTCAATCAAAAGTAAGGTTCAACTCTGTTAGTTGAATGCACAGAACAGGAAGAATTTTCACAGAATGCTACTGTGTAGTTTATATTTGAATATATTCCTTTTTCCACTATTACCCTCTTAGCGCTCCGAATGTCCACTTGCATTTTCTACAGAAAGAGTGTTCAGAACTGCGCAATCAAAACTAAGCTTCAACTCTTTTAGTTGAACAAACAGAACAGAAAGGAGTTTCACACAATGCTTCTGTGTAGTTTCTATTTGTAGACATTCTTTTTCCCAATATAGGCCTCTTAGCGCTCAGAATGTCCAATTGCAGTTTCTACAGAAAGAGTGATTCAGAACGGCTCAATCAAACGTAAGGTTCAACTCTGTTAGTTGAATGCACAGAACAGAAAGAAGTTTCATACAATGCTTCTGTGTAGTTTATATTTGAACATATTCTTTTTTCCACTATTACCCACTTAGCGCTACGAATGTCCAGTTGCATTTTCTACAGACAGAGTGTTTCAAAACTGCTCAATCAAAAGTATGGTTTAACTCTGTTAGCTGAATGCTCAGATCAGAAAGAAGTTTCACAGAATGCTTCTGTGTAGTTTATATTTGAATATATTCCTTTTTCCACTACTACGCTCTTAGCGCTCCAAATGTCCAGTTGCATTTTCTACAGAAAGAGTGTTCAGATCTGCTCAATCAAAAGTATGGTTTAACTCTGTTAGCTGAATGCACAGATCAGAAAGAAGTTTCACCGAATGATTCTGTGTAGTTTATATTTGAAGACATTCCTTTTTCCAATATTACCCTCTTAGCGCTCCGAATCTCCACTTGCATTTTCTACAAAAAGAGTGTTTCATAACTGCTCAATCAAAAATATGGTTTATCTCTGTTAACTGAATTTACAGATCAGAAATAAGTTTCACAGAATGCATCTGTGTAGTTTTTATTTGAAGATATTCTTTTTCCCAATGTAGGTCTCTTAGCGCTTAGCATGTCCAATTGCAGTTTCTACAGAAAGAGTGTTTCAGAACGGCTCAATCAAAAGTAAGGTTCAACTCTGTTAGTTGAATGCACAGAACAGAAAGAATTTTCACAGAATGCTACTGTGTAGTTTATATTTGAATATATTCCTTTTTCCACTATTACCCTCTTAGCGCTCCGAATGTCCACTTGCATTTTCTACAGAAAGAGTGTTCCGAACTGCGCAATCATAAGTATGGTTTAACTCTGTTAGCTTAATGAACATATCAGAAATAAGTTTCACACAATGCTTCTGTGTAGTTTTTATTTGAAGATATTATTTTTCCCAATAGAGGCCTCTTAGCGCTCAGAATGTCCAATTGCAGTTTCTACAGAAAGAGTGTTTCAGAAAGGCTCAATCAAAAGTAAGGTTCAACTCTGTTAGTTGAATGCACAGAACAGAAAGAAGTTTCATACAATGCTTCTGTGTAGTTTATATTTGAACATATTTTTATTCCACTATTACCCACTTAGCGCTACGAATGTCCAGTTGCATTTTCTACAGACAGAGTGTTTCAAAACTGCTCAATCAAAAGTATGGTTTAACTCTGTTAGCTGAATGCTCAGATCAGAAAGAAGTTTCACAGAATGCTTCTGTGTAGTTTATATTTGAATATATTCCTTTTTCCACTACTACTCTCTTAGCGCTCCAAATGTCCAGTTGCATTTTCTACAGAAAGAGTGTTCAGATCTGCTCAATCAAAAGTATGGTTTAACTCTGTTAGCTGAATGCACAGATCAGAAAGAAGTTTCACAGAATGATTCTGTGTAGTTTATATTTGGAGACATTCTTTTTCCACTATTACCCTCTTAGCGCTCCGAATCTCCACTTGCATTTTCTACAGAAACAGTGTTTCAGAACGGCTCAATCAAAACTAAGGTTCAACTCTTTTAGTTGAACAAACAGAACAGAAAGAAGTTTCACACAATTCTTCTGTGTAGTTTTTATTTGTAGACATTCTTTTTCCAAATATAGGCCTCTTAGCGCTCAGATTGTCCAATTGCAGTTTCTACAGAAAGAGTGTTTCAGAACGGCTCAATCAAAAGTAAGGTTCAACTCTGTTAGTTGAATGCACAGAGCAGAAAGAAGTTTCATACAATGCTTCTGTGTAGTTTATATTTGAACATCTTCTTTTTTCCACTATTACCCACTTAGCGCTACGAATGTCCAGTTGTATTTTCTACAGACAGAGTGTTTCAAAACTGCTCAATCAAAAGTATGTTTTAACTCTGTTAGCTGAATGCTCAGATCAGAAAGAAGTTTCACAGAATGCTTCTGTGTAGTTTATATTTGAATATATTCCTTTTTCCACTACTACGCTCTTAGCGCTCCAAATGTCCAGTTGCATTTTCTACAGAAAGAGTGTTCAGATCTGCTCAATCAAAAGTATGGTTTAACTCTGTTAGCTGAATGCACAGATCAGAAAGAAGTTTCACCGAATGATTCTGTGTAGTTTATATTTGAAGACATTCCTTTTTCCACTATTACCTTCTTAGCGCTCCGAATCTCCACTTGCATTTTCTACAAAAAGTGTGTTTCATAACTGCTCAATCAAAAATATGTTTTATCTCTGTTAACTGAATTTACAGATCAGAAATAAGTTTCACAGAATGCATCTGTGTAGTTTTTATTTGAAGATATTCTTTTTCCCAATGTAGGCCTCTTAGTGCTTATCATGTCCAATTGCAGTTTCTACAGAAAGAGGGTTTCAGAACGGCTCAATCAAAAGTAAGGTTCAACTCTGTTAGTTGAATGCACAGAACAGGAAGAATTTTCACAGAATGCTACTGTGTAGTTTATATTTGACTATATTCCTTTTTCCACTATTACCCTCTTAGCGCTCCTAATGTCCACTTGCATTTTCTACAGAAAGAGTGTTCAGAACTGCGCAATCAAAACTAAGGTTCAACTCTTTTAGTTGAACAAACAGAACAGAAAGGAGTTTCACACAATGCTTCTGTGTAGTTTCTATTTGTAGACATTCTTTTTCCCAATATAGGCCTCTTAGCGCTCAGAATGTCCAATTGCAGTTTCTACAGAAAGAGTGATTCAGAACGGCTCAATCAAACGTAAGGTTCAACTCTGTTAGTTGAATGCACAGAACAGAAAGAAGTTTCATACAATGCTTCTGTGTAGTTTATATTTGAACATATTCTTTTTTCCACTATTACCCACTTAGCGCTACGAATGTCCAGTTGCATTTTCTACAGACAGAGTGTTTCAAAACTGCTCAATCAAAAGTATGGTTTAACTCTGTTAGCTGAATGCTCAGATCAGAAAGAAGTTTCACAGAATGCTTCTGTGTAGTTTATATTTGAATATATTCCTTTTTCCACTACTACGCTCTTAGCGCTCCAAATGTCCAGTTGCATTTTCTACAGAAAGAGTGTTCAGATCTGCTCAATCAAAAGTATGGTTTAACTCTGTTAGCTGAATGCACAGATCAGAAAGAAGTTTCACCGAATGATTCTGTGTAGTTTATATTTGAAGACATTCCTTTTTCCACTATTACCTTCTTAGCGCTCCGAATCTCCACTTGCATTTTCTACAAAAAGAGTGTTTCATAACTGCTCAATCAAAAATATGTTTTATCTCTGTTAACTGAATTTACAGATCAGAAATAAGTTTCACAGAATGCATCTGTGTAGTTTTTATTTGAAGATATTCTTTTTCCCAATGTAGGCCTCTTAGTGATTAGCATGTCCAATTGCAGTTTCTACAGAAAGAGTGTTTCAGAACGGCTCAATCAAAAGTAAGGTTCAACTCTGTTAGTTGAATGCACAGAACAGGAAGAATTTTCACAGAATGCTACTGTGTAGTTTATATTTGAATATATTCCTTTTTCCACTATTACCCTCTTAGCGCTCCGAATGTCCACTTGCATTTTCTACAGAAAGAGTGTTCCGAACAGCGCAATCATAAGTATGGTTTAACTCTGTTAGCTTAATGAACATATCAGAAATAAGTTTCACAAAATGCTTCTGTGTAGTTTTTATTTGAAGATATTATTTTTCCCAATAGAGGCCTCTTAGCGCTCAGAATGTCCAATTGCAGTTTCTACAGAAAGAGTGTTTCAGAAAGGCTCAATCAAAAGTAAGGTTCAACTCTGTTAGTTGAATGCACAGAACAGAAAGAAGTTTCATACAATGCTTCTGTGTAGTTTATATTTGAACATATTTTTATTCCACTATTACCCACTTAGCGCTACGAATGTCCAGTTGCATTTTCTACAGACAGAGTGTTTCAAAACTGCTCAATCAAAAGTATGGTTTAACTCTGTTAGCTGAATGCTCAGATCAGAAAGAAGTTTCACAGAATGCTTCTGTGTAGTTTGTATTTGAATATATTCCTTTTTCCACTACTACGCTCTTAGCGCTCCAAATGTCCAGTTGCATTTTCTACAGAAAGAGTGTTCAGATCTGCTCAATGAAATGTATGGTTTAACTCTGTTAGCTGAATGCACAGATCAGAAAGAAGTTTCACCGAATGATTCTGTGTAGTTTATATTTGAAGTCATTCCTTTTTCCACTATTACCCTCTTAGCGCTCCGAATCTCCACTTGCATTTTCTTCAAAAAGAGTGTTTCATAACTGCTCAATCAAAAATATGTTTTATCTCTGTTAACTGAATTTACAGATCAGAAATAAGTTTCACAGAATGCATCTGTGTAATTTTTATTTGAAGATATTCTTTTTCCCAATGTAGGCCTCTTAGCGCTTAGCATGTCCAATTGCAGTTTCTACAGAAAGAGTGTTTCAGAACGGCTCAATCAAAAGTAAGGTTCAACTCTGTTAGTTGAATGCACAGAACAGAAAGAATTTTCACAGAATGCTACTGTGTAGTTTATATTTGAATATATTCCTTTTTCCACTATTAGCCTTTTAGCGCTCCGTATGTCCACTTGCATTTTCTACAGAAAGAGTGTTCAGAACTGCGCAATCAAAAGTATGGTTTAACTCTGTTAGCTTAATGAACATATCAGAAATAAGTTTCACACAATGCTTCTGTGTAGTTTTTATTTGAAGATATTATTTTTCCCAATAGAGGCCTCTTAGCGCTCAGAATGTCCAATTGCAGTTTCTACAGAAAGAGTGTTTCAGAAAGGCTCAATCAAAAGTAAAGTTCAACTCTGTTAGTTGAATGCACAGAACAGAAAGTAGTTTCATACAATGCTTCTGCGTAGTTTATATTTGAACATATTCTTTGTTCCACTATTACCCACTTAGCGCTACGAATGTCCAGTTGCATTTTCTACAGACAGAGTGTTTCAAAACTGCTCAATCATAAGTATGGTTTAACTCTGTTAGCTGAATGCTCAGATCAGAAAGAAGTTTCACAGAATGCTTCTGTGTAGTTTATATTTGAATATATTCCTTTTTCTACTACTACTCTCTTAGCACTCAAAATGTCCAGTTGCATTTTCTACAGAAAGAGTGTTCAGATCTGCTCAATCAAAAGTATGGTTTAACTCTGTTAGCTGAATGCACAGATCAGAAAGAAGTTTCACAGAATGATTCTGTGTAGTTTATATTTGGAGACATTCCTTTTTCCACTATTACCATCTTAGCGCTCCGAATCTCCACTTGCATTTTCTACAGAAAGAGTGTTTCTGAACGGCTCAATCAAAACTATGGTTCAACTCTTTTAGTTGAACAAACAGAACAGAAAGAAGTTTCACACAATTCTTCTGTGTAGTTTTTATTTGTAGACATTCTTTTTCCAAATATAGGCCTCTTAGCGCTCAGAATGTCCAATTGCAGTTTCTACAGAAAGAGTGTTTCAGAACGGCTCAATCAAAAGTAAGGTTCAACTCTGTTAGTTGAATGCACAGAACAGAAAGAAGTTTCATACAATGATTCTGTGTAGTTTATATTTGAACATATTCTTTTTTCCACTATTACCCACTTAGCCCTACGAATGTCCAGTTGCATTTTCTACAGACAGAGTGTTTCAAAACTGCTCAATCAAAAGTATGGTTTAACTCTGTTAGCTGAATGCTCAGATCAGAAAGAAGTTTCACAGAATGCTTCTGTGTAGTTTATATTTGAATATATTCCTTTTTCCACTACTACGCTCTTAGCGCTCCAAATGTCCAGTTGCATTTTCTACAGAAAGAGTGTTCAGATCTGCTCAATCAAAAGTATGGTTTAACTCTGTTAGTTGAATGCACAGATCAGAAAGAGGTTTCACCGAATGATTCTGTGTAGTTTATATTTGAAGACATTCCTTTTTACACTATTACCCTCTTAGCGCTCCGAATCTCCACTTGCATTTTCTACAAAAAGAGTGTTTCATAACTGCTCAATCAAAAATATGTTTTATCTCTGTTAACTGAATTTACAGATCAGAAATAAGTTTCACAGAATGCATCTGTGTAGTTTTTATTTGAAGATATTCATTTTCCCAATGAAGGCCTCTTAGCGCTTAGCATGTCCAATTGCAGTTTCTACAGAAAGAGTGTTTCAGAACAGCTCAATCAAAAGTAAGGTTCAACTCTGTTAGTTGAATGCACAGAACAGGAAGAATTTTCACAGAATGCTACTGTGTAGTTTATATTTGAATATATTCCTTTTTCCACTATTACCCTCTTTGCGCTCCGAATGTCCACTTGCATTTTCTACAGAAAGAGTGTTCAGAACTGCGCAATCAAAACTAAGGTTCAACCCTTTTAGCTGAACAAACAGAACAGAAAGAAGTTTCACACAATGCTTCTGTGTAGTTTTTATTTGTAGACATTCTTTTTCCCAATATAGGCCTCTTAGCGCTCAGAATGTCCAATTGCAGTTTCTACAGAAAGAGTGTTTCAGAACAGCTCAATCAAAAGTAAGGTTCAACTCTGTTAGTTGAATGCACTGAACAGAAAGAAGTTTCATTCAATGCTTCTGTGTAGTTCATATTTGAACATATTCTTTTTTCCACTATTACCCACTTAGCGCTACGAATGTCCAGTTGCATTTTCTACAGACAGAGTGTTTCAAAACTGCTCAATCAAAAGTATGGTTTAACTCTGTTAGCTGAATGCTCAGATCAGAAAGAAGTTTCACAGAATGCTTCTGTGTAGTTTATATTTGAATATATTCCTTTTTCCACTACTACGCTCTTAGCGCTCCAAATGTCCAGTTGCATTTTCAACAGAAAGAGTGTTCAGATCTGCTCAATCAAAATTATGGTTTAACTCTGTTAGCTGAATGCACAGATCAGAAAGAAGTTTCACCGAATGATTCTGTGTAGTTTATATTTGAAGACATTCCTTTTTCCACTATTACCCTCTTAGCGCTCCGAATCTCCACTTGCATTTTCTACAAAAAGAGTGTTTCATAACTGCTCAATCAAAAATATGTTTTATCTCTGTTAACTGAATTTACAGATCAGAAATAAGTTTCACAGAATGCATCTGTGTAGTTTTAATTTGAAGATATTCTTTTTCCCAATGTAGGCCTCTTAGCGCTTAGCATGTCCAATTGCAGTTTCTACAGAAAGAGTGTTTCAGAAAGGCTCAATTAAAAGTAAGGTTCAACTCTGTTAGTTGAATGCACAGAACAGAAAGAATTTTCACAGAATGCTACTGTGTAGTTTATATTTGAATATATTCCTTTTTCCACTATTACCCTCTTAGCGCTCCGAATGTCCACTTGCATTTTCTACAGAAAGAGTGTTCAGAACTGCGCAATCAAAAGTATGGTTTAACTCTGTTAGCTTAATGAACATATCAGAAATAAGTTTCACACAATGCTTCTGTGTAGTTTTTATTTGAAGATATTATTTTTCCCAATAGAGTCCTCTTAGCGCTCAGAATGTCCAATTGCAGTTTCTACAGAAAGAGTGTTTCAGAAAGGCTCAATCAAAATTAAGGTTCAACTGTGTTAGTTGAATGCACAGAACAGAAAGAAGTTTCATACAATGCTTCTGTGTAGTTTATATATGAACATATTCTTTTTTCCACTATTACCCACTTAGCGCTACGAATGTCCAGTTGCATTTTCTACAGACAGAGTGTTTCAAAACTGCTCAATCAAAAGTATGGTTTAACTCTGTTAGCTGAATGCTCAGATCAGAAAGAAGTTTCACAGAATGCTTCTGTGTAGTTTATATTTGAATATATTCCTTTTTCCACTACTACTCTCTTAGCGCTCCAAATGTCCAGTTGCATTTTCTACAGAAAGAGTGTTCAGATCTGCTCAATCAAAAGTATGTTTTAACTCTGTTAGCTGAATGCACAGATCAGAAAGAAGTTTCACAGAATGATTCTGTGTAGTTTATATTTGGAGACATTCCTTTTTCCACTATTACCCTCTTAGCGCTCCGAATCTCCACTTGCATTTTCTACAGAAAGAGTGTTTCAGAACGGCTCAATCAAAACTAAGGTTCAACTCATTTAGTTGAACAAACAGAACAGAAAGAAGTTTCACACAATTCTTCTGTGTAGTTTTTATTTGTAGACATTCTTTTTCCCAATATATGCCTCTTAGCGCTCAGAATGTCCAATTGCAGTTTCTACAGAAAGAGTGTTTCAGAACGGCTCAATCAAAAGTAAGGTTCAACTCTGTTAGTTGAATGCACAGAACAGAAAGAAGTTTCATACAATGCTTCTGTGTAGTTTATATTTGAACATATTCTTTTTTCCACTATTACCCACTTAGCGCTACGAATGTCCAGTTGCATTTTCTACAGACAGAGTGTTTCAAAACTGCTCAATCAAAAGTATGGTTTAACTCTGTTAGCTGAATGCTCAGATCAGAAAGAAGTTTCACAGAATGCTTCTGTGTAGTTTATATTTGAATATATTCCTTTTTCCACTACTACGCTCTTAGGGCTCCAAATGTCCAGTTGCATTTTCTACAGAAAGAGTGTTCAGATCTGCTCAATCAAAAGTATGGTTTAACTCTGTTAGCTGAATGCACAGATCAGAAAGAAGTTTCACCGAATGATTCTGTGTAGTTTATATTTGAAGACATTCCTTTTTCCACTATTACCCTCTTAGCGCTCCGAATCTCCACTTGCATTTTCTAAAAAAAGAGTGTTTCATAACTGCTCAATCAAAAATACGTTTTATCTCTGTTAACTGAATTTACAGATCAGAAATAAGTTTCACAGAATGCATCTGTGTAGTTTTTATTTGAAGATATTCTTTTTCCCAATGTAGGCCTCTTAGCGCTTAGCATGTCCAATTGCAGTTTCTACAGAAAGAGTGTTTCAGAACGGCTCAATCAAAAGTAAGGTTCAACTCTGTTAGTTGAATGCACAGAACAGGAAGAATTTTCACAGAATGCTACTGTGTAGTTTATATTTGAATATATTCCTTTTTCCACTATTACCCTCTTTGCGCTCCGAATGTCCACTTGCATTTTCTACAGAAAGAGTGTTCAGAACTGCGCAATCAAAACTAAGGTTCAACTCTTTTAGTTGAACAAACAGAACAGAAAGAAGTTTCACACAATGCTTCTGTGTAGTTTTTATTTGTAGACATTCTTTTTCCCAATATAGGCCTCTTAGCGCTCAGAATGTCCAATTGCAGTTTCTACAGAAAGAGTGATTCAGAACGGCTCAATCAAACGTAAGGTTCAACTCTGTTAGTTGAATGCACAGAACAGAAAGAAGTTTCATACAATGCTTCTGTGTAGTTTATATTTGAACATATTCTTTTTTCCACTATTACCCACTTAGCGCTACGAATGTCCAGTTGCATTTTCTACAGACAGAGTGTTTCAAAACTGCTCAATCAAAAGTATGGTTTAACTCTGTTAGCTGAATGCTCAGATCAGAAAGAAGTTTCACAGAATGCTTCTGTGTAGTTTATATTTGAATATATTCCATTTTCCACTACTACGCTCTTAGCGCTCCAAATGTCCAGTTGCATTTTCTACAGAAAGAGTGTTCAGATCTGCTCAATCAAAAGTATGGTTTAACTCTGTTAGCTGAATGCACAGATCAGAAAGAAGTTTCACCGAATGATTCTGTGTAGTTTATATTTGAAGACATTCCTTTTTCCACTATTACCCTCTTAGCGCTCCGAATCTCCACTTGCATTTTCTACAAAAAGAGTGTTTCATAACTGCTCAATCAAAAATATGTTTTATCTCTGTTAACTGAATTTACAGATCAGAAATAAGTTTCACAGAATGCATCTGTGTAGTTTTTATTTGAAGATATTCTTTTTCCCAATGTAGGCCTCTTAGCGCTTAGCATGTCCAATTGCAGTTTCTACAGAAAGAGTGTTTCAGAACGGCTCAATCAAAAGTAAGGTTCAACTCTGTTAGTTGAATGCACAGAACAGGAAGAATTTTCACAGAATGCTACTGTGTAGTTTATATTTGAATATATTCCTTTTTCCACTATTACCCTCTTAGCGCTCCGAATGTCCACTTGCATTTTCTACAGAAAGAGTGTTCAGAACTGCGCAATCAAAAGTATGGTTTAACTCTGTTAGCTTAATGAACATATCAGAAATAAGTTTCACACAATGCTTCTGTGTAGTTTTTATTTGAAGATATTATTTTTCCCAATAGAGGCCTCTTAGCGCTCAGAATGTCCAATTGCAGTTTCTACAGAAAGAGTGTTTCAGAAAGGCTCAATCAAAAGTAAGGTTCAACTCTGTTAGTTGAATGCACAGAACAGAAAGAAGTTTCATACAATGCTTCTGTGTAGTTTATATTTGAACATATTTTTATTCCACTATTACCCACTTAGCGCTACGAATGTCCAGTTGCATTTTCTACAGACAGAGTGTTTCAAAACTGCTCAATCAAAAGTATGGTTTAACTCTGTTAGCTGAATGCTCAGATCAGAAAGAAGTTTCACAGAATGCTTCTGTGTAGTTTATATTTGAATATATTCCTTTTTCCACTACTACTCTCTTAGCGCTCCAAATGTCCAGTTGCATTTTCTACAGAAAGAGTGTTCAGATCTGCTCAATGAAAAGTATGGTTTAACTCTGTTAGCTGAATGCACAGATCAGAAAGAAGTTTCACCGAATGATTCTGTGTAGTTTATATTTGAAGACATTCCTTTTTCCACTATTACCCTCTTAGCGCTCCGAATCTCCACTTGCATTTTCTTCAAAAAGAGTGTTTCATAACTGCTCAATCAAAAATATGTTTTATCTCTGTTAACTGAATTTACAGATCAGAAATAAGTTTCACAGAATGCATCTGTGTAATTTTTATTTGAAGATATTCTTTTTCCCAATGTAGGCCTCTTAGCGCTTAGCATGTCCAATTGCAGTTTCTACAGAAAGAGTGTTTCAGAACGGCTCAATCAAAAGTAAGGTTCAACTCTGTTAGTTGAATGCACAGAACAGAAAGAATTTTCACAGAATGCTACTGTGTAGTTTATATTTGAAGATATTCCTTTTTCCACTATTACCCTTTTAGCGCTCCGTATGTCCACTTGCATTTTCTACAGAAAGAGTGTTCAGAACTGCGCAATCAAAAGTATGGTTTAACTCTGTTAGCTTAATGAACATATCAGAAATAAGTTTCACACAATGCTTCTGTGTAGTTTTTATTTGAAGATATTATTTTTCCCAATAGAGGCCTCTTAGCGCTCAGAATGTCCAATTTCAGTTTCTACAGAAAGAGTGTTTCAGAAAGGCTCAATCAAAAGTAAAGTTCAACTCTGTTAGTTGAATGCACAGAACAGAAAGAAGTTTCATACAATGCTTCTGCGTAGTTTATATTTGAACATATTCTTTGTTCCACTATTACCCACTTAGCGCTACGAATGTCCAGTTGCATTTTCTACAGACAGAGTGTTTCAAAACTGCTCAATCATAAGTATGGTTTAACTCTGTTAGCTGAATGCTCAGATCAGAAAGAAGTTTCACAGAATGCTTCTGTGTAGTTTATATTTGAATATATTCCTTTTTCTACTACTACTCTCTTAGCACTCAAAATGTCCAGTTGCATTTTCTACAGAAAGAGTGTTCAGATCTGCTCAATCAAAAGTATGGTTTAACTCTGTTAGCTGAATGCACAGATCAGAAAGAAGTTTCACAGAATGATTCTGTGTAGTTTATATTTGGAGACATTCCTTTTTCCACTATTACCATCTTAGCGCTCCGAATCTCCACTTGCATTTTCTACAGAAAGAGTGTTTCTGAACGGCTCAATCAAAACTAAGGTTCAACTCTTTTAGTTGAACAAACAGAACAGAAAGAAGTTTCACACAATTCTTCTGTGTAGTTTTTATTTGTAGACATTCTTTTTCCAAATATAGGCCTCTTAGCGCTCAGAATGTCCAATTGCAGTTTCTACAGAAAGAGTGTTTCAGAACGGCTCAATCAAAAGTAAGGTTCAACTCTGTTAGTTGAATGCACAGAACAGAAAGAAGTTTCATACAATGATTCTGTGTAGTTTATATTTGAACATATTCTTTTTTCCACTATTACCCACTTAGCCCTACGAATGTCCAGTTGCATTTTCTACAGACAGAGTGTTTCAAAACTGCTCAATCAAAAGTATGGTTTAACTCTGTTAGCTGAATGCTCAGATCAGAAAGAAGTTTCACAGAATGCTTCTGTGTAGTTTATATTTGAATATATTCCTTTTTCCACTACTACGCTCTTAGCGCTCCAAATGTCCAGTTGCATTTTCTACAGAAAGAGTGTTCAGATCTGCTCAATCAAAAGTATGGTTTAACTCTGTTAGTTGAATGCACAGATCAGAAAGAGGTTTCACCGAATGATTCTGTGTAGTTTATATTTGAAGACATTCCTTTTTACACTATTACCCTCTTAGCGCTCCGAATCTCCACTTGCATTTTCTACAAAAAGAGTGTTTCATAACTGCTCAATCAAAAATATGTTTTATCTCTGTTAACTGAATTTACAGATCAGAAATAAGTTTCACAGAATGCATCTGTGTAGTTTTTATTTGAAGATATTCATTTTCCCAATGAAGGCCTCTTAGCGCTTAGCATGTCCAATTGCAGTTTCTACAGAAAGAGTGTTTCAGAACGGCTCAATCAAAAGTAAGGTTCAACTCTGTTAGTTGAATGCACAGAACAGGAAGAATTTTCACAGAATGCTACTGTGTAGTTTATATTTGAATATATTCCTTTTTCCACTATTACCCTCTTTGCGCTCCGAATGTCCACTTGCATTTTCTACAGAAAGAGTGTTCAGAACTGCGCAATCAAAACTAAGGTTCAACCCTTTTAGCTGAACAAACAGAACAGAAAGAAGTTTCACACAATGCTTCTGTGTAGTTTTTATTTGTAGACATTCTTTTTCCCAATATAGGCCTCTTAGCGCTCAGAATGTCCAATTGCAGTTTCTACAGAAAGAGTGTTTCAGAACAGCTCAATCAAAAGTAAGGTTCAACTCTGTTAGTTGAATGCACTGAACAGAAAGAAGTTTCATTCAATGCTTCTGTGTAGTTCATATTTGAACATATTCTTTTTTCCACTATTACCCACTTAGCGCTACGAATGTCCAGTTGCATTTTCTACAGACAGAGTGTTTCAAAACTGCTCAATCAAAAGTATGGTTTAACTCTGTTAGCTGAATGCTCAGATCAGAAAGAAGTTTCACAGAATGCTTCTGTGTAGTTTATATTTGAATATATTCCTTTTTCCACTACTACGCTCTTAGCGCTCCAAATGTCCAGTTGCATTTTCTACAGAAAGAGTGTTCAGATCTGCTCAATCAAAATTATGGTTTAACTCTGTTAGCTGAATGCACAGATCAGAAAGAAGTTTCACCGAATGATTCTGTGTAGTTTATATTTGAAGACATTCCTTTTTCCACTATTACCCTCTTAGCGCTCCGAATCTCCACTTGCATTTTCTACAAAAAGAGTGTTTCTTAACTGCTCAATCAAAAATATGTTTTATCTCTGTTAACTGAATTTACAGATCAGAAATAAGTTTCACAGAATGCATCTGTGTAGTTTTAATTTGAAGATATTCTTTTTCCCAATGTAGGCCTCTTAGCGCTTAGCATGTCCAATTGCAGTTTCTACAGAAAGAGTGTTTCAGAAAGGCTCAATTAAAAGTAAGGTTCAACTCTGTTAGTTGAATGCACAGAACAGAAAGAATTTTCACAGAATGCTACTGTGTAGTTTATATTTGAATATATTCCTTTTTCCACTATTACCCTCTTAGCGCTCCGAATGTCCACTTGCATTTTCTACAGAAAGAGTGTTCAGAACTGCGCAATCAAAAGTATGGTTTAACTCTGTTAGCTTAATGAACATATCAGAAATAAGTTTCACACAATGCTTCTGTGTAGTTTTTATTTGAAGATATTATTTTTCCCAATAGAGTCCTCTTAGCGCTCAGAATGTCCAATTGCAGTTTCTACAGAAAGAGTGTTTCAGAAAGGCTCAATCAAAATTAAGGTTCAACTGTGTTAGTTGAATGCACAGAACAGAAAGAAGTTTCATACAATGCTTCTGTGTAGTTTATATTTGAACATATTCTTTTTTCCACTATTACCCACTTAGCGCTACGAATGTCCAGTTGCATTTTCTACAGACAGAGTGTTTCAAAACTGCTCAATCAAAAGTATGGTTTAACTCTGTTAGCTGAATGCTCAGATCAGAAAGAAGTTTCACAGAATGCTTCTGTGTAGTTTATATTTGAATATATTCCTTTTTCCACTACTACTCTCTTAGCGCTACAAATGTCCAGTTGCATTTTCTACAGAAAGAGTGTTCAGATCTGCTCAATCAAAAGTATGTTTTAACTCTGTTAGCTGAATGCACAGATCAGAAAGAAGTTTCACAGAATGATTCTGTGTAGTTTATATTTGGAGACATTCCTTTTTCCACTATTACCCTCTTAGCGCTCCGAATCTCCACTTGCATTTTCTACAGAAAGAGTGTTTCAGAACGGCTCAATCAAAACTAAGGTTCAACTCATTTAGTTGAACAAACAGAACAGAAAGAAGTTTCACACAATTCTTCTGTGTAGTTTTTATTTGTAGACATTCTTTTTCCCAATATATGCCTCTTAGCGCTCAGAATGTCCAATTGCAGTTTCTACAGAAAGAGTGTTTCAGAACGGCTCAATCAAAAGTAAGGTTCAACTCTGTTAGTTGAATGCACAGAACAGAAAGAAGTTTCATACAATGCTTCTGTGTAGTTTATATTTGAACATATTCTTTTTTCCACTATTACCCACTTAGCGCTACGAATGTCCAGTTGCATTTTCTACAGACAGAGTGTTTCAAAACTGCTCAATCAAAAGTATGGTTTAACTCTGTTAGCTGAATGCTCAGATCAGAAAGAAGTTTCACAGAATGCTTCTGTGTAGTTTATATTTGAATATATTCCTTTTTCCACTACTACGCTCTTAGGGCTCCAAATGTCCAGTTGCATTTTCTACAGAAAGAGTGTTCAGATCTGCTCAATCAAAAGTATGGTTTAACTCTGTTAGCTGAATGCACAGATCAGAAAGAAGTTTCACCGAATGATTCTGTGTAGTTTATATTTGAAGACATTCCTTTTTCCACTATTACCCTCTTAGCGCTCCGAATCTCCACTTGCATTTTCTAAAAAAAGAGTGTTTCATAACTGCTCAATCAAAAATACGTTTTATCTCTGTTAACTGAATTTACAGATCAGAAATAAGTTTCACAGAATGCATCTGTGTAGTTTTTATTTGAAGATATTCTTTTTCCCAATGTAGGCCTCTTAGCGCTTAGCATGTCCAATTGCAGTTTCTACAGAAAGAGTGTTTCAGAACGGCTCAATCAAAAGTAAGGTTCAACTCTGTTAGTTGAATGCACAGAACAGGAAGAATTTTCACAGAATGCTACTTTGTAGTTTATATTTGAATATATTCCTTTTTCCACTATTACCCTCTTTGCGCTCCGAATGTCCACTTGCATTTTCTACAGAAAGAGTGTTCAGAACTGCGCAATCAAAACTAAGGTTCAACTCTTTTAGTTGAACAAACAGAACAGAAAGAAGTTTCACACAATGCTTCTGTGTAGTTTTTATTTGTAGACATTCTTTTTCCCAATATAGGCCTCTTAGCGCTCAGAATGTCCAATTGCAGTTTCTACAGAAAGAGTGATTCAGAACGGCTCAATCAAACGTAAAGTTCAACTCTGTTAGTTGAATGCACAGAACAGAAAGAAGTTTCATACAATGCTTCTGTGTAGTTTATATTTGAACATATTCTTTTTTCCACTATTACCCACTTAGCGCTACGAATGTCCAGTTGCATTTTCTACAGACAGAGTGTTTCAAAACTGCTCAATCAAAAGTATGGTTTAACTCTGTTAGCTGAATGCTCAGATCAGAAAGAAGTTTCACAGAATGCTTCTGTGTAGTTTATATTTGAATATATTCCATTTTCCACTACTACGCTCTTAGCGCTCCAAATGTCCAGTTGCATTTTCTACAGAAAGAGTGTTCAGATCTGCTCAATCAAAAGTATGGTTTAACTCTGTTAGCTGAATGCACAGATCAGAAAGAAGTTTCACCGAATGATTCTGTGTAGTTTATATTTGAAGACATTCCTTTTTCCACTATTACCCTCTTAGCGCTCCGAATCTCCACTTGCATTTTCTACAAAAAGAGTGTTTCATAACTGCTCAATCAAAAATATGTTTTATCTCTGTTAACTGAATTTACAGATCAGAAATAAGTTTCACAGAATGCATCTGTGTAGTTTTTATTTGAAGATATTCTTTTTCCCAATGTAGGCCTCTTAGCGCTTAGCATGTCCAATTGCAGTTTCTACAGAAAGAGTGTTTCAGAACGGCTCAATCAAAAGTAAGGTTCAACTCTGTTAGTTGAATGCACAGAACAGGAAGAATTTTCACAGAATGCTACTGTGTAGTTTATATTTGAATATATTCCTTTTTCCACTATTACCCTCTTAGCGCTCCGAATGTCCACTTGCATTTTCTACAGAAAGAGTGTTCAGAACTGCGCAATCAAAAGTATGGTTTAACTCTGTTAGCTTAATGAACATATCAGAAATAAGTTCCACACAATGCTTCTGTGTATTTTTTATTTGAAGATATTATTTTTAACAATAGAGGCCTCTTAGCGCTCAGAATGTCCAATTGCAGTTTCTACAGAAAGAGTGTTTCAGAAAGGCTCAATCAAAAGTAAGGTTCAACTCTGTTAGTTGAATGCACAGAACAGAAAGAAGTTTCATACAATGCTTCTGTGTAGTTTATATTTGAACATATTCTTTTTTCCACTATTACCCACTTAGCGCTACGAATGTCCAGTTGCGTTTTCTACAGACAGAGTGTTTCAAAACTGCTCAATCAATAGTATGGTTTAACTCTGTTAGCTGAATGCTCAGATCAGAAAGAAGTTTCACAGAATGCTTCTGTGTAGTTTATATTTGAATATATTCCTTTTTCCACTACTACTCTCTTAGTGCTCCAAATGTCCAGTTGCATTTTCTACAGAAAGAGTGTTCAGATCTGCTCAATCAAAAGTATGGTTTAACTCTGTTAGCTGAATGCACAGATCAGAAAGAAGTTTCACAGAATGATTCTGTGTAGTTTATATTTGGAGACATTCCTTTTTCCACTATTACCGTCTTAGCGCTCCGAATCTCCACTTGCATTTTCTACAGAAAGAGTGTTTCAGAACGGCTCAATCAAAACTAAGGTTCAACTCTTTTAGTTGAACAAACAGAACAGAAAGAAGTTTCACACAATTCTTCTGTGTAGTTTTTATTTGTAGACATTCTTTTTCCCAATATAGGCCTCTTAGCGCTCAGAATGTCCAATTGCAGTTTCTACAGAAAGAGTGTTTCAGAACGGCACAATCAAAAGTAAGGTTCAACTCTGTTAGTTGAATGCACAGAACAGAAAGAAGTTTCATACAATGCTTCTGTGTAGTTTTTATTTGAACATATTCTTTTTTCCACTATTAACCACTTAGCGCTACGAATGTCCAGTTGCATTTTCTACAGACAGAGGGTTTCAAAACTGCTCAATCAAAAGTATAGTTTAACTCTGTTAGCTGAATGCTCAGATCAGAAAGAAGTTTCACAGAATGCTTCTGTGTAGTTTATATTTGAATATATTCCTTTTTCCACTACTACGCTCTTAGCGCTCCAAATGTCCAGTTGCATTTTCTACAGAAAGAGTGTTCAGATCTGCTCAATCAAAAGTATGGTTTAACTCTGTTAGCTGAATGCACAGATCAGCAAGAAGTTTCACCGAATGATTCTGTGTAGTTTATATTTGAAGACATTCCTTTTTCCACTATTACCCTCTTAGCGCTCCGAATCTCCACTTGCATTTTCTACAAAAAGAGTGTTTCTTAACTGCTCAATCAAAAATATGTTTTATCTCTGTTAACTGAATTTACAGATCAGAAATAAGTTTCACAGAATGCATCTGTGTAGTTTTTATTTGAAGATATTCTTTTTCCCAATGTAGGCCTCTTAGCGCTTAGCATGTCCAATTGCAGTTTCTACAGAAAGAGTGTTTCAGAACGGCTCAATCAAAAGTAAGGTTCAACTCTGTTAGTTGAATGCACAGAACAGGAAGGATTTTCACAGAATGCTACTGTGTAGTTTATATTTGAATATATTCCTTTTTCCACTATTACCCTCTTAGCGCTCCGAATGTCCACTTGCATTTTCTACAGAAAGAGTGTTCAGAACTGTGCAATCAAAAGTATGGTTTAACTCTGTTAGCTTAATGAACATATCAGAAATAAGTTCCACACAATGCTTCTGTGTATTTTTTATTTGAAGATATTATTTTTAACAATAGAGGCCTCTTAGCGCTCAGAATGTCCAATTGCAGTTTCTACAGAAAGAGTGTTTCAGAAAGGCTCAATCAAAAGTAAGGTTCAACTCTGTTAGTTGAATGCACAGAACAGAAAGAAGTTTCATACAATGCTTCTGTGTAGTTTATATTTGAACATATTCTTTTTTCCACTATTACCCACTTAGCGCTACGAATGTCCAGTTGCGTTTTCTACAGACAGAGTGTTTCAAAACTGCTCAATCAATAGTATGGTTTAACTCTGTTAGCTGAATGCTCAGATCAGAAAGCAGTTTCACAGAATGCTTCTGGGTAGTTTATATTTGAATATATTCCTTTTTCCACTACTACTCTCTTAGCGCTCCAAATGTCCAGTTGCACTTTCTACAGAAAGAGTGTTCAGATCTGCTCAATCAAAAGTATGGTTTAACTCTGTTAGCTGAATGCACAGATCAGAAAGAAGTTTCACAGAATGATTCTGTGTAGTTTATATTTGGAGACATTCCTTTTTCCACTATTACCATCTTAGCGCTCCGAATCTCCACTTGCATTTTCTACAGAAAGAGTGTTTCAGAACGGCTCAATCAAAACTAAGGTTCAACTCTTTTAGTTGAACAAACAGAACAGAAAGAAGTTTCACACAATTCTTCTGTGTAGTTTTTATTTGTAGACATTCTTTTTCCCAATATAGGCCTCTTAGCGCTCAGAATGTCCAATTGCAGTTTCTACAGAAAGAGTGTTTCAGAACGGCACAATCAAAAGTAAGGTTCAACTCTGTTAGTTGAATGCACAGAACAGAAAGAAGTTTCATACAATGCTTCTGTGTAGTTTTTATTTGAACATATTCTTTTTTCCACTATTAACCACTTAGCGCTACGAATGTCCAGTTGCATTTTCTACAGACAGAGGGTTTCAAAACTGCTCAATCAAAAGTATAGTTTAACTCTGTTAGCTGAATGCTCAGATCAGAAAGAAGTTTCACAGAATGCTTCTGTGTAGTTTATATTTGAATATATTCCTTTTTCCACTACTACGCTCTTAGCGCTCCAAATGTCCAGTTGCATTTTCTACAGAAAGAGTGTTCAGATCTGCTCAATCAAAAGTATGGTTTAACTCTGTTAGCTGAATGCACAGATCAGCAAGAAGTTTCACCGAATGATTCTGTGTAGTTTATATTTGAAGACATTCCTTTTTCCACTATTACCCTCTTAGCGCTCCGAATCTCCACTTGCATTTTCTACAAAAAGAGTGTTTCTTAACTGCTCAATCAAAAATATGTTTTATCTCTGTTAACTGAATTTACAGATCAGAAATAAGTTTCACAGAATGCATCTGTGTAGTTTTTATTTGAAGATATTCTTTTTCCCAATGTAGGCCTCTTAGCGCTTAGCATGTCCAATTGCAGTTTCTACAGAAAGAGTGTTTCAGAACGGCTCAATCAAAAGTAAGGTTCAACTCTGTTAGTTGAATGCACAGAACAGGAAGGATTTTCACAGAATGCTACTGTGTAGTTTATATTTGAATATATTCCTTTTTCCACTATTACCCTCTTAGCGCTCCGAATGTCCACTTGCATTTTCTACAGAAAGAGTGTTCAGAACTGTGCAATCAAAAGTATGGTTTAACTCTGTTAGCTTAATGAACATATCAGAAATAAGTTCCACACAATGCTTCTGTGTATTTTTTATTTGAAGATATTATTTTTAACAATAGAGGCCTCTTAGCGCTCAGAATGTCCAATTGCAGTTTCTACAGAAAGAGTGTTTCAGAAAGGCTCAATCAAAAGTAAGGTTCAACTCTGTTAGTTGAATGCACAGAACAGAAAGAAGTTTCATACAATGCTTCTGTGTAGTTTATATTTGAACATATTCTTTTTTCCACTATTACCCACTTAGCGCTACGAATGTCCAGTTGCGTTTTCTACAGACAGAGTGTTTCAAAACTGCTCAATCAATAGTATGGTTTAACTCTGTTAGCTGAATGCTCAGATCAGAAAGCAGTTTCACAGAATGCTTCTGGGTAGTTTATATTTGAATATATTCCTTTTTCCACTACTACTCTCTTAGCGCTCCAAATGTCCAGTTGCATTTTCTACAGAAAGAGTGTTCAGATCTGCTCAATCAAAAGTATGGTTTAACTCTGTTAGCTGAATGCACAGATCAGAAAGAAGTTTCACAGAATGATTCTGTGTAGTTTATATTTGGAGACATTCCTTTTTCCACTATTACCATCTTAGCGCTCCGAATCTCCACTTGCATTTTCTACAGAAAGAGTGTTTCAGAACGGCTCAATCAAAACTAAGGTTCAACTCTTTTAGTTGAACAAACAGAACAGAAAGAAGTTTCACACAATTCTTCTGTGTAGTTTTTATTTGTAGACATTCTTTTTCCCAATATAGGCCTCTTAGCGCTCAGAATGTCCAATTGCAGTTTCTACAGAAAGAGTGTTTCAGAACGGCACAATCAAAAGTAAGGTTCAACTCTGTTAGTTGAATGCACAGAACAGAAAGAAGTTTCATACAATGCTTCTGTGTAGTTTTTATTTGAACATATTCTTTTTTCCACTATTAACCACTTAGCGCTACGAATGTCCAGTTGCATTTTCTACAGACAGAGGGTTTCAAAACTGCTCAATCAAAAGTATAGTTTAACTCTGTTAGCTGAATGCTCAGATCAGAAAGAAGTTTCACAGAATGCTTCTGTGTAGTTTATATTTGAATATATTCCTTTTTCCACTACTACGCTCTTAGCGCTCCAAATGTCCAGTTGCATTTTCTACAGAAAGAGTGTTCAGATCTGCTCAATCAAAAGTATGGTTTAACTCTGTTAGCTGAATGCACAGATCAGCAAGAAGTTTCACCGAATGATTCTGTGTAGTTTATATTTGAAGACATTCCTTTTTCCACTATTACCCTCTTAGCGCTCCGAATCTCCACTTGCATTTTCTACAAAAAGAGTGTTTCTTAACTGCTCAATCAAAAATATGTTTTATCTCTGTTAACTGAATTTACAGATCAGAAATAAGTTTCACAGAATGCATCTGTGTAGTTTTTATTTGAAGATATTCTTTTTCCCAATGTAGGCCTCTTAGCGCTTAGCATGTCCAATTGCAGTTTCTATAGAAAGAGTGTTTCAGAACGGCTCAATCAAAAGTAAGGTTCAACTCTGTTAGTTGAATGCACAGAACAGGAAGAATTTTCACAGAATGCTACTGTGTAGTTTATATTTGAATATATTCCTTTTTCCACTATTACCCTCTTAGCGCTCCGAATGTCCACTTGCATTTTCTACAGAAAGAGTGTTCAGAACTGCGCAATCAAAAGTATGGTTTAACTCTGTTAGCTTAATGAACATATCAGAAATAAGTTCCACACAATGCTTCTGTGTATTTTTTATTTGAAGATATTATTTTTAACAATAGAGGCCTCTTAGCGCTCAGAATGTCCAATTGCAGTTTCTACAGAAAGAGTGTTTCAGAAAGGCTCAATCAAAAGTAAGGTTCAACTCTGTTAGTTGAATGCACAGAACAGAAAGAAGTTTCATACAATGCTTCTGTGTAGTTTATATTTGAACATATTCTTTTTTCCACTATTACCCACTTAGCGCTACGAATGTCCAGTTGCGTTTTCTACAGACAGAGTGTTTCAAAACTGCTCAATCAATAGTATGGTTTAACTCTGTTAGCTGAATGCTCAGATCAGAAAGAAGTTTCACAGAATGCTTCTGTGTAGTTTATATTTGAATATATTCCTTTTTCCACTACTACTCTCTTAGTGCTCCAAATGTCCAGTTGCATTTTCTACAGAAAGAGTGTTCAGATCTGCTCAATCAAAAGTATGGTTTAACTCTGTTAGCTGAATGCACAGATCAGAAAGAAGTTTCACAGAATGATTCTGTGTAGTTTATATTTGGAGACATTCCTTTTTCCACTATTACCGTCTTAGCGCTCCGAATCTCCACTTGCATTTTCTACAGAAAGAGTGTTTCAGAACGGCTCAATCAAAACTAAGGTTCAACTCTTTTAGTTGAACAAACAGAACAGAAAGAAGTTTCACACAATTCTTCTGTGTAGTTTTTATTTGTAGACATTCTTTTTCCCAATATAGGCCTCTTAGCGCTCAGAATGTCCAATTGCAGTTTCTACAGAAAGAGTGTTTCAGAACGGCACAATCAAAAGTAAGGTTCAACTCTGTTAGTTGAATGCACAGAACAGAAAGAAGTTTCATACAATGCTTCTGTGTAGTTTATATTTGAACATATTCTTTTTTCCACTATTACCCACTTAGCGCTACGAATGTCCAGTTGCATTTTCTACAGACAGAGTGTTTCAAAACTGCTCAATCAAAAGTATGGTTTAACTCTGTTAGCTGAATGCTCAGATCAGAAAGAAGTTTCACAGAATGCTTCTGTGTAGTTTATATTTGAATATATTCCATTTTCCACTACTACGCTCTTAGCGCTCCAAATGTCCAGTTGCATTTTCTACAGAAAGAGTGTTCAGATCTGCTCAATCAAAAGTATGGTTTAACTCTGTTAGCTGAATGCACAGATCAGAAAGAAGTTTCACCGAATGATTCTGTGTAGTTTATATTTGAAGACATTCCTTTTTCCACTATTACCCTCTTAGCGCTCCGAATCTCCACTTGCATTTTCTACAAAAAGAGTGTTTCATAACTGCTCAATCAAAAATATGTTTTATCTCTGTTAACTGAATTTACAGATCAGAAATAAGTTTCACAGAATGCATCTGTGTAGTTTTTATTTGAAGATATTCTTTTTCCCAATGTAGGCCTCTTAGCGCTTAGCATGTCCAATTGCAGTTTCTACAGAAAGAGTGTTTCAGAACGGCTCAATCAAAACTAAGGTTCAACTCTTTTAGTTGAACAAACAGAACAGAAAGAAGTTTCACACAATTCTTCTGTGTAGTTTTTATTTGTAGACATTCTTTTTCCCAATATAGGCCTCTTAGCGCTCAGAATGTCCAATTGCAGTTTCTACAGAAAGAGTGTTTCAGAACGGCACAATCAAAAGTAAGGTTCAACTCTGTTAGTTGAATGCACAGAACAGAAAGAAGTTTCATACAATGCTTCTGTGTAGTTTTTATTTGAACATATTCTTTTTTCCACTATTAACCACTTAGCGCTACGAATGTCCAGTTGCATTTTCTACAGACAGAGGGTTTCAAAACTGCTCAATCAAAAGTATAGTTTAACTCTGTTAGCTGAATGCTCAGATCAGAAAGAAGTTTCACAGAATGCTTCTGTGTAGTTTATATTTGAATATATTCCTTTTTCCACTACTACGCTCTTAGCGCTCCAAATGTCCAGTTGCATTTTCTACAGAAAGAGTGTTCAGATCTGCTCAATCAAAAGTATGGTTTAACTCTGTTAGCTGAATGCACAGATCAGCAAGAAGTTTCACCGAATGATTCTGTGTAGTTTATATTTGAAGACATTCCTTTTTCCACTATTACCCTCTTAGCGCTCCGAATCTCCACTTGCATTTTCTACAAAAAGAGTGTTTCTTAACTGCTCAATCAAAAATATGTTTTATCTCTGTTAACTGAATTTACAGATCAGAAATAAGTTTCACAGAATGCATCTGTGTAGTTTTTATTTGAAGATATTCTTTTTCCCAATGTAGGCCTCTTAGCGCTTAGCATGTCCAATTGCAGTTTCTACAGAAAGAGTGTTTCAGAACGGCTCAATCAAAAGTAAGGTTCAACTCTGTTAGTTGAATGCACAGAACAGGAAGGATTTTCACAGAATGCTACTGTGTAGTTTATATTTGAATATATTCCTTTTTCCACTATTACCCTCTTAGCGCTCCGAATGTCCACTTGCATTTTCTACAGAAAGAGTGTTCAGAACTGTGCAATCAAAAGTATGGTTTAACTCTGTTAGCTTAATGAACATATCAGAAATAAGTTCCACACAATGCTTCTGTGTATTTTTTATTTGAAGATATTATTTTTAACAATAGAGGCCTCTTAGCGCTCAGAATGTCCAATTGCAGTTTCTACAGAAAGAGTGTTTCAGAAAGGCTCAATCAAAAGTAAGGTTCAACTCTGTTAGTTGAATGCACAGAACAGAAAGAAGTTTCATACAATGCTTCTGTGTAGTTTATATTTGAACATATTCTTTTTTCCACTATTACCCACTTAGCGCTACGAATGTCCAGTTGCGTTTTCTACAGACAGAGTGTTTCAAAACTGCTCAATCAATAGTATGGTTTAACTCTGTTAGCTGAATGCTCAGATCAGAAAGCAGTTTCACAGAATGCTTCTGGGTAGTTTATATTTGAATATATTCCTTTTTCCACTACTACTCTCTTAGCGCTCCAAATGTCCAGTTGCATTTTCTACAGAAAGAGTGTTCAGATCTGCTCAATCAAAAGTATGGTTTAACTCTGTTAGCTGAATGCACAGATCAGAAAGAAGTTTCACAGAATGATTCTGTGTAGTTTATATTTGGAGACATTCCTTTTTCCACTATTACCATCTTAGCGCTCCGAATCTCCACTTGCATTTTCTACAGAAAGAGTGTTTCAGAACGGCTCAATCAAAACTAAGGTTCAACTCTTTTAGTTGAACAAACAGAACAGAAAGAAGTTTCACACAATTCTTCTGTGTAGTTTTTATTTGTAGACATTCTTTTTCCCAATATAGGCCTCTTAGCGCTCAGAATGTCCAATTGCAGTTTCTACAGAAAGAGTGTTTCAGAACGGCACAATCAAAAGTAAGGTTCAACTCTGTTAGTTGAATGCACAGAACAGAAAGAAGTTTCATACAATGCTTCTGTGTAGTTTTTATTTGAACATATTCTTTTTTCCACTATTAACCACTTAGCGCTACGAATGTCCAGTTGCATTTTCTACAGACAGAGGGTTTCAAAACTGCTCAATCAAAAGTATAGTTTAACTCTGTTAGCTGAATGCTCAGATCAGAAAGAAGTTTCACAGAATGCTTCTGTGTAGTTTATATTTGAATATATTCCTTTTTCCACTACTACGCTCTTAGCGCTCCAAATGTCCAGTTGCATTTTCTACAGAAAGAGTGTTCAGATCTGCTCAATCAAAAGTATGGTTTAACTCTGTTAGCTGAATGCACAGATCAGCAAGAAGTTTCACCGAATGATTCTGTGTAGTTTATATTTGAAGACATTCCTTTTTCCACTATTACCCTCTTAGCGCTCCGAATCTCCACTTGCATTTTCTACAAAAAGAGTGTTTCTTAACTGCTCAATCAAAAATATGTTTTATCTCTGTTAACTGAATTTACAGATCAGAAATAAGTTTCACAGAATGCATCTGTGTAGTTTTTATTTGAAGATATTCTTTTTCCCAATGTAGGCCTCTTAGCGCTTAGCATGTCCAATTGCAGTTTCTATAGAAAGAGTGTTTCAGAACGGCTCAATCAAAAGTAAGGTTCAACTCTGTTAGTTGAATGCACAGAACAGGAAGAATTTTCACAGAATGCTACTGTGTAGTTTATATTTGAATATATTCCTTTTTCCACTATTACCCTCTTAGCGCTCCGAATGTCCACTTGCATTTTCTACAGAAAGAGTGTTCAGAACTGCGCAATCAAAAGTATGGTTTAACTCTGTTAGCTTAATGAACATATCAGAAATAAGTTCCACACAATGCTTCTGTGTATTTTTTATTTGAAGATATTATTTTTAACAATAGAGGCCTCTTAGCGCTCAGAATGTCCAATTGCAGTTTCTACAGAAAGAGTGTTTCAGAAAGGCTCAATCAAAAGTAAGGTTCAACTCTGTTAGTTGAATGCACAGAACAGAAAGAAGTTTCATACAATGCTTCTGTGTAGTTTATATTTGAACATATTCTTTTTTCCACTATTACCCACTTAGCGCTACGAATGTCCAGTTGCGTTTTCTACAGACAGAGTGTTTCAAAACTGCTCAATCAATAGTATGGTTTAACTCTGTTAGCTGAATGCTCAGATCAGAAAGAAGTTTCACAGAATGCTTCTGTGTAGTTTATATTTGAATATATTCCTTTTTCCACTACTACTCTCTTAGTGCTCCAAATGTCCAGTTGCATTTTCTACAGAAAGAGTGTTCAGATCTGCTCAATCAAAAGTATGGTTTAACTCTGTTAGCTGAATGCACAGATCAGAAAGAAGTTTCACAGAATGATTCTGTGTAGTTTATATTTGGAGACATTCCTTTTTCCACTATTACCGTCTTAGCGCTCCGAATCTCCACTTGCATTTTCTACAGAAAGAGTGTTTCAGAACGGCTCAATCAAAACTAAGGTTCAACTCTTTTAGTTGAACAAACAGAACAGAAAGAAGTTTCACACAATTCTTCTGTGTAGTTTTTATTTGTAGACATTCTTTTTCCCAATATAGGCCTCTTAGCGCTCAGAATGTCCAATTGCAGTTTCTACAGAAAGAGTGTTTCAGAACGGCACAATCAAAAGTAAGGTTCAACTCTGTTAGTTGAATGCACAGAACAGAAAGAAGTTTCATACAATGCTTCTGTGTAGTTTATATTTGAACATATTCTTTTTTCCACTATTACCCACTTAGCGCTACGAATGTCCAGTTGCATTTTCTACAGACAGAGTGTTTCAAAACTGCTCAATCAAAAGTATGGTTTAACTCTGTTAGCTGAATGCTCAGATCAGAAAGAAGTTTCACAGAATGCTTCTGTGTAGTTTATATTTGAATATATTCCATTTTCCACTACTACGCTCTTAGCGCTCCAAATGTCCAGTTGCATTTTCTACAGAAAGAGTGTTCAGATCTGCTCAATCAAAAGTATGGTTTAACTCTGTTAGCTGAATGCACAGATCAGAAAGAAGTTTCACCGAATGATTCTGTGTAGTTTATATTTGAAGACATTCCTTTTTCCACTATTACCCTCTTAGCGCTCCGAATCTCCACTTGCATTTTCTACAAAAAGAGTGTTTCATAACTGCTCAATCAAAAATATGTTTTATCTCTGTTAACTGAATTTACAGATCAGAAATAAGTTTCACAGAATGCATCTGTGTAGTTTTTATTTGAAGATATTCTTTTTCCCAATGTAGGCCTCTTAGCGCTTAGCATGTCCAATTGCAGTTTCTACAGAAAGAGTGTTTCAGAACGGCTCAATCAAAAGTAAGGTTCAACTCTGTTAGTTGAATGCACAGAACAGGAAGAATTTTCACAGAATGCTACTGTGTAGTTTATATTTGAATATATTCCTTTTTCCACTATTACCCTCTTAGCGCTCCGAATGTCCACTTGCATTTTCTACAGAAAGAGTGTTCAGAACTGCGCAATCAAAAGTATGGTTTAACTCTGTTAGCTTAATGAACATATCAGAAATAAGTTCCACACAATGCTTCTGTGTATTTTTTATTTGAAGATATTATTTTTAACAATAGAGGCCTCTTAGCGCTCAGAATGTCCAATTGCAGTTTCTACAGAAAGAGTGTTTCAGAAAGGCTCAATCAAAAGTAAGGTTCAACTCTGTTAGTTGAATGCACAGAACAGAAAGAAGTTTCATACAATGCTTCTGTGTAGTTTATATTTGAACATATTCTTTTTTCCACTATTACCCACTTAGCGCTACGAATGTCCAGTTGCGTTTTCTACAGACAGAGTGTTTCAAAACTGCTCAATCAATAGTATGGTTTAACTCTGTTAGCTGAATGCTCAGATCAGAAAGAAGTTTCACAGAATGCTTCTGTGTAGTTTATATTTGAATATATTCCTTTTTCCACTACTACTCTCTTAGTGCTCCAAATGTCCAGTTGCATTTTCTACAGAAAGAGTGTTCAGATCTGCTCAATCAAAAGTATGGTTTAACTCTGTTAGCTGAATGCACAGATCAGAAAGAAGTTTCACAGAATGATTCTGTGTAGTTTATATTTGGAGACATTCCTTTTTCCACTATTACCGTCTTAGCGCTCCGAATCTCCACTTGCATTTTCTACAGAAAGAGTGTTTCAGAACGGCTCAATCAAAACTAAGGTTCAACTCTTTTAGTTGAACAAACAGAACAGAAAGAAGTTTCACACAATTCTTCTGTGTAGTTTTTATTTGTAGACATTCTTTTTCCCAATATAGGCCTCTTAGCGCTCAGAATGTCCAATTGCAGTTTCTACAGAAAGAGTGTTTCAGAACGGCACAATCAAAAGTAAGGTTCAACTCTGTTAGTTGAATGCACAGAACAGAAAGAAGTTTCATACAATGCTTCTGTGTAGTTTTTATTTGAACATATTCTTTTTTCCACTATTAACCACTTAGCGCTACGAATGTCCAGTTGCATTTTCTACAGACAGAGGGTTTCAAAACTGCTCAATCAAAAGTATAGTTTAACTCTGTTAGCTGAATGCTCAGATCAGAAAGAAGTTTCACAGAATGCTTCTGTGTAGTTTATATTTGAATATATTCCTTTTTCCACTACTACGCTCTTAGCGCTCCAAATGTCCAGTTGCATTTTCTACAGAAAGAGTGTTCAGATCTGCTCAATCAAAAGTATGGTTTAACTCTGTTAGCTGAATGCACAGATCAGCAAGAAGTTTCACCGAATGATTCTGTGTAGTTTATATTTGAAGACATTCCTTTTTCCACTATTACCCTCTTAGCGCTCCGAATCTCCACTTGCATTTTCTACAAAAAGAGTGTTTCTTAACTGCTCAATCAAAAATATGTTTTATCTCTGTTAACTGAATTTACAGATCAGAAATAAGTTTCACAGAATGCATCTGTGTAGTTTTTATTTGAAGATATTCTTTTTCCCAATGTAGGCCTCTTAGCGCTTAGCATGTCCAATTGCAGTTTCTACAGAAAGAGTGTTTCAGAACGGCTCAATCAAAAGTAAGGTTCAACTCTGTTAGTTGAATGCACAGAACAGGAAGGATTTTCACAGAATGCTACTGTGTAGTTTATATTTGAATATATTCCTTTTTCCACTATTACCCTCTTAGCGCTCCGAATGTCCACTTGCATTTTCTACAGAAAGAGTGTTCAGAACTGTGCAATCAAAAGTATGGTTTAACTCTGTTAGCTTAATGAACATATCAGAAATAAGTTCCACACAATGCTTCTGTGTATTTTTTATTTGAAGATATTATTTTTAACAATAGAGGCCTCTTAGCGCTCAGAATGTCCAATTGCAGTTTCTACAGAAAGAGTGTTTCAGAAAGGCTCAATCAAAAGTAAGGTTCAACTCTGTTAGTTGAATGCACAGAACAGAAAGAAGTTTCATACAATGCTTCTGTGTAGTTTATATTTGAACATATTCTTTTTTCCACTATTACCCACTTAGCGCTACGAATGTCCAGTTGCGTTTTCTACAGACAGAGTGTTTCAAAACTGCTCAATCAATAGTATGGTTTAACTCTGTTAGCTGAATGCTCAGATCAGAAAGCAGTTTCACAGAATGCTTCTGGGTAGTTTATATTTGAATATATTCCTTTTTCCACTACTACTCTCTTAGCGCTCCAAATGTCCAGTTGCACTTTCTACAGAAAGAGTGTTCAGATCTGCTCAATCAAAAGTATGGTTTAACTCTGTTAGCTGAATGCACAGATCAGAAAGAAGTTTCACAGAATGATTCTGTGTAGTTTATATTTGGAGACATTCCTTTTTCCACTATTACCATCTTAGCGCTCCGAATCTCCACTTGCATTTTCTACAGAAAGAGTGTTTCAGAACGGCTCAATCAAAACTAAGGTTCAACTCTTTTAGTTGAACAAACAGAACAGAAAGAAGTTTCACACAATTCTTCTGTGTAGTTTTTATTTGTAGACATTCTTTTTCCCAATATAGGCCTCTTAGCGCTCAGAATGTCCAATTGCAGTTTCTACAGAAAGAGTGTTTCAGAACGGCACAATCAAAAGTAAGGTTCAACTCTGTTAGTTGAATGCACAGAACAGAAAGAAGTTTCATACAATGCTTCTGTGTAGTTTTTATTTGAACATATTCTTTTTTCCACTATTAACCACTTAGCGCTACGAATGTCCAGTTGCATTTTCTACAGACAGAGGGTTTCAAAACTGCTCAATCAAAAGTATAGTTTAACTCTGTTAGCTGAATGCTCAGATCAGAAAGAAGTTTCACAGAATGCTTCTGTGTAGTTTATATTTGAATATATTCCTTTTTCCACTACTACGCTCTTAGCGCTCCAAATGTCCAGTTGCATTTTCTACAGAAAGAGTGTTCAGATCTGCTCAATCAAAAGTATGGTTTAACTCTGTTAGCTGAATGCACAGATCAGCAAGAAGTTTCACCGAATGATTCTGTGTAGTTTATATTTGAAGACATTCCTTTTTCCACTATTACCCTCTTAGCGCTCCGAATCTCCACTTGCATTTTCTACAAAAAGAGTGTTTCTTAACTGCTCAATCAAAAATATGTTTTATCTCTGTTAACTGAATTTACAGATCAGAAATAAGTTTCACAGAATGCATCTGTGTAGTTTTTATTTGAAGATATTCTTTTTCCCAATGTAGGCCTCTTAGCACTTAGCATGTCCAATTGCAGTTTCTACAGAAAGAGTGTTTCAGAACGGCTCAATCAAAAGTAAGGTTCAACTCTGTTAGTTGAATGCACAGAACAGGAAGGATTTTCACAGAATGCTACTGTGTAGTTTATATTTGAATATATTCCTTTTTCCACTATTACCCTCTTAGCGCTCCGAATGTCCACTTGCATTTTCTACAGAAAGAGTGTTCAGAACTGTGCAATCAAAAGTATGGTTTAACTCTGTTAGCTTAATGAACATATCAGAAATAAGTTCCACACAATGCTTCTGTGTATTTTTTATTTGAAGATATTATTTTTAACAATAGAGGCCTCTTAGCGCTCAGAATGTCCAATTGCAGTTTCTACAGAAAGAGTGTTTCAGAAAGGCTCAATCAAAAGTAAGGTTCAACTCTGTTAGTTGAATGCACAGAACAGAAAGAAGTTTCATACAATGCTTCTGTGTAGTTTATATTTGAACATATTCTTTTTTCCACTATTACCCACTTAGCGCTACGAATGTCCAGTTGCGTTTTCTACAGACAGAGTGTTTCAAAACTGCTCAATCAATAGTATGGTTTAACTCTGTTAGCTGAATGCTCAGATCAGAAAGCAGTTTCACAGAATGCTTCTGGGTAGTTTATATTTGAATATATTCCTTTTTCCACTACTACTCTCTTAGCGCTCCAAATGTCCAGTTGCATTTTCTACAGAAAGAGTGTTCAGATCTGCTCAATCAAAAGTATGGTTTAACTCTGTTAGCTGAATGCACAGATCAGAAAGAAGTTTCACAGAATGATTCTGTGTAGTTTATATTTGGAGACATTCCTTTTTCCACTATTACCATCTTAGCGCTCCGAATCTCCACTTGCATTTTCTACAGAAAGAGTGTTTCAGAACGGCTCAATCAAAACTAAGGTTCAACTCTTTTAGTTGAACAAACAGAACAGAAAGAAGTTTCACACAATTCTTCTGTGTAGTTTTTATTTGTAGACATTCTTTTTCCCAATATAGGCCTCTTAGCGCTCAGAATGTCCAATTGCAGTTTCTACAGAAAGAGTGTTTCAGAACGGCACAATCAAAAGTAAGGTTCAACTCTGTTAGTTGAATGCACAGAACAGAAAGAAGTTTCATACAATGCTTCTGTGTAGTTTTTATTTGAACATATTCTTTTTTCCACTATTAACCACTTAGCGCTACGAATGTCCAGTTGCATTTTCTACAGACAGAGGGTTTCAAAACTGCTCAATCAAAAGTATAGTTTAACTCTGTTAGCTGAATGCTCAGATCAGAAAGAAGTTTCACAGAATGCTTCTGTGTAGTTTATATTTGAATATATTCCTTTTTCCACTACTACGCTCTTAGCGCTCCAAATGTCCAGTTGCATTTTCTACAGAAAGAGTGTTCAGATCTGCTCAATCAAAAGTATGGTTTAACTCTGTTAGCTGAATGCACAGATCAGCAAGAAGTTTCACCGAATGATTCTGTGTAGTTTATATTTGAAGACATTCCTTTTTCCACTATTACCCTCTTAGCGCTCCGAATCTCCACTTGCATTTTCTACAAAAAGAGTGTTTCTTAACTGCTCAATCAAAAATATGTTTTATCTCTGTTAACTGAATTTACAGATCAGAAATAAGTTTCACAGAATGCATCTGTGTAGTTTTTATTTGAAGATATTCTTTTTCCCAATGTAGGCCTCTTAGCGCTTAGCATGTCCAATTGCAGTTTCTATAGAAAGAGTGTTTCAGAACGGCTCAATCAAAAGTAAGGTTCAACTCTGTTAGTTGAATGCACAGAACAGGAAGAATTTTCACAGAATGCTACTGTGTAGTTTATATTTGAATATATTCCTTTTTCCACTATTACCCTCTTAGCGCTCCGAATGTCCACTTGCATTTTCTACAGAAAGAGTGTTCAGAACTGCGCAATCAAAAGTATGGTTTAACTCTGTTAGCTTAATGAACATATCAGAAATAAGTTCCACACAATGCTTCTGTGTATTTTTTATTTGAAGATATTATTTTTAACAATAGAGGCCTCTTAGCGCTCAGAATGTCCAATTGCAGTTTCTACAGAAAGAGTGTTTCAGAAAGGCTCAATCAAAAGTAAGGTTCAACTCTGTTAGTTGAATGCACAGAACAGAAAGAAGTTTCATACAATGCTTCTGTGTAGTTTATATTTGAACATATTCTTTTTTCCACTATTACCCACTTAGCGCTACGAATGTCCAGTTGCGTTTTCTACAGACAGAGTGTTTCAAAACTGCTCAATCAATAGTATGGTTTAACTCTGTTAGCTGAATGCTCAGATCAGAAAGAAGTTTCACAGAATGCTTCTGTGTAGTTTATATTTGAATATATTCCTTTTTCCACTACTACTCTCTTAGTGCTCCAAATGTCCAGTTGCATTTTCTACAGAAAGAGTGTTCAGATCTGCTCAATCAAAAGTATGGTTTAACTCTGTTAGCTGAATGCACAGATCAGAAAGAAGTTTCACAGAATGATTCTGTGTAGTTTATATTTGGAGACATTCCTTTTTCCACTATTACCGTCTTAGCGCTCCGAATCTCCACTTGCATTTTCTACAGAAAGAGTGTTTCAGAACGGCTCAATCAAAACTAAGGTTCAACTCTTTTAGTTGAACAAACAGAACAGAAAGAAGTTTCACACAATTCTTCTGTGTAGTTTTTATTTGTAGACATTCTTTTTCCCAATATAGGCCTCTTAGCGCTCAGAATGTCCAATTGCAGTTTCTACAGAAAGAGTGTTTCAGAACGGCACAATCAAAAGTAAGGTTCAACTCTGTTAGTTGAATGCACAGAACAGAAAGAAGTTTCATACAATGCTTCTGTGTAGTTTTTATTTGAACATATTCTTTTTTCCACTATTAACCACTTAGCGCTACG
Organism: Symphalangus syndactylus; assembly: GCF_028878055.3. Taxonomy (NCBI): domain Eukaryota; kingdom Metazoa; phylum Chordata; class Mammalia; order Primates; family Hylobatidae; genus Symphalangus; species Symphalangus syndactylus. Next base: position 77,574,281 of record NC_072445.2, on the reverse strand, counting down.
AATGTCCAGTTGCATTTTCTACAGACAGAGGGTTTCAAAACTGCTCAATCAAAAGTATAGTTTAACTCTGTTAGCTGAATGCTCAGATCAGAAAGAAGTTTCACAGAATGCTTCTGTGTAGTTTATATTTGAATATATTCCTTTTTCCACTACTACGCTCTTAGCGCTCCAAATGTCCAGTTGCATTTTCTACAGAAAGAGTGTTCAGATCTGCTCAATCAAAAGTATGGTTTAACTCTGTTAGCTGAATGCACAGATCAGCAAGAAGTTTCACCGAATGATTCTGTGTAGTTTATATTTGAAGACATTCCTTTTTCCACTATTACCCTCTTAGCGCTCCGAATCTCCACTTGCATTTTCTACAAAAAGAGTGTTTCTTAACTGCTCAATCAAAAATATGTTTTATCTCTGTTAACTGAATTTACAGATCAGAAATAAGTTTCACAGAATGCATCTGTGTAGTTTTTATTTGAAGATATTCTTTTTCCCAATGTAGGCCTCTTAGCGCTTAGCATGTCCAATTGCAGTTTCTACAGAAAGAGTGTTTCAGAACGGCTCAATCAAAAGTAAGGTTCAACTCTGTTAGTTGAATGCACAGAACAGGAAGGATTTTCACAGAATGCTACTGTGTAGTTTATATTTGAATATATTCCTTTTTCCACTATTACCCTCTTAGCGCTCCGAATGTCCACTTGCATTTTCTACAGAAAGAGTGTTCAGAACTGCGCAATCAAAAGTATGGTTTAACTCTGTTAGCTTAATGAACATATCAGAAATAAGTTCCACACAATGCTTCTGTGTATTTTTTATTTGAAGATATTATTTTTAACAATAGAGGCCTCTTAGCGCTCAGAATGTCCAATTGCAGTTTCTACAGAAAGAGTGTTTCAGAAAGGCTCAATCAAAAGTAAGGTTCAACTCTGTTAGTTGAATGCACAGAACAGAAAGAAGTTTCATACAATGCTTCTGTGTAGTTTATATTTGAACATATTCTTTTTTCCACTATTACCCACTTAGCGCTACGAATGTCCAGTTGCGTTTTCTACAGACAGAGTGTTTCAAAACTGCTCAATCAATAGTATGGTTTAACTCTGTTAGCTGAATGCTCAGATCAGAAAGCAGTTTCACAGAATGCTTCTGGGTAGTTTATATTTGAATATATTCCTTTTTCCACTACTACTCTCTTAGCGCTCCAAATGTCCAGTTGCATTTTCTACAGAAAGAGTGTTCAGATCTGCTCAATCAAAAGTATGGTTTAACTCTGTTAGCTGAATGCACAGATCAGAAAGAAGTTTCACAGAATGATTCTGTGTAGTTTATATTTGGAGACATTCCTTTTTCCACTATTACCATCTTAGCGCTCCGAATCTCCACTTGCATTTTCTACAGAAAGAGTGTTTCAGAACGGCTCAATCAAAACTAAGGTTCAACTCTTTTAGTTGAACAAACAGAACAGAAAGAAGTTTCACACAATTCTTCTGTGTAGTTTTTATTTGTAGACATTCTTTTTCCCAATATAGGCCTCTTAGCACTCAGAATGTCCAATTGCAGTTTCTACAGAAAGAGTGTTTCAGAACGGCACAATCAAAAGTAAGGTTCAACTCTGTTAGTTGAATGCACAGAACAGAAAGAAGTTTCATACAATGCTTCTGTGTAGTTTTTATTTGAACATATTCTTTTTTCCACTATTAACCACTTAGCGCTACGAATGTCCAGTTGCATTTTCTACAGACAGAGGGTTTCAAAACTGCTCAATCAAAAGTATAGTTTAACTCTGTTAGCTGAATGCTCAGATCAGAAAGAAGTTTCACAGAATGCTTCTGTGTAGTTTATATTTGAATATATTCCTTTTTCCACTACTACGCTCTTAGCGCTCCAAATGTCCAGTTGCATTTTCTACAGAAAGAGTGTTCAGATCTGCTCAATCAAAAGTATGGTTTAACTCTGTTAGCTGAATGCACAGATCAGCAAGAAGTTTCACCGAATGATTCTGTGTAGTTTATATTTGAAGACATTCCTTTTTCCACTATTACCCTCTTAGCGCTCCGAATCTCCACTTGCATTTTCTACAAAAAGAGTGTTTCTTAACTGCTCAATCAAAAATATGTTTTATCTCTGTTAACTGAATTTACAGATCAGAAATAAGTTTCACAGAATGCATCTGTGTAGTTTTTATTTGAAGATATTCTTTTTCCCAATGTAGGCCTCTTAGCGCTTAGCATGTCCAATTGCAGTTTCTATAGAAAGAGTGTTTCAGAACGGCTCAATCAAAAGTAAGGTTCAACTCTGTTAGTTGAATGCACAGAACAGGAAGAATTTTCACAGAATGCTACTGTGTAGTTTATATTTGAATATATTCCTTTTTCCACTATTACCCTCTTAGCGCTCCGAATGTCCACTTGCATTTTCTACAGAAAGAGTGTTCAGAACTGCGCAATCAAAAGTATGGTTTAACTCTGTTAGCTTAATGAACATATCAGAAATAAGTTCCACACAATGCTTCTGTGTATTTTTTATTTGAAGATATTATTTTTAACAATAGAGTCCTCTTAGCGCTCAGAATGTCCAATTGCAGTTTCTACAGAAAGAGTGTTTCAGAAAGGCTCAATCAAAAGTAAGGTTCAACTCTGTTAGTTGAATGCACAGAACAGAAAGAAGTTTCATACAATCCTTCTGTGTAGTTTATATTTGAACATATTCTTTTTTCCACTATTACCCACTTAGCGCTACGAATGTCCAGTTGTATTTCCTACAGACAGAGTGTTTCAAAACTGCTCAATCAAAAGTATGGTTTAACTCTGTTAGCTGAATGCTCAGATCAGAAAGAAGTTTCACAGAATGCTTCTGTGTAGTTTATATTTGAATATATTCCTTTTTCCACTACTATGCTCTTAGCGCTCCAAATGTCCAGTTGCATTTTCTACAGAAAGAGTGTTCAGATCTGCTCAATCAAAAGTATGGTTTAACTCTGTTAGCTGAATGCACAGATCAGAAAGAAGTTTCACCGAATGATTCTGTGTAGTTTATATTTGACGACATTCCTTTTTCCACTATTACCCACTTAGCGCTCCGAATCTCCACTTGCATTTTCTACAAAAAGAGTGTTTCATAACTGCTCAATCAAAAATATGTTTTATCTCTGTTAACTGAATTTACAGATCAGAAATAAGTTTCACAGAATGCATCTGTGTAGTTTTTATTTGAAGATATTCTTTTTCCCAATGTAGGCCTCTTAGGGCTTAGCATGTCCAATTGCAGTTTCTACAGAAAGAGTGTTTCAGAACGGCTCAATCAAAAGTAAGGTTCAACTCTGTTAGTTGAATGCACAGAACAGAAAGAATTTTCACACAATGCTACTGTGTAGTTTATATTTGAATATATTACTTTTTCCACTATTACCCTTTTAGCGCTCCGAATGTCCACTTGAATTTTCTACAGAAAGAGTGTTCAGAACTGCGCAATCAAAAGTATGGTTTAACTCTGTTAGCTTAATGAACATATCAGAAATAAGTTTCACACAATGCTTCTGTGTAGTTTTTATTTGAAGATATTATTTTTCCCAATAGAGGCCTCTTAGCGCTCAGAACGTCCAATTGCAGTTTCTACAGAAAGAGTGTTTCAGAAAGGCTCAATCAAAAGTAAGGTTCAACTCTGTTAGTTGAATGCACAGAACAGAAAGAAGTTTCATACAATGCTTCTGTGTAGTTTATATTTGAACATATTATTTTTTCCACTATTACCCACTTAGCGCTACGAATGTCCAGTTGCATTTTCTACAGACAGAGTTTTTCAAAACTGCTCAATCAAAAGCATGGTTTAACTCTGTTAGCTGAATGCTCAGATCAGAAAGAAGTTTCACAGAATGCTTCTGTGTAGTTTATATTTGGAGACATTCCTTTTTCCACTATTACCGTCTTAGCGCTCCGAATCTCCACTTGCATTTTCTACAGAAAGAGTGTTTCAGAACGGCTCAATCAAAACTAAGGTTCAACTCTTTTAGTTGAACAAACAGAACAGAAAGAAGTTTCACACAATTCTTCTGTGTAGTTTTTATTTGTAGACATTCTTTTTCCCAATATAGGCCTCTTAGCGCTCAGAATGTCCAATTGCAGTTTCTACAGAAAGAGTGTTTCAGAACGGCACAATCAAAAGTAAGGTTCAACTCTGTTAGTTGAATGCACAGAACAGAAAGAAGTTTCATACAATGCTTCTGTGTAGTTTTTATTTGAACATATTCTTTTTTCCACTATTAACCACTTAGCGCTACGAATGTCCAGTTGCATTTTCTACAGACAGAGGGTTTCAAAACTGCTCAATCAAAAGAATAGTTTAACTCTGTTAGCTGAATGCTCAGATCAGAAAGAAGTTTCACAGAATGCTTCTGTGTAGTTTATATTTGAATATATTCCTTTTTCCACTACTACGCTCTTAGCGCTCCAAATGTCCAGTTGCATTTTCTACAGAAAGAGTGTTCAGATCTGCTCAATCAAAAGTATGGTTTAACTCTGTTAGCTGAATGCACAGATCAGCAAGAAGTTTCACCGAATGATTCTGTGTAGTTTATATTTGAAGACATTCCTTTTTCCACTATTACCCCCTTAGCGCTCCGAATCTCCACTTGCATTTTCTACAAAAAGAGTGTTTCTTAACTGCTCAATCAAAAATATGTTTTATCTCTGTTAACTGAATTTACAGATCAGAAATAAGTTTCACAGAATGCATCTGTGTAGTTTTTATTTGAAGATATTCTTTTTCCCAATGTAGGCCTCTTAGCGCGTAGCATGTCCAATTGCAGTTTCTACAGAAAGAGTGTTTCAGAACGGCTCAATCAAAAGTAAGGTTCAACTCTGTTAGTTGAATGCACAGAACAGGAAGAATTTTCACAGAATGCTACTGTGTAGTTTATATTTGAATATATTCCTTTTTCCACTATTACCCTCTTAGCGCTCCGAATGTCCACTTGTATTTTCTACAGAAAGAGTGTTCAGAACTGCGCAATCAAAAGTATGGTTTAACTCTGTTAGCTTAATGAACATATCAGAAATAAGTTCCACACAATGCTTCTGTGTATTTTTTATTTGAAGATATTATTTTTAACAATAGAGGCCTCTTAGCGCTCAGAATGTCCAATTGCAGTTTCTACAGAAAGAGTGTTTCAGAAAGGCTCAATCAAAAGTAAGGTTCAACTCTGTTAGTTGAATGCACAGAACAGAAAGAAGTTTCATACAATGCTTCTGTGTAGTTTATATTTGAACATATTCTTTTTTCCACTATTACCCACTTAGCGCTACGAATGTCCAGTTGCGTTTTCTACAGACAGAGTGTTTCAAAACTGCTCAATCAATAGTATGGTTTAACTCTGTTAGCTGAATGCTCAGATCAGAAAGAAGTTTCATAGAATGCTTCTGTGTAGTTTATATTTGAATATATTCCTTTTTCCACTACTACTCTCTTAGCGCTCCAAATGTCCAGTTGCATTTTCTACAGAAAGAGTGTTCAGATCTGCTCAATCAAAAGTATGGTTTAACTCTGTTAGCTGAATGCACAGATCAGAAAGAAGTTTCACAGAATGATTCTGTGTAGTTTATATTTGGAGACATTCCTTTTTCCACTATTACCGTCTTAGCGCTCCGAATCTCCACTTGCATTTTCTACAGAAAGAGTGTTTCAGAACGGCTCAATCAAAACTAAGTTTCAACTCTTTTAGTTGAACAAACAGAACAGAAAGAAGTTTCACACAATTCTTCTGTGTAGTTTTTATTTGTAGACATTCTTTTTCCCAATATAGGCCTCTTAGCGCTCAGAATGTCCAATTGCAGTTTCTACAGAAAGAGTGTTTCAGAACGGCACAATCAAAAGTAAGGTTCAACTCTGTTAGTTGAATGCACAGAACAGAAAGAAGTTTCATACAATGCTTCTGTGTAGTTTTTATTTGAACATATTCTTTTTTCCACTATTAACCACTTAGCGCTACGAATGTCCAGTTGCATTTTCTACAGACAGAGGGTTTCAAAACTGCTCAATCAAAAGTATAGTTTAACTCTGTTAGCTGAATGCTCAGATCAGAAAGAAGTTTCACAGAATGCTTCTGTGTAGTTTATATTTGAATATATTCCTTTTTCCACTACTACGCTCTTAGCGCTCCAAATGTCCAGTTGCATTTTCTACAGAAAGAGTGTTCAGATCTGCTCAATCAAAAGTATGGTTTAACTCTGTTAGCTGAATGCACAGATCAGCAAGAAGTTTCACCGAATGATTCTGTGTAGTTTATATTTGAAGACATTCCTTTTTCCACTATTACCCTCTTAGCGCTCCGAATCTCCACTTGCATTTTCTACAAAAAGAGTGTTTCTTAACTGCTCAATCAAAAATATGTTTTATCTCTGTTAACTGAATTTACAGATCAGAAATAAGTTTCACAGAATGCATCTGTGTAGTTTTTATTTGAAGATATTCTTTTTCCCAATGTAGGCCTCTTAGCGCTTAGCATGTCCAATTGCAGTTTCTACAGAAAGAGGGTTTCAGAACGGCTCAATCAAAAGTAAGGTTCAACTCTGTTAGTTGAATGCACAGAACAGGAAGAATTTTCACAGAATGCTACTGTGTAGTTTATATTTGAATATATTCCTTTTTCCACTATTACCCTCTTAGCGCTCCGAATGTCCACTTGCATTTTCTACAGAAAGAGTGTTCAGAACTGCGCAATCAAAAGTATGGTTTAACTCTGTTAGCTTAATGAACATATCAGAAATAAGTTCCACACAATGCTTCTGTGCAGTTTTTATTTGAAGATATTATTTTTCCCAATAGAGGCCTCTTAGCGCTCAGAACGTCCAATTGCAGTTTCTACAGAAAGAGTGTTTCAGAAAGGCTCAATCAAAAGTAAGGTTCAACTCTGTTAGTTGAATGCACAGAACAGAAAGAAGTTTCATACAATGCTTCTGTGTAGTTTATATTTGAACATATTCTTTTTTCCACTATTACCCACTTAGCGCTACGAATGTCCAGTTGCATTTTCTACAGACAGAGTTTTTCACAACTGCTCAATCAAAAGTATGGTTTAACTCTGTTAGCTGAATGCTCAGATCAGAAAGAAGTTTCACAGAATGCTTCTGTGTAGTTTATATTTGAATATATTCCTTTTTCCACTACTACGCTCTTAGCGCTCCAAATGTCCAGTTGCATTTTCTACAGAAATAGTGTTCAGATCTGCTCAATCAAAAGTATGGTTTAACTCTGTTAGCTGAATGCACAGATCAGAAAGATGTTTCACCAAATGATTCTGTGTAGTTTATATTTGAAGACATTCCTTTTTCCACTATTACCCTCTTAGCGCTCCGAATCTCCACTTGCATTTTCTACAAAGGAGTGTTTCATAACTGCTCAATCAAAAATATGTTTTATCTCTGTTAACTGAATTTACAGATCAGAAATAAGTTTCACAGAATGCATCTGTGTAGTTTTTATTTGAAGATATTCTTTTTCCCAATGTAGGCCTCTTAGCGCTTAGAATGTCCAATTGCAGTTTCTACAGAAAGAGTGTTTCAGAATGGCTCAATCAAAAGTAAGGTTCAACTCTGTTAGTTGAATGCACAGAAAAGAAAGGATTTTCACAGAATGCTACTGTGTAGTTTATATTTGAATATATTCCTTTTTCCACTATTACCCTCTTAGCGCTCCGAATGTCCACTTGCATTTTCTACAGAAAGAGTGTTCAGAACTGCGCCATCAAAAGTATGGTTTAACTCTGTTAGCTTAATGAACATATCAGAAATAAGTTTCACACAATGCTTCTGTGTAGTTTTTATTTGAAGATATTATTTTTCCCAATATAGGCCTCTTAGCGCTCAGAATGTCCAATTGCAGTTTCTACAGAAAGAGTGTTTCAGAAAGGCTCAATCAAAAGTAAGGTTCAACTCTGTTAGTTGAATGCACAGAACAGAAAGAAGTTTCATACAATGCTTCTGTGTAGTTTATATTTGAACATATTCTTTTTTCCACTATTTCCCACTTAGCGCTACGAATGTCCAGTTGCATTTTCTACAGACAGAGTGTTTCAAAACTGCTCAATCAAAAGTATGGTTTAACTCTGTTAGCTGAATGCTCAGATCAGAAAGAAGTTTCACAGAATGCTTCTGTGTAGTTTATATTTGAATATATTCCTTTTTCCACTACTACTCCCTTAGCGCTCCAAATGTCCAGTTGCATTTTCTACAGAAAGAGAGTTCAGATCTGCTCAATCAAAAGTATGTTTTAACTCTGTTAGCTGAATGCACAGATCAGAAAGAAGTTTCACCGAATGATTCTGTGAAGTTTATATTTGGAGACATTCCGTTTTCCACTATTACCCTCTTAGCGCTCCGAATCTCCACTTGCATTTTCTACAGAAAGAGTGTTTCAGAACGGCTCAATCAAAACTAAGGTTCAACTCTTTTAGTTGAACAAACAGAACAGAAAGTAGTTTCACACAATTCTTCTGTGTAGTTTTTATTTGTAGATATTCTTTTTCCCAATATAGGCCTCTTAGCGCTCAGAATGTCCAATTGCAGTTTCTACAGAAAGAGTGTTTCAGAACGGCTCAATCAAAAGTAAGGTTCAACTCTGTTAGTTGAATGCACAGAACAGAAAGAAGTTTCATACAATGCTTCTGTGTAGTTTATATTTGAACATATTCTTTTTTCCACTATTACCCACATAGCGCTACGAATGTCCAGTTGCATTTTCTACAGACAGAGTGTTTCAAAACTGCTCAATCAAAAGTATGGTTTAAATCTGTTAGCTGAATGCTCAGATCAGAAAGAAGTTTCACAGAATGCTTCTGTGTAGTTTATATTTGAATATATTCCTTTTTCCACTACTACGCTCTTAGCGCTCCAAATGTCCAGTTGCATTTTCTACAGAAAGAGTGTTCAGATCTGCTCAATCAAAAGTATGGTTTAACTCTGTTAGCTGAATGCACAGATCAGAAAGATGTTTCACCGAATGATTCTGTGTAGTTTATATTTGAAGACAGTCCTTTTTCCACTATTACCCTCTTAGCGCTCCGAATCTCCACTTGCATTTTCTACAAAGGAGTGTTTCATAACTTCTCAATCAAAAATATGTTTAATCTCTGTTAACTGAATTTACAGATCAGAAATATGTTTCACAGAATGCATCTGTGTAGTTTTTATTTGAAGATATTCTTTTTCCCAATGTAGGCCACTTAGCGCTTAGCATGTCCAATTGCAGTTTCTACAGAAAGAGTGTTTCAGAACGGCTCAATCAAAAGTAAGGTTCAACTCTGTTAGTTGAATGCACAGAACAGAAAGAATTTTCACAGAATGCTACTGTGTAGTTTATATTTGAATATATTCCTTTTTCCACTATTACCCTCTTAGCGCTCCGAATGTCCACTTGCATTTTCTACAGAAAGAGTGTTCAGAACTGCGCAATCAAAAGTATGGTTTAACTCTGTTAGCTTAATGAACATATCAGAAATAAGTTTCACACAATGCTTCTGTGTAGTTTTTATTTGAAGATATTATTTTTCCCAATATAGGCCTCTTAGCGCTCAGAATGTCCAATTGCAATTTCTACAGAAAGAGTGTTTCAGAAAGGCTCAATCAAAAGTAAGGTTCAACTCTGTTAGTTGAATGCACAGAACAGAAAGAAGTTTCATACAATGCTTCTGTGTAGTTTATATTTGAACATATTCTTTTTTCCACTATGACCCACTTAGCGCTACGAATGTCCAGTTGCATTTTCTACAGACAGAGTGTTTCAAAACGGCTCAATCAAAAGTATGGTTTAACTCTGTTAGCTGAATGCTCAGATCAGAAAGAAGTTTCACAGAATGCTTCTGTGTAGTTTATATTTGAATATATTCCTTTTTCCACTACTATGCTCTTAGCGCTCCAAATGTCCAGTTGCATTTTCTACAGAAAGAGTGTTCAGATCTGCTCAATCAAAAGTATGGTTTAACTCTGTTAGCTGAATGCACAGATCAGAAAGAAGTTTCACCGAATGATTCTGTGTATTTTATATTTGAAGACATTCCTTTTTCCACTATTACCCTCTTAGCGCTCCGAATCTCCACTTGCATTTTCTACAAAAAGAGTGTTTCATATCTGCTCAATCAAAAATATGTTTTATCTCTGTTAACTGAATTTACAGATCAGAAATAAGTTTCACAGAATGAATCTGTGTAGTTTTTATTTGAAGATATTCTTTTTCCCAATGTAGGCCTCTTAGCGCTTAGCATGTCCAATTGCAGTTTCTACAGAAAGAGTGTTTCAGAACGGCTCAATCAAAAGTAAGGTTCAACTCTGTTAGTTGAATGCACAGAACAGAAAGAATTTTCACAGAATGCTACTGTGTAGTTTATATTTGAATATATTCCTTTTTCCAATATACCCTCTTAGCGCTCCGAATGTCCACTTGCATTTTCTACAGAAAGAGTGTTCAGAACTGCGCAATCAAAAGTATGGTTTAACTCTGTTAGCTTAATGAACATATCAGAAATAAGTTTCACACAATGCTTCTGTGTAGTTTTTATTTGAAGATATTATTTTTCCCAATAGAGGCCTCTTAGCGCTCAGAATGTCCAATTGCAGTTTCTACAGAAAGAGTGTTTCAGAAAGGCTCAATCAAAAGTAAGGTTCAACCCTGTTAGTTGAATGCACAGAACAGAAAGAAGTTTCATACAATGCTTCTGTGTAGTTTATATTTGAACATATTCTTATTTCCACTATTACCCACTTAGCGCTACGAATGTCCAGTTGCATTTTCTACAGACAGAGTGTTTCAAAACTGCTCAATCAAAAGTATGGTTTAAGTCTGTTAGCTGAATGCTCAGATCAGAAAGAAGTTTCACAGAATGCTTCTGTGTAGTTTATATTTGAATATATTCCTTTTTCCACTACTACGCTCTTAGCGCTCCAAATGTCCAGTTGCATTTTCTACAGAAAGAGTGTTCAGATCTGCTCAATCAAAAGTATGTTTTAACTCTGTTAGCTGAATGCACAGATCAGAAAGAAGTTTCACCGAATGATTCTGTGTAGTTTATATTTGGAGGCATTCCTTTTTCCACTATTACCCTCTTAGCGCTCCGAATCTCCACTTGCATTTTCTACAGAAAGAGAGTTTCAGAACGGCTCAATCAAAACTAAGGTTCAATTCTTTTAGTTGAACAAACAGAACAGAAAGAAGTTTCACACAATTCTTCTGTGTAGTTTTTATTTGTAGACATTCTTTTTCCCAATATAGGCCTCTTAGCGCTCAGAATGTCCAATTGCAGTTTCTACAGAAAGAGTGTTTCAGAACGGCTCAATCAAAAGTAAGGTTCAACTCTGTTAGTTGAATGCACAGAACAGAAAGAAGTTTCATACAATGCTTCTGTGTAGTTTATATTTGAACATATTCTTTTTTCCACTATTACCCACTTAGCGCTGCGAATGTCCAGTTGCATTTTCTACAGACAGAGTGTTTCAAATCTGCTCAATCAAAAGTATGGTTTAACTCTGTTAGCTGAATGCTCAGATCAGAATGAAGTTTCACAGAATGCTTCTGTGTAGTTTATATTTGAATATATTCCTTTTTCCACCACTACGCTCTTAGCGCTCCAAATGTCCAGTTGCATTTTCTACAGAAATAGTGTTCAGATCTGCTCAATCAAAAGTATGGTTTAACTCTGTTAGCTGAATGCACAGATCAGAAAGATGTTTCACCGAATGATTCTGTGTAGTTTATATTTGAAGACATTCCTTTTTCCACTATTACCCTCTTAGCGCTCCGAATCTCCACTTGCATTTTCTACAAAGGAGTGTTTCATAACTTCTCAATCAAAAATATGTTTTATCTCTGTTAACTGAATTTACAGATCAGAAATAAGTTTCACAGAATGCATCTGTGTAGTTTTTATTTGAAGATATTCTTTTTCCCAATGTAGGCCACTTAGCGCTTAGCATGTCCAATTGCAGTTTCTACAGAAAGAGTGTTTCAGAACGGCTCAATCAAAAGTAAGGTTCAACTCTGTTAGTTGAATGCACAGAACAGAAAGAATTTTCACAGAATGCTACTGTGTAGTTTATATTTGAATATATTCCTTTTTCCACTATACCCTCTTAGCGCTCCGAATGTCCACTTGCATTTTCTACAGAAAGAGTGTTCAGAACTGCGCAATCAAAAGTATGGTTTAACTCTGTTAGCTTAATGAACATATCAGAAATAAGTTTCACACAATGCTTCTGTGTAGTTTTTATTTGAAGATATTATTTTTCCCAATATAGGCCTCTTAGCGCTCAGAATGTCCAATTGCAGTTTCTACAGAAAGAGTGTTTCAGAAAGGCTCAATCAAAAGTAAGGTTCAACTCTGTTAGTTGAATGCACAGAACAGAAAGAAGTTTCATACAATGCTTCTGTGTAGTTTATATTTGAACATATTCTTTTTTCCACTATTACCCACTTAGCGCTACGAATGTCCAGTTCCATTTTCTACAGACAGAGTGTTTCAAAACTGCTCAATCAAAAGTATGGTTTAACTCTGTTAGCTGAATGCTCAGATCAGAAAGAAGTTTCACAGAATGCTTCTGTGTAGTTTATATTTGAATATATTCCTTTTTCCACTACTACGCTCTTAGCGCTCCAAATGTCCAGTTGCATTTTCTACAGAAAGAGTGTTCAGATCTGCTCAATCAAAAGTATGTTTTAACTCTGTTAGCTGAATGCACAGATCAGAAAGAAGTTTCACCGAATGATTCTGTGTAGTTTATATTTGAAGACATTCCTTTTTCCACTATTACCCTCTTAGCGCTCCGAATCTCCACTTGCATTTTCTACAAAAAGAGTGTTTCATAACTGCTCAATCAAAAATATGTTTTATCTCTGTTAACTGAATTTACAGATCAGAAATAAGTTTCACAGAATGAATCTGTGTAGTTTTTATTTGAAGATATTCTTTTTCCCAATGTAGGCCTCTTAGCGCTTAGCATGTCCAATTGCAGTTTCTACAGAAAGAGTGTTTCAGAACGGCTCAATCAAAAATAAGGTTCAACTCTGTTAGTTGAATGCACAGAACAGAAAGAATTTTCACAGAATGCTACTGTGTAGTTTATATTTGAATATATTCCTTTTTCCACTATTACCCTCTTAGCGCTCCGAATCTCCATTGCATTTTCTACAGAAAGAGTGTTTCAGAACGTCTCAATCAAAACTAAGGTTCAACTCTTTTAGTTGAACAAACAGAACAGAAAGACGTTTCACACAATTCTTCTGTGTAGTTTTTATTTGTAGACATTCTTTTTCCCAATATAGGCCTCTTAGCGCTCAGAATGTCCAATTGCAGTTTCTACAGAAAGAGTGTTTCAGAACGGCTCAATCAAAAGTAAGGTTCAACTCTGTTAGTTGAATGCACAGAACAGAAAGAAATTTCATACAATGCTTCTGTGTAGTTTATATTTGAACATATTCTTTTTTCCACTCTTACCCACTTAGCGCTACGAATGTCCAGTTGCATTTTCTACAGACAGAGTGTTTCAAAACTGCTCAATCAAAAGTATGGTTTAACTCTGTTAGCTGAATGCTCAGATCAGAAAGAAGTTTCACAGAATGCTTCTGTGTAGTTTATATTTGAATATATTCCTTTTTCCACTACTACGCTCTTAGCGCTCCAAATGTCCAGTTGCATTTTCTACAGAAAGAGTGTTCAGTTCTGCTCAATCAAAAGTATGGTTTAACTCTGTTAGCTGAATGCACAGAACAGAAAGAAGTTTCACCGAATGATTCTGTGTAGTTTATATTTGAAGACATCCCTTTTTCCACTATTGCCCCCTTAGCGCTCCGAATCTCCACTTGCATTTTCTACAAAAAGAGTGTTTCATAACTGCTCAATCAAAAATATGTTTTATCTCTGTTAACTGAATTTACAGATCAGAAATAAGTTTCACAGAATGCATCTGTGTAGTTTTTATTTGAAGATATTCTTTTTCCCAATGTAGGCCTCTTAGCGCTTAGCATGTCCAATTGCAGTTTCTACAGAAAGAGTGTTTCAGAACGGCTCAATCAAAAGTAAGGTTCAACTCTGTTAGTTGAATGCACAGAACAGAAAGAATTTTCACAGAATGCTACTGTGTAGTTTATATTTGAATATATTCCTTTTTCCACTATTACCTTCTTAGCGCTCCGAATGTCCACTTGCATTTTCTACAGAAAGAGTGTTCAGAACTGCGCAATCAAAAGTATGGTTTAACTCTGTTAGCTTAATGAACATATCAGAAATAAGTTTCACACAATGCTTCTGTGTAGTTTTTATTTGAAGATATTATTTTTCCCAATATAGGCCTCTTAGCGCTCAGAATGTACAATTGCAGTTTCTACAGAAAGAGCGTTTCAGAAAGGCTCAATCAAAAGTAAGGTTCAACTCTGTTAATTGAATGCACAGAACAGAAAGAAGTTTCATACAATGCTTCTGTGTAGTTTATATTTGAACATATTCTTTTTTCCACTATTACCCACTTAGCGCTACGAATGTCCAGTTGCATTTTCTACAGACAGAGTGTTTCAAAACTGCTCAATCAAAAGTATGGTTTAACTCTGTTAGCTGAATGCTCAGATCAGAAAAAAGTTTCACAGAATGCTTCTGTGTAGTTTATATTTGAATATATTCCTTTTTCCACTACTATGCTCTTAGCGCTCCAAATGTCCAGTTGCATTTTCTACAGAAAGAGTGTTCAGATCTGCTCAATCAAAGTATGGTTTAACTCTGTTAGCTGAATGCACAGATCAGAAAGAAGTTTCACCGAATGATTCTGTGTAGTTTATATTTGAAGACATTCCTTTTTCCACTATTACCCCCTTAGCGCTCCGAATCTCCACTTGCATTTTCTACAAAAAGAGTGTTTCATAACTGCTCAATCAAAAATATGTTTTATCTCTGTTAACTGAATTTACAGATCAGAAATAAGTTTCACAGAATGCATCTGTGTAGTTTTTATTTGAAGATATTCTTTTTCCCAATGTAGGCCTCTTAGCGCTTAGCATGTCCAATTGCAGTTTCTACAGAAAGAGTGTTTCAGAACGGCTCAATCAAAAGTAAGGTTCAACTCTGTTAGTTGAATGCACAGAACAGAAAGAATTTTCACAGAATGCTACTGTGTAGTTTATATTTGAATATATTCCTTTTTCCACTATTACCCTCTTAGCGCTCCGAATGTCCACTTGCATTTTCTACAGAAAGAGTGTTCAGAACTGCGCAATCAAAAGTATGGTTTAACTCTGTTAGCTTAATGAACATATCAGAAATAAGTTTCACACAATGCTTCTGTGTAGTTTTTATTTGAAGATATTATTTTTCCCAATATATGCCTCTTAGCGCTCAGAATGTCCAATTGCAGTTTCTACAGAAAGAGTGTTTCAGAAAGGCTCAATCAAAAGTAAGGTTCAACTCTGTTAGTTGAATGCACAGAACAGAAAGAAGTTTCATACACTGCTTCTGTGTAGTTTATATTTGAACATATTCTTTTTACCACAATTACCCACTTAGCGCTACGAATGTCCAGTTGCATTTTCTACAGACAGAGTGTTTCAAAACTGCTCAATCAAAAGTATGGTTTAACTCTGTTAGCTGAATGCTCAGATCAGAAAGAAGTTTCACAGAATGCTTCTGTGTAGTTTATATTTGAATATATTCCTTTTTCCACTACTATGCTCTTAGCGCTCCAAATGTCCAGTTGCATTTTCTACAGAAAGAGTGTTCAGATCTGCTCAATCAAAAGTATGGTTTAACTCTGTTAGCTGAATGCACAGATCAGAAAGAAGTTTCACCGAATGATTCTGTGTATTTTATATTTGAAGACATTCCTTTTTCCACTATTACCCTCTTAGCGCTCCGAATCTCCACTTGCATTTTCTACAAAAAGAGTGTTTCATATCTGCTCAATCAAAAATATGTTTTATCTCTGTTAACTGAATTTACAGATCAGAAATAAGTTTCACAGAATGAATCTGTGTAGTTTTTATTTGAAGATATTCTTTTTCCCAATGTAGGCCTCTTAGCGCTTAGCATGTCCAATTGCAGTTTCTACAGAAAGAGTGTTTCAGAACGGCTCAATCAAAAGTAAGGTTCAACTCTGTTAGTTGAATGCACAGAACAGAAAGAATTTTCACAGAATGCTACTGTGTAGTTTATATTTGAATATATTCCTTTTTCCAATATACCCTCTTAGCGCTCCGAATGTCCACTTGCATTTTCTACAGAAAGAGTGTTCAGAACTGCGCAATCAAAAGTATGGTTTAACTCTGTTAGCTTAATGAACATATCAGAAATAAGTTTCACACAATGCTTCTGTGTAGTTTTTATTTGAAGATATTATTTTTCCCAATAGAGGCCTCTTAGCGCTCAGAATGTCCAATTGCAGTTTCTACAGAAAGAGTGTTTCAGAAAGGCTCAATCAAAAGTAAGGTTCAACCCTGTTAGTTGAATGCACAGAACAGAAAGAAGTTTCATACAATGCTTCTGTGTAGTTTATATTTGAACATATTCTTATTTCCACTATTACCCACTTAGCGCTACGAATGTCCAGTTGCATTTTCTACAGACAGAGTGTTTCAAAACTGCTCAATCAAAAGTATGGTTTAAGTCTGTTAGCTGAATGCTCAGATCAGAAAGAAGTTTCACAGAATGCTTCTGTGTAGTTTATATTTGAATATATTCCTTTTTCCACTACTACGCTCTTAGCGCTCCAAATGTCCAGTTGCATTTTCTACAGAAAGAGTGTTCAGATCTGCTCAATCAAAAGTATGTTTTAACTCTGTTAGCTGAATGCACAGATCAGAAAGAAGTTTCACCGAATGATTCTGTGTAGTTTATATTTGGAGGCATTCCTTTTTCCACTATTACCCTCTTAGCGCTCCGAATCTCCACTTGCATTTTCTACAGAAAGAGTGTTTCAGAACGGCTCAATCAAAACTAAGGTTCAATTCTTTTAGTTGAACAAACAGAACAGAAAGAAGTTTCACACAATTCTTCTGTGTAGTTTTTATTTGTAGACATTCTTTTTCCCAATATAGGCCTCTTAGCGCTCAGAATGTCCAATTGCAGTTTCTACAGAAAGAGTGTTTCAGAACGGCTCAATCAAAAGTAAGGTTCAACTCTGTTAGTTGAATGCACAGAACAGAAAGAAGTTTCATACAATGCTTCTGTGTAGTTTATATTTGAACATATTCTTTTTTCCACTATTACCCACTTAGCGCTGCGAATGTCCAGTTGCATTTTCTACAGACAGAGTGTTTCAAATCTGCTCAATCAAAAGTATGGTTTAACTCTGTTAGCTGAATGCTCAGATCAGAATGAAGTTTCACAGAATGCTTCTGTGTAGTTTATATTTGAATATATTCCTTTTTCCACCACTACGCTCTTAGCGCTCCAAATGTCCAGTTGCATTTTCTACAGAAATAGTGTTCAGATCTGCTCAATCAAAAGTATGGTTTAACTCTGTTAGCTGAATGCACAGATCAGAAAGATGTTTCACCGAATGATTCTGTGTAGTTTATATTTGAAGACATTCCTTTTTCCACTATTACCCTCTTAGCGCTCCGAATCTCCACTTGCATTTTCTACAAAGGAGTGTTTCATAACTTCTCAATCAAAAATATGTTTTATCTCTGTTAACTGAATTTACAGATCAGAAATAAGTTTCACAGAATGCATCTGTGTAGTTTTTATTTGAAGATATTCTTTTTCCCAATGTAGGCCACTTAGCGCTTAGCATGTCCAATTGCAGTTTCTACAGAAAGAGTGTTTCAGAACGGCTCAATCAAAAGTAAGGTTCAACTCTGTTAGTTGAATGCACAGAACAGAAAGAATTTTCACAGAATGCTACTGTGTAGTTTATATTTGAATATATTCCTTTTTCCACTATACCCTCTTAGCGCTCCGAATGTCCACTTGCATTTTCTACAGAAAGAGTGTTCAGAACTGCGCAATCAAAAGTATGGTTTAACTCTGTTAGCTTAATGAACATATCAGAAATAAGTTTCACACAATGCTTCTGTGTAGTTTTTATTTGAAGATATTATTTTTCCCAATATAGGCCTCTTAGCGCTCAGAATGTCCAATTGCAGTTTCTACAGAAAGAGTGTTTCAGAAAGGCTCAATCAAAAGTAAGGTTCAACTCTGTTAGTTGAATGCACAGAACAGAAAGAAGTTTCATACAATGCTTCTGTGTAGTTTATATTTGAACATATTCTTTTTTCCACTATTACCCACTTAGCGCTACGAATGTCCAGTTCCATTTTCTACAGACAGAGTGTTTCAAAACTGCTCAATCAAAAGTATGGTTTAACTCTGTTAGCTGAATGCTCAGATCAGAAAGAAGTTTCACAGAATGCTTCTGTGTAGTTTATATTTGAATATATTCCTTTTTCCACTACTACGCTCTTAGCGCTCCAAATGTCCAGTTGCATTTTCTACAGAAAGAGTGTTCAGATCTGCTCAATCAAAAGTATGTTTTAACTCTGTTAGCTGAATGCACAGATCAGAAAGAAGTTTCACCGAATGATTCTGTGTAGTTTATATTTGAAGACATTCCTTTTTCCACTATTACCCTCTTAGCGCTCCGAATCTCCACTTGCATTTTCTACAAAAAGAGTGTTTCATAACTGCTCAATCAAAAATATGTTTTATCTCTGTTAACTGAATTTACAGATCAGAAATAAGTTTCACAGAATGAATCTGTGTAGTTTTTATTTGAAGATATTCTTTTTCCCAATGTAGGCCTCTTAGCGCTTAGCATGTCCAATTGCAGTTTCTACAGAAAGAGTGTTTCAGAACGGCTCAATCAAAAATAAGGTTCAACTCTGTTAGTTGAATGCACAGAACATAAAGAATTTTCACAGAATGCTACTGTGTAGTTTATATTTGAATATATTCCTTTTTCCACTATTACCCTCTTAGCGCTCCGAATCTCCATTGCATTTTCTACAGAAAGAGTGTTTCAGAACGTCTCAATCAAAACTAAGGTTCAACTCTTTTAGTTGAACAAACAGAACAGAAAGACGTTTCACACAATTCTTCTGTGTAGTTTTTATTTGTAGACATTCTTTTTCCCAATATAGGCCTCTTAGCGCTCAGAATGTCCAATTGCAGTTTCTACAGAAAGAGTGTTTCAGAACGGCTCAATCAAAAGTAAGGTTCAACTCTGTTAGTTGAATGCACAGAACAGAAAGAAGTTTCATACAATGCTTCTGTGTAGTTTATATTTGAACATATTCTTTTTTCCACTCTTACCCACTTAGCGCTACGAATGTCCAGTTGCATTTTCTACAGACAGAGTGTTTCAAAACTGCTCAATCAAAAGTATGGTTTAACTCTGTTAGCTGAATGCTCAGATCAGAAAGAAGTTTCACAGAATGCTTCTGTGTAGTTTATATTTGAATATATTCCTTTTTCCACTACTACGCTCTTAGCGCTCCAAATGTCCAGTTGCATTTTCTACAGAAAGAGTGTTCAGTTCTGCTCAATCAAAAGTATGGTTTAACTCTGTTAGCTGAATGCACAGAACAGAAAGAAGTTTCACCGAATGATTCTGTGTAGTTTATATTTGAAGACATCCCTTTTTCCACTATTGCCCCCTTAGCGCTCCGAATCTCCACTTGCATTTTCTACAAAAAGAGTGTTTCATAACTGCTCAATCAAAAATATGTTTTATCTCTGTTAACTGAATTTACAGATCAGAAATAAGTTTCACAGAATGCATCTGTGTAGTTTTTATTTGAAGATATTCTTTTTCCCAATGTAGGCCTCTTAGCGCTTAGCATGTCCAATTGCAGTTTCTACAGAAAGAGTGTTTCAGAACGGCTCAATCAAAAGTAAGGTTCAACTCTGTTAGTTGAATGCACAGAACAGAAAGAATTTTCACAGAATGCTACTGTGTAGTTTATATTTGAATATATTCCTTTTTCCACTATTACCTTCTTAGCGCTCCGAATGTCCACTTGCATTTTCTACAGAAAGAGTGTTCAGAACTGCGCAATCAAAAGTATGGTTTAACTCTGTTAGCTTAATGAACATAGCAGAAATAAGTTTCACACAATGCTTCTGTGTAGTTTTTATTTGAAGATATTATTTTTCCAAATATAGGCCTCTTAGCGCTCAGAATGTACAATTGCAGTTTCTACAGAAAGAGCGTTTCAGAAAGGCTCAATCAAAAGTAAGGTTCAACTCTGTTAATTGAATGCACAGAACAGAAAGAAGTTTCATACAATGCTTCTGTGTAGTTTATATTTGAACATATTCTTTTTTCCACTATTACCCACTTAGCGCTACGAATGTCCAGTTGCATTTTCTACAGACAGAGTGTTTCAAAACTGCTCAATCAAAAGTATGGTTTAACTCTGTTAGCTGAATGCTCAGATCAGAAAAAAGTTTCACAGAATGCTTCTGTGTAGTTTATATTTGAATATATTCCTTTTTCCACTACTATGCTCTTAGCGCTCCAAATGTCCAGTTGCATTTTCTACAGAAAGAGTGTTCAGATCTGCTCAATCAAAGTATGGTTTAACTCTGTTAGCTGAATGCACAGATCAGAAAGAAGTTTCACCGAATGATTCTGTGTAGTTTATATTTGAAGACATTCCTTTTTCCACTATTACCCCCTTAGCGCTCCGAATCTCCACTTGCATTTTCTACAAAAAGAGTGTTTCATAACTGCTCAATCAAAAATATGTTTTATCTCTGTTAACTGAATTTACAGATCAGAAATAAGTTTCACAGAATGCATCTGTGTAGTTTTTATTTGAAGATATTCTTTTTCCCAATGTAGGCCTCTTAGCGCTTAGCATGTCCAATTGCAGTTTCTACAGAAAGAGTGTTTCAGAACGGCTCAATCAAAAGTAAGGTTCAACTCTGTTAGTTGAATGCACAGAACAGAAAGAATTTTCACAGAATGCTACTGTGTAGTTTATATTTGAATATATTCCTTTTTCCACTATTACCCTCTTAGCGCTCCGAATGTCCACTTGCATTTTCTACAGAAAGAGTGTTCAGAACTGCGCAATCAAAAGTATGGTTTAACTCTGTTAGCTTAATGAACATATCAGAAATAAGTTTCACACAATGCTTCTGTGTAGTTTTTATTTGAAGATATTATTTTTCCCAATATATGCCTCTTAGCGCTCAGAATGTCCAATTGCAGTTTCTACAGAAAGAGTGTTTCAGAAAGGCTCAATCAAAAGTAAGGTTCAACTCTGTTAGTTGAATGCACAGAACAGAAAGAAGTTTCATACACTGCTTCTGTGTAGTTTATATTTGAACATATTCTTTTTACCACAATTACCCACTTAGCGCTACGAATGTCCAGTTGCATTTTCTACAGACAGAGTGTTTCAAAACTGCTCAATCAAAAGTATGGTTTAACTCTGTTAGCTGAATGCTCAGATCAGAAAGAAGTTTCACAGAATGCTTCTGTGTAGTTTATATTTGAATATATTCCTTTTTCCACTACTACTCTCTTAGCGCTCAAAATGTCCAGTTGCATTTTCTACAGAAAGAGAGTTCAGATCTGCTCAATCAAATGTATGGTTTAACTCTGTTAGCTGAATGCACAGATCAGAAAGAAGTTTCACAGAATGATTCTGTGTAGTTTATATTTGGAGACATTCCTTTTTCCACTATTACCCTCTTAGCGCTCTGAATCTCCACTTGCATTTTCTACAGAAAGAGTATTTCAGAACGGCTCAATCAAAACTAAGGTTCAACTCTTTTAGTTGAACAAACAGAACAGAAAGTAGTTTCACACAATTCTTCTGTGTAGTTTTTATTTGTAGACATTCTTTTTCCCAATATAGGCCTCTTAGCGCTCAGAATGTCCAATTGCAGTTTCTACAGAAAGAGTGTTTCAGAACGGCTCAATCAAAAGTAAGGTTCAACTCTGTTAGTTGAATGCACAGAACAGAAAGAAGTTTCATACAATGCTTCTGTGTAGTTTATATTTGAACATATTCTTTTTTCCACTATTACCCACTTAGCGCTACGAATGTCCAGTTGCATTTCCTACAGACAGAGTGTTTCAAAACTGCTCAATCAAAAGTATGGTTTAACTCTGTTAGCTGAATGCTCAGATCAGAAAGAAGTTTCACAGAATGCTTCTGTGTAGTTTATATTTGAATATATTCCTTTTTCCACTACTACGCTCTTAGCGCTCCAAATGTCCAGTTGCATTTTCTACAGAAAGAGTGTTCAGATCTGCTCAATCAAAAGTATGGTTTAACTCTGTTAGCTGAATGCACAGATCAGAAAGAAGTTTCACCGAATTATTCTGTGTAGTTTATATTTGAAGACATTCCTTTTTCCACTATTACCCACTTAGCGCTCCGAATCTCCACTTGCATTTTCTACAAAAAGAGTGTTTCATAACTGCTCAATCAAAAATATGTTTTATCTCTGTTAACTGAATTTACAGATCAGAAATAAGTTTCACAGAATGCATCTATGTAGTTTTTATTTGAAGATATTCTTTTTCCCAATGTAGGCCTCTTAGCGATTAGCATGTCCAATTGCAGTTTCTACAGAAAGAGTGTTTCAGAACGGCTCAATCAAAAGTAAGGTTCAACTCTGTTAGTTGAATGCACAGAACAGAAAGGATTTTCACAGAATGCTACTGTGTAGTTTATATTTGAATATATTCCTTTTTCCACTATTACCCTCTTAGCGCTCCGAATGTCCACTTGCATTTTCTACAGAAAGAGTGTTCAGAACTGCGCAATCAAAAGTATGGTTTAACTCTGTTAGCTTAATGAACATATCAGAAATAAGTTTCACACAATGCTTCTGTGTAGCTTTTATTTGAAGATATTATTTTTCCCAATAGAGGCCTCTTAGCGCTCAGAATGTCCAATTGCAGTTTCTACAGAAAGAGTGTTTCAGAAAGGCTCAATCAAAAGTAAGGTTCAACTCTGTTAGTTGAATGCACAGAACAGAAAGAAGTTTCATACAATGCTTCTGTGTAGTTTATATTTGAACATATTCTTTTTTCCACTATTACCCACTTAGCGCTACGAATGTCCAGTTGCATTTTCTACAGACAGATTGTTTCAAAACTGCTCAATCAAAAGTATGGTTTAACTCTGTTAGCTGAATGCTCAGATCAGAAAGAAGTTTCACAGAATGCTTCTGTGTAGTTTATATTTGAATATATTCCTTTTTCCACTACTACTCTCTTACCGCTCCAAATGTCCAGTTGCATTTTCTACAGAAAGAGAGTTCAGATCTGCTCAATCAAAAGTATGGTTTAACTCTGTTAGCTGAATGCACAGATCAGAAAGAAGTTTCACCGAATGATTCTGTGAAGTTTATATTTGGAGACATTCCTTTTTCCACTATTACCCTCTTAGCGCTCCGAATCTCCACTTGCATTTTCTACAGAAAGAGTGTTTCAGAACGTCTCAATCAAAACTAAGGTTCAACTCTTTTAGTTGAACAAACAGAACAGAAAGAAGTTTCACACAATTCTTCTGTGTAGTTTTTATTTGTAGACATTCTTTTTCCCAATATAGGCCTCTTAGCGCTCAGAATGTCCAATTGCAGTTTCTACAGAAAGAGTGTTTCAGAACGGCTCAATCAAAAGTAACGTTCAACTCTGTTAGTTGAATGCACAGAACAGAAAGAAGTTTCATACAGTGCTTCTGTGTAGTTTATATTTGAACATATTCTTTTTTCCACTATTACCCACTTAGCGCTACGAATGTCCAGTTGCATTTTCTACAGACAGAGTGTTTCAAAACTGCTCAATCAAAAGTATGGTTTAATTCTGTTAGCTGAATGCTCAGATCAGAAAGAAGTTTCACAGAATGCTTCTGTGTAGTTTATATTTGAATATATTCCTTTTTCCACTACTACGCTCTTAGCGCTCCAAATGTCCAGTTGCATTTTCTACAGAAAGAGTGTTCAGATCTGCTCAATCAAAAGTATGGTTTAACTCTGTTAGCTGAATGCACAGATCAGAAAGAAGTTTCACCGAATGATTCTGTGTAGTTTATATTTGAAGACATTCCTTTTTCCACTATTACCCTCTTAGCGCTCCAAATCTCCACTTGCATTTTCTACAAAAGAGTGTTTCATAACTGCTCAATCAAAAATATGTTTTATCTCTGTTAACTGAATTTACAGATCAGAAATAAGTTTCACAGAATGCATCTGTGTAGTTTTTATTTGAAGATATTCTTTTCAAAATGTAGGCCTCTTAGCGCTTAGCATGTCCAATTGCAGTTTCTACAGAAAGAGTGTTTCAGAACGGCTCAATCAAAAGTAAGGTTCAACTCTGTTAGTTGAATGCACAGAACAGAAAGAATTTTCACAGAATGCTACTGTGTAGTTTATATTTGAATATATTCCTTTTTCCACTATTACCCTCTTAGCGCTCCGAATGTCCACTTGCATTTTCTACAGAAAGAGTGTTCAGAACTGTGCAATCAAAAGTATGGTTTAACTCTGTTAGCTTAATGAACATATCAGAAATAAGTTTCACACAATGCTTCTGTGTAGTTTTTATTTGAAGATATTATTTTTCCCAATAGAGGCCTCTTAGCGCTCAGAATGTCCAATTGCAGTTTCTACAGAAAGAGTGTTTCAGAAAGGCTCAATCAAAAGTAAGGTTCAACTCTGTTAGTTGAATGCACAGAACAGAAAGAAGTTTCATACAATGCTTCTGTGTAGTTTATATTTGAACATATTCTTTTTTCCACTATTACCCACTTAGCGCTACGAATGTCCAGTTGCATTTTCTACAGACAGAGTGTTTCAAAACTGCTCAATCAAAAGTATGGTTTAACTCTGTTAGCTGAATGCTCAGATCAGAAAGAAGTTTCACAGAATGCTTCTGTGTAGTTTATATTTGAATATATTCCTTTTTCCACCACTACTCTCTTAGCGCTCCAAATGTCCAGTTGCATTTTCTACAGAAAGAGAGTTCAGATCTGCTCAATCAAAAGTATGGTTTAACTCTGTTAGCTGAATGCACAGATCAGAAAGAAGTTTCACCGAATGATTCTGTGTAGTTTATATTTGGAGACATTCCTTTTTCCACTATTACCCTCTTAGCGCTCCGAATCTCCACTTGCATTTTCTACAGAAAGAGTGTTTCAGAACGGCTCAATCAAAACTAAGGTTCAATTCTTTTAGTTGAACAAACAGAACAGAAAGAAGTTTCACACAATTCTTCTGTGTAGTTTTTATTTGTAGACATTCTTTTTCCCAATATAGGCCTCTTAGCGCTCAGAATGTCCAATTGCAGTTTCTACAGAAAGAGTGTTTCAGAAAGGCTCAATCAAAACTAAGGTTCAACTCTGTTAGTTGAATGCACAGAACAGAAAGAAGTTTCATACAATGCTTCTGTGTAGTTTATATTTGAACATATTCTTTTTTCCACTATTACCCACTTAGCGCTACGAATGTCCAGTTGCATTTTCTACAGACAGAGTGTTTCAAAACTGCTCAATCAAAAGTATGGTTTAACTCTGTTAGCTGAATGCTCAGATCAGAATGAAGTTTCACAGAATGCTTCTGTGTAGTTTATATTTGAATATATTCCTTTTTCCACCACTACGCTCTT
The DNA here is from genome assembly GCF_028878055.3 of Symphalangus syndactylus. Taxonomy (NCBI): domain Eukaryota; kingdom Metazoa; phylum Chordata; class Mammalia; order Primates; family Hylobatidae; genus Symphalangus; species Symphalangus syndactylus. The sequence continues at coordinate 77,548,698 of NC_072445.2, read as the reverse complement.
AGCGCTCCAAATGTCCAGTTGCATTTTCTACAGAAATAGTGTTCAGATCTGCTCAATCAAAAGTATGGTTTAACTCTGTTAGCTGAATGCACAGATCAGAAAGATGTTTCACCGAATGATTCTGTGAAGTTTATATTTGAAGACATTCCTTTTTCCACTATTACCCTCTTAGCGCTCCGAATCTCCACTTGCATTTTCTACAAAGGAGTGTTTCATAACTTCTCAATCAAAAATATGTTTTATCTCTGTTAACTGAATTTACAGATCAGAAATAAGTTTCACAGAATGCATCTGTGTAGTTTTTATTTGAAGATATTCTTTTTCCCAATGTAGGCCACTTAGCGCTTAGCATGTCCAATTGCAGTTTCTACAGAAAGAGTGTTTCAGAACGGCTCAATCAAAAGTAAGGTTCAACTCTGTTAGTTGAATGCACAGAACAGAAAGAATTTTCACAGAATGCTACTGTGTAGTTTATATTTGAATATATTCCTTTTTCCACTATTACCGTCTTAGCGCTCCGAATGTCCACTTGCATTTTCTACAGAAAGAGTGTTCAGAACTGCGCAATCAAAAGTATGGTTTAACTCTGTTAGCTTAATGAACATATCAGAAATAAGTTTCACACAATGCTTCTGTGTAGTTTTTATTTGAAGATATTATTTTTCCCAATATAGGCCTCTTAGCGCTCAGAATGTCCAATTGCAATTTCTACAGATAGAGTGTTTCAGAAAGGCTCAATCAAAAGTAAGGTTCAACTCTGTTAGTTGAATGCACAGAACAGAAAGAAGTTTCATACAATGCTTCTGTGTAGTTTATATTTGAGCATATTCTTTTTTCCACTATTACCCACTTAGCGCTACGAATGTCCAGTTGCATTTTCTACAGACAGAGTGTTTCAAAACTGCTCAATCAAAAGTATGGTTTAACTCTGTTAGCTGAATGCTCAGATCAGAAAGAAGTTTCACAGAATGCTTCTGTGTAGTTCATATTTGAATATATTCCTTTTTCCACTACTACTCTCTTAGCGCTCCAAATGTCCAGTTACATTTTCTACAGAAAGAGAGTTCAGATCTGCTCAATCAAAAGTATGGTTTAACTCTGTTAGCTGAATGCACAGATCAGAAAGAAGTTTCACAGAATGATTCTGTGTACTTTATATTAGGAGACATTCCTTTTTCCACTATTACCCTCTTAGCGCTCCGAATCTCCACTTGCATTTTCTACAGAAAGAGTGTTTCAGAACGGCTCAATCAAAACTAAGGTTCAACTCTTTTAGTTGAACAAACAGAACAGAAAGAATTTTCACACAATTCTTCTGTGTAGTTTTTATTTGTAGACATTCTTTTTCCCAATATAGGCCTCTTAGCGCTCAGAATGTCCAATTGCAGTTTCTACAGAAAGAGTGTTTCAGAACGGCTCAATCAAATGTAAGGTTCAACTCTGTTAGTTGAATGCACAGAACAGAAAGAAATTTCATACAATGCTTCTGTGTAGTTTATATTTGAACATATTCTTTTTTCCACTATTACCCACTTAGCGCTACGAATGTCCAGTTGCATTTTCTACAGACAGAGTGTTTCAAAACTGCTCAATCAAAAGTATGGTTTAACTCTGTTAGCTGAATGCTCAGATCAGAAAAAAGTTTCACAGAATGCCTCTGTGTAGTTTATATTTGAATATATTCCTTTTTCCACCACTATGCTCTTAGCGCTCCAAATGTCCAGTTGCATTTTCTACAGAAAGAGTGTTCAGATCTGCTCAATCAAAAGTATGGTTTAACTCTGTTAGCTGAATGCACAGATCAGAAAGAAGTTTCACCGAATGATTCTGTGTATTTTATATTTGAAGACATTCCTTTTTCCACTATTACCCTCTTAGCGCTCCGAATCTCCACTTGCATTTTCTACAAAAAGAGTGTTTCATAACTGCTCAATCAAAAATATGTTTTATCTCTGTTAACTGAATTTACAGGTCAGAAATAAGTTTCACAGAATGAATCTGTGTAGTTTTTATTTGAAGATATTCTTTTTCCCAATGTAGGCCTCTTAGCGCTTAGCATGTCCAATTGCAGTTTCTACAGAAAGAGTGTTTCAGAACGGCTCAATCAAAAGTAAGGTTCAACTCTGTTAGTTGAATGCACAGAACAGAAAGAATTTTCACAGAATGCTACTGTGTAGTTTATATTTGAATATATTCCTTTTTCCACTATACCCTCTTAGCGCTCCGAATGTACACTTGCATTTTCTACAGAAAGAGTGTTCAGAACTGCGCAATCAAAAGTATGGTTTAACTCTGTTAGCTAAATGAACATATCAGAAATAAGTTTCACACAATGCTTCTGTGTAATTTTTATTTGAAGATATTATTTTTCCCAATAGAGGCCTCTTAGCGCTCAGAATGTCCAATTGCAGTTTCTACAGAAAGAGTGTTTCAGAAAGGCTCAATCAAAAGTAAGGTTCAACTCTGTTAGTTGAATGCACAGAACAGAAAGAAGTTTCATACAATGCTTCTGTGTAGTTTATATTTGAGCATATTCTTTTTTCCACTATTACCCACTTAGCGCTACGAATGTCCAGTTGCATTTTCTACAGACAGAGTGTTTCAAAACTGCTCAATCAAAAGTATGGTTTAACTCTGTTAGCTGAATGCTCAGATCAGAAAGAAGTTTCACAGAATGCTTCTGTGTAGTTCATATTTGAATATATTCCTTTTTCCACTACTACTCTCTTAGCGCTCCAAATGTCCAGTTACATTTTCTACAGAAAGAGAGTTCAGATCTGCTCAATCAAAAGTATGGTTTAACTCTGTTAGCTGAATGCACAGATCAGAAAGAAGTTTCACAGAATGATTCTGTGTAGTTTATATTAGGAGACATTCCTTTTTCCACTATTACCCTCTTAGCGCTCCGAATCTCCACTTGCATTTTCTACAGAAAGAGTGTTTCAGAACGGCTCAATCAAAACTAAGGTTCAACTCTTTTAGTTGAACAAACAGAACAGAAAGAATTTTCACACAATTCTTCTGTGTAGTTTTTATTTGTAGACATTCTTTTTCCCAATATAGGCCTCTTAGCGCTCAGAATGTCCAATTGCAGTTTCTACAGAAAGAGTGTTTCAGAACGGCTCAATCAAATGTAAGGTTCAACTCTGTTAGTTGAATGCACAGAACAGAAAGAAGTTTCATACAATGCTTCTGTGTAGTTTATATTTGAACATATTCTTTTTTCCACTATTACCCACTTAGCGCTACGAATGTCCAGTTGCATTTTCTACAGACAGAGTGTTTCAAAACTGCTCAATCAAAAGTATGGTTTAACTCTGTTAGCTGAATGCTCAGATCAGAAAAAAGTTTCACAGAATGCTTCTGTGTAGTTTATATTTGAATATATTCCTTTTTCCACTACTATGCTCTTAGCGCTCCAAATGTCCAGTTGCATTTTCTACAGAAAGAGTGTTCAGATCTGCTCAATCAAAAGTATGGTTTAACTCTGTTAGCTGAATGCACAGATCAGAAAGAAGTTTCACCGAATGATTCTGTGTATTTTATATTTGAAGACATTCCTTTTTCCACTATTACCCACTTAGCGCTCCGAATCTCCACTTGCATTTTCTACAAAAAGAGTGTTTCATAACTGCTCAATCAAAAATATGTTTTATCTCTGTTAACTGAATTTACAGGTCAGAAATAAGTTTCACAGAATGAATCTGTGTAGTTTTTATTTGAAGATATTCTTTTTCCCAATGTAGGCCTCTTAGCGCTTAGCATGTCCAATTGCAGTTTCTACAGAAAGAGTGTTTCAGAACGGCTCAATCAAAAGTAAGGTTCAACTCTGTTAGTTGAATGCACAGAACAGAAAGAATTTTCACAGAATGCTACTGTGTAGTTTATATTTGAATATATTCCTTTTTCCACTATACCCTCTTAGCGCTCCGAATGTACACTTGCATTTTCTACAGAAAGAGTGTTCAGAACTGCGCAATCAAAAGTATGGTTTAACTCTGTTAGCTTAATGAACATATCAGAAATAAGTTTCACACAATGCTTCTGTGTAATTTTTATTTGAAGATATTATTTTTCCCAATAGAGGCCTCTTAGCGCTCAGAATGTCCAATTGCAGTTTCTACAGAAAGAGAGTTTCAGAAAGGCTCAATCAAAAGTAAGGTTCAACTCTGTTAGTTGAATGCACAGAACAGAAAGAAGTTTCATACAATGCTTCTGTGTAGTTTATATTTGAACATATTCTTTTTTCCACTATTACCCACTTAGCGCTACGAATGTCCAGTTGCATTTTCTACAGACAGAGTGTTTCAAAACTGCTCAATCAAAAGTATGGTTTAACTCTGTTAGCTGAATGCTCAGATCAGAAAGAAGTTTCACAGAATGCTTCTGTGTAGTTTATATTTGAATATATTCCTTTTTCCACTACTACGCTCTTAGCGCTCCAAATGTCCAGTTGCATTTTCTACAGAAAGAGAGTTCAGATCTGCTCAATCAAATGTATGGTTTAACTCTGTTAGCTGAATGCACAGATCAGAAAGAAGTTTCACAGAATGATTCTGTGTAGTTTATATTTGGAGACATTCCTTTTTCCACTATTACCCTCTTAGCGCTCCGAATCTCCACTTGCATTTTCTACAGAAAGAGTGTTTCAGAACGGCTCAATCAAAACTAAGGTTCAATTCTTTTAGTTGAACAAACAGAACAGAAAGAAGTTTCACACAATTCTTCTGTGTAGTTTTTATTTGTAGACATTCTTTTTCCCAATATAGGCCTCTTAGCGCTCAGAATGTCCAATTGCAGTTTCTACAGAAAGAGTGTTTCAGAACGGCTCAATCAAAACTAAGGTTCAACTCTGTTAGTTGAATGCACAGAACAGAAAGAAGTTTCATACAATGCTTCTGTGTAGTTTATATTTGAACATATTCTTTTTTCCACTATTACCCACTTAGCGCTACGAATGTCCAGTTGCATTTTCTACAGACAGAGTGTTTCAAAACTGCTCAATCAAAGTATGGTTTATCTCTGTTAGCTGAATGCTCAGATCAGAATGAAGTTTCACAGAATGCTTCTGTGTAGTTTATATTTGAATATATTCCTTTTTCCACCACTACGCTCTTAGCGCTCCAAATGTCCAGTTGCATTTTCTACAGAAATAGTGTTCAGATCTGCTCAATCAAAAGTATGGTTTAACTCTGTTAGCTGAATGCACAGATCAGAAAGATGTTTCACCGAATGATTCTGTGTAGTTTATATTTGAAGACATTCCTTTTTCCACTATTACCCTCTTAGCGCTCCGAATCTCCACTTGCATTTTCTACAAAGGAGTGTTTCATAACTTCTCAATCAAAAATATGTTTTATCTCTGTTAACTGAATTTACAGATCAGAAATAAGTTTCACAGAATGCATCTGTGTAGTTTTTATTTGAAGATATTCTTTTTCCCAATGTAGGCCACTTAGCGCTTAGCATGTCCAATTGCAGTTTCTACAGAAAGAGTGTTTCAGAACGGCTCAATCAAATTAAGGTTCAACTCTGTTAGTTGAATGCACAGAACAGAAAGAATTTTCACAGAATGCTACTGTGTAGTTTATATTTGAATATATTCCTTTTTCCACTATTACCCTCTTAGCGCTCCGAATGTCCACTTGCATTTTCTACAGAAAGAGTGTTCAGAACTGCGCAATCAAAAGTATGGTTTAACTCTGTTAGCTTAATGAACATATCAGAAATAAGTTTCACACAATGCTTCTGTGTAGTTTTTATTTGAAGATATTATTTTTCCCAATATAGGCCTCTTAGCGCTCAGAATGTCCAATTGCAATTTCTACAGAAAGAGTGTTTCAGAAAGGCTCAATCAAAAGTAAGGTTCAACTCTGTTAGTTGAATGCACAGAACAGAAAGAAGTTTCATACAATGCTTCTGTGTAGTTTATATTTGAGCATATTCTTTTTTCCACTATTACCCACTTAGCGCTACGAATGTCCAGTTGCATTTTCTACAGACAGAGTGTTTCAAAACTGCTCAATCAAAAGTATGGTTTAACTCTGTTAGCTGAATGCTCAGATCAGAAAGAAGTTTCACAGAATGCTTCTGTGTAGTTCATATTTGAATATATTCCTTTTTCCACTACTACTCTCTTAGCGCTCCAAATGTCCAGTTGCATTTTCTACAGAAAGAGAGTTCAGATCTGCTCAGTCAAAAGTATGGTTTAACTCTGTTAGCTGAATGCACAGATCAGAAAGAAGTTTCACAGAATGATTCTGTGTAGTTTATATTAGGAGACATTCCTTTTTCCACTATTACCCTCTTAGCGCTCCGAATCTCCACTTGCATATTCTACAGAAAGAGTGTTTCAGAACGGCTCAATCAAAACTAAGGTTCAACTCTTTTAGTTGAACAAACCGAACAGAAAGAATTTTCACACAATTCTTCTGTGTAGTTTTTATTTGTAGACATTCTTTTTCCCAATATAGGCCTCTTAGCGCTCAGAATGTCCAATTGCAGTTTCTACAGAAAGAGTGTTTCAGAACGGCTCAATCAAATGTAAGGTTCAACTCTGTTAGTTGAATGCACAGAACAGAAAGAAGTTTCATACAATGCTTCTGTGTAGTTTATATTTGAACATATTCTTTTTTCCACTATTACCCACTTAGCGCTACGAATGTCCAGTTGCATTTTCTACAGACAGAGTGTTTCAAAACTGCTCAATCAAAAGTATGGTTTAACTCTGTTAGCTGAATGCTCAGATCAGAATGAAGTTTCACAGAATGCTTCTGTGTAGTTTATATTTGAATATATTCCTTTTTCCACTACTATGCTCTTAGCGCTCCAAATGTCCAGTTGCATTTTCTACAGAAAGAGTGTTCAGATCTGCTCAATCAAAAGTATGGTTTAACTCTGTTAGCTGAATGCACAGATCAGAAAGAAGTTTCACCGAATGATTCTGTGTATTTTATATTTGAAGACATTCCTTTTTCCACTATTACCCTCTTAGCGCTCCGAATCTCCACTTGCATTTTCTACAAAAAGAGTGTTTCATAACTGCTCAATCAAAAATATGTTTTATTTCTGTTAACTGAATTTACAGGTCAGAAATAAGTTTCACAGAATGAATCTGTGTAGTTTTTATTTGAAGATATTCTTTTTCCCAATGTAGGCCTCTTAGCGCTTAGCATGTCCAATTGCAGTTTCTACAGAAAGAGTGTTTCAGAACGGCTCAATCAAAAGTAAGGTTCAACTCTGTTAGTTGAATGCACAGAACAGAAAGAATTTTCACAGAATGCTACTGTGTAGTTTATATTTGAATATATTCCTTTTTCCACTATACCCTCTTAGCGCTCCGAATGTACACTTGCATTTTCTACAGAAAGAGTGTTCAGAACTGCGCAATCAAAAGTATGGTTTAACTCTGTTAGCTTAATGAACATATCAGAAATAAGTTTCACACAATGCTTCTGTGTAATTTTTATTTGAAGGTATTATTTTTCCCAATAGAGGCCTCTTAGCGCTCAGAATGTCCAATTGCAGTTTCTACAGAAAGAGTGTTTCAGAAAGGCTCAATCAAAAGTAAGGTTCAAATCTGTTAGTTGAATGCACAGAACAGAAATAAGTTTCATACAATGCTTCTGTGTAGTTGATATTTGAACATATTCTTTTTTCCACTATTACCCACTTAGCGCTACGAATGTCCAGTTGCATTTTCTACAGACAGAGTGTTTCAAAACTGCTCAATCAAAAGTATGGTTTAACTCTGTTAGCTGAATGCTCAGATCAGAAAGAAGTTTCACAGAATGCTTCTGTGTAGTTTATATTTGAATATATTCCTTTTTCCACTACTACGCTCTTAGCGCTCCAAATGTCCAGTTGCATTTTCTACAGAAAGAGAGTTCAGATCTGCTCAATCAAATGTATGGTTTAACTCTGTTAGCTGAATGCACAGATCAGAAAGAAGTTTCACAGAATGATTCTGTGTAGTTTATATTTGGAGACATTCCTTTTTCCACTATTACCCTCTTAGCGCTCTGAATCTCCACTTGCATTTTCTACAGAAAGAGTATTTCAGAACGGCTCAATCAAAACTAAGGTTCAACTCTTTTAGTTGAACAAACAGAACAGAAAGTAGTTTCACACAATTCTTCTGTGTAGTTTTTATTTGTAGACATTCTTTTTCCCATATAGGCCTCTTAGCGCTCAGAATGTCCAATTGCAGTTTCTACAGAAAGAGTGTTTCAGAACGGCTCAATCAAAAGTAATGTTCAACTCTGTTAGTTGAATGCACAGAACAGAAAGAAGTTTCATACAATGCTTCTGTGTAGTTTATATTTGAACATATTCTTTTTTCCACTATTACCCACTTAGCGCTACGAATGTCCAGTTGCATTTCCTACAGACAGAGTGTTTCAAAACTGCTCAATCAAAAGTATGGTTTAACTCTGTTAGCTGAATGCTCAGATCAGAAAGAAGTTTCACAGAATGCTTCTGTGTAGTTTATATTTGAATATATTCCTTTTTCCACTACTACGCTCTTAGCGCTCCAAATGTCCAGTTGCATTTTCTACAGAAAGAGTGTTCAGATCTGCTCAATCAAAAGTATGGTTTAACTCTGTTAGCTGAATGCACAGATCAGAAAGAAGTTTCACCGAATGATTCTGTGTAGTTTATATTTGAAGACATTCCTTTTTCCACTATTACCCACTTAGCGCTCCGAATCTCCACTTGCATTTTCTACAAAAAGAGTGTTTCATAACTGCTCAATCAAAAATATGTTTTATCTCTGTTAACCTATTTTACAGATCAGAAATAAGTTTCACAGAATGCATCTGTGTAGTTTTTATTTGAAGATATTCTTTTTCCCAATGTAGGCCTCTTAGCGCTTAGCATGTCCAATTGCAGTTTCTACAGAAAGAGTGTTTCAGAACGGCTCAATCAAAAGTAAGGTTCAACTCTGTTAGTTGAATGCACAGAACAGAAAGAATTTTCACAGAATGCTACTGTGTAGTTTATATTTGAATATATTCCTTTTTCCACTATTACCCTTTTAGCGCTCCGAATGTCCACTTGCATTTTCTACAGAAAGAGTGTTCAGAACTGCGCAATCAAAAGTATGGTTTAACTCTGTTAGCTTAATGAACATATCAGAAATAAGTTTCACACAATGCTTCTGTGTAGTTTTTATTTGAAGATATTATTTTTCCCAATAGAGGCCTCTTAGCGCTCAGAACGTCCAATTGCAGTTTCTACAGAAAGAGTGTTTCAGAAAGGCTCAATCAAAAGTAAGGTTCAACTCTGTTAGTTGAATGCACAGAACAGAAAGAAGTTTCACACAATGCTTCTGTGTAGTTTATATTTGAACATATTATTTTTTCCACTATTACCCACTTAGCGCTACGAATGTCCAGTTGCATTTTCTACAGACAGAGTTTTTCAAAACTGCTCAATCAAAAGTATGGTTTAACTCTGTTAGCTGAATGCTCAGATCAGAAAGAAGTTTCAAAGAATGATTCTGTGTAGTTTATATTTGAATATATTCCTTTTTCCACTACTACGCTCTTAGCGCTCCAAATGTCCAGTTGCATTTTCTACAGAAATAGTGTTCAGATCTGCTCAATCAAAAGTATGGTTTAACTCTGTTAGCTGAATGCACAGATTAGAAAGATGTTTCACCGAATGATTCTGTGTAGTTTATATTTGGAGACATTCCTTTTTCCACTATTACCCTCTTAGCGCTCCGAATCTCCACTTGCATTTTCTACAAAGGAGTGTTTCATAACTGCTCAATCAAAAATATGTTTTATCTCTGTTAACTGAATTTACAGATCAGAAATAAGTTTCACAGAATGCATCTGTGTAGTTTTTATTTGAAGATATTCTTTTTCCCAATGTAGGCCTCTTAGCGCTTAGCATGTCCAATTGCAGTTTCTACATAAAGAGTGTTTCAGAACGGCTCAATCAAAAGTAAGGTTCAACTCTGTTAGTTGAATGCACAGAACAGAAAGGATTTTCACAGAATGCTACTGTGTAGTTTATATTTGAATATATTCCTTTTTCCACTATTACCCTCTTAGCGCTCCGAATGTCCACTTGCATTTTCTACAGAAAGAGTGTTCAGAACTGCGCAATCAAAAGTATGGTTTAACTCTGTTAGCTTAATGAACATATCAGAAATAAGTTTCACACAATGCTTCTGTGTAGCTTTTATTTGAAGATATTATTTTTCCCAATAGAGGCCTCTTAGCGCTCAGAATGTCCAATTGCAGTTTCTACAGAAAGAGTGTTTCAGAAAGGCTCAATCAAATGTAAGGTTCAACTCTGTTAGTTGAATGCACAGAACAGAAAGAAGTTTCATACAATGCTTCTGTGTAGTTTATATTGGACCATATTCTTTTTTCCACTATTACCCACTTAGCGCTACGAATGTCCAGTTGCATTTTCTACAGACAGAGTGTTTCAAAACTGCTCAATCAAAAGTATGGTTTAACTCTGTTAGCTGAATGCTCAGATCAGAAAGAAGTTTCACAGAATGCTTCTGTGTAGTTTATATTTGAATATATTCCTTTTTCCACTACTACTCTCTTAGCGCTCCAAATGTCCAGTTGCATTTTCTACAGAAAGAGAGTTCAGATCTGCTCAATCAAAAGTATGGTTTAACTCTGTTAGCTGAATGCACAGATCAGAAAGAAGTTTCACCGAATGATTCTGTGAAGTTTATATTTGGAGACATTCCTTTTTCCACTATTACCCTCTTAGCGCTCCGAATCTCCACTTGCATTTTCTACAGAAAGAGTGTTTCAGAACGGCTCAATCAAAACTAAGGTTCAACTCTTTTAGTTGAACAAACAGAACAGAAAGAAGTTTCACACAATTCTTCTGTGTAGTTTTTATTTGTAGACATTCTTTTTCCCAATATAGGCCTCTTAGCGCTCAGAATGTCCAATTGCAGTTTCTACAGAAAGAGTGTTTCAGAACGGCTCAATCAAAAGTAAGGTTCAACTCTGTTAGTTGAATGCACAGAACAGAAAGAAGTTTCATACAGTGCTTCTGTGTAGTTTATATTTGAACATATTCTTTTTTCCACTATTACCCACTTAGCGCTACGAATGTCCAGTTGCATTTTCTACAGACAGAGTGTTTCAAAACTGCTCAATCAAAAGTATGGTTTAATTCTGTTAGCTGAATGCTCAGATCAGAAAGAAGTTTCACAGAATGCTTCTGTGTAGTTTATATTTGAATATATTCCTTTTTCCACTACTACGCTCTTAGCGCTCCAAATGTCCAGTTGCATTTTCTACAGAAAGAGTGTTCAGATCTGCTCAATCAAAAGTATGGTTTAACTCTGTTAGCTGAATGCACAGATCAGAAAGAAGTTTCACCGAATGATTCTGTGTAGTTTATATTTGAAGACATTCCTTTTTCCACTATTACCCTCTTAGCGCTCCAAACCTCCACTTGCATTTTCTACAAAAGAGTGTTTCATAACTGCTCAATCAAAAATATGTTTTATCTCTGTTAACTGAATTTACAGATCAGAAATAAGTTTCACAGAATGCATCTGTGTAGTTTTTATTTGAAGATATTCTTTTTCAAAATGTAGGCCTCTTAGCGCTTAGCATGTCCAATTGCAGTTTCTACAGAAAGAGTGTTTCAGAACGGCTCAATCAAAAGTAAGGTTCAACTCTGTTAGTTGAATGCACAGAACAGAAAGAATTTTCACAGAATGCTACTGTGTAGTTTATATTTGAATATATTCCTTTTTCCACTATTACCCTCTTAGCGCTCCGAATGTCCACTTGCATTTTCTACAGAAAGAGTGTTCAGAACTGCGCAATCAAAAGTATGGTTTAACTCTGTTAGCTTAATGAACATATCAGAAATAAGTTTCACACAATGCTTCTGTGTAGTTTTTATTTGAAGATATTATTTTTCCCAATAGAGGCCTCTTAGCGCTCAGAATGTCCAATTGCAGTTTCTACAGAAAGAGTGTTTCAGAAAGGCTCAATCAAAAGTAAGGTTCAACTCTGTTAGTTGAATGCACAGAACAGAAAGAAGTTTCATACAATGCTTCTGTGTAGTTTATATTTGAACATATTCTTTTTTCCACTATTACCCACTTAGCGCTACGAATGTCCAGTTGCATTTTCTACAGACAGAGTGTTTCAAAACTGCTCAATCAAAAGTATGGTTTAACTCTGTTAGCTGAATGCTCAGATCAGAAAGAAGTTTCACAGAATGCTTCTGTGTAGTTTATATTTGAATATATTACTTTTTCCACTACTACTCTCTTAGCGCTCCAAATGTCCAGTTGCATTTTCTACAGAAAGAGAGTTCAGATCTGCTCAATCAAAAGTATGGTTTAACTCTGTTAGCTGAATGCACAGATCAGAAAGAAGTTTCACCGAATGATTCTGTGTAGTTTATATTTGGAGACATTCCTTTTTCCACTATTACCCTCTTAGCGCTCCGAATCTCCACTTGCATTTTCTACAGAAAGAGTGTTTCAGAACGGCTCAATCAAAACTAAGGTTCAATTCTTTTAGTTGAACAAACAGAACAGAAAGAAGTTTCACACAATTCTTCTGTGTAGTTTTTATTTGTAGACATTCTTTTTCCCAATATAGGCCTCTTAGCGCTCAGAATGACCAATTGCAGTTTCTACAGAAAGAGTGTTTCAGAACGGCTCAATCAAAACTAAGGTTCAACTCTGTTAGTTGAATGCACAGAACAGAAAGAAGTTTCATACAATGCTTCTGTGTAGTTTATATTTGAACATATTCTTTTTTCCACTATTACCCACTTAGCGCTACGAATGTCCAGTTGCATTTTGTACAGACAGAGTGTTTCAAAACTGCTCAATCAAAAGTATGGTTTAACTCTGTTAGCTGAATGCTCAGATCAGAATGAAGTTTCACAGAATGCTTCTGTGTAGTTTATATTTGAATATATTCCTTTTTCCACCACTACGCTCTTAGCGCTCCAAATGTCCAGTTGCATTTTCTACAGAAATAGTGTTCAGATCTGCTCAATCAAAAGTATGGTTTAACTCTGTTAGCTGAATGCACAGATCAGAAAGATGTTTCACCGAATGATTCTGTGTAGTTTATATTTGAAGACATTCCTTTTTCCACTATTACCCTCTTAGCGCTCCGAATCTCCACTTGCATTTTCTACAAAGGAGTGTTTCATAACTTCTCAATCAAAAATATGTTTTATCTCTGTTAACTGAATTTACAGATCAGAAATAAGTTTCACAGAATGCATCTGTGTAGTTTTTATTTGAAGATATTCTTTTTCCCAATGTAGGCCACTTAGCGCTTAGCATGTCCAATTGCAGTTTCTACAGAAAGAGTGTTTCAGAACGGCTCAATCAAAAGTAAGGTTCAACTCTGTTAGTTGAATGCACAGAACAGAAAGAATTTTCACAGAATGCTACTGTGTAGTTTATATTTGAATATATTCCTTTTTCCACTATTACCCTCTTTGCGCTCCGAATCTCCATTGCATTTTCTACAGAAAGAGTGTTTCAGAACGGCTCAATCAAAACTAAGGTTCAACACTTTTAGTTGAACTAACAGAACAGAAAGACGTTTCACACAATTCTTCTGTGTAGTTTTTATTTGTAGACATTCTTTTTCCCAATAGAGGCCTCTTAGCGCTCAGAATGTCCAATTGCAGTTTCTACAGAAAGAGTGTTTCAGAACGGCTCAATCAAAAGTAAGGTTCAACTCTGTTAGTTGAATGCACAGAACAGAAAGAAGTTTCATACAATGCTTCTGTGTAGTTTATATTTGAACATATTCTTTTTTCCACTATTACCCACTTAGCGCTACGAATGTCCAGTTGCATTTTCTACAGACAGAGTGTTTCAAAACTGCTCAATCAAAAGTATGGTTTAACTCTGTTAGCTGAATGCTCAGATCAGAAAGAAGTTTCACAGAATGCTTCTGTGTAGTTTATATTTGAATATATTACTTTTTCCACTACTACTCTCTTAGCGCTCCAAATGTCCAGTTGCATTTTCTACAGAAAGAGAGTTCAGATCTGCTCAATCAAAAGTATGGTTTAACTCTGTTAGCTGAATGCACAGATCAGAAAGAAGTTTCACCGAATGATTCTGTGTAGTTTATATTTGGAGACATTCCTTTTTCCACTATTACCCTCTTAGCGCTCCGAATCTCCACTTGCATTTTCTACAGAAAGAGTGTTTCAGAACGGCTCAATCAAAACTAAGGTTCAATTCTTTTAGTTGAACAAACAGAACAGAAAGAAGTTTCACACAATTCTTCTGTGTAGTTTTTATTTGTAGACATTCTTTTTCCCAATATAGGCCTCTTAGCGCTCAGAATGTCCAATTGCAGTTTCTACAGAAAGAGTGTTTCAGAACGGCTCAATCAAAACTAAGGTTCAACTCTGTTAGTTGAATGCACAGAACAGAAAGAAGTTTCATACAATGCTTCTGTGTTGTTTATATTTGAACATATTCTTTTTTCCACTATTACCCACTTAGCGCTACGAATGTCCAGTTGCATTTTGTACAGACAGAGTGTTTCAAAACTGCTCAATCAAAAGTATGGTTTAACTCTGTTAGCTGAATGCTCAGATCAGAATGAAGTTTCACAGAATGCTTCTGTGTAGTTTATATTTGAATATATTCCTTTTTCCACCACTACGCTCTTAGCGCTCCAAATGTCCAGTTGCATTTTCTACAGAAATAGTGTTCAGATCTGCTCAATCAAAAGTATGGTTTAACTCTGTTAGCTGAATGCACAGATCAGAAAGATGTTTCACCGAATGATTCTGTGTAGTTTATATTTGAAGACATTCCTTTTTCCACTATTACCCTCTTAGCGCTCCGAATCTCCACTTGCATTTTCTACAAAGGAGTGTTTCATAACTTCTCAATCAAAAATATGTTTTATCTCTGTTAACTGAATTTACAGATCAGAAATAAGTTTCACAGAATGCATCTGTGTAGTTTTTATTTGAAGATATTCTTTTTCCCAATGTAGGCCACTTAGCGCTTAGCATGTCCAATTGCAGTTTCTACAGAAAGAGTGTTTCAGAACGGCTCAATCAAAAGTAAGGTTCAACTCTGTTAGTTGAATGCACAGAACAGAAAGAATTTTCACAGAATGCTACTGTGTAGTTTATATTTGAATATATTCCTTTTTCCACTATTACCCTCTTTGCGCTCCGAATCTCCATTGCATTTTCTACAGAAAGAGTGTTTCAGAACGGCTCAATCAAAACTAAGGTTCAACACTTTTAGTTGAACAAACAGAACAGAAAGACGTTTCACACAATTCTTCTGTGTAGTTTTTATTTGTAGACATTCTTTTTCCCAATATAGGCCTCTTAGCGCTCAGAATGTCCAATTGCAGTTTCTACAGAAAGAGTGTTTCAGAACGGCTCAATCAAAAGTAAGGTTCAACTCTGTTAGTTGAATGCACAGAACAGAAAGAAGTTTCATACAATGCTTCTGTGTAGTTTATATTTGAACATATTCTTTTTTCCACTCTTACCCACTTAGCGCTACGAATGTCCAGTTGCATTTTCTACAGACAGAGTGTTTCAAAACTGCTCAATCAAAAGTATGGTTTAACTCTGTTAGCTGAATGCTCAGATCAGAAAGAAGTTTCACAGAATGCTTCTGTGTAGTTTATATTTGAATATATTCCTTTTTCCACTACTACGCTCTTAGCGCTCCAAATGTCCAGTTGCATTTTCTACAGAAAGAATGTTCAGATCTGCTCAATCAAAAGTATGGTTTAACTCTGTTAGCTGAATGCACAGATCAGAAAGAAGTTTCACCGAATGATTCTGTGTAGTTTATATTTGAAGACATCCCTTTTTCCACTATTACCCCCTTAGCGCTCCGAATCTCCACTTGCATTTTCTACAAAAAGAGTGTTTCATAACTGCTCAATCAAAAATATGTTTTATCTCTGTTAACTGAATTTACAGATCAGAAATAAGTTTCACAGAATGCATCTGTGTAGTTTTTATTTGAAGATATTCTTTTTCCCAATGTAGGCCTCTTAGCGCTTAGCATGTCCAATTGCAGTTTCTACAGAAAGAGTGTTTCAGAACGGCTCAATCAAAAGTAAGGTTCAACTCTGTTAGTTGAATGCACAGAACAGAAAGAATTTTCACAGAATGCTACTGTGTAGTATATATTTGAATATATTCCTTTTTCCACTATTACCTTCTTAGCGCTCCGAATGTCCACTTGCATTTTCTACAGAAAGAGTGTTCAGAACTGCGCAATCAAAAGTATGGTTTAACTCTGTTAGCTTAATGAACATATCAGAAATAAGTTTCACACAATGCTTCTGTGTAGTTTTTATTTGAAGATATTATTTTTCCCAATATAGGCCTCTTAGCGCTCAGAATGTCCAATTGCAGTTTCTACAGAAAGAGCGTTTCAGAAAGGCTCAATCAAAAGTAAGGTTCAACTCTGTTAGTTGAATGCACAGAACAGAAAGAAGTTTCATACAATGCTTCTGTGTAGTTTATATTTGAACATATTCTTTTTTCCACTATTACCCACTTAGCGCTACGAATGTCCAGTTGCATTTTCTACAGACAGAGTGTTTCAAAACTGCTCAATCAAAAGTATGGTTTAACTCTGTTAGCTGAATGCTCAGATCAGAAAGAAGTTTCACAGAATGCTTCTGTGTAGTTTATATTTGAATATATTCCTTTTTCCACTAATATGCTCTTAGCGCTCCAAATGTCCAGTTGCATTTTCTACAGAAAGAGTGTTCAGATCTGCTCAATCAAAGTATGGTTTAACTCTGTTAGCTGCATGCACAGATCAGAAAGAAGTTTCACCGAATGATTCTGTGTAGTTTATATTTGAAGACATTCCTTTTTCCACTATTACCCTCTTAGCGCTCCGAATCTCCACTTGCATTTTCTACAAAAAGAGTGTTTCATAACTGCTCAATCAAAAATATGTTTTATCTCTGTTAACTGAATTTACAGATCAGAAATAAGTTTCACAGAATGCATCTGTGTAGTTTTTATTTGAAGATATTCTTTTTCCCAATGTAGGCCTCTTAGCGCTTAGCATGTCCAATTGCAGTTTCTACAGAAAGAGTGTTTCAGAACGGCTCAATCAAAAGTAAGGTTCAACTCTGTTAGTTGAATGCACAGAACAGAAAGAATTTTCACAGAATGCTACTGTGTAGTTTATATTTGAATATATTCCTTTTTCCACTATTACCCTCTTAGCGCTCCGAATGTCCACTTGCATTTTCTACAGAAAGAGTGTTCAGAACTGCGCAATCAAAAGTATGGTTTAACTCTGTTAGCTTAATGAACATATCAGAAATAAGTTTCACACAATGCTTCTGTGTAGTTTTTATTTGAAGATATTATTTTTCCCAATATATGCCTCTTAGCGCTCAGAATGTCCAATTGCAGTTTCTACAGAAAGAGTGTTTCAGAAAGGCTCAATCAAAAGTAAGGTTCAACTCTGTTAGTTGAATGCACAGAAGAGAAAGAAATTTCATACACTGCTTCTGTGTAGTTTATATTTGAATATATTCTTTTTACCACAATTACCCACTTAGCGCTACGAATGTCCAGTTGCATTTTCTACAGACAGAGTGTTTCAAAACTGCTCAATCAAAAGTATGGTTTAACTCTGTTAGCTGAATGCTCAGATCAGAAAGAAGTTTCACAGAATGCTTCTGTGTAGTTTATATTTGAATATATTCCTTTTTCCACTACTACTCTCTTAGCGCTAAAAATGTCCAGTTGCATTTTCTACAGAAAGAGAGTTCAGATCTGCTCAATCAAATGTATGGTTTAACTCTGTTAGCTGAATGCACAGATCAGAAAGAAGTTTCACAGAATGATTCTGTGTAGTTTATATTTGGAGACATTCCTTTTTCCACTATTACCCTCTTAGCGCTCTGAATCTCCACTTGCATTTTCTACAGAAAGAGTATTTCAGAACGGCTCAATCAAAACTAAGGTTCAACTCTTTTAGTTGAACAAACAGAACAGAAAGTAGTTTCACACAATTCTTCTGTGTAGTTTTTATTTGTAGACATTCTTTTTCCCAATATAGGCCTCTTAGCGCTCAGAATGTCCAATTGCAGTTTCTACAGAAAGAGTGTTTCAGAACGGCTCAATCAAAAGTAAGGTTCAACTCTGTTAGTTGAATGCACAGAACAGAAAGAAGTTTCATACAATGCTTCTGTGTAGTTTATATTTGAACATATTCTTTTTTCCACTATTACCCACTTAGCGCTACGAATGTCCAGTTGCATTTTCTATAGACAGAGTGTTTCAAAACTGCTCAATCAAAATTATGGTTTAACTCTGTTAGCTGAATGCTCAGATCAGAAAGAAGTTTCACAGAATGCTTCTGTGTAGTTCATATTTGAATATATTCCTTTTTCCACTACTACTCTCTTAGCGCTCCAAATGTCCAGTTGCATTTTCTACAGAAAGAGAGTTCAGATCTGCTCAATCAAAGTATGGTTTAACTCTGTTAGCTGCATGCACAGATCAGAAAGAAGTTTCACCGAATGATTCTGTGTAGTTTATATTTGAAGACATTCCTTTTTCCACTATTACCCTCTTAGCGCTCCGAATCTCCACTTGCATTTTCTACAAAAAGAGTGTTTCATAACTGCTCAATCAAAAATATGTTTTATCTCTGTTAACTGAATTTACAGATCAGAAATAAGTTTCACAGAATGCATCTGTGTAGTTTTTATTTGAAGATATTCTTTTTCCCAATGTAGGCCTCTTAGCGCTTAGCATGTCCAATTGCAGTTTCTACAGAAAGAGTGTTTCAGAACGGCTCAATCAAAAGTAAGGTTCAACTCTGTTAGTTGAATGCACAGAACAGAAAGAATTTTCACAGAATGCTACTGTGTAGTTTATATTTGAATATATTCCTTTTTCCACTATTACCCTCTTAGCGCTCCGAATGTCCACTTGCATTTTCTACAGAAAGAGTGTTCAGAACTGCGCAATCAAAAGTATGGTTTAACTCTGTTAGCTTAATGAACATATCAGAAATAAGTTTCACACAATGCTTCTGTGTAGTTTTTATTTGAAGATATTATTTTTCCCAATATATGCCTCTTAGCGCTCAGAATGTCCAATTGCAGTTTCTACAGAAAGAGTGTTTCAGAAAGGCTCAATCAAAAGTAAGGTTCAACTCTGTTAGTTGAATGCACAGAACAGAAAGAAATTTCATACACTGCTTCTGTGTAGTTTATATTTGAATATATTCTTTTTACCACAATTACCCACTTAGCGCTACGAATGTCCAGTTGCATTTTCTACAGACAGAGTGTTTCAAAACTGCTCAATCAAAAGTATGGTTTAACTCTGTTAGCTGAATGCTCAGATCAGAAAGAAGTTTCACAGAATGCTTCTGTGTAGTTTATATTTGAATATATTCCTTTTTCCACTACTACTCTCTTAGCGCTCAAAATGTCCAGTTGCATTTTCTACAGAAAGAGAGTTCAGATCTGCTCAATCAAATGTATGGTTTAACTCTGTTAGCTGAATGCACAGATCAGAAAGAAGTTTCACAGAATGATTCTGTGTAGTTTATATTTGGAGACATTCCTTTTTCCACTATTACCCTCTTAGCGCTCTGAATCTCCACTTGCATTTTCTACAGAAAGAGTATTTCAGAACGGCTCAATCAAAACTAAGGTTCAACTCTTTTAGTTGAACAAACAGAACAGAAAGTAGTTTCACACAATTCTTCTGTGTAGTTTTTATTTGTAGACATTCTTTTTCCCAATATAGGCCTCTTAGCGCTCAGAATGTCCAATTGCAGTTTCTACAGAAAGAGTGTTTCAGAACGGCTCAATCAAAAGTAAGGTTCAACTCTGTTAGTTGAATGCACAGAACAGAAAGAAGTTTCATACAATGCTTCTGTGTAGTTTATATTTGAACATATTCTTTTTTCCACTATTACCCACTTAGCGCTACGAATGTCCAGTTGCATTTTCTATAGACAGAGTGTTTCAAAACTGCTCAATCAAAATTATGGTTTAACTCTGTTAGCTGAATGCTCAGATCAGAAAGAAGTTTCACAGAATGCTTCTGTGTAGTTCATATTTGAATATATTCCTTTTTCCACTACTACTCTCTTAGCGCTCCAAATGTCCAGTTGCATTTTCTACAGAAAGAGAGTTCAGATCTGCTCAATCAAAAGTATGGTTTAACTCTGTTAGCTGAATGCACAGATCAGAAAGAAGTTTCACAGAATGATTCTGTGTAGTTTATATTAGGAGACATTCCTTTTTCCACTATTACCCTCTTAGCGCTCCGAATCTCCACTTGCATTTTCTACAGAAAGAGTGTTTCAGAACGGCTCAATCAAAACTAAGGTTCAACTCTTTTAGTTGAACAAACAGAACAGAAAGAATTTTCACACAATTCTTCTGTGTAGTTTTTATTTGTAGACATTCTTTTTCCCAATATAGGCCTCTTAGCGCTCAGAATGTCCAATTGCAGTTTCTACAGAAAGAGTGTTTCAGAACGGCTCAATCAAATGTAAGGTTCAACTCTGTTAGTTGAATGCACAGAACAGAAAGAAGTTTCATACAATGCTTCTGTGTAGTTTATATTTGAACATATTCTTTTTTCCACTATTACCCACTTAGCGCTACGAATGTCCAGTTGCATTTTCTACAGACAGAGTGTTTCAAAACTGCTCAATCAAAAGTATGGTTTAACTCTGTTAGCTGAATGCTCAGATCAGAAAAAGGTTTCACAGAATGCTTCTGTGTAGTTTATATTTGAATATATTCCTTTTTCCACTACTATGCTCTTAGCGCTCCAAATGTCCAGTTGCATTTTCTACAGAAAGAGTGTTCAGATCTGCTCAATCAAAAGTATGGTTTAACTCTGTTAGCTGAATGCACAGATCAGAAAGAAGTTTCACCGAATGATTCTGTGTATTTTATATTTGAAGACATTCCTTTTTCCACTATTACCCTCTTAGCGCTCCGAATCTCCACTTGCATTTTCTACAAAAAGAGTGTTTCATAACTGCTCAATCAAAAATATGTTTTATCTCTGTTAACTGAATTTACAGGTCAGAAATAAGTTTCACAGAATGAATCTGTGTAGTTTTTATTTGAAGATATTCTTTTTCCCAAAGTAGGCCTCTTAGCGCTTAGCATGTCCAATTGCAGTTTCTACAGAAAGAGTGTTTCAGAACGGCTCAATCAAAAGTAAGGTTCAACTCTGTTAGTTGAATGCACAGAACAGAAAGAATTTTCACAGAATGCTACTGTGTAGTTTATATTTGAATATATTCCTTTTTCCACTATACCCTCTTAGCGCTCCAAATGTACACTTGCATTTTCTACAGAAAGAGTGTTCAGAACTGCGCAATCAAAAGTATGGTTTAACTCTGTTAGCTTAATGAACATATCAGAAATAAGTTTCACACAATGCTTCTGTGTAATTTTTATTTGAAGATATTATTTTTCCCAATAGAGGCCTCTTAGCGCTCAGAATGTCCAATTGCAGTTTCTACAGAAAGAGTGTTTCAGAAAGGCTCAATCAAAAGTAAGGTTCAACTCTGTTAGTTGAATGCACAGAACAGAAAGAAGTTTCATACAATGCTTCTGTGTAGTTTATATTTGAACATATTCTTTATTCCACTATTACCCACTTAGCGCTACGAATGTCCAGTTGCATTTTCTACAGACAGAGTGTTTCAAAACTGCTCAATCAAAAGTATGGTTTAACTCTGTTAGCTGAATGCTCAGATCAGAAAGAAGTTTCACAGAATGCTTCTGTGTAGTTTATATTTGAATATATTCCTTTTTCCACTACTACGCTCTTAGCGCTCCAAATGTCCAGTTGCATTTTCTACAGAAAGAGTGTTCAGATCTGCTCAATCAAAAGTATGTTTTAACTCTGTTAGCTGAATGCACAGATCAGAAAGAAGTTTCACCGAATGATTCTGTGTAGTTTATATTTGAAGACATTCCTTTTTCCACTATTACCCTCTTAGCGCTCCGAATCTCCACTTGCATTTTCTACAAAAAGAGTGTTTCATAACTGCTCAATCAAAAATATGTTTTATCTCTGTTAACTGAATTTACAGATCAGAAATAAGTTTCACAGAATGAATCTATGTAGTTTTTATTTGAAGATATTCTTTTTCCCAATGTAGGCCTCTTAGCGCTTAGCATGTCCAATTGCAGTTTCTACAGAAAGAGTGTTTCAGAACGGCTCAATCAAAAGTAAGGTTCAACTCTGTTAGTTGAATGCACAGAACAGAAAGAATTTTCACAGAATGCTACTGTGTAGTTTATATTTGAATATATTCCTTTTTCCACTATTACCCTCTTAGCGCTCCGAATGTCCACTTGCATTTTCTACAGAAAGAGTGTTCAGAACTGCGCAATCAAAAGTATGGTTTAACTCTGTTAGCTTAATGAACATATCAGAAATAAGTTTCACACAATGCTTCTGTGTAGTTTTTATTTGAAGATATTATTTTTCCCAATATATGCCTCTTAGCGCTCAGAATGTCCAATTGCAGTTTCTACAGAAAGAGTGTTTCAGAAAGGCTCAATCAAAAGTAAGGTTCAACACTGTTAGTTGAATGCACAGAACAGAAAGAAGTTTCATACACTGCTTCTGTGTAGTTTATATTTGAATATATTCTTTTTACCACAATTACCCACTTAGCGCTACGAATGTCCAGTTGCATTTTCTACAGACAGAGTGTTTCAAAACTGCTCAATCAAAAGTATGGTTTAACTCTGTTAGCTGAATGCTCAGATCAGAAAGAAGTTTCACAGAATGCTTCTGTGTAGTTTATATTTGAATATATTCCTTTTTCCACTACTACTCTCTTAGCGCTCAAAATGTCCAGTTGCATTTTCTACAGAAAGAGAGTTCAGATCTGCTCAATCAAATGTATGGTTTAACTCTGTTAGCTGAATGCACAGATCTGAAAGAAGTTTCACAGAATGATTCTGTGTAGTTTATATTTGGAGACATTCCATTTTCCACTATTACCCTCTTAGCGCTCTGAATCTCCACTTGCATTTTCTACAGAAAGAGTATTTAAGAACGGCTCAATCAAAACTAAGGTTCAACTCTTTTAGTTGAACAAACAGAACAGAAAGTAGTTTCACACAATTCTTCTGTGTAGTTTTTATTTGTAGACATTCTTTTTCCCAATATAGGCCTCTTAGCGCTCAGAATGTCCAATTGCAGTTTCTACAGAAAGAGTGTTTCAGAACGGCTCAATCAAAAGTAAGGTTCAACTCTGTTAGTTGAATGCACAGAACAGAAAGAAGTTTCATACAATGCTTCTGTGTAGTTTATATTTGAACATATTCTTTTTTCCACTATTACCCACTTAGCGCTACGAATGTCCAGTTGCATTTTCTATAGACAGAGTGTTTCAAAACTGCTCAATCAAAATTATGGTTTAACTCTGTTAGCTGAATGCTCAGATCAGAAAGAAGTTTCACAGAATGCTTCTGTGTAGTTCATATTTGAATATATTCCTTTTTCCACTACTACTCTCTTAGCGCTCCAAATGTCCAGTTGCATTTTCTACAGAAAGAGAGTTCAGATCTGCTCAATCAAAAGTATGGTTTAACTCTGTTAGCTGAATGCACAGATCAGAAAGAAGTTTCACAGAATGATTCTGTGTAGTTTATATTAGGAGACATTCCTTTTTCCACTATTACCCTCTTAGCGCTCCGAATCTCCACTTGCATTTTCTGCAGAAAGAGTGTTTCAGAACGGCTCAATCAAAACTAAGGTTCAACTCTTTTAGTTGAACAAACAGAACAGAAAGAATTTTCACACAATTCTTCTGTGTAGTTTTTATTTGTAGACATTCTTTTCCCAATATAGGCCTCTTAGCGCTCAGAATGTCCAATTGCAGTTTCTACAGAAAGAGTGTTTCAGAACGGCTCAATCAAATGTAAGGTTCAACTCTGTTAGTTGAATGCACAGAACAGAAAGAAGTTTCATACAATGCTTCTGTGTAGTTTATATTTGAACATATTCTTTTTTCCACTATTACCCACTTAGCGCTACGAATGTCCAGTTGCATTTTCTACAGACAGAGTGTTTCAAAACTGCTCAATCAAAAGTATGGTTTAACTCTGTTAGCTGAATGCTCAGATCAGAAAAAAGTTTCACAGAATGCTTCTGTGTAGTTTATATTTGAATATATTCCTTTTTCCACTACTATGCTCTTAGCGCTCCAAATGTCCAGTTGCATTTTCTACAGAAAGAGTGTTCAGATCTGCTCAATCAAAAGTATGGTTTAACTCTGTTAGCTGAATGCACAGATCAGAAAGAAGTTTCACCGAATGATTCTGTGTATTTTATATTTGAAGACATTCCTTTTTCCACTATTACCCTCTTAGCGCTCCGAATCTCCACTTGCATTTTCTACAAAAAGAGTGTTTCATAACTGCTCAATCAAAAATATGTTTTATCTCTGTTAACTGAATTTACAGGTCAGAAATAAGTTTCACAGAATGAATCTGTGTAGTTTTTATTTGAAGATATTCTTTTTCCCAATGTAGGCCTCTTAGCGCTTAGCATGTCCAATTGCAGTTTCTACAGAAAGAGTGTTTCAGAACGGCTCAATCAAAAGTAAGGTTCAACTCTGTTAGTTGAATGCACAGAACAGAAAGAATTTTCACAGAATGCTACTGTGTAGTTTATATTTGAATATATTCCTTTTTCCACTATACCCTCTTAGCGCTCCGAATGTACACTTGCATTTTCTACAGAAAGAGTGTTCAAAACTGCGCAATCAAAAGTATGGTTTAACTCTGTTAGCTTAATGAACATATCAGAAATAAGTTTCACACAATGCTTCTGTGTAATTTTTATTTGAAGATATTATTTTTCCCAATAGAGGCCTCTTAGCGCTCAGAATGTCCAATTGCAGTTTCTACAGAAAGAGTGTTTCAGAAAGGCTCAATCAAAAGTAAGGTTCAACTCTGTTAGTTGAATGCACAGAACAGAAAGAAGTTTCATACAATGCTTCTGTGTAGTTTATATTTGAACATATTCTTTTTTCCACTCTTACCCACTTAGCGCTACGAATGTCCAGTTGCATTTTCTACAGACAGAGTGTTTCAAAACTGCTCAATCAAAAGTATGGTTTAACTCTGTTAGCTGAATGCTCAGATCAGAAAGAAGTTTCACAGAATGCTTCTGTGTAGTTTATATTTGAATATATTCCTTTTTCCACTACTACGCTCTTAGCGCTCCAAATGTCCAGTTGCATTTTCTACAGAAAGAGTGTTCAGATCTGCTCAATCAAAAGTATGGTTTAACTCTGTTAGCTGAATGCACAGATCAGAAAGAAGTTTCACCGAATGATTCTGTGTAGTTTATATTTGAAGACATCCCTTTTTCCACTATTACCCCCTTAGCGCTCCGAATCTCCACTTGCATTTTCTACAAAAAGAGTGTTTCATAACTGCTCAATCAAAAGTATGTTTTATCTCTGTTAACTGAATTTACAGATCAGAAATAAGTTTCACAGAATGCATCTGTGTAGTTTTTATTTGAAGATATTCTTTTTCCCAATGTAGGCCTCTTAGCGCTTAGCATGTCCAATTGCAGTTTCTACAGAAAGAGTGTTTCAGAACGGCTCAATCAAAAGTAAGGTTCAACTCTGTTAGTTGAATGCACAGAACAGAAAGAATTTTCACAGAATGCTACTGTGTAGTTTATATTTGAATATATTCCTTTTTCCACTATTACCTTCTTAGCGCTCCGAATGTCCACTTGCATTTTCTACAGAAAGAGTGTTCAGAACTGCGCAATCAAAAGTATGGTTTAACTCTGTTAGCTTAATGAACATATCAGAAATAAGTTTCACACAATGCTTCTGTGTACTTTTTATTTGAAGATATTATTTTTCCCAATATAGGCCTCTTAGCGCTCAGAATGTCCAATTGCAGTTTCTACAGAAAGAGCGTTTCAGAAAGGCTCAATCAAAAGTAAGGTTCAACTCTGTTAGTTGAATGCACAGAACAGAAAGAAGTTTCATACAATGCTTCTGTGTAGTTTATATTTGAACATATTCTTTTTTCCACTATTACCCACTTAGCGCTACGAATGTCCAGTTGCATTTTCTACAGACAGAGAGTTTCAAAACTGCTCAATCAAAAGTATGGTTTAACTCTGTTAGCTGAATGCTCAGATCAGAAAAAAGTTTCACAGAATGCTTCTGTGTAGTTTATATTTGAATATATTCCTTTTTCCACTACTATGCTCTTAGCGCTCCAAATGTCCAGTTGCATTTTCTACAGAAAGAGTGTTCAGATCTGCTCAATCAAAGTATGGTTTAACTCTGTTAGCTGCATGCACAGATCAGAAAGAAGTTTCACCGAATGATTCTGTGTAGTTTATATTTGAAGACATTCCTTTTTCCACTATTACCCTCTTAGCGCTCCGAATCTCCACTTGCATTTTCTACAAAAAGAGTGTTTCATAACTGCTCAATCAAAAATATGTTTTATCTCTGTTAACTGAATTTACAGATCAGAAATAAGTTTCACAGAATGCATCTGTGTAGTTTTTATTTGAAGATATTCTTTTTCCCAATGTAGGCCTCTTAGCGCTTAGCATGTCCAATTGCAGTTTCTACAGAAAGAGTGTTTCAGAACGGCTCAATCAAAAGTAAGGTTCAACTCTGTTAGTTGAATGCACAGAACAGAAAGAATTTTCACAGAATGCTACTGTGTAGTTTATATTTGAATATATTCCTTTTTCCACTATTACCCTCTTAGCGCTCCGAATGTCCACTTGCATTTTCTACAGAAAGAGTGTTCAGAACTGCGCAATCAAAAGTATGGTTTAACTCTGTTAGCTTAATGAACATATCAGAAATAAGTTTCACACAATGCTTCTGTGTAGTTTTTATTTGAAGATATTATTTTTCCCAATATATGCCTCTTAGCGCTCAGAATGTCCAATTGCAGTTTCTACAGAAAGAGTGTTTCAGAAAGGCTCAATCAAAAGTAAGGTTCAACTCTGTTAGTTGAATGCACAGAACAGAAAGAAGTTTCATACACTGCTTCTGTGTAGTTTATATTTGAACATATTCTTTTTACCACAATTACCCACTTAGCGCTACGAATGTCCAGTTGCATTTTCTACAGACAGAGTGTTTCAAAACTGCTCAATCAAAAGTATGGTTTAACTCTGTTAGCTGAATGCACAGATCAGAAAGAAGTTTCACAGAATGATTCTGTGTAGTTTATATTTGGAGACATTCCTTTTTCCACTATTACCCTCTTAGCGCTCTGAATCTCCACTTGCATTTTCTACAGAAAGAGTATTTCAGAACGGCTCAATCAAAACTAAGGTTCAACTCTTTTAGTTGAACAAACAGAACAGAAAGTAGTTTCACACAATTCTTCTGTGTAGTTTTTATTTGTAGACATTCTTTTTCCCAATATAGGCCTCTTAGCGCTCAGAATGTCCAATTGCAGTTTCTACAGAAAGAGTGTTTCAGAAAGGCTCAATCAAAAGTAAGGTTCAACTCTGTTAGTTGAATGCACAGAACAGAAAGAAGTTTCATACAATGCTTCTGTGTAGTTTATATTTGAACATATTCTTTTTTCCACTATTACCCACTTAGCGCTACGAATGTCCAGTTGCATTTTCTACAGACAGAGTGTTTCAAAACTGCTCAATCAAAAGTTTGGTTTAACTCTGTTAGCTGAATGCTCAGATCAGAAAGAAGTTTCACAGAATGCTTCTGTGTAGTTTATATTTGAATATATTCCTTTTTCCACTACTACTCTCTTAGTGCTCCAAATGTCCAGTTGCATTTTCTACAGAAAGAGTGTTCAGATCTGCTCAATCAAAAGTATGGTTTAACTCTGTTAGCTGAATGCACAGATCAGAAAGAAGTTTCACAGAATGATTCTGTGTAGTTTATATTTGGAGACATTCCTTTTTCCACTATTACCCTCTTAGCGCTCAGAATCTCCACTTGCATTTTCTACAGAAAGTGTGTTTCAGAACGGCTCAATCAAAACTAATGTTCAACTCTTTTAGTTGAACAAACAGAACAGAAAGAAGTTTCACACAATTCTTCTGTGTAGTTTTTATTTGTAGACATTCTTTTTCCCAATATAGGCCTCTTAGCGCTCAGAATGTCCAATTGCAGTTTCTACAGAAAGAGTGTTTCAGAACGGCTCAATCAAAAGTAAGGTTCAACTCTGTTAGTTGAATGCACAGAACAGAAAGAAGTTTCATACAATGCTTCTGTGTAGTTTATATTTGAACATATTCTTTTTTCCACTATTACCCACTTAGCGCTACAAATGTCCAGTTGCATTTTCTACAGACAGAGTGTTTCAAAACTGCTCAATCAAAAGTATGGTTTAACTCTGTTAGCTGAATTCTCAGATCAGAAAGAAGTTTCACAGAATGCTTCTGTGTAGTTTATATTTGAATATATTCCTTTTTCCACTACTACGCTCTTAGCGCTCCAAATGTCCAGTTGCATTATCTACAGAAAGAGTGTTCAGATCTGCTCAATCAAAAGTACGGTTTAACTCTGTTAGCTGAATGCACAGATCAGAAAGAAGTTTCACCGAATGATTCTGTGTAGTTTATATTTGAAGACATTCCTTTTTCCACTATTACCCTCTTAGCGCTCCGAATCTCCACTTGCATTTTCTACAAAAAGAGTGTTTCATAACTGCTCAATCAAAAATATGTTTTATCTCTGTTAACTGAATTTACAGATCAGAAATAAGTTTCACAGAATGCATCTGTGTAGTTTTTATTTGAAGATATTCTTTTTCCCAATGTAGGCCTCTTAGCGCTTAGCATGTCCAATTGCAGTTTCTACAGAAAGAGAGTTTCAGAACGGCTCAATCAAAAGTAAGGTTCAACTCTGTTAGTTGAATGCACAGAACAGAAAGAATTTTCACAGAATGCTACTGTGTAGTTTATATTTGAATATATTCCTTTTTCCACTATTACCTTCTTAGCGCTCCGAATGTCCACTTGCATTTTCTACAGAAAGAGTGTTCAGAACTGCGCAATCAAAAGTATGGTTTAACTCTGTTAGCTTAATGAACATATCAGAAATAAGTTTCACACAATGCTTCTGTGTAGTTTTTATTTGAAGATATTATTTTTCCCAATATAGGCCTCTTAGCGCTCAGAATGTCCAATTGCAGTTTCTACAGAAAGAGCGTTTCAGAAAGGCTCAATCAAAAGTAAGGTTCAACTCTGTTAGTTGAATGCACAGAACAGAAAGAAGTTTCATACAATGCTTCTGTGTAGTTTATATTTGAACATATTCTTTTTTCCACAATTACCCACTTAGCGCTACGAATGTCCAGTTGCATTTTCTACAGACAGAGTGTTTCAAAACTGCTCATTCAAAAGTATGGTTTAACTCTGTTAGCTGAATGCTCAGATCAGAAAGAAGTTTCACAGAATGCTTCTGTGTAGTTTATATTTGAATATATTCCTTTTTCCACTACTACGCTCTTAGCGCTCCAAATGTCCAGTTGCATTTTCTACAGAAAGAGTGTTGAGATCTGCTCAATCAAAGTATGGTTTAACTCTGTTAGCTGAATGCACAGATCAGAAAGAAGTTTCACCGAATGATTCTGTGTAGTTTATATTTGAAGACATTCCTTTTTCCACTATTACCCTCTTAGCGCTCCGAATCTCCACTTGCATTTTCTACAAAAAGAGTGTTTCATAACTGCTCAATCAAAAATATGTTTTATCTCTGTTAACTGAATTTACAGATCAGAAATAAGTTTCACAGAATGCATCTGTGTAGTTTTCATTTGAAGATATTCTTTTTCCCAATGTAGGCCTCTTAGCGCTTAGCATGTCCAATTGCAGTTTCTACAGAAAGAGTGTTTCAGAACGGCTCAATCAAAAGTAAGGTTCAACTCTGTTAGTTGAATGCACAGAACAGAAAGAAGTTTCATACAATGCTTCTGTGTAGTTTATATTTGAACATATTCTTTTTTCCACAATTACCCACTTAGCGCTACGAATGTCCAGTTGCATTTTCTACAGACAGAGTGTTTCAAAACTGCTCATTCAAAAGTATGGTTTAACTCTGTTAGCTGAATGCTCAGATCAGAAAGAAGTTTCACAGAATGCTTCTGTGTAGTTTATATTTGAATATATTCCTTTTTCCACTACTACGCTCTTAGCGCTCCAAATGTCCAGTTGCATTTTCTACAGAAAGAGTGTTGAGATCTGCTCAATCAAAGTATGGTTTAACTCTGTTAGCTGAATGCACAGATCAGAAAGAAGTTTCACCGAATGATTCTGTGTAGTTTATATTTGAAGACATTCCTTTTTCCACTATTACCCTCTTAGCGCTCCGAATCTCCACTTGCATTTTCTACAAAAAGAGTGTTTCATAACTGCTCAATCAAAAATATGTTTTATCTCTGTTAACTGAATTTACAGATCAGAAATAAGTTTCACAGAATGCATCTGTGTAGTTTTCATTTGAAGATATTCTTTTTCCCAATGTAGGCCTCTTAGCGCTTAGCATGTCCAATTGCAGTTTCTACAGAAAGAGTGTTTCAGAACGGCTCAATCAAAAGTAAGGTTCAACTCTGTTAGTTGAATGCACAGAACAGAAAGAATTTTCACAGAATGCTACTGTGTAGTTTATATTTGAATATATTCCTTTTTCCACTATTACCCTCTTAGCGCTCCGAATGTCCACTTGCATTTTCTACAAAAAGAGTGTTTCATAACTGCTCAATCAAAAATATGTTTTATCTCTGTTAACTGAATTTACAGATCAGAAATAAGTTTCACAGAATGAATCTATGTAGTTTTTATTTGAAGATATTCTTTTTCCCAATGTAGGCCTCTTAGCGCTTAGCATGTCCAATTGCAGTTTCTACAGAAAGAGTGTTTCAGAACGGCTCAATCAAAAGTAAGGTTCAACTCTGTTAGTTGAATGCACAGAACAGAAAGAATTTTCACAGAATGCTACTGTGTAGTTTATATTTGAATATATTCCTTTTTCCACTATTACCCTCTTAGCGCTCCGAATGTCCACTTGCATTTTCTACAGAAAGAGTGTTCAGAACTGCGCAATCAAAAGTATGGTTTAACTCTGTTAGCTTAATGAACATATCAGAAATAAGTTTCACACAATGCTTCTGTGTAGTTTTTATTTGAAGATATTATTTTTCCCAATATATGCCTCTTAGCGCTCAGAATGTCCAATTGCAGTTTCTACAGAAAGAGTGTTTCAGAAAGGCTCAATCAAAAGTAAGGTTCAACACTGTTAGTTGAATGCACAGAACAGAAAGAAGTTTCATACACTGCTTCTGTGTAGTTTATATTTGAATATATTCTTTTTACCACAATTACCCACTTAGCGCTACGAATGTCCAGTTGCATTTTCTACAGACAGAGTGTTTCAAAACTGCTCAATCAAAAGTATGGTTTAACTCTGTTAGCTGAATGCTCAGATCAGAAAGAAGTTTCACAGAATGCTTCTGTGTAGTTTATATTTGAATATATTCCTTTTTCCACTACTACTCTCTTAGCGCTCAAAATGTCCAGTTGCATTTTCTACAGAAAGAGAGTTCAGATCTGCTCAATCAAATGTATGGTTTAACTCTGTTAGCTGAATGCACAGATCAGAAAGAAGTTTCACAGAATGATTCTGTGTAGTTTATATTTGGAGACATTCCATTTTCCACTATTACCCTCTTAGCGCTCTGAATCTCCACTTGCATTTTCTACAGAAAGAGTATTTAAGAACGGCTCAATCAAAACTAAGGTTCAACTCTTTTAGTTGAACAAACAGAACAGAAAGTAGTTTCACACAATTCTTCTGTGTAGTTTTTATTTGTAGACATTCTTTTTCCCAATATAGGCCTCTTAGCGCTCAGAATGTCCAATTGCAGTTTCTACAGAAAGAGTGTTTCAGAACGGCTCAATCAAAAGTAAGGTTCAACTCTGTTAGTTGAATGCACAGAACAGAAAGAAGTTTCATACAATGCTTCTGTGTAGTTTATATTTGAACATATTCTTTTTTCCACTATTACCCACTTAGCGCTACGAATGTCCAGTTGCATTTTCTATAGACAGAGTGTTTCAAAACTGCTCAATCAAAATTATGGTTTAACTCTGTTAGCTGAATGCTCAGATCAGAAAGAAGTTTCACAGAATGCTTCTGTGTAGTTCATATTTGAATATATTCCTTTTTCCACTACTACTCTCTTAGCGCTCCAAATGTCCAGTTGCATTTTCTACAGAAAGAGAGTTCAGATCTGCTCAATCAAAAGTATGGTTTAACTCTGTTAGCTGAATGCACAGATCAGAAAGAAGTTTCACAGAATGATTCTGTGTAGTTTATATTAGGAGACATTCCTTTTTCCACTATTACCCTCTTAGCGCTCCGAATCTCCACTTGCATTTTCTGCAGAAAGAGTGTTTCAGAACGGCTCAATCAAAACTAAGGTTCAACTCTTTTAGTTGAACAAACAGAACAGAAAGAATTTTCACACAATTCTTCTGTGTAGTTTTTATTTGTAGACATTCTTTTCCCAATATAGGCCTCTTAGCGCTCAGAATGTCCAATTGCAGTTTCTACAGAAAGAGTGTTTCAGAACGGCTCAATCAAATGTAAGGTTCAACTCTGTTAGTTGAATGCACAGAACAGAAAGAAGTTTCATACAATGCTTCTGTGTAGTTTATATTTGAACATATTCTTTTTTCCACTATTACCCACTTAGCGCTACGAATGTCCAGTTGCATTTTCTACAGACAGAGTGTTTCAAAACTGCTCAATCAAAAGTATGGTTTAACTCTGTTAGCTGAATGCTCAGATCAGAAAAAAGTTTCACAGAATGCTTCTGTGTAGTTTATATTTGAATATATTCCTTTTTCCACTACTATGCTCTTAGCGCTCCAAATGTCCAGTTGCATTTTCTACAGAAAGAGTGTTCAGATCTGCTCAATCAAAAGTATGGTTTAACTCTGTTAGCTGAATGCACAGATCAGAAAGAAGTTTCACCGAATGATTCTGTGTATTTTATATTTGAAGACATTCCTTTTTCCACTATTACCCTCTTAGCGCTCCGAATCTCCACTTGCATTTTCTACAAAAAGAGTGTTTCATAACTGCTCAATCAAAAATATGTTTTATCTCTGTTAACTGAATTTACAGGTCAGAAATAAGTTTCACAGAATGAATCTGTGTAGTTTTTATTTGAAGATATTCTTTTTCCCAATGTAGGCCTCTTAGCGCTTAGCATGTCCAATTGCAGTTTCTACAGAAAGAGTGTTTCAGAACGGCTCAATCAAAAGTAAGGTTCAACTCTGTTAGTTGAATGCACAGAACAGAAAGAATTTTCACAGAATGCTACTGTGTAGTTTATATTTGAATATATTCCTTTTTCCACTATACCCTCTTAGCGCTCCGAATGTACACTTGCATTTTCTACAGAAAGAGTGTTCAAAACTGCGCAATCAAAAGTATGGTTTAACTCTGTTAGCTTAATGAACATATCAGAAATAAGTTTCACACAATGCTTCTGTGTAATTTTTATTTGAAGATATTATTTTTCCCAATAGAGGCCTCTTAGCGCTCAGAATGTCCAATTGCAGTTTCTACAGAAAGAGTGTTTCAGAAAGGCTCAATCAAAAGTAAGGTTCAACTCTGTTAGTTGAATGCACAGAACAGAAAGAAGTTTCATACAATGCTTCTGTGTAGTTTATATTTGAACATATTCTTTATTCCACTATTACCCACTTAGCGCTACGAATGTCCAGTTGCATTTTCTACAGACAGAGTGTTTCAAAACTGCTCAATCAAAAGTATGGTTTAACTCTGTTAGCTGAATGCTCAGATCAGAAAGAAGTTTCACAGAATGCTTCTGTGTAGTTTATATTTGAATATATTCCTTTTTCCACTACTACGCTCTTAGCGCTCCAAATGTCCAGTTGCATTTTCTACAGAAAGAGTGTTCAGATCTGCTCAATCAAAAGTATGTTTTAACTCTGTTAGCTGAATGCACAGATCAGAAAGAAGTTTCACCGAATGATTCTGTGTAGTTTATATTTGAAGTCATTCCTTTTTCCACTATTACCCTCTTAGCGCTCCGAATCTCCACTTGCATTTTCTACAAAAAGAGTGTTTCATAACTGCTCAATCAAAAATATGTTTTATCTCTGTTAACTGAATTTACAGATCAGAAATAAGTTTCACAGAATGAATCTGTGTAGTTTTTATTTGAAGATATTCTTTTTCCCAATGTAGGCCTCTTAGCGCTTAGCATGTCCAATTGCAGTTTCTACAGAAAGAGTGTTTCAGAACGGCTCAATCAAAAGTAAGGTTCAACTCTGTTAGTTGAATGCACAGAACAGAAAGAATTTTCACAGAATGCTACTGTGTAGTTTATATTTGAATATATTCCTTTTTCCACTATTACCCTCTTAGCGCTCCGAATCTCCATTGCATTTTCTACAGAAAGAGTGTTTCAGAACGGCTCAATCAAAACTAAGGTTCAACTCTTTTAGTTGAACAAACAGAACAGAAAGACGTTTCACACAATTCTTCTGTGTAGTTTTTATTTGTAGACATTCTTTTTCCCAATATAGGCCTCTTAGCGCTCAGAATGTCCAATTGCAGTTTCTACAGAAAGAGTGTTTCAGAACGGCTCAATCAAAAGTAAGGTTCAACTCTGTTAGTTGAATGCACAGAACAGAAAGAAGTTTCATACAATGCTTCTGTGTAGTTTATATTTGAACATATTCTTTTTTCCACTCTTACCCACTTAGCGCTACGAATGTCCAGTTGCATTTTCTACAGACAGAGTGTTTCAAAACTGCTCAATCAAAAGTATGGTTTAACTCTGTTAGCTGAATGCTCAGATCAGAAAGAAGTTTCACAGAATGCTTCTGTGTAGTTTATATTTGAATATATTCCTTTTTCCACTACTACGCTCTTAGCGCTCCAAATGTCCAGTTGCATTTTCTACAGAAAGAGTGTTCAGATCTGCTCAATCAAAAGTATGGTTTAACTCTGTTAGCTGAATGCACAGATCAGAAAGAAGTTTCACCGAATGATTCTGTGTAGTTTATATTTGAAGACATCCCTTTTTCCACTATTACCCCCTTAGCGCTCCGAATCTCCACTTGCATTTTCTACAAAAAGAGTGTTTCATAACTGCTCAATCAAAAGTATGTTTTATCTCTGTTAACTGAATTTACAGATCAGAAATAAGTTTCACAGAATGCATCTGTGTAGTTTTTATTTGAAGATATTCTTTTTCCCAATGTAGGCCTCTTAGCGCTTAGCATGTCCAATTGCAGTTTCTACAGAAAGAGTGTTTCAGAACGGCTCAATCAAAAGTAAGGTTCAACTCTGTTAGTTGAATGCACAGAACAGAAAGAATTTTCACAGAATGCTACTGTGTAGTTTATATTTGAATATATTCCTTTTTCCACTATTACCTTCTTAGCGCTCCGAATGTCCACTTGCATTTTCTACAGAAAGAGTGTTCAGAACTGCGCAATCAAAAGTATGGTTTAACTCTGTTAGCTTAATGAACATATCAGAAATAAGTTTCACACAATGCTTCTGTGTACTTTTTATTTGAAGATATTATTTTTCCCAATATAGGCCTCTTAGCGCTCAGAATGTCCAATTGCAGTTTCTACAGAAAGAGCGTTTCAGAAAGGCTCAATCAAAAGTAAGGTTCAACTCTGTTAGTTGAATGCACAGAACAGAAAGAAGTTTCATACAATGCTTCTGTGTAGTTTATATTTGAACATATTCTTTTTTCCACTATTACCCACTTAGCGCTACGAATGTCCAGTTGCATTTTCTACAGACAGAGAGTTTCAAAACTGCTCAATCAAAAGTATGGTTTAACTCTGTTAGCTGAATGCTCAGATCAGAAAAAAGTTTCACAGAATGCTTCTGTGTAGTTTATATTTGAATATATTCCTTTTTCCACTACTATGCTCTTAGCGCTCCAAATGTCCAGTTGCATTTTCTACAGAAAGAGTGTTCAGATCTGCTCAATCAAAGTATGGTTTAACTCTGTTAGCTGCATGCACAGATCAGAAAGAAGTTTCACCGAATGATTCTGTGTAGTTTATATTTGAAGACATTCCTTTTTCCACTATTACCCTCTTAGCGCTCCGAATCTCCACTTGCATTTTCTACAAAAAGAGTGTTTCATAACTGCTCAATCAAAAATATGTTTTATCTCTGTTAACTGAATTTACAGATCAGAAATAAGTTTCACAGAATGCATCTGTGTAGTTTTTATTTGAAGATATTCTTTTTCCCAATGTAGGCCTCTTAGCGCTTAGCATGTCCAATTGCAGTTTCTACAGAAAGAGTGTTTCAGAACGGCTCAATCAAAAGTAAGGTTCAACTCTGTTAGTTGAATGCACAGAACAGAAAGAATTTTCACAGAATGCTACTGTGTAGTTTATATTTGAATATATTCCTTTTTCCACTATTACCCTCTTAGCGCTCCGAATGTCCACTTGCATTTTCTACAGAAAGAGTGTTCAGAACTGCGCAATCAAAAGTATGGTTTAACTCTGTTAGCTTAATGAACATATCAGAAATAAGTTTCACACAATGCTTCTGTGTAGTTTTTATTTGAAGATATTATTTTTCCCAATATATGCCTCTTAGCGCTCAGAATGTCCAATTGCAGTTTCTACAGAAAGAGTGTTTCAGAAAGGCTCAATCAAAAGTAAGGTTCAACTCTGTTAGTTGAATGCACAGAACAGAAAGAAGTTTCATACACTGCTTCTGTGTAGTTTATATTTGAACATATTCTTTTTACCACAATTACCCACTTAGCGCTACGAATGTCCAGTTGCATTTTCTACAGACAGAGTGTTTCAAAACTGCTCAATCAAAAGTATGGTTTAACTCTGTTAGCTGAATGCACAGATCAGAAAGAAGTTTCACAGAATGATTCTGTGTAGTTTATATTTGGAGACATTCCTTTTTCCACTATTACCCTCTTAGCGCTCTGAATCTCCACTTGCATTTTCTACAGAAAGAGTATTTCAGAACGGCTCAATCAAAACTAAGGTTCAACTCTTTTAGTTGAACAAACAGAACAGAAAGTAGTTTCACACAATTCTTCTGTGTAGTTTTTATTTGTAGACATTCTTTTTCCCAATATAGGCCTCTTAGCGCTCAGAATGTCCAATTGCAGTTTCTACAGAAAGAGTGTTTCAGAAAGGCTCAATCAAAAGTAAGGTTCAACTCTGTTAGTTGAATGCACAGAACAGAAAGAAGTTTCATACAATGCTTCTGTGTAGTTTATATTTGAACATATTCTTTTTTCCACTATTACCCACTTAGCGCTACGAATGTCCAGTTGCATTTTCTACAGACAGAGTGTTTCAAAACTGCTCAATCAAAAGTTTGGTTTAACTCTGTTAGCTGAATGCTCAGATCAGAAAGAAGTTTCACAGAATGCTTCTGTGTAGTTTATATTTGAATATATTCCTTTTTCCACTACTACTCTCTTAGTGCTCCAAATGTCCAGTTGCATTTTCTACAGAAAGAGTGTTCAGATCTGCTCAATCAAAAGTATGGTTTAACTCTGTTAGCTGAATGCACAGATCAGAAAGAAGTTTCACAGAATGATTCTGTGTAGTTTATATTTGGAGACATTCCTTTTTCCACTATTACCCTCTTAGCGCTCAGAATCTCCACTTGCATTTTCTACAGAAAGTGTGTTTCAGAACGGCTCAATCAAAACTAATGTTCAACTCTTTTAGTTGAACAAACAGAACAGAAAGAAGTTTCACACAATTCTTCTGTGTAGTTTTTATTTGTAGACATTCTTTTTCCCAATATAGGCCTCTTAGCGCTCAGAATGTCCAATTGCAGTTTCTACAGAAAGAGTGTTTCAGAACGGCTCAATCAAAAGTAAGGTTCAACTCTGTTAGTTGAATGCACAGAACAGAAAGAAGTTTCATACAATGCTTCTGTGTAGTTTATATTTGAACATATTCTTTTTTCCACTATTACCCACTTAGCGCTACAAATGTCCAGTTGCATTTTCTACAGACAGAGTGTTTCAAAACTGCTCAATCAAAAGTATGGTTTAACTCTGTTAGCTGAATTCTCAGATCAGAAAGAAGTTTCACAGAATGCTTCTGTGTAGTTTATATTTGAATATATTCCTTTTTCCACTACTACGCTCTTAGCGCTCCAAATGTCCAGTTGCATTATCTACAGAAAGAGTGTTCAGATCTGCTCAATCAAAAGTACGGTTTAACTCTGTTAGCTGAATGCACAGATCAGAAAGAAGTTTCACCGAATGATTCTGTGTAGTTTATATTTGAAGACATTCCTTTTTCCACTATTACCCTCTTAGCGCTCCGAATCTCCACTTGCATTTTCTACAAAAAGAGTGTTTCATAACTGCTCAATCAAAAATATGTTTTATCTCTGTTAACTGAATTTACAGATCAGAAATAAGTTTCACAGAATGCATCTGTGTAGTTTTTATTTGAAGATATTCTTTTTCCCAATGTAGGCCTCTTAGCGCTTAGCATGTCCAATTGCAGTTTCTACAGAAAGAGAGTTTCAGAACGGCTCAATCAAAAGTAAGGTTCAACTCTGTTAGTTGAATGCACAGAACAGAAAGAATTTTCACAGAATGCTACTGTGTAGTTTATATTTGAATATATTCCTTTTTCCACTATTACCTTCTTAGCGCTCCGAATGTCCACTTGCATTTTCTACAGAAAGAGTGTTCAGAACTGCGCAATCAAAAGTATGGTTTAACTCTGTTAGCTTAATGAACATATCAGAAATAAGTTTCACACAATGCTTCTGTGTAGTTTTTATTTGAAGATATTATTTTTCCCAATATAGGCCTCTTAGCGCTCAGAATGTCCAATTGCAGTTTCTACAGAAAGAGCGTTTCAGAAAGGCTCAATCAAAAGTAAGGTTCAACTCTGTTAGTTGAATGCACAGAACAGAAAGAAGTTTCATACAATGCTTCTGTGTAGTTTATATTTGAACATATTCTTTTTTCCACAATTACCCACTTAGCGCTACGAATGTCCAGTTGCATTTTCTACAGACAGAGTGTTTCAAAACT
Source organism: Symphalangus syndactylus (assembly GCF_028878055.3). Taxonomy (NCBI): domain Eukaryota; kingdom Metazoa; phylum Chordata; class Mammalia; order Primates; family Hylobatidae; genus Symphalangus; species Symphalangus syndactylus. The sequence continues at coordinate 77,509,579 of NC_072445.2, read as the reverse complement.
GCTCATTCAAAAGTATGGTTTAACTCTGTTAGCTGAATGCTCAGATCAGAAAGAAGTTTCACAGAATGCTTCTGTGTAGTTTATATTTGAATATATTCCTTTTTCCACTACTACGCTCTTAGCGCTCCAAATGTCCAGTTGCATTTTCTACAGAAAGAGTGTTGAGATCTGCTCAATCAAAGTATGGTTTAACTCTGTTAGCTGAATGCACAGATCAGAAAGAAGTTTCACCGAATGATTCTGTGTAGTTTATATTTGAAGACATTCCTTTTTCCACTATTACCCTCTTAGCGCTCCGAATCTCCACTTGCATTTTCTACAAAAAGAGTGTTTCATAACTGCTCAATCAAAAATATGTTTTATCTCTGTTAACTGAATTTACAGATCAGAAATAAGTTTCACAGAATGCATCTGTGTAGTTTTCATTTGAAGATATTCTTTTTCCCAATGTAGGCCTCTTAGCGCTTAGCATGTCCAATTGCAGTTTCTACAGAAAGAGTGTTTCAGAACGGCTCAATCAAAAGTAAGGTTCAACTCTGTTAGTTGAATGCACAGAACAGAAAGAAGTTTCATACAATGCTTCTGTGTAGTTTATATTTGAACATATTCTTTTTTCCACAATTACCCACTTAGCGCTACGAATGTCCAGTTGCATTTTCTACAGACAGAGTGTTTCAAAACTGCTCATTCAAAAGTATGGTTTAACTCTGTTAGCTGAATGCTCAGATCAGAAAGAAGTTTCACAGAATGCTTCTGTGTAGTTTATATTTGAATATATTCCTTTTTCCACTACTACGCTCTTAGCGCTCCAAATGTCCAGTTGCATTTTCTACAGAAAGAGTGTTGAGATCTGCTCAATCAAAGTATGGTTTAACTCTGTTAGCTGAATGCACAGATCAGAAAGAAGTTTCACCGAATGATTCTGTGTAGTTTATATTTGAAGACATTCCTTTTTCCACTATTACCCTCTTAGCGCTCCGAATCTCCACTTGCATTTTCTACAAAAAGAGTGTTTCATAACTGCTCAATCAAAAATATGTTTTATCTCTGTTAACTGAATTTACAGATCAGAAATAAGTTTCACAGAATGCATCTGTGTAGTTTTCATTTGAAGATATTCTTTTTCCCAATGTAGGCCTCTTAGCGCTTAGCATGTCCAATTGCAGTTTCTACAGAAAGAGTGTTTCAGAACGGCTCAATCAAAAGTAAGGTTCAACTCTGTTAGTTGAATGCACAGAACAGAAAGAATTTTCACAGAATGCTACTGTGTAGTTTATATTTGAATATATTCCTTTTTCCACTATTACCCTCTTAGCGCTCCGAATGTCCACTAGCATTTTCTACAGAAAGAGTGTTCAGAACTGCGCAATCAAAAGTATGGTTTAACTCTGTTAGCTTAATGAACATATCAGAAATAAGTTTCACACAATGCTTCTGTGTAGTTTTTATTTGAAGATATTATTTTTCCCAATAGAGGCCTCTTAGCGCTCAGGATGTCCAATTGCAGTTTCTACAGAAAGAGTGTTTCAGAAAGGCTCAATCAAAAGTAAGGTTCAACTCTGTTAGTTGAATGCACAGAACAGAAAGAAGTTTCATACACTGCTTCTGTGTAGTTAATATTTGAACATATTCTTTTTTTCACAATTTCCCACTTAGCGCTACGAATGTCCAGTTGCATTTTCTACAGACAGAGTGTTTCAAAACTGCTCAATCAAAAGTATGGTTTAACTCTGTTAGCTGAATGCTCAGATCAGAAAGAAGTTTCACAGAATGCTTCTGTGTAGTTTATATTTGAATATATTCCTTTTTCCACTAGTACTCTCTTAGCGCTCCAAATGTCCAGTTGCATTTTCTACAGAAAGAGAGTTCAGATCTGCTCAATCAAAAGTATGGTTTCACTCTGTTAGCTGAATGCACAGATCAGAAAGAAGTTTCACAGAATGATTCTGTGTAGTTTATATTTGGAGACATTCCTTTTTCCACTATTACCCCCTTAGCGCTCCGAATCTCCACTTGCATTTTCTACAGAAAGAGTGTTTCACAACGGCTCAATCAAAACTAAGGTTCAACTCTTTTAGTTGAACAAACAGAACAGAAAGAAGTTTCACACAATTCTTCTGTGTAGTTTTTATTTGTAGACATTCTTTTTCCCAATATAGGCCTCTTAGCGCTCAGAATGTCCAATTGCAGTTTCTACAGAAAGTGTGTTTCAGAACGGCTCAATCAAAAGTAAGGTTCAACTCTGTTAGTTGAATGCACAGAACAGAAAGAAGTTTCATTCAATGCTTCTGTGTAGTTTATATTTGAACATATTCTTTTTTCCACTATTACCCACTTAGCGCTACGAATGTCCAGTTGCATTTTCTACAGACAGAGTGTTTCAAAAGCGCTCAATCAAAAGTATGGTTTAACTCTGTTAGCTGAATGCTCAGATCAGAAAGAAGTTTCACAGAATGCTTCTGTGTAGTTTATATTTGAATATATTCCTTTTTCCACTACTACGCTCTTAGCGCTCCAAATGTCCAGTTGCATTTTCTACAGAAAGAGTGTTCAGATCTGCTCAATCAAAAGTATGGTTTAACTCTGTTAGCTGAATGCACAGATCAGAAAAAAGTTTCACCGAATGATTCTGTGTAGTTTATATTTGAAGACATTCCTTTTTCCACTATTACCCTCTTAGCGCTCCGAATCTCCACTTGCATTTTCTACAAAAAGAGTGTTTCATAACTGCTCAATCAAAAATATGTTTTATGTCTGTTAACTGAATTTACAGATCAGAAATAAGTTTCACAGAATGCATCTGTGTAGTTTTTATTTGAAGATATTCTTTTTCCCAATGTAGGCCTCTTAGCGCTTAGCATGTCCAATTGCAGTTTCTGCAGAAAGAGTGTTTCAGAACGGCTCAATCAAAAGTAAGGTTCAACTCTGTTAGTTGAATGCACAGAACAGAAAGAATTTTCACAGAATGCTACTGTGTAGTTTATATTTGAATATATTCCTTTTTCCACTATTACCCTCTTAGCGCTCCGAATGTCCACTTGCATTTTCTACAGAAAGAGTGTTCAGAACTGCGCAATCAAAAGTATGGTTTAACTCTGTTAGCTTAATGAACATATCAGAAATAAGTTTCACACAATGCTTCTGTGTAGTTTTTATTTGAAGATATTATTTTTCCCAATAGAGGCCTCTTAGCGCTCAGAATGTCCAATTGCAGTTTCTACAGAAAGAGTGTTTCAGAAAGGCTCAATCAAAAGTAAGGTTCAACTCTGTTAGTTGAATGCACAGAACAGAAAGAAGTTTCTTACAATGCTTCTGTGTAGTTTATATTTGAACATATTCTTTTTTCCACTATTACCCACTTAGCGCTACGAATGTCCAGTTGCATTTTCTACAGACAGAGTGTTTCAAAACTGCTCAATCAAAAGTATGGTTTAACTCTGTTAGCTGAATGCTCAGATCAGAAAGAAGTTTCACAGAATGCTTCTGTGTAGTTTATATTTGAATATATTCCTTTTTCCACTACTACTCTCTTAGCGCTCCAAATGTCCAGTTGCATTTTCTACAGAAAGAGTGTTCAGATCTGCTCAATCAAAAGTATGGTTAAACTCTGTTAGCTGAATGCACAGATCAGAAAGAAGTTTCACAGAATGATTCTGTGTAGTTTATATTTGGAGACATTCATTTTTCCACTATTACCCTCTTAGCGCTCTGAATCTCCACTTGCATTTTCTACAGAAAGACTGTTACAGAACGGCTCAATCAAAACTAAGGTTCAACCCTTTTAGTTGAACAAACAGAACAGAAAGAAGTTTCACACAATTCTTCTGTGTAGTTTTTATTTGTAGACATTCTTTTTCCCAATATAGGCCTCTTAGCGCTCAGAATGTCCAATTGCAGTTTCTACAGAAAGTGTGTTTCAGAACGGCTCAATCAAAAGTAAGGTTCAACTCTGTTAGTTGAATGCACAGAACAGAAAGAAGTTTCATACAATGCTTCTGTGTAGTTTATATTTGAACATATTCTTTTTTCCACTATTACCCACTTAGCGCTACGAATGTCCAGTTGCATTTTCTACAGACAAAGTGTTTCAAAACTGCTCAATCAAAAGTATGGTTTAACTCTGTTAGCTGAATGCTCAGATCAGAAAGAAGTTTCACAGAATGCTTCTGTGTAGTTTATATTTGAATATATTCCTTTTTCCACTACTACGCTCTTAGCGCTCCAAATGTCCAGTTGCATTTTCAACAGAAAGAGTGTTCAGATCTGCTCAATCAAAAGTATGGTTTAACTCTGTTAGCTGAATGCACATATCAGAAAAAGTTTCACCGAATGATTCTTTGTAGTTTATATTTGAAGACATTCCTTTTTCCACTATTACCCTCTTAGCGCTCCGAATCTCAACTTGCATTTTCTACAAAAAGAGTGTTTCATAACTGCTCAATCAAAAATATGTTTTATCTCTGTTAACTGAATTTACAGATCAGAAATAAGTTTCACAGAATGCATCTGTGTAGTTTTTATTTGAAGATATTCTTTTTCCCAATGTAGGCCTCTTAGCGCTTAGCAAGTCCAATTGCAGTTTCTACAGAAAGAGTGTTTCAGAACGGCTCAATCAAAAGTAAGGTTCAACTCTGTTAGCTGAATGCACAGAACAGAAAGAGTTTTCACAGAATGCTACTGTGTAGTTTATATTTGAATATATTCCTTTTTCCACTATTACCCTATTAGCGCTCCGAATGTCCACTTGCATTTTCTACAGAAAGAGTGTTCAGAACTGCGCAATCAAAAGTATGGTTTAACTCTGTTAGCTTAATGAACATATCAGAAATAAGTTTCACACAATGCTTCTGTGTAGTTTTTATTTGAAGATATTATTTTTCCCAATATAGGCCTCTTAGCGCTCAGAATGTCCAATTGCAGTTTCTACTGAAAGAGTGTTTCAGAAAGGCTCAGTCAAAAGTAAGGTTCAACTCTGTTAGTTGAATGCACAGAACAGAAAGAAGTTTCATACAATGCTTCTGTGTAGTTTATATTTGAACATATTCTTTTTTCCCCTATTACCCACTTAGCACTACGAATGTCCATTTGCATTTTCTACAGACAGAGTGTTTCAAAACTGCTCAATCAAAAGTATGTTTTAACTCTGTTAGCTGAATGCTCAGATCGGAAAGAAGTTTCACAGAATGCTTCTGTGTAGTTTATATTTGAATATATTCCTTTTTCCACTACTACTCTCTTAGCGCTCCAAATGTGCAGTTGCATTTTCTACAGAAAGAGTGTTCAGATCTGCTCAATCAAAGGTATGGTTTAACTCTGTTAGCTGAATGCACAGATCAGAAAGAAGTTTCACAGAATGATTCTGTGTAGTTTATATTTGGAGACATTCCTTTTTCCACTATTACCTTGTTAGCGCTCCGAATCTCCACTTGCATTTTCTACAGAAAGAGTGTTTCAGAACGGCTCAATGAAAACTAAGGTTCAACTCTTTTAGTTGAACAATCAGAACAGAAAGTAGTTTCACACAATTCTTCTGTGTAGTTTTTATTTGTAGACATTCTTTTTCCCAATATAGGCCTCTTAGCGCTCAGAATGTCCAATTGCAGTTTCTACAGAAAGAGTGTTTCAGAACGGCTCAATCAAATTAAGGTTCAACTCTGTTAGTTGAATGCACAGAACAGAAAGAAGTTTCATACAATGCTTCTGTGTAGTTTATATTTGAACATATTCTTTTTTCCACTATTACCCACTTAGCGCTACGAATGTCCAGTTGCATTTTCTACAGACAGAGTGTTTCAAAACTGCTCAATCAAAAGTATGGTTTAACTCTGTTAGCTGAATGCTCAGATCAGAAAGAAGTTTCACAGAATGCTTCTGTGTAGTTTATATTTGAATATATTCCTTTTTCCACTACTACGCTCTTAGCGCTCCAAATGTCCAGTTGCATTTTCAACAGAAAGAGTGTTCAGATCTGCTCAATCAAAAGTATGGTTTAACTCTGTTAGCTGAATGCACAGATCAGAAAGAAGTTTCCCCGAATGATTCTGTGTAGTTTATATTTGAAGACATTCCTTTTTCCACTATTACCATCTTAGCGCTCAGAATCTCCACTTGCATTTTCTACAAAAAGAGTGTTTCATAACTGCTCAATCAAAAATATGTTTTATCTCTGTTAACTGAATTTACAGATCAGAAATAAGTTTCACAGAATGCATCTGTGTAGTTTTTATTTGAAGATATTCTTTTTCCCAATGTAGGCCTCTTAGCGCTTAGCATGTCCAATTGCAGTTTCTACAGAAAGAGTGTTTCAGAACGGCTCAATCAAAAGTAAGGTTCAAATCTGTTGGTTGAATGCACAGAACAGAAAGAATTTTCACAGAATGCTACTGTGTAGTTTATTTTTGAATATATTACTTTTTCCACTATTACCCTCTTAGCGCTCCGAATGTCCACTTGCATTTTCTACAGAAAGAGTGTTCAGAACTGCGCAATCAAAAGTATGGTTTAACTCTGTTAGCTTAATGAACATATCAGAAATAAGTTTCACACAATGCTTCTGTGTAGTTTTTATTTGAAGATATTATTTTTCCCAATAGAGGCCTCTTAGCGCTCAGAATGTCCAATTGCAGTTTCTACAGAAAGAGTGTTTCAGAAAGGCTCAATCAAAAGTAAGGTTCAACTCTGTTAGTTGAATGCACAGAACAGAAAGAAGTTTCATACAATGATTCTGTGTAGTTTATATTTGAACATATTCTTTTTTCCACAATTACCCACTTAGCGCTACGAATGTCCAGTTGCATTTTCTACAGACAGAGTGTTTCAAAACTGCTCAATCAAAAGTATGGTTTAACTCTGTTAGCTGAATGCTCAGATCAGAAAGAAGTTTCACAGAATGCTTCTGTGTAGTTTATATTTGAATATATTCCTTTTTCCACTACTACTCTCTTAGCGCTCCAAATGTCCAGTTGCATTTTCTACAGAAAGAGTGTTCAGATCTGCTCAATCAAAAGTATGGTTTAACTCTGTTAGCTGAATGCACAGATCAGAAAGAAGTTTCACAGAATGATTCTGTGTAGTTTATATTTGGAGACATTCCTTTTTCCACTATTACCCTCTTAGCGCTCCGAATCTCCACTTGCATTTTCTACAGAAAGAGTGTTTCAGAACGGCTCAATCAAAACTAAGGTTCAACTCTTTTAGTTGAACAAACAGAACAGAAAGAAGTTTCACACAATTCTTCTGTGTAGTTTTTATTTGTAGACATTCTTTTTCCCAATATAGGCCTCTTAGCGCTCAGAATGTCCAATGGCAGTTTCTACAGAAAGAGTGTTTCAGAACGGCTCAATCAAAAGTAAGGTTCAACTCTGTTAGTTGAATGCACAGAACAGAAAGAAGTTTCATACAATGCTTCTGTGTAGTTTATATTTGAACATATTCTCTTTTCCACTATTACCCACTTAGCGCTACGAATGTCCAGTTGCATTTTCTACAGACAGAGTGTTTCAAAACTGCTCAATCAAAAGTATGGTTTAACTCTGTTAGCTGAATGCTCAGATCAGAAAGAAGTTTCACAGAATGCTTCTTTGTAGTTTATATTTGAATATATTCCTTTTTCCACTACTATGCTCTTAGCGCTCCAAATGTCCAGTTGCATTTTCTACAGAAAGTGTGTTCAGATCTGCTCAATCAAAAGTATGGTTTAACTCTGTTAGCTGAATGCACAGATCAGAAAGAAGTTTCACCAAATGATTCTGTGTAGTTTATATTTGAAGACATTCCTTTTTCCACTATTACCCTCTTAGCGCTCCGAATCTCCACTTGCATTTTCTACAAAAAGAGTGTTTCATAACTGCTCAATCAAAAATATGTTTTATCTCTGTTAACTGAATTTACAGATCAGAAATAAGTTTCACAGAATGCATCTGTGTAGTTTTTATTTGAAGATATTCTTTTTCCCAATGTAGGCCTCTTAGCGCTTAGCATGTCCAATTGCAGTTTCTACAGAAAGAGTGTTTCAGAACGGCTCAATCAAAAGTAAGGTTCAAATCTGTTAGCTGAATGCACAGAACAGTAAGAGTTTTCACAGAATGCTACTGTGTAGTTTATATTTGAATATATTCCTTTTTCCACTATTACCCTCTTAGCGCTCCGAATGTCCACTTGCATTTTCTACAGAAAGAGTGTTCAGAACTGCGCAATCAAAAGTATGGTTTAACTCTGTTAGCTTAATGAACATATCAGAAATAAGTTTCACACAATGCTTCTCTGTAGTTTTTATTTGAAGATATTATTTTTCCCAATATAGGCCTCTTAGCGCTCAGAATGTCCAATTGCAGTTTCTACAGAAAGAGTGTTTCAGAAAGGCTCAATCAAATGTAAGGTTCAACTCTGTTAGTTGAATGCACAGAACAGAAAGAAGTTTCATACAATGCTTCTGTGTAGTTTATATTTGAACATATTCTTTTTTCCACTATTACCCACTTAGCGCTACGAATGTCCAGTTGCATTTTCTACAGACAGAGTGTTTCAAAACTGCTCAATCATAAGTATGGTTTAACTCTGTTAGCTGAATGCTCAGATCAGAAAGAAGTTTCACAGAATGCTTCTGGGTAGTTTATATTTGAATATATTCCTTTTTCCACTACTACTCTCTTAGCGCTCCAAATGTCCAGTTGCATTTTCTACAGAAAGAGTGTTCAGATCTGCTCAATCAAAAGTATGGTTTAACACTGTTAGCTGAATGCACAGATCAGAAAGAAGTTTCACAGAATGATTCTGTGTAGTTTATATTTGGAGACATTCCTTTTTCCACTATTACCCTCTTAGCGCTCCGAATCTCCACTTGCATTTTCTACAGAAAGAGTGTTTCAGAACGGCTGAATCAAAACTAAGGTTCAACTCTTTTAGTTGAACAAACAGAACAGAAAGAAGTTTCACACAATTCTTCTGTGTAGTTTTTATTTGTAGACATTCTTTTTCCCAATATAGGCCTCTTAGCGCTCAGAATGTCCAATGGCAGTTTCTACAGAAAGAGTGTTTCAGAACGGCTCAATCAAAAGTAAGGTTCAACTCTGTTAGTTGAATGCACAGAACAGAAAGTAGTTTCATACAATGCTTCTGTGTAGTTTATATTTGAACATATTCTCTATTCCACTATTACCCACTTAGCGCTACGAATGTCCAGTTGCATTTTCTACAGACAGAGTGTTTCAAAACTGCTCAATCAAAAGTATGGTTTAACTCTGTTAGCTGTATGCTCAGATCAGAAAGAAGTTTCACAGAATGCTTCTGTGTAGTTTATATTTGAATATATTCCTTTTTCCACTACTACGCTCTTAGCTCTCCAAATGTCCAGTTGCATTTTCAACAGAAAGAGTGTTCAGATCTGCTCAATCAAAAGTATGGTTTAACTCTGTTAGCTGAATGCACAGATCAGAAAGAAGTTTCACCGAATGATTCTGTGTAGTTTATATTTGAAGACATTCCTTTTTCCACTATTACCCTCTTAGCGCTCCGAATCTCCACTTGCATTTTCTACAAAAAGAGTGTTTAATAACTGCTCAATCAAAAATATGTTTTATCTCTGTTAACTGAATTTACAGATCAGAAATAAGTTTCACAGAATGCATCTGTGTAGTTTTTATTTGAAGATATTCTTTTTCCCAATGTAGGCCTCTTAGCGCTTAGCATGTCCAATTGCAGTTTCTACAGAAAGAGTGTTTCAGAACGGCTCAATCAAAAGTAAGGTTCAACTCTGTTAGTTGAATGCACAGAACAGAAAGAATTTTCACAGAATGCTACTGTGTAGTTTATATTTGAATATATTCCTTTTTCCACTATTACCCTCTTAGCGCTCCGAATGTCCACTTGCATTTTCTACAGAAAGAGTGTTCAGAACTGCGCAATCAAATGTATGGTTTAACTCTGTTAGCTTAATGAACATATCAGAAATAAGTTTCACATAATGCTTCTGTGTAGTTTTTATTTGAAGATATTATTTTTCCCAATAGAGGCCTCTTAGCGCTCAGAATGTCCAATTGCAGTTTCTACAGAAAGAGTGTTTTAGAACGGCTCAATCAAAAGTAAGGTTCAACTCTGTTAGTTGAATGCACAGAACAGAAAGAAGTTTCATACAATGCTTCTGTGTAGTTTATATTTGAACATATTCTTTTTTCCACTATTACCCACTTAGCGCTAAGAATGTCCAGTTGCATTTTCTACAGACAGAGTGTTTCAAAACTGCTCAATCAAAAGTATGGTTTAACTCTGTTAGCTGAATGCTCAGATCAGAAAGAAGTTTCACAGAATGCTTCTGTGTAGTTTATATTTGAATATATTCCTTTTTCCACTACTACTCTCTTAGCGCTCCAAATGTCCAGTTGCATTTTCTACAGAAAGAGTGTTCAGATCTGCTCAATCAAAAGTATGGTTTAACTCTCTTAGCTGAATGCACAGATCAGAAAGAAGTTTCACAGAATGATTCTGTGTAGTTTATATTTGGAGACATTCCTTTTTCCACTATTACCCTCTTAGCGCTCCGAATCTCCACTTGCATTTTCTACAGAAAGAGTGTTTCAGAATGGCTCAATCAAAACTAAAGTTAAACTCTTTTAGTTGAACAAACAGAACAGAAAGAAGTTTCACACAATTCTTCTGTATAGTTTTTATTTGTAGACATTCTTTTTCCCAATATAGGCCTCTTAGCGCTCAGAATGTCCAATTGCAGTTTCTACAGAAAGAGTGTTTCAGAACGGCTCAATCAAAAGTAAGGTTCAACTCTGTTAGTTGAATGCACAGAACAGAAAGAAGTTTCATACAATGCTTCTGTGTAGTTTATATTTGAACATATTGTTTTTTCCACTATTACCCACTTAGCGCTACGAATGTCCAGTTGCATTTTCTACAGACAGAGTGTTTCAAAACTGCTCAATCAAAAGTATGGTTTAACTCTGTTAGCTGAATGCTCAGATCAGAAAGAAGTTTCACAGAATGCTTCTTTGTAGTTTATATTTGAATATATTCCTTTTTCCACTACTACGCTCTTAGCGCTCCAAATGTCCAGTTGCATTTTCTACAGAAAGTGTGTTCAGATCTGCTCAATCAAAAGTATGGTTTAACTCTGTTAGCTGAATGCACAGATCAGAAAGAAGTTTCACCGAATGATTCTGTGTAGTTTATATTTGAAGACATTCCTTTTTCCACTATTACCCTCTTAGCGCTCCGAATCTCCACTTGCATTTTCTACAAAAAGAGTGTTTCATAACTGCTCAATCAAAAATATGTTTTATCTCTGTTAACTGAATTTACAGATCAGAAATAAGTTTCACAGAATGCATCTGTGTAGTTTTTATTTGAAGATATTCTTTTTCCCAATGTAGGCCTCTTAGCGCTTAGCATGTCCAATTGCAGTTTCTACAGAAAGAGTGTTTCAGAACGGCTCAATCAAAAGTAAGGTTCAACTCTGTTAGTTGAATGCACAGAACAGAAAGAATTTTCACAGAATGCTACTGTGTAGTTTATATTTGAATATATTCCTTTTTCCACTATTACCCTCTTAGCGCTCCGAATGTCCACTTGCATTTTCTACAGAAAGAGTGTTCAGAACTGCGCAATCAAAAGTATGGTTTAACTCTCTTAGCTTAATGAACATATCAGAAATAAGTTTCAAACAATGCTTCTGTGTAGTTTTTATTTGAAGATATTATTTTTCCCAATATAGGCCTCTTAGCGCTCAGAATGTCCAATTGCAGTTTCTACAGAAAGAGTGTTTCAGAAAGGCTCAATCAAAAGTAAGGTTCAACTCTGTTAGTTGAATGCACAGAACAGAAAGAAGTTTCATACAATGCTTCTGTGTAGTTTATATTTGAACATATTCTTTTTTCCACTATTACCCACTTAGCGCTACGAATGTCCAGTTGCATTTTCTACAGACAGAGTGTTTCAAAACTGCTCAATCAAAAATATGGTTTAACTCTGTTAGCTGAATGCTCAGATCAGAAAGAAGTTTCACAGAATGCTTCTGTGTAGTTTATATTTGAATATATTCCTTTTTCCACTACTACTCTCTTAGCGCTCCAAATGTCCAGTTGCATTTTCTACAGAAAGAGTGTTCAGATCTGCTCAATCAAAAGAATGGTTTAACTCTGTTAGCTGAATGCACAGATCAGAAAGAAGTTTCACAGAATGATTCTGTGTAGTTTATATTTGGAGACATTGCTTTTTCCACTATTACCCTCTTAGCGCTCCGAATCTCCACTTGCATTTTCTACAGAAAGAGTGTTTCAGAACGGCTGAATCAAAACTAAGGTTCAACTCTTTTAGTTGAACAAACAGAACAGAAAGAAGTTTCACACAATTCTTCTGTGTAGTTTTTATTTGTAGACATTCTTTTTCCCAATATAGGCCTCTTAGCGCTCAGAATGTCCAATGGCAGTTTCTACAGAAAGAGTGTTTCAGAACGGCTCAATCAAAAGTAAGGTTCAACTCTGTTAGTTGAATGCACAGAACAGAAAGTAGTTTCATACAATGCTTCTGTGTAGTTTATATTTGAACATATTCTCTATTCCACTATTACCCACTTAGCGCTACGAATGTCCAGTTGCATTTTCTACAGACAGAGTGTTTCAAAACTGCTCAATCAAAAGTATGGTTTAACTCTGTTAGCTGTATGCTCAGATCAGAAAGAAGTTTCACAGAATGCTTCTGTGTAGTTTATATTTGAATATATTCCTTTTTCCACTACTACGCTCTTAGCTCTCCAAATGTCCAGTTGCATTTTCAACAGAAAGAGTGTTCAGATCTGCTCAATCAAAAGTATGGTTTAACTCTGTTAGCTGAATGCACAGATCAGAAAGAAGTTTCACCGAATGATTCTGTGTAGTTTATATTTGAAGACATTCCTTTTTCCACTATTACCCTCTTAGCGCTCCGAATCTCCACTTGCATTTTCTACAAAAAGAGTGTTTAATAACTGCTCAATCAAAAATATGTTTTATCTCTGTTAACTGAATTTACAGATCAGAAATAAGTTTCACAGAATGCATCTGTGTAGTTTTTATTTGAAGATATTCTTTTTCCCAATGTAGGCCTCTTAGCGCTTAGCATGTCCAATTGCAGTTTCTACAGAAAGAGTGTTTCAGAACGGCTCAATCAAAAGTAAGGTTCAACTCTGTTAGTTGAATGCACAGAACAGAAAGAATTTTCACAGAATGCTACTGTGTAGTTTATATTTGAATATATTCCTTTTTCCACTATTACCCTCTTAGCGCTCCGAATGTCCACTTGCATTTTCTACAGAAAGAGTGTTCAGAACTGCGCAATCAAATGTATGGTTTAACTCTGTTAGCTTAATGAACATATCAGAAATAAGTTTCACATAATGCTTCTGTGTAGTTTTTATTTGAAGATATTATTTTTCCCAATAGAGGCCTCTTAGCGCTCAGAATGTCCAATTGCAGTTTCTACAGAAAGAGTGTTTTAGAACGGCTCAATCAAAAGTAAGGTTCAACTCTGTTAGTTGAATGCACAGAACAGAAAGAAGTTTCATACAATGCTTCTGTGTAGTTTATATTTGAACATATTCTTTTTTCCACTATTACCCACTTAGCGCTAAGAATGTCCAGTTGCATTTTCTACAGACAGAGTGTTTCAAAACTGCTCAATCAAAAGTATGGTTTAACTCTGTTAGCTGAATGCTCAGATCAGAAAGAAGTTTCACAGAATGCTTCTGTGTAGTTTATATTTGAATATATTCCTTTTTCCACTACTACTCTCTTAGCGCTCCAAATGTCCAGTTGCATTTTCTACAGAAAGAGTGTTCAGATCTGCTCAATCAAAAGTATGGTTTAACTCTGTTAGCTGAATGCACAGATCAGAAAGAAGTTTCACAGAATGATTCTGTGTAGTTTATATTTGGAGACATTCCTTTTTCCACTATTACCCTCTTAGCGCTCCGAATCTCCACTTGCATTTTCTACAGAAAGAGTGTTTCAGAATGGCTCAATCAAAACTAAGGTTAAACTCTTTTAGTTGAACAAACAGAACAGAAAGAAGTTTCACACAATTCTTCTGTATAGTTTTTATTTGTAGACATTCTTTTTCCCAATATAGGCCTCTTAGCGCTCAGAATGTCCAATTGCAGTTTCTACAGAAAGAGTGTTTCAGAACGGCTCAATCAAAAGTAAGGTTCAACTCTGTTAGTTGAATGCACAGAACAGAAAGAAGTTTCATACAATGCTTCTGTGTAGTTTATATTTGAACATATTCTTTTTTCCACTATTACCCACTTAGCGCTACGAATGTCCAGTTGCATTTTCTACAGACAGAGTGTTTCAAAACTGCTCAATCAAAAGTATGGTTTAACTCTGTTAGCTGAATGCTCAGATCAGAAAGAAGTTTCACAGAATGCTTCTTTGTAGTTTATATTTGAATATATTCCTTTTTCCTCTACTACGCTCTTAGCGCTCCAAATGTCCAGTTGCATTTTCTACAGAAAGTGTGTTCAGATCTGCTCAATCAAAAGTATGGTTTAACTCTGTTAGCTGAATGCACAGATCAGAAAGAAGTTTCACCGAATGATTCTGTGTAGTTTATATTTGAAGACATTCCTTTTTCCACTATTACCCTCTTAGCGCTCCGAATCTCCAATTGCATTTTCTACAAAAAGAGTGTTTCATAACTGCTCAATCAAAAATATGTTTTATCTCTGTTAACTGAATTTACAGATCAGAAATAAGTTTCACAGAATGCATCTGTGTAGTTTTTATTTGAAGATATTCTTTTTCCCAATGTAGGCCTCTTAGCGCTTAGCATGTCCAATTGCAGTTTCTACAGAAAGAGTGTTTCAGAACGGCTCAATCAAAAGTAAGGTTCAACTCTGTTAGTTGAATGCACAGAACAGAAAGAATTTTCACAGAATGCTACTGTGTAGTTTATATTTGAATATATTCCTTTTTCCACTATTACCCTCTTAGCGCTCCGAATGTCCACTTGCATTTTCTACAGAAAGAGTGTTCAGAACTGCGCAATCAAAAGTATGGTTTAACTCTCTTAGCTTAATGAACATATCAGAAATAAGTTTCAAACAATGCTTCTGTGTAGTTTTTATTTGAAGATATTATTTTTCCCAATATAGGCCTCTTAGCGCTCAGAATGTCCAATTGCAGTTTCTACAGAAAGAGTGTTTCAGAAAGGCTCAATCAAAAGTAAGGTTCAACTCTGTTAGTTGAATGCACAGAACAGAAAGAAGTTTCATACAATGCTTCTGTGTAGTTTATATTTGAACATATTCTTTTTTCCACTATTACCCACTTAGCGCTACGAATGTCCAGTTGCATTTTCTACAGACAGAGTGTTTCAAAACTGCTCAATCAAAAATATGGTTTAACTCTGTTAGCTGAATGCTCAGATCAGAAAGAAGTTTCACAGAATGCTTCTGTGTAGTTTATATTTGAATATATTCCTTTTTCCACTACTACTCTCTTAGCGCTCCAAATGTCCAGTTGCATTTTCTACAGAAAGAGTGTTCAGATCTGCTCAATCAAAAGTATGGTTTAACTCTGTTAGCTGAATGCACAGATCAGAAAGAAGTTTCACAGAATGATTCTGTGTAGTTTATATTTGGAGACATTGCTTTTTCCACTATTACCCTCTTAGCGCTCCGAATCTCCACTTGCATTTTCTACAGAAAGAGTGTTTCAGAACGGCTCAATCAAAACTAAGGTTCAACTCTTTTAGTTGAACAAACGGAAAAGAAAGAAGTTTCACACAATTCTTCTGTGTAGTTTTTATTTGTAGACATTCTTTTTCCCAATATAGGCCTCTTAGCGCTCAGAATGTCCAATTGCAGTTTCTACAGAAAGAGTGTTTCAGAACGGCTCAATCAAAAGTAAGGTTCAACTCTGTTAGTTGAATGCACAGAACAGAAAGAAGTTTCATACAATGCTTCTGTGTAGTTTATATTTGAATATATTCACTTTTCCACTATTACCCACTTAGCGCTACGAATGTCCAGTTGCATTTTCTACAGACAGAGTGTTTCAAAACTGCTCAATCAAAAGTATGGTTTAACTCTGTTAGCTGAATGCTCAGATCAGAAAGAAGTTTCACAGAATGCTTCTGTGTAGTTTATATTTGAATATATTCCTTTTTCCACTACTACGCTCTTAGCGCTCCAAATGTCCAGTTGCATTTTCTACAGAAAGAGTGTTCAGATCTGCTCAATCAAAAGTATGGTTTAACTCTGTTAGCTGAATGCACAGATCAGAAAGAAGTTTCACCGAATGATTCTGTGTAGTTTATATTTGAAGACATTCCTTTTTCCACTATTACCCTCTTAGCGATCCGAATCTCCACTTGCATTTTCTACAAAAAGAGTGTTTCATAACTGCTCAATCAAAAATATGTTTTAGCTCTGTTAACTGAATTTACAGATCAGAAATAAGTTTCACAGAATGCATCTGTGTAGTTTTTATTTGAAGATATTCTTTATCCCAATGTAGGCCTCTTAGCGCTTAGCATGTCCACTTGCAGTTTCTACAGAAAGAGTGTTTCAGAACGGCTCAATCAAAAGTAAGGTTCAACTCTGTTAGTTGAATGCACAGAACAGAAAGAATTTTCACAGAATGCTACTGTGTAGTTTATATTTGAATATATTCCTTTTTCCACTCTTACCCTCTTAGCGCTCCGAATGTCCACTTGCATTTTCTACAGAAAGAGTGTTCAGAACTGCGCAATCAAAAGTATGGTTTAACTCTGTTAGCTTAATGAACATATCAGAAATAAGTTTCACACAATGCTTCTGTGTAGTTTTTATTTGAAGATATTATTTTTCCCAATAGAGGCATCTTAGCGCTCAGAATGTCCAATTGCAGTTTCTACAGAAAGAGTGTTTTAGAACGGCTCAATCAAAAGTAAGGTTCAACTCTGTTAGTTGAATGCACAGAACAGAAAGTAGTTTCATACAATGCTTCTGTGTAGTTTATATTTGAACATATTCTTTTTTCCACTATTACCCACGTAGCGCTACGAATGTCCAGTTGCATTTTCTACAGACAGAGTGTTTCAAAACTGCTCAATCAAAAGTATGGTTTAACTCTGTTAGCTGAATGCTCAGATCAGAAAGAAGTTTCACAGAATGCTTCTGTGTAGTTTATATTTGAATATATTCCTTTTTCCACTACTACTCTCTTAGCGCTCCAAATGTCCAGTTGCATTTTCTACAGAAAGAGTGTTCAGATCTGCTCAATCAAAAGTATGGTTTATCTCTGTTAGCTGAATGCACAGATCAGAAAGAAGTTTCACAGAATGATTCTGTGTAGTTTATATTGGGAGACATTCCTTTTTCCACTATTACCCTCTTAGCGCTCCGAATCTCCACTTGCATTTTCTACAGAAAGAGTGTTTCAGAATGGCTCAATCAAAACTAAGGTTCAACTCTTTTAGTTGAACAAACAGAACAGAAAGAAGTTTCACACAATTCTTCTGTATAGTTTTTATTTGTAGACATTCTTTTTCCCAATATAGGCCTCTTAGCGCTCAGAATGTCCAATTGCAGTTTCTACAAAAAGAGTGTTTCAGAACGGCTCAATCAAAAGTAAGGTTCAACTCTGTTAGTTGAATGCACAGAACAGAAAGAAGTTTCATACAATGCTTCTGTGTAGTTTATATTTGAACATATTATTTTTTCCACTATTACCCACTTAGCGCTACGAAGGTCCAGTTGCATTTTCTACAGACAGAGTGTTTCAAAAATGCTCAATCAAAAGTATGGTTTAACTCTGTTAGCTGAATGCTCTGATCAGAAAGAAGTTTCACAGAATGCTTCTTTGTAGTTTATATTTGAATATATTCCTTTTTCCACTACTACGCTCTTAGCGCTCCAAATGTCCAGTTGCATTTTCTACAGAAAGTGTGTTCAGATCTGCTCAATCAAAAGTATGGTTTAACTCTGTTAGCTGAATGCACAGATCAGAAAGAAGTTTCACCGAATGATTCTGTGTAGTTTATATTTGAAGACATTCCTTTTTCCACTATTACCCTCTTAGCGCTCCGAATCTCCACTTGCACTTTCTACAAAAAGAGTGTTTCATAACTGCTCAATCAAAAATATGTTTTATCTCTGTTAACTGAATTTACAGATCAGAAATAAGTTTCACAGAATGCATCTGTGTAGTTTTTATTTGAAGATATTCTTTTTCAAAATGTAGGCCTCTTAGCGCTTAGCATGTCCAATTGCAGTTTCTACAGAAAGAGTGTTTCAGAACGGCTCAATCAAAAGTAAGGTTCAACTCTGTTAGTTGAATGCACAGAACAGAAAGAATTTTCACAGAATGCTACTGTGTAGTTTATATTTGAATATATTCCTTTTTCCACTATTACCCTCTTAGCGCTCCGAATGTCCACTTGCATTTTCTACAGAAAGAGTGTTCAGAACTGCGCAACCAAAAGTATGGTTTAACTCTGTTAGCTTAATGAACATATCAGAAATAAGTTTCACACAATGCTTCTGTGTAGTTTTTATTTGAAGATATTATTTTTCCCAATATAGGCCTCTTAGCGCTCAGAATGTCCAATTGCAGTTTCTACAGAAAGAGTGTTTCAGAAAGGCTCAATCAAAAGTAAGGATCAACTCTGTTAGTTGAATGCACAGAACAGAAAGAAGTTTCATACAATGCTTCTGTGTAGTTTATATTTGAACATATTCTTTTTTCCACTATTACCCACTTAGCGCTACGAATGTCCAGTTGCATTTTCTACAGACAGAGTGTTTCAAAACTGCTCAATCAAAAGTATGGTTTAACTCTGTTAGCTGAATGCTCAGATCAGAAAGAAGTTTCACAGAATGCTTCTGTGTAGTTTATATTTGAATATATTCCTTTTTCCACTACTACTCTCTTAGCCCTCCAAATGTCCAGTTGCATTTTCTACAGAAAGAGTGTTCAGATCTGCTCAATCAAAAGTATGGTTTAACTCTGTTAGCTGAATGCACAGATCAGAAAGAAGTTTCACAGAATGATTCTCTGTAGTTTATATTTGGAGACATTCTTTTTCCACTATTACCCTCTTAGCGCTCCGAATCTCCACTTGCATTTTCTACAGAAAGACTGTTACAGAACGGGTCAATCAAAACTAAGGTTCAACTCTTTTAGTTGAACAAACAGAACAGAAAGAAGTTTCACACAATTCTTCTGTGTAGTTTTTATTTGTAGACATTATTTTTCCCAATATAGGCCTCTTAGAGCTCAGAATGTCCAATTGCAGTTTCTACAGAAAGAGTGTTTCAGAACGGCTCAATCAAAAGTAAGGTTCAACTCTGTTAGTTGAATGCACAGAACAGAAAGAAGTTTCATACAATGCTTCTGTGTAGTTTATATTTGAACATATTCTTTTTTCCACTATTACCCACTTAGCGCTACGAATGTCCAGTTGCATTTTCTACAGACAGAGTGTTTCAAAACTGCTCAATCAAAAGTATGGTTTAACTCTGTTAGCTGAATGCTCAGATCAGAAAGAAGTTTCACAGAATGCTTCTGTGTAGTTTATATTTGAATATATTCCTTTTTCCACTACTACGCTCTTAGCGCTCCAAATGTCCAGTTGCATTTTCAACAGAAAGAGTGTTCAGATCTGCTCAATCAAAAGTATGGTTTAACTCTGTTAGCTGAATGCACAGATCAGAAAGAAGTTTCACCGAATGATTCTGTGTAGTTTATATTTGAAGACATTCCTTTTTCCACTATTACCCTCTTAGCGCTCCGAATCTCCACTTGCATTTTCTACAAAAAGAGTGTTTCATAACGGCTCAATCAAAAATAAGTTTTATCTCTGTTAACTGAATTTAGAGATTAGAAATAAGTTTCACAGAATGCATCTGTGTAGTTTTTATTTGAAGATATTCTTTTTCCCAATGTAGGCCTCTTAGCGCTTAGCATGTCCAATTGCAGTTTCTACAGAAAGAGTGTTTCAGAACGGCTCAATCAATAGTAAGGTTCAACTCTGTTAGTTGAATGCACAGAACAGAAAGAATTTTCAGAGAATGCTACTGTGTAGTTTATATTTGAATATATTCCTTTTTCCACTATTACCCTCTTAGCGCTCCGAATGTCCACTTGCATTTTCTACAGAAAGAGTGTTCAGAACTGCGCAATCAAAAGTATGGTTTAACTCTGTTAGCTTAATGAACATATCAGAAATAAGTTTCACACAATGCTTCTGTGTAGTTTTTATTTGAAGATATTATTTTTCCCAATAAGGCCTCTTAGCGCTAAGAATGTCCAATTGCAGATTCTACAGAAAGAGTGTTTCAGAAAGGCTCAATCAAAGGTAAGGTTCAACTCTGTTAGTTGAATGCACAGAACAGAAAGAAGTTTCATAAAATGCTTCTGTGTAGTTTATATTTGAACATATTCTTTTTTCCACTATTACCCACTTAGCGCTACGAATGTCCAGTTGCATTTTCTACAGACAGAGTGTTTCAAAACTGCTCAATCAAAAGTATGGTTTAACTCTGTTAGCTGAATGCTCAGATCAGAAAGAAGTTTCACAGAATGCTTCTGTGTAGTTTATATTTGAATATATTCCTTTTTCCACTACTACTCTCTTAGCGCTCCAAATGTCCAGTTGCATTTTCTACAGAAAGAGTGTTCAGATCTGCTCAATCAAAAGTATGGTTTAACTCTGTTAGCTGAATGCACAGATCAGAAAGAAGTTTCACAGAATGATTCTGTGTAGTTTATATCTGGAGACATTCCTTTTTCCACTATTACCCTCTTAGCGCTCCGAATCTCCACTTGCATTTTCTACAGAAAGAGTGTTTCAGAACGGCTCAATCAAAACTATGTTTCAACTCTTTTAGTTGAACAAACAGAACAGAAAGAAGTTTCACACAATTCTTCTGTGTAGTTTTTATTTGTAGACATTCTTTTTCCCAATTTAGGCCTCTTAGCGCTCAGAATGTCCAATTGCAGTTTCTACAGAAAGAGTGTTTCAGAACGGCTCAATCAAAAGTAAGGTTCAACTCTGTTAGTTGAGTGCACAGAACAGAAAGAAGTTTCATACAATGCTTCTGTGTAGTTTATATTTGAACATATTCTCTTTTCCACTATTACCCACTTAGCGCTACGAATGTCCAGTTGCATTTTCTACAGACAGAGTGTTTCAAAACTGCTCAATCAAAAGTATGGTTTAACTCTGTTAGCTGTATGCTCAGATCAGAAAGAAGTTTCACAGAATGCTTCTGTGTAGTTTATATTTGAATATATTCCTTTTTCCACTACTACTCTCTTAGCGCTCCAAATGTCCAGTTGCATTTTCTACAGAAAGAGTGTTCAGATCTGCTCAATCAAAAGTATGGTTTAACTCTGTTAGCTGAATGCACAGATCAGAAAGATGTTTCACAGAATGATTCTGTGTAGTTTATATTGGGAGACATTCCTTTTTCCACTATTACCCTCTTAGCGCTCCGAATCTCCACTTGCATTTTCTACAGAAAGAGTGTTTCAGAACGGCTCAATCAAAACTAAGGTTCAACTCTTTTAGTTGAACAAACAGAACAGAAAGAAGTTTCACAAAATTCTTCTGTATAGTTTTTATTTGTAGACATTCTTTTTCCCAATATAGGCCTCTTAGCGCTCAGAATGTCCAATTGCAGTTTCTACAGAAAGAGTGTTTCAGAACGGCTCAATCAAAAGTAAGGTTCAACTCTGTTAGTTGAATGCACAGAACAAAAAGAAGTTTCATACAATGCTTCTGTGTAGTTTATATTTGAACATATTCTTTTTTCCACTATTACCCACTTAGCGCTACGAATGTCCAGTTGCATTTTCTACAGACAGAGTGTTTCAAAACTGCTCAATCAAAAGTATGGTTTAACTCTGTTAGCTGAATGCTCAGATCAGAAAGAAGTTTCACAGAATGCTTCTTTGTAGTTTATATATGAATATATTCCTTTTTCCACTACTACGCTCTTAGCGCTCCAAATGTCCAGTTGCATTTTCTACAGAAAGTGTGTTCAGATCTGCTCAATCAAAAGTATGGTTTAACTCTGTTAGCTGAATGCACAGATCAGAAAGAAGTTTCACGGAATGATTCTGTGTAGTTTATATTTGAAGACATTCCTTTTTCCACTATTACCCTCTTAGCGCTCCGAATCTCCACTTGCATTTTCTACAAAAAGAGTGTTTCATAACTGCTCAATCAAAAATATGTTTTATCTCTGTTAACTGAATTTACAGATCAGAAATAAGTTTCACAGAATGCATCTGTGTAGTTTTTATTTGAAGATATTCTTTTTCAAAATGTAGGCCTCTTAGCGCTTAGCATGTCCAATTGCAGTTTCTACAGAAAGAGTGTTTCAGAACGGCTCAATCAAAAGTAAGGTTCAACTCTGTTAGTTGAATGCACAGAACAGAAAGAATTTTCACAGAATGCTACTGTGTAGTTTATATTTGAATATATTCCTTTTTCCACTATTACCCTCTTAGCGCTCCGAATGTCCACTTGCATTTTCTACAGAAAGAGTGTTCAGAACTGCGCAACCAAAAGTATGGTTTAACTCTGTTAGCTTAATGAACATATCAGAAATAAGTTTCACACAATGCTTCTGTGTAGTTTTTATTTGAAGATATTATTTTTCCCAATATATGCCTCTTAGCGCTCAGAATGTCCAATTGCAGTTTCTACAGAAAGAGTGTTTCAGAAAGGCTCAATCAAAAGTAAGGTTCAACTCTGTTAGTTGAATGCACAGAACAGAAAGAAGTTTCATACAATGCTTCTGTGTAGTTTATATTTGAACATATTCTTTTTTCCACTATTACCCACTTAGCGCTACGAATGTCCAGTTGCATTTTCTACAGACAGAGTGTTTCAAAACTGCTCAATCAAAAGTATGGTTTAACTCTGTTAGCTGAATGCTCAGATCAGAAAGAAGTTTCACAGAATGCTTCTGTGTAGTTTATATTTGAATATATTCCTTTTTCCACTACTACTCTCTTAGCGCTCCAAATGTCCAGTTGCATTTTCTACAGAAAGAGTGTTCAGATCTGCTCAATCAAAAGTATGGTTTAACTCTGTTAGCTGAATGCACAGATCAGAAAGAAGTTTCACAGAATGATTCTGTGTAGTTTATATTTGGAGACATTCCTTTTTCCACTATTACCCTCTTAGCGCTCCGAATCTCCACTTGCATTTTCTACAGAAAGAGTGTTTCAGAACGGGTCAATCAAATCTAAGGTTCAACTCTTTTAGTTGAACAAACAGAACAGAAAGAAGTTTCACACAATTCTTCTGTGTAGTTTTTATTTGTACACATTCTTTTTCCCAATATAGGCTTCTTAGCGCTCAGAATGTCCAATTGCAGTTTCTACAGAAAGAGTGTTTCAGAACGGCTCAATCAAAAGTAAGGTTCAACTCTGTTAGTTGAATGCACAGAACAGAAAGAAGTTTCATACAATGTTTCTGTGTAGTTTATATTTGAACATATTCTTTTTTCCACTATTACCCACTTAGCGCTACGAATGTCCAGTTGCATTTTCTACAGACAGAGTGTTTCAAAACTGCTCAATCAAAAGTATGGTTTAACTCTGTTAGCTGAATGCTCAGATCAGAAAGAAGTTTCACAGAATGCTTCTGTGTAGTTTATATTTGAATATATTCCTTTTTCCACTACTACTCTCTTAGCGCTCCAAATGTCCAGTTGCATTTTCAACAGAAAGAGTGTTCAGATCTGCTCAATCAAAAGTATGGTTTAACTCTGTTAGCTGAATGCACAGATCAGAAAGAAGTTTCACCGAATGATTCTGTGTAGTTTATATTTGAAGACATTCCTTTTTCCACTATTACCCTCTTAGCGCTCCGAATCTCCACTTGCATTTTCTACAAAAAGAGTGTTTCATAACTGCTCAATCAAAAATATGTTTTATCTCTGTTAACTGAATTTACAGATCAGAAATAAGTTTCACAGAATGCATCTGTGTAGTTTTTATTTGAAGATATTCTTTTTCCCAATGTAGGCCTCTTAGCGCTTAGCATGTCCAATTGCAGTTTCTACAGAAAGAGTGTTTCAGAACGGCTCAATCAAAAGTAAGGTTCAACTCTGTTAGTTGAATGCACAGAACAGAAAGTATTTTCACAGAATGCTACTGTGTAGTTTATATTTGAATATATTCCTTTTTCCACGATTACCCTCTTAGCGCTCCGAATGTCCACTTGCATTTTCTACAGAAAGAGTGTTCAGAACTGCGCAACCAAAAGTATGGTTTAACTCTGTTAGCTTAATGAACATATCAGAAATAAGTTTCACGCAATGCTTCTGTGTAGTTTTTATTTGAAGATATTATTTTTCCCAATATAGGCCTCTTAGCGCTCAGAATGTCCAATTGCAGTTTCTACAGAAAGAGTGTTTCAGAAAGGCTCAATCAAAGTAAGGTTCAACTCTGTTAGTTGAATGCACAGAACAGAAAGAAGTTTCATACAATGCTTCTGTGTAGTTTATATTTGAACATATTCTTTTTTCCACTATTACCCACTTAGCGCTACGAATGTCCAGTTGCATTTTCTACAGACAGAGTGTTTCAAAACTGCTCAATCGAAAGTATGGTTTAACTCTGTTAGCTGAATGCTCAGATCAGAAAGAAGTTTCACAGAATGCTTCTGTGTAGTTTATATTTGAATATATTCCTTTTTCCACTACTACTCTCTTAGCGCTCCAAATGTCCAGTTGCATTTTCTACAGAAAGAGTGTTCAGATCTGCTCAATCAAAAGTATGGTTTAACTCTGTTAGCTGAATTCACAGATCAGAAAGAAGTTTCAACGAATGATTCTGTGTAGTTTATATTTGGAGACATTCCTTTTTCCACTATTACCCTCTTAGCGCTCCGAATCTCCACTTGCATTTTCTACAGAAAGAGTGTTTCAGAACGGCTCAATCAAATCTAAGGTTCAACTCTTTTAGTTGAACAAACAGAACAGAAAGAAGTTTCACACAATTCTTCTGTGTAGTTTTTATTTGTAGACATTCTTTTTCCCAATATAGGCCTCTTAGCGCTCAGAATGTCCAATTGCAGTTTCTACAGAAAGAGTGTTTCAGAACGGCTCAATCAAAAGTAAGGTTCAACTCTGTTAGTTGAATGCACAGAACAGAAAGAAGTTTCATACAATGCTTCTGTGTAGTTTATATTTGAACATATTGTTTTTTCCACTATTACCCACTTAGCGCTACGAATGTCCAGTTGCATTTTCTACAGACAGAGTGTTTCAAAACTGCTCAATCAAAAGTATGGTTTAACTCTGTTAGCTGAATGCTCAGATCAGAAAGAAGTTTCACAGAATGCTTCTGTGTAGTTTATATTTGAATATATTCCTTTTTCCACTACAACGATCTTAGCGCTCCAAATGTCCAGTTGAATTTTCTACAGAAAGAGTGTTCAGATCTGCTCAATCAAAAGTATGGTTTAACTCTGTTAGCTGAATGCACAGATCAGAAAGAAGTTTCAACGAATGATTCTGTGTAGTTTATATTTGAAGACATTCCTTTTTCCACTGTTACACTCTTAGCGCTCCGAATCTCCACTTGCATTTTCTACAAAAAGAGTGTTTCATAACTGCTCAATCAAAAATATGTTTTATCTCTGTTAACTGAATTTACAGATCAGAAATAAGTTTCACAGAATGCATCTGTGTAGTTTTTATTTGAAGATATTCTTTTTCCCAATGTAGGCCTCTTAGCGCTTAGCATGTCCAATTGCAGTTACTACAGAAAGAGTGTTTCAGAACGGCTCAATCAAAAGTAAGGTTCAACTCTGTTAGTTGAATGCACAGAACAGAAAGAATTTTCACAGAATGCTACTGTGTAGTTTATATTTGAATATATTCCTTTTTCCACTATTACCCTCTTAGCGCTCCGAATGTCCACTTGCATTTTCTACAGAAAGAGTGTTCAGAACTGCGCAATCAAAAGTATGGTTTAACTCTGTTAGCTTAATGAACATATCAGAAATAAGTTTCACACAATGCTTCTGTGTAGTTTTTATTTGAAGATATTATTTTTCCCAATAAGACCTCTTAGCGCTCAGAATATCCAATTGCAGATTCTACAGAAAGAGTGTTTCAGAAAGGCTCAATCAAAGGTAAGGTTCAACTCTGTTAGTTGAATGCACAGAACAGAAAGAAGTTTCATACAATGCTTCTGTGTAGTTTATATTTGAACATATTCTTTTTTCCACTATTACCCACTTAGCGCTACGAATGTCCAGTTGCATTTTCTACAGACAGAGTGTTTCAAAACTGCTCAATCAAAAGTATGGTTTAACTCTGTTAGCTGAATGCTCAGATCAGAAAGAAGTTTCACAGAATGCTTCTGTGTAGTTTATATTTGAATATATTCCTTTTTCCACTACTACTCTCTTAGCGCTCCAAATGTCCAGTTGCATTTTCTACAGAAAGAGTGTTCAGATCTGCTCAATCAAATGTATGGTTTAACTCTGTTAGCTGAATGCACAGATCAGAAAGAAGTTTCACAGAATGATTCTGTGTAGTTTATATTTGGAGACATTCCTTTTTCCACTATTACCCTCTTAGCGCTCCGAATCTCCACTTGCATTTTCTACAGAAAGAGTGTTTCAGAACGGCTCAATCAAAACTAAGGTTCAACACTTTTAGTTGAACAAACAGAACAGAAAGAAGTTTCACAAAATTCTTCTGTGTAGTTTTTATTTGTAGACATTCTTTTTCCCAATATAGGCCTCTTAGCGCTCAGAATGTCCAATTGCAGTTTCTACAAAAAGAGTGTTTCAGAACGGCTCAATCAAAAGTAAGGTTCAACTCTGTTAGTTGAATGCACAGAACAGAAAGAAGTTTCATACAATGCTTCTGTGTAGTTTATATTTGAACATATTCTCTTTTCCACTATTACCCACTTAGCGCTACGAATGTCCAGTTGCATTTTCTACAGACAGAGTGTTTCAAAACTGCTCAATCAAAAGTATGGTTTAACTCTGTTAGCTGTATGCTCAGATCAGAAAGAAGTTTCACAGAATGCTTCTGTGTAGTATATATTTGAATATATTCCTTTTTCCACTACTACGCTCTTAGCGCTCCAAAAGTCCAGTTGCATTTTCAACAGAAAGAGTGTTCAGATCTGCTCAATCAAAAGTATGGTTTAACTCTGTTAGCTGAATGCACAGATCAGAAAGAAGTTTCACCGAATGATTCTGTGTAGTTTATATTTGAAGACATTCCTTTTTCCACTATTACCCTCTTAGCGCTCCGAATCTCCACTTGCATTTTCTACAAAAAGAGTGTTTCATAACTGCTCAATCAAAAATATGTTTTATCTCTGTTAACTGAATTTATAGATCAGAAATAAGTTTCACAGAATGCATCTGTGTAGTTTTTATTTGAAGATATTCTTTTTCCCAATGTAGGCCTCTTAGCGCTTAGCATGTCCAATTGCAGTTTCTACAGAAAGAGTGTTTCAGAACGGCTCAATCAAAAGTAAGGTACAACTCTGTTAGTTGAATGCACAGAACAGAAAGAATTTTCACAGAATGCTACTGTGTAGTTTATATTTGAATATATTCCTTTTTCCACTATTACCCTCTTAGCGCTCCGAATCTCCACTTGCATTTTCTACAAAAAGAGTGTTTCATAACTGCTCAATCAAAAATATGTTTTATCTCTGTTAACTGAATTTATAGATCAGAAATAAGTTTCACAGAATGCATCTGTGTAGTTTTTATTTGAAGATATTATTTTTCCCAATAGAGGCCTCTTAGCGCTCAGAATGTCCTATTGCAGTTTCTACAGAAAGAGTGTTTCAGAACGGCTCAATCAAAAGTAAGGTTCAACTCTGTTAGTTGAGTGCACAGAACAGAAAGAAGTTTCATACAATGCTTCTGTGTAGTTTTTATTTGAAGATATTTTTTTTCCCAATAGAGGCCTCTTAGCGCTCAGAATGTCCAATTGCAGTTTCTGCAGAAAGAGTGTTTCAGAAAGGCTCAATCAAAAGTAAGGTTCAACTCTGTTAGTTGAATGCACAGAACAGAAAGTAGTTTCATACAATGCTTCTGTGTAGTTTATATTTGAACATATTCTTTTTTCCACTATTACCCACTTAGCGCTACGAATGTCCAGTTGCATTTTCTACAGACAGAGTGTTTCAAAACTGCTCAATCAAAAGTATGGTTTAACTCTGTTAGCTGAATGCTCAGTTCAGAAAGAAGTTTCACAGAATGCTTCTGTGTAGTTTATATTTGAATATATTCCTTTTTCCACTACTACTCTCTTAGCGCTCCAAATGTCCAGTTGCATTTTCTACAGAAAGAGTGATCAGATCTGCTCAATCAAAAGTATGGATTAACTCTGTTAGCTGAATGCACAGATCAGAAAGAAGTTTCACAGAATGATTCTGTGTAGTTTATATTTGGAGACATTCCTTTTTCCACTATTACCCTCTCAGCGCTCCGAATCTCCACTTGCATTTTCTACAGAAAGAGTGTTTCAGAACGGCTCAATCAAAACTAAGGTTCAACTCTTTTAGTTGAACAAACAGAACAGAAAGAAGTTTCACACAATTCTTCTGTGTAGTTTTTATTTGTAGACATTCTTTTTCCCAATATAGGCCTCTTAGCGCTCAGAAGGTCCAATTGCAGTTTCTACAGAAAGAGTGTTTCAGAACGGCTCAATCAAAAGTAAGGTTCAACTCTGTTAGTTGAATGCACAGAACAGAAAGAAGTTTCATACAATGCTTCTGTGTAGTTTATATTTGAACATATTATTTTTTCCACTATTACCCACTTAGCGCTACGAATGTCCAGTTGCATTTTCTACAGACAGAGTGTTTCAAAACTGCTAAATCAAAAGTATGGTTTAACTCTGTTAGCTGAATGCTCATATCAGAAAGAAGTTTCACAGAATGCTTCTGTGTACTTTATATTTGAATATATTCCTTTTTCCACTACTACGCTCTTAGCGCTCCAAATGTCCAGTTGAATTTTCTACAGAAAGAGTGTTCAGATCTGCTCAATCAAAAGTATGGTTTAACTCTGTTAGCTGAATGCACAGATCAGAAAGAAGTTTCACCGAATGATTCTGTGTAGTTTATATTTGAAGACATTCCTTTTTCCACTGTTACCCTCTTAGCGCTCCGAATCTCCACTTGCATTTTCTACAAAAAGAGTGTTTCATAACTGCTCAATCAAAAATATGTTTTATATCTGTTAACTGAATTTACAGGTCAGAAATAAGTTTCACAGAATGCATCTGTGTAGTTTTTATTTGAAGATATTCTTTTTCCCAATGTAGGCCTCTTAGCGCTTAGCATGTCCAATTGCAGTTACTACAGAAAGAGTGTTTCAGAACGGCTCAATCAAAAGTAAGGTTCAACTCTGTTAGTTCAATGCACAGAACAGAAAGAATTTTCACAGAATGCTACTGTGTAGTTTATATTTGAATATATTCCTTTTCCACTATTACCCTCTTAGCGCTCCGAATGTCCACTTGCATTTTCTACAGAAAGAGGGTTCAGAACTGCGCAATCAAAAGTATGGTTTAACTCTGTTAGCTTAATGAACATATCAGAAATAAGTTTCACACAATGCTTCTGTGTAGTTTTTATTTGAAGATATTATTTTTCCCAATAGAGGCCTCTTAGCGCTCAGAATGTCCAATTGCAGTTTCTACAGAAAGAGTGTTTCAGAAAGGCTCAATCAAAAGTAAGGTTCAACTCTGTTAGTTGAATGCACAGAACAGAAAGAAGTTTCATACAATGCTTCTGTGTAGTTTATATTTGAAAATATTCTTTTTTCCACTATTACCCACTTAGCGCTACGAATATCCAGTTGTATTTTCTACAGACAGAGTGTTTCAAAACTGCTCAATCAAAAGTATGGTTTAACTCTGTTAGCTGAATGCTCAGATCAGAAAGAAGTTTCACAGAATGCTTCTGTGTAGTTTATATTTGAATATATTCCTTTTTCCACTACTACTCTCTTAGCGCTCCAAATGTCCAGTTGCTTTTTCTACAGAAAGAGTGTTCAGATCTGCTCAATCAAAAGTATGGTTTAACTCTGTTAGCTGAATGCACAGATCAGAAAGAAGTTTCACAGAATGATTCTGTGTAGTTTATATTTGGAGACATTCCTTTTTCCAGTATTAACCTCTTAGCGCTCCGAATCTCCACTTGCATTTTCTACAGAAAGAGTGTTTCAGAACGGCTCAATCAAAACTAAGGTTCAACTCTTTTAGTTGAACAAACAGAACAGAAAGAAGTTTCACACAATTCTTCTGTGTAGTTTTTATTTGTAGACATTCTTTTTCCCAATATAGGCCTCTTAGCGCTCAGAATGTCCAATTGCAGTTTCT
Organism: Symphalangus syndactylus; assembly: GCF_028878055.3. Taxonomy (NCBI): domain Eukaryota; kingdom Metazoa; phylum Chordata; class Mammalia; order Primates; family Hylobatidae; genus Symphalangus; species Symphalangus syndactylus. The sequence continues at coordinate 77,479,224 of NC_072445.2, read as the reverse complement.
ACAGAAAGAGTGTTTCAGAACGGCTCAATCAAAAGTAAGGTTCAACTCTGTTAGTTGAATGCACAGAACAGAAAGAAGTTTCATACAATGCTTCTGTGTAGTTTATATTTGAACATATTCTTTTTTCCAATATTACCCACTTAGCGCTACGAATGTCCAGTTGCATTTTCTACAGACAGAGTGTTTCAAAACTGCTCATCAAAAGTATGGTTTAACTCTGTTAGCTGAATGCTCAGATCAGAAAGAAGTTTCACAGAATGCTTCTGTGTATTTCATATATGAATATATTCCTTTTTCCACTAATACGCTCTTAGCGCTCCAAATGTCCAGTTGCATTTTCAACAGAAAGAGTGTTCAGATCTGCTCAATCAAAAGTATGTTTTAACTCTGTTAGCTGAATGCACAGATCAGAAAGAAGTTTCACTGAATGATTCTGTGTAGTTTATATTTGAAGACATTCCTTTTTCCACTATTACCCTCTTAGCGCTCCGAATCTCCACTTGCATTTTCTACAAAAAGAGTGTTTCCTAACTGCTCAATCAAAAATATGTTTTATCTCTGTTAACTGAATTTACAGATCAGAAATAAGTTTCACAGAATGCATCTGTGTAGTTTTTATTTGAAGATATTCTTTTTCCCAATGTAGGCCTCTTAGCGCTTAGCATGTCCAATTGCAGTTTCTACAGAAAGAGTGTTTCAGAACGGCTCAATCAAAAGTAAGGTTCAACTCTGTTAGTTGACTGCACAGAACAGAAAGTATTTTCACAGAATGCTACTGTGTAGTTTATATTTGAATATATTCCTTTTTCCACAATTACCCTCTTTGTGCTCCGAATGTCCACTTGCATTTTCTACAGAAAGAGTGTTCAGAACTGCGCAATCAAAAGTATGGTTTAACACTGTTAGCTTAATGAACATATCAGAAATAAGTTTCACACAATGCTTCTGTGTAGTTTTTATTTGAAGATATTATTTTTCCCAATAGAGGCCTCTTAGCGCTCAGAATGTCCAATTGCAGTTTCTGCAGAAAGAGTGTTTCAGAAAGGCTCAATCAAAAGTAAGGTTCAACTCTGTTAGTTGAATGCACAGAACAGAAAGAAGTTTCATACAATGCTTCTGTGTAGTTTATATTTGAACATATTTTTTTTCCACTATTACCCACTTAGCGCTACGAATGTCCAGTTGCATTTTCTACAGACAGAGTGTTTCAAAACTGCTCAATCAAAAGTATGGTTTAACTCTGTTAGCTGAATGCTCAGTTCAGAAAGAAGTTTCACAGAATGCTTCTGTGTAGTTTATATTTGAATATATTCCTTTTTCCACTACTACTCTCTTAGCGCTCCAAATGTCCAGTTGCATTTTCTACAGAAAGAGTGTTCAGATCTGCTCAATCAAAAGTATGGTTTAACTCTGTTAGCTGAATGCACAGATCAGAAAGAAGTTTCACAGAATGATTCTGTGTAGTTTATATTTGGAGACATTCCTTTTTCCACTATTACCCTCTTAGCGCTCCGAATCTCCACTTGCATTTTCTACAGAAAGAGTGTTTCAGAACGGCTCAATCAAAACTAAGGTTCAACTCTTTTAGTTGAACAAACAGAACAGAAAGAAGTTTCACACAATTCTTCTGTGTAGTTTTTATTTGTAGACATTCTTTTTCCCAATATAGGCCTCTTAGTGCTCAGAATGTCCAATTGCAGTTTCTACAGAAAGAGTGTTTCAGAGCGGCTCAATCAAAAGTAAGGTTCAACTCTGTTAGTTGAATGCACAGAACAGAAAGAAGTTTCATACAATGCTTCTGTGTAGTTTATATTTGAACATATTCTCTTTTCCACTATTACCCACTTAGCGCTACGAATGTCCAGTTGCATTTTCTACAGACAGAGTGTTTCAAAACTGCTCAATCAAAAGTATGGTTTAACTCTGTTAGCTGAATGCTCAGATCAGAAAGAAGTTTCACAGAATGCTTCTGTGTAGTTTATATTTGAATATATTACTTTTTCCACTACTAAGCTCTTAGCGCTCCAAATGTCCAGTTGAATTTTCTACAGAAAGAGTGTTCAGATCTGCTCAATCAAAAGTATGGTTTAACTCTGTTAGATGAATGCACAGATCAGAAAGAAGTTTCACCGAATGATTCTGTGTAGTTTATATTTGAAGACATTCCTTTTTCCACTGTTACCCTCTTAGCGCTCCGAATCTCCACTTGCATTTTCTACAAAAAGAGTGTTTCATAACTGCTCAATCAAAAATATGTTTTATATCTGTTAAATGAATTTACAGATCAGAAATAAGTTTCACAGAATGCATCTGTGTAGATTTTATTTGAAGATATTCTTTTTCCCAATGTAGGCCTCTTAGCGCTTAGCATGTCCAATTGCTGTTACTACAGAAAGAGTGTTTCAGAACGGCTCAATCAAAAGTAAGGTCCAACTCTGTTAGTTCAATGCACAGAACAGAAATAATTTTCACAGAATGCTACTGTGTAGTTTATATTTGAATATATTCCTTTTTCCACAATTACCCTCTTAGCGCTCCGAAAGTCCACTTGCATTTTCTACAGAAAGAGTGTTCAGAACTGCGCAATCAAAAGTATGGTTTAACTCTGTTAGCTTAATGAACATATCAGAAATAAGTTTCACACAATGCTTCTGTGTAGTTTTTATTTGAAGATATTATTTTTCCCAATAGAGGCCTCTTAGCGCTCAGAATGTCCAATTGCAGTTTCTACAGAAAGAGTGTTTCAGAAAGGCTCAATCAAAAGTAAGGTTCAACTCTGTTAGTTGAATGCACAGAACAGAAAGAAGTTTCATACAATGCTTCTGTGTAGTTTATATTTGAACATATTCTTTTTTCCACTATTACCCACTTAGCGCTACGAATATCCAGTTGCATTTTCTACAGATAGAGTGTTTCAAAACTGCTCAATCAAAAGTATGGTTTAACTCTGTTAGCTGAATGCTCAGATCAGAAAGAAGTTTCACAGAATGCTTCTGTGTAGTTTATATTTGAATATATTCCTTTTTCCACTACTACTCTCTTAGCGCTCCAAATGTCCAGTTGCATTTTCTACAGAAAGAGTGTTCAGATCTGCTCAATCAAAAGTATGGTTTAACTCTGTTAGCTGAATGCACAGATCAGAAAGAAGTTTCACAGAATGATTCTGTGTAGTTTATATTTGGAGACATTCCTTTTTCCACTATTACCCTCTTAGCGCTCCGAATCTCCACTTGCATTTTCTACAGAAAGACTGTTACAGAACGGCTCAATCAAAACTAAGGTTCAAATCTTTTAGTTGAACAAACAGAACAGAAAGAAGTTTCACAAAATTCTTCTGTGTAGTTTTTATTTGTAGACATTCTTTTTCCCAATATAGGCCTCTTAGCGCTCAGAATGTCCAATTGCAGTTTCTACAGAAAGAGTGTTTCAGAACGGCTCAATCAAAAGTAAGGTTCAACTCTGTTAGTTGAATGCACAGAACAGAAAGAAGTTTCATACAATGCTTCTGTGTAGTTTATATTTGAACATACACTTTTTTCCACTATTACCCACTTAGCGCTACGAATGTCCAGTTGCATTTTCTACAGACAGAGTGTTTCAAAACTGCTCAATCAAAAGTATGGTTTAACTCTGTTAGCTGAATGCTCAGATCAGAAAGAAGTTTCACAGAATGCTTCTGTGTAGTTTATATTTGAATATATTCCTTTTTCCACTAATACGCTCTTAGCGCTCCAAATGTCCAGTTGAATTTTCTACAGAAAGAGTGTTCAGATCTGCTCAATCAAAAGTATGGTTTAACTCTGTTAGCTGAATGCACAGATCAGAAAGAAGTTTCACCGAATGATTCTGTGTAGTTTATATTTGAAGACATTCCTTTTTCCACTGTTACCCTCTTAGCGCTCCGAATCTCCACTTGCATTTTCTACAAAAAGAGTGTTTCATAACTGCTCAATCAAAAATATGTTTTATATCTGTTAACTGAATTTACAGATCAGAAATAAGTTTCACAGAATGCATCTGTGTAGTTTTTATTTGAAGATATTCTTTTTCCTAATGTAGGCCTCTTAGCGCTTAGCATGTCCAATTGCAGTTACTACAGAAAGAGTGTTTCAGAACGGCTCAATCAAAAGTAAGGTTCAACTCTGTTAGTTGAATGCACAGAACAGAAAGAATTTTCACAGAATGCTACTGTGTAGTTTATATTTGAATATATTCCTTTTTCCACTATTACCCTCTTAGCGCTCCGAATGTCCACTTGCATTTTCTACAGAAAGAGTGTTCAGAACTGCGCAATCAAAAGTATGGTTTAACTCTGTTAGCTTAATGAACATATCAGAAATAAGTTTCACACAATGCTTCTGTGTAGTTTTTATTTGAAGATATTATTTTTCCCAATAGAGGCCTCTTAGCGCTCAGAATGTCCAATTGCAGTTTCTACAGAAAGAGTGTTTCAGAAAGGCTCAATCAAAAGTAAGGTTCAACTCTGTTAGTTGAATGCACAGAACAGAAAGAAGTTTCATTCAATGCTTCTGTGTAGTTTATATTTGAACATATTCTTTTTTCCACTATTACCCACTTAGCGCTACGAATATCCAGTTGCATTTTCTACAGACAGAGTGTTTCAAAACTGCTCAATCAAAAGTATGGTTTAACTCTGTTAGCTGAATGCTCAGATCAGAAAGAAGTTTCACAGAATGCTTCTGTGTAGTTTATATTTGAATATATTACTTTTTCCACTACTACTCTCTTAGCGCTCCAAATGTCCAGTTGCATTTTCTACAGAAAGAGTGTTCAGATCTGCTCAATCAAAAGTATGGTTTAATTCTGTTAGCTGAATGCACAGATCAGAAAGAAGTTTCACCGAATGATTCTGTGTAGTTTATATTTGAAGACATTCCTTTTTCCACTATTACCCTCTTAGCGCTCCGAATATCCACTTGCATTTTCTACAAAAAGAGTGTTTCATAACTGCTCAATCAAAAATATGTTTTATCTCTGTTAACTGAATTTACAGATCAGAAATAAGTTTCACAGAATGCATCTGTGTAGTTTTTATTTGAAGATATTCTTTTTCCCAATGTAGGCCTCTTAGCGCTTAGCATGTCCAATTGCAGTTTCTACAGAAAGAGTGTTTCAGAACGGCTCAATCAAAAGTAAGGTTCAACTCTGTTAGTTGAATGCACAGAACAGAAAGAATTTTCACAGAATGCTACTGTGTAGTTTATATTTGAATATGTTCCTTTTTCCACTATTACCCTCTTAGCGCTCCGAAAGTCCACTTGCATTTTCTACAGAAAGAGTGTTCAGAACTGCGCAATCAAAAGTATGGTTTAACTCTGTTAGCTTAATGAACATAGCAGAAATAAGTTTCACACAATGCTTCTGTGTAGTTTTTATTTGAAGATATTATTTTTCCCAATAAGGCCTCTTAGCGCTCAGAATGTCCAATTGCAGATTCTACAGAAAGAGTGTTTCAGAAAGGCTCAATCAAAAGTAAGGTTCAACTCTGTTAGTTGAATGCACAGAACAGAAAGAAGTTTCATAAAATGCTTCTGTGTAGTTTATATTTGAACATATTCTTTTTTCCACTATTACCCACTTAGCGCTACGAATGTCCAGTTGCATTTTCTACAGACAGAGTGTTTCAAAACTGCTCAATCAAAAGTATGGTTTAACTCTGTTAGCTGAATGCTCAGATCAGAAAGAAGTTTCACAGAATGCTTCTGTTTAGTTTATATTTGAATATATTCCTTTTTCCACTACTACTCTCTTAGCGCTCCAAATGTCCAGTTGCATTTTCTACAGAAAGAGTGTTCAGATCTGCTCAATCAAAAGTATGGTTTAACTCTGTTAGCTGAATGCACAGATCAGAAAGAAGTTTCACAGAATGATTCTGTGTAGTTTATATTTGGAGACATTCCTTTTTCCACTATTACCCTCTTAGCGCTCCGAATCTCCACTTGCATTTTCTACAGAAAGAGTGTTTCAGAACGGCTCAATCAAAACTAAGGTTCAACTCTTTTAGTTGAACAAACAGAACAGAAAGAAGTTTCACACAATTCTTCTGTGTAGTTTTTATTTGTAGACATTCTTTTTCCCAATATAGGCCTCTTAGCGCTCAGAATGTCCAATTGCAGTTTCTACAGAAAGAGTGTTTCAGAACGGCTCAATCAAAAGTAAGGTTCAACTCTGTTAGTTGAATGCACAGAACAGAAAGAAGTTTCATACAATGCTTCTGTGTAGTTTATATTTGAACATATTCTCTTTTCCACTATTACCCACTTAGCGCTACGAATGTCCAGTTGCATTTTCTACAGACAGAGTGTTTCAAAACTGCTCAATCAAAAGTATGGCTTAACTCTGATAGCTGTATGCTCAGATCAGAAAGAAGTTTCACAGAATGCTTCTGTGTAGTTTATATTTGAATATATTCCTTTTTCCACTACTACGCTCTTAGCGCTCCAAATGTCCAGTTGCATTTTCAACAGAAAGAGTGTTCAGATCTGCTCAATCAAAAGTATGGTTTAACTCTATTAGCTGAATGCTCAGATCAGAAAGAAGTTTCACAGAATGCTTCTGTGTAGTTTATATTTGAATATATTCCTTTTTCCACTACTACTCTCTTAGCGCTCCAAATGTCCAGTTGCATTTTCTACAGAAAGAGTGTTCAGATCTGCTCAATCAAAAGTATGGTTTAACTCTGTTAGCTGAATATACAGATCAGAAAGAAGTTTCACAGAATGATTCTGTGTAGTTTATATTTGGAGACATTCCTTTTTCCAGTATTACCCTCTTAGCGCTCCGAATCTCCACTTGCATTTTCTACAGAAAGAGTGTTTCAGAACGGCTCAATCAAAACTAAGGTTCAACTCTTCCAGTTAAACAAACAGAACAGAAAGAAGTTTCACACAATTCTTCTGTGTAGTGTTTATTTGTAGACATTCTTTTTCCCAATATAGGCCTCTTAGAGCTCAGAATGTCCAATTACAGTTTCTACAGAAAGAGTGTTTCAGAACGGCTCAATCAAAAGTAAGGTTCAACTCTGTTAGTTGAATGCACAGAACAGAAAGAAGTTTCATACAATGCTTCTGTGTAGTTTATATTTGAACATATTCTCTTTTCCACTATTACCCACTTAGCGCTACGAATCTCCAGTTGCATTTTCTACAGACAGAGTTTTTCAAAACTGCTCAATCAAAAGTATGGTTTAACTCTGTTAGCTGTATGCTCAGATCAGAAAGAAGTTTCACAGAATGCTTCTGTGTAGTTTATATTTGAATATATTCCTTTTTCCACTACTACGCTCTTAGCGCTCCAAATGTCCAGTTGCATTTTCAACAGAAAGAGTGTTCAGATCTGCTCAATCAAAAGTATGGTTTAACTCTGTTAGCTGAATGCACAGATCAGAAAGAAGTTTCACCGAATGATTCTGTGTAGTTTATATTTGAAGACATTCCTTTTTCCACTATTACCCTCTTAGCGCTCCGAATCTCCACTTGCATTTTCTACAAAAAGAGTGTTTCATAACTGCTCAATCAAAAATATGTTTTATCTCTGTTAACTGAATTTACAGATCAGAAATAAGTTTCACAGAATGCATCTGTGTAGTTTTTATTTGAAGATATTCTTTTTCCCAATGTAGGCCTCTTAGCGCTTAGCATGTCCAATTGCAGTTTCTACAGAAAAAGTGTTTCAGAACGGCTCAATCAAAAGTAAGGTTCAACTCTGTTAGTTGAATGCACAGAACAGAAAGAATTTTCACAGAATGCTACTGTGTAGTTTATATTTGAATATATTCCTTTTTCCACTATTACCCTCTTAGTGCTCCGAATGTCAACTTGCATTTTCTACAGAAAGAGTGTTCAGAACTGCGCAATCAAAAGTATGGTTTAACTCTGTTAGCTTAATGAACATATCAGAAATAAGTTTCACACAATGCTTCTGTGTAGTTTTTATTTGAAGATATTATTTTTCCCAATAGAGGCCTCTTAGCGCTCAGAATGTCCAATTGCAGTTTCTACAGAAAGAGTGTTTCAGAAAGGCTCAATCAAAAGTAAGGTTCAACTCTGTTAGTTGAATGCACAGAACAGAAAGAAGTTTCATACAATGCTTCTGTGTAGTTTATATTTGAACATATTCTTTTTACAACTATTACCCACTTAGCGTTACGAATGTCCAGTTGCATTTTCTACAGACAGAGTGTTTCAAAACTGCTCAATCAAAAGTATGGTTTAACTCTGTTAGCTGAATGCTCAGTTCAGAAAGAAGTTTCACAGAATGCTTCTGTGTAGTTTATATTTGAATATATTCCTTTTTCCACTACTACTCTCTTAGCGCTATAAATGTCCAGTTGCATTTTCTACAGAAAGAGTGTTCAGATCTGCTCAATCAAAAGTATGGTTTAACTCTGTTAGCTGAATGCACAGATCAGAAAGAAGTTTCACAGAATGATTCTGTGTAGTTTATATTTGGAGACATTCCTTTTTCCACTATTACCCTCTTAGCGCTACTAATCTCCACTTGCATTTTCTACAGAAAGAGTGTTTCAGAACGGCTCAATCAAAACTAAGGTTCAACTCTTTTAGTTGAACAAACAGAACAGAAAGAAGTTTCACACAATTCTTCTGTGTAGTTTTTATTTGTAGACATTCTTTTTCCCAATATAGGCCTCTTAGCGCTCAGAATGTCCAATTGCAGTTTCTACAGAAAGAGTGTTTCAGAACGGCTCAATCAAAAGTAAGGTTCAACTCTGTTAGTTGAGTGCACAGAACAAAAAGAAGTTTCATACAATGCTTCTGTGTAGTTTATATTTGAACATATTCTTTTTTCCACTATTACCCACTTAGCGCTACGAATGTCCAGTTTCATTTTCTACAGACAGAGTGTTTCAAAACTGCTCAATCAAAAGTATGGTTTAACTCTGTTAGCTGAATGCTCAGATCAGAAAGAAGTTTCACAGAATGCTTCTGTGTAGTTTATATTTGAATATATTCCTTTTTCCACTACTACGCTCTTACCGCTCCAAATGTCCAGTTGCATTTTCAACAGAAAGAGTGTTCAGATCTGCTCAATCAAAAGTATGGTTTAACTCTGTTAGCTGAATGCACAGATCAGAAAGAAGTTTCACCGAATGATTCTGTGTAGTTTATATTTGAAGACATTCCTTTTTCCACTATTACCCTCTTAGCGCTCCGAATCTCCACTTGCATTTTCTACAAAAAGAGTGTTTCATAACTGCTCAATCAAAAATATGTTTTATCTCTGTTAACTGAATTTACAGATCAGAAATAAGTTTCACAGAGTGCATCTGTGAAGTTTTTATTTGAAGATATTCTTTTTCCCAATGTAGGCCTCTTAGCGCTTAGCATGTCCAATTGCAGTTTCTACAGAAAGAGTGTTTCAGAACGGCTCAATCAAAAGTAAGGTTCAACTATGTTAGTTGAATGCACAGAACAGAAAGAATTTTCACAGAATGCTACTGTGTAGTTTATATTTGAATATATTCCTTTTTCCACTATTACCCTCTTAGCGCTCCGAATGTCCACTTGCATTTTCTACAGAAAGAGTGTTCACAACTGCGCAATCAAAAGTATGGTTTAACTCTGTTAGCTTAATGAACATATCAGAAATAAGTTTCACACAATGCTTCTGTGTAGTTTTTATTTGAAGATATTATTTTTCCCAATAAAGTCCTCTTAGCGCTCAGAATGTCCAATTGCAGTTTCTACAGAAAGAGTGTTTCAGAACGGCTCAATCAAAAGTAAGGTTCAACTCTGTTAGTTGAATGCACAGAACAGAAAGAAGTTTCATACAATGCTTCTGTGTAGTTTATATTTGAACATATTCTTTTTTCCACTATTACCCACTTAGCGCTACGAATGTCCAGTTGCATTTTCTACAGACAGAGTGTTTCAAAACTGCTCAATCAAAAGTATGGTTTAACTCTGTTAGCTGAATGCTCAGATCAGAAAGAAGTTTCACAGAATGCTTCTGTGTAGTTTATATTTGAATATATTCCTTTTTCCACTAATACGCTCTTAGCGCTCCAAATGTCCAGTTGAATTTTCTACAGAAAGAGTGTTCAGATCTGCTCAATCAAAAGTATGGTTTAACTCTGTTAGCTGAATGCACAGATCAGAAAGAAGTTTCACCGAATGATTCTGTGTAGTTTATATTTGAAGACATTCCTTTTTCCACTGTTACCCACTTAGCGCTCCGAATCTCCACTTGCATTTTCTACAAAAAGAGTGTTTCAAAACTGCTCAATCAAAAATATGTTTTATATCTGTTAACTGAATTTACAGATCAGAAATAAGTTTCACAGAATGCATCTGTGTAGTTTTTATTTGAAGATATTCTTTTTCCCAATGTAGGCCTCTTAGCGCTTAGCATGTCCAATTGCAGTTACTACAGAAAGAGTGTTTCAGAACGGCTCAATCAAAAGTAAGGTTCAACTCTGTTAGTTGAATGCACAGAACAGAAAGAATTTTCACAGAATGCTACTGTGTAGTTTATATTTGAATATATTCCTTTTTCCACTATTACCCTCTTAGCGCTCCGAATGTCCACTTGCATTTTCTACAGAAAGAGTGTTCAGAACTGCGCAATCAAAAGTATGGTTTAACTCTGTTAGCTTAATGAACATATCAGAAATAAGTTTCACACAGTGCTTCTGTGTAGTTTTTATTTGAAGATATTATTTTTCCCAATAGAGGCCTCTTAGCGCTCAGAATGTCCAATTGCAGTTTCTACAGAAAGAGTGTTTCAGAAAGGCTCAATCAAAAGTAAGGTTCAACTCTGTTAGTTGAATGCACAGAACAGAAAGAAGTTTCATACAATGCTTCGGTGTAGTTTATATTTGAACATATTCTTTTTTCCACTATTACCCACTTAGCGCTACGAATGTCCAGTTGCATTTTCTACAGACAGAGTGTTTCAAAACTGCTCAATCAAAAGTATGGTTTAACTCTGTTAGCTGAATGCTCAGATCAGAAAGAAGTTTCACAGAATGCTTCTGTGTAGTTTATATTTGAATATATTCCTTTTTCCACTACTACGCTCTTACCGCTCCAAATGTCCAGTTTCATTTTCAACAGAAATAATGTTCAGATCTGCTCAATCAAAAGTATGGTTTAACTCTGTTAGCTGAATGCACAGATCAGAAAGAAGTTTCACCGAATTATTCTGTGTAGTTTATATTTGAAGACATTCCTTTTTCCACTATTACCCTCTTAGCGCTCCGAATCTCCACTTGCATTTTCTACAAAAAGAGTGTTTCATAACTGCTCAATCAAAAATATGTTTTATCTCTGTTAACTGAATTTACAGATCAGAAATAAGTTTCACAGAGTGCATCTGTGTAGTTTTTATTTGAAGATATTCTTTTTCCCAATGTAGGCCTCTTAGCGCTTAGCATGTCCAATTGCAGTTTCTACAGGAAGAGTGTTTCAGAATGGCTCAATCAAAAGTAAGGTTCAACTCTGTTAGTTGAATGCACAGAACAGAAAGAATTTTCACAGAATGCTACTGTGTAGTTTATATTTGAATATATTCCTTTTTCCACTATTACCCTCTTAGCGCTCCGAATGTCCACTTGCATTTTCTACAGAAAGAGTGTTCAGAACTGCGCAATCAAAAGTATGGTTTAACTCTGTTAGCTTAATGAACATATCAGAAATAAGTTTCACACAATGCTTCTGTGTAGTTTTTATTTGAAGATATTATTTTTCCCAATATAGGCCTCTTAGCGCTCAGAATGTCCAATTGCAGTTTCTACAGAAAGAGTGTTTCAGAAAGGCTCAATCAAAAGTAAGGTTCAACTCTGTTAGTTGAATGCACAGAACAGAAAGAAGTTTCATACAATGCTTCTGTGTAGTTTATATTTGAACATATTCTTTTTTCCACTATTACCCACTTAGCGCTACGAATGTCCAGTTGCATTTTCTACAGACAGAGTGTTTCAAAATTGCTCAATCAAAAGTATGGTTTAACTCTGTTAGCTGAATGCTCAGATCAGAAAGAAGTTTCACAGAATGCTTCTGTGTAGTTTATATTTGAATATATTCCTTTTTCCACTACTACTCTCTTAGCGCTCCAAATGTCCAGTTGCATTTTCTACAGAAAGAGTGTTCAGATCTGCTCAATCAAAAGTATGGTTTAACTCTCTTAGCTGAATGCACAGATCAGAAAGAAGTTTCACAAAATGATTCTGTGTAGTTTATATTTGGAGACATTCCTTTTTCCACTATTACCCTCTTAGCGCTCCGAATCTCCACTTGCATTTTCTACAGAAAGAGTGTTTCAGAACGGCTCAATCAAAACTAAGGTTCAACTCTTTTAGTTGAACAAACAGAACAGAAAGAAGTTTCACACAATTCTTCTGTGTAGTTTTTATTTGTAGACATTCTTTTTCCCAATATAGGCCTCTTAGCGCTCAGAATGTCCAATTGCAGTTTCTACAGAAAGAGTGTTTCAGAACGGCTCAATCAAAAGTAAGGTTCAACTCTGTTAGTTGAATGCACAGAACAGAAAGAAGTTTCATACAATGCTTCTGTGTAGTTTATATTTGAACATATACTTTTTTCCACTATTACCCACTTAGCGCTACGAATGTCCAGTTGCATTTTCTACAGACAGAGTGTTTCAAAACTGCTCAATCAAAAGTATGGTTTAACTCTGTTAGCTGAATGCTCAGATCAGAAAGAAGTTTCACAGAATGCTTCTGTGTAGTTTATATTTGAATATATTCCTTTTTCCACTAATACGCTCTTAGCGCTCCAAATGTCCAGTTGAATTTTCTACAGAAAGAGTGTTCAGATCTGCTCAATCAAAAGTATGGTTTAACTCTGTTAGCTGAATGCACACATCAGAAAGAAGTTTCACCGAATGATTCTGTGTAGTTTATATTTGAAGACATTCCTTTTTCCACTGTTACCCTCTTAGCGCTCCGAATCTCCACTTGCATTTTCTACAAAAAGAGTGTTTCATAACTGCTCAATCAAAAATATGTTTTATATCTGTTAACTGAATTTACAGATCAGTAATAAGTTTCACAGAATGCATCTGTGTAGTTTTTATTTGAAGATATTCTTTTTCCCAATGTAGGCCTCTTAGCGCTTAGCATGTCCAATTGCAGTTACTACAGAAAGAGTGTTTCAGAACGGCTCAATCAAAAGTAAGGTTCAACTCTGTTAGTTGAATGCACAGAACAGAAAGAATTTTCACAGAATGCTACTGTGTAGTTTATATTTGAATATATTCCTTTTTCCACTATTACCCTCTTAGCGCTCCGAATGTCCACTTGCATTTTCTACAGAAAGAGTGTTCAGAACTGCGCAATCAAAAGTATGGTTTAACTCTGTTAGCTTAATGAACATATCAGAAATAAGTTTCACACAATGCTTCTGTGTAGTTTTTATTTGAAGATATTATTTTTCCCAATAGAGGCCTCTTAGCGCTCAGAATGTCCAATTGCAGTTTCTACAGAAAGAGTGTTTCAGAAAGGCTCAATCAAAAGTAAGGTTCAACTCTGTTAGTTGAATGCACAGAACAGAAAGAAGTTTCATTCAATGCTTCTGTGTAGTTTATATTTGAACATATTCTTTTTTCCACTATTACCCACTTAGCGCTACGAATATCCAGTTGCATTTTCTACAGACAGAGTGTTTCAAAACTGCTCAATCAAAAGTATGGTTTAACTCTGTTAGCTGAATGCTCAGATCAGAAAGAAGTTTCACAGAATGCTTCTGTGTAGTTTATATTTGAATATATTCCTTTTTCCACTACTACTCTCTTAGCGCTCCAAATGTCCAGTTGCATTTTCTACAGAAAGAGTGTTCAGATCTGCTCAATCAAAAGTATGGTTTAACTCTGTTAGCTGAATGCACAGATCAGAAAGAAGTTTCACAGAATGATTCTGTGTAGTTTATATTTGGAGACATTCCTTTTTCCACTATTACCCTCTTAGCGCTCCGAATCTCCACTTGCATTTTCTACAGAAAGACTGTTACAGAACGGCTCAATCAAAACTAAGGTTCAACTCTTTTAGTTGAACAAACAGAACAGAAAGAAGTTTTACACAATTCTTCTGTGTAGTTTTTATTTGTAGACATTCTTTTTCCCAATATAGGCCTCTTAGCGCTCAGAATGTCCAATTGCAGTTTCTACAGAAAGAGTGTTTCAGAACGGCTCAATCAAAAGTAAGGTTCAACTCTGTTAGTTGAATGCACAGAACAGAAAGAAGTTTCATACAATGCTTCTGTGTATTTTATATTTGAACATATTCTTTTTTCCACTATTACCCACTTAGCGCTACGAATGTCCAGTTGCATTTTCTACAGACAGAGTGTTTCAAAACTGCTCAATCAAAAGTATGGTTTAACTCTGTTAGCTGAATGCTCAGATCAGAAAGAAGTTTCACAGAATGCTTCTGTGTAGTTTATATTTGAATATATTCCTTTTTCCACTACTACGCTCTTAGCGCTCCAAATGTCCAGTTGCATTTTCAACAGAAAGAGTGTTCAGATCTGCTCAATCAAAAGTATGGTTTAACTCTGTTAGCTGAATGCACAGATCAGAAAGAAGTTTCACCGAATGATTCTGTGTAGTTTATATTTGAAGACATTCCTTTTTCCACTATTACCCACTTAGCGCTCCGAATCTCCACTTGCATTTTCTACAAAAAGAGTGTTTCATAACTGCTCAATCAAAAATATGTTTTATCTCTGTTAACTGAATTTACAGATCAGAAATAAGTTTCACAGAATGCATCTGTGTAGTTTTTATTTGAAGATATTCTTTTTCCCAATGTAGGCCTCTTAGCGCTTAGCATGTCCAATTGCAGTTTCTACAGAAAGAGTGTTTCAGAACGGCTCAATCAAAAGTAAGGTTCAACTCTGTTAGTTGAATGCACAGAACAGAAAGAATTTTCACAGAATGCTACTGTGTAGTTTATATTTGAATATATTCCTTTTTCTACTATTACCCTCTTAGCGCTCCGAATGTCCACTTGCATTTTCTACAGAAAGAGTGTTCAGAACTGCGCAATCAAAAGTATGGTTTAACTCTGTTAGCTTAATGAACATATCAGAAATAAGTTTCACACAATGCTTCTGTGTAGTTTTTATTTGAAGATATTATTTTTCCCAATAGAGGCCTCTTAGCGCTCAGAATGTCCAATTGCAGTTTCTACAGAAAGAGTGTTTCAGAAAGGCTCAATCAAAAGTAAGGTTCAACTCTGTTAGTTGAATGCACAGAACAGAAAGAAGTTTCATACAATGCTTCTGTGTAGTTTATATTTGAACATATTCTTTTTTCCACTATTACCCACTTAGCGCTACGAATGTCCAGTTGCATTTTCTACAGACAGAGTGTTTCAAAACTGCTCAATCAAAAGTATGGTTTAACTCTGTTAGCTGAATGCTCAGATCAGAAAGAAGTTTCACAGAATGCTTCTGTGTAGTTTATATTTGAATATATTCCTTTTTCCACTACTACGCTCTTACCGCTCCAAATGGCCAGTTTCATTTTCAACAGAAATAATGTTCAGATCTGCTCAATCAAAAGTATGGTTTAACTCTGTTAGCTGAATGCACAGATCAGAAAGAAGTTTCACCGAATTATTCTGTGTAGTTTATATTTGAAGACATTCCTTTTTCCACTATTACCCTCTTAGCGCTCCGAATCTCCACTTGCATTTTCTACAAAAAGAGTGTTTCATAACTGCTCAATCAAAAATATGTTTTATCTCTGTTAACTGAATTTACAGATCAGAAATAAGTTTCACAGAGTGCATCTGTGTAGTTTTTATTTGAAGATATTCTTTTTCCCAATGTAGGCCTCTTAGCGCTTAGCATGTCCAATTGCAGTTTCTACAGGAAGAGTGTTTCAGAACGGCTCAATCAAAAGTAAGGTTCAACTCTGTTAGTTGAATGCACAGAACAGAAAGAATTTTCACAGAATGCTACTGTGTAGTTTATATTTGAATATATTCCTTTTTCCACTATTACCCTCTAAGCGCTCCGAATGTCCACTTGCATTTTCTACAGAAAGAGTGTTCAGAACTGCGCAATCAAAAGTATGGTTTAACTCTGTTAGCTTAATGAACATATCAGAAATAAGTTTCACACAATACTTCTGTGTAGTTTTTATTTGAAGATATTATTTTTCCCAATATAGGCCTCTTAGCGCTCAGAATGTCCAATTGCAGTTTCTACAGAAAGAGTGTTTCAGAAAGGCTCAATCAAAAGTAAGGTTCAACTCTGTTAGTTGAATGCACAGAACAGAAAGAAGTTTCATACAATGCTTCTGTGTAGTTTATATTTGAACATATTCTTTTTTCCACTATTACCCACTTAGCGCTACGAATGTCCAGTTGCATTTTCTACAGACAGAGTGTTTCAAAACTGCTCAATCAAAAGTATGGTTTAACTCTGTTAGCTGAATGCTCAGATCAGAAAGAAGTTTCACAGAATGCTTCTGTGTAGTTTATATTTGAATATATTCCTTTTTCCACTACTACTCTCTTAGCGCTCCAAATGTCCAGTTGCATTTTCTACAGAAAGAGTGTTCAGATCTGCTCAATCAAAAGTATGGTTTAACTCTCTTAGCTGAATGCACAGATCAGAAAGAAGTTTCACAAAATGATTCTGTGTAGTTTATATTTGGAGACATTCCTTTTTCCACTATTACCCTCTTAGCGCTCCGAATCTCCACTTGCATTTTCTACAGAAAGAGTGTTTCAGAACGGCTCAATCAAAACTAAGGTTCAACTCTTTTAGTTGAACAAACAGAACAGAAAGAAGTTTCACACAATTCTTCTGTGTAGTTTTTATTTGTAGACATTCTTTTTCCCAATATAGGCCTCTTAGCGCTCAGAATGTCCAATTGCAGTTTCTACAGAAAGAGTGTTTCAGAACGGCTCAATCAAAAGTAAGGTTCAACTCTGTTAGTTGAATGCACAGAACAGAAAGAAGTTTCATACAATGCTTCTGTGTAGTTTATATTTGAACATATACTTTTTTCCACTATTACCCACTTAGCGCTACGAATGTCCAGTTGCATTTTCTACAGACAGAGTGTTTCAAAACTGCTCAATCAAAAGTATGGTTTAACTCTGTTAGCTGAATGCTCAGATCAGAAAGAAGTTTCACAGAATGCTTCTGTGTAGTTTATATTTGAATATATTCCTTTTTCCACTAATACGCTCTTAGCGCTCCAAATGTCCAGTTGAATTTTCTACAGAAAGAGTGTTCAGATCTGCTCATTCAAAAGTATGGTTTAACTCTGTTAGCTGAATGCACACATCAGAAAGAAGTTTCACCGAATGATTCTGTGTAGTTTATATTTGAAGACATTC
Organism: Symphalangus syndactylus; assembly: GCF_028878055.3. NCBI lineage: Eukaryota > Metazoa > Chordata > Mammalia > Primates > Hylobatidae > Symphalangus > Symphalangus syndactylus. The sequence continues at coordinate 77,461,868 of NC_072445.2, read as the reverse complement.
CTTTTTCCACTGTTACCCTCTTAGCGCTCCGAATCTCCACTTGCATTTTCTACAAAAAGAGTGTTTCATAACTGCTCAATCAAAAATATGTTTTATATCTGTTAACTGAATTTACAGATCAGAAATAAGTTTCACAGAATGCATCTGTGTAGTTTTTATTTGAAGATATTCTTTTTCCCAATGTAGGCCTCTTAGCGCTTAGCATGTCCAATTGCAGTTACTACAGAAAGAGTGTTTCAGAACGGCTCAATCAAAAGTAAGGTTCAACTCTGTTAGTTGAATGCACAGAAGAGAAAGAATTTTCACAGAATGCTACTGTGTAGTTTATATTTGAATATATTCCTTTTTCCACTATTACCCTCTTAGCGCTCCGAATGTCCACTTGCATTTTCTACAGAAAGAGTGTTCAGAACTGCGCAATCAAAAGTATGGTTTAACTCTGTTAGCTTAATGAACATATCAGAAATAAGTTTCACACAATGCTTCTGTGTAGTTTTTATTTGAAGATATTATTTTTCCCAATAGAGGCCTCTTAGCGCTCAGAATGTCCAATTGCAGTTTCTACAGAAAGAGTGTTTCAGAAAGGCTCAATCAAAAGTAAGGTTCAACTCTGTTAGTTGAATGCACAGAACAGAAAGAAGTTTCATTCAATGCTTCTGTGTAGTTTATATTTGAACATATTCTTTTTTCCACTATTACCCACTTAGCGCTACGAATATCCAGTTGCATTTTCTACAGACAGAGTGTTTCAAAACTGCTCAATCAAAAGTATGGTTTAACTCTGTTAGCTGAATGCTCAGATCAGAAAGAAGTTTCACAGAATGCTTCTGTGTAGTTTATATTTGAATATATTCCTTTTTCCACTACTACTCTCTTAGCGCTCCAAATGTCCAGTTGCATTTTCTACAGAAAGAGTGTTCAGATCTGCTCAATCAAAAGTATGGTTTAACTCTGTTAGCTGAATGCACAGATCAGAAAGAAGTTTCACAGAATGATTCTGTGTAGTTTATATTTGGAGACATTCCTTTTTCCACTATTACCCTCTTAGCGCTCCGAATCTCCACTTGCATTTTCTACAGAAAGACTGTTACAGAACGGCTCAATCAAAACTAAGGTTCAACTCTTTTAGTTGAACAAACAGAACAGATAGAAGTTTTACACAATTCTTCTGTGTAGTTTTTATTTGTAGACATTCTTTTTCCCAATATAGGCCTCTTAGCGCTCAGAATGTCCAATTGCAGTTTCTACAGAAAGAGTGTTTCAGAACGGCTCAATCAAAAGTAAGGTTCAACTCTGTTAGTTGAATGCACAGAACAGAAAGAAGTTTCATACAATGCTTCTGTGTAGTTTATATTTGAACATATTCTTTTTTCCACTATTACCCACTTAGCGCTACGAATGTCCAGTTGCATTTTCTACAGACAGAGTGTTTCAAAACTGCTCAATCAAAAGTATGGTTTAACTCTGTTAGCTGAATGCTCAGATCAGAAAGAAGTTTCACAGAATGCTTCTGTGTAGTTTATATTTGAATATATTCCTTTTTCCACTACTACGCTCTTAGCGCTCCAAATGTCCAGTTGCATTTTCAACAGAAAGAGTGTTCAGATCTGCTCAATCAAAAGTATGGTTTAACTCTGTTAGCTGAATGCACAGATCAGAAAGAAGTTTCACCGAATGATTCTGTGTAGTTTATATTTGAAGACATTCCTTTTTCCACTATTACCCTCTTAGCGCTCCGAATCTCCACTTGCATTTTCTACAAAAAGAGTGTTTCATAACTGCTCAATCAAAAATATGTTTTATCTCTGTTAACTGAATTTACAGATCAGAAATAAGTTTCACAGAATGCATCTGTGTAGTTTTTATTTGAAGATATTCTTTTTCCCAATGTAGGCCTCTTAGCGCTTAGCATGTCCAATTGCAGTTTCTACAGAAAGAGTGTTTCAGAACGGCTCAATCAAAAGTAAGGTTCAACTCTCTTAGTTGAATGCACAGAACAGAAAGAATTTTCACAGAATGCTACTGTGTAGTTTATATTTGAATATGTTCCTTTTTCCACTATTACCCTCTTAGCGCTCCGAAAGTCCACTTGCATTTTCTACAGAAAGAGTGTTCAGAACTGCGCAATCAAAAGTATGGTTTAACTCTGTTAGCTTAACGAACATATCAGAAATAAGTTTCACACAATGCTTCTGTGTAGTTTTTATTTGAAGATATTATTTTTCCCAATAAGGCCTCTTAGCGCTCAGAATGTCCAAATGCAGATTCTACAGAAAGAGTGTTTCAGAAAGGCTCAATCAAAAGTAAGGTTCAACTCTGTTAGTTGAATGCACAGAACAGAAAGAAGTTTCATAAAATGCTTCTGTGTAGTTTATATTTGAACATATTCTTTTTTCCACTATTACCCACTTAGCGCTACGAATGTCCAGTTGCATTTTCTACAGACAGAGTGTTTCAAAACTGCTCAATCAAAAGTATGGTTTAACTCTGTTAGCTGAATGCTCAGATCAGAAAGAAGTTTCACAGAATGCTTCTGTTTAGTTTATATTTGAATATATTCCTTTTTCCACTACTACTCTCTTAGCGCTCCAAATGTCCAGTTGCATTTTCTACAGAAAGAGTGTTCAGATCTGCTCAATCAAAAGTATGGTTTAACTCTGTTAGCTGAATGCACAGATCAGAAAGAAGTTTCACAGAATGATTCTGTGTAGTTTATATTTGGAGACATTCCTTTTTCCACTATTACCCTCTTAGCGCTCCGAATCTCCACTTGCATTTTCTACAGAAAGAGTGTTTCAGAACGGCTCAATCAAAACTAAGGTTCAACTCTTTTAGTTGAACAAACAGAACAGAAAGAAGTTTCACACAATTCTTCTGTGTAGTTTTTATTTGTAGACATTCTTTTTCCCAATATAGGCCTCTTAGCGCTCAGAATGTCCAATTGCAGTTTCTACAGAAAGAGTGTTTCAGAACGGCTCAATCAAAAGTAAGGTTCAACTCTGTTAGTTGAATGCACAGAACAGAAAGAAGTTTCATACAATGCTTCTGTGTAGTTTATATTTGAACATATTCTCTTTTCCACTATTACCCACTTAGCGCTACGAATGTCCAGTTGCATTTTCTACAGACAGAGTGTTTCAAAACTGCTCAATCAAAAGGATGGTTTAACTCTGATAGCTGTATGCTCAGATCAGAAAGAAGTTTCACAGAATGCTTCTGTGTAGTTTATATTTGAATATATTCCTTTTTCCACTACTACGCTCTTAGCACTCCAAATGTCCAGTTGCATTTTCTACAGAAAGAGTGTTCAGATCTGCTCAATCAAAAGTATGGTTTAACTCTGTTAGCTGAATCCACAGATAAGAAAGAAGTTTCACCGAATGATTCTGTGTAGTTTATAATTGAAGACATTCCTTTTTCCACTATTACCCTCTTAGCGCTCCGAATCTCCACTTGGATTTTCTACAAAAAGAGTGTTTCATAACTGCTCAATCAAAAATATGTTTTATCTCTGTTAACTGAATTTACAGATCAGAAATAAGTTTCACAGAATGCATCTGTGTAGTTTTTATTTGAAGATATTTTTTTTCCCAATGTAGGCCTCTTAGCGCTTAGCATGTCCAATTGCAGTTTCTATAGAAAGAGTGTTTCAGAACGGCTCAATCAAAAGTAAGGTTCAACACTGTTAGTTGAATGCACAGAACAGAAAGAATTTTCACAGAATGCTACTGTGTAGTTTATATTTGAATATATTCCTTTTTCCACTATTACCCTCTTAGCGCTCCGAATGTCCACTTGCATTTTCTACAGAAAGAGTGTTCAGAACTGCACCATCAAAAGTATGGTTTAACTCTGTTAGCTTAATGAACATATCAGAAATAAGTTTCACACAATGCTTCTGTGTAGTTTTTATTTGAAGATATTATTTTTCCCAATAGAGGCCTCTTAGCGCTCAGAATGTCCAATTGCAGTTTCTACAGAAAGAGTGTTTCAGAAAGGCTCAATCAAAAGTAAGGTTCAACTCTGTTAGTTGAATGCACAGAACAGAAAGAAGTTTCATACAATGCTTCTGTGTAGTTTATATTTGAACATATTCTTTTTTCCACTATTACCCACTTAGCGCTACGAATGTCCAGTTGCATTTTCTACAGACAGAGTGTTTCAAAACTGCTCAATCAAAAGTATGGTTTAACTCTGTTAGCTGAATGCTCAGAACAGAAAGAAGTTTCACAGAATGCTTCTGTGTAGTTTATATTTGAATATATTCCTTTTTCCACTACTACTCTCTTAGCGCTCCAAATGTCCAGTTGCATTTTCTACAGAAAGAGTGTTCAGATCTGCTCAATCAAAAGTATGGTTTAACTCTGTTAGCTGAATGCACAGATCAGAAAGAAGTTTCACCGAATGATTCTGTGTAGTTTATATTTGGAGACATTCCTTTTTCCACTATTACCCTCTTAGCGCTCCGAATCTCCACTTGCATTTTCTACAGAAAGAGTGTTTCAGAACGGCTCAATCAAAACTAAGGTTCAACTCTTTTAGTTGAACAAACAGAACAGAAAGAAGTTTCACACAATTCTTCTGTGTAGTTTTTATTTGTAGACATTCTTTTTCCCAATATAGGCCTCTTAGCGCTCAGAATGTCCAATTACAGTTTCTACAGAAAGAGTGTTTCAGAACGGCTCAATCAAAAGTAAGGTTCAACTCTGTTAGTTGAATGCACAGAACAGAAAGAAGTTTCATACAATGCTTCTGTGTAGTTTATATTTGAACATATTCTTTTTTCCACTATTACTCACTTAGCGCTACGAATGTCCAGTTGCATTTTCTACAGACAGAGTGTTTCAAAACTGCTCAATCAAAAGTATGGTTTAACTCTGTTAGCTGAATGCTCAGATCAGAAAGAAGTTTCACAGAATGCTTCTGTGTAGTTTATATTTCAATATATTCCTTTTTCCACTACTACGCTCTTAGCGCTCCAAATGTCCAGTTGCATTTTCTACAGAAAGAGTGTTCAGATCTGCTCAATCAAAAGTATGGTTTAACTCTGTTAGCTGAATGCACAGATCAGAAAGAAGTTTCACCGAATGATTCTGTGTAGTTTATATTTGAAGACATTCCTTTTTCCACTATTACCCTCTTAGCGCTCCGAATCTCCACTTGCATTTTCTACAAAAAGAGTGTTTCATAACTGCTCAATCAAAAATATGTTTTATCTCTGTTAACTGAATTTACAGATCAGAAATAAGTTTCACAGAATGCATCTGTGTAGTTTTTATTTGAAGATATCCTTTTTCCCAATGTAGGCCTCTTAGCGCTTAGCATGTCCAATTGCAGTTTCTACAGAAAGAGTGTTTCAGAACGGCTCAATCAAAAGTAAGGTTCAACTCTGTTAGTTGAATGCACAGAACAGAAAGAATTTACACAGAATGCTACTGTGTAGTTTATATTTGAATATATTCCTTTTTCCACTATTACCCTCTTAGCACTCCGAATGTCTACTTGCATTTTCTACAGAAAGAGTGTTCAGAACTGCGCAATCAAAGGTATGTTTTAACTCTGTTAGCTTAATGAACATATCAGAAATAAGTTTCACACAATGCTTCTGTGTAGTTTATATTTGAAGATATTATTTTTCCCAATAGAGGCCTCTTAGCGCTCAGAATGTCCAATTGCAGTTTCTACAGAAAGAGTGTTTCAGAACGGCTCAATCAAAAGTAAGGTTCAACTCTGTTAGTTGAATGCACAGAACAGAAAGAAGTTTCATACAATGCTTCTGTGTAGTTTATATTTGAACATATTCTTTTTTCCACTATTACCCACTTACCGCTACGAATGTCCAGTTGCATTTTCTACAGACAGAGTGTTTCAAAACTGCTCAATCAAAAGTATGGTTTAACTCTGTTAGCTGAATGCTCAGATCAGAAAGAAGTTTCACAGAATGCTTCTGTGTAGTTTATATTTGAATATATTCCTTTTTCCACTATTACTCTCTTAGCGCTCCAAATGTCCAGTTGCATTTTCTACAGAAAGAGTGTTTAGATCTGCTCAATCAAAAGTATGGTTTAACTCTGTTAGCTGAATGCACAGATCAGAAAGAAGTTTCACAGAATGATTCTGTGTAGTTTATATGTGGAGACATTCCTTTTTCCACTATTACCCTCTTAGCGCTCCGAATCTCCACTTGCATTTTCTACAGAAAGTGTGTTTCAGAACGGCTCAATCAAAACTAAGTTTCAACTCTTTTAGTTGAACAAACAGAACAGAAAGAAGTTTCACGCAATTCTTCTGTGTAGTTTTTATTTGTAGACATTCTTTTTCCCAATATAGGCCTCTTAGTGCTCAGAATGTCCAATTGCAGTTTCTACAGAAAGAGTGTTTTAGAACGGCTCAATCAAAAGTAAGGTTCAACTCTGTTAGTTGAATGCACAGAACAGAAAGAAGTTTCATACAATGCTTCTGTGTAGTTTATATTTGAACATATTCTTTTTTCCACTATTACCCACTTAGCGTTACGAATGTCCAGTTGCATTTTCTACAGACAGAGTGTTTCAAAACTGCTCAATCAAAAGTATGGTTTAACTCTGTTAGCTGAATGCTCAGATCAGAAAGAAGTTTCACAGAATGCTTCTGTGTAGTTTATATTTGAATATATTCCTTTTTCCACTACTACGCTCTTAGCGCTCCCAATGTCCAGTTGCATTTTCTACAGAAAGAGTGTTCAGATCTGCTCAATCAAAAGTATGGTTTAACTCTGTTAGCTGAATGCACAGATCAGAAAGAAGTTTCACCGAATGATTCTGTGTAGTTTATATTTGAAGACATTCCTCTTTCCACTATTACCCTCTTAGCGCTCCGAATCTCCACTTGCATTTTCTACAAAAAGAGTGTTTCATAACTGCTCAATCAAAAATATGTTTTATCTCTGTTAACTGAATTTACAGATCAGAAATAAGTTCCACAGAATGCATCTGTGAAGTTTTTATTTGAAAATATTGTTTTTCCCAATGTAGGCCTCTTAGCGCTTAGCATATCCAATTGCAGTTTCTACAGAAAGAGTGTTTCAGAACGGCTCAATCAAAAGTATGGTTCAACTCTGTTAGTTGAATGCACAGAACAGAAAGAATTTTCACAGAATGCTACTGTGTAGTTTATATTTGAATATATTCCTTTTTCCACTATTACCCTCTTAGCGCTCCGAATGTCCACTTGCATTTTCTACAGAAAGAGTGTTCAGAACTGCGCAATCAAAAGTGTGGTTTAACTCTGTTAGCTTAGTGAACATATCAGAAATAAGTTTCACACAATGCTTCTGTGTAGTTTTTATTTGAAGATATTATTTTTCCCAATAGAGGCCTCTTAGGGCTCAGAATGTCCAATTGCAGTTTCTACAGAAAGAGTGTTTCAGAAAGGCTCAATCAAAAGTAAGGTTCAACTCTGTTAGTTGAATGCACAGAACAGAAAGAAGTTTCATACAATGCTTCTGTGTAGTTTATATTTGAACATATTCTTTTTTCCACTATTACCCACTTAGCGCTACGAATGTCCAGTTGCATTTTCTACAGACAGAGTGTTTCAAAACTGCTCAATCAAAAGTATGGTTTAACTCTGTTAGCTGAATGCTCAGATCAGAAAGAAGTTTCACAGAATGCTTCTGTGTAGTTTATATTTGAATATATTCCTTTTTCCACTACTACGCTCTTAGCGCTCCGAATGTCCAGGTGCATTTTCTACAGAAAGAGTGTTCAGATCTGCTCAATCAAAAGTATGGTTTAACTCTGTTAGCTGAATGCACAGATCAGAAAGAAGTTTCACTGAATGATTCTGTGTAGTTTATATTTGAAGACATTCCTTTTTCCACTATTACCCTCTTAGCGCTCCGAATCTCCACTTGCATTTTCTACAAAAAGAGTGTTTCATAACTGCTCAATCAAAAATATGTTTTATCTCTGTTAACTGAATTTACAGATCAGAAATAAGTTTCACAGAATGCATCTGTGTAGTTTTTACTTGAAGATATTCTTTTTCCCAATGTAGGCCTCTTAGCGCTTAGCATGTCCAATTGCAGTTTCTACAGAAAGAGTGTTTCAGAACGGCTCAATGAAAAGTAAGGTTCAACTCGGTTAGTTGAATGCACAGAACAGAAAGAAGTTTCATACAATGCTTCTGTGTAGTTTATATTTGAACATATTCTTTTTTCCACTATTACCCACTTAGCGCTACGAATGTCCAGTTGCATTTTCTACAGACAGAGTGTTTCAAAACTGCTCAATCAAAAGTATGGTTTAACTCTGTTAGCTGAATGCTCAGATCAGAAAGAAGTTTCACAGAACGCTTCTGTGTAGTTTATATTTGAATATATTCCTTTTTCCAGTACTACGCTCTTAGCGCTCCAAATGTCCAGTTGCATTTTCTACAGAAAGAGTGTTCAGATCTGCTCAATCAAAAGTATGGTTTAACTCTGTTAGCTGAATGCACAGATCAGAAAGAAGTTTCACCGAATGATTCTGTGTAGTTTATATTTGAAGACATTCCTTTTTCCACTATTACCCTCTTAGCGCTCCGAATCTCCACTTGCATTTTCTACAAAAAGAGTGTTTCATAACTGCTCAATGAAAAATATGTTTTATCTCTGTTAACTGAATTTACAGATCAGAAATAAGTTGCACAGAATGCATCTGTGTAGTTTTTATTTGAAGATATTCTTTCTCCCAATGTAGGCCTCTTAGCGCTTAGCATGTCCAATTGCAGTTTCTACAGAAAGAGTGTTTCAGAACGGCTCAATCAAAAGTAAGGTTCAACTCTGTTAGTTGAATGCACAGAAAAGAAAGAATTTTCACAGAATGCTACTGTGTAGTTTATATTTGAATATATCCCTTTTTCCACTATTACCCTCTTAGCGCTCCGAATGTCCACTTGCATTTTCTACAGAAAGAGTGTTCAGAACTGCGCAATCAAAAGTATGGTTTAACTCTGTTAGCTTAATGAACATATCAGAAATAAGTTTCACACAATGCTTCTGTGTAGTTTTTATTTGAAGATATTATTTTTCCCAATATAGGCCTCTTAGCGCTCAGAATGTCCAATTGCAGATTCTACAGAAAGAGTGTTTCAGAACGGCTCAATCAAAAGTAAGGTTCAACTCTGTTAGTTGAATGCACAGAACAGAAAGAAGTTTCATACAATGCTTCTGTGTAGTTTATATTTGAACATATTCTCTTTTCCACTATTACCCACTTAGCGCTACGAATGTCCAGTTGCATTTTCTACAGACAGAGTGTTTCAAAACTGCTCAATCAAAAGTATGGTTTAACTCTGTTAGCTGAATGCTCAGATCAGAAAGAAGTTTCACAGAATGCTTCTGTGTAGTTTATATTTGAATATATTCCTTTTTCCACTACTACGCTCTTAGCGCTTCAAAGGTCCAGTTGCATTTTCAACAGAAAGAGTGTTCAGATCTGCTCAATCAAAAGTATGGTTTAACTCTGTTAGCTGAATGCACAGATCAGAAAGAAGTTTCACCGAATGATTCTGTGTAGTTTATATTTGAAGACATTCCTTTTTCCACTATTACCCTCTTAGCGCTCCGAATCTCCACTTGCATTTTCTACAAAAAGAGTGTTTCATAACTGCTCAATCAAAAATATGTTTTATCTCTGTTAACTGAATTTACAGATCAGAAATAAGTTTCACAGAATGCATCTGTGTAGTTTTTATTTGAAGATATTCTTTTTCCCAATGTAGGCCTCTTAGCGCTTAGCATGTCCAATTGCAGTTTCTACAGAAAGAGTGTTTCAGAACGGCTCAATCAAAAGTAAGGTTCAACTCTGTTAGTTGAATGCACAGAACAGAAAGAATTTTCACAGAATGCTACTGTGTAGTTTATATTTGAATATATTCCTTTTTCCACTATTACCCTCTTAGCGCTCCGAATGTCCACTTGCATTTTCTACAGAAAGAGTGTTCAGAACTGCGCAATCAAAAGTATGGTTTAACTCTGTTAGCTTAATGAACATATCAGAAATAAGTTTCAAACAATGCTTCTGTGTAGTTTTTATTTGAAGATATTATTTTTCCCAATAGAGGCCTCTTAGCGCTCAGAATGTTCTATTGCAGTTCCTACAGAAAGAGTGTTTCAGAAAGGCTCAATCAAATGTAAGGTTCAACTCTGTTAGTTGAATGCACCGAACAGAAAGAAGTTTCATACAATGCTTCTGTGTAGTTTATATTTGAACATATTCTTTTTTCCACTATTACCCACTTAGCGCTACGAATGTCCAGTTGCATTTTCTACAGACAGAGTGTTTCAAAACTGCTCAATCAAAAGTATGGTTTAACTCTGTTAGCTGAATGCTCAGATCAGAAAGAAGTTTCACAGAATGCTTCTGTGTAGTTTATATTTGAATATATTCCTTTTTCCACTACTACTCTCTTAGCGCTCCAAATGTCCAGTTGCATTTTCTACAGAAAGTGTGTTTAGATCTGCTCAATCAAAAGTATGGTTTAATTCTGTTAGCTGAATGCACAGATCAGAAAGAAGTTTCACAGAATGATTCTGTGTAGTTTATATGTGGAGACATTCCTTTTTCCACTATTACCCTCTTAGTGCTCCGAATCTCCACTTGCATTTTCTACAGAAAGAGTGTTTCAGAACGGCTCATTCAAAACTAAGGTTCAACTCTTTTAGTTGAACAAACAGAACAGAAAGAAGTTTCACGCAATTCTTCTGTGTAGTTTTTATTTGGAGACATTCTTTTTCCCAATATAGGCCTCTTAGCGCTCAGAATGTCCAATTGCAGTTTCTACAGAAAGAGTGTTTTAGAACGGCTCAATCAAAAGTAAGGTTCAACTCTGTTAGTTGAATGCACAGAACAGAAAGAAGTTTCATACAATGCTTCTGTGTAGTTTATATTTGAACATATTCTTTTTTCCACTATTACCCACTTAGCGTTACGAATGTCCAGTTGCATTTTCTACAGACAGAGTGTTTCAAAACTGCTCAATCAAAATTATGGTTTAACTCTGTTAGCTGAATGCTCAGATCAGAAAGAAGTTTCACAGAATGCTTCTGTGTAGTTTATATTTGAATATATTCCTTTTTCCACTACTACGCTCTTAGCGCTCCCAATGTCCAGTTGCATTTTCTACAGAAAGAGTGTTCATATCTGCTCAATCAAAAGTATGGTTTAACTCTGTTAGCTGAATGCACAGATCAGAAAGAAGTTTCACCGAATGATTCTGTGTAGTTTATATTTGAAGACATTCCTCTTTCCACTATTACCCTCTTAGCGCTCCGAATCTCCACTTGCATTTTCTGCAAAAAGAGTGTTTCATAACTGCTCAATCAAAAATATGTTTTATCTCTGTTAACTGAATTTACAGATCAGAAATAAGTTTCACAGAATGCATCTGTGTAGTTTTTATTTGAAAATATTGTTTTTCCCAATGTAGGCCTCTTAGCGCTTAGCATATCCAATTGCAGTTTCTACAGAAAGAGTGTTTCAGAACGGCTCAATCAAAAGTAAGGTTCAACTCTGTTAGTTGAATGCACAGAACAGAAAGTATTTTCACAGAATGCTACTGTGTAGTTTATATTTGAATATATTCCTTTTTCCACTATTACCCTCTTAGCGCTCCGAATGTCCACTTGCATTTTCTACAGAAAGAGAGTTCAGAACTGCGCAATCAAAAGTGTGGTTTAACTCTGTTAGCTTAATGAACATATCAGAAATAAGTTTCACACAATGCTTCTGTGTAGTTTTTATTTGAAGATATTATTTTTCCCAATAGAGGCCTCTTAGCGCTCAGAATGTCCAATTGCAGTTTCTACAGAAAGAGTGTTTCAGAAAGGCTCAATCAAAAGTAAGGTTCAACTCTGTTAGTTGAATGCACAGAACAGAAAGAAGTTTCATACAATGCTTCTGTGTAGTTTATATTTGAACATATTCTTTTTTCCACTATTACCCACTTAGCGCTACGAATGTCCAGTTGCATTTTCTACAGACAGAGTGTTTCAAAACTGCTCAATCAAAAGTATGGTTTAACTCTGTTAGCTGAATGCTCAGATCAGAAAGAAGTTTCACAGAATGCTTCTGTGTAGTTTATATTTGAATATATTCCTTTTTCCACTACTACTCTCTTAGCGCTCCAAATGTCCAGTTGCATTTTCTACAGAAAGAGTGTTCAGATCTGCTCAATCAAAAGTATGTTTTAACTCTGTTAGCTGAAAGCACCGATCAGAAAGAAGTTTCACAGAATGATTCTGTGTAGTTTATATTTGGAGACATTCCTTTTTCCACTATAACCCTCTTAGCGCTCCGAATCTCCACTTGCATTTTCTACAGAAAGAGTGTTTCAGATCGGCTCAATCAAAACTAAGGTTCAACTCTTTTAGTTGAACAAACAGAAGAGAAAGAAGTTTCACACAATTCTTCTGTGTAGTTTTTATTTGCAGATATTCTTTTTCCCAATATAGGCCTCTTAGCGCTCAGAATGTCCAATTGCAGTTTCTACAGAAAGAGTGTTTCAGAACGGCTCAATCAAAAATAAGGTTCAACTCTGTTAGTTGAATGCACAGAACAGAAAGAAGTTTCATACAATGCTTCTGTGTAGTTTATATTTGAACATATTCTTTTTTCCACTATTACCCACTTAGCGCTACGAATGTCCAGTTGCATTTTCTACAGACAGAGTGTTTCAAAACTGCTCAATCAAAAGTATGGTTTAACTCTGTTAGCTGAATGCTCAGATCAGAAAGAAGTTTCACAGAATGCTTCTGTGTAGTTTATATTTGAATATATTCCTTTTTCCACTACTACGCTCTTAGCGCTCCAAATGTCCAGTTGCATTTTCTACAGAAAGAGTGTTCAGATCTGCTCAATCAAAAGTATGGTTTAACACTGTTAGCTGAATGCACAGATCAGAAAGAAGTTTCACCGAATGATTCTGTGTAGTTTATATTTGAAGACATACCTTTTCCACTATTACCTTCTTAGCGCTCCGAATCTCCACTTGCATTTTCTACAAAAAGAGCGTTTCATAACTGCTCAATCAAAAATATGTTTTATCTCTGTTAACTGAATTTACAGATCAGAAATAAGTTTCACAGAATGCATCTGTGTAGTTTTTATTTGAAGATATTTTTTTTCCCAATGTAGGCCTCTTAGCGCTTAGCATGTCCAATTGCAGTTTCTACAGAAAGAGTGTTTCAGAACGGCTCAATCAAAAGTAAGGTTCAACACTGTTAGTTGAATGCACAGACCAGAAAGAATTTTCACAGAATGCTACTGTGTAGTTTATATTTTAATATATTCCTTTTTCCACTATTACCCTCTTAGCGCTCCGAATGTCCACTTGCATTTTCTACAGAAAGAGTGTTCAGAACTGCGCCATCAAATGTATGGTTTAACTCTGTTAGCTTAATGAACATATCAGAAATAAGTTTCACACAATGCTTCTGTGTAGTTTTTATTTGAAGATATTATTTTTCCCAATAGAGGCCTCTTAGCGCTCAGAATGTCCAATTGCAGTTTCTACAGAAAGAGTGTTTCAGAAAGGCTCAATCAAATGTAAGGTTCAACTCTGTTAGTTGAATGCACAGAACAGAAAGAAGTTTCATAAAATGCTTCTGTGTAGTTTATATTTGAACATATTCTTTTTTCCACTATTACCCACTTAGCGCTACGAATGTCCAGTTGCATTTTCTACAGACAGAGTGTTTCAAAACTGCTCAATCAAAAGTATGGTTTAACTCTGTTAGCTGAATGTTCAGAACAGAAAGAAGTTTCACAGAATGCTTCTGTGTAGTTTATATTTGAATATATTCCTTTTTCCACTACTACTCTCTTAGCGCTCCAAATGTCCAGTTGCATTTTCTACAGAAAGAGTGTTCAGATCTTCTCAATCAAAAGTATGGTTTAACTCTGTTAGCTGAATGCACAGATCAGAAAGAAGTTTCACCGAATGATTCTGTGTAGTTTATATTTGGAGACATTCCTTTTTCCACTATTACCCTCTTAGCGCTCCGAATCTCCACTTGCATTTTCTACAGAAAGAGTGTTTCAGTACGGCTCAATCAAAACTAAGGTTCAAATCTTTTAGTTGAACAAAGAGAACAGAAAGAAGTTTCACACAATTCTTCTGTGTAGTTTTTATTTGTAGACATTTTTTTTCCCAGTATAGGCCTCTTAGCGCTCAGAATGTCCAATTGCAGTTTCTACAGAAAGAGTGTTTCAGAACGGCTCAATCAAAAGTAAGGTTCAACTCTGTTAGTTGAATGCACAGAACAGAAAGAAGTTTCATACAATGCTTCTGTGTAGTTTATATTTGAACATATTCTTTTTTCCACTATTACCCACTTAGCGCTACGAATGTCCAGTTGCATTTTCTACAGACAGAGTGTTTCAAAACTGCTCAATCAAAAGTATGGTTTAACTCTGTTAGCTGAATGCTCAGATCAGAAAGAAGTTTCACAGAATGCTTCTGTGTAGTTTATATTTCAATATATTCCTTTTTCCACTACTACGCTCTTAGCGCTCCAAATGTCCAGTTGCATTTTCTACAGAAAGAGTGTTCAGATCTGCTCAATCAAAAGTATGGTTTAACTCTGTTAGCTGAATGCACAGATCAGAAAGAAGTTTCACCGAATGATTCTGTGTAGTTTATATTTGAAGACATTCCTTTTTCCACTATTACCCTCTTAGCGCTCCGAATCTCCACTTGCATTTTCTACAAAAAGAGTGTTTCATAACTGCTCAATCAAAAATATGTTTTATCTCTGTTAACTGAATTTACAGATCAGAAATAAGTTTCACAGAATGCATCTGTGTAGTTTTTATTTGAAGATATTCTTTTTCCCAATGTAGGCCTCTTAGCGCTTAGCATGTCCAATTGCAGTTTCTACAGAAAGAGTGTTTCAGAACGGCTCAATCAAAAGTAAGGTTCAACTCTGTTAGTTGAATGCACAGAACAGAAAGAATTTTCACAGAATGCTACTGTGTAGTTTATATTTGAATATATTCCTTTTTCCACTATTACCCTCTTAGCGCTCCGAATGTCTACTTGCATTTTCTACAGAAAGAGTGTTCAGAACTGCGCAATCAAAAGTATGTTTTAACTCTGTTAGCTTAATGAACATATCAGAAATAAGTTTCACACAATGCTTCTGTGTAGTTTATATTTCAAGATATTATTTTTCCCAATAGAGGCCTCTTAGCGCTCAGAATGTCCAATTGCAGTTTCTACAGAAAGAGTGTTTCAGAACGGCTCAATCAAAAGTAAGGTTCAACTCTGTTAGTTGAATGCACAGAACAGAAAGAAGTTTCATACAATGCTTCTGTGTAGTTTATATTTGAACATATTCTTTTTTCCTCTATTACCCACTTAGCGCTACGAATGTCCAGTTGCATTTTCTACAGACAGAGTGTTTCAAAACTGCTCAATCAAAAGTATGTTTTAACTCTGTTAGCTGAATGCTCAGATCAGAAAGAAGTTTCACAGAATGCTTCTGTGTAGTTTATATTTGAATATATTACTTTTTCCACTATTACTCTCTTAGCGCTCCAAATGTCCAGTTGCATTTTCTACAGAAAGAGTGTTTAGATCTGCTCAATCAAAAGTATGGTTTAACTCTGTTAGCTGAATGCACAGATCAGAAAGAAGTTTCACAGAATGATTCTGTGTAGTTTATATGTGGAGACATTCCTTTTTCCACTATTACCCTCTTAGCGCTCCGAATCTCCACTTGCATTTTCTACAGAAAGTGTGTTTCAGAACGGCTCAATCAAAACTAAGTTTCAACTCTTTTAGTTGAACAAACACAACAGAAAAAAGTTTCACAAAATTCTTCTGTGTAGTTTTTATTTGTAGACATTCTTTTTCCCAATATAGGCCTCTTAGCGCTCAGAATGTCCAATTGCAGTTTCTACAGAAAGAGTGTTTCAGAACGGCTCAATGAAAAGTAAGGTTCAACTCGGTTAGTTGAATGCACAGAACAGAAAGAAGTTTCATACAATGCTTCTGTGTAGTTTATATTTGAACATATTCTTTTTTCCACTATTACCCACTTAGCGCTACGAATGTCCAGTTGCATTTTCTACAGACAGAGTGTTTCAAAACTGCTCAATCAAAAGTATGGTTTAACTCTGTTAGCTGAATGCTCAGATCAGAAAGAAGTTTCACAGAATGCTTCTGTGTAGTTTATATTTGAATATATTCCTGTTTCCACTACTACGCTCTTAGCGCTTCAAATGTCCAGTTGCATTTTCTAGAGAAAGAGTGTTCAGATCTGCTCAATCAAAAGTATGGTTTAACTCTGTTAGCTGAATGCACAGATCAGAAAGAAGTTTCACCGAATGATTCTGTGTAGTTTATATTTGAAGACATTCCTTTTTCCACTATTACCCTCTTAGCGCTCCGAATCTCCACTTGCATTTTCTACAAAAAGAGTGTTTCATAACTGCTCAATCAAAAATATGTTTTATCTCTGTTAACTGAATTTACAGATCAGAAATAAGTTTCACAGAATGCATCTGTGTAGTTTTTACTTGAAGATATTCTTTTTCCCAATGTAGGCCTCTTAGCGCTTAGCATGTCCAATTGCAGTTTCTACAGAAAGAGTGTTTCAGAACGGCTCAATCAAAAGTAAGGTTCAACTCTGTTAGTTGAATGCACAGAACAGAAAGAATTTTCACAGAATGCTACTGTGTAGTTTATATTTGAATATATTCCTTTTTCCACTATTACCCTCTTAGCGCTCCGAATGTCCACTTGCATTTTCTACAGAAAGAGTGTTCAGAACTGCGCAATCAAAAGTATGGTTTAACTCTGTTAGCTTAATGAACATATCAGAAATAAGTTTCACACAATGCTTCTGTGTAGTTTTTATTTGAAGATATTATTTTTCCCAATAGAGGCCTCTTAGCGCTCAGAATGTCCAATTGCAGTTTCTACAGAAAGAGTGTTTCAGAAAGGCTCAATCAAAAGTAAGGTTCAACTCTGTTAGTTGAATGCACCGAACAGAAAGTAGTTTCATACAATGCTTCTGTGTAGTTTATATTTGAACATATTCTTTTCTCCACTATTACCCACTTAACGCTACGAATGTCCAGTTGCATTTTCTACAGACAGAGTGTTTCAAAACTGCTCAATCAAAAGTATGGTTTAACTCTGTTAGCTGAATGCTCAGATCAGAAAGAAGTTTCACAGAATGCTTCGGTGTAGTTTATATTTGAATATATTCCTTTTTCCACTACTACTCTCTTAGCGCTCCAAATGTCCAGTTGCATTTTCTACAGAAAGAGTGTTTAGATCTGCTCAATCAAAAGTATGGTTTAACTCTGTTAGCTGAATGCACAGATCAGAAAGAAGTTTCACAGAATGATTCTGTGTAGTTTATATGTGGAGACATTCCTTTTTCCACTATTACCCTCTTAGCGCTCCAAATCTCCACTTGCATTTTCTACAGAAAGAGTGTTCAGAACGGCTCAATCAAAACTAAGGTTCAAATCTTTTAGTTGAACAAACAGAACAGAAAGAAGTTTCACGCAATTCTTCTGTGTAGTTTTTATTTGTAGACATTCTTTTTCCCAATATAGGCCTCTTAGCGCTCAGAATGTCCAATTGCGGTTTCTACAGAAAGAGTGTTTTAGAACGGCTCAATCAAAAGTAAGGTTCAACTCTGTTAGTTGAATGCACAGAACAGAAAGAAGTTTCATACAATGCTTCTGTGTAGTTTATATTTGAACATATTCTTTTTTCCACTATTACCCACTTAGCGTTACGAATGTCCAGTTGCATTTTCTACAGACAGAGTGTTTCAAAACTGCTCAATCAAAAGTATGGTTTAACTCTGTTAGCTGAATGCTCAGATCAGAAAGAAGTTTCACAGAATGCTTCTGTGTAGTTTATATTTGAATATATTCCTTTTTCCACTACTACGCTCTTAGCGCTCCCAATGTCCAGTTGCATTTTCTACAGAAAGAGTGTTCAGATCTGCTCAATCAAAAGTATGGTTTAACTCTGTTAGCTGAATGCACAGATCAGAAAGAAGTTTCACCGAATGATTCTGTGTAGTTTATATTTGAAGACATTCCTCTTTCCACTATTACCCTCTTAGCGCTCCGAATCTCCACTTGCATTTTCTACAAAAAGAGTGTTTCATAACTGCTCAATCAAAAATATGTTTTATCTCTGTTAACTGAATTTACAGATCAGAAATAAGTTTCACGGAATGCATCTGTGTAGTTTTTATTTGAAAATATTGTTTTTCCCAATGTAGGCCTCTTAGCGCTTAGCATATCCAATTGCAGTTTCTACAGAAAGAGTGTTTCAGAACGGCTCAATCAAAAGTAAGGTTCAACTCTGTTAGTTGAATGCACAGAACAGAAAGAATTTTCACAGAATGCTACTGTGTAGTTTATATTTGAATATATTCCTTTTTCCACTATTACCCTCTTAGCGCTCCGAATGTCCACTTGCATTTTCTACAGAAAGAGTGTTCAGAACTGCGCAATCAAAAGTGTGGTTTAACTCTGTTAGCTTAATGAACATATTAGAAATAAGTTTCACACAATGCTTCTGTGTAGTTTTTATTTGAAGATATAATTTTTCCCAATAGAGGCCTCTTAGCGCTCAGAATGTCCAATTGCAGTTTCTACAGAAAGAGTGTTTCAGAAAGGCTCAATCAAAAGTAAGGTTCAACTCTGTTACTTGAATGCACAGAACAGAAAGAAGTTTCATACAATGCTTCTGTGTAGTTTATATTTGAACATATTCTTTTTTCCACTATTACCCACTTAGCGCTACGAATGTCCAGTTGCATTTTCTACAGACAGAGTGTTTCAAAACTGCTCAATCAAAAGTATGGTTTAACTCTGTTAGCTGAATGCTCAGAACAGAAAGAAGTTTCACAGAATGCTTCTGTGTAGCTTATATTTGAATATATTCCTTTTTCCACTACTACTCTCTTAGCGCTCCAAATGTACAGTTGCATTTTCTACAGAAAGAGTGTTCAGATCTGCTCAATCAAATGTATGGTTTAACTCTGTTAGCTGAATGCACAGATCAGAAAGAAGTTTCACCGAATGATTCTGTGTAGTTTATATTTGGAGACATTCCTTTTTCCACTATTACCCTCTTAGCGCTCCGAATCTCCACTTGCATTTTCTACAGAAAGAGTGTTTCAGAACGGCTCAATCAAAACTAAGGTTCAACTCTTTTAGTTGAACAAACAGAACAGAAAGAAGTTTCACACAATTCTTCTGTGTAGTTTTTATTTGTAGACATTCTTTTTCCCAATATAGGATTCTTAGCGCTCCGAATGTCCAATTGCAGTTTCTACAGAAAGAGTGTTTCAGAACGGCACAATCAAAACTAAGGTTCAACTCTTTTAGTTGAACAAACAGAACAGAAAGAAGTTTCACACAATTCTTCTGTGTAGTTTTTATTTGTAGACATTGTTTTTCCCAATATAGTCCTCTTTGCACTCAGAATGTCCAATTGCAGTTTCTACAGAAAGAGTGTTTCAGAACGGCTCAATCAAAAGTAAGGTTCAACTCGGTTAGTTGAATGCACAGAACAGAAAGAATTTTCACAGAATGCTACTGTGTAGTTTATAATTGAATATATTCCTTTTTCAACTATTACCCTCTTAGCGCTCCGAATGTCCACTTGCATTTTCTACAGAAAGAGTGTTCAGAACTGCGCAATCAAAAGTATGGTTTAACTCTGTTAGCTTAATGAACATATCAGAAATAAGTTTCACACAATGCTTATGTGTAGTTTTTATTTGAAGATATTATTTTTCCCAATAGAGGCCTCTTAGCGCTCAGAATGTCCAATTGCAGTTTCTACAGAAAGAGTGTTTCAGAAAGGCTCAATCAAAAGTAAGATTCAACTCTGTTAGTTGAATGCACAGAACAGAAAGAGGTTTCATACAATGCTTCTGTGTTGTTTATATTTGAATATATTCCTTTTTCCACTACTACTCTCTTAGCGCTCCAAATGTCCAGTTGCATTTTCTACAGAAAGACTGTTCAGATCTGCTCAATCAAAAGTATGGTTTAACTCTGTTAGCTGAATGCACAGATCAGAAAGAAGTTTCACAGAATGATTCTGTGTAGTTTATATTTGGAGACATTCCTTTTTCCACTATTACCCTCTTAGCGCTCCGAATCTCCACTTGCATTTTCTACAAAAAGAGTGTTTCATAACTGCTCAATGAAAAATATGTTTTATCTCTGTTAACTGAATTTACAGATCAGAAATAAGTTTCACAGAATGCATCTGTGTAGTTTTTATTTGAAGATATTCTTTTTCCCAATGTAGGCCTCTTAGCGCTTAGCATGTCCAATTGCAGTTTCTACAGAGAGAGTGTTTCAGAACGGCTCAATCAAAAGTAAGGTTCAACTCTGTTAGTTGAATGCACAGAACAGAAAGAATTTTCACAGAATGCTACTGTGTAGTTTATATTTGAATATATTCCTTTTTCCACTATTACCATCTTAGCGCTCCGAATGTCCACTTGCATTTTCTACAGAAAGAGTGTTCAGAACTGCGCAATCAAAAGTATGGTTTAACTCTGTTAGCTTAATGAACATATCAGAAATAAGTTTCACACAATGCTTCTGTGTAGTTTTTATTTGAAGATATTATTTTTCCCAATAGAGGCCTCTTAGCGCTCAGAATGTCCAATTGCAGTTTCTACAGAAAGAGTGTTTCAGAAAGGCTCAATAAAATGTAAGGTTCAACTCTGTTAGTTGAATGCACAGAACAGAAAGAAGTTTCATACAATGCTTCTGTGTAGTTTATATTTGAACATATTCTTTTTTCCACTATTACCCACTTAGCGCTACGAATGTCCAGTTGCATTTTCTACAGACAGAGTGTTTCAAAACTGCTAAATCAAAAGTATGGTTTAACTCTGTTAGCTGAATACTCAGATCAGAAAGAAGTTTCACAGAATGCTTCTGTGTAGTTTATATTTGAATATAATCCTTTTTCCACTACTACACTCTTAGCGCTCCAAATGTCCACTTGCATTTTCTACAGAAAGAGTGTTCAGATCTGCTCAATCAAAAGTATGGTTTAAATCTGTTAGCTGAATGCACAGATCAGAAAGAAGTTTTACAGAATGATTCTGTGTAGTTTATATTTGGAGACATTCGTTTTTCCACTATTACCCTCTAAACGCTCCGAATCTCCACTTGCATTTTCTACAGAAAGAGTGTTTCAGAACGGCTCAATCAAAAATAAGGTTCAACTCTTTTAGTTGAACAAACACAACAGAAAGAAGTTTCACACAATTCTTCTGTGTAGTTTTTATTTGTAGACATTCTTTTTCCCAATATAGGCCTCCTAGCGCTCAGAATGTCCAATTGCAGTTTCTACAGAAAGAGTGTTTCAGAACGGCTCAATCAAAAGTAATGTTCAACTCTGTTAGTTGAATGCACAGAACAGAAAGAAGTTTCATACAATGCTTCTGTGTAGTTTATATTTGAACATATTCTTTTTTCCACTATTACCCACTTAGCGCTACGAATGTCCAGTTGCATTTTCTACAGACAGAGTGTTTCAAAACTGCTCAATCAAAAGTATGGTTTAACTCTGTTAGGTGAATGCTCAGATCAGAAAGAAGTTTCACAGAATGCTTCTGTGTAGTTTATATTTGAATATATTCCTTTTTCCACTACTACGCTCTTAGCGCTCCAAATGTCCAGTTGCATTTTCTACAGAAAGAGTGTTCAGATCTGCTCAATAAAAAGTATGGTTTAACTCTGTTAGCTGAATGCACAGATCAGAAAGAAGTTTCACCGAATGATTCTGTGTAGTTTATATTTGAAGACATTCCTTTTTCCACTAGTACCCTCTTAGCGCTCCGAATCTACACTTGCATTTTCTACAAAAAGAGTGTTTCATAACTGCTCAATCAAAAATATGTTTTATCTCTGTTAACTGAATTTACAGATCAGAAATAAGTTTCACAGAATGCATCTGTGTAGTTTTTATTTGAAGATATTCTTTTTCCCAATGTAGGCCTCTTAGCGCTTAGCATGTCCAATTGCAGTTTCTACAGAAAGAGTGTTTCAGAACGGCTCAATCAAAAGTAAGGTTCAACTCTGTTAGTTGAATGCACAGAACAGAAAGAATTTTCACAGAATGCTACTGTGTAGTTTATATTTGAATATATTCCTTTTTCCACTATTACCCTCTTAGCGCTCCGAATGTCCACTTGCATTTTCTACAGAAAGAGTGTTCAGAACTGCGCAATCAAAAGTATGGTTTAACTCTGTTAGCTTAATGAACATATCAGAAATAAGTTTCACACAATGCTTCTGTGTAGTTTTTATTTGAAGGTATTATTTTTCCCAATAGAGGCCTCTTAGCGCTCAGAATGTCCAATTGCAGTTTCTACAGAAAGAGTGTTTCAGAAATGCTCAATCAAAAGTAAGCTTCAACTCTGTTAGTTGAATGCACAGAACAGAAAGAAGTTTCATACAATGCTTCTGTGTAGTTTATATTTGAACATATTCTTTTTTCCACTATTACCCACTTAGCGCTACGAATGTCCCGTTGCATTTTCTACAGACAGAGTGTTTCAAAACTGCTCAATCAAAAGTATGGTTTAACTCTGTTAGCTGAATGCTCAGATCAGAAAGAAGTTTCACAGAATGCTTCTGTGTAGTTTATATTTGAATATATTCCTTTTTCCACTAATACTCTCTTAGCGCTCCAAATGTCCAGTTGCATTTTCTACAGAAAGAGTGTTCAGATCTGCTCAATCAAAAGTATGGTTTAACTCTGTTAGCTGAATGCACAGATCAGAAAGAAGTTTCACAGAATGATTCTGTGTAGTTTATATTTGGAGACATTCCTTTTTCCACTATTACCCTCTTAGCGCTC
Organism: Symphalangus syndactylus; assembly: GCF_028878055.3. Classification (NCBI taxonomy): domain Eukaryota; kingdom Metazoa; phylum Chordata; class Mammalia; order Primates; family Hylobatidae; genus Symphalangus; species Symphalangus syndactylus. Next base: position 77,438,969 of record NC_072445.2, on the reverse strand, counting down.
CGAATCTCCACTTGCATTTTCTACAGAAAGAGTGTTTCAGAACGGCTCAATCAAAACTAAGGTTCAACTCTTTTAGTTGAACAAACAGAACAGAAAGAAGTTTCACACAATTCTTCTGTGTAGTTTTTATTTGTAGACATTCTTTTTCCAAATATAGGCCTCCTAGCGCTCAGAATGTCCAATTGCAGTTTCTACAGAAAGAGTGTTTCAGAACGGCTCAATCAAAACTAAGGTTCAACTCTTTTAGTTGAACAAACAGAACAGAAAGATGTTTCACACAATTCTTCTGTGTAGTTTTTATTTGTAGACATTGTTTTTCCCAATATAGGCCTCTTTGCGCTCAGAATGTCCAATTGCAGTTTCTACAGAAAGAGTGTTTCAGAACGGCTCAATCAAAAGTAAGGTTCAACTCGGTTAGTTGAATGCACAGAACAGAAAGAATTTTCACAGAATGCTACTGTGTAGTTTATAATTGAATATATTCCTTTTTCCACTATTACCCTCTTAGCGCTCCGAATGTCCACTTGCATTTTCTACAGAAAGAGTGTTCAGAACTGCGCAATCAAAAGTATGGTTTAACTCTGTTAGCTTAATGAACATATCAGAAATAAGTTTCACACAATGCTTCTGTGTAGTTTTTATTTGAAGATATTATTTTTCCCAATAGAGGCCTCTTAGCGCTCAGAATGTCCAATTGCAGTTTCTACAGAAAGAGTGTTTCAGAAAGGCTCAATCAAAAGTAAGGTTCAACTCTGTTAGTTGAATGCACAGAACAGAAAGAAGTTTCATACAATGCTTCTGTGTTGTTTATATTTGAATATATTCCTTTTTCCACTACTACTCTCTTAGCGCTCCAAATGTCCAGTTGCATTTTCTACAGAAAGACTGTTCAGATCTGCTCAATCAAAAGTATGGTTTAACTCTGTTAGCTGAATGCACAGTTCAGCAAGAAGTTTCACTGAATGATTCTGTGTAGTTTATATTTGGAGACATTCCTTTTTCCACTATTACCCTCTTAGCGCTCCGAATCTCCACTTGCATTTTCTACAGAAAGAGTGTTTCAGAACGGCTCAATCAAAAATAAGGTTCAACTCTTTAGTTGAACAAACAGAACAGAAAGAAATTTCACACAATTCTTCTGTGTAGTTTTTATTTGTAGACATTCTTTTTCCCAATATAGGCCTCCTAGCGCTCAGAATGTCCAATTGCAGTTTCTACAGAAAGAGTGTTTCAGAGCGGCTCAATCAAAAGTAAGGTTCAACTCTGTTAGTTGAATGCACAGAACAGAAAGAAGTTTCATTCAATGCTTCTGTGTAGTTTATATTTGAACATATTCTTTTTTCCACTATTACCCACTTAGCGCTAGGAATGTCCAGTTGCATTTTCTACAGACAGAGTGTTTCAAAACTGCTCAATCAAAAGTATGGTTTAACTCTGTTAGCTGAATGCTCAGATCAGAAAGAAGTTTCACAGAATGCTTCTGTGTAGTTTATATTTGAATATATTCCTTTTTCCACTACTACTCTCTTAGCGCTCCAAATGTCCAGTTGCATTTTCTACAGAAAGAGTGTTCAGATCTGCTCAATCAAAAGTATGGTTTAACTCTGTTAGCTGAATGCACAGATCAGAAAGAAGTTTCACCGAATGATTCTGTGTAGTTTATATTTGAAGACATTCATTTTTCCACTATTACCCCCTTAGCGCTCCGAATCTCCACTTGCATTTTCTACAAAAAGAGTGTTTCATAACTGCTCAATGAAAAATATGTTTTATCTCTGTTAACTGAATTTACAGATCAGAAATAAGTTTCACAGAATGCATCTGTGTAGTTTTTATTTGAAGATATTCTTTTTCCCAATGTAGCCCTCTTAGCGCTTAGCATGTCCAATTGCAGTTTCTACAGAGAGAGTGTTTCAGAACGGCTCAATCAAAAGTAAGGTTCAACTCTGTTAGTTGAATGCACAGAACAGAAAGAATTTTCACAGAATGCTACTGTGTAGTTTATATTTGAATATATTCCTTTTTCCACTATTACCCTCTTAGCGCTCCGAATGTCCACTTGCATTTTCTACAGAAAGAGTGTTCAGAACTGCGCAATCAAAAGTATGGTTTAACTCTGTTAGCTTAATGAACATATCAGAAATAAGTTTCACACAATGCTTCTGTGTAGTTTTTATTTGAAGATATTATTTTTCCCAATAGAGGCCTCTTAGCGCTCAGAATGTCCAATTGCAGTTTCTACAGAAAGAGTGTTTCAGAAAGGCTCAATAAAATGTAAGGTTCAACTCTGTTAGTTGAATGCACAGAACAGAAAGAAGTTTCATACAATGCTTCTGTGTAGTTTATATTTGAACATATTCTTTTTTCCACTATTACCCACTTAGCGCTACGAATGTCCAGTTGCATTTTCTACAGACAGAGTGTTTCAAAACTGCTAAATCAAAAGTATGGTTTAACTCTGTTAGCTGAATACTCAGATCAGAAAGAAGTTTCACAGAATGCTTCTGTGTAGTTTATATTTGAATATAATCCTTTTTCCACTACTACTCTCTTAGCGCTCCAAATGTCCAGTTGCATTTTCTACAGAAAGAGTGTTCAGATCTGCTCAATCAAAAGTATGGTTTAAATCTGTTAGCTGAATGCACAGATCAGAAAGAAGTTTTACAGAATGATTCTGTGTAGTTTATATTTGGAGACATTCGTTTTTCCACTATTACCCTCTAAACGCTCCGAATCTCCACTTGCATTTTCTACAGAAAGAGTGTTTCAGAACGGCTCAATCAAAAATAAGGTTCAACTCTTTTAGTTGAACAAACACAACAGAAAGAAGTTTCACACAATTCTTCTGTGTAGTTTTTATTTGTAGACATTCTTTTTCCCAATATAGGCCTCCTAGCGCTCAGAATGTCCAATTGCAGTTTCTACAGAAAGAGTGTTTCAGAACGGCTCAATCAAAAGTAATGTTCAACTCTGTTAGTTGAATGCACAGAACAGAAAGAAGTTTCATACAATGCTTCTGTGTAGTTTATATTTGAACATATTCTTTTTTCCACTATTACCCACTTAGCGCTACGAATGTCCAGTTGCATTTTCTACAGACAGAGTGTTTCAAAACTGCTCAATCAAAAGTATGGTTTAACTCTGTTAGGTGAATGCTCAGATCAGAAAGAAGTTTCACAGAATGCTTCTGTGTAGTTTATATTTGAATATATTCCTTTTTCCACTACTACGCTCTTAGCGCTCCAAATGTCCAGTTGCATTTTCTACAGAAAGAGTGTTCAGATCTGCTCAATAAAAAGTATGGTTTAACTCTGTTAGCTGAATGCACAGATCAGAAAGAAGTTTCACCGAATGATTCTGTGTAGTTTATATTTGAAGACATTCCTTTTTCCACTAGTACCCTCTTAGCGCTCCGAATCTACACTTGCATTTTCTACAAAAAGAGTGTTTCATAACTGCTCAATCAAAAATATGTTTTATCTCTGTTAACTGAATTTACAGATCAGAAATAAGTTTCACAGAATGCATCTGTGTAGTTTTTATTTGAAGATATTCTTTTTCCCAATGTAGGCCTCTTAGCGCTTAGCATGTCCAATTGCAGTTTCTACAGAAAGAGTGTTTCAGAACGGCTCAATCAAAAGTAAGGTTCAACTCTGTTAGTTGAATGCACAGAACAGAAAGAATTTTCACAGAATGCTACTGTGTAGTTTATATTTGAATATATTCCTTTTTCCACTATTACCCTCTTAGCGCTCCGAATGTCCACTTGCATTTTCTACAGAAAGAGTGTTCAGAACTGCGCAATCAAAAGTATGGTTTAACTCTGTTAGCTTAATGAACATATCAGAAATAAGTTTCACACAATGCTTCTGTGTAGTTTTTATTTGAAGGTATTATTTTTCCCAATAGAGGCCTCTTAGCGCTCAGAATGTCCAATTGCAGTTTCTACAGAAAGAGTGTTTCAGAAATGCTCAATCAAAAGTAAGCTTCAACTCTGTTAGTTGAATGCACAGAACAGAAAGAAGTTTCATACAATGCTTCTGTGTAGTTTATATTTGAACATATTCTTTTTTCCACTATTACCCACTTAGCGCTACGAATGTCCCGTTGCATTTTCTACAGACAGAGTGTTTCAAAACTGCTCAATCAAAAGTATGGTTTAACTCTGTTAGCTGAATGCTCAGATCAGAAAGAAGTTTCACAGAATGCTTCTGTGTAGTTTATATTTGAATATATTCCTTTTTCCACTAATACTCTCTTAGCGCTCCAAATGTCCAGTTGCATTTTCTACAGAAAGAGTGTTCAGATCTGCTCAATCAAAAGTATGGTTTAACTCTGTTAGCTGAATGCACAGATCAGAAAGAAGTTTCACAGAATGATTCTGTGTAGTTTATATTTGGAGACATTCCTTTTTCCACTATTACCCTCTTAGCGCTCCGAATCTCCACTTGCATTTTCTACAGAAAGAGTGTTTCAGAACGGCTCAATCAAAACTAAGGTTCAACTCTTTTAGTTGAACAAACAGAACAGAAAGATGTTTCACACAATTCTTCTGTGTAGTTTTTATTTGTAGACATTCTTTTTCCAAATATAGGCCTCCTAGCGCTCAGAATGTCCAATTGCAGTTTCTACAGAAAGAGTGTTTCAGAACGGCTCAATCAAAACTAAGGTTCAACTCTTTTAGTTGAACAAACAGAACAGAAAGATGTTTCACACAATTCTTCTGTGTAGTTTTTATTTGTAGACATTGTTTTTCCCAATATAGGCCTCTTTGCGCTCAGAATGTCCAATTGCAGTTTCTACAGAAAGAGTGTTTCAGAACGGCTCAATCAAAAGTAAGGTTCAACTCGGTTAGTTGAATGCACAGAACAGAAAGAATTTTCACAGAATGCTACTGTGTAGTTTATAATTGAATATATTCCTTTTTCCACTATTACCCTCTTAGCGCTCCGAATGTCCACTTGCATTTTCTACAGAAAGAGTGTTCAGAACTGCGCAATCAAAAGTATGGTTTAACTCTGTTAGCTTAAAGAACATATCAGAAATAAGTTTCACACAATGCTTCTGTGTAGTTTTTATTTGAAGATATTATTTTTCCCAATAGAGGCCTCTTAGCGCTCAGAATGTCCAATTGCAGTTTCTACAGAAAGAGTGTTTCAGAAAGGCTCAATCAAAAGTAAGGTTCAACTCTGTTAGTTGAATGCACAGAACAGAAAGAAGTTTCATACAATGCTTCTGTGTTGTTTATATTTGAATATATTCCTTTTTCCACTACTACTCTCTTAGCGCTCCAAATGTCCAGTTGCATTTTCTACAGAAAGACTGTTCAGATCTGCTCAATCAAAAGTATGGTTTAACTCTGTTAGCTGAATGCACAGTTCAGCAAGAAGTTTCACTGAATGATTCTGTGTAGTTTATATTTGGAGACATTCCTATTTCCACTATTACCCTCTTAGCGCTCCGAATCTCCACTTGCATTTTCTACAGAAAGAGTGTTTCAGAACGGCTCAATCAAAAATAAGGTTCAACTCTTTAGTTGAACAAACAGAACAGAAAGAAATTTCACACAATTCTTCTGTGTAGTTTTTATTTGTAGACATTCTTTTTCCCAATATAGGCCTCCTAGCGCTCAGAATGTCCAATTGCAGTTTCTACAGAAAGAGTGTTTCAGAGCGGCTCAATCAAAAGTAAGGTTCAACTCTGTTAGTTGAATGCACAGAACAGAAAGAAGTTTCATTCAATGCTTCTGTGTAGTTTATATTTGAACATATTCTTTTTTCCACTATTACCCACTTAGCGCTAGGAATGTCCAGTTGCATTTTCTACAGACAGAGTGTTTCAAAACTGCTCAATCAAAAGTATGGTTTAACTCTGTTAGCTGAATGCTCAGATCAGAAAGAAGTTTCACAGAATGCTTCTGTGTAGTTTATATTTGAATATATTCCTTTTTCCACTACTACTCTCTTAGCGCTCCAAATGTCCAGTTGCATTTTCTACAGAAAGAGTGTTCAGATCTGCTCAATCAAAAGTATGGTTTAACTCTGTTAGCTGAATGCACAGATCAGAAAGAAGTTTCACCGAATGATTCTGTGTAGTTTATATTTGAAGACATTCATTTTTCCACTATTACCCCCTTAGCGCTCCGAATCTCCACTTGCATTTTCTACAAAAAGAGTGTTTCATAACTGCTCAATGAAAAATATGTTTTATCTCTGTTAACTGAATTTACAGATCAGAAATAAGTTTCACAGAATGCATCTGTGTAGTTTTTATTTGAAGATATTCTTTTTCCCAATGTAGCCCTCTTAGCGCTTAGCATGTCCAATTGCAGTTTCTACAGAGAGAGTGTTTCAGAACGGCTCAATCAAAAGTAAGGTTCAACTCTGTTAGTTGAATGCACAGAACAGAAAGAATTTTCACAGAATGCTACTGTGTAGTTTATATTTGAATATATTCCTTTTTCCACTATTACCCTCTTAGCGCTCCGAATGTCCACTTGCATTTTCTACAGAAAGAGTGTTCAGAACTGCGCAATCAAAAGTATGGTTTAACTCTGTTAGCTTAATGAACATATCAGAAATAAGTTTCACACAATGCTTCTGTGTAGTTTTTATTTGAAGATATTATTTTTCCCAATAGAGGCCTCTTAGCGCTCAGAATGTCCAATTGCAGTTTCTACAGAAAGAGTGTTTCAGAAAGGCTCAATAAAATGTAAGGTTCAACTCTGTTAGTTGAATGCACAGAACAGAAAGAAGTTTCATACAATGCTTCTGTGTAGTTTATATTTGAACATATTCTTTTTTCCACTATTACCCACTTAGCGCTACGAATGTCCAGTTGCATTTTCTACAGACAGAGTGTTTCAAAACTGCTTAATCAAAAGTATGGTTTAACTCTGTTAGCTGAATACTCAGATCAGAAAGAAGTTTCACAGAATGCTTCTGTGTAGTTTATATTTGAATATAATCCTTTTTCCACTACTACTCTCTTAGCGCTCCAAATGTCCAGTTGCATTTTCTATAGAAAGAGTGTTCAGATCTGCTCAATCAAAAGTATGGTTTAAATCTGTTAGCTGAATGCACAGATCAGAAAGAAGTTTTACAGAATGATTCTGTGTAGTTTATATTTGGAGACATTCGTTTTTCCACTATTACCCTCTAAACGCTCCGAATCTCCACTTGCATTTTCTACAGAAAGTGTTTCAGAACGGCTCAATCAAAAATAAGGTTCAACTCTTTTAGTTGAACAAACACAACAGAAAGAAGTTTCACACAATTCTTCTGTGTAGTTTTTATTTGTAGACATTCTTTTTCCCAATATAGGCCTCCTAGCGCTCAGAATGTCCAATTGCAGTTTCTACAGAAAGAGTGTTTCAGAACGGCTCAATCAAAAGTAATGTTCAACTCTGTTAGTTGAATGCACAGAACAGAAAGAAGTTTCATACAATGCTTCTGTGTAGTTTATATTTGAACATATTCTTTTTTCCACTATTACCCACTTAGCGCTACGAATGTCCAGTTGCATTTTCTACAGACAGAGTGTTTCAAAACTGCTCAATCAAAAGTATGGTTTAACTCTGTTAGGTGAATGCTCAGATCAGAAAGAAGTTTCACAGAATGCTTCTGTGTAGTTTATATTTGAATATATTCCTTTTTCCACTACTACGCTCTTAGCGCTCCAAATGTCCAGTTGCATTTTCTACAGAAAGAGTGTTCAGATCTGCTCAATAAAAAGTATGGTTTAACTCTGTTAGCTGAATGCACAGATCAGAAAGAAGTTTCACCGAATGATTCTGTGTAGTTTATATTTGAAGACATTCCTTTTTCCAGTAGTACCCTCTTAGCGCTCCGAATCTACACTTGCATTTTCTACAAAAAGAGTGTTTCATAACTGCTCAATCAAAAATATGTTTTATCTCTGTTAACTGAATTTACAGATCAGAAATAAGTTTCACAGAATGCATCTGTGTAGTTTTTATTTGAAGATATTCTTTTTCCCAATGTAGGCCTCTTAGCGCTTAGCATGTCCAATTGCAGTTTCTACAGAAAGAGTGTTTCAGAACGGCTCAATCAAAAGTAAGGTTCAACTCTGTTAGTTGAATGCACAGAACAGAAAGAATTTTCACAGAATGCTACTGTGTAGTTTATATTTGAATATATTCCTTTTTCCACTATTACCCTCTTAGCGCTCCGAATGTCCACTTGCATTTTCTACAGAAAGAGTGTTCAGAACTGCGCAATCAAAAGTATGGTTTAACTCTGTTAGCTTAATGAACATATCAGAAATAAGTTTCACACAATGCTTCTGTGTAGTTTTTATTTGAAGGTATTATTTTTCCCAATAGAGGCCTCTTAGCGCTCAGAATGTCCAATTGCAGTTTCTACAGAAAGAGTGTTTCAGAAATGCTCAATCAAAAGTAAGCTTCAACTCTGTTAGTTGAATGCACAGAACAGAAAGAAGTTTCATACAATGCTTCTGTGTAGTTTATATTTGAACATATTCTTTTTTCCACTATTACCCACTTAGCGCTACGAATGTCCCGTTGCATTTTCTACAGACAGAGTGTTTCAAAACTGCTCAATCAAAAGTATGGTTTAACTCTGTTAGCTGAATGCTCAGATCAGAAAGAAGTTTCACAGAATGCTTCTGTGTAGTTTATATTTGAATATATTCCTTTTTCCACTAATACTCTCTTAGCGCTCCAAATGTCCAGTTGCATTTTCTACAGAAAGAGTGTTCAGATCTGCTCAATCAAAAGTATGGTTTAACTCTGTTAGCTGAATGCACAGATCAGAAAGAAGTTTCACAGAATGATTCTGTGTAGTTTATATTTGGAGACATTCCTTTTTCCACTATTACCCTCTTAGCGCTCCGAATCTCCACTTGCATTTTCTACAGAAAGAGTGTTTCAGAACGGCTCAATCAAAACTAAGGTTCAACTCTTTTAGTTGAACAAACAGAACAGAAAGAAGTTTCACACAATTCTTCTGTGTAGTTTTTATTTGTAGACATTCTTTTTCCAAATATAGGCCTCCTAGCGCTCAGAATGTCCAATTGCAGTTTCTACAGAAAGAGTGTTTCAGAACGGCTCAATCAAAACTAAGGTTCAACTCTTTTAGTTGAACAAACAGAACAGAAAGATGTTTCACACAATTCTTCTGTGTAGTTTTTATTTGTAGACATTGTTTTTCCCAATATAGGCCTCTTTGCGCTCAGAATGTCCAATTGCAGTTTCTACAGAAAGAGTGTTTCAGAACGGCTCAATCAAAAGTAAGGTTCAACTCGGTTAGTTGAATGCACAGAACAGAAAGAATTTTCACAGAATGCTACTGTGTAGTTTATAATTGAATATATTCCTTTTTCCACTATTACCCTCTTAGCGCTCCGAATGTCCACTTGCATTTTCTACAGAAAGAGTGTTCAGAACTGCGCAATCAAAAGTATGGTTTAACTCTGTTAGCTTAATGAACATATCAGAAATAAGTTTCACACAATGCTTCTGTGTAGTTTTTATTTGAAGATATTATTTTTCCCAATAGAGGCCTCTTAGCGCTCAGAATGTCCAATTGCAGTTTCTACAGAAAGAGTGTTTCAGAAAGGCTCAATCAAAAGTAAGGTTCAACTCTGTTAGTTGAATGCACAGAACAGAAAGGAGTTTCATACAATGCTTCTGTGTTGTTTATATTTGAATATATTCCTTTTTCCACTACTACTCTCTTAGCGCTCCAAATGTCCAGTTGCATTTTCTACAGAAAGACTGTTCAGATCTGCTCAATCAAAAGTATGGTTTAACTCTGTTAGCTGAATGCACAGTTCAGAAAGAAGTTTCACTGAATGATTCTGTGTAGTTTATATTTGGAGACATTCCTTTTTCCACTATTACCCTCTTAGCGCTCCGAATCTCCACTTGCATTTTCTACAGAAAGAGTGTTTCAGAACGGCTCAATCAAAAATAAGGTTCAACTCTTTAGTTGAACAAACAGAACAGAAAGAAATTTCACACAATTCTTCTGTGTAGTTTTTATTTGTAGACATTCTTTTTCCCAATATAGGCCTCCTAGCGCTCAGAATGTCCAATTGCAGTTTCTACAGAAAGAGTGTTTCAGAACGGCTCAATCAAAAGTAAGGTTCAACTCTGTTAGTTGAATGCACAGAACAGAAAAAAGTTTCATTCAATGCTTCTGTGTAGTTTATATTTGAACATATTCCTTTTTCCACTACTACTCTCTTAGCGCTCCAAATGTCCAGTTGCATTTTCTACAGAAAGAGTGTTCAGATCTGCTCAATCAAAAGTATGGTTTAACTCTGTTAGCTGAATGCACAGATCAGAAAGAAGTTTCACCGAATGATTCTGTGTAGTTTATATTTGAAGACATTCATTTTTCCACTATTACCCTCTTAGCGCTCCGAATCTCCACTTGCATTTTCTACAAAAAGAGTGTTTCATAACTGCTCAATGAAAAATATGTTTTATCTCTGTTAACTGAATTTACAGATCAGAAATAAGTTTCAGAGAATGCATCTGTGTAGTTTTTATTTGAAGATATTCTTTTTCCCAATGTAGGCCTCTTAGCGCTTAGCATGTCCAATTGCAGTTTCTACAGAGAGAGTGTTTCAGAAAGGCTCAATCAAAAGTAAGGTTCAACTCTGTTAGTTGAATGCACAGAACAGAAAGAATTTTCACAGAATGCTACTGTGTAGTTTATATTTGAATATATTCCTTTTTCCACTATTACCCTCTTAGCGCTCCGAATGTCCACTTGCATTTTCTACAGAAAGAGTGTTCAGAACTGCGCAATCAAAAGTATGGTTTAACTCTGTTAGCTTAATGAACATATCAGAAATAAGTTTCACACAATGCTTCTGTGTAGTTTTTATTTGAAGATATTATTTTTCCCAATAGAGGCCTCTTAGCGCTCAGAATGTCCAATTGCAGATTCTACAGAAAGAGTGTTTCAGAAAGGCTCAATAAAATGTAAGGTTCAACTCTGTTAGTTGAATGCACAGAACAGAAAGATGTTTCATACAATGCTTCTGTGTAGTTTCTATTTGAACATATTCTTTTTTCCACTATTACCCACTTAGCGCTACGAATGTCCAGTTGCATTTTCTACAGACAGAGTGTTTCAAAACTGCTAAATCAAAAGTATGGTTTAACTCTGTTAGCTGAATACTCAGATCAGAAAGAAGTTTCACAGAATGCTTCTGTGTAGTTTATATTTGAATATAATCCTTTTTCCACTACTACTCTCTTAGCGCTCCAAATGTCCAGTTGCATTTTCTACAGAAAGAGTGTTCAGATCTGCTCAATCAAAAGTATGGTTTAACTCTGTTAGCTGAATGCACAGATCAGAAAGAAGTTTTACAGAATGATTCTGTGTAGTTTATATTTGGAGACATTCGTTTTTCCACTATTACCCTCTAAACGCTCCGAATCTCCACTTGCATTTTCTACAGAAAGAGTGTTTCAGAACGGCTCAATCAAAAATAAGGTTCAACTCTTTTAGTTGAACAAACACAACAGAAAGAAGTTTCACACAATTCTTCTGTGTAGTTTTTATTTGTAGACATTCTTTTTCCCAATATAGGCCTCCTAGCGCTCAGAATGTCCAATTGCAGTTTCTACAGAAAGAGTGTTTCAGAACGGCTCAATCAAAAGTAATGTTCAACTCTGTTAGTTGAATGCACAGAACAGAAAGAAGTTTCATACAATGCTTCTGTGTAGTTTATATTTGAACATATTCTTTTTTCCACTATTACCCACTTAGCGCTACGAATGTCCAGTTGCATTTTCTACAGACAGAGTGTTTCAAAACTGCTCAATCAAAAGTATGGTTTAACTCTGTTAGCTGAATGCTCAGATCAGAAAGAAGTTTCACAGAATGCTTCTGTGTAGTTTATATTTGTATATATTCCTTTTTCCACTACTACGCTCTTAGCGCTCCAAATGTCCAGTTGCATTTTCTACAGAAAGAGTGTTCAGATCTGTTCAATCAAATGTATGGTTTAACTCTGTTAGCTGAATGCACAGATCAGAAAGATGTTTCACCGAATGATTCTGTGTAGTTTATATTTGAAGGCATTCCTTTTTCCACTATTACCCTCTTAGCGCTCCGAATCTCCACTTGCATTTTCTACAAAAAGAGTGTTTCGTAATTGCTCAATCAAAAATATGTTTTATCTCTGTTAACTGAATTTACAGATCAGAAATAAGTTTCACAGAATGCATCTGTGTAGTTTTTATTTGAAGATATTCTTTTTCCCAATGTAGGCCTCTTAGCGCTTAGCATGTCCAATTGCAGTTTCTACAGAAAGAGTGTTTCAGTACGGCTCAATCAAAAGTAAGGTTCAACTCTGTTAGTTGAATGCAAAGAACAGAAAGGATTTTCACAGAATGCTACTGTGTAGTTTATATTTGAATATATTCCTTTTTCCACTATTACCCTCTTAGCGCTCTGAATGTCCACTTGCATTTTCTACAGATAGAGAGTTCAGAACTGCGCAATCAAAAGTATGGTTTAACTCTGTTAGCTTAATGAACATATCAGAAATAAGTTTCACACAATGCTTCTGTGTAGTTTTTATTTGAAGATATTATTTTTCCCAATAGAGGCCTCTTAGCGCTCAGAATGTCCAATTGCAGTTTCTACAGAAAGAGTGTTTCAGAAAAGCTCAATAAAAGTAAGGTTCAACTCTGTTAGTTGAATGAACAGAACAGAAAGAAGTTTAATACAATGCTTCTGTGTAGTTTCTATTTGAACATATTCTTTTTTCCACTATTACCCACATAGCGCTACGAATGTCCAGTTGCATTTTCTACAGACAGAGTGTTTCAAAACTGCTCAATCAAAAGTATGGTTTAACTCTGTTAGCTGAATGCTCAGATCAGAAAGAAGTTTCACAGAATGCTTCTGTGTAGTTTATATTTGAATATATTACTTTTTCCACTACTACTCTCTTAGCGCTCCAAATGTCCAGTTTCATTTTCTACAGAAAGAGTGTTCAGATCTGCTCAATCAAAGTATGGTTTAACTCTGTTAGCTGAATGCACAGATCAGAAAGAAGTTTCACAGAATGATTCTGTGTAGTTTATATTTGGAGACATTCCTTTTTCCACTATTACCCTCGTAGCGCTCCGAATCTCCACTTGCATTTTCTACACAAAGAGTGTTTCAGAACGGCTCAATCAAAACTAAGGTTCAACTCTTTTAGTTGAACAAACACAACAGAAAGAAGTTTCACACAATTCTTCTGTGTAGTTTTTATTTGTAGACATTCTTTTTCCCAATATAGGCCTCTTAGCGCTCAGAATGTCCAATTGCAGTTTCTACAGAAAGAGTGTTTCAGAACGGCTCAATCAAAAGTAAGGTTCAAATCTGTTAGTTGAATGCACAGAACAGAAAGAAGTTTCATACAATGCTTCTGTGTAGTTTATATTTGGACATATTCTTTTTTCCACTATTACCCACTTAGCGCTACGAATGTCCAGTTGCATTTTCTACAGACAGAGTGTTTCAAAACTGCTCAATCAAAAGTAGGGTTTAACTCTGTTAGCTGAATGCTCAGATCAGAAAGAAGTTTCACAGAATGCTTCTGTGTAGTTTATATTTGAATATATTCCGTTTTCCACTACTACGCTCTTAGCGCTCCAAATGTCCAGTTGCATTTTCTACAGAAAGAGTGTTCAGATCTGCTCAATCAAAAGTATGGTTTAACTCTGTTAGCTGAATGCACAGATCAGAAAGATGTTTCACCGAATGATTCTGTGTAGTTTATATTTGAAGACATTCCTTTTTCCACTATTACCCTCTTAGCGCTCTGAATCTCCACTTGCATTTTCTACAAAAAGAGTGTTTCATAACTGCTCAATCAAAAATATGTTTTATCTCTGTTAACTGAATTTACAGATCAGAAATAAGTTTCACAGAATGCATCTGTGTAGTTTTTATTTGAAGATATTCTTTTTCCCAATGTAGGCCTCTTAGCGCTTAGCATGTCCAATTGCAGTTTCTACAGAAAGAGTGTTTCAGAACGGGTCAATCAAAAGTAAGGTTCAACTCTGTTAGTTGAATGCACAGAACAGAAAGAATTTTCACAGAATGCTACTCTGTAGTTTATATTTGAATATATTCCTTTTTCCACTATTACCCTCTTAGCGCTCCGAATGTCCACTTGCATTTTCTACAGAAAGAGTGTTCAGAACTGCGCAATCAAAAGTATGGTTTAACTCTGTTAGCTTAATGAACATATCAGAGATAAGTTTCACACAATGCTTCTTTGTAGTTTTTATTTGAAGACATTATTTTTCCCAATATAGGCCTCTTAGCGCTCAGAATGTCCAATTGCAGTTTCTACAGAAAGAGTGTTTCAGAAAGGCTCAATCAAAAGTAAGGTTCAACTCTGTTACTTGAATGCACAGAACAGAAAGAAGTTTCATACAATGCTTCTGTGTAGTTTATATTTGAACATATTCTTTTTTCCACTATTACCCACTTAGGGCTACGAATGTCCAGTTGCATTTTCTACAGACAGAGTGTTTCAAAACTGCTCAATCAAAAGTATGGTTTAACTCTGTTAGCTGAATGCTCAGATCAGAAAGAAGTTTCACAGAATGCTTCTGTGTAGTTTATATTTGAATATATTCCTTTTTCCACTACTACTCTCTTTGCGCTCCAAATGACCAGTTGCATTTTCTACAGAAAGAGTGTTCAGATCTGCTCAATCAAAGGTATGTTTTAACTCTGTTAGCTGAATGCACAGATCAGAAAGAAGTTTCACAGAATGATTCTGTGTAGTTTATATTTGGAGTCATTCCTTTTTCCACTATTACCCTCTTAGCGCTCCGAATCTCCACTTGCATTTTCTACAGAAAGAGTGTTTCAGAACGGCTCAATCAAAACTAAGGTTCAACTCTTTTAGTTGAACAAACAGAACAGAAAGAAGTTTCACACAATTCTTCTGTGTAGTTTTTATTTGTAGACATTCTTTTTCCCAATATAGGCCTCTTAGCGCTCAGAATGTCCAATTGCAGTTTCTACAGAAAGAGTGTTTCAGAACGGCTCAATCAAAAGTAAGGTTCAACTCTGTTAGTTGAATGCACAGAACAGAAAGAAGTTTCATACAATGCTTCTGTGTAGTTTATATTTGAACATATTCTTTTTTCCACTATTACCCACTTAGCGCTACGAATGTCCAGTTGCATTTTCTACAGACAGAGTGTTTCAAAACTGCTCAATCAAAAGTATGGTTTAACTCTGTTAGCTGAATGCTCAGATCAGAAAGAAGTTTCACAGAATGCTTCTGTGTAGTTTATATTTGAATATATTCCTTTTTCCACTACTACGCTCTTAGCGCTCCAAATGTCCAGTTGCATTTTCTACAGAAAGAGTGTTCAGGTCTGCTCAATCAAAAGTATGGTTTAACTCTGTTAGCTGAATGCACAGATCAGAAAGAAGTTTCACCGAATGATTCTGTGTAGTTTATATTTGAAGACATTCCTTTTTCCACTATTACCCTCTTAGCGCTCCGAATCTCCACTTGCATTTTCTACAAAAAGAGTGTTTCATAACTGCTCAATCAAAAATATGTTTTATCTCTGTTAACTGAATTTACAGATCAGAAATAAGTTTCACAGAATGCATCTGTGTAGTTTTTATTTGAAGATATTCTTTTTCCCAATGTAGGCCTCTTAGCGCTTAGCATGTCCAATGGCAGTTTCTACAGAAAGAGTGTTTCAGAACGGCTCAATCAAAAGTAAGGTTCAACTCTGTTAGTTGAATGCACAGAACAGAAAGTATTTTCACAGAATGCTACTGTGTAGTTTATATTTGAATATATTACTTTTTCCACTATTACCCTCTTAGCGCTCCGAATGTCCACTTGCATTTTCTACAGAAAGAGTGTTCAGAACTGCGCAATCAAAAGTATGGTTTAACTCTGTTAGCTTAATGAACATATCAGAAATAAGTTTCACACAATGCTTCTGTGTAGTTTTTATTTGAAGATATTATTTTTCCCAATATAGGCCTCTTAGCGCTCAGAATGTCTAATTGCAGTTTCTACAGAAAGAGTGTTTTAGAAAGGCTCAATCAAAAGTAAGGTTCAACTCTGTTAGTTGAATGCACAGAACAGAAAGTAGTTTCATACAATGCTTCTGTGTAGTTTCTATTTGAACATATTCTTTTTTCCACTATTACCCACTTAGCGCTACGAATGTCCAGTTGCATTTTCTACAGACAGAGTGTTTCAAAACTGCTCAATCAAAAGTATGGTTTAACTCTGTTAGCTGAATGCTCAGATCAGAAAGAAGTTTCACAGAATGCTTCTGTGTAGTTTATATTTGAATATATTCCTTTTTCCACTACTACTCTCTTAGCGCTCCAAATGTCCAGTTGCATTTTCTACAGAAAGAGTGTTCAGATCTGCTCAATCAAAGCTATGGTTTAACTCTGTTAGCTGAATGCACAGATCAGAAAGAAGTTTCACAGAATGTTTCTGTGTAGTTTATATTTGGAGACATTCCTTTTTCCACTATTACCCTCTTAGCGCTCCGAATCTCCACTTGCATTTTCTACAGAAAGAGTGTTTCAGAAAGGCTCAATCAAAACTAAGGTTCAACTCTTTTAGTTGAACAAACAGAACAGAAAGAAGTTTCACACAATTCTTCTGTGTAGTTTTTATTTGTAGATATTCTTTTTCCCAATATAGGCCTCTTAGTGCTCAGAATGTCCAATTGCAGTTTCTACAGAAAGAGTGTTTCAGAACGGCTCAATCAAAAGTAAGGTTCAACTCTGTTAGTTGAATGCACAGAACAGAAAGAAGTTTCATACAATGCTTCTGTGTAGTTTATATTTGAACATATTCTTTTTCCACTATTACCCACTTAGCGCTACGAATGTCCAGTTGCATTTTCTACAGACAGAGTGTTTCAAAACTGCTCAATCAAAAGTATGGTTTAACTCTGTTAGCTGAATGCTCAGATCAGAAAGAAGTTTCACAGAATGCTTCTGTGTAGTTTATATTTGAATATATTCCTTTTTCCACTACTACGCTCTTAGCGCTCCAAATGTCCAGTTGCATTTTCTACAGAAAGAGTGTTCAGATCTGCTCAATCAAAAGTATGGTTTAACTCTGTTAGCTGAATGCACAGATCAGAAAGAAGTTTCACCGAATGATTCTGTGTAGTTTATATTTGAAGACATTCCTTTTTCCACTATTACCCTCTTAGCGCTCCGAATCTCCACTTGCATTTTCTACAAAAAGATTGTTTCATAACTGCTCAATCAAAAATATGTTTTATCTCTGTTAACTGAATTTACAGATCAGAAATAAGTTTCACAGAATGCATCTGTGTAGTTTTTATTTGAAGATATTCTTTTTCCCAATGTAGGCCTCTTAGCGCTTAGCATGTCCAATGGCAGTTTCTACAGAAAGAGTGTTTCAGAACGGCTCAATCAAAAGTAAGGTTCAACTCTGTTAGTTGAATGCACAGAACAGAAAGAATTTTCACAGAATGCTACTGTGTAGTTTATATTTGAATATATTCCTTTTTCCACTATTACCCTCTTAGCGCTCCGAATGTCCACTTGCATTTTCTACAAAAAGAGTGTTCAGAACTGCGCAATCAAAAGTATGGTTTAACTCTGTTAGCTTAATGAACATATGAGAAATAAGTTTCACACAATGCTTCTGTGTAGTTTTTATTTGAAGATATTATTTTTCCCAATATAGGCCTCTTAGCGCTCAGAATGTCCAATTGCAGTTTCTACAGAAAGAGTGTTTCAGAAAGGCTCAATCAAAAGTAAGGTTCAACTCTGTTAGTTGAATGCACAGAACAGAAAGAAGTTTCATACAATGCTTCTGTGTAGTTTATATTTGAACATATTCTTTTTTACACTATTACCCACTTAGCGCTACGAATGTCCAGTTGCATTTTCTACAGACAGAGTGTTTCAAAACTGCTCAATCAAAAGTATGGTTTAATTCTGTTAGCTGAATGCTCAGATCAGAAAGAAGTTCCACAGAATGCTTCTGTGTAGTTTATATTTGAATATATTCCTTTTTCCACTACTACTCTCTTAGCGCTCCAAATGTCCAGTTGCATTTTCTACAGAAAGAGTGTTCAGATCTGCTCAATCAAAGGTATGGTTTAACTCTGTTAGCTGAATGCACAGATCAGAAAGAAGTTTCACAGAATGTTTCTGTGTAGTTTTTATTTGGAGACATTCCTTTTTCCACTATTACCCTCTTAGCGCTCCGAATCTCCACTTGCATTTTCTACAGAAAGAGTGTTTCAGAAAGGCTCAATCAAAACTAAGGTTCAACTCTTTTAGTTGAACAAACAGAACAGAAAGAAGTTTCACACAATTCTTCTGTGTAGTTTTTATTTGTAGACATTCTTTTTCCCAATATAGGCCTCTTAGTGCTCAGAATGTCCAATTGCAGTTTCTACAGAAAGAGTGTTTCAGAACGGCTCAATCAAAAGTAAGGTTCAACTCTGTTAGTTGAATGCACAGAACAGAAAGAAGTTTCATACAATGCTTCTGTGTAGTTTATATTTGAACATATTCTTTTTTCCACTATTACCCACTTAGCACTACGAATGTCCAGTTGCATTTTCTACAGACAGAGTGTTTCAAAACTGCTCAATCAAAAGTATGGTTTAAATCTGTTAGCTGAATGCTCAGATCAGAAAGAAGTTTCACAGAATGCTTCTGTGTAGTTTATATTTGAATATATTCCTTTTTCCACTACTACGCTCTTAGCGCTCCAAATGTCCAGTTGCATTTTCTACAGAAAGAGTGTTCAGATCTGCTCAATCAAAAGTATGGTTTAACTCTGTTAGCTGAATGCACAGATCAGAAAGAAGTTTCACCGAATGATTCTGTGTAGTTTATATTTGAAGACATTCCTTTTTCCACTATTACCCTCTTAGCGCTCCGAATCTCCACTTGCATTTTCTACAAAAAGAGTGTTTCATAACTGCTCAATCAAAAATATGTTTTGTCTCTGTTAACTGAATTTACAGATCAGAAATAAGTTTCACAGAATGCATCTGTGTAGTTTTTATTTGAAGATATTCTTTTTCCCAATGTAGGCCTCTTAGCGCTTAGCATGTCCAATGGCAGTTTCTACAGAAAGAGTGTTTCAGAACGGCTCAATCAAAAGTAAGGTTCAACTCTGTTAGTTGAATGCACAGAACAGAAAGAATTTTCACAGAATGCTACTGTGTAGTTTATATTTGAATATATTCCTTTTTCCACTATTACCCTCTTAGCGCTCCGAATGTCCACTTGCATTTTCTACAGAAAGAGTGTTCAGAACTGCGCAATCAAAAGTATGGTTTAACTCTGTTAGCTTAATGAACATATCAGAAATAAGTTTCACACAATGCTTCTGTGTAGTTTTTATTTGAAGATATTATTTTTCCCAATATAGGCCTCTTAGCGCTCAGAATGTCCAATTGCAGTTTCTACAGAAAGAGTGTTTCAGAAAGGCTCAATCAAAAGTAAGGTTCAACTCTGTTAGTTGAATGCACAGAACAGAAGGAAGTTTCATACAATGCTTCTGTGTAGTTTATATTTGAACATATTCTTTTTTCCACTATTACCCACTTAGCGCTACGAATGTCCAGTTGCATTTTCTACAGACAGAGTGTTTCAAAACTGCTCAATCAGAAGTATGGTTTAACTCTGTTAGCTGAATGCTCAGATCAGAAAGAAGTTTCACAGAATGCTTCTGTGTAGTTTATATTTGAATATATTCCTTTTTCCACTACTACTCTCTTTGCGCTCCAAATGACCAGTTGCATTTTCTACAGAAAGAGTGTTCACATCTGCTCAATCATGGGTATGTTTTAACTCTGTTAGCTGAATGCACAGATCAGAAAGAAGTTTCACAGAATGATTCTGTGTAGTTTATATTTGGAGTCATTCCTTTTTCCACTATTACCCTCTTAGCGCTCCGAATCTCCACTTGCATTTTCTACAGAAAGAGTGTTTCAGAACGGCTCAATCAAAACTTAGGTTCAACTCTTTTAGTTGAACAAACAGAACAGAAAGAAGTTTCACACAATTCTTCTGTGTAGTTTTTATTTGAAGGTATTATTTTTCCCAATAGAGGCCTCTTAGCGCTCAGAATGTCCAATTGCAGTTTCTACAGAAAGAGTGTTTCAGAAATGCTCAATCAAAAGTAAGCTTCAACTCTGTTAGTTGAATGCACAGAACAGAAAGAAGTTTCATACAATGCTTCTGTGTAGTTTATATTTGAACATATTCTTTTTTCCACTATTACCCACTTAGCGCTACGAATGTCCCGTTGCATTTTCTACAGACAGAGTGTTTCAAAACTGCTCAATCAAAAGTATGGTTTAACTCTGTTAGCTGAATGCTCAGATCAGAAAGAAGTTTCACAGAATGCTTCTGTGTAGTTTATATTTGAATATATTCCTTTTTCCACTAATACTCTCTTAGCGCTCCAAATGTCCAGTTGCATTTTCTACAGAAAGGGTGTTCAGATCTGCTCAATCAAAAGTATGGTTTAACTCTGTTAGCTGAATGCACAGATCAGAAAGAAGTTTCACAGAATGATTCTGTGTAGTTTATATTTGGAGACATTCCTTTTTCCACTATTACCCTCTTAGCGCTCCGAATCTCCACTTGCATTTTCTACAGAAAGAGTGTTTCAGAACGGCTCAATCAAAACTAAGGTTCAACTCTTTTAGTTGAACAAACAGAACAGAAAGAAGTTTCACACAATTCTTCTGTGTAGTTTTTATTTGTAGACATTCTTTTTCCAAATATAGGCCTCCTAGCGCTCAGAATGTCCAATTGCAGTTTCTACAGAAAGAGTGTTTCAGAACGGCTCAATCAAAACTAAGGTTCAACTCTTTTAGTTGAACAAACAGAACAGAAAGGTGTTTCACACAATTCTTCTGTGTAGTTTTTATTTGTAGACATTGTTTTTCCCAATATAGGCCTCTTTGCGCTCAGAATGTCCAATTGCAGTTTCTACAGAAAGAGTGTTTCAGAACGGCTCAATCAAAAGTAAGGTTCAACTCGGTTAGTTGAATGCACAGAACAGAAAGAATTTTCACAGAATGCTACTGTGTAGTTTATAATTGAATATATTCCTTTTTCCACTATTACCCTCTTAGCGCTCCGAATGTCCACTTGCATTTTCTACAGAAAGAGTGTTCAGAACTGCGCAATCAAAAGTATGGTTTAACTCTGTTAGCTTAATCAACATATCAGAAATAAGTTTCACACAATGCTTCTGTGTAGTTTTTATTTGAAGATATTATTTTTCCCAATAGAGGCCTCTTAGCGCTCAGAATGTCCAATTGCAGTTTCTACAGAAAGAGTGTTTCAGAAAGGCTCAATCAAAAGTAAGGTTCAACTCTGTTAGTTGAATGCACAGAACAGAAAGAAGTTTCATACAATGCTTCTGTGTTGTTTATATTTGAATATATTCCTTTTTCCACTACTACTCTCTTAGCGCTCCAAATGTCCAGTTGCATTTTCTACAGAAAGACTGTTCAGATCTGCTCAATCAAAAGTATGGTTTAACTCTGTTAGCTGAATGCACAGTTCAGAAAGAAGTTTCACTGAATGATTCTGTGTAGTTTATATTTGGAGACATTCCTTTTTCCACTATTACCCTCTTAGCGCTCCGAATCTCCACTTGCATTTTCTACAGAAAGAGTGTTTCAGAACGGCTCAATCAAATATAAGGTTCAACTCTTTAGTTGAACAAACAGAACAGAAAGAAATTTCACACAATTCTTCTGTGTAGTTTTTATTTGTAGACATTCTTTTTCCCAATATAGGCCTCCTAGCGCTCAGAATGTCCAATTGCAGTTTCTACAGAAAGAGTGTTTCAGAACGGCTCAATCAAAAGTAAGGTTCAACTCTGTTAGTTGAATGCACAGAACAGAAAGAAGTTTCATTCAATGCTTCTGTGTAGTTTATATTTGAACATATTCTTTTTTCCACTATTACCCACTTAGCGCTACGAATGTCCAGTTGCATTTTCTACAGACAGAGTGTTTCAAAACTGCTCAATCAAAAGTATGGTTTAACTCTGTTAGCTGAATGCTCAGATCAGAAAGAAGTTTCACAGAATGCTTCTGTGTAGTTTATATTTGAATATATTCCTTTTTCCACTACTACTCCCTTAGCGCTCCAAATGTCCAGTTGCATTTTCTACAGAAAGAGTGTTCAGATCTGCTCAATCAAAAGTATGGTTTAACTCTGTTAGCTGAATGCACAGATCAGAAAGAAGTTTCACCGAATGATTCTGTGTAGTTTATATTTGAAGACGTTCATTTTTCCACTATTACCCCCTTAGCGCTCCGAATCTCCACTTGCATTTTCTACAAAAAGAGTGTTTCATAACTGCTCAATGAAAAATATGTTTTATCTCTGTTAACTGAATTTACAGATCAGAAATAAGTTTCACAGAATGCATCTGTGTAGTTTTTATTTGAAGATATTCTTTTTCCCAATGTAGGCCTCTTAGCGCTTAGCATGTCCAATTGCAGTTTCTACAGAGAGAGTGTTTCAGAACGGCTCAATCAAAAGTAAGGTTCAACTCTGTTAGTTGAATGCACAGAACAGAAAGAATTTTCACAGAATGCTACTGTGTAGTTTATATTTGAATATATTCCTTTTTCCACTATTACCCTCTTAGCGCTCCGAATGTCCACTTGCATTTTCTACAGAAAGAGTGTTCAGAACTGCGCAATCAAAAGTATGGTTTAACTCTGTTAGCTTAATGAACATATCAGAAATAAGTTTCACACAATGCTTCTGTGTAGTTTTTATTTGAAGATATTATTTTTCCCAATAGAGGCCTCTTAGCGCTCAGAATGTCCAATTGCAGTTTCTACAGAAAGAGTGTTTCAGAAAGGCTCAATAAAATGTAAGGTTCAACTCTGTTAGTTGAATGCACAGAACAGAAAGAAGTTTCATACAATGCTTCTGTGTAGTTTATATTTGAACATATTCTTTTTTCCACTATTACCCACTTAGCGCTACGAATGTCCAGTTGCATTTTCTACAGACAGAGTGTTTCAAAACTGCTAAATCAAAAGTATGGTTTAACTCTGTTAGCTGAATACTCAGATCAGAAAGAAGTTTCACAGAATGCTTCTGTGTAGTTTATATTTGAATATAATCCTTTTTCCACTACTACTCTCTTAGCGCTCCAAATGTCCAGTTGCATTTTCTACAGAAAGAGTGTTCAGATCTGCTCAATCAAAAGTATGGTTTAAATCTGTTAGCTGAATGCACAGATCAGAAAGAAGTTTTACAGAATGATTCTGTGTAGTTTATATTTGGAGACATTCGTTTTTCCACTATTACCCTCTAAACGCTCCGAATCTCCACTTGCATTTTCTACAGAAAGAGTGTTTCAGAACGGCTCAATCAAAAATAAGGTTCAACTCTTTTAGTTGAACAAACACAACAGAAAGAAGTTTCACACAATTCTTCTGTGTAGTTTTTATTTGTAGACATTCTTTTTCCCAATATAGGCCTCCTAGCGCTCAGAATGTCCAATTGCAGTTTCTACAGAAAGAGTGTTTCAGAACGGCTCAATCAAAAGTAATGTTCAACTCTGTTAGTTGAATGCACAGAACAGAAAGAAGTTTCATACAATGCTTCTGTGTAGTTTATATTTGAACATATTCTTTTTTCCACTATTACCCACTTAGCGCTACGAATGTCCAGTTGCATTTTCTACAGACAGAGTGTTTCAAAACTGCTCAATCAAAAGTATGGTTTAACTCTGTTAGGTGAATGCTCAGATCAGAAAGAAGTTTCACAGAATGCTTCTGTGTAGTTTATATTTGAATATATTCCTTTTTCCACTACTACGCTCTTAGCGCTCCAAATGTCCAGTTGCATTTTCTACAGAAAGAGTGTTCAGATCTGCTCAATAAAAAGTATGGTTTAACTCTGTTAGCTGAATGCACAGATCAGAAAGAAGTTTCACCGAATGATTCTGTGTAGTTTATATTTGAAGACATTCCTTTTTCCAGTAGTACCCTCTTAGCGCTCCGAATCTACACTTGCATTTTCTACAAAAAGAGTGTTTCATAACTGCTCAATCAAAAATATGTTTTATCTCTGTTAACTGAATTTACAGATCAGAAATAAGCTTCACAGAATGCATCTGTGTAGTTTTTATTTGAAGATATTCTTTTTCCCAATGTAGGCCTCTTAGCGCTTAGCATGTCCAATTGCAGTTTCTACAGAAAGAGTGTTTCAGAACGGCTCAATCAAAAGTAAGGTTCAACTCTGTTAGTTGAATGCACAGAACAGAAAGAATTTTCACAGAATGCTACTGTGTAGTTTATATTTGAATATATTCCTTTTTCCACTATTACCCTCTTAGCGCTCCGAATGTCCACTTGCATTTTCTACAGAAAGAGTGTTCAGAACTGCGCAATCAAAAGTATGGTTTAACTCTGTTAGCTTAATGAACATATCAGAAATAAGTTTCACACAATGCTTCTGTGTAGTTTTTATTTGAAGGTATTATTTTTCCCAATAGAGGCCTCTTAGCGCTCAGAATGTCCAATTGCAGTTTCTACAGAAAGAGTGTTTCAGAAATGCTCAATCAAAAGTAAGCTTCAACTCTGTTAGTTGAATGCACAGAACAGAAAGAAGTTTCATACAATGCTTCTGTGTAGTTTATATTTGAACATATTCTTTTTTCCACTATTACCCACTTAGCGCTACGAATGTCCCGTTGCATTTTCTACAGACAGAGTGTTTCAAAACTGCTCAATCAAAAGTATGGTTTAACTCTGTTAGCTGAATGCTCAGATCAGAAAGAAGTTTCACAGAATGCTTCTGTGTAGTTTATATTTGGAGACATTCCTTTTTCCACTATTACCCTCTTAGCGCTCCGAATCTCCACTTGCATTTTCTACAGAAAGAGTGTTTCAGAACGGCTCAATCAAAACTAAGGTTCAACTCTTTTAGTTGAACAAACAGAACAGAAAGAAGTTTCACACAATTCTTCTGTGTAGTTTTTATTTGTAGACATTCTTTTTCCAAATATAGGCCTCCTAGCGCTCAGAATGTCCAATTGCAGTTTCTACAGAAAGAGTGTTTCAGAACGGCTCAATCAAAACTAAGGTTCAACTCTTTTAGTTGAACAAACAGAACAGAAAGATGTTTCACACAATTCTTCTGTGTAGTTTTTATTTGTAGACATTGTTTTTCCCAATATAGGCCTCTTTGCGCTCAGAATGTCCAATTGCAGTTTCTACAGAAAGAGTGTTTCAGAACGGCTCAATCAAAAGTAAGGTTCAACTCGGTTAGTTGAATGCACAGAACAGAAAGAATTTTCACAGAATGCTACTGTGTAGTTTATAATTGAATATATTCCTTTTTCCACTATTACCCTCTTAGCGCTCCGAATGTCCACTTGCATTTTCTACAGAAAGAGTGTTCAGAACTGCGCAATCAAAAGTATGGTTTAACTCTGTTAGCTTAATGAACATATCAGAAATAAGTTTCACACAATGCTTCTGTGTAGTTTTTATTTGAAGATATTATTTTTCCCAATAGAGGCCTCTTAGCGCTCAGAATGTCCAATTGCAGTTTCTACAGAAAGAGTGTTTCAGAAAGGCTCAATCAAAAGTAAGGTTCAACTCTGTTAGTTGAATGCACAGAACAGAAAGAAGTTTCATACAATGCTTCTGTGTTGTTTATATTTGAATATATTCCTTTTTCCACTACTACTCTCTTAGCGCTCCAAATGTCCAGTTGCATTTTCTACAGAAAGACTGTTCAGATCTGCTCAATCAAAAGTATGGTTTAACTCTGTTAGCTGAATGCACAGTTCAGAAAGAAGTTTCACTGAATGATTCTGTGTAGTTTATATTTGGAGACATTCCTTTTTCCACTATTACCCTCTTAGCGCTCCGAATCTCCACTTGCATTTTCTACAGAAAGAGTGTTTCAGAACGGCTCAATCAAAAATAAGGTTCAACTCTTTAGTTGAACAAACAGAACAGAAAGAAATTTCACACAATTCTTCTGTGTAGTTTTTATTTGTAGACATTCTTTTTCCCAATATAGGCCTCCTAGCGCTCAGAATGTCCAATTGCAGTTTCTACAGAAAGAGTGTTTCAGAACGCCTCAATCAAAAGTAAGGTTCAACTCTGTTAGTTGAATGCACAGAACAGAAAAAAGTTTCATTCAATGCTTCTGTGTAGTTTATATTTGAACATATTCTTTTTTCCACTATTACCCACTTAGCGCTACGAATGTCCAGTTGCATTTTCTACAGACAGAGTGTTTCAAAACTGCTCAATCAAAAGTATGGTTTAACTCTGTTAGCTGAATGCTCAGATCAGAAAGAAGTTTCACAGAATGCTTCTGTGTAGTTTATATTTGAATATATTCCTTTTTCCACTACTACTCTCTTAGCGCTCCAAATGTCCAGTTGCATTTTCTACAGAAAGAGTGTTCAGATCTGCTCAATCAAAAGTATGGTTTAACTCTGTTAGCTGAATGCACAGATCAGAAAGAAGTTTCACCGAATGATTCTGTGTAGTTTATATTTGAAGACATTCATTTTTCCACTATTACCCTCTTAGCGCTCCGAATCTCCACTTGCATTTTCTACAAAAAGAGTGTTTCATAACTGCTCAATGAAAAATATGTTTTATCTCTGTTAACTGAATTTACAGATCAGAAATAAGTTTCAGAGAATGCATCTGTGTAGTTTTTATTTGAAGATATTCTTTTTCCCAATGTAGGCCTCTTAGCGCTTAGCATGTCCAATTGCAGTTTCTACAGAGAGAGTGTTTCAGAAAGGCTCAATCAAAAGTAAGGTTCAACTCTGTTAGTTGAATGCACAGAACAGAAAGAATTTTCACAGAATGCTACTGTGTAGTTTATATTTGAATATATTCCTTTTTCCACTATTACCCTCTTAGCGCTCCGAATGTCCACTTGCATTTTCTACAGAAAGAGTGTTCAGAACTGCGCAATCAAAAGTATGGTTTAACTCTGTTAGCTTAATGAACATATCAGAAATAAGTTTCACACAATGCTTCTGTGTAGTTTTTATTTGAAGATATTATTTTTCCCAATAGAGGCCTCTTAGCGCTCAGAATGTCCAATTGCAGATTCTACAGAAAGAGTGTTTCAGAAAGGCTCAATAAAATGTAAGGTTCAACTCTGTTAGTTGAATGCACAGAACAGAAAGAAGTTTCATACAATGCTTCTGTGTAGTTTCTATTTGAACATATTCTTTTTTCCACTATTACCCACTTAGCGCTACGAATGTCCAGTTGCATTTTCTACAGACAGAGTGTTTCAAAACTGCTAAATCAAAAGTATGGTTTAACTCTGTTAGCTGAATACTCAGATCAGAAAGAAGTTTCACAGAATGCTTCTGTGTAGTTTATATTTGAATATAATCCTTTTTCCACTACTACTCTCTTAGCGCTCCAAATGTCCAGTTGCATTTTCTACAGAAAGAGTGTTCAGATCTGCTCAATCAAAAGTATGGTTTAACTCTGTTAGCTGAATGCACAGATCAGAAAGAAGTTTTACAGAATGATTCTGTGTAGTTTATATTTGGAGACATTCGTTTTTCCACTATTACACTCTAAACGCTCCGAATCTCCACTTGCATTTTCTACAGAAAGAGTGTTTCAGAACGGCTCAATCAAAAATAAGGTTCAACTCTTTTAGTTGAACAAACACAACAGAAAGAAGTTTCACACAATTCTTCTGTGTAGTTTATATTTGTAGACATTCTTTTTCCCAATATAGGCCTCCTAGCGCTCAGAATGTCCAATTGCAGTTTCTACAGAAAGAGTGTTTCAGAACGGCTCAATCAAAAGTAATGTTCAACTCTGTTAGTTGAATGCACAGAACAGAAAGAAGTTTCATACAATGCTTCTGTGTAGTTTATATTTGAACATATTCTTTTTTCCACTATTACCCACTTAGCGCTACGAATGTCCAGTTGCATTTTCTACAGACAGAGTGTTTCAAAACTGCTCAATCAAAAGTATGGTTTAACTCTGTTAGCTGAATGCTCAGATCAGAAAGAAGTTTCACAGAATGCTTCTGTGTAGTTTATATTTGTATATATTCCTTTTTCCACTACTACGCTCTTAGCGCTCCAAATGTCCAGTTGCATTTTCTACAGAAAGAGTGTTCAGATCTGTTCAATCAAATGTATGGTTTAACTCTGTTAGCTGAATGCACAGATCAGAAAGATGTTTCACCGAATGATTCTGTGTAGTTTATATTTGAAGGCATTTCTTTTTCCACTATTACCCTCTTAGCGCTCCGAATCTCCACTTGCATTTTCTACAAAAAGAGTGTTTCGTAATTGCTCAATCAAAAATATGTTTTATCTCTGTTAACTGAATTTACAGATCAGAAATAAGTTTCACAGAATGCATCTGTGTAGTTTTTATTTGAAGATATTCTTTTTCCCAATGTAGGCCTCTTAGCGCTTAGCATGTCCAATTGCAGTTTCTACAGAAAGAGTGTTTCAGAACGGCTCAATCAAAAGTAAGGTTCAACTCTGTTAGTTGAATGCAAAGAACAGAAAGGATTTTCACAGAATGCTACTGTGTAGTTTATATTTGAATATATTCCTTTTTCCACTATTACCCTCTTAGCGCTCTGAATGTCCACTTGCATTTTCTACAGATAGAGAGTTCAGAACTGCGCAATCAAAAGTATGGTTTAACTCTGTTAGCTTAATGAACATATCAGAAATAAGTTTCACACAATGCTTCTGTGTAGTTTTTATTTGAAGATATTATTTTTCCCAATAGAGGCCTCTTAGCGCTCAGAATGTCCAATTGCAGTTTCTACAGAAAGAGTGTTTCAGAAAAGCTCAATAAAAGTAAGGTTCAACTCTGTTAGTTGAATGAACAGAACAGAAAGAAGTTTAATACAATGCTTCTGTGTAGTTTCTATTTGAACATATTCTTTTTTCCACTATTACCCACAGAGCGCTACGAATGTCCAGTTGCATTTTCTACAGACAGAGTGTTTCAAAACTGATCAATCAAAAGTATGGTTTAACTCTGTTAGCTGAATGCTCAGATCAGAAAGAAGTTTCACAGAATGCTTCTGTGTAGTTTATATTTGAATATATTACTTTTTCCACTACTACTCTCTTAGCGCTCCAAATGTCCAGTTTCATTTTCTACAGAAAGAGTGTTCAGATCTGCTCAATCAAAGTATGGTTTAACTCTGTTACCTGAATGCACAGATCAGAAAGAAGTTTCACAGAATGATTCTGTGTAGTTTATATTTGGAGACATTCCTTTTTCCACTATTACCCTCGTAGCGCTCCGAATCTCCACTTGCATTTTCTACACAAAGAGTGTTTCAGAACGGCTCAATCAAAACTAAGGTTCAACTCTTTTAGTTGAACAAACACAACAGAAAGAAGTTTCACACAATTCTTCTGTGTAGTTTTTATTTGTAGACATTCTTTTTCCCAATATAGGCCTCTTAGCGCTCAGAATGTCCAATTGCAGTTTCTACAGAAAGAGTGTTTCAGAACGGCTCAATCAAAAGTAAGGTTCAAATCTGTTAGTTGAATGCACAGAACAGAAAGAAGTTTCATACAATGCTTCTGTGTAGTTTATATTTGGACATATTCTTTTTTCCACTATTACCCACTTAGCGCTACGAATGTCCAGTTGCATTTTCTACAGACAGAGTGTTTCAAAACTGCTCAATCAAAAGTAGGGTTTAACTCTGTTAGCTGAATGCTCAGATCAGAAAGAAGTTTCACAGAATGCTTCTGTGTAGTTTATATTTGAATATATTCCGTTTTCCACTACTACGCTCTTAGCGCTCCAAATGTCCAGTTGCATTTTCTACAGAAAGAGTGTTCAGATCTGCTCAATCAAAAGTATGGTTTAACTCTGTTAGCTGAATGCACAGATCAGAAAGATGTTTCACCGAATGATTCTGTGTAGTTTATATTTGAAGACATTCCTTTTTCCACTATTACCCTCTTAGCGCTCTGAATCTCCACTTGCATTTTCTACAAAAAGAGTGTTTCATAACTGCTCAATCAAAAATATGTTTTATCTCTGTTAACTGAAATTACAGATCAGAAATAAGTTTCACAGAATGCATCTGTGTAGTTTTTATTTGAAGATATTCTTTTTCCCAATGTAGGCCTCTTAGCGCTTAGCATGTCCAATTGCAGTTTCTACAGAAAGAGTGTTTCAGAACGGGTCAATCAAAAGTAAGGTTCGACTCTGTTAGTTGAATGCACAGAACAGAAAGAATTTTCACAGAATGCTACTCTGTAGTTTATATTTGAATATATTCCTTTTTCCACTATTACCCTCTTAGCGCTCCGAATGTCCACTTGCATTTTCTACAGAAAGAGTGTTCAGAACTGCGCAATCAAAAGTATGGTTTAACTCTGTTAGCTTAATGAACATATCAGAGATAAGTTTCACACAATGCTTCTTTGTAGTTTTTATTTGAAGATATTATTTTTCCCAATATAGGCCTCTTAGCGCTCAAAATGTCCAATTGCAGTTTCTACAGAAAGAGTGTTTCAGAAAGGCTCAATCAAAAGTAAGGTTCAACTCTGTTACTTGAATGCACAGAACAGAAAGAAGTTTCATACAATGCTTCTGTGTAGTTTATATTTGAACATATTCTTTTTTCCACTATTACCCACTTAGCGCTACGAATGTCCAGTTGCATTTTCTACAGACAGAGTGTTTCAAAACTGCTCAATCAAAAGTATGGTTTAACTCTGTTAGCTGAATGCTCAGATCAGAAAGAAGTTTCACAGAATGCTTCTGTGTAGTTTATATTTGAATATATTCCTTTTTCCACTACTACTCTCTTTGCGCTCCAAATGACCAGTTGCATTTTCTACAGAAAGAGTGTTCAGATCTGCTCAATCAAAGGTATGTTTTAACTCTGTTAGCTGAATGCACAGATCAGAAAGAAGTTTCACAGAATGATTCTGTGTAGTTTATATTTGGAGTCATTCCTTTTTCCACTATTACCCTCTTAGCGCTCCGAATCTCCACTTGCATTTTCTACAGAAAGAGTGTTTCAGAACGGCTCAATCAAAACTAAGGTTCAACTCTTTTAGTTGAACAAACAGAACAGAAAGAAGTTTCACACAATTCTTCTGTGTAGTTTTTATTTGTAGACATTCTTTTTCCCAATATAGGCCTCTTAGCGCTCAGAATGTCCAATTGCAGTTTCTACAGAAAGAGTGTTTCAGAACGGCTCAATCAAAAGTAAGGTTCAACTCTGTTAGTTGAATGCACAGAACAGAAAGAAGTTTCATACAATGCTTCTGTGTAGTTTATATTTGAACATATACTTTTTTCCACTATTACCCACTTAGCGCTACGAATGTCCAGTTGCATTTTCTACAGACAGAGAGTTTCAAAACTGCTCAATCAAAAGTATGGTTTAACTCTGTTAGCTGAATGCTCAGATCAGAAAGAAGTTTCACAGAATGCTTCTGTGTAGTTTATATTTGAATATATTCCTTTTTCCACTACTACGCTCTTAGCGCTCCAAATGTCCAGTTGCATTTTCTACAGAAAGAGTGTTCAGGTCTGCTCAATCAAAAGTATGGTTTAACTCTGTTAGCTGAATGCACAGATCAGAAAGAAGTTTCACCGAATGATTCTGTGTAGTTTATATTTGAAGACATTCCTTTTTCCACTATTACCCTCTTAGCGCTCCGAATCTCCACTTGCATTTTCTACAAAAAGTGTGTTTCATAACTGCTCAATCAAAAATATGTTTTATCTCTGTTAACTGAATTTACAGATCAGAAATAAGTTTCACAGAATGCATCTGTGTAGTTTTTATTTGAAGATATTCTTTTTCCCAATGTAGGCCTCTTAGCGCTTAGCATGTCCAATGGCAGTTTCTACAGAAAGAGTGTTTCAGAACGGCTCAATCAAAAGTAAGGTTCAACTCTGTTAGTTGAATGCACAGAACAGAAAGAATTTTTACAGAATGCTACTGTGTAGTTTATATTTGAATATATTACTTTTTCCACTATTACCCTCTTAGCGCTCCGAATGTCCACTTGCATTTTCTACAGAAAGAGTGTACAGAACTGCGCAATCAAAAGTATGGTTTAACTCTGTTAGCTTAATGAACATATCAGAAATAAGTTTCACACAATGCTTCTGTGTAGTTTTTATTTGAAGATATTATTTTTCCCAATATAGGCCTCTTAGCGCTCAGAATGTCTAATTGCAGTTTCTACAGAAAGAGTGTTTTAGAAAGGCTCAATCAAAAGTAAGGTTCAACTCTGTTAGTTGAATGCACAGAACAGAAAGAAGTTTCATACAATGCTTCTGTGTAGTTTCTATTTGAACATATTCTTTTTTCCACTATTACCCACTTAGCGCTACGAATGTCCAGTTGCATTTTCTACAGACAGAGTGTTTCAAAACTGCTCAATCAAAAGTATGGTTTAACTCTGTTAGCTGAATGCTCAGATCAGAAAGAAGTTTCACAGAATGCTTCTGTGTAGTTTATATTTGAATATATTCCTTTTTCCACTACTACTCTCTTAGCGCTCCAAATGTCCAGTTGCATTTTCTACAGAAAGAGAGTTCAGATCTGCTCAATCAAAGCTATGGTTTAACTCTGTTAGCTGAATGCACAGATCAGAAAGAACTTTCACAGAATGTTTCTGTGTAGTTTATATTTGGAGACATTCCTTTTTCCACTATTACCCTCTTAGCGCTCCGAATCTCCACTTGCATTTTCTACAGAAAGAGTGTTTCAGAAAGGCTCAATCAAAACTAAGGTTCAACTCTTTTAGTTGAACAAACAGAACAGAAAGAAGTTTCACACAATTCTTCTGTGTAGTTTTTATTTGTAGACATTCTTTTTCCCAATATAGGCCTCTTAGTGCTCAGAATGTCCAATTGCAGTTTCTACAGAAAGAGTGTTTCAGAACGGCTCAATCAAAAGTAAGGTTCAACTCTGTTAGTTGAATGCACAGAACAGAAAGAAGTTTCATACAATGCTTCTGTGTAGTTTATATTTGAACATATTCTTTTTCCACTATTACCCACTTAGCGCTACGAATGTCCAGTTGCATTTTCTACAGACAGAGTGTTTCAAAACTGCTCAATCAAAAGTATGGTTTAACTCTGTTAGCTGAATGCTCAGATCAGAAAGAAGTTTCACAGAATGCTTCTGTGTAGTTTATATTTGAATATATTCCTTTTTCCACTACTACGCTCTTAGCGCTCCAAATGTCCAGTTGCATTTTCTACAGAAAGAGTGTTCAGATCTGCTCAATCAAAAGTATGGTTTAACTCTGTTAGCTGAATGCACAGATCAGAAAGAAGTTTCACCGAATGATTCTGTGTAGTTTATATTTGAAGACATTCCTTTTTCCACTATTACCCTCTTAGCGCTCCGAATCTCCACTTGCATTTTCTACAAAAAGATTGTTTCATAACTGCTCAATCAAAAATATGTTTTATCTCTGTTAACTGAATTTACAGATCAGAAATAAGTTTCACAGAATGCATCTGTGTAGTTTTTATTTGAAGATATTCTTTTTCCCAATGTAGGCCTCTTAGCGCTTAGCATGTCCAATGGCAGTTTCTACAGAAAGAGTGTTTCAGAACGGCTCAATCAAAAGTAAGGTTCAACTCTGTTAGTTGAATGCACAGAACAGAAAGAATTTTCACAGAATGCTACTGTGTAGTTTATATTTGAATATATTCCTTTTTCCACTATTACCCTCTTAGCGCTCCGAATGTCCACTTGCATTTTCTACAGAAAGAGTGTTCAGAACTGCGCAATCAAAAGTATGGTTTAACTCTG
This sequence comes from Symphalangus syndactylus, assembly GCF_028878055.3. Lineage (NCBI taxonomy): Eukaryota > Metazoa > Chordata > Mammalia > Primates > Hylobatidae > Symphalangus > Symphalangus syndactylus. The sequence goes on along the minus strand of NC_072445.2, from coordinate 77,405,112 downwards.
TTAGCTTAATGAACATATGAGAAATAAGTTTCACACAATGCTTCTGTGTAGTTTTTATTTGAAGATATTATTTTTCCCAATATAGGCCTCTTAGCGCTCAGAATGTCCAATTGCAGTTTCTACAGAAAGAGTGTTTCAGAAAGGCTCAATCAAAAGTAAGGTTCAACTCTGTTAGTTGAATGCACAGAACAGAAAGAAGTTTCATACAATGCTTCTGTGTAGTTTATATTTGAACATATTCTTTTTTACACTATTACCCACTTAGCGCTACGAATGTCCAGTTGCATTTTCTACAGACAGAGTGTTTCAAAACTGCTCAATCAAAAGTATGGTTTAATTCTGTTAGCTGAATGCTCAGATCAGAAAGAAGTTCCACAGAATGCTTCTGTGTAGTTTATATTTGAATATATTGCTTTTTCCACTACTACTCTCTTAGCGCTCCAAATGTCCAGTTGCATTTTCTACAGAAAGAGTGTTCAGATCTGCTCAATCAAAGGTATGGTTTAACTCTGTTAGCTGAATGCACAGATCAGAAAGAAGTTTCACAGAATGTTTCTGTGTAGTTTATATTTGGAGACATTCCTTTTTCCACTATTACCCTCTTAGCGCTCCGAATCTCCACTTGCATTTTCTACAGAAATAGTGTTTCAGAAAGGCTCAATCAAAACTAAGGTTCAACTCTTTTAGTTGAACAAACAGAACAGAAAGAAGTTTCACACAATTCTTCTGTGTAGTTTTTATTTGTAGACTTTCTTTTTCCCAATATATGCCTCTTAGCGCTCAGAATGTCCAATTGCAGTTTCTACAGAAAGAGTGTTTCAGAACGGCTCAATCAAAAGTAAGGTTCAACTCTGTTAGTTGAATGCACAGAACAGAAAGAAGTTTCATACAATGCTTCTGTGTAGTTTATATTTGAACATATTCTTTTTTCCACTATTACCCACTTAGCGCTACGAATGTCCAGTTGCATTTTCTACAGACAGAGTGTTTCAAAACTGCTCAATCAAAAGTATGGTTTAACTGTGTTAGCTGAATGCTCAGATCAGAAAGAAGTTTCACAGAATGCTTCTGTGTAGTTTATATTTGAATATATTCCTTTTTCCACTACTACGCTCTTAGCGCTCCAAATGTCCAGTTGCATTTTCTACAGAAAGAGTGTTCAGATCTGCTCAATCAAAAGTATGGTTTAACCCTGTTAGCTGAATGCACAGATCAGAAAGAAGTTTCACCGAATGATTCTGTGTAGTTTATATTTGAAGACATTCCTTTTTCCACTATTACCCTCTTAGCGCTCCGAATCTCCACTTGCATTTTCTACAAAAAGATTGTTTCATAACTGCTCAATCAAAAATACGTTTTATCTCTGTTAACTGAATTTACAGATCAGAAATAAGTTTCACAGAATGCATCTGTGTAATTTTTTATTTGAAGATATTCTTTTTCCCAATGTAGGCCTCTTAGCGCTTAGCATGTCCAATTGCAGTTTCTACAGAAAGAGTGTTTCAGAACGGCTCAATCATAAGTAAGGTTCAACTCTGTTAGTTGAATGCACAGAACAGAAAGAATTTTCACAGAATGCTACTGTGTAGTTTATATTTGAATATATTCCTTTTTCCACTATTAACCTCTCAGCGCTCCGAATGTCCACTTGCATTTTCTACAGAAAGAGTGTTCACAACTGCGCAATCAAAAGTATGGTTTAACTCTGTTAGCTTAATGAACATATCAGAAATAAGTTTCACACAATGCTTCTGTGTAGTTTTCATTTGAAGATATTATTTTTCCCAATATAGGCCTCTTAGCGCTCAGAATGTCCAATTGCAGTTTCTACAGAAAGAGTGTTCTGAACTGCGCAATCAAAAGTATGGTTTAACTCTGTTAGCTGAATGCACATATCAGAAATAAGTTTCAAACAATGCTTCTGTGTAATTTTTATTTGAAGATATTATTTTTCCCAATATAGGCCTCTTAGCGCTCAGAATGTCCAATTGCAGTTTCTACAGAAAGAGTGTTTCAGAACGGCTGAATCAAATGTAAGGTTCAACTCTCTTAGTTGAATGCACAGAACAGAAAGAAGTTTCACTGAATGCTTCTGTGTAGTATTTAGTTGAAGATACTCCTTTTTGTACTATTACACACTTAGCGCTCCGAATATCCACTGGCAGTTTCTACACAAAGAGTGTTTCAGAACTGCTCCTTCAAAAGTAAGGCTCAACTCTGTTATTTGAATGCGGAGAACAGAGGGGGTTTCAGTGAATGCTTCTGTGTAGTTTTTAATTGGAGATATTCCTTTTTCCTCTATTACAATCTTAGCGCTCCGAATGTCCACTTGCATTTTCAACAAAAACAGTATTTCATAACTGCTCAATTAAAAATATGGTTTAGCTCTGTTAACTGAATTTACAGATCAGAAATAAGTTTCACAGAATGCATCTGTGTAGTTTCTTTTTGAAGATATTCTTTTTCCCAGTGTAGGCCTCTTAGCGCTTAGAATGTCCAATTGCAGTTTCTACAAAAAGAGTGTTTCAGAACGGCTCAATCAAAAGTAAGGTTCAACTCTGTTAGTTGAATGCAAAGAACAGAAAGAAGTTTCACAGAATGCTACTGTGTAGTTTATATTTGAATATAACTTTTTTCCACTATTACCCTCTTAGCACTCCGAATGTCCACTTGCATTTTCTACAGAAAGAATGTTCGGAACTGCGCAATCAAAAGTATGATTTAACTCTGTTAGCTGAATGCACACATCAGAAATAAGTTTCACACAATGCTTCTGTGTAGTTTTTATTTGAAGATATTTTTTTCCCAATATAGGCCTCTTAGCGCTCAGAATGTCCAATTGCAGTTTCTATAGAAAAAGTGTTCCCGAACGGCTCAATCAAAAGTAAGGTTCAATTCTGTTAGCTGAATGCACAGAACAGAAAGTTGTTTCATACAATGCTTTTGTGTAGTTTATATTTGAACATATTCTTTTTTCCACTATTACCCACTTAGTGCTACGAATGTCCAGTTGCATTTTCTACAGACAGAGTGTTTCAAAACTGCTCAATCAAAAGTATGGTTTAACTCTGTTAGCTGAATGCTCAGATCAGAAAGAAGTTTCACAGAATGATTCTGTGTAGTTTATATTTGAATATATTCCTTTTTCCACTACTACCCTCTTAGCGCTCCAAATGTCCAGTTGCATATTCTACAGAAAGAGTGTTCAGATCTGCTCTATCAAAAGTATGGTTTAACTCTGTTAGCTGAATGCACAGATCAGAAAGAAGTTTCACAGAATGATTCTGTGTAGTTTATATTTGAAGACATTCCTTTTTGCACTATTACCCACTTAGCGCTCCGAATCTCCACTTGCATTTTCTACAGAAAGAGTGTTTCAGAACGGCTCAATCAAAACTAAGGTTCAAATCTTTTAGATGAATGAACAGAACAGAAAGAAGTTTCACAGAATGCTTCTGTGTAGTTTTTATTTGTAGATATTCTTTTTCCCAATATAGGCCTCTTAGCGCTCAGAATGTCCAATTGCAGTTTCTACAGAAAGAGTGTTTCAGAACGGCTCAATCAAAAGTAAGGTTCAACCCTGGTAGTTGAATGCACAGAACAGAAGGAAGTTTCACAGAATGCTTCTGTGTAGTTTATATTTGAATATATTCCTTTTTCCAATATTACCCTCTTAGCGCTCCGAATGTCCACTTGCATTTTCTACAGAAAGGGTGTTCTGAACTGCGCAATCAAAAGTATGGTTTAACTCTGTTAGCTGAATGCACATACCAGAAATAAGTTTCAAACAATGCTTCTGTGTAGTTTTTATTTGAAGATATTATTTTTACCAATGTAGGCTTCTTAGCGCTCAGAATGTCCAATTGCAGCTTCTACAGAAAGAGTGTTTCAGAACGGCTCAATCAAATGTAAGGTTCAACTTTCTTAGTTGAATGCACAGAACAGAAAGAAGTTTCACAGAATGCTTCTGTGTAGTATTTATTTGAAGATACTCCTTTTTGGACTATTACCCACTTAGCGCTCCGAATATCCACTGGCAGTTTCTACACAAAGAGTGTTTCATAACTGCTCCTTCAAAAGTAAGGCTCAACTCTGTTAGTTGAATGCGGAGAACAGAAAGGGGTTTCAGAGAATGCTTCTGTGTAGTTTTTAATTGGAGATATTCCTTTTTCCTCTATTACAATCTTAGCGCTCCGAATGTCCACTTGCATTTTCAACAAAAAGAGTATTTCATAACTGCTCAATTAAAAATATGGTTTAGCTCTGTTAACTGAATTTACAGATCAGAAATAAGTTTCACAGAATGCATCTGTGTAGTTTTTATTTGAAGATATTCTTTTTCCCCATGTAGGCCTCTTAGCGCTTAGAATGTCCAATTGCAGTTTCTACAGAAAGAGTGTTTCAGAACGGCTCAATCTAAAGTAAGGTTCAACACTGTTAGTTGAATGCACAGAAGAGAAAGAAGTTTCACAGAATGCTACCGTGTAGTTTATATTTGAATATATCCCTTTTTCCACTATTACCCTCTTAGCGCTCCGAATGTCCACTTGCATTTTCTACAGAAAGAGTGTTCTGAACTGCGCAATCAAAAGTATGGTTTAACTCTGTTAGCTGAATGCACATATCAGAAATAAGTTTCAAACAATGCTTCTGTGTAATTTTTATTTGAAGATATAATTTTTCCCAATATAGGCCTCTTAGCGCTCAGAATGTCCAATTGCAGTTTCTACAGAAAGAGTGTTTCAGAACGGCTGAATCAAATGTAAGGTTCAACTCTCTTAGTTGAATGCACAGAACAGAAAGAAGTTTCACTGAATGCTTCAGTGTAGTATTTAGTTGAAGATACTCCTTTTTGGACTATTACACACTTAGCGCTCCGAATATCCACTGGCAGTTTCTACACAAAGAGTGTTTCAGAACTGCTCCTTCAAAAGTAAGGCTCAACTCTGTTAGTTGAATTCGGAGAACAGAAAGTGGTTTCAGAGAATGATTCTGTGTAGTTTTTAATTGGAGATAACCCTTTTTCCTCTATTACAATCTTAGTGCTCCGAATGTCCACTTGCATTTTCTACAAAAAGATTGTTTCATAACTGCTCAATCAAAAATATGGTTTAGCTCTGTTAACTGAATTTACAGATCAGAAATAAGTTTCACAGAATGCATCTGTGTAGTTTTTATTTGAAGATATTCTTTTTCCCAGTGTAGGCCTCTTAGCGCTTAGAATGTGCAATTGCAGTTTCTACAAAAAGAATGTTTCAGAACGGCTCAATCAAAAGTAAGGTTCAACTCTGTTAGTTGAATGCACAGAACAGAAAGAAGTTTCACAGAATGCTACTGTGTAGTTTATATTTGAATATATTCCTTTTTCCACTATTACCCTCTTAGCGCTCCGAATCTCCACTTGCATTTTCTACAGAAAGAGTGTTTCAGAAAGGCTCAATCAAAACTAAGGTTCAACTCTTTTAGTTGAACAAACAGAACAGAAAGAAGTTTCACACAATTCTTCTGTGTAGTTTTTATTTGTAGACATTCTTTTTCCCAATATAGGCCTCTTAGTGCTCAGAATGTCCAATTGCAGTTTCTACAGAAAGAGTGTTTCAGAACGGCTCAATCAAAAGTAAGGTTCAACTCTGTTAGTTGAATGCACAGAACAGAAAGAAGTTTCATACAATGCTTCTGTGTAGTTTATATTTGAACATATTCTTTTTTCCACTATTACCCACTTAGCACTACGAATGTCCAGTTGCATTTTCTACAGACAGAGTGTTTCAAAACTGCTCAATCAAAAGTATGGTTTAACTCTGTTAGCTGAATGCTCAGATCAGAAAGAAGTTTCACAGAATGCTTCTGTGTAGTTTATATTTGAATATATTCCTTTTTCCACTACTACGCTCTTAGCGCTCCAAATGTCCAGTTGCATTTTCTACAGAAAGAGTGTTCAGATCTGCTCAATCAAAAGTATGGTTTAACTCTGTTAGCTGAATGCACAGATCAGAAAGAAGTTTCACCGAATGATTCTGTGTAGTTTATATTTGAAGACATTCCTTTTTCCACTATTACCCTCTTAGCGCTCCGAATCTCCACTTGCATTTTCTACAAAAAGAGTGTTTCATAACTGCTCAATCAAAAATATGTTTTATCTCTGTTAACTGAATTTACAGATCAGAAATAAGTTTCACAGAATGCATCTGTGTAGTTTTTATTTGAAGATATTCTTTTTCCCAATGTAGGCCTCTTAGCGCTTAGCATGTCCAATGGCAGTTTCTACAGAAAGAGTGTTTCAGAACGGCTCAATCAAAAGTAAGGTTCAACTCTGTTAGTTGAATGCACAGAACAGAAAGAATTTTCACAGAATGCTACTGTGTAGTTTATATTTGAATATATTCCTTTTTCCACTATTACCCTCTTAGCGCTCCGAATGTCCACTTGCATTTTCTACAGAAAGAGTGTTCAGAACTGCGCAATCAAAAGTATGGTTTAACTCTGTTAGCTTAATGAACATATCAGAAATAAGTTTCACACAATGCTTCTGTGTAGTTTTTATTTGAAGGTATTATTTTTCCCAATAGAGGCCTCTTAGCGCTCAGAATGTCCAATTGCAGTTTCTACAGAAAGAGTGTTTCAGAAATGCTCAATCAAAAGTAAGCTTCAACTCTGTTAGTTGAATGCACAGAACAGAAAGAAGTTTCATACAATGCTTCTGTGTAGTTTATATTTGAACATATTCTTTTTTCCACTATTACCCACTTAGCGCTACGAATGTCCCGTTGCATTTTCTACAGACAGAGTGTTTCAAAACTGCTCAATCAAAAGTATGGTTTAACTCTGTTAGCTGAATGCTCAGATCAGAAAGAAGTTTCACAGAATGCTTCTGTGTAGTTTATATTTGAATATATTCCTTTTTCCACTAATACTCTCTTAGCGCTCCAAATGTCCAGTTGCATTTTCTACAGAAAGAGTGTTCAGATCTGCTCAATCAAAAGTATGGTTTAACTCTGTTAGCTGAATGCACAGATCAGAAAGAAGTTTCACAGAATGATTCTGTGTAGTTTATATTTGGAGACATTCCTTTTTCCACTATTACCCTCTTAGCGCTCCGAATCTCCACTTGCATTTTCTACAGAAAGAGTGTTTCAGAACGGCTCAATCAAAACTAAGGTTCAACTCTTTTAGTTGAACAAACAGAACAGAAAGAAGTTTCACACAATTCTTCTGTGTAGTTTTTATTTGTAGACATTCTTTTTCCAAATATAGGCCTCCTAGCGCTCAGAATGTCCAATTGCAGTTTCTACAGAAAGAGTGTTTCAGAACGGCTCAATCAAAACTAAGGTTCAACTCTTTTAGTTGAACAAACAGAACAGAAAGATGTTTCACACAATTCTTCTGTGTAGTTTTTATTTGTAGACATTGTTTTTCCCAATATAGGCCTCTTTGCGCTCAGAATGTCCAATTGCAGTTTCTACAGAAAGAGTGTTTCAGAACGGCTCAATCAAAAGTAAGGTTCAACTCGGTTAGTTGAATGCACAGAACAGAAAGAATTTTCACAGAATGCTACTGTGTAGTTTATAATTGAATATATTCCTTTTTCCACTATTACCCTCTTAGCGCTCCGAATGTCCACTTGCATTTTCTACAGAAAGAGTGTTCAGAACTGCGCAATCAAAAGTATGGTTTAACTCTGTTAGCTTAATGAACATATCAGAAATAAGTTTCACACAATGCTTCTGTGTAGTTTTTATTTGAAGATATTATTTTTCCCAATAGAGGCCTCTTAGCGCTCAGAATGTCCAATTGCAGTTTCTACAGAAAGAGTGTTTCAGAAAGGCTCAATCAAAAGTAAGGTTCAACTCTGTTAGTTGAATGCACAGAACAGAAAGAAGTTTCATACAATGCTTCTGTGTTGTTTATATTTGAATATATTCCTTTTTCCACTACTACTCTCTTAGCGCTCCAAATGTCCAGTTGCATTTTCTACAGAAAGACTGTTCAGATCTGCTCAATCAAAAGTATGTTTTAACTCTGTTAGCTGAATGCACAGTTCAGAAAGAAGTTTCACTGAATGATTCTGTGTAGTTTATATTTGGAGACATTCCTTTTTCCACTATTACCCTCTTAGCGCTCCGAATCTCCACTTGCATTTTCTACAGAAAGAGTGTTTCAGAACGGCTCAATCAAAAATAAGGTTCAACTCTTTAGTTGAACAAACAGAACAGAAAGAAATTTCACACAATTCTTCTGTGTAGTTTTTATTTGTAGACATTCTTTTTCCCAATATAGGCCTCCTAGCGCTCAGAATGTCCAATTGCAGTTTCTACAGAAAGAGTGTTTCAGAACGGCTCAATCAAAAGTAAGGTTCAACTCTGTTAGTTGAATGCACAGAACAGAAAAAAGTTTCATTCAATGCTTCTGTGTAGTTTATATTTGAACATATTCTTTTTTCCACTATTACCCACTTAGCGCTACGAATGTCCAGTTGCATTTTCTACAGACAGAGTGTTTCAAAACTGCTCAATCAAAAGTATGGTTTAACTCTGTTAGCTGAATGCTCAGATCAGAAAGAAGTTTCACAGAATGCTTCTGTGTAGTTTATATTTGAATATATTCCTTTTTCCACTACTACTCTCTTAGCGCTCCAAATGTCCAGTTGCATTTTCTACAGAAAGAGTGTTCAGATCTGCTCAATCAAAAGTATGGTTTAACTCTGTTAGCTGAATGCACAGATCAGAAAGAAGTTTCACCGAATGATTCTGTGTAGTTTATATTTGAAGACATTCATTTTTCCACTATTACCCTCTTAGCGCTCCGAATCTCCACTTGCATTTTCTACAAAAAGAGTGTTTCATAACTGCTCAATGAAAAATATGTTTTATCTCTGTTAACTGAATTTACAGATCAGAAATAAGTTTCAGAGAATGCATCTGTGTAGTTTTTATTTGAAGATATTCTTTTTCCCAATGTAGGCCTCTTAGCGCTTAGCATGTCCAATTGCAGTTTCTACAGAGAGAGTGTTTCAGAAAGGCTCAATCAAAAGTAAGGTTCAACTCTGTTAGTTGAATGCACAGAACAGAAAGAATTTTCACAGAATGCTACTGTGTAGTTTATATTTGAATATATTCCTTTTTCCACTATTACCCTCTTAGCGCTCCGAATGTCCACTTGCATTTTCTACAGAAAGAGTGTTCAGAACTGCGCAATCAAAAGTATGGTTTAACTCTGTTAGCTTAATGAACATATCAGAAATAAGTTTCACACAATGCTTCTGTGTAGTTTTTATTTGAAGATATTATTTTTCCCAATAGAGGCCTCTTAGCGCTCAGAATGTCCAATTGCAGATTCTACAGAAAGAGTGTTTCAGAAAGGCTCAATAAAATGTAAGGTTCAACTCTGTTAGTTGAATGCACAGAACAGAAAGAAGTTTCATACAATGCTTCTGTGTAGTTTCTATTTGAACATATTCTTTTTTCCACTATTACCCACTTAGCGCTACGAATGTCCAGTTGCATTTTCTACAGACAGAGTGTTTCAAAACTGCTAAATCAAAAGTATGGTTTAACTCTGTTAGCTGAATACTCAGATCAGAAAGAAGTTTCACAGAATGCTTCTGTGTAGTTTATATTTGAATATAATCCTTTTTCCACTACTACTCTCTTAGCGCTCCAAATGTCCAGTTGCATTTTCTACAGAAAGAGTGTTCAGATCTGCTCAATCAAAAGTATGGTTTAACTCTGTTAGCTGAATGCACAGATCAGAAAGAAGTTTTACAAAATGATTCTGTGTAGTTTATATTTGGAGACATTCGTTTTTCCACTATTACCCTCTAAACGCTCCGAATCTCCACTTGCATTTTCTACAGAAAGAGTGTTTCAGAACGGCTCAATCAAAAATAAGGTTCAACTCTTTTAGTTGAACAAACACAACAGAAAGAAGTTTCACACAATTCTTCTGTGTAGTTTTTATTTGTAGACATTCTTTTTCCCAATATAGGCCTCCTAGCGCTCAGAATGTCCAATGGCAGTTTCTACAGAAAGAGTGTTTCAGAACGGCTCAATCAAAAGTAATGTTCAACTCTGTTAGTTGAATGCACAGAACAGAAAGAAGTTTCATACAATGCTTCTGTGTAGTTTATATTTGAACATATTCTTTTTTCCACTATTACCCACTTAGCGCTACGAATGTCCAGTTGCATTTTCTACAGACAGAGTGTTTCAAAACTGCTCAATCAAAAGTATGGTTTAACTCTGTTAGCTGAATGCTCAGATCAGAAAGAAGTTTCACAGAATGCTTCTGTGTAGTTTATATTTGTATATATTCCTTTTTCCACTACTACGCTCTTAGCGCTCCAAATGTCCAGTTGCATTTTCTACAGAAAGAGTGTTCAGATCTGTTCAATCAAATGTATGGTTTAACTCTGTTAGCTGAATGCACAGATCAGAAAGATGTTTCACCGAATGATTCTGTGTAGTTTATATTTGAAGGCATTCCTTTTTCCACTATTACCCTCTTAGCGCTCCGAATCTCCACTTGCATTTTCTACAAAAGAGTGTTTCGTAATTGCTCAATCAAAAATATGTTTTATCTCTGTTAACTGAATTTACAGATCAGAAATAAGTTTCACAGAATGCATCTGTGTAGTTTTTATTTGAAGATATTCTTTTTCCCAATGTAGGCCTCTTAGCGCTTAGCATGTCCAATTGCAGTTTCTACAGAAAGAGTGTTTCAGAACGGCTCAATCAATAGTAAGGTTCAACTCTGTTAGTTGAATGCAAAGAACAGAAAGGATTTTCACAGAATGCTACTGTGTAGTTTATATTTGAATATATTCCTTTTTCCACTATTACCCTCTTAGCGCTCTGAATGTCCACTTGCATTTTCTACAGATAGAGAGTTCAGAACTGCGCAATCAAAAGTATGGTTTAACTCTGTTAGCTTAATGAACATATCAGAAATAAGTTTCACACAATGCTTCTGTGTAGTTTTTATTTGAAGATATTATTTTTCCCAATAGAGGCCTCTTAGCGCTCAGAATGTCCAATTGCAGTTTCTACAGAAAGAGTGTTTCAGAAAAGCTCAATAAAAGTAAGGTTCAACTCTGTTAGTTGAATGAACAGAACAGAAAGAAGTTTAATACAATGCTTCTGTGTAGTTTCTATTTGAACATATTCTTTTTTCCACTATTACCCACATAGCGCTACGAATGTCCAGTTGCATTTTCTACAGACAGAGTGTTTCAAAACTGCTCAATCAAAAGTATGGTTTAACTCTGTTAGCTGAATGCTCAGATCAGAAAGAAGTTTCACAGAATGCTTCTGTGTAGTTTATATTTGAATATATTACTTTTTCCACTACTACTCTCTTAGCGCTCCAAATGTCCAGTTTCATTTTCTACAGAAAGAGTGTTCAGATCTGCTCAATCAAAGTATGGTTTAACTCTGTTAGCTGAATGCACAGATCAGAAAGAAGTTTCACAGAATGATTCTGTGTAGTTTATATTTGGAGACATTCCTTTTTCCACTATTACCCTCGTAGCGCTCCGAATCTCCACTTGCATTTTCTACACAAAGAGTGTTTCAGAACGGCTCAATCAAAACTAAGGTTCAACTCTTTTAGTTGAACAAACACAACAGAAAGAAGTTTCACACAATTCTTCTGTGTAGTTTTTATTTGTAGACATTCTTTTTCCCAATATAGGCCTCTTAGCGCTCAGAATGTCCAATTGCAGTTTCTACAGAAAGAGTGTTTCAGAACGGCTCAATCAAAAGTAAGGTTCAAATCTGTTAGTTGAATGCACAGAACAGAAAGAAGTTTCATACAATGCTTCTGTGTAGTTTATATTTGGACATATTCTTTTTTCCACTATTACCCACTTAGCGCTACGAATGTCCAGTTGCATTTTCTACAGACAGAGTGTTTCAAAACTGCTCAATCAAAAGTAGGGTTTAACTCTGTTAGCTGAATGCTCAGATCAGAAAGAAGTTTCACAGAATGCTTCTGTGTAGTTTATATTTGAATATATTCCGTTTTCCACTACTACGCTCTTAGCGCTCCAAATGTCCAGTTGCATTTTCTACAGAAAGAGTGTTCAGATCTGCTCAATCAAAAGTATGGTTTAACTCTGTTAGCTGAATGCACAGATCAGAAAGATGTTTCACCGAATGATTCTGTGTAGTTTATATTTGAAGACATACCTTTTTCCACTATTACCCTCTTAGCGCTCTGAAGCTCCACTTGCATTTTCTACAAAAAGAGTGTTTCATAACTGCTCAATCAAAAATATGTTTTATCTCTGTTAACTGAATTTACAGATCAGAAATAAGTTTCACAGAATGCATCTGTGTAGTTTTTATTTGAAGATATTCTTTTTCCCAATGTAGGCCTCTTAGCGCTTAGCATGTCCAATTGCAGTTTCTACAGAAAGAGTGTTTCAGAACGGCTCAATCAAAAGTAAGGTTCAACTCTGTTAGTTGAATGCACAGAACAGAAAGAATTTTCACAGAATGCTACTGTGTAGTTTATATTTGAATATATTCCTTTTTCCACTATTACCCTCTTAGCGCTCCGAATGTCCACTTGCATTTTCTACAGAAAGAGTGTTCAGAACTGCGCAATCAAAAGTATGGTTTAACTCTGTTAGCTTAATGAACATATCAGAAATAAGTTTCACACAATGCTTCTGTGTAGTTTTTATTTGAAGGTATTATTTTTCCCAATAGAGGCCTCTTAGCGCTCAGAATGTCCAATTGCAGTTTCTACAGAAAGAGTGTTTCAGAAATGCTCAATCAAAAGTAAGCTTCAACTCTGTTAGTTGAATGCACAGAACAGAAAGAAGTTTCATACAATGCTTCTGTGTAGTTTATATTTGAACATATTCTTTTTTCCACTATTACCCACTTAGCGCTACGAATGTCCCGTTGCATTTTCTACAGACAGAGTGTTTCAAAACTGCTCAATCAAAAGTATGGTTTAACTCTGTTAGCTGAATGCTCAGATCAGAAAGAAGTTTCACAGAATGCTTCTGTGTAGTTTATATTTGAATATATTCCTTTTTCCACTAATACTCTCTTAGCGCTCCAAATGTCCAGTTGCATTTTCTACAGAAAGAGTGTTCAGATCTGCTCAATCAAAAGTATGGTTTAACTCTGTTAGCTGAATGCACAGATCAGAAAGAAGTTTCACAGAATGATTCTGTGTAGTTTATATTTGGAGACATTCCTTTTTCCACTATTACCCTCTTAGCGCTCCGAATCTCCACTTGCATTTTCTACAGAAAGAGTGTTTCAGAACGGCTCAATCAAAACTAAGGTTCAACTCTTTTAGTTGAACAAACAGAACAGAAAGAAGTTTCACACAATTCTTCTGTGTAGTTTTTATTTGTAGACATTCTTTTTCCAAATATAGGCCTCCTAGCGCTCAGAATGTCCAATTGCAGTTTCTACAGAAAGAGTGTTTCAGAACGGCTCAATCAAAACAAAGGTTCAACTCTTTTTGTTGAACAAACAGAACAGAAAGATGTTTCACACAATTCTTCTGTGTAGTTTTTATTTGTAGACATTGTTTTTCCCAATATAGGCCTCTTTGCGCTCAGAATGTCCAATTGCAGTTTCTACAGAAAGAGTGTTTCAGAACGGCTCAATCAAAAGTAAGGTTCAACTCGGTTAGTTGAATGCACAGAACAGAAAGAATTTTCACAGAATGCTACTGTGTAGTTTATAATTGAATATATTCCTTTTTCCACTATTACCCTCTTAGCGCTCCGAATGTCCACTTGCATTTTCTACAGAAAGAGTGTTCAGAACTGCGCAATCAAAAGTATGGTTTAACTCTGTTAGCTTAATGAACATATCAGAAATAAGTTTCACACAATGCTTCTGTGTAGTTTTTATTTGAAGATATTATTTTTCCCAATAGAGGCCTCTTAGCGCTCAGAATGTCCAATTGCAGTTTCTACAGAAAGAGTGTTTCAGAAAGGCTCAATCAAAAGTAAGGTTCAACTCTGTTAGTTGAATGCACAGAACAGAAAGAAGTTTCATACAATGCTTCTGTGTTGTTTATATTTGAATATATTCCTTTTTCCACTACTACTCTCTTAGCGCTCCAAATGTCCAGTTGCATTTTCTACAGAAAGACTGTTCAGATCTGCTCAATCAAAAGTATGGTTTAACTCTGTTAGCTGAATGCACAGTTCAGAAAGAAGTTTCACTGAATGATTCTGTGTAGTTTATATTTGGAGACATTCGTTTTTCCACTATTACCCTCTTAGCGCTCCGAATCTCCACTTGCATTTTCTACAGAAAGAGTGTTTCAGAACGGCTCAATCAAAAATAAGGTTCAACTCTTTAGTTGAACAAACAGAACAGAAAGAAATTTCACACAATTCTTCTGTGTAGTTTTTATTTGTAGACATTCTTTTTCCCAATATAGGCCTCCTAGCGCTCAGAATGTCCAATTGCAGTTTCTACAGAAAGAGTGTTTCAGAACGGCTCAATCAAAAGTAAGGTTCAACTCTGTTAGTTGAATGCACAGAACAGAAAAAAGTTTCATTCAATGCTTCTGTGTAGTTTATATTTGAACATATTCTTTTTTCCACTATTACCCACTTAGCGCTACGAATGTCCAGTTGCATTTTCTACAGACAGAGTGTTTCAAAACTGCTCAATCAAAAGTATGGTTTAACTCTGTTAGCTGAATGCTCAGATCAGAAAGAAGTTTCACAGAATGCTTCTGTGTAGTTTATATTTGAATATATTCCTTTTTCCACTACTACTCTCTTAGCGCTCCAAATGTCCAGTTGCATTTTCTACACAAAGAGTGTTCAGATCTGCTCAATCAAAAGTATGGTTTAACTCTGTTAGCTGAATGCACAGATCAGAAAGAAGTTTCACCGAATGATTCTGTGTAGTTTATATTTGAAGACATTCATTTTTCCACTATTACCCTCTTAGCGCTCCGAATCTCCACTTGCATTTTCTACAAAAAGAGTGTTTCATAACTGCTCAATGAAAAATATGTTTTATCTCTGTTAACTGAATTTACAGATCAGAAATAAGTTTCACAGAATGCATCTGTGTAGTTTTTATTTGAAGATATTCTTTTTCCCAATGTAGGCCTCTTAGCGCTTAGCATGTCCAATTGCAGTTTCTACAGAAAGAGTGTTTCAGAACGGCTCAATCAATAGTAAGGTTCAACTCTGTTAGTTGAATGCAAAGAACAGAAAGGATTTTCACAGAATGCTACTGTGTAGTTTATATTTGAATATATTCCTTTTTCCACTATTACCCTCTTAGCGCTCTGAATGTCCACTTGCATTTTCTACAGATAGAGAGTTCAGAACTGCGCAATCAAAAGTATGGTTTAACTCTGTTAGCTTAATGAACATATCAGAAATAAGTTTCACACAATGCTTCTGTGTAGTTTTTATTTGAAGATATTATTTTTCCCAATAGAGGCCTCTTAGCGCTCAGAATGTCCAATTGCAGTTTCTACAGAAAGAGTGTTTCAGAAAAGCTCAATAAAAGTAAGGTTCAACTCTGTTAGTTGAATGAACAGAACAGAAAGAAGTTTAATACAATGCTTCTGTGTAGTTTCTATTTGAACATATTCTTTTTTCCACTATTACCCACATAGCGCTACGAATGTCCAGTTGCATTTTCTACAGACAGAGTGTTTCAAAACTGCTCAATCAAAAGTATGGTTTAACTCTGTTAGCTGAATGCTCAGATCAGAAAGAAGTTTCACAGAATGCTTCTGTGTAGTTTATATTTGAATATATTACTTTTTCCACTACTACTCTCTTAGCGCTCCAAATGTCCAGTTTCATTTTCTACAGAAAGAGTGTTCAGATCTGCTCAATCAAAGTATGGTTTAACTCTGTTAGCTGAATGCACAGATCAGAAAGAAGTTTCACAGAATGATTCTGTGTAGTTTATATTTGGAGACATTCCTTTTTCCACTATTACCCTCGTAGCGCTCCGAATCTCCACTTGCATTTTCTACACAAAGAGTGTTTCAGAACGGCTCAATCAAAACTAAGGTTCAACTCTTTTAGTTGAACAAACACAACAGAAAGAAGTTTCACACAATTCTTCTGTGTAGTTTTTATTTGTAGACATTCTTTTTCCCAATATAAGCCTCTTAGCGCTCAGAATGTCCAATTGCAGTTTCTACAGAAAGAGTGTTTCAGAACGGCTCAATCAAAAGTAAGGTTCAAATCTGTTAGTTGAATGCACAGAACAGAAAGAAGTTTCATACAATGCTTCTGTGTAGTTTATATTTGGACATATTCTTTTTTCCACTATTACCCACTTAGCGCTACGAATGTCCAGTTGCATTCTCTACAGACAGAGTGTTTCAAAACTGCTCAATCAAAAGTAGGGTTTAACTCTGTTAGCTGAATGCTCAGATCAGAAAGAAGTTTCACAGAATGCTTCTGTGTAGTTTATATTTGAATATATTCCGTTTTCCACTACTACGCTCTTAGCGCTCCAAATGTCCAGTTGCATTTTCTACAGAAAGAGTGTTCAGATCTGCTCAATCAAAAGTATGGTTTAACTCTGTTAGCTGAATGCACAGATCAGAAAGATGTTTCACCGAATGATTCTGTGTAGTTTATATTTGAAGACATACCTTTTTCCACTATTACCCTCTTAGCGCTCTGAATCTCCACTTGCATTTTCTACAAAAAGAGTGTTTCATAACTGCTCAATCAAAAATATGTTTTATCTCTGTTAACTGAATTTACAGATCAGAAATAAGTTTCACAGAATGCATCTGTGTAGTTTTTATTTGAAGATATTCTTTTTCCCAATGTAGGCCTCTTAGCGCTTAGCATGTCCAATTGCAGTTTCTACAGAAAGAGTGTTTCAGAACGGGTCAATCAAAAGTAAGGTTCAACTCTGTTAGTTGAATGCACAGAACAGAAAGAATTTTCACAGAATGCTACTGTGTAGTTTATATTTGAATATATTCCTTTTTCCACTATTACCCTCTTAGCGCTCCGAATGTCCACTTGCATTTTCTACAGAAAGAGTGTTCAGAACTGCGCAATCAAAAGTATGGTTTAACTCTGTTAGCTTAATGAACATATCAGAGATAAGTTTCACACAATGCTTCTTTGTAGTTTTTATTTGAAGATATTATTTTTCCCAATATAGGCCTCTTAGCGCTCAGAATGTCCAATTGCAGTTTCTACAGAAAGAGTGTTTCAGAAAGGCTCAATCAAAAGTAAGGTTCAACTCTGTTACTTGAATGCACAGAACAGAAAGAAGTTTCATACAATGCTTCTGTGTAGTTTATATTTGAACATATTCTTTTTTCCACTATTACCCACTTAGCGCTACGAATGTCCAGTTGCATTTTCTACAGACAGAGTGTTTCAAAACTGCTCAATCAAAAGTATGGTTTAACTCTGTTAGCTGAATGCTCAGATCAGAAAGAAGTTTCACAGAATGCTTCTGTGTAGTTTATATTTGAATATATTCCTTTTTCCACTACTACTCTCTTTGCGCTCCAAATGACCAGTTGCATTTTCTACAGAAAGAGTGTTCAGATCTGCTCAATCAAAGGTATGTTTTAACTCTGTTAGCTGAATGCACAGATCAGAAAGAAGTTTCACAGAATGATTCTGTGTAGTTTATATTTGGAGTCATTCCTTTTTCCACTATTACCCTCTTAGCGCTCCGAATCTCCACTTGCATTTTCTACAGAAAGAGTGTTTCAGAACGGCTCAATCAAAACTAAGGTTCAACTCTTTTAGTTGAACAAACAGAACAGAAAGAAGTTTCACACAATTCTTCTGTGTAGTTTTTATTTGTAGACATTCTTTTTCCCAATATAGGCCTCTTAGCGCTCAGAATGTCCAATTGCAGTTTCTACAGAAAGAGTGTTTCAGAACGGCTCAATCAAAAGTAAGGTTCAACTCTGTTAGTTGAATGCACAGAACAGAAAGAAGTTTCATACAATGCTTCTGTGTAGTTTATATTTGAACATATTCTTTTTTCCACTATTACCCACTTAGCGCTACGAATGTCCAGTTGCATTTTCTACAGACAGAGTGTTTCAAAACTGCTCAATCAAAAGTATGGTTTAACTCTGTTAGCTGAATGCTCAGATCAGAAAGAAGTTTCACAGAATGCTTCTGTGTAGTTTATATTTGAATATATTCCTTTTTCCACTACTACGCTCTTAGCGCTCCAAATGTCCAGTTGCATTTTCTACAGAAAGAGTGTTCAGGTCTGCTCAATCAAAAGTATGGTTTAACTCTGTTAGCTGAATGCACAGATCAGAAAGAAGTTTCACCGAATGATTCTGTGTAGTTTATATTTGAAGACATTCCTTTTTCCACTATTACCCTCTTAGCGCTCCGAATCTCCACTTGCATTTTCTAGAAAAAGAGTGTTTCATAACTGCTCAATCAAAAATATGTTTTATCTCTGTTAACTGAATTTACAGATCAGAAATAAGTTTCACAGAATGCATCTGTGTAGTTTTTATTTGAAGATATTCTTTTTCCCAATGTAGGCCTCTTAGCGCTTAGCATGTCCAATGGCAGTTTCTACAGAAAGAGTGTTTCAGAACGGCTCAATCAAAAGTAAGGTTCAACTCTGTTAGTTGAATGCACAGAACAGAAAGAATTTTCACAGAATGCTACTGTGTAGTTTATATTTGAATATATTCCTTTTTCCACTATTACCCTCTTAGCGCTCCGAATGTCCACTTGCATTTTCTACAGAAAGAGTGTTCAGAACTGCGCAATCAAAAGTATGGTTTAACTCTGTTAGCTTAATGAACATATCAGAAATAAGTTTCACACAATGCTTCTGTGTAGTTTTTATTTGAAGATATTATTTTTCCCAATATAGGCCTCTTAGCGCTCAGAATGTCTAATTGCAGTTTCTACAGAAAGAGTGTTTTAGAAAGGCTCAATCAAAAGTAAGGTTCAACTCTGTTAGTTGAATGCACAGAACAGAAAGAAGTTTCATACAATGCTTCTGTGTAGTTTCTATTTGAACATATTCTTTTTTCCACTATTACCCACTTAGCGCTACGAATGTCCAGTTGCATTTTCTACAGACAGAGTGTTTCAAAACTGCTCAATCAAAAGTATGGTTTAACTCTGTTAGCTGAATGCTCAGATCAGAAAGAAGTTTCACAGAATGCTTCTGTGTAGTTTATATTTGAATATATTCCTTTTTCCACTACTACTCTCTTAGCGCTCCAAATGTCCAGTTGCATTTTCTACAGAAAGAGTGTTCAGATCTGCTCAATCAAAGCTATGGTTTAACTCTGTTAGCTGAATGCACAGATCAGAAAGAAGTTTCACAGAATGTTTCTGTGTAGTTTATATTTGGAGACATTCCTTTTTCCACTATTACCCTCTTAGCGCTCCGAATCTCCACTTGCATTTTCTACAGAAAGAGTGTTTCAGAAAGGCTCAATCAAAACTAAGGTTCAACTCTTTTAGTTGAACAAACAGAACAGAAAGTAGTTTCACACAATTCTTCTGTGTAGTTTTTATTTGTAGACATTCTTTTTCCCAATATAGGCCTCTTAGTGCTCAGAATGTCCAATTGCAGTTTCTACAGAAAGAGTGTTTCAGAACGGCTCAATCAAAAGTAAGGTTCAACTCTGTTAGTTGAATGCACAGAACAGAAAGAAGTTTCATACAATGCTTCTGTGTAGTTTATATTTGAACATATTCTTTTTTCCACTATTACCCACTTAGCACTACGAATGTCCAGTTGCATTTTCTACAGACAGAGTGTTTCAAAACTGCTCAATCAAAAGTATGGTTTAACTCTGTTAGCTGAATGCTCAGATCAGAAAGAAGTTTCACAGAATGCTTCTGTGTAGTTTATATTTGAATATATTCCTTTTTCCACTACTACGCTCTTAGCGCTCCAAATGTCCAGTTGCATTTTCTACAGAAAGAGTGTTCAGATCTGCTCAATCAAAAGTATGGTTTAACTCTGTTAGCTGAATGCACAGATCAGAAAGAAGTTTCACCGAATGATTCTGTGTAGTTTATATTTGAAGACATTCCTTTTTCCACTATTACCCTCTTAGCGCTCCGAATCTCCACTTGCATTTTCTACAAAAAGAGTGTTTCATAACTGCTCAATCAAAAATATGTTTTATCTCTGTTAACTGAATTTACAGATCAGAAATAAGTTTCACAGAATGCATCTGTGTAGTTTTTATTTGAAGATATTCTTTTTCCCAATGTAGGCCTCTTAGCGCTTAGCATGTCCAATGGCAGTTTCTACAGAAAGAGTGTTTCAGAACGGCTCAATCAAAAGTAAGGTTCAACTCTGTTAGTTGAATGCACAGAACAGAAAGAATTTTCACAGAATGCTACTGTGTAGTTTATATTTGAATATATTCCTTTTTCCACTATTACCCTCTTAGCGCTCCGAATGTCCACTTGCATTTTCTACAGAAAGAGTGTTCAGAACTGCGCAATCAAAAGTATGGTTTAACTCTGTTAGCTTAATGAACATATCAGAAATAAGTTTCACACAATGCTTCTGTGTAGTTTTTATTTGAAGATATTATTTTTCCCAATATAGGCCTCTTAGCGCTCAGAATGTCCAATTGCAGTTTCTACAGAAAGAGTGTTTCAGAAAGGCTCAATCAAAAGTAAGGTTCAACTCTGTTAGTTGAATGCACAGAACTGAAGGAAGTTTCATACAATGCTTCTGTGTAGTTTATATTTGAACATATTCTTTTTTCCACTATTACCCTCTTAGCGCTACGAATGTCCAGTTGCATTTTCTACAGACAGAGTGTTTCAAAACTGCTCAATCAGAAGTATGGTTTAACTCTGTTAGCTGAATGCTCAGATCAGAAAGAAGTTTCACAGAATGCTTCTGTGTAGTTTATATTTGAATATATTCCTTTTTCCACTACTACTCTCTTTGCGCTCCAAATGACCAGTTGCATTTTCTACAGAAAGAGTGTTCAGATCTGCTCAATCATGGGTATGTTTTAACTCTGTTAGCTGAATGCACAGATCAGAAAGAAGTTTCACAGAATGATTCTGTGTAGTTTATATTTGGAGTCATTCCTTTTTCCACTATTACCCTCTTAGCGCTCCGAATCTCCACTTGCATTTTCTACAGAAAGAGTGTTTCAGAACGGCTCAATCAAAACTTAGGTTCAACTCTTTTAGTTGAACAAACAGAACAGAAAGAAGTTTCACACAATTCTTCTGTGTAGTTTTTATTTGTAGACATTCTTTTTCCCAATATAGGCCTCTTAGCGCTCAGAATGTCCAATTGCAGTTTCTACAGAAAGAGTGTTTCAGAACGGCTCAATCAAAAGTAAGGTTCAACTCTGTTAGTTGAATGCACAGAACAGAAAGAAGTTTCATACAATGCTTCTGTGTATTTTATATTTGAACATATTCTTTTTTCCACTATTACCCACTTAGCGCTACGAATGTCCAGTTGCATTTTCTACAGACAGAGTTTTTCAAAACTGCTCAATCAAAAGTATGGTTTAACTCTGTTAGCTGAATGCTCAGATCAGAGAGAAGTTTCACAGAATGCTTCTGTGTAGTTTATATTTGAATATATTCCTTTTTCCACTACTACTCTCTTAGCGCTCCAAATGTCCAGTTGCATTTTCTACAGAAAGAGTGTTCAGATCTGCTCAATCAAAAGTATGGTTTAACTCTGTTAGCTGAATGCACAGATCAGAAAGAAGTTTCACCGAATGATTCTGTGTAGTTTATATTTGAAGACATTCCTTTTTCCACTATTACCCTCTTAGCGCTCCGAATCTCCACTTGCATTTTCTACAAAAAGAGTGTTTCATAACTGCTCAATCAAAAATATGTTTTATCTCTGTTAACTGAATTTACAGATCAGAAATAAGTTTCACAGAATGCATCTGTGTAGTTTTTATTTGAAGATATTCTTTTTCCCAATGTAGGCCTCAGCGCTTAGCATGTCCAATGGCAGTTTCTACAGAAAGAGTGTTTCACAACGGCTCAATCAAAAGTAAGGTTCAACTCTGTTAGTTGAATGCACAGAACAGAAAGAATTTTCACAGAATGCTACTGTGTAGTTTATATTTGAATATATTCCTTTTTCCACTATTACCCTCTTAGCGCTCCGAATGTCCACTTGCATTTTCTACAGAAAGAGTGTTCAGAACTGCGCAATCAAAAGTATGGTTTAACTCTGTTAGCTTAATGAACATATCAGAAATAAGTTTCACACAATGCTTCTGTGTAGTTTTTATTTGAAGATATTATTTTTCCCAATATAGGCCTCTTAGCGCTCAGAATGTCCAATTGCAGTTTCTACAGAAAGAGTGTTTCAGAAAGGCTCAATCAAAAGTAAGGTTCAACTCTGTTAGTTGAATGCACAGAACAGAAGGAAGTTTCATACAATGCTTCTGTGTAGTTTATATTTGAACATATTCTTTTTTCCACTATTACCCACTTAGCGCTACGAATGTCCAGTTGCATTTTCTACAGACAGAGTGTTTCAAAACTGCTGAATCAGAAGTATGGTTTAACTCTGTTAGCTGAATGCTCAGATCAGAAAGAAGTTTCACAGAATGCTTCTGTGTAGTTTATATTTGAATATATTCCTTTTTCCACTACTACTCTCTTTGCGCTCCAAATGACCAGTTGCATTTTCTACAGAAAGAGTGTTCAGATCTGCTCAATCATAGGTATGTTTTAACTCTGTTAGCTGAATGCACAGATCAGAAAGAAGTTTCACAGAATGATTCTGTGTAGTTTATATTTGGAGTCATTCCTTTTTCCACTATTACCCTCTTAGCGCTCCGAATCTCCACTTGCATTTTCTACAGAAAGAGTGTTTCAGAACGGCTCAATCAAAACTAAGGTTCAACTCTTTTAGTTGAACAAACAGAACAGAAAGAAGTTTCACACAATTCTTCTGTGTAGTTTTTATTTGTAGACATTCTTTTTCCCAATATAGGCCTGTTAGCGCTCAGAATGTCCAATTGCAGTTTCTACAGAAAGAGTGTTTCAGAACGGCTCAATCAAAAGTAAAGTTCAACTCTGTCAGTTGAATGCACAGAACAGAAAGAAGTTTCATACAATGCTTCTGTGTAGTTTATATTTGAACATATTCTTTTTTCCACTATTACCCACTTAGCGCTACGAATGTCCAGTTGCATTTTCTACAGACAGAGTGTTTCAAAACTGCTCAATCAAAAGTATGGTTTAACTCTGTTAGCTGAATGCTCAGATCAGAAAAAAGTTTCACAGAATGCTTCTGTGTAGTTTATATTTGAATATATTCCTTTTTCCACTACTACGCTCTTAGCGCTCCAAATGTCCAGTTGCATTTTCTACAGGAAGAGTGTTCAGATCTGCTCAATCAAAAGTATGGTTTAACTCTGTTAGCTGAATGCACAGATCAGAAAGAAGTTTCACCGAATGATTCTGTGTAGTTTATATTTGAAGACATTCCTTTTTCCACTATTACCCTCTTAGCGCTCCGAATCTCCACTTGCATTTTCTACAAAAAGAGTGTTTCATAACTGCTCAATCAAAAATATGTTTTATCTCTGTTAACTGAATTTACAGATCAGAAATAAGTTTCACAGAATGCATCTGTGTAGTTTTTATTTGAAGATATTCTTTTTCCCAATGTAGGCCTCTTAGCGCTTAGCATGTCCAATTGCAGTTTCTACAGAAAGAGTGTTTCAGAACGGCTCAATCATAAGTAAGGTTCAACTCTGTTAGTTGAATGCACAGAACAGAAAGAATTTTCACAGAATGCTACTGTGTAGTTTATATTTGAATATATTCCTTTTTCCACTATTACCCTCTTAGCGGACCGAATGTCCACTTGCATTTTCTACAGAAAGAGTGTTCAGAACTGCGCAATCAAAAGTATGGTTTAACTCTGTTAGCTTAATGAACATATCAGAAATAAGTTTCACACAATGCTTCTGTGTAGTTTTTATTTGAAGATATTATTTTTCCCAATAGAGGCCTCTTAGCGCTCAGAATGTCCAATTGCAGTTTCTACAGAAAGAGTGTTTCAGAAAGGCTCAATAAAAGTAAGGTTCAACTCTGTTAGTTGAATGCACAGAACAGAAAGAAGTTTCATACAATGCTTCTGTGTAGTTTATATTTGAACATATTCTTTTTTCCACTATTACCCACATAGAGCTACGAATGTCCAGTTGCATTTTCTACAGACAGAGTGTTTCAAAACTGCTCAATCAAAAGTATGGTTTAACTCTGTTAGCTGAATTCTCAGATCAGAAAGAAGTTTCACAGAATGCTTCTGTGTAGTTTATATTTGAATATATTCCTTTTTCCACTACTACTCTCTTAGCGCTCCAAATGTCCAGTTGCATTTTCTACAGAAAGAGTGTTCAGATCTGCTCAATCAAAAGTATGGTTTAACTCTGTTAGCTGAATGCACAGATCAGAAAGAAGTTTCACAGAATGATTCTGTGTAGTTTATATTTGGAGACATTCCTTTTTCCACTATTACCCTCTTAGCGCTCCGAATCTCCACTTGCATTTTCTACAGAAAGAGTGTTTCAGAACGGCTCAATCAAAACTAAGGTTCAACTCTTTTAGTTGAACAAACAGAACAGAAAGAAGTTTCACACAATTCTTCTGTGTAGTTTTTATTTGTAGACTTTCTTTTTCCCAATATATGCCTCTTAGCGCTCAGAATGTCCAATTGCAGTTTCTACAGAAAGAGTGTTTCAGAACGGCTCAATCAAAAGTAAGGTTCAACTCTGTTAGTTGAATGCACAGAACAGAAAGAAGTTTCATACAATGCTTCTGTGTAGTTTATATTTGAACATATTCTTTTTTCCACTATTACCCACTTAGCGCTACGAATGTCCAGTTGCATTTTCTACAGACAGAGTGTTTCAAAACTGCTCAATCAAAAGTATGGTTTAACTCTGTTAGCTGAATGCTCAGATCAGAAAGAAGTTTCACAGAATGCTTCTGTGTAGTTTATATTTGAATATAATCCTTTTTCCACTACTACGCTCTTAGCGCTCGAAATGTCCAGTTGCATTTTCTACAGAAAGAGTGTTCAGATCTGCTCAATCAAAAGTATGGTTTAACTCTGTTAGCTGAATGCACAGATCAGAAAGAAGTTTCACCGAATGATTCTGTGTAGTTTATATTTGAAGACATTCCTTTTTCCACTATTACCCCCTTAGCGCTCCGAATCTCCACTTGCATTTTCTACAAAAAGATTGTTTCATAACTGCTCAATCAAAAATATGTTTTATCTCTGTTAACTGAATTTACAGATCAGAAATAAGTTTCACAGAATGCATCTGTGTAGTTTTTATTTGAAGATATTCTTTTTCCCAATGTAGGCCTCTTAGCGCTTAGCATGTCCAATGGCAGTTTCTACAGAAAGAGTGTTTCAGAACGGCTCAATCAAAAGTAAGGTTCAACTCTGTTAGTTGAATGCACAGAACAGAAAGAATTTTCACAGAATGCTACTGTGTAGTTTATATTTGAATATATTCCTTTTTCCACTATTACCCTCTTAGCGCTCCGAATGTCCACTTGCATTTTCTACAGAAAGAGTGTTCAGAACTGCGCAATCAAAAGTATGGTTTAACTCTGTTAGCTTAATGAACATATGAGAAATAAGTTTCACACAATGCTTCTGTGTAGTTTTTATTTGAAGATATTATTTTTCCCAATATAGGCCTCTTAGCGCTCAGAATGTCCAATTGCAGTTTCTACAGAAAGAGAGTTTCAGAAAGGCTCAATCAAAAGTAAGGTTCAACTCTGTTAGTTGAATGCACAGAACAGAAAGAAGTTTCATACAATGCTTCTGTGTAGTTTATATTTGAACATATTCTTTTTTACACTATTACCCACTTAGCGCTACGAATGTCCAGTTGCATTTTCTACAGACAGAGTTTTTCAAAACTGCTCAATCAAAAGTATGGTTTAACTCTGTTAGCTGAATGCTCAGATCAGAGAGAAGTTTCACAGAATGCTTCTGTGTAGTTTATATTTGAATATATTCCTTTTTCCACTACTACTCTCTTAGCGCTCCAAATGTCCAGTTGCATTTTCTACAGAAAGAGTGTTCAGATCTGCTCAATCAAAAGTATGGTTTAACTCTGTTAGCTGAATGCACAGATCAGAAAGAAGTTTCACCGAATGATTCTGTGTAGTTTATATTTGAAGACATTCCTTTTTCCACTATTACCCTCTTAGCGCTCCGAATCTCCACTTGCATTTTCTACAAAAAGAGTGTTTCATAACTGCTCAATCAAAAATATGTTTTATCTCTGTTAACTGAATTTACAGATCAGAAATAAGTTTCACAGAATGCATCTGTGTAGTTTTTATTTGAAGATATTCTTTTTCCCAATGTAGGCCTCAGCGCTTAGCATGTCCAATGGCAGTTTCTACAGAAAGAGTGTTTCACAACGGCTCAATCAAAAGTAAGGTTCAACTCTGTTAGTTGAATGCACAGAACAGAAAGAATTTTCACAGAATGCTACTGTGTAGTTTATATTTGAATATATTCCTTTTTCCACTATTACCCTCTTAGCGCTCCGAATGTCCACTTGCATTTTCTACAGAAAGAGTGTTCAGAACTGCGCAATCAAAAGTATGGTTTAACTCTGTTAGCTTAATGAACATATCAGAAATAAGTTTCACACAATGCTTCTGTGTAGTTTTTATTTGAAGATATTATTTTTCCCAATATAGGCCTCTTAGCGCTCAGAATGTCCAATTGCAGTTTCTACAGAAAGAGTGTTTCAGAAAGGCTCAATCAAAAGTAAGGTTCAACTCTGTTAGTTGAATGCACAGAACAGAAGGAAGTTTCATACAATGCTTCTGTGTAGTTTATATTTGAACATATTCTTTTTTCCACTATTACCCACTTAGCGCTACGAATGTCCAGTTGCATTTTCTACAGACAGAGTGTTTCAAAACTGCTGAATCAGAAGTATGGTTTAACTCTGTTAGCTGAATGCTCAGATCAGAAAGAAGTTTCACAGAATGCTTCTGTGTAGTTTATATTTGAATATATTCCTTTTTCCACTACTACTCTCTTTGCGCTCCAAATGACCAGTTGCATTTTCTACAGAAAGAGTGTTCAGATCTGCTCAATCATAGGTATGTTTTAACTCTGTTAGCTGAATGCACAGATCAGAAAGAAGTTTCACAGAATGATTCTGTGTAGTTTATATTTGGAGTCATTCCTTTTTCCACTATTACCCTCTTAGCGCTCCGAATCTCCACTTGCATTTTCTACAGAAAGAGTGTTTCAGAACGGCTCAATCAAAACTAAGGTTCAACTCTTTTAGTTGAACAAACAGAACAGAAAGAAGTTTCACACAATTCTTCTGTGTAGTTTTTATTTGTAGACATTCTTTTTCCCAATATAGGCCTGTTAGCGCTCAGAATGTCCAATTGCAGTTTCTACAGAAAGAGTGTTTCAGAACGGCTCAATCAAAAGTAAAGTTCAACTCTGTCAGTTGAATGCACAGAACAGAAAGAAGTTTCATACAATGCTTCTGTGTAGTTTATATTTGAACATATTCTTTTTTCCACTATTACCCACTTAGCGCTACGAATGTCCAGTTGCATTTTCTACAGACAGAGTGTTTCAAAACTGCTCAATCAAAAGTATGGTTTAACTCTGTTAGCTGAATGCTCAGATCAGAAAAAAGTTTCACAGAATGCTTCTGTGTAGTTTATATTTGAATATATTCCTTTTTCCACTACTACGCTCTTAGCGCTCCAAATGTCCAGTTGCATTTTCTACAGGAAGAGTGTTCAGATCTGCTCAATCAAAAGTATGGTTTAACTCTGTTAGCTGAATGCACAGATCAGAAAGAAGTTTCACCGAATGATTCTGTGTAGTTTATATTTGAAGACATTCCTTTTTCCACTATTACCCTCTTAGCGCTCCGAATCTCCACTTGCATTTTCTACAAAAAGAGTGTTTCATAACTGCTCAATCAAAAATATGTTTTATCTCTGTTAACTGAATTTACAGATCAGAAATAAGTTTCACAGAATGCATCTGTGTAGTTTTTATTTGAAGATATTCTTTTTCCCAATGTAGGCCTCTTAGCGCTTAGCATGTCCAATTGCAGTTTCTACAGAAAGAGTGTTTCAGAACGGCTCAATCATAAGTAAGGTTCAACTCTGTTAGTTGAATGCACAGAACAGAAAGAATTTTCACAGAATGCTACTGTGTAGTTTATATTTGAATATATTCCTTTTTCCACTATTACCCTCTTAGCGGACCGAATGTCCACTTGCATTTTCTACAGAAAGAGTGTTCAGAACTGCGCAATCAAAAGTATGGTTTAACTCTGTTAGCTTAATGAACATATCAGAAATAAGTTTCACACAATGCTTCTGTGTAGTTTTTATTTGAAGATATTATTTTTCCCAATAGAGGCCTCTTAGCGCTCAGAATGTCCAATTGCAGTTTCTACAGAAAGAGTGTTTCAGAAAGGCTCAATAAAAGTAAGGTTCAACTCTGTTAGTTGAATGCACAGAACAGAAAGAAGTTTCATACAATGCTTCTGTGTAGTTTATATTTGAACATATTCTTTTTTCCACTATTACCCACATAGAGCTACGAATGTCCAGTTGCATTTTCTACAGACAGAGTGTTTCAAAACTGCTCAATCAAAAGTATGGTTTAACTCTGTTAGCTGAATTCTCAGATCAGAAAGAAGTTTCACAGAATGCTTCTGTGTAGTTTATATTTGAATATATTCCTTTTTCCACTACTACTCTCTTAGCGCTCCAAATGTCCAGTTGCATTTTCTACAGAAAGAGTGTTCAGATCTGCTCAATCAAAAGTATGGTTTAACTCTGTTAGCTGAATGCACAGATCAGAAAGAAGTTTCACAGAATGATTCTGTGTAGTTTATATTTGGAGACATTCCTTTTTCCACTATTACCCTCTTAGCGCTCCGAATCTCCACTTGCATTTTCTACAGAAAGAGTGTTTCAGAACGGCTCAATCAAAACTAAGGTTCAACTCTTTTAGTTGAACAAACAGAACAGAAAGAAGTTTCACACAATTCTTCTGTGTAGTTTTTATTTGTAGACTTTCTTTTTCCCAATATATGCCTCTTAGCGCTCAGAATGTCCAATTGCAGTTTCTACAGAAAGAGTGTTTCAGAACGGCTCAATCAAAAGTAAGGTTCAACTCTGTTAGTTGAATGCACAGAACAGAAAGAAGTTTCATACAATGCTTCTGTGTAGTTTATATTTGAACATATTCTTTTTTCCACTATTACCCACTTAGCGCTACGAATGTCCAGTTGCATTTTCTACAGACAGAGTGTTTCAAAACTGCTCAATCAAAAGTATGGTTTAACTCTGTTAGCTGAATGCTCAGATCAGAAAGAAGTTTCACAGAATGCTTCTGTGTAGTTTATATTTGAATATAATCCTTTTTCCACTACTACGCTCTTAGCGCTCGAAATGTCCAGTTGCATTTTCTACAGAAAGAGTGTTCAGATCTGCTCAATCAAAAGTATGGTTTAACTCTGTTAGCTGAATGCACAGATCAGAAAGAAGTTTCACCGAATGATTCTGTGTAGTTTATATTTGAAGACATTCCTTTTTCCACTATTACCCCCTTAGCGCTCCGAATCTCCACTTGCATTTTCTACAAAAAGATTGTTTCATAACTGCTCAATCAAAAATATGTTTTATCTCTGTTAACTGAATTTACAGATCAGAAATAAGTTTCACAGAATGCATCTGTGTAGTTTTTATTTGAAGATATTCTTTTTCCCAATGTAGGCCTCTTAGCGCTTAGCATGTCCAATGGCAGTTTCTACAGAAAGAGTGTTTCAGAACGGCTCAATCAAAAGTAAGGTTCAACTCTGTTAGTTGAATGCACAGAACAGAAAGAATTTTCACAGAATGCTACTGTGTAGTTTATATTTGAATATATTCCTTTTTCCACTATTACCCTCTTAGCGCTCCGAATGTCCACTTGCATTTTCTACAGAAAGAGTGTTCAGAACTGCGCAATCAAAAGTATGGTTTAACTCTGTTAGCTTAATGAACATATGAGAAATAAGTTTCACACAATGCTTCTGTGTAGTTTTTATTTGAAGATATTATTTTTCCCAATATAGGCCTCTTAGCGCTCAGAATGTCCAATTGCAGTTTCTACAGAAAGAGAGTTTCAGAAAGGCTCAATCAAAAGTAAGGTTCAACTCTGTTAGTTGAATGCACAGAACAGAAAGAAGTTTCATACAATGCTTCTGTGTAGTTTATATTTGAACATATTCTTTTTTACACTATTACCCACTTAGCGCTACGAATGTCCAGTTGCATTTTCTACAGACAGAGTGTTTCAAAACTGCTCAATCAAAAGTATGGTTTAATTCTGTTAGCTGAATGCTCAGATCAGAAAGAAGTTCCACAGAATGCTTCTGTGTAGTTTATATTTGAATATATTCCTTTTTCCACTACTACTCTCTTAGCGCTCCAAATGTCCAGTTGCATTTTCTACAGAAAGAGTGTTCAGATCTGCTCAATCAAAGGTATGGTTTAACTCTGTTAGCTGAATGCACAGATCAGAAAGAAGTTTCACAGAATGTTTCTGTGTAGTTTATATTTGGAGACATTCCTTTTTCCACTATTACCCTCTTAGCGCTCCGAATCTCCACTTGCATTTTCTACAGAAAGAGTGTTTCAGAAAGGCTCAATCAAAACTAAGGTTCAACTCTTTTAGTTGAACAAACAGAACAGAAAGTAGTTTCACACAATTCTTCTGTGTAGTTTTTATTTGTAGACATTCTTTTTCCCAATATAGGCCTCTTAGTGCTCAGAATGTCCAATTGCAGTTTCTACAGAAAGAGTGTTTCAGAACGGCTCAATCAAAAGTAAGGTTCAACTCTGTTAGTTGAATGCACAGAACAGAAAGAAGTTTCATACAATGCTTCTGTGTAGTTTATATTTGAACATATTCTTTTTTCCACTATTACCCACTTAGCACTACGAATGTCCAGTTGCATTTTCTACAGACAGAGTGTTTCAAAACTGCTCAATCAAAAGTATGGTTTAACTCTGTTAGCTGAATGCTCAGATCAGAAAGAAGTTTCACAGAATGCTTCTGTGTAGTTTATATTTGAATATATTCCTTTTTCCACTACTACGCTCTTAGCGCTCCAAATGTCCAGTTGCATTTTCTACAGAAAGAGTGTTCAGATCTGCTCAATCAAAAGTATGGTTTAACTCTGTTAGCTGAATGCACAGATCAGAAAGAAGTTTCACCGAATGATTCTGTGTAGTTTATATTTGAAGACATTCCTTTTTCCACTATTACCCTCTTAGCGCTCCGAATCTCCACTTGCATTTTCTACAAAAAGAGTGTTTCATAACTGCTCAATCAAAAATATGTTTTATCTCTGTTAACTGAATTTACAGATCAGAAATAAGTTTCACAGAATGCATCTGTGTAGTTTTTATTTGAAGATATTCTTTTTCCCAATGTAGGCCTCTTAGCGCTTAGCATGTCCAATGGCAGTTTCTACAGAAAGAGTGTTTCAGAACGGCTCAATCAAAAGTAAGGTTCAACTCTGTTAGTTGAATGCACAGAACAGAAAGAATTTTCACAGAATGCTACTGTGTAGTTTATATTTGAATATATTCCTTTTTCCACTATTACCCTCTTAGCGCTCCGAATGTCCACTTGCATTTTCTACAGAAAGTGTGTTCAGAACTGCGCAATCAAAAGTATGGTTTAACTCTGTTAGCTTAATGAACATATCAGAAATAAGTTTCACACAATGCTTCTGTGTAGTTTTTATTTGAAGATATTATTTTTCCCAATATAGGCCTCTTAGCGCTCAGAATGTCCAATTGCAGTTTCTACAGAAAGAGTGTTTCAGAAAGGCTCAATCAAAAGTAAGGTTCAACTCTGTTAGTTGAATGCACAGAACAGAAGGAAGTTTCATACAATGCTTCTGTGTAGTTTATATTTGAACATATTCTTTTTTCCACTATTACCCACTTAGCGCTACGAATGTCCAGTTGCATTTTCTACAGACAGAGTGTTTCAAAACTGCTCAATCAGAAGTATGGTTTAACTCTGTTAGCTGAATGCTCAGATCAGAAAGAAGTTTCACAGAATGCTTCTGTGTAGTTTATATTTGAATATATTCCTTTTTCCACTACTACTCTCTTTGCGCTCCAAATGACCAGTTGCATTTTCTACAGAAAGAGTGTTCAGATCTGCTCAATCATGGGTATGTTTTAACTCTGTTAGCTGAATGCACAGATCAGAAAGAAGTTTCACAGAATGATTCTGTGTAGTTTATATTTGGAGTCATTCCTTTTTCCACTATTACCCTCTTAGCGCTCCGAATCTCCACTTGCATTTTCTACAGAAAGAGTGTTTCAGAACGGCTCAATCAAAACTTAGGTTCAACTCTTTTAGTTGAACAAACAGAACAGAAAGAAGTTTCACACAATTCTTCTGTGTAGTTTTTATTTGTAGACATTCTTTTTCCCAATATAGGCCTCTTAGCGCTCAGAATGTCCAATTGCAGTTTCTACAGAAAGAGTGTTTCAGAACGGCTCAATCAAAAGTAAGGTTCAACTCTGTTAGTTGAATGCACAGAACAGAAAGAAGTTTCATACAATGCTTCTGTGTATTTTATATTTGAACATATTCTTTTTTCCACAATTACCCACTTAGCGCTACGAATGTCCAGTTGCATTTTCTACAGACAGAGTTTTTCAAAACTGCTCAATCAAAAGTATGGTTTAACTCTGTTAGCTGAATGCTCAGATCAGAAAGAAGTTTCACAGAATGCTTCTGTGTAGTTTATATTTGAATATATTCCTTTTTCCACTACTACTCTCTTAGCGCTCCAAATGTCCAGTTGCATTTTCTACAGAAAGAGTGTTCAGATCTGCTCAATCAAAAGTATGGTTTAACTCTGTTAGCTGAATGCACAGATCAGAAAGAAGTTTCACCGAATGATTCTGTGTAGTTTATATTTGAAGACATTCCTTTTTCCACTATTACCCTCTTAGCGCTCCGAATCTCCACTTGCATTTTCTACAAAAAGAGTGTTTCATAACTGCTCAATCAAAAATATGTTTTATCTCTGTTAACTGAATTTACAGATCAGAAATAAGTTTCACAGAATGCATCTGTGTAGTTTTTATTTGAAGATATTCTTTTTCCCAATGTAGGCCTCAGCGCTTAGCATGTCCAATGGCAGTTTCTACAGAAAGAGTGTTTCACAACGGCTCAATCAAAAGTAAGGTTCAACTCTGTTAGTTGAATGCACAGAACAGAAAGAATTTTCACAGAATGCTACTGTGTAGTTTATATTTGAATATATTCCTTTTTCCACTATTACCCTCTTAGCGCTCCGAATGTCCACTTGCATTTTCTACAGAAAGAGTGTTCAGAACTGCGCAATCAAAAGTATGGTTTAACTCTGTTAGCTTAATGAACATATCAGAAATAAGTTTCACACAATGCTTCTGTGTAGTTTTCATTTGAAGATATTATTTTTCCCAATATAGGCCTCTTAGCGCTCAGAATGTCCAATTGCAGTTTCTACAGAAAGAGTGTTCTGAACTGCGCAATCAAAAGTATGGTTTAACTCTGTTAGCTGAATGCACATATCAGAAATAAGTTTCAAACAATGCTTCTGTGTAATTTTTATTTGAAGATATTATTTTTCCCAATATAGGCCTCTTAGCGCTCAGAATGTCCAATTGCAGTTTCTACAGAAAGAGTGTTTCAGAACGGCTGAATCAAATGTAAGGTTCAACTCTCTTAGTTGAATGCACAGAACAGAAAGAAGTTTCACTGAATGCTTCTGTGTAGTATTTAGTTGAAGATACTCCTTTTTGTACTATTACACACTTAGCGCTCCGAATATCCACTGGCAGTTTCTACACAAAGGGTGTTTCAGAACTGCTCCTTCAAAAGTAAGGCTCAACTCTGTTATTTGAATGCGGAGAACAGAGGGGGTTTCAGTGAATGCTTCTGTGTAGTTTTTAATTGGAGATATTCCTTTTTCCTCTATTACAATCTTAGCGCTCCGAATGTCCACTTGCATTTTCAACAAAAACAGTATTTCATAACTGCTCAATTAAAAATATGGTTTAGCTCTGTTAACTGAATTTACAGATCAGAAATAAGTTTCACAGAATGCATCTGTGTAGTTTCTTTTTGAAGATATTCTTTTTCCCAGTGTAGGCCTCTTAGCGCTTAGAATGTCCAATTGCAGTTTCTACAAAAAGAGTGTTTCAGAACGGCTCAATCAAAAGTAAGGTTCAACTCTGTTAGTTGAATGCAAAGAACAGAAAGAAGTTTCACAGAATGCTACTGTGTAGTTTATATTTGAATATAACCTTTTTCCACTATTACCCTCTTAGCACTCCGAATGTCCACTTGCATTTTCTACAGAAAGAATGTTCGGAACTGCGCAATCAAAAGTATGGTTTAACTCTGTTAGCTGAATGCACACATCAGAAATAAGTTTCACACAATGCTTCTGTGTAGTTTTTATTTGAAGATATTTTTTTTCCCAATATAGGCCTCTTAGCGCTCAGAATGTCCAATTGCAGTTTCTATAGAAAAAGTGTTCCCGAACGGCTCAATCAAAAGTAAGGTTCAATTCTGTTAGCTGAATGCACAGAACCGAAAGTTGTTTCATACAATGCTTTTGTGTAGTTTATATTTGAACATATTCTTTTTTCCACTATTACCCACTTAGTGCTACGAATGTCCAGTTGCATTTTCTACAGACAGAGTGTTTCAAAACTGCTCAATCAAAAGTATGGTTTAACTCTGTTAGCTGAATGCTCAGATCAGAAAGAAGTTTCACAGAATGATTCTGTGTAGTTTATATTTGAATATATTCCTTTTTCCACTACTACCCTCTTAGCGCTCCAAATGTCCAGTTGCATATTCTACAGAAAGAGTGTTCAGATCTGCTCTATCAAAAGTATGGTTTAACTCTGTTAGCTGAATGCACAGATCAGAAAGAAGTTTCACAGAATGATTCTGTGTAGTTTATATTTGAAGACATTCCTTTTTGCACTATTACCCACTTAGCGCTCTGAATCTCCACTTGCATTTTCTACAGAAAGAGTGTTTCAGAACGGCTCAATCAAAACTAAGGTTCAAATCTTTTAGATGAATGAACAGAACAGAAAGAAGTTTCACAGAATGCTTCTGTGTAGTTTTTATTTGTAGATATTCTTTTTCCCAATATAGGCCTCTTAGCGCTCAGAATGTCCAATTGCAGTTTCTACAGAAAGAGTGTTTCAGAACGGCTCAATCAAAAGTAAGGTTCCACCCTGGTAGTTGAATGCACAGAACAGAAGGAAGTTTCACAGAATGCTTCTGTGTAGTTTATATTTGAATATATTCCTTTTTCCAATATTACCCTCTTAGCGCTCCGAATGTCCACTTGCATTTTCTACAGAAAGGGTGTTCTGAACTGCGCAATCAAAAGTATGGTTTAACTCTGTTAGCTGAATGCACATACCAGAAATAAGTTTCAAACAATGCTTCTGTGTAGTTTTTATTTGAAGATATTATTTTTACCAATGTAGGCTTCTTAGCGCTCAGAATGTCCAATTGCAGCTTCTACAGAAAGAGTGTTTCAGAACGGCTCAATCAAATGTAAGGTTCAACTTTCTTAGTTGAATGCACAGAACAGAAAGAAGTTTCACAGAATGCTTCTGTGTAGTATTTATTTGAAGATACTCCTTTTTGGACTATTACCCACTTAGCGCTCCGAATATCCACTGGCAGTTTCTACACAAAGAGTGTTTCATAACTGCTCCTTCAAAAGTAAGGCTCAACTCTGTTAGTTGAATGCGGAGAACAGAAAGGGGTTTCAGAGAATGCTTCTGTGTAGTTTTTAATTGGAGATATTCCTTTTTCCTCTATTACAATCTTAGCGCTCCGAATATCCACTTGCATTTTCAACAAAAAGAGTATTTCATAACTGCTCAATTAAAAATATGGTTTAGCTCTGTTAACTGAATTTACAGATCAGAAATAAGTTTCACAGAATGCATCTGTGTAGTTTTTATTTGAAGATATTCTTTTTCCCCATGTAGGCCTCTTAGCGCTTAGAATGTCCAATTGCAGTTTCTACAGAAAGAGTGTTTCAGAACGGCTCAATCTAAAGTAAGGTTCAACACTGTTAGTTGAATGCACAGAAGAGAAAGAAGTTTCACAGAATGCTACCGTGTAGTTTATATTTGAATATATCCCTTTTTCCACTATTACCCTCTTAGCGCTCCGAATGTCCACTTGCATTTTCTACAGAAAGAGTGTTCTGAACTGCGCAATCAAAAGTATGGTTTAACTCTGTTAGCTGAATGCACATATCAGAAATAAGTTTCAAACAATGCTTCTGTGTAATTTTTATTTGAAGATATAATTTTTCCCAATATAGGCCTCTTAGCGCTCAGAATGTCCAATTGCAGTTTCTACAGAAAGGGTGTTTCAGAACGGCTGAATCAAATGTAAGGTTCAACTCTCTTAGTTGAATGCACAGAACAGAAAGAAGTTTCACTGAATGCTTCAGTGTAGTATTTAGTTGAAGATACTCCTTTTTGGACTATTACACACTTAGCGCTCCGAATATCCACTGGCAGTTTCTACACAAAGAGTGTTTCAGAACTGCTCCTTCAAAAGTAAGGCTCAACTCTGTTAGTTGAATTCGGAGAACAGAAAGTGGTTTCAGAGAATGATTCTGTGTAGTTTTTAATTGGAGATAACCCTTTTTCCTCTATTACAATCTTAGTGCTCCGAATGTCCACTTGCATTTTCTACAAAAAGATTGTTTCATAACTGCTCAATCAAAAATATGGTTTAGCTCTGTTAACTGAATTTACAGATCAGAAATAAGTTTCACAGAATGCATCTGTGTAGTTTTTATTTGAAGATATTCTTTTTCCCAGTGTAGGCCTCTTAGCGCTTAGAATGTGCAATTGCAGTTTCTACAAAAAGAATGTTTCAGAACGGCTCAATCAAAAGTAAGGTTCAACTCTGTTAGTTGAATGCACAGAACAGAAAGAAGTTTCACAGAATGCTACTGTGTAGTTTATATTTGAATATATTCCTTTTTCCACTATTACCCTCTTAGCGCTCCGAATGTCCACTAGCATTTTCTACAGAAAGAGTGTTCGGAACTGCGCAATCAAAAGTATGGTTTAACTCTGTTAGCTGAATGCACACATCAGAAATAAGTTTCACACAATGCTTCTGTGTAGTTTTTATTTGAAGATTTTTTTTTCCCAATATAGGCCTCTTAGCGCTCAGAATGTCCAATTGCAGTTTCTACAGAAAGAGTGTTCCAGAACGGCTCAATCAAAAGTAAGGTTCAACTCTGTTAGCTGAATGCACAGAACAGAAGGATGTTTCATACAATGCTTCTGTGTAGTTTATATTTGAACATATTCTTTTTTCCACTATTACCCACTTAGCGCTACGAATGTCCAGTTGCATTTTCTACAGACAGAGTGTTTCAAAACTGCTCAATCAAAAGTATGGTTTAACTCTGTTAGCTGAATGCTCAGATCAGAAAGAAGTTTCACAGAATGCTTCTGTGTAGTTTATATTTGAATATATTCCTTTTTCCAATACTACCCTCTTAGCGCTCCAAATGTCCAGTTGCATTTTCTACACAAAGAGTGTTCAGATCTGCTCAATCAAAAGTATGGTTTAACTCTGTTAGCTGAATGCACAGATCAGAAAGAAGTTTCACCGAATGATTCTGTGTAGTTTATATTTGAAGACATTCCTTTTTCCACTATTACCCTCTTAGCGCTCCGAATCTCCACTTGCATTTTCTACAGAAAGAGTGTTTCAGAACGGCTCAATCAAAACTAAGGTTCAACTCTTTTAGTTGAATGAACAGAACAGAAAGAAGTTTCACAGAATGCTTCTGTGTAGTTTTTATTTGTAGATATTCTCTTTCCCAATATAGGCTTCTTAGCGCTCAGAATGTCCAATTGCAGTTTCTACAGAAAGAGTGTTTCAGAACGGCTCAATCAAAACTAAGGTTCAACTCTTGTAGTTGAATGAACAGAACAGAAAGAAGTTTCACAGAATGCTACTGTGTAGTTTATATTTGAATATATTCCTTTTTCCAATCTTACCCTCATAGCCCTTCGAATGTCCACTTACATTTTCCACAGAAAGAGTGTTCTGAACTGCGCAATCAAAAGTATGGTTTCACTCTGTTAGCTGAATGCACATATCAGAAATAAGTTTCAAACAATACTTCTGTGTAGTTTTTATTTGAAGATATTATTTTTCCCAATATAGGCCTCTTAGCACTCAGAATGTCCAATTCCAGTTTCTACAGAAAGAGTGTTTAAGAACGGCTCAATCAAATGTAAGGTTCAACTCTCTTAGTTGAATGCACAGAACAGAAAGAAGTTTCACAGAATGCTTCTGTGTAGTATTTAGTTGAAGATACTCCTTTTTGGACTATTACCCACTTAGCGCTCCGAATATCCACTGGCAGTTTCTACACAAAGAGTGTTTCAGAACTGCTCCTTCGAAAGTAAGGCTCAACTCTCTTAGTTGAATGCGGAGAACAGAAAGGGCTTTCAGAGAATGCTTCTGTGTAGTTTTTAATTGGAGATATTCCTTTTTCCTCTATTACAATCTTAGCGCTCCGAATGTCCACTTGCATTTTCTACAAAAAGAGTGTTTCATAACTGCTCAATCAAAAATATGGTTTAGCTCCGTTATCTGAATTTACAGATCAGAAATAAGTTTCTCAGAATGCATCTGTGTAGTTTTTATTTGAAGATATTCTTTTTCCCAATGTAGGCCTCTTAGCCCTTAGAATGTAAAATTGCAGTTTCTACAGAAAGAGTGTTTCAGAACGGCTCAATCAAAAGTAAGGTTCAACTCTGTTAGTTGAATGCACAGAACAGAAAGAAGTTTCACAGAATGCTACTGTGTAGTTTATATTTGAATATATTACTTTTTCCACTATTACCCTCTTAGCGCTCCGAATGTCCACTTGCATTTTCTACAGAAAGAGTGTTCGGAACTGCGCAATCAAAAGTATGGTTTAACTCTGTTAGCTTAATGAACATATCAGAAATAAGTCTCACACAATGCTTCTGTGTAGTTTTTATTTGAAGATATTATTTTTCCCAATAGAGGCCTCTTAGCGCTCAGAATGCCAATTGCATTTTCTACAGAAAGAGTGTTTCAGAACGGCTCAATCAAAAGTAAGGTTCAACTCTGTTAGTTGAATGCACAGAACAGGAAGAAGTTTCATACAATGCTTCTGTGTAGTTTATATTTGAACATATTCTTTTTTCCACTATTACCCACTTAGGGCTACGAATGTCCAGTTGCATTTTCTACAGACAGAGTGTTTCAAAACTGCTCAATCAAAAGTATGGTTTAACTCTGTTAGCTGAATGCTCAGATCAGAAAGAAGTTTCACAGAATGCTTCTGTGTAGTTTATATTTGAATATATTCCTTTTCCACTACTACCCTCTTAGCGCTCCAAATATCCAGTTGCATTTTCTACAGAAAGAGTGTTCAGATCTGCTCAATCAAAAGTATGGTTTAACTCTGTTAGCTGAATGCACAGATCAGAAAGAAGTTTCACCGAATGATTCTGTGTAGTTTATATTTGAAGACATTGCTTTTTCCACTATTACCCTCTTAGCGCTCCGAATCTCCACTTGCATTTTCTACAGAAAGAGTGTTTCAGAACGGCTCAATCAAAACTAAGGTTCAACTCTTTTAGTTGAATGAACAGAACAGAAAGAAGTTTCACAGAATGCTTCTGTGCAGTTTTTATTTGTAGATATTCTCTTTCCCAATATAGGCCTCTTAGCGCTCAGAATGTCCAATTGCAGTTTCTACAGAAAGAGTGTTTCAGAACGGCTCAATCAAAACTAAGGTTCAACTCTTGTAGTTGAATGAACAGAACAGAAAGAAGTTTCACAGAATGCTACTGTGTAGTTTATATTTGAATATATTCCTTTTTCCAATCTTACCCTCATAGCGCTTCGAATGTCCACTTGCATTTTCCACAGAAAGAGTGTTCTGAACTGCGCAATCAAAAGTATGGTTTCACTCTGTTAGCTGAATGCACATATCAGAAATAAGTTTCAAACAATGCTTCTGTGTAGTTTTTATTTGAAGATATTATTTTTCCCAATATAGGCCTCTTAGCACTCAGAATGTCCAATTCCAGTTTCTACAGAAAGAGTGTTTCAGAACGGCTCAATCAAATGTAAGGTTCAACTCTCTTAGTTGAATGCACAGAACAGAAAGAAGTTTCACAGAATGCTTCTGTGTAGTATTTAGTTGAAGATACTCCTTTTTGGACTATTACCCACTTAGCGCTCCGAATATCCACTGGCAGTTTCTACACAAAGAGTGTTTCAGAACTGCTCCTTCGAAAGTAAGGCTCAACTCTCTTAGTTGAATGCGGAGAACAGAAAGGGGTTTCAGAGAATGCTTCTGTGTAGTTTTTAATTGGAGATATTCCTTTTTCCTCTATTACAATCTTAGCGCTCCGAATGTCCACTTGCATTTTCTACAAAAAGAGTTTTTCATAACTGCTCAATCAAAAATATGGTTTAGCTCTGTTATCTGAATTTACAGATCAGAAATAAGTTTCACAGAATGCATCTGTGTAGTTTTTATTTGAAGATATTATTTTTCCCAATGTAGGCCTCTTAGCGCTTAGAATGTCCAATTGCAGTTTCTACAGAAAGAGTGTTTCAGAACGGCTCAATCAAAAGTAAGGTTCAACTCTTTTAGTTGAATGCACAGAACAGAAAGAAGTTTCATACAATGCTT
This sequence comes from Symphalangus syndactylus, assembly GCF_028878055.3. NCBI lineage: Eukaryota > Metazoa > Chordata > Mammalia > Primates > Hylobatidae > Symphalangus > Symphalangus syndactylus. The sequence continues at coordinate 77,364,291 of NC_072445.2, read as the reverse complement.
CTGTGTAGTTTATATTTGAACATATTCTTTTTTCCAATATTACCCACTTAGCGCTACGAATGACCAGTTGCATTTTCTACAGACAGAGTGTTTCAAAACTGCTCAATCAAAAGTATGGTTTATCTCTGTTAGCTGAATGCTCAGATCAGACAGATGTTTCACAGAATGCTTCTGTTTAGTTTATATATGAATATATTCCTTTTTCCACTACTACCCTCTTAGCGCTCCAAATGTCCAGTTGAATTTTCTACAGAAAGAGTGTTCAGATCTGCTGAATCAAAAGTATGGTTTAACTCTGTTAGCTTAATGCACAGATCAGAAAGAAGTTTCACCGAATCATTCTGTGCAGTTTATATTTGAAGACATTCCATTTTCCACTATTACCCTCTTAGCGCTCCGAATCTCCACTTGCATTTTCTACAGAAAGAGTGTTTCAGAACGGCTCAATCAAATCTAAGGTTCAAATCTGTTAGTTGAATGCACAGAACAGAATGTAGTTTCACAGATTGCTTCTGTGTAGTTTGTATTTGAAGATATTCCTTTTTCCACTGTTACCCTCTTAGAGCTCAGAATGTCCACTTGCATTTTCTACAGAAAGTGTGTTCAGAACTGCTCTATCAAAAGTATGATTTAACTCTGTTAGGTGAATGCACAGATCAGAAATAAGTTTCACAGAATTCTTCTGTGTAGTTTATATATGAAGATATTCCATTTTCCACTATTACCCACTTAGCACTCTGAATGTCCATTTGCATTTTCTACAGAAAGAGTGTTTCAGAACTGCTCAATCAAAAGTATGGTTTAGCTCTGTTAGCTGAATGCACAGATCAGAAATATGTTTCACAGAATGCTGCTGTGTAGTGTTTATATGGAGATATTCTTTTTACCAATGTAGGCCTCTTAGCGCACAGAATGTCCAATTGCAGTTTCTACAGAAAGAGTGTTTCAGAAAGGCTCAATCAAAAGTAAGGTTCAACTCTGTTAGTTGAATGAACAGAACAGAAAGAAGTTTCAGAGAATGATTCTGTGTAGTTTATATTTGAAGATATTCCTTTTTCCACTATTACCATCTAAGCGCTCCGAATGTCCACTTGCATTTTCTACAGAAAGAGGGTTTCCGAACTGCTCAATCAAAAGTATGGTTTAACTCTGTTAGCTGAATGCACAGATCAGTACGAAGTTTCACAGAATGTTTCTGTGTAGTTTTCATTTGAAGATAGTCCTTTCTCATATATAGGCCTCTTAGCGCTCCGAATATCCAATTGCAGTTTCTACAGAAAGAGTGTTTCAGAACGGCTCAATGAAAAGTAGGGTTCAACTCTTTTAGTTGAATTCACAGAACAGAAAGAAGTTTCACAGAATGCTTCTGTGTAGTATTTATTTGAAGGTATTCCTTTTTCCACTATTAACCTCTTAGCGCTCCAAATGTCCAGTTGCATTTTCTACAGAAGGAGTGTTCAGAACTGCTCAAACATAAGTGTGGTTTAACCCTGTTAGGTGAATGCACAGATCAGAAAGAAGTTTCACAGAATTCTTCTTTGTAGTTTATATTTGAAGATATTCCATTTTTCACTATTACCCACTTAGCGCTCTGAATCTCCAGTTTCATTATCTACAGAAAGATTGTTTCAGAACTGCTCAATCAAAAGAATGGTTTAACTCTGTTAGCTGAATGCACAGAACAGAAAGAAGTTTCACAGAATGCTGCGGTGTAATGTTTATATGAAGATATTCTTTTTACCAATATAGGCCTCTTAGCGCTCAGAATGTCCAATTGCAGTTTCTACAGAAAGGGTGTTTCAGAAAAGCTCAATCAAAAGTAAGGTTCAACTATGTTAGTTGAATGCACAGAACAAAAAGAAGTTTCACAGAATGCTTCTGTGTAGTTTATATTTGAATATATTGCTTTTTCCAATACTACCCTCTTAGCGCTCCAAATGTCCAGTTGCATTTTCTACAGAAAGAGTGTTCAGAACTGCTCAATCAAATGTATGATTTAACTCTCTTAGCTGAATGCACAGATTAGAAAGAAGTTGCACAGAATGCTTCTGTGTAGTTTTTATTTGAAGATATTCTTTTTCCCAATATAGGCCTCTAGCGCTCAGATTGTCCAATTGCAGTTTCTACACAAAGAGTGTTTCAGAACTGCTCCTTCAAAAGTAGGGCTCAACTCTGTTATTTGAATGCACAGAACAGAAAGTAGTTTCACAGAATGCTTCTCTGTAATTCATATTTGATGATATTACTTTTTCCACTATTACCCACTTAGAGCTCCGAATGTCCACTTGCATTTTCTACAGAAAGTGTGTTCAGAACTGCTCAATCAAAAGTATGGATTAACTCTGTTAGTTGAATGCACAGATCAGAAAGAAGTTTCACAGAATTCTTCTGTGTAGTTTTTATTTGAAGATATTCCTTTTTCCAATATAGGTCTCTTAGCTCTCAGAATGTCCAATTGCAGTATCTGCAGAAAGAGAGTTTCAGAACTGCTCAATCAAAAGTAAGGTTCAATACTGTTAGTTGAATGCACGGAACAGAAAGAAGTTTCAGAGAATGCTTCTGTGTAGTTTATATTTGAAGATATTCCTTTTTTCACTATTACCCTCTTAGCGCTCCGAATCACCACTTGCATTTTCTACAGAAAGAGTGTTTCAGAACGGCTCAATCAAAAGTAAGGTTCAACTCTTTTAGTTGAATGAACAGAACAGAAAGAAGTTTCACAGAATGCTTCTGTGTAGTATTTAGTTATAGATATTCCTTTTTTAACTATTACCCTCTTAGCGTTCCGAATGTCCACTGGCAGTTTCTACACAATGAGTGTTTCAGAACAGCTCCTTCAAAGTAAGGCTCAAATCTGTTAGTTGAATGCAGAGAACAGAAAAGTGTTTCAGAGAATGCTTCTGTGTAGTTTTAATTTGGGGATATTCCTTTTTCCACTAATACAATCTTAGCGCTCCGAATGTCCACTTGCATTTTCTACAGAAAGAGTTTCTCATAAATTCTCAATCAAAAGTATCATTTAACTCTGTTAGCTGAATGCACAGATCAGAAATAAGTTTCACAGAATGCTTCTGAGTAGTTTTTATTTGGAGATATTCTTTTTCCCAATATAGGCCACTTAGCGCTCAGAATGTCCAATTGCAGTTTCTACAGAATGAGTGTTTCAGAAGGCTCAATCAAAAGTAAGGTTCAACTCTGTTAGTTGAATGCACAGAACAGAAAGAAGTTTCACAGAATGCTTCTGTGTAGTTTATATTTGAATGTATTCCTTTTTCCACTATTACCATCTTAGCGCTCCAAATGTCCACTTGCATTTTCTACAGAAAGAGGGTTTCAGAACGGTTCCATCAAAAGTAAGGTTCAACTCTGTTACTTGAATGCACAGAACAGCAAGAAGTTTCACAGAATGCTTCTGTGTAGTTTATATTTGAATATATTCCTTTTTCCAGTATTACCCTCTTAGTGCTCCGAATGTCCACTTGCATTTTCTACAGAAAGAGTGTTCAGAACGGCTCAATCAAAAGTATGGTTTTACTCTGTTATTTGAATGCACATAACAGAAATATGTTTCACAGAATCCTTCCGTGTAGTATTTTGTTGAAGATATTCCTTTTTCGACTATTATCCTCTTAGCTCTCCGAATGTCCAATTTCAGTTTCTACACAAAGAGTGTTTCAGAACTGCTCCTTCAAAAGTAGGGCTCAACTCTGTTAGTTGAATGCAGAGAACAGAAAGGAGTTACACAGAATGCCTCTGTGTAGTTTATATTTGAATATATTCCCTTTTTCAGTATTACCCTCTTAGCGCTCCGAAGGTCCACTTGCATTTTCTACAGAAAGAGTGTTCAGAACTGCTCAATCAAAAGTATGGTTTAACTCTGTTAGCTGAATGCACAGATCAGAAAGAATTTTCACAGAATGCTTCTGTGTACTTTTTATTTGAAGATATTCCTTTCTCCAATATAGGAGTCTTAGCGCTCAGTATGTCCAATTGCAGTATCTACAGAAAGAGTGTTTCTGAACTGCTCAATCAAATGTAAGGTTCAACTCTGTTAGTTGAATGAACGGAACAGAAAGAAGTTTCATAGAATGCTTCTGTGTAGTTTATATTTGAAGATGTTCCTTTTTCCACTATTACCTTCTAAGCGCTCCGAATGTCCACTTGCATTTTCTACAGAAAGAGTGTTTCCGAACTGCTCAATCAAAAGTATGGTTTAATTCTGTTAGCTGAATGCACAGATCAGTACGAAGTTTCACGGAATGCTTCTGTGTAGTTTTTATTTGAAGATAGTCCTTTTTCCAATATAGGCCTCTTAGCGCTCCGAATATCCAATTGCAGTTTCTACAGAAAGAGTGTTTCAGAATGGCTCAATCAAAAGTAGGGTTCAACTCTTTTAGTTGAATGCACAGAACAGAAAGTAGTTTCACAGAATGCTTCTGTGTAGTATTTATTTGAATATATTCCTTTTTCCACTATTACCCTCTTAGCGCTCCGAATGTCCACTTGCAGTTTCTACAGAAAGAGTGTTTCAGGACTGCTCCTTCAAAAATAAGGCTCAACCCTGTTAGTTGAAAGCAGAGAACAGAAACAAGTTTCAGAGAATGCCTCTGTGTAGTTTTTATTTGAAGATATTCCTTTTTCCACAATTACCATCTTAGCGCACCGAATGACCACTTGCATTTTCTACAGAAAGAGTGTTTCAGAACTGCTAAATCAAAAGTATCATTTAACTCTGTTAGCTGAATGCACAGATAAGAAAGAAGTTTCACAGAATGCATCTGTTTAGTTTTTATTTTAAGATATTCTTTATCCCAATATAGGCATCATAGCGCTCAGTATGTTAAATTGCAGTTTCTACAGAAAGAGTGTTTCAGAACGGCTCAATCAAAAGTAAGGTTCAACTCTGTTAGTTGAATGCACAGAACAAAAAGAAGTTTCACAGAATGCTTCTCAGTAGTTTATATTTGAATATATTCCTTTTTCCACTATTACCCTCTTAGCGCTCCGAATGTCCACTTGCATTTTCTACATAAAGAGTGTTCAGAACGGCTCAATCAAAAATATGGTTTTACTCTGTTAGTTAAATGCACATATCAGAAATAAGTTTCAGAGAAGGCTTCTGTGTAGTATTTAGTTGAAGATATTCCTTTTTTGAATATTAACCTCTTAGCGCTCCGAATGTCCACTGGCAGTTTCTACACAAAGAGTTTTTCAGAACTGCTCCTTCAAAAGTAATGCTCAACACTGTAAGTTGAATGCAGAGAACAGAAAGAAGTTTCACAGAATGCTTCTGTGTAGTTTATATTTGAATATATTCCTTTTTTCAGTATTACCCTCTTAGCGCTCCGAATGTCCACCTGCATTTTCTACAAAAAGAGTGTTCAGAACTGCTCAATCAAAAGTATGGTTTATCTCTGTTAGCTGAATGCACATATCAGTACGAAGTTTCACAGAATGCTTCTGTGTAGTTTTTATTTGAAGATAGTCCTTTTTCAAATATAGGCCTCTTAGCGCTCCGAATATCCAATTGCAGTTTCTACAGAAAGAGTGTTTCAGAACGGCACAATGAAAAGTAGGGTTCAACACTTTTAGTTGAATTCACAGAACAGAAAGTAGTTTCACAGATTGCTTCTGTGTAGTATTTATTTGAAGGTATTCCTTTTTCCACTATTACCGTAGTAGCGCTCGGAATGTCCACTTGCAGTTTCTACAGAAAGTGTGTTTCAGGGCTGCTCCTTCAAAAATAAGGCTCAACTCTGTTAGTTGAATGCAGAGAACAGAAAGAAGTTTCAGAGAATGCCTCTGTGTAGTTTTTATTTGAAGATATTACTTTTTCCACAATTACCAACTTAGCGCACCGAATGTCCACTTGCATTTTCTACAGAAAGAGTGTTTCAGAACTGCTAAATCAAATGTATCATTTAATTCTGTTAGCTGAATTCACAGATCAGAAAGTAGTTTCAGAGAATGCATCTCTGTAGTTTTTATTTGAAGATATTATTTTTCTCAATATAGGACTCTTAGCGTTCAGAAATCCAATTACACTTTCTACAGAAAGAGTGTTTCAGAACTGCTCAATCAAAATTAAGGTTCAACTCTGTTAGTTGAATGCACAGAACAGAATGTAGTTTCACAGAATGCTTCTGTGTAGTTTATATTTGAATATATTCCATTTTCCACTATTACCCACTTAGCGCTCTGAATGTCCAGTTGCATTTTCTACAGAAAGAGTGTTTCAGAACTGCTCAATCAAAAGTATGGTTTAACTCTGTTAGCTGAATGCACAGACCAGAAAGAAGCTTCACAGAATGCTGCTGTGTAGTGTTTATATGAAGATATTCTTTTTACCAATATAGGCCTCTTAGATCTCCGAATGTCCACTTGCATTTTCTACAGAAAGTGTGTTCAGAACTGCTCTATCAAAAGTATGGTTTAACTGTGTTAGGTGAATGCACAGATCAGAAATAAGTTTCACAGAATTCTTCTGTGTAGTTTATCTTTGAAGATATTCCATTTTCCACTATTACCCACTTAGCGCTCTGAATGTCCAGTTGCATTTTCTACAGAAAGAGTGTTTCAGAACTGCTCAATCAAAAGTATGGTTTAACTCTGTTAGCTGAATGCACAGATCAGAAAGAAGTTTCACAGAATGCTGCTGTGTAGTGTTTATATGAAGATATTCTTTTTACCAATATAGGCCTCTTAGCGCTCAGAATGTCCAATTGCATTTTCTACAGAAAGAGTGTTTCAGAAAGGCTCAATCAAAAGTAAGGTTCAACTATGTTAGTTGAATGCACAGAATAGAAACAAGTTTCACAGAATGCTTCTGTGTAGTTTATATTTGAATATATTCCTTTTTGCACTACTACCCTCTTAGCGCTCCAAATGTCCAGTTGTATTTTCTACAGAAAGAGTGTTCAGAACTGATCAATCAAATGTATGATTTAACTCTGTTAGCTGAATGCACAGATCAGAAAAAGTGTCACAGAATGCTTCTGTGTAGTTTTTATTTGAAGATATTCTTTTTCCCAATATAGGCCTCTTATCGCTCAGATTGTCCAATTGAATTTTCTACAGAAAGAGTGTTTCAGAATGGCTCTATCAAAAGTAAGGTTCAACTCTGTTAGTTGAATGCACAGAACAGAAATTAGTTTCACAGAATGCTTGTCTGTAGTTCTTATTTGACGATATTACTTTTTCCACTATTACCCTCTTAGAGCTCCGAATGTCCACTTGCATTTTCTACAGAAAGAGTGTTCAGAACTGCTCAATCAAAAGTATGGTTTAACTCTGTTAGTTGAATGCACAGATCAGAAAGAAGTTTCACAGAATTCTTCTGTGTAGTTTTTATTTGAAGATATTCCTTTTTCCAATATAGGACTCTTAGCGTTCAGAATTTCCAATTGCAGTATCTACAGAAAGAGAGTTTCAGAACTGGTCAATCAAAAGTAAGGTTCAATATTGTTAGTTGAATGCAAGGAACAGAAAGAAGTTCTACAGAATGCTTCTGTGTAGTTTATATTTGAAGATATTCCTTTTTCCTCTATTACCCTCTTAGCGCTCCGAATCACCACTTGCATTTTCTACAGAAAGAGTGTTTCAGAACGGCTCAATCAAAAGTAAGGTTCAACTCTTTTAGTTGAATGCACAGAAAAGAAAGAAGTTTCACAGAATGCTTCTGTTTAGTATTTAGTTGAAGATATTCCTTTTTCGACTATTACCCTCTTAGCGTTCCGAATGTCCAGTGGCAGTTTCTACACAAAGAGTGTTTCAGAACAGCTCCTTCAAAAGTAAGGCTCAACTCTGTTAGTTTAATGCAGAGAACAGAAAGGAGTTTCAGAGAATGCTTCTGTGTAGTTTTTATTTGGGGATATTCCTTTTTCCACTATTACAATCTTAGCGCTCCTAATGTCCACTTGCATTTCCTACAGAAACAGTGTTTAATAACTGCTCAATCAAAAGTATGGTTTAACTCTGTTAGCTGAATGCACAGATCAGAAATAAGTTTCACAGAATTCTTCTGAGTAGTTTTTATTTGGAGATATTCTTTTTCCTAATATAGGCCACTTAGCGCTCAGAATGTCCAATTGCAGTTTCTACAGAATGAGTGTTTCAGGACGGCTCAATCAAAAGTAAGGTTCAACTCTGTTAGTTGAATGCACAGAACAGAAAGTAGTTTCACAGAATTCTTCTGTGTAGTTTATATTTGAATATATTCCTTTTTCCTGTATTACCTTCTTAGTGCTCCGAATGTCCACTTGCATTTTCTTCAGAAAGAGTGTTCATAATTGCTCAATCAAAAGTATGGTTTTACTCTGTTAGTTGAATGCACATATCAGAAATAAGTTTCACAGAATGCTTCTGTGTAGTATTTAGCTGAAGATATTCCTTTTTCGACTTTTATCCTCTTAGCTCTCCGAATGTCCAATTTCAGTTTCTACACAAAGAGTGTTTCGGAACTGCTCCTTCAAAAGTAAGGCTCAACTCTGTTAGTTGAATGCAGAGAACAGAAAGAAGTTGCAGAGAACAGAAAGAAATTTCACAGAATGCTTCTGTTTACTTTATATTTGAATATATTCCTTTTTCCACTACTACCCTCTTAGCGCTGCAAATGTCCAGTTGCATTTTCTACAGAAAGAGTGTTCAGAACTGCTCAATCAGAAGTACGGTTTAACTCTGTTAGCTGAATGCACAGATCAGAAAGATGTTTCACAGAATGATTCTGTGTAGTTTATATTTGAAGATATTCCTTTCTGTTCTCTGCATTATAATCAATCAAAAAATTATATTGAAATTGAAATACTGAATTTTATACTAAAGACAAGGCATCCAACTGAAAATGAAATTTTCCAGGTGAAAATTTCCAAATCATAAATATGTAGGGACAAAAAACTTTATTTATAAAGAAAAAGATAATTCTAATTAATTGATGATTCAAAGGTTTACAACTTTAAAAGTAAATATTATCTTTGAAGTAAAGTCCATTTAAATTATTTATGCCGCCAAAATTTTAGTAATTGTATATGTGTATCATGTAAACTTTTTCGAGAAAGATGGAATTGGAAATGTTAGAGTATTATGCGGAAAAAATCACCTAAAGGAAAAAATTATCTCCTCATGAAATATTACTTTAGCCACTTTGACAGGTGTAGGTAAAAGAACACTTAATGCACATCAATATGATTAGGAGATGCGCGCTTAGAAATACGTTATCATTGAAAAGAGAATTGTATTATCAGGTTTGCAGGGGCCCTTCTTATCCTTCATATTTATGTAACTTTGTCATCTATAGAAAGATTATAAGAATTTTAAAAATAGCTGATTGTTAAGAAACATCACCATAACACTGTGCTGAATGCATAATAAAACATTTCCCTTCTCTCTAAAAGCCTTTTAAAATTATGTACCATAATCAGTATGGCCAGCAGAGGGTCATTTCCATGTTCAAGTTCCTCTGTTTCTCGAGGGTGAGAATCCTTCTATAGTCTTCTGAGGGTGACACTGTAGTGTTTTCTTAGCCTGATTATTTTTATCTATTTTTTCCGATCCTTTCCTTTGTATATTTACATTTTACATATTGAAAGTTATTTTTTCAAATATTTTATATGCAAATTTACAAAGTACAACGACTGTACATTAAAATAACTTATTTATGCCATATGGAAGATTAAATATAATTTTACAATATCTAATATTGATTGTTTAGTTTCTAATCATTGATACTTGACATGATTTTTCCCAGCATACCTCAAAATATTCTTCAAAATCCTGCGAATTAATTCCTGTAACACTTCTGAGGTGTATTAATAAGCTAGAGATGTAAAGAAGATTTGCAGAGAAAATTAGGTTCCCAAATTAGAAATTTTGTCCCACTATCGACTAGAAACCTCTTGAAATGATCAAAAACAATAATAATGCATGTCATAGAGGAAAACCAATAAGGCTGCTGCAGCATGACTACCTCTGTGACCTCATACAAGTTACGTGTGGGTCCCTACTTCTGTGACCTCAGACAAGTTACGTGTGGGTCCGCACTTATTTTCTTCATCTCTAATAAATATTTGACAAATCTCATTTTCAAAAGTCTTTTAAGGCCTATCCACCTTTCTTTTTCTGATGGAGTTTTGCTCTCATTGCCCAGGCTGCCGTGCAATGTCATGGTCTCGGCTCACACAACCTCTGACTCCCGGGTTCATGTGATTCTCCTGCCTCCACCTCCTGAGTAGCTGGGATTACAGGTGCGCAACACAACGCCCAGCTAATTTTTTGTATTTTTAGTAGAGATGGGGTTTCACCATGTTGGTCAGGCTGGTCTTGAACTCCCGACCTCAGGTGATCTGCACGCCTCGGCCTCTCAAAGTGCTGGGATTACAGGCATGAGCAACCGCGGCCTGTGAGGGCTTTCTACTTTTAAGATGTCAGGACGTATAGCCTGGGAGGTAAATGGTAGTATATATATACATATATATATATATATGTATATATATATACACACACACACTGTATATATATACATATATACGGTATATTATACTATATATACATATATACTGAATATTATACTCTATATATACATATCTACTGTATATTATATGTATATATATATATACACATACACACATACACACATACACACATGAGACAGAGAGAAGAGATAGACAATTTCATGTGAAAATATAAACTGTTAACATAATATTTTGCTTCTCTGAGGAATATTTAGCATTGTTCTCAATCTTCTCTGCAGAATTTAAGCATTTTTCTCAGAACTCACCAGATAGAATGAGGGAGGGGCCATATGATACGAGCCAGAGATGAAGGGAGAACAATAGAGAGGGTGCTTTGGGAAAAATAGTACAGTAAGGCTAGGGAATACTTCTCTCCAACAAAAAGACCAAGGTCACAGCTGTATCTCTTCAGAAGCCAAACTTTCTTTTAAAATGTCAATTTCCATCTATTTCTTGCTTCACAGACATTCCATTCATTGCTGGATTTCAAATAAAGCCTTTCCATGTGCAACCTTTCTATAGAAAAAGAGAAATATGGGGGACAGTACAGTCTAAGAAGTGATTAAGAATATCTAGTGGACTTTCCCAGACTGTAAATCTTTACATATATCTGAGCCTAATGAGGTGATTTATTGTGCTATAATGCACAGTGAACTATACAGATGCTTCTTTTTGATCATGCTGCAGAATGGAACTAAATACTAAATACCAAATAGCACTCCCATGATTCTTATACATGTCATTCATATGGCATATTTATGCTTTTTTATATAGCAATTCTTATTCTTAGCTCTTAGGCAATTACGGAATCTTTTTGTCATTTTAATAATCATGCTCCATTTGAGTTATGCAAGGTAGAAATTCTAAGTAGAAAATCTTGTTTTTATTGAAAGTTTTTAGTAAACATTTTGGAAAAAGTCTGTTTTTTGATGCTACTTCTGCACGCTTTCTCAACATGATATTACTTGGTATTGTCCTTATTAACCATAGTACACCATATTCTGCAAATGTTAGAGAGGGTTAAAAATCAGTCATGTATAAGTAAAGCTAATGAAATAGAAAGGAAACCATATTTAGGAAATGGAAGGCAGAAGCAAATGTATTAACCGTGAGTTAGAAACGGTTTAGTCTTTGGAATGAAGCAGCAAGAGTTTAAAAATCTGGTTTGTGATTCACTAGCTTTGTGACCTTGGAGAATTACTTCAGATTTCTGAGTATCAGTTTAGTAGGTGATATCAATTGCAACTTCGCAGAAATATCACAAGTATTAAATAAAGGACTTAGTATCTGGGAGAGCATAGAAAATTACTAATAGTTACATTTTTGTTAATATTACCGTTATTATTATCATACGTATAGTATTTTCTTTCACTGACAATGCATTTAGGACATAAGGAGAACTATAGAACAGTGCTTCTCCAACTTAAATGCAGAGCATGAATCACCTGGAGTTTTGTCAAAATGCGAATTCTGACTCAGTAGCCCTGCAAACTAAGGAAATCTTGATAATGCTGGTGCTGCTAGTTCACCAACAGACCACACGTTTTGCAACAGCTATATAGAATGTCCTGTTTCTTTTTTTAATCACAAAACATGGCAAGCTCTAAAATAAAGCAGAATAACAGATTTAAATGTTAATACTCATGTCCTCAATTTATAATTTCTCCCTCCCTAACAATGGTATAATTCTGATTAAAAATTAGCAAAGAAAAAAATGGAAATTAATCTTCCTATGTTTATTCTTTTAACAAATTCTGTGTGATTACTACTGGGTTACTTGCTGTAGGAAATAGAAAAATTGCTTTGACATAGATCCTCAAGAATCTGTCCCACTACAAGCTTATTTTTGTAGGAAGCTAAAAGATTTATATAAATAACCGTAATTAAAGAGACAAATGAAGAAGTGCAATGAAAGACGTAGGGAAAGTGCTAGAGGAGTTCGGGGTGGAGGAAAATTATCCTATAATAATATCTATGCGTAACATTATGCTATCTTCCCTAACCAGCGCTTGACCAGATTGTCACAGTGAACTTTGGTCCTTTCTTATATCTTAGTTTTGGTTCCCACATCCTTCTGTTTGGGGAAGTTCTTGTTTTCCTCATGTAATGACAACAACACTTAAACAATGTATACTAGATAAAAGGAACTATATTGCTTTATTTACATAGTTAATTTAATTTGTACAATGAACTATGAAGTAATCAGCATTATTTCCTTCATTTTACATATGAGAAAATGGAGAATCAGCGACATTGAATCATCTCAAGTTTCTAAAATATCCACTCTCACCAGGCTGTTTACCCTGTTTTTGTCTGTATGCTGCTATAACAAAATGCCACAGATTGAGTAATTCATAAAAAACAGAAATGTATTTCTCACAGTTCTGGGGCTGAGAAGTCCGAAATCAAGGCAGTGGAGATTTGGCAGTTGGTCCCGAGGTGGCACCTTCTTGCTTCGTCTTCACGTGACAAAAGTGGGCAAAAACGGACAATGTAACGACATGGCAGAAGAGACTGAGGAGCCCGGCATTCCTCTAAAGCATCTTTTACGAGGACGTTTATCTCATTCATGAGGGTGGATCCTTCTTCATTTAATCACTTAACCAAAAGCCCCATCTCTTGATGTCATTGTCCTGGGATTTTAGTTTCAACATACAAACTTTGGATGGGCACATAGGTTCAAATCATAGCACCCTCCAAATTATAATGCCTCTCTCATGCCTGTTCTCCTTGAAGTACCCTCTGGTTTTGCTCTCTTCATTCTTGCCATCACAGTTAACCCTTCAGTTCCATTTCTTTAAGTAATCTCTAAATTTGTAAGATGGTTCCATCTTTTTTTTTTGTATATGGCAGTCTCTCAAACATATTTGTCATATGAACTAAGCAGGTAAATATGTAAATGCCAGCTAAATTTTAGTGAATGATATAATGGCCTAAAGTTGTATCTACCCTTCAGCCAAATATATTTACTTTTAGTAGCAATCTCCTGTCATATACAAAGTCACGACTCTAGGGGTAAACATTTTAGCCTGTGGGTAAGATGTAAAGCAGTGGTATGTTATAGTGACAACTCACTGTCATAGCACTGGGACATGCTCCTCTATCTGCTACAAATTGAATCAACAAAATATATATGATTTTGTCAGATTTAAATGTATGCTCCTCTTAGTAAAATAAAAGTATGGGAAAACTTTACGGAGTAGATTTAATAGAAATGTTTTCCTGAGTTATCTGCCTTCTTTATTTTTATGTTATGCTTTAAGTCTATGGTCAATGTATAGAGCTATGATTGATGTGCTTTTCCAATTCTGTTCAGATCAGACAGGTTAATTTTCTTCTTTTAAATCTTCTTGAATTTTGTCTAACACTTTTTGTTCCAATTTCTTACTAGATTATACTCCCTTCCCTAACTGCTTCATGATTACTTATACACAAACAATATTATGATATTGACACATTGAATTCATTTTAGGTGATGATTTTGGTCATAAACATGAGCAGGTTGTGAAGTGTTTCAGCCATCCCAGGGCATGGCTGTCAGTCCCTTGTCTAATGTTTCAAAAAAATCTTGAATTTGTGATGATGCTGTGATGGTCCCTCAGATATTCTTACACACATCTTTGCCCCTTGTTCCCTCTAACTTTCCTCTTCTGATAAAAAAGCAAACACTGCCAAGCTCAAATGGAATTACATTTGGATGCAAGTGTCACTATGCAATGGTTGCCAATAAAAGTACACAAGGAATTTCATTATGGTGAATTAAAGGCAAACAGACTTCAGAGAAATGAGCACGAACATGAAAATGGCGCATGGTACGCGGATCTCACTGGAAAGTCATTCGGTACACAATGTTTTCACTAGAAAAATCCATTAGCTTTAGCTAGAAATTGAAATTACTTTGTAGGAAATCAGAATAAAATATGTGAAAACATTATATTCTGTGCAAGATTAATACCACGCCTGGTGTTGAAAGGTTTGTGGTCTTGCTTCGACGATGCTAAAAGGTCAGAAACCACAAAGATGCATATGTGTTGTCGTTTGCACAGTTACTAATTTTTCTCATTATTTCCATAATGCGATGTGCTGTTTCAACAGAGAAACCCTCTGGAGAGTGGCTTGCACTGTTTTCAGGCAGCTCTTTTGCTTTCATGTTTTGGCCTTGGCCAGGGAATTCAGACAGACTTTTCAGTTATTTTCGACAAGAATGTATTCATTTATTGTTTTAAATAATAATAAATAGATTTTAAAATTACTGTACATTACTGCACTTTAAACGCCATGAGGTCAAGGACTCTAAAGTCTGGACATCATTGTATACCCTACATCTTGCACAAGGTTTAGAAAAAATGGCATGGACACCTATTTTTTGAATCAATAAATGAATACATAAAAGAATTCCAAACTCTAGTCCAAGGTTTTAGATTAGTAATGTATTAAAATGCGTAAAATTTATAGACAAAACTCTTCTTATTTAGAAGTTTATTCTTTAGTTGGAGAGATAAAATATATGCACATAAAAGCTTAAGGAAAAATAATAAGGGTTTTGAAGTACTTACTATGTGAAAAATTTAGCATAAATCTTACATCCATTTATTTAACACATTTTATACGTTGCATTATTTATATATAGTGCTGATTGGTAGAATTCATATGTGAACGGAACTATAAAAATTTTGAGGATAAGCACTAGAAACACAGAATAAATAGAGTGTTAACATGCAAAACACAGAAATACTTCAATTGACTAGGTGAAAGAAAAGATTTCTGGTTCCATGTACACTGATTATTGAGGGATGAGTATGACATTATTATGCCAGAATCAATAAATATTTTAAATAGGGAGAAAACTATAATTATATATCTTTGTGTTCAACAGGAGTAGCAGTACTGATAAAGTAGAAGTTTGTTATACCTTTTTTATAGTCTTTTAAAGTTGTTTATAAATAAAATCTACTCTTAGTTAATTAATGGTTGATGTTCATTGAAGTGTTTTCAAATTTTTGACCTCTGAATTGCCTTGTACATATGGAGAAATAAAGCTTGCCTAGCATAATTTCTTGAGTGGAGAATGAATGATCTGGATAGATTTGTTGACAATATGTCTGTACTTATTTTATTAATTCTTTAATCTTCATGAAGAAAAATATAAAAGTCATATTCTAGTATTTTATACCATGGAAAAAATGTCTTATCCTTTTCCTAAGGAAAAATACATCATGACACAAAAGTAAAGTTAATTAAATTACTTACTTTATTAACTGTCTATTATTTCTATGGGTTGAAGTAAATTTGATACTCAATGCTATTTAATCTAATTCTAAAAGCTTGAATGAGTAATGATTTTTTCATGTAAGGTTAGTTGAAATAAATTATCACTGATTTTCAGATTTAATATTAATTAGCTATTGCATATTCTTAATGGGAAATAAGTGTTTAAAAAGCCCTTTTTGGTTGCGAAAAGACCACGCCCATTGTAGACTTCTTAGAATACATCACATCTGGCCTCCTTTTTAGAGTGGGGAATTCAACTCATAAGTGGCTGGACATTGATTCTGAACATTTTGAACATTATTTGCCTGTCTTCACTCATACTGGTTGCTGTTCTTTTATAAGTAATCACCATGTTTAGCATGCACTTGAACTATTGTTACTTAGGGTGCTTGACTATTTACAAGTCTCACTAGGATTCTAGGTATTCATTAGTCTCATGGTGTGTATTTGCTGATGGTCCTATTATCTTTGTTGGTTCAGTTACACAGTACCATCCAAGATGCTGCAACACATTATACACAGGCTATGGGTTGTGGGAGCTACAGATTTCAGTTATTATTTAGGCTCAGAAACTTAGAATCTCTGCAAGGTTGGACATGATCCTTAGTCTTGTTTTAAGACCGTCTTGTTTTAAAAGTTAAACCCAAATTCTTAAAATATAGAATAGGGGTGCTAGTAGTGCTCACAGAATTGTAGTAAAGATCAGCTGGGAAAGAAGAGCCTATTAAACAGAGCCTGGTATTTAATAAGTATCAGCTGCCTTCAATTAGGAATCTGTGTTGTCATGATTAGAAGATTGCTGGTTTATTTTACAGATCTGTAAGTATAGCCAAAATATGTCAAAATAACCACCAGAAAGAATCATATACCGTCCCTTGAACATTTCATCCCTAGAATCTAGCCAGATTAGCATGTCTATACTGGCAATACTGTTAACACAGATTGTGCTCAAACCCCTCATTGACTTTTCAGCACCTGTAAATTACTGGAGATTTAGGAAGAAGTCTGGGGTTATGGCTTAGTTAAGCTGAGTGGCCAGAAAGTGTGAGATGCTGGATGCCTCCTCCAGTTCATTTCTCCAGCGGCCGCACCAGGCGTATCCATAGCTCCGCTCCCGGGAGCTCGTCTCCGGCGTGGGGTGTGTGCGCACCCCTGGCCGGGCGGAGCCTGGAGCCTGCTCATTAGCAGCGCGGGCAGCTCGTGCGCCCGCAGGAGGGAGGCAGAAGCACAGCCCTGAGCCGCCAGCAGGAGGAGGGAGCGCGGCGGCTGCAGGCAGGGGAGGGAGAGGAAAGAACGGAGGGACGGTTCCCGGACAGAGCGGGAGGAATCGGGGAGCGGCCAGTCCAGGGGGAGCTGCTCCGCTGCGCTGCGCTCGTTATTCACAGGACGCGGCGGCGCTTCCCGGGGCCGCTTCCCGGTCCCCTGGGTGGAGGCTGCCATCTAAACCTGACTCCAGGTGAGTTCCCCAAAGAGGCGAAGCGAGGGGTCTCGAACCAGAGACTTGGAACTGGCGAGGCTGCTCGGCTCCCCAAGCGCTGCTGCCTTGACATTTCCCGATTCACGGGAGGTTTTGGGGGCGGCTGCACAGGCTGGAGGGGCGGATGGGCGGTTGCGATCCTCAGCCGGCGTGGGGGCGTTCGGGAGGAATTAGCTTCAGTGAACGGGGTTTTAGGAGATGTCCGCAAGGCACGCGCTATGTACGCGTTTCTAGACGAGCTTTTGAGACAGAAATTTGGCTTCCCGGATGCCCGTTTTGGCCTTCTGTCCTTCCTTTTGCTTGCCTCATGCCCAATTTTCCAAGCCGAGGAAAGGACTGGAAGGGCGTGGAAGTAAGAGGTCTGGGCACAGCATTCGGCAGGGCAGCCCTGGTCTCCAAGTTTGGGGGTGGGGGGTGGGACTCTTTTCCTTTCAGCCTAATTTACCAGGGGAAAACCCGCAGAGCACCTTGAGGTGCCTTTGCTCCGCACCCTCCATAAGCTTATTAGAGGGAACTTGAGGCTCGCTAGACAACCTGTGACAGGTGACGGCAATTTAGCTTAAAAGCCATGTTGGTTCACTTCGTCTCCTCTTTATCCTTTGTTGCAAAATTGATACCTTTTTGGATTTCTTTAACAGCACAAAGTTTAAGTGGCCGGCTGACAGGAAATATTTCTTTTGAAAATGCTATGAGAAAAGTGATGAGTTAACGTTGAGAGAAAGGCAACTTTATTTTCTCGGAAGAACTTTGGGGAAAGAGATTGATAGGGAAATTCTGGGCATGAAATTATGGACATTTCCCACAGAACTTCCTTCATTTATTTATTTTTTTACATTTCCTTCATTTTTTTTTTAATCGTGTGTGTGTGTATCAGAGAGACAAAATTCGTTGGAGGTATTAGGACTTTATTTGGTTTAGAAGTTTCTTTCTTACTAATAGCACTAATTTGTGATCTTCATGATTATAAGAATTTACTAAGTGTTTTGCTTTTAGGTGTTTTGGGTCTGTTTTTTAAAAAAATTCAATACTTACTTTGTGGGCCTTGCTGAATACCTCTCAATAAAATCGGTGGGCATACAGTTAGTGACATGACCCCTGTGGATTTAATAGCAGGTAAGTATACAAATGATAAGTTTAGGAAATAAATGTCAGAATCAACATTTAGGTGTGAAATTGAAATATCTTTCAAATATTTACCAAACTCTCTTATAGGATCCAATGTCATTTTATGGTCAAGAGAGCTTAAAGGTTTCTCAGATTGAGATATATGTATCTACTTTGTTAATCCAAATGTAATGTTTTATTTTGTTCTTTAATGACTGTTTGAATTCAACAAATAAAACTTGCATATTTAATGTAAGGTTCTTTCACATATATTACTTCTCCAATTTTTAATATAAATTTAAGGAGAAAAGCAATATTCCATTTTGTAGATGAAGAGACTGTGTCACAGAAGTATTACTTTACCTAGATTTCTGTAATTATTATGTTATAAACTTAGAAATTACATATTATTCTGGAACATATAAAATATATGAATGTTATAAACCATAAGAATTCAGACCTATGCTATTTAACTTCAAGTTTAGTTCTTTACCCAAACAATTGCATGACTACATTGAGACTACTGAAGTAATTATATATGAACACGCTATACGAAAAAATACTTAAAACATTTCTTATTTTTGTCGTTTCTCTTTGATATAAAATATACTATAATTTAATGGAGTTATATTCCATATTTAGATGCTCCTAACTTCCAAATAACACCTAAACTCCTAAAAACTGACCTGTGTCCTTCTTAATAGAAGTGGCTTGACCGGGAGACCCAATTTTTACTAAGAATATTCTTGGGATAATTTATGTCTTATAATCAAGATAAAGACAGGCCACATTTAGTTGTATTTTTAAACCACTTAGTGTGAAGTTGCAACGCAGACATAACTTGCTTTCAGGCTACACTGCCAGCTTTGCAGTGAATAGTCTTTAAGATTCCGTGGAAACATTGGCAGATATAGCTAATGTCTATCTGATGTAGGATTTATGAGAAAAGGAGAGGTAGAAACTGAATGCTCTTATATTTCATATGTGACCACATTCATAAAACTTTATTGATAAGTACTTTGTTGTCTGACACGGGCTGATACAAATAGGCTTCTTCAAGAGTTGAGGAAGAAAACTAAATCCCTATAATACAGCCTTTTTCCTCCTTTTCTTTCTTAAGCGGTAATAGTTGATCCTAGCTTTTGTGTGTCTATGCATGCTCAATACAGTTAGGGGTATAAGGAGAAGTTAAGCAAGAATATTGAATGCTAGCTAGGAAAGTTTTTGGAGTCTCAAATACTTTGGAACGATTTTTCACATTATATACATAAAATTCCTAGTTACATTTGGGAACTAAGTATATTATACACAACTTTGCATCTGATTACAGGATTCCCTGTACATTTATAGCTCAGGTATTCTGGAAAGAGTCAAGATAATTAGTTTTATGGCTCTTGCCCGTGTGACCTGTTTCTTTCTGGTCCTGATATTAAAAGGATGACTTAAATTTTCTGGAATGTCAAAATTTTCTCTTCCCTTGGATCCTACAAAATACTTCAAGCAGTGTATGTGTGATACTCGCTGTCATTCCAACATTTCCAATCCTCCTGAGAATGCTAAACAATGCCCTAGATTTCTTCCTTTGTAATTCTTTCAGATAGAGGGTTAGCTGAGTTAGGAAGAAAGGAGAGAGGGAGAGAAGAAGAGAGATGACATTTTATCCCTCAGGAAAGAACAAGACCAATTGTATTCCTAATTTAGAAATATTATTCTACAAACATTCCTGAACAAGAGGGCTTTGCATATACATTAAAGCAGAATACCTAGTCAACTTCTAGTTATGCCATGTAGTGAAATGGAAGTAAGATGAGCAGGCCGAGATCATTTTTGTTGGAGAACTGAGACCACATGAAATAGGTAACAGAGTTACCCCAACTGGGGGGCAAGAGGACTTGAAAGTTTCCTCCATAAATTTGCAGTTAGTACAGGGCTGCTCCAGTGATCAGAGTCATGAATGCCCTAGAGTGTCTGTATAACCCTGTACACAGGCTGAGACAGCTCTAACGGCCCAGAAAAGCCTCTGGACAGAATCACTGCACCCTTGGACATTGTCCGACCGCATGTATGAGAATAGTGAGTGCTGAGGAGTTGTGGGTAGCTCGGTACAACTCTTGCTAAAGGAGTGTCATCAACATTCATTGCTGAAAGTGAATTTTTTCATTCACATATGTGATGCCTATTAGGTCATGATTTCTTGGATACCAATTTGTACAAGATATGAATTAATTTTTGAACATCCTTTCTTAAAAGTACCATGTTCATATAGTTGCTCATTTTAATATGAGTAGTTCAGATGGGACATAATAGAGTAAGGAAATGATTGAACATCCTAAGATCTAGTGTATATACCTTTGTTCATGATGAGATTCATCCCCTGTCCCTCTTTGTAGTGACACTGATGGCATAAGGAGTATTAGATGAAATTTAATGCAGAAAACAATGGGATATATGAATGGTAGATATGGTTGACAACCACCATTTTCACTGAAGTTGTTTCAAAGCAAAGAAATTTGGGATAAATTCATTTTATTTGCTCCTGAAGGGTAATTAGGAATAAGTAGGAATTGTGAAGAGGCTGTAGTGTTGACATTAAGAGAAGTTTTTGATTCTTAAAATAGGATATATTACACAAGAGTGAACAAACAGAAGATACTGAACAAATATTCTGTCATAAGTAAGTGATGGATTATTCGGACTTGTTGAACTATGTTTTTAAATGTATTATTTAAATATTTAAATATTATTAAAACCTTAAATAATATTTAAATATTATAAAAGTTGTAGAAAATTATGTTTTCAATACAAATATACACTTATAAGCTATATTGTAGATATGGGAGTAAACAATGCAATTTTTTTTAACTGAGTGAAAAATTTAGTTTTTTAAAATTCCAAATGGAGCTAACAGCTTAGTGTGATACATATTTTGAATTTCAAAATTTGTAACCAAATAGGACAAATGTGTTGAACTGTACTTTTCTTGAAGAACCGTGATAAGAATGAGCGGTGAAAAAATTACAGCATACTTACCAGGGATCAAATACTTGCTTAGGGTTAATAAGAAAAATCTCAGCAAACGCTAGAAATGAGGTACACGATCTATCAGAGACCCATGATTAAAGTGGTATCTTGTTAGGTATATGAGCTTGAAAAGAAACGGCATAGCTTCACTTTACCCCAGTTGCTTCTTTTGTAAAACGGGGAGACTAAGAGTGTGGTAACTCAAAATCCTTTGTTAATGATTTTCTTCTTAGAACAGTGCCAGGTCCAATTAGGATTAGATTGCTGTTTTTATTATTGATATTTGCCCTAGTTCTGCCTTTTATTGACTGTGTGAAATTGGTGAAGATCCCTTTCTGAAGCTTTGTTTCTTACCTACAAGCTGGGAATAGAATACTTGCTATGAAGAGTGGTTGTTAGTACATTAGAAAGGCTGGATATTTGTTGATATAAGGGGCTCAGCGCATGGTAGAAATTTGATAGCATTTTTTTCTTGCCCTCCCATGTATTACTGTGGAGACATCCCACATATTATGTCCAAGTTTTTATTTTCCCCTCAAATGCAATGTCAAGCACAAAACATTCCCATCTCCCAATTCTCTTCTGATGTTCTACAACCATTAAAGTATAGAAAACTAGAATGAGTGTTTTTATAACTTTTGCTGTACTTAAGCATGTGGAGAAAAGAGCGCTAGATCACAGGACACACTTTGATAGGAAAAGGGAAATATTTACACTGCAAACAACTTTCTCCTCATGCTTAACAGTTTTATGCTGTCATTCTGTCAGCACCAAGTGAGATTTTTCTATTTAAATAGTTTTCTATTTGTGGTATGATAATTCATGTATGGACTTCATGTAACTAACATAAATATAATGGATGGTTGAGAAGTGGTTTATTTTTACCAAGAGGAAAAAATGTGTACACGATTTTTTAAAATATTGCTTTGAAAATATTTAAAATTAATTTTGATTCAGTTGGTGGAAGATAGCGTCACAAATTCACTGCTAGTGGTATTCTTGAGAAGTAATGTTTGAATTTTCTAGGTATTGTCCCCAGACTGGCTTAAAAGAATTTAATTTTAGATGTAAATTTTCTGCTTAACATGGAAGATTTTCCCTGAAAATATTAGCTTCATCAGATACATGGTTGCTTAGGGGTAGCTGCATGGAATTATGGGAAGAGTGAAATAGAAAAAAATTTTCATGTCTAAGTTATACATACTGGTGTAATCATATTGATTGGATGATAATGATAATTACAGCAATAATGTGATTGAAAGGGTAAGCAAGTAACATATACTACAGTTACTAATATAATCCTGTGATTGAGTTTACCACTTCGTTTCTCTTTCCTGGAAACCCTTAAGTTTGTCACTATTGCACTTTATTTCCTTTGCTTATTGTAGTGGTGTATTAGTTGTATTACTGCTGCTATAACAAATTACGACACATTTACATAACTTAACACATATTTATTGTCTTGCAGTTTCAAAGGTCAGAAGTCCAAAATCACTTTAATATGGCCAAGTCAATGTGTCTGCAGTGTGGGTTCCTTCTGGAGGTGCTGAGGGGAGAATCCATTCTCTTGCATTTTCTGCTTCTGGTGGCACCTGTCTTCATTGTCTTTTCCCCATTCCTCCATTTTCAAGGTGCGTTGCTTTTATTTCTCTTTCTGTCTCCGCGCTGTCTCCTCCTTTAACTTTGAGTCCTTCTCTCCACTTCATCTAAGGACTCCTGTGATTACTTTGGACTCACGTGGATGATCTGGGATAATCACCTTGTCTCCAGATCCTTAAATGAATCGTATCTACAAGTCCTTTGGCTGTGTAAGGCAGCACATTCCCAGGGCCGGGAGATTAGGTGAAGAACATCTTTTGGGACTATTATGCAGCCTATCACAAGTGGTAATATCACTTTTATGCCTTGAGACCCTGAAATTAATGTACTTGCTTACGCATGGAAAAACAATGTATCTGTGGGGGTAACAGTTTATTTTTGAACCATTAGAAGGTATTGATGGGGAAGTTTTCATCTGACAACAGATACTGATAAATTAAATACCCTTAGATTTGTCAAAACTAGCTTTAGTAAAATATAAGTAAAAGTATTTGCACTGCTAGGGTCAAAAATATTAATTAAACCCATTATTTATCAAGGCCAAGTCCTGGATTAGTTAGGTTTAAATTAACCTAGAACATTATCTTCCATAGTGCTTAATTGTGAAGCTTAGTTCTTGTTGACAAAAGCTCATCCATATAAGAAAGCATCGAAAGGTTGGTGTTTTTTAACCTTTGCAGAATATAACTTTTCAAAGGGATGTTAGACAGTAGTTCCATCACAATTGATGCAGTTCACAGACATTCTTTGTGAATATTTTATCTCATGAGTTATATCTATGACACTAATCATAGACTTCTAGAAGAAATTTAGCAATGGTCATGTCAGCCTTTCAAATCTTTCTGTAACCTAGAAGAGGATCATTGCATAAGATAGATTCATTTTCCCCTTTATTCCATTGTTGCCAGAGAGAACTTGAAATGCCCTGTTCAAATTAATTTAATGCAAATGAATTCTTGCTGCCTCACAAGTAGTTTGTCCTTCATTTTTCTTAAAATTAGATTGAAAATGGATGTGACCTGCTTTACTGGTTGTTGTGCAGGAAGCGTTGTCCTTCCTGAAAGCTCCCTCAGTTGTCAAAATGAAGCCATTAAGAGTAAAGTAAATTATATTATCTGATCATAGTATCACAATTGACCTTAAAACAATAAATTTTATAATCAGTGCAAATTGCTGAATAGTGTTTGCAGTTGTAGAAATTTCAAAGGAAACCCTGGTTGAGATACAAAGCTGCTATAATCATTTTTAAAATCTTTGTTTTTCTTTTACTTTGGAACAGTAGTGCAGTAAGTACTTTTGCCTTATTGTTCTCTCTGCCTTCCAGAAACCCTCATTCAAATATTCTAAGTTTTTAAGTCTTTTTCATTTCTTTTAATATTGTAACATTTAACAATGTCAAAGAAAGTATAATTTTTCTGGAAATCAAGCTAAAAATAAAGAGAAGCCGATGTAAATGAACATCAAATTAACAAGATTGATTAGGAAAAGTAATTTTTGAAAAGGGCCCAAAATCCCTTTGCACATAAATGCAAAAGAATTTAGTGAAAGAAGGTGAAACTGGAGTAAAGAACTCTACGGATGCGTAAGTAACTCTTAATAAGAATGAGTAACATACATGCATATCTTTAGCTCCCAGTTTCAGAGATACAGTAGTTGTACAACAAATGGTCCTTTCCTGCTCTTAAGGAAGCCTCTCCTCCTCCAGCCATGCCATTCCTCAGAGCAAGCTCTTCCACTGAGTTTTCAGCAACCATAAGTAAGAAGGATGGTACGATAGGCTGCGTGTACATATGGCCCTCATTAGCAGGCCAACTGTTCCTTTTGCCCACCCACATCACTGGGGACATATGGCGTTACTTTGACTGTTGAAACAAGTGTGTGTGGACATATCTTGGTATGAGTAAAAGACTGTTGATTGTCTTTCTCTTGTCGCTCGTGCAACCGTCTCCTTGTGGAGATCGTATTATCCATAACACTAGATTTGAGGATGATAAATGACGTTGTTATTATTAACTGAATTTGCCTCTCTAGTTTGATCACAAAACCAGCGAATGTTTGCTTATGGAACATGTAAAGCTTATAGAAGACGGAAAGCTTACAGAAAGAAATGATGGCTTTTCTAAGCATAAGAGTCAGGTCTTTTTCAATCAAAAACTAACTCATTCAAAAATTCAAGAGTTCTGTAAAACCAGAACAGCAGAGGTTTCAGAAATGCTATTGAGATCATTTATTATAAAATAGCCATTAATGAAATGTAATAGTGAGTCTGTTGTTGTGACTATGTGGAGAAATGAATGAGAAAATATAAGATAGGCTGGAATGAAGGGAGTCATCGGATCCCAGCATAATTCATTTTGTATAGTTCACAGTATTGTAACTTTAAAAAATTATGAATTTTTTCAGTACTGTGAATTCTGAATTTGCAATATGAGGCTTTTCAATCCTTGCAACAAGTGTGTATTTTTCAGTGGTTCTAGAATTATCGGGGCTTTCGAGCTGCTTCTGATAAGAAGGCAAGGCTAGAGGACTTGTGTTGAGGTGGCATTTGCACAGGACTTTAGATAACATACATCGATGATGTAGAGAGAAGAGCGGGTGATGTTGCTGTGGATTATAGGGGAAAGGCACCTTTTGCTCCCTCTGCTGACCTCTTTGTGTATTCAGCTGTGTAGCATATTTCTTGTATAATTACATAGTAATTTCACACACTACATTAAGAAAATCTGAACAATTTTTACTAAACTCATGTTTTCTAAATATTAAGTAAATAAAACCAATATTTGGCTAGGTAACATTTATAAAAACAGGATTTCTAGATAGATGATGATAAATTTTCATCTATATCTATAGAGCTGATAAATTTTCAAAACCCTTTGAATATCACTTGTACTACAAAGTCTCGTTTCAGTTTCAGTGCCATGGCACATTGATTAATCACCACTAAAGCGGTACATGAAATATTTGGCAATATAGGTATTTGGTAATGGTGATTGATGCACAGAATACGGCACCATTATTATGCACTGGCCTTGAGAACTTTAGTTTTCATCTTCGATCACCTGATAGAGAACAAACTAACAGCTTTTTTCTTTCACCTTGCTGGAGAATAAACTAACAACTTCAAATTATCTGATCCATCCAAAAACTTATTTCCGTGAAACTCACTGATTTATTTATTATTTCGTGGGGATCACTATTATTTGCTGTAGTAAAATATCAAATGATCGATGTTTTATACCAACATGGCAGCTCACATGGTAGGCAACAGAATGAAAACAAACAGGTTTACTACCAAGAATTATACTATATTGCTTTTATTGACAGAAAAAGCATACAAATAATTTTATTCAGAGATTTTATGTGAATTATTTTGATAAGTGTACACATATATTTATAACTGACCTTTCTTTGTCAAGTGTGTGCCCACACACGTATTCATACTAAATCAATCTTAGAGATCTTATCCAAAGATTGAATTTCTTAAAGTGACTGTTCCAAATATGTATAATTTATGGCAAAAAAGTCACAAAATGGCAATACAAGGAGGCATAAAAGTGAAGATAAAGGGGGAGATGATGGTTAAAAACACCTGTAAATGAATAATTGATTTTGATTTAAATTCTTTTTAGTTCTTAGCTGATGAAATGAATATAAATGAAATTATTATGCAAAACACCTCTATTTGTTGTATATGCATGTACATATATGTGTTACAAATACAAAACTGATAGGATATTATTTAACATATATTCACACTCATAATGTGCATATATGTACAAAATGAAAATGAGTGCTTGTTTTATATGTATGTATACACACACATACACATATTGCATACTTTCATTTTTTAAAATTTTACTTTAAGTTCTGGGATACATGTGCTGAACATGCAGGTTTGTTACATAGGTATACTTGTGCCATGGTAATTTGCTGCACCCATCAACCCGTCATCTAGGTTTTAAGCTCCACATGCATTAGCTATTTGTCCTAATGCTCTCCCTCCCCTTTCCCCACACCCACCTACAGACCCCAGTGTGTGATGTTCCTCTCCCTGTGTCAACATGTTCTCATTGTTCAGCACCCACTTATGAGTGAGAACATGCAGTGTTTGGTTTTCTGTTCCTGTGTTAGTTTGCTGAGGATGATGGTTTCCAGCTTCATCCATATCCCCGCAAAGGACGTGAACTCATCCTTTTTTATGGCTGTGTAGTATTCCATGGTGAATATGTGCCACATTTTCTTCATCCAGTCTATCATTGATGGGCATTATGTTGGTTCCAAGTCTTTGCTATTGTAAATAGTCCCATGATAAACATATATGTACATGTGTCTTTAGAGTAGAATGATGTATAATCCTTTGGTATATACCCAGTAATGGGATTGCTGGGTCAAATGGTATTTCTGGTTTTATATGCTTGAGGAATCACCACATTGTATTCCACAATGGTTGAACTATTTTACAAGCCCACCAACAGTGTAAAAGTGTTCCTATTTCTCTGCATCTTCTCCAGCATCTGCTGTTTCCAGAATTTTTAATGATCACCATTCTAACTGGTGTGAGATGGTATGTCATTGTGGTTTTGATTTGCATTTCTCTAATGAACAGTGATAATGAGCTTTTTTCATATGTTTATTGGCCACATACATATCTTCTTTTGAGGAGTGTCTGTTCATATCCTTTGCCCACTTTTTGATGGGGTTGTTTGTTTTTTTTTTCTTGTAAATTTGTTTAAGTTCCTTCTAGATTCTGGATATTAGACCTTTGTCAGATGGATAGATTGCAAAAATTTTCTCATATTTTGTAGGTTGCCTGTTCACTCTTGTGATAGTTTATTTTACTGAGCAGAAGCTCTTTAGTTTGATTAGATTCCATCTGTCAATTTTGGCTGTTGTTTCAAGTGCTGTTGGTGATTTAGTCATGAAGTCTTTGCCCACACCTATGTCCTGAATCATATTGCCTAGGTTTTCTTCTAGGGTTTTTATAGTTTTAGGTTTTACATTTATGTTTTTAATCCACCTTGAGTTAATTCTTTTATAAGGTATAATGAAGGGGTCTAGTTTCTCTTTTCTGCATATGGCTACCCAGTTTTCCCAGCGCCATTAATTACATAGGGAATCCTTTCCCCATTGCTTGCTTTTGTCAGGTTTGTTGAAGATCAGATTGTTGTAGATGTGTGGTGTTATTTCTGAGGCCTCTATTCTGTTTCATTGGTCTATATATCTGTTTTGGTATTAGCACCATGCTGTTTTGGTTACTTTAGCTTTGTAATATAGTTTGAAGTCAGGCAGCGTCATGCCTCCAGCTTTGTTCTTTTTGCTTAGGTTAGCCTTGGCTCCACAGGCTCTTTTTTGCTTCCATATGAAATTTAACATAGTTTTTTTCTAGTTCTGTGAAGAAAGTCAATGGTAGCTTGATGGGAATAGCATTGAATCTATAAATTACTTTGGGCAATATGGCCATTTTCATGATATTGAGTCTTCCTATCCATGAGGATGGAGTGTTTCTCTATATGTTTGTGTCCTGTCATTTCCTTGAGCTCTGGTTTGTAGTTTTCTTTGAAGAGGTCCTTCACATCCCTTGTAGGTTGTATTCCTAGGTATTTTGTTTTCTTTTTAGCAATTGTGAATGGGAGTTTACTAATGATTTGGCTCTCTGCTTGTCTGTTATTGGTATATAAGAATGATTGTGATTTTTGCACATTAATTTTATATCCTGAGACTTTGCCAAAGTTGCTTATCAGGTTAAGGAATTTTTGGGCTGAGGTGGTGGCGTTTTGTAAATATACAATCATGTCATCTGCAGACAGAGACAATTTGATTTCCTCTCTTCCTATTTGCATGCTTTTATTTCTTTCTCTTACTCGATTGCCCTGGCCAGAACTTCCAATACTATGTTGATAAGAGTGGGGAGAGAGGGCATCCTACTCTTGGGCCAGTTTTCAAAGGTAATGCTTCCAGCTTTTGGCCATTTAGCATGATATTAGCTATGCATTTGTCATAAATAGCTCTTATTTTTGTGAGATATGTTCCATCAATACCTAGTTTATTGAGAGTTTTTAGTATGAGGGGTGTTGAATTTTATTGAAGGCCTTTTCTGCATCTATTGAGATAATCATGTGGTTTTTGTCATTGGTTCTGTTTATGTGATGGATTATGTTTATTGATTTGCATATGTTGAACCAGCCTTTCATGCCAGGCATGAAGCCAACTTGATCGTGGTGGATAAGTTTTTGATGTGCTGCTGGATTCTCTTGCCAGTATTTTATTCAGGATTTTCGCATCGATGTTCATCAGTGATATTGGCCTGAAATTTTCTTTTTCTATTGGGTCTCCGCCAGGTTTTGGAATCAGAGTGATGCTGGCCTCATAAAATGATTTAGGGAGGAGTCTTTCTTTTTCTATTGTTCAGAATAGTTTCAGAAGGAATGGTACCAGCTCCTCTTTGTACCTCTGGTAGAACTCGGCTGTGAAGACATCTGGTCCTGGGCTTTTTTTGGTTGGTAGGCTAGTAATTACTGAGTCAATTTCAGAACTTGTTATTGGTCTATTCAGGGATTTGACTTCTTCCTGCTTTAGTCTTGGGAGGGTGTATGTGTCCAGGACTTTATCCATTTCTTCTAGATTTTCTAGTTTATTTGTGTAGAGGTGTTTACAGTATTCTCTAATAATAGTTTGTATTTCTGTGGGATCAGTGGTGATATCCCCTTTATCGTTTTTTAATGTGTCTATTTGATCTTTCTCTCTTTTCTTCCTTGTTAGTCTGGCTACCGGTCTATCTATTTTGTTAATCTTTTCAAAAAACCCACTCCTAGATTCATTGATTTTTTTTTGAAGGTTTTTTTGTGTTTCTCTCCCATTCGGTTCTGCTGTGATCTTAGTTATTTCTTGTTTTATACTAGGTTTTTAATGTGTTTTCCATTGCTTCTTTTGATTGTGATGTTAGGGTGTCTATTTTAGATCTTTCCCACTTTCTAATGTGGACATTTAATGCTGTAAATTTCCCTCTAAACACTGTTTTAACTGTATCCCAGAAATTCTGATATGTTGTGTCTTTGTTCTCATTGGTTTCAAAGAACTTATTTATTTCTGCCTTAATTTTGCTATTTACCCAGTAGTCATTCATAAGCAGGTTGTTCAGTTTCCATGTAGTTGTGCAGTTTTGAGTGAGCTTCTTAATTCTGAGTTCTAATTTGATTACACTGTGGTGTGAGAGATTGTTTGTTATGATTTTCATTCTTTTGCATTTGCTGAGGAGTGTTTTACTTCCAATTATGTGGTTGATTTCAGAATAAGTGCTATGTGGTGCTGAGAAGAATGTATATTCTGTTGATTTGGGGTGGAGAGTTCTGTAGGTATCTATTAGGTCCACTTGGACCAGAGCTGAGTTCAAGTCTGAATATCCTTGTTAATTTCCTTTCTTGTTGATCTGTCTAATATTGATAGTGGGTTGTTAAAGTTTCCCACTATTATTGTGTGGGAGTCTAAGTCTCCTTGTAGGTCTCTAGGAACTCGTTTTATGAATCCTGGTGCTCCTGTATTTGGCATATATATATATTTAGGATACTCAGCTCTTCTTGTTGCATTGATCCCTTTACTACTATGTAATGCCCTTCTTTGTCCTTTTTTATCCTTGTTGGTTTAAAGTCTGTTTTATTAGAGACTAGGATTGCAACTCCTGCTTTTTTTTTCTTTCTTTCCATTTGCTTGGTAAATATTCCTCCATCCCTTTATTTTGAGCCTATGTGTGACCTTGCAAGTGAGATGTGTCTCCTGAATACAGCACACCTGTGGGTATTGACTCTTTATCCAATTTGCCAGTGTATGTCTTTTAATTGGGGCATTTAGCTCATTTATATTTACCGTTAATATTGTTATGTGTGAATTTGGTCCTGTCATCATGATGTTAGCTGGTTATTCTGCACATTAGTTGAAGCAGTTTCTTCCTAGTTTCATTGGTTTATATATTTTGGTGTGTTTTTGCAGAGGCTGGTACTGGTTTTTCCTTTCCATGTTTAGTGCTTCCTTTAGGAGCTCTTGGAAGGCAGGTCTGATGGTGACTAAATCTGTCAGCATCTGCTTGTCTGTAAAGGATTTTATTTCTCATTCACTTATGAAGCTTAGTTTGGCTGGTTATGAAATTCCATATGTACATCATGGAAACGAGTGCATGTGATACACACACACACACACGCACACACATTGCATACTTTCATTTTTGTGTCCATTTCTTTTCTGATTTTATCAGCAGCCAACTAAAGAAAATAGAAAAAAAAATTGGTAATTCGATCTTTCATGTTCTGCATCTTCCAGCTTCACAACTTATAGTTTTCTATTTTTATTGTTATTGTGATCAGAATGAAAATGTATACAATAGAATCAGAATCAGGTCAGAATCAACAAAAATACTATAATGTTTGTACATGCTTTCGATGCAGTTTGTCTCTGCAAAGGGTGTGTGTGTTTCTATGCACATGTGCATGTACACAAGTGTGTAAATAAGTGTTTTATTCATGATGGAGAAAGGCTGGTCAAAATGATTCTGAATGAGATAGCACCACTACAGCAGATAATTAGGTCTCTATCAATAAAACAAGTCATTAAACATGTTTCTAAGCATCTACTCAGTATCTGGCACAATGTTAAGTAGTGTAAATATATCATTAGCAAAATTCAGCTTCTACCCTCAATGGTATATGTGTAGAACAAATTGGTAAAGCTGGAGTACATTTCAGGACCAAAAACAGTTTCTGTGTAGTTCCCACTTCATCAAGACCATGTTGTATACCTCTCATACACTTAAGCCATAGGGAAGCAATTATTCCATCCATCCTTTTACAGGGTAGTGGTGGGGAAGAAGAGCTGACTGTCATGCTTGAATTCACATAATTTCATAATTAAATAATTTCATGTTACATAATCTCGATAAACCTAAAATCCAATATATGATAAAGATAGTGTTTCAAATCAGTGGATAAGTGATAAACAGTTCATAAAATGGTGTTCAGATAATTGGCTATATGTATTTTATAGTTGCACAAAGGTATAATATGTCATTAATAAATATTAATTCCATAGTGGATGTCAAATACACTTTTCCAAAATATAAAGAAAAAATACCATAGACAAATATCACTTGCAACATTACGGTTAAAATTAAATATCCAAACATAGCCCTAACCAATAACAGAAAATTTTAAAAAAAATTTATGGATTGGAATTTGTTAAAATATAAAACTTTTCTTTTTCAGAGGATACAATGAATATGTGTAAAAAGCAAATATCAAATCAGCAACAAGTGCTTGCAGTTCACTTGACATATTTAAAATATGAGTAGTTCCAACAAATCATAAATAAATGATTAGTAGTCCAATAAAAAAAAGACAAAGTACATTGACAGGAAACTGTATGAAACTCATGAACACTAAATGTCTTAGATTCTCTATTGTTAAACAAAATGCAAAAACAATAGAGAACATTATGAATATGGAGTTAATATTTAACAAAATTATTTTATCCATGTTATAAGTAAATATTTACATCCAAAAACCCTTGTTTTCTCTGAAAGTTGTCACTTATGAGTCTATTTTGAAAATGTTTAAAGAATAGTAATTAATTAACTTTAATAAATAGGTACTCCTATTGAGGGAAAACAGACATTTCCATAATTTTTCTTCTGTTTCTAATCTAGTAGATGGTAGGAAAATAATGACAATTGCATATTCATACCTGGAGAATATGCATTCCATTTCTTTTAAACTTTTGCATTCTCAAAACTATATTGATACCTCAAAGCATACCCTTTGCTGTTGAAAACAGCCTTTCAAGTATAAAGACACACACATCACTTTCCTTAAATCTTATATAAGGCAAGGGCCTAGATTCCTATCAGAAAATGTATTTCAAGAATGCTTTTTTAGTAGTTCCTGTGGCCTTATCTTATAGAGGAAGGTTTTTTTTTAAACATACACACAGTATTTGATGCACATTTTTATTGGAAAGAGCTTTTATTTCCTTAAATGTTTTGTTGTCTAAGTGTGAAAAGTATCCTGCAGTGGAATTTAGTGGCACAGATGCTTATTGTGATAGATGAGATGAACTTGCTTCCCTAAGCATGCATGGTCATGAAATGCATCTGGCTTCTGTACGTAAAAGTCAGTTATGTTCCCAAATGTGTCTCTGCATTTACACAGACGTTTAGGGGCAGACACCCTACTGTTCCCTCAAAAGGCGGCTCTGCTTAATTATGAAGTTCAAGTTAGACCAGAAGTTGGAAAATACTAAATTCCACATTGCAGACAGAGCCTGAGCAGGTGATGTCACCACTGCATTCTAAGGTGGCAAGTCCTCAGAGAAGTCACTTATCACCTTACCATGGAGAAAAATAACCGTGTCCAGAACACAAGAGGATGCTTTTAGGTAGCGTACAATCAAGTGTGCAAACCTGTGCAATACATACCAGATGAAATCCAGTTCAGAGGCTCAGGAAAACAAACAAATGAGGATATGCTTTAAAAAATAGGACTTAATATAAACAGTCGTGAGAGTAAAACTATTGCTAAGCACATAGGAAACATAAACCAGGCTTTCAGGAAGGAGTTTGGCACATGTGTGCACTGGTAGGAGGTGTAATGTGCAGAAATCCGGCCTTTTGTGGCATAGCAACTAAAGTTCCTTTTCTATTGTCCAGACAACCTTAAATATTCCTTTATGCAGTACTATTTTAAAAAGGCCATCTACTGTGCACAATGTGTTAGCATCAAGGACATGAAATTTATCTGGAATATACCAAAACTTTAATCAATAGACTAGGACCAAAGCTTTTAAAAACAGGTTTTCGTAGATAAATCATTATAAGTTATTATTTCCTCGCCATAGGTAAGGCATGATAGATAACTTTACTTTTTCTCAGTCACTTAGTGTGTAGGTAGAATAATGACCCTTAGCAGGATGACCTTTTGAATGTGTTGTTAGGCAGCATGGAAGCATTATGGTTAGAGGTGGAATTAAGATTGCTAATCACCTCACCTTAAACTGGAGCGATTATCCTGAATTATCTAGGTGGGCCCACTGTAGTCACAAAGAACCTTCAGACAGGAAGGCGGAGAGACCAGAGTGAGCAGAAGAGCTTGGGGAAACTGGAGCCGAGGCTGAAGTGATGTGCTGTGTCCAAGATGTGCAGAGGCCAAGAGCTCAGGGATACATGTGACCCCTCAAACCTGGTGAATTCTCTCCTGGAATCTCTAGACAAAATATACACTTGATGATACCTTGATTTTAGCACACTAAGACCCATTTTGGACTTCTGACCCCCAGAAGTATAAAGAAAAAAAATGTGTTGTTTTAAGCCTCTGAGTTTATGTTAATTTACTGTAACAGCAGTAAGAAACTAACACAGTAAGACGGCTTTTATTTTTATGTGATGTATAGAATTAAATTGGATATGCTAGGAAATATTGGAAATTTATTGATTTATTTTTTTGTCTGAGCTGGAGTCTGGCTCTGTCGCCCAGGCTGGAGTGCAGTGGCGCGATCTCGGCTCACTGCATGCTCTGCCTCCCGGGTTCCCGCCATTCTCCTGCCTCAGCCTCCCGAGTAGCTGGGACTACAGGCGCCGCCACCACGCCGGCTAATTTTCTGTATTTTTAGTAGAGACGGGGTTTCACCGTGGTCTCGATCTCCTGACCTCGTGATCCGCCCGCCTCGGCCTCCCAAAGTGCTGGGATTACAAGTGTGAGCCACCGCGCCCGGCCAGGAATTTATTTTCTTAATATAGTTCTTCATATTAGAATAATGAGAACCATCGAGTAATGAAGTGTTCTATTTTGTGAAGGATGATTATATAAACAGTACGAAGGTTAAAAACCGGGCGGGACCGGCTGGGCACAATGGCTCATTCATGTAATCCCAGCACTTTGGGAGGCCGGGGCAGGTGGATCTCTTGAGCCCAGGAGTCTCAGATCAGCCTGGGCAACATGTGAAACCCCATCTCCACAAAAATACAAAAACCAGGCAGACGTGGTGGCGGCGCCTGTGGTCCCAGCCACTCAGGAGGCTGCGGTGGAAGGATCGGAGCCCGGCAGGTGCAGGCTGCGGTGGACCGTGATTATGCCACTGCGCTCCAGTCTGGGTGACAGAGTGAGACCTTGTCTCCATTAAATAAATAGATAAATAAATATATATATAAGTAAAAGAGGAGGGTGTCTTTTGAAGGCTATTAAAGTCGTCTAAGTGTCCTCTGATTATATGAGGCTGGAATGGTGCATGGAATGTTGTGTTGAATAACCTGATACAGTCTCTGAAACTATAGAAGCATTAGTAATTTTAGCCTGAGAGTGCTATAATCTGGGATAATTTGGTCCAATACTTCCAGAGAGGGTTGAAGTTTTGAGATAGCTGGAGTTATTTCAGTTGAAGACCTGAATATGAGGCAACTGGATACTCAATTACAATTCAATTTCTACTCTTTATATAAGGTAGAAATGGGTAACATGTGGGACACTGTGTTAAAAGTAATGCAGCCATAGTGTAGTGGTAGAAGCAGATGAAAAGTACTGTAATAGTCGTATAGATGAGGTACTGGAAAGAAGCAGAGTTGAAAAATTGGAGATAAATGTCAGTTTTCCAGAGCCATGGGATGAAAACCAAACAGGATTACAACAGATTCAATTCACTCAAGATGTCTAACTTGGTAATAGGTCAGAAAACTCAATTTGTCGTAGTTTCTTAAAAGTACACAAAAATGTTCCTTTTGATAAAACACGTGTAGTGCACCTTCGGATTTGATTTTTCTTTATGTTCTGTAAACTGCTCACAGTAAAACAGAAAAAAAGTCTGACAAATATGATGGTCCTTAAACATTGTAGGAGTATGATGCTTCTCCAAAGAATAGAGGTTTTCCTAGGAAGGCCCTAAGCAAGGAATCAAGTTTCCTTTTGCAAGAAATAAAATTCTCAAAAGTTCCCTGCACCTTGGAAAGGCTCTGGTTGAAATTAATAGCACAACGTTATTTATTTAAATTTTAACTTTTAAGTTCAGGGGTACAAGTGTAGGTTTGTTACAGAGGTAAGCTTATGCCATGGGATTGGTTGTACAGTTTATTTCATCACCCAGATATTAAGCCTAATATCCATTAGTTGTTTTTCCTGATCCTCATAGCAAATATTACCCCCATAAAGTTTTATGGTTACTTTTTTCTTATCTTCTGATTAATGCCATTAGATTCACCGATTGAAATTATTTTTCAGTAGTTTAATTCCCTCTAGAAGGTTTAAAAAATGTTTCCGAATTTCCTGAGTCTTCTTTCTTTGTTAGTCTTCTAAAAAGCTATATTCAATAGAATTCATGTGCTTAGGTACAGTTTCACTAAAAGCGTATCTTCAACATTTGATCTGTTTAAAAGTTCTTAAGGTGTTAAGGAACATTAGGTATCAGAGTTTATGGCATTTGATTAATCTGAATAAATCTTGGCATCAAATTGAATTCAGCAAAAGTAACAGTGATAAATCAGAGAGCAATATTTGAAATGTCTCCAGGAAACATTTTAAAACAATTTTTAAGTTCACTAATTTGAGTCATTACACTTGGCCCTAATATGGTAGATTTTAAGTGAAGCTCAGTCGAACCTGGCAGATATCATATACAAACTTTTAATAGTCCTAACAATTCCTGTACCTCATTTGGATAAAGATTATTTCCAGAGCATCAGTGCTTTGACCAGAAAGGCATTTATTATTCTGTAACACTTTTCTTGAGAAATTAGCATGATTCATCATTTGAGTACGCTCTCTCAGATAAGATTCTAATATTTGGGTGTGAATAAAACTTCAGGGCATTGAAAACAGCTGGAAGATAGACAATAGGGTGATCATCCTCTCTTGTCATTCTCTATCAAGGTCCTCTTTAATTATTGGCCTAAACAGCTATAACTTTATGGTGAAAACAAACCGCTCGGATATAGCGTTAAAGGTTGAAATAATGAATTATACATAAATCGATTTAGTTCAGTTATATTCTGTTGAATTGGGAGAACATCGAATTTTTAAATTTCTCTGCATTTCTTGAAGTTAGGAATAAAAGCTGGGGTGGGGTCTCCTGAAATAATGAGGTCTAGAATAATTTCTGTTAAATTTACTTTTTAGTAGGATAAGTCTACTAAAATCAATATGAATGGAACCTTCAATGTACCACTGAAGATAATTAATCTTTGAGAGGTTAAGTAACCATTACAAGGTAATTTACCTAATTAGCAACTAAACCAACCAAATTTTAGATTTCTTAACTTTAAGACTATTGCTCACATAGTCACGTAAAGTATATCTTCCACATAGTCACAGGCAATCACAAGCTAACACGAGCAGTTAGCACAAAATAGATGTTCCACATAGAATGCAGAACAAAAAAAGACACTTTAAAAATCCTTTTCCCTTTTCCAAATTCATATTTAAAAAGTTTCTTGTGGAATTTCCCAAATGCCAGCATGGCCACATATAATACAGATTGATACTCAGACCTCTAATGAGAAACAGTTAGAATTATGCTAAACAAGGAACATTCTATATTGATTTCACAAATTCTCCTCTTTCCACTTATAGTTTCTCATAAAATGTAACATGTTTGTCTCGTGTGGAGTCTGTATAGAAAAAGTGTGATAACTGAAGATATAGACACACAGGTGTATGTATGTCTGTGTGTTCCTGTGTATTATAGCCTTTCTTTAATGGTTTTCTCTTTATATTTATATATATATATATATACTTTAAGTTCTAGGACACATGTGCACAACGTGCAGGTTTGTTACATATGTATACATGTGCCATGTTGGTGTGCTGCACCCAGTAACTCATCATTTACATTAGGTATATCTCCAAATGCTGTCCCTCCCCCTCACCCCACCCCATGACAGGCCCCGGAGTGTGATGTTCCCCTTCCTGGGTCCATGTGTTCTCATTGTTCAATTCACACCTATGAGTGAGAACATGCAGCGTTTGGTTTTTTTGTCCTTGTGATAGTTTGCTGAGAATTATGGTTTCCAGCTTCATCCATGTGTCTACAAAGGACATGAACTCATCCTTTTTTATGGCTGCATAGTATTCCATGGTGTATATGTGCCACATTTTCTTTTTTTTTTATTATACTTTAGGTTTTAGGGTACATATGCACAATGTGCAGGTTTGTTACATATGTATCCAGCCACATTTTCTTAATCCAGTCTATCATCGTTGGACGTTTGGGTTGGTTCCAAGTCTTTGCTATTGTGAATAGTGCCACAATAAACATACGTGTGCATGTGTCTTTATAGCAGCATGACTTATAATCCTTTGGGTATATATACATATATATATAAAAAAACTATATATATATATTTTGGGGACGGAGTTTCTCTCTGTCACCCAGCTGGAGTGCAGTGGCGCGATCTCGGCTCACTGCAAGCTCCGCCTCCCGGGTTCACACCATTCTCCTGCCTCAGCCTCCAGAGTAGCTGGGACTACAGGTGCCCGCCACCATGCCCGGCTAATTTTTTGCATTTTTAGTACAGACGGGGTTTCACCGTGTTAGCCAGGATGGTCTCGATCTCCTGACCTCATGATCCACCCTCCTCGGCCTCCCAAAGTGCTGGGATTACAGGCATGAACCACCGCGCCAGGTCTCTATTTAAGTTAGCTCTGTCCAGGGCAAACCAGCATTTCAAAGATACAAACTGTTTTTGCAAAAAACAGGTATACACCTATCCATAGTGCAGACATTATGTCTACTTATTTCTCTCTAAATAGATCTTTCATTTTAACAAGTACTTCACCTTCACAAAATTTAGTTGAGTCAGTGAACTCTTATCCAGATGCTATATCTTAGCCAGATTATCAAGAATTAAGCCTCACAGATAGGCTGTTTCCATTTCCTTTAACAAAGTTTATCAGTCCTGAGTTACTTCTTGATTTCTTGCCAGTGGCATATAATGATGACTCAGCCAAGTCAGTTCCCAGAGTTGGACTCTTTTTTTTCTTATACACAGGAAACTTCTTTTCCAAGAATACTTGTTCCAGTTGCTCACAATCTTCATAGTTGATGATTATAGAATGATCTATGTACTTTCAGTGTACCTTCAAAAATGAGATCTGCAGCTGGATAAGACGTGTGTGTGTGTGTGTGTGTGTCTTAGTAGACTTAAACCGTTCATTGAATAAGAAGCCTAGTTGATAGTGTAAGGTGAGAGTTAGAAGAACAGGGAATTATTTGGTTTAAGGAATTGTGAAGAAATGTGCTATGCCATTAAAATTTTTCTCTACTTTTGTGTTAAATCTTAATTTTGTGCAGAATTTACTAAGCTGCAGGAAACTGTCAAAATTGACTCTTGCTAAGTTCCATATTGGTTTGTAATTATCTTAAAACAAAAGTTGGTTGATACTAAAGTGCAGTTTTTCCTCTAGCTTTCATAAATTGAGACAGGTCTTTTTCTCACCCTCCACATACCTATGGCTGGAAGCCGAGGTGGTTGTTCTTGGTTCCCGTTACAACTTCTAGACTGTTAATTTCTCCGCTCCTTGCAAATTAGACTGTTCCTTTGAAACTCAAACCCCTTGGAAATATCGGCCATGCCCCTTTGGTATTACCATCATCAACAGACCTCCCTCCTGGGCACTCTGGTCTTTTTTTTTTTTTTTTTTTGAGATGGAGTCTTGCTCTGTCACCCATGCTGGAGTGTAATGGTGTGATCTCGGCTCACTGCAACCTCCTCCTCTCGGTTTCAAGTGATTCTCCTGCCTCAGGTTCCTGAGTAACTGGGATTACAGGTGCATACCACCACACCCAGCTAATTTTTGTATTTTTGGTAGAGACGGGGTTTCGCCATGTTGGCCAGGCTGGTCTCGAACTCCTGACCTCAGGTGATATGCCTGCCTCAGCCCCCCAAAGTTCTGGGATT
Source organism: Symphalangus syndactylus (assembly GCF_028878055.3). Classification (NCBI taxonomy): domain Eukaryota; kingdom Metazoa; phylum Chordata; class Mammalia; order Primates; family Hylobatidae; genus Symphalangus; species Symphalangus syndactylus. Next base: position 77,324,396 of record NC_072445.2, on the reverse strand, counting down.
ACAGGCATGATCCACTGCACCTGGCCTCTTGCCATTTATTTAAGGCTGTAGATCTTTTGCTCAATATCATCTTCAGGCAAGTTCAGCCATCATTTTAGTGGCTCAGCTTTCACGTGAAAGGACCAGTACAAACCTCGGTTCCCCGTTTTTTGACATCTTTATTTCCATTACTTTTTTTCTTTCCTCCACTTTATTGTCATCAAATCTGAAACATTTTCTATAAGGGTATATACCACCAGGATCTAGATGCAAATATTCTGCCTCCTGGACATCACTCCTTGCCAGCTCGTTGGCCCAGATGTCCTCATTCCTACAACCCTTCATTTTCACTGAGACTCTTCTTAGGACACAGCTGCTGCTGCTCCCTCACGATCCATCCGTACTCTCTTGCTTTCAGTTTCCACGTTTTCCTCCTCAAATGCCATAGTTCATTTTTAGCATTCCCTTGCAACTACCCTGAGCTTCATTTTCCCACAATTTATTTGTTTCTGTTTCTCTTCCCAAATTTTAAATATTGATGTTTCTAAGGGTTCTGTCCTAATTGCTCTTCTTTTCTCTCCACACACATACTCTCTCTAAGCTCTAAACACTACTAAACAGCTCATAATTTCCAGTCTTAGAGTTTGGCCCAGACCTTTATTCTGGGAGTTGATGATTTACATGACAATAGCACTCGAATAATTCAGAGGTAACATGTCCTGGTTTCCCACATGTCAGTAAGTGGCACTGCCAGCCATGCTAGACGCTTATAAGTCATTTTTGGCCCTTCCTCAATATTCTGACAATATCCAATTCAACATTCATTTAAAAAATATTTTGGTTCCAAATACATCTGTAATTTCCTCCACCTCTTTTGATTTCCAATGTCCCCAGCCTAGCCAGAGCCACATATTTTCTTACCCATGCTTATTTTCTTAGGTCATCCTTAGTCAACCTACTTTAATTCTTAATCTCCTACACCCTGTTAGCTACAGAGAAACCAAAGTGATCTCTTAACATGTCTTTCAGTTTCCAACTCTCCCACTTTTCTGGTGTACTTGGACTAACATTTATGTTCCTCATCATTACTAATGAAGACCTGTACTGTTTCACATATCCTTCTCTTTCAGCCACGTCTCACATTAGTCTTTCTCCCTTCTGTACTTCATCCAGATTCCTACTTTTCAGTTTTTCATTTCATCCAATTCACAGGTTTCTTCTACATGCCAAGATCTTGCTCATATATTAGGGTCCATGAACACTGGGGGTTTTTCCTAAAAGACGAATCTTTCTGTAGTGTATGAAAAGCTAACTCTTTTTATTCTCAGGTCTTACCTTAAATATTCTCACTTGAAAGAAGTGGTTAGAATCTGTATAATCCAAATTAATATTTCTTTTTTTCTTTTTCTTTTGAGACAGGGTCTTGCTGTGTCACCCAGGCTGGAGTGCAGTGGCACAATCTTGGCTCACTGAAACCTCTGCCTCCTGGGTTCAAGCAGTTTTCCTTTCTCAGCCTCCTGAGTAGCTGGGACTACAAGCGCACACCACTACACCCGGCTAACTTTTTTATTTTTAGTAGAGATGGGGTTTTGCCATGTTGATCAGACTGGTCTGAAACTCCTGGACTGAAGTGATCCATCCGCCTTGGCCTCCCAAAATGCTGGGATTACAGGCATAAGCCACCACGCCCGGCCCAAATTAATATATCTATATATAAAAATTATATGTATGAATCTTATATAATCTGAATTAAGATTGTATCTAATGTTCGCCCCAAAACCCTTGTTGTATATTCAGTCCCTTGCTTCACTTTGCATGTGAACACATTTTGTAATAATCTCTTCTCTTTGCTCAGTTGGGTTTCTGTGCCTGTCTTCGTCTTCAGAATTGAAACCCTGGGAGTACAGGACTGTGGCTTTCTTATTCACCACTGCAGCTCCGTAACTAAGAGAGCATCTGATACATATGTGTGAAGGGAATTGGTTAAATATAGACCACTATGTCCAGTGGAGTCCACAGCCTATTCACTTCATGTAGTTTCCAAGAAACAAAGGCTTCTCAACATATATTAATGAATGAGATATGGGCCAGGATATCTGGTCTGGCTGGAGATGGCTTAACTTTGAGTTCACTTGAGAGGGTATCAGTGTGAGCAGGGATGCTTTCACTCACTTCAAGAATTGCATGGTGTTTAGGGGGAAGAATCACCCTGCTTCTCTGGAGAGACATGAGGGCTCTGTGGCTCCTGTGGGCTCTCAAACTGTTGGAAGATGACTGCTAAACCTGAGTTTTCAGGTCTCCTAGTTATATTCATTTAAACTTATAGATGATTTGTCACTATTTTAAGTTGTTTTTCACTGAAAATTCAGTCTGAATATAGAGCCTTATTTCATTCAGAACAGAAAGAATGGGTTACGGTGAAATCTGTTTATCTATAATTTTTAAGTAAGTACAATTTTATAAACCAGTTATTCCTAACTTGAGAGGCCTGGAGGATTTATTACAATGTGTATTTCAGGGCCACATCTGCAGAAGTTTTGATACAACATTTCCTTACTAATCCCCCTGACAGCACATTTTAGCAGGCATCCTGTGTTATTGAGAAGCAGAACGTTTATGCACCACACTTTGGGAGAGAGAAGTGCATGTTATGTTACCATTTAAAGATGCCTGGTTCTTGTGGGGCAAATTGGCAAATGATTTATCTGAACTAATGGCAGAGTGGAATTTTAATATTTTAGGGTTTTCAGGAATCTTAGAGCTGTTTTCATTTGTCTCATACATAGGGCCTGAACCTTGAAGACATTAATGAATTTGTCACAGAAATTAAATTGGGCCAAAATTTACATTTCCAACCCATGTCTGTGCTCTTCATTCTAAAGCACAATGGCCTAGAGTCATATTTTAACCTCTAACTTTTATCTTATTAAAAAATAAAATAAAATAAATAATTGTAAATACATGCATGTATTATAACTATATATACAATTTATATACATTACAATATTAATTTGAACTACACATGACATCACTAGTAAAGGCCAGTTACAGTTTAGACTGAGATAAGCCCTGTGAGAATTTACTAAGATCAAAAAGACTCCTTTTAATAGTGACTCAGTGGCACCTACTCTAAGGACAAAGGCTCCAGTATGTATCCTAATCTAAGTTATTACTGAATGTGAGTCCTGTAATAGCTTCTAATGAAAATTTCCCATTGGAAAAAATCAATGTTAATAACTGGAACTCGAGAGCTGTAATGGGTTCTGCTGTGTTTTTCGGGCTTAGACTGTGTGCTATAATATGCTAAGAAGAGGAGTTGATGACCTGTGAGCTCTGGTCACTTCCTGATCTCATTTGATTCTTTGGTCTTTAGTTTTAAAAGGGTGATCAGAGAGGTTGCTTTATAATGGAGAAGTTGAACAAAAGGACCATCAACCTGCAGGCTCACTGGCACAGCGCAAGTTTCACCGGATAAGCATTTCAGTAAAGAGGACTATTGCCAACAGCAATACTTGCAAGGAAGCTTTGTTCCAGAGAGGATTTTTGTTTTTAAAGAAGCTGCTAGAAAAACTGACACTAGAAGCTAACTAGAGTCACTCTTTCTAGATATCAATGAAATTGTAAGTCTGAAGACATTACTTACCTAGATACAGAAATGGACTTTATTTAAGAACCAACTTTATACATATCTAATATACCTAGGCTTGTTGATCAAGTTGGCTGGCTGGGGAAGAATAAGACCATCTAGAAGATCCACATGATGAGAGAAAGCATTCGGGGAGGGCAGACAGATACTTGATGCTGGCCACAGATAGAACCCAGAGACGCTCTGTGATTGAAGTGGTTCTAATACCTAGAAGCTTCGATTTGCTCTTATAACGTGTTCTAAAGCCATTTAATTCAAGACTACCCTTCCTGGTTGGTACCTGTAGATGTAATGCATCTCCTAAGGTATTACTCTAGGCTCCATCGGACAGAACAACTACATGGAGGTAGGTGGTGGAGCCTCCGGACTCCACGACACATTTCACAGTGCTGTTTACTCCAAAACACTGGCCTAATTGAACTAATGTAGCTATTGGGTAAGACGAGAAGTAATACACGAACATTCTTAAAGTCTGTTCTCTTTTGCCTTGTGACCTTAAACATTTGAAAGACCAAGATGAACACTATTGAATAGAATTGTGTTTCCATCGTCGTAACTAACCTGAAAGCCTAAGTTTTACCTCTTTCACTGCACATCCGATCTATTTTATGGGCAGAAGAGCACAATGGGCTCAGCTATCCAGGCTTTAGGAGTTATTTTAATCTTTAAAGAACAATAGACACAAGTAAAAGTACATACATAAAGTAGGTATTTTATATTTAATTTTTATTTTCATATGCATGAAAAGGGTGTTCCAAAAAAAGATTAGAGAAGTCCATGGCATGTCTTTCTGGTTAATGTTACTTTATTTTTTGGTTCATCTACCATACTACTTACAAGTTACTTGATTTTGTTCATGGAAAATTATTTTAAATGAATTGATTTTACTTTTCATCAGCACAGTTGTTGACTAATACCAAAGTTAGTTAGAAGGTTATGATTTTTGTATTTATAGAATGGCAGGGGCAGCATTTAGATAATACATCATAGTAACTTGGCATTTATGAAATATTAGTTTTCCATAAACATGAACTCAGAGAGGAAGGTTACATTTTTTTAAATTATAATAACATTTTGAAAAGCATCTGTCCTTTAAAATGTTACTGAAATATATATTGGAACTGGTGTTTTAGATGCCAGTCCTTCCTGAAGAGTGTTTTGAGATTTTTTTCAAATACTGCCTCAGTTCTATATAAAATAGAAAAAATTCTGCCTTGTAAAATGACTACTGGATGTAGGTAAGAAGAAGTTAAGGAAATATTACATAAAAATAGATTTGCAAAGGTAATTTGCTGGAGGATTATTTACACTTTGATGAGTGGATCTGGATATTTTGATACTAAGTGAAAGTGGTTCCACTGGAATTAGAAGGGAACAGAGATCTGCAAGCAGGAGTGAAAAGAATGTGTGTAAGCCGGGCACGGTGGCTCATGCCTGACCTCAGGTGAGCCGCCCACTTCAGCCTCCCAAAGTGCTGGGATGACACGCTTGTTAAGTGGTACTCTAATTAATCAGTAACTTAAACCTCAAAAGAGATTCATTATGTACACAAAATTAATCTTGTGTAATCAAGTGTATAAGTAAAATTAATTGAAGAAATCAAAAAACGCACGGTGGCTGACACCTGTAATCTCAGTGCTTTCGGAAGTCCAGGTGGGAGGATCCCTTGACTTAAGGAGGCTGAGACCAGTCAAGCAACACGGTGGGACCCATCTCTGTAAAAAAATTAGCCGGGGATGGTGGTGTGTGCCTGTAGTCCGAGCTACTTGAGAGGCCGAGGCAAAAGTATCGCTTGAGCCTAGGACTTGGAGTCTGCAGTGAGCTATGATCACACCACTGACTCCAGCCAGAGCAACAGAGGGAGACAATGAGAACACGTGGACACAGGAAGGGGAACATCACACTCTGGGGACTGTGGTGGGGTGGGGGGAGGGGGCAGGGACAGCATTAGGAGATACACCTAATGCTATATGACGAGTTAATGGGTGCAGCACATCAACATGGCACATGGATACATATGTAACAAACCTGCACATTGTGCACATGTACCCCAAAACTCAAAGTATAATAATAAATAAATAATAAACCACAAAACACTTGTAATTCCACATCCAGATATATAAACCACAGGAATACTTAGATAAACACACGCTATACACACATATAGTATATATATGATAAAATATATTTGTATGTTCAACTTGGGAAAGGTTGATGATTTTAGAAACAAACTAATAATTCTTTTGCCTTGTGCTCTAATGATTTTCAATATGAAGATGTATTTGGGATCAAATACATGAGGCTCCACATACAAGACATCTTTCTTTCCCCTCTTCTCAGCACCATTTTTTGGCTGATTATTGGACTACAACTGGGAGATCTAGAATTAAATTCCTGCTTAGTGTTTACTTGTTCAGAGCATAGGCTTTGAAATCGTCCTGTTTTGCCTCAGTCTCCACAGTGGTACCTACTAACCTCATGACTAGGGGATCGTGTAGCATTTCTCTAAGCCTTGTTTTCTTAGCTGTGAAGTGGTAAATTTTGGAAGTGCTTTGTTCATAGGATTTCTGTGAAAACTGAATTGGGTAAAGAATGTAAGGCATTTAGCACAGTAAAATAACCTGGATTACAGTAACTTTTCCAGGAGTGTTTATTAGTACTTAAACTGTCATTGTCATCAAAATTCTGTTTTTACATATGAACTTAGAAATGTCATTGTAACCTTCTCAACTCATTTGGTCATTTAAAATGGAGAGGTTGAGTTAGGTGTTTCTTCAATTTCTCTTTAGCTCTGATACTATGAGTCTGACGTTAAGTAATGCAAAGTTGGTAATTAAATCTTCCCCTTTCGTGATGTAGGAGAAAGGCATAAAAAATTTCTGGGTGACTGGATTCCCTTGCAAGTTTATTAGAATTGTAATTACGTAGCATTTTGAATAAAGCATTCATTCTGGAAATCATTAAGTTTATTTTTCTTAACTCCGTTATTTTGTCAACTGTGGAAAAATTGGGATTTAGGAGTAACCTCTGATTTAAAATTCCACCTACTAACCATTTAAATTGTAGTCTTGTAATTTCCTAACTTTAGTCTTGAAGGTGTTTCTCATTCTTATGCGTTATTATACTGTATTATATATTTATGCAACATAAAATTTATAGTTTTAACTATTGCACATGTTTACATATGAAAGGTGTAATTTTGAACTTATCATTATTAAATTTGCTAGTTTTGCTTCACTATTCATTTTGGACACTTATCCATATTAGTACATGCAACTCAAGTTTATTCTTTTGAGCTACTGTATATCATTCAAATGTATGAATAAATAACCTTGCTTTGGTGGACATTTAAGTATTTTCATGTATCAGTATGAAAAGCAGTTTCAAAATGAACATTCAAATATACATTGTCATATATGTGTATAATATTTGTATATATGAAGGTTCCTGTGGGTCATATATCTGAAATCAAAATTACAAGTGTTTTGTACCTTCTATAATTAATTTTACTCTCAATTTTAAGTAAACAAGATTAGTTTTTGCACATGATGCATCTCTTTATTCAGTTAAAATTACTGACATAATTAGAATACCACTTAAAACTTGAGAATATTTTCAAGGGTATTTATGCAAAACTTACATAAATGTGTTGAAAAGTCCTTTTGTATATATGTAGAGATTACATGGTATGTTAAATTCATCAATTTGCCTAAATATCAAGTTATACTTAAGTAGTGTCCATACACCATGCTTTTGCTTGACTGAACTCCAATATGTATATCGGGAGTACTTTTTAACATTCATAGGTTAAGTGGCCTGTTTTGGAAAATGATATTAAAAATGGAATTCAGATGAATGCTTAAAGATTAAAAATGAATGAGCTTTCGTATTAATCATCAATATGACAACCCTAAAGGGAAGCATGATTTTCAAATGTACCTCCTTGTAGGCAGGATAATTCAGAAATGCACAGTGCATATTAGATATGGGATTTGAGTCGTAGTGTATTTCTCTAAGAATGTAATTTATTGTACTTTCACATCCACCCCACTGAATATGCAGAGTTTAAGATGCAATGGCCAGAAGACACGAGCGTGTCACTAGAAGGATGTGGACGTGGGCTCCGGGGCTGTTGATGATGACGGTGGTGTTTTGGGGTCATCTGGGGAATGGACAAGGCCAAGGTAAGTGCAAGGATTTTCTAATTCTTTGCGAGTTGGATGCGAATTTCACTTTGTGATGAAATTATGTTTAGTGTTTGGTTTGATGTTTAAGCAATTTGTTACAATCTTCCGTCAGGTTTTTGTTACAGGGTATTGTAATATCTCTGCAGTTAAATTGAAATAGAATTAAGTGTGAGTAAATGCATCAAAATTGAAGCCATGTTTCTGAAATTGGCTTTTCTCTGTTGTAATTGATGATATGTATATATATGTGAGGTATTATGAGGCCATATATATGCGTGTGTCTCTGTTGCATTTGGTGACATGTATATATATGTGAGGTATTACGAGGCCATATAAATTCGAGTGTGTGGGTTTTGGGTGGGTGGGTGTGCCTGTGAGTTTGTGTATGTGGTATTTTACAGGAACACGTAGCATATAAAGTTGTTGTGATTTTGAAGAAAAGTTTTTGGACGTTTGTCTGTTTAGGGTTTTTATGTTTTTGGATGTTTGTCTCTTTAGGGTTTTTATGTTTAACATTTTAAAATTTCAAGAACCTATTCTTAAAGGATGTGATGTTCTTTAGAAATTAAATGAAAAATGTGACGTTTCTCGTTCTTCTGCCAAGGGTATTTAGGGGAAATTAATGAGAGAGTGGAGCTGCAAGGTTGTGGCATCCTGAAATGTCAGTTGGAGAGTAGAAAAGGGCCATAGATTTTGGAATAAGGCTTTCAATACTGATTTCATCAATAGCTGTATGGAGTGGTTTGTGCCAAATCTAGTATCTGTGAATGTATTTTGTGATAAGTATTGTATTATTTTTGGAGGTGTGTTGCCTGCTCATATACAAATTGCAATTCTGTACTTTATGTGATAAAACATCCTGACACCCCTGAAATTTTCTTTTCCTTTCGGGGCAAGTATATTCAGCATTGATTTTCTGCATTTTCAAGGCTTGAAATGAAATCTGTGAGCAGGAAGTTTACAGAGTTATTTCAAGGGATAGATATATTTCTCCAGATAAAATTGAAAGTGTGCAGTGTTATTATATAATTGTGATGAAGTTGAGCTTTGCTAGTTTGGAGTATCTAATAAAGTTTAACACTTTTTAAAAGATCCTTCAAAAAGATCAGTTTTCTTGCCATATGTAATATTGTTCAATGAAGATTTGAAATGAAATAGATATTTTTTCAAAACCACAAATGCATCTGTGCCTTTGTATATGAACAGTTGTATATACATGTAAGCAGATAATACATTTTGTTAATTAAGATCAGCTTTGATTTTAATTTTTCTTTCCTGTCATTCAGAATTTGTATTTGCATCTAATAGAATTCTCATTTTTCTTTTGTGATAAAACTAATGTAAAATATATTCAATACACATAGTAGTTTTTTTCACCAAAGGTCTAAAACAAGAATATGTAGACAGTAGCTACGTTGGATTTCTTTGGCTATAAGAGTTGTCTATTTCTCTGGTGATGTGTAGAATTACTAAAATGCAGCATGACAACTGTTTCTCTGTAATAGTGATCCAACATGACATGTAGTATTACACAGGGTTGCTAATACCTTCCTCTGACCATCATTTCCAGTAATTGTGGCTTGTTTTAGATGAGGAATAGGTTATTAGATATTTAAAATATTTGAGAAAAATAGGTATCTTCTCTCTTATTTACCCAAACCCTTTTATTTACTCAATATTGATGGCTCAAGTATTCTATCTTTCACTAGGGACCATCATTTATTAAAAAATGGCCGGAAATCCATTCCAAGTCTAGCTGTAGTGAAGCTTCTAGTGGGAAATGCAAGTTAAGTAATTTGTTTTCTTTCTAAAAGGATAAATTAAAATAGACAATGATTCAAAGAACAAAACAACTTAATAGAAAACATAATGGAATGCTTTGATACTATGATTCAGGGAATTTTGCTTCCTTAGTGGTAGCTAGATTGAGTGAAGGAGATTGCTTAGGTATAATGAGAAAATCTTATAATTGCAAGTATAACCCAAGCTGCATATCATCATTTAGCTCAATAAGCCTCATTAAATATTAAATATTACCTTTTAACTTTTATGCAATTAAGCAGAATTTAAAAATAAAAGTTTTAAAAATTAAAGTTTTTATTACTAAGTATCTTTTAAAATACAAATCTCACAGCTCCTTATTGTCAAGAAAAGAACACATGAAAATTTATAAATAAGGTTTTCTCTCTATTAAATTTACAGTCTTGCATTAAATATTGGTTATTGGGACCCACCATGTCCATGATTATGATTAAGTATCAATGAAAGATGACTCTTGCAGCAAATATGCATGCAAATGTTTTAAGATTATTTTCACATTATTTCACATAATTTCTTAAGCATAATAGGATAAGTAAATTATACTTTCTACACAAGCTCTTCATATTTATGAATAGACCATGTTCTAAATTTTTCAATCATTGGGGAATCCCAATGTCATATTTATGAATGGACCATGTTCTAAATGTTTCAGTCATTGGGGAATCCCAATGTCATATTTATGAATGGACCATGTTCTAAAAGTTTCAGTCATTGGGGAATCCCAGTGTCGTATTTATGAATGGACCATGTTCTAAATGTTTCAGTCATTGGGGAATCCCAGTGTCGTATTTATGAGTGGACCATGTTCTAAATGTTTCAGTCATTGGGGAATCCCAGTGTCGTATTTATGAATGGACCATGTTCAAAATGTTTCAGTCATTGGGGAATCCCAGTGTCGTATTTATGAATCGACCATGTTCTAAATGTTTCAGTCATTGAGGAATCTTCCTAGAGAAACCGTGTGAGAAATTGTAGCTAAGCTCAAAAATGGAAGACAAAAATCGATTTAACGAGGAATGTAGATTAATGTCATAGTATTATCGCGACTGTGTGCAACCACTACTTATAAACAATGATATAAGAAATGCAATCTGAAATCTGAATTCTAAATAGGAATGTAGTGCCATTATCCCTCTGGGACCCTCAGGGTCAAAATAAGATAAAAGTGATGAATGGTGGGTTGGAAGTCAGTCAGTGATCCTTGTCAAATTTTTGTATCTGTCAAGAAAAGCATCTGCTTGAGGACATCCATTTTCCTACTTCTGAGTTACAGAATAATAGGTACTTATCCTGAATGTGACATTCCCTGACGTGGACTCTGTCTTTGCTGCTTAGGTGGTGTGTGCATGAGAAAGTGCTTAACATCTGAAAACGGAGACAATCCTTAGAGAAAGATATATATGAATTTTAAAAGGAAATATACCTACGATGGAAATAAAACAAATAGCATAAATATCTAGCTGTATTTGGTCTTTTTGGTAACTATTACAATATATACATTTTCAAACAACTAAGTTCAGCACTGACTTTGGGAGAATCTAGATAAAACTGAACTGACATATAATAAGCATTGGTGTAATTAATAGCACAGCGGGCAGAACCATGGGGGTATTTCCTGAGGAAGAGGGACTATAGAGAGGCAAAAGAAAACCCAGCTCATTCTGGGGAGTGCCAGGAGCAGTTATTATATTCAGAACTGAGAACTTATTTCTAACTCACCAACCCATAGTTCTGGCTGAAGTGCAGTGGTGCAGTCATAGCTCATTCTCAGCCCCAAACTCCTGGGTTCATATGGTCCTCTCATCTCAGCCTCCTGGTAGCTATGACCACAGGTGTGCACTACTTTGTCCAGCCAGTTTATTTTATATTTTATTTTCATTTCATTTGTAAAGACTGGGTCTTGCTATGTTGCCCAGGCAGGTCACAAACTCCTATCCTCAAGCAGTCCTCTAACCTAGGCCTCCCAAAGTACTGACATTACAGGCATGAGCCATTGCATCTGGCTCAAAAATATTTCTGTCCTAATGGCTTTAACAAAGAAGTGCCGTTTTGGGGATATATACAATGGTGTGCTGCTTGGGAGTGACAAAAAAATAATTATAAGAAGAATGGAACGAATATGTCAGTATGTTTTCAAAAGCAAGTTAGCCCAAGTTTTTAAACAAGCATAATTTTAGGGTTTTTGTAACTAACTTAGGGTTTAAATGTAGCAAAAATTTTAAACATTATCATGAATACACAGAAAATTTTAATCAATTTGGTTTCCATGATGAATTTACATGCTTAAATTCCTAATTTCAATTTGCTGCTAGATATGAGAAAGTTTGAGATTTTGAAGAAGCAAGTGGTTCTTACAAATGTAGCAAACTTAAATTTTGAGGACAATTTAATTTAACTTCCATTTTTATGACCAGATTTTGGGTCAGCTGTTAAGCATTCAAAAAATAAAATCTGATAATATCTGGCAATTCCAATTTTCAGTTTTATTGATCTTCACCATGAAATAATATATAAGCTAAGGGGCAAAATTTTGGAAAAGCAGATCACTTTGTTGTCCTATTTAGCAAGTTCTCAAATTATGCCATCTTGGAATCATTACAAGTAATTATACGAAGACAGTATCTTGTGTTTTGTATTTCATTGTTACACATCCAATTGTTCTCTAGAGATATCAGAGAAAACCCACTCAAGAAGGGAAGGTTAGATAAACAGCCCTCTCTCTCTCTCTCTCTGTCTTTGCCTCCATTTGGTTCCTTATGTTCATTTCTCAGTGCATTTCAGTTACTTTTATTGTTCCCTTCATTTTCTCTTTCATTCCAGAAGTTTAAGTGATTGCATAATTCTTTTGACAGCTGAAAGTAGTATCCGACTTTGAATGAAAGGTTTACAGCTACAGCTTTTCAATTAGAAAATCTCAGATCATGTGATCTATGAGTTTTAATATCTTAGGATCTCGACCAGTAAGGAATAATCACTTTGAAAAACCTTGATGCTACCTAGAGTTTGTGTTTTGTGAGGTTGCTTGGTAAATTATTTTCCTTTGATAATTGAATATTGCTTCAAGAGAGGTGAGCTCAGACGTTTGGCAATGAATATTGAATGTGTATTCCAAGAGACATGACCTTAAAATATCATCAAGCTAAGTAGTAGTGAAATTGAACTCTGCTGTATAATAGAAGTCAGTGTTTCTTACATCTTTGTGATATATAAATATTTTTACATTGTGGTAGATAATAATTTGTATGGGAACATTTAATTGAATTTAATTTATCCTATGGCAGAATTATGTTGCATAGGTCATTTTAGTTTTTGATTTAAGCATCTTAAAATTACAAATGCAAATATTCAACACGTAAAACCCACATGAATACACACTCCCAAACATTTGAAATCCTAACAGTCATTTCCAACAGCTTTTTCCTACAAAAGAAGTCAGCTCTTCTTAGAGAAGACATGCATTCCCATAGCTTGAGAGGTGCACACTATAAGGTAAACAGAGAAAGGATTACAGCAGTTTAAGTATACCAGCGGATTTACTTTATAGACAATAGACTTTTGAATTACTTGTCTTCAAAATTTGGTTTCTTGAGAAAATTATCTGTGTAGATTAATCATGCATTTCAGATACTTTCCAGACATCTGAATGTTGTTTTCTTAAAAGTAGCCAGCACGCCTTTTTATGCAGTCTGCATGGGAGATAGTAAGAGATGTGTATGCTGTATATCTACTAGTAGAGATTTGTTTATGAGTGCTTCCTTAAAAAATTATTTTTTCTGAAGAAAGGGATTTCTTTTTTATAATTTAGATTAGATGATTTTAAATGTTTTTAGGTTTTAACCTCTCTGATCATCAGGGTCATTGCCATGGAAAAAATGCAAGTTATAGCATATTTCATTTTTATAAGGAAAGAAGTTGATAATTTAGACTTTTTTCTTTTACTAAATTGAATTACATCACTCAATATTTGGATGGCATTAATTCACAATAGCAACAAAAAAATCTTACTATTCAACAAAATAAAGTATGATTTCCTTCACATTTAACTTAATTTGTTCTTTAAAACATCTCCTAACGAAGGTTTTCTCATCCTCTGAAGCTGAATTTATTTAGGAAAAAATATTTTAAACACCATGCCAAGTGATATAACTATTTTTATTGAGCTTTGATGTTCTATTTGAACATATTTGAAGACTGTACAAGCACTCAATTTAGAATTAAGATTTTATTTGGAGATTTTGGTTGTATTTGAAATCTGTTGTGGAATTAAACATGAAGAATACGTCAATTTACTAGATGTCATTGTCTATGACACATTTTAGTCTTATCTTTCTGCCTATATGTAAAGAGGAATAGAAATAATTGGTATAAACAGGAAAAAAGAAGTAAAGTGGTAGGATCAGATGTGAGAAATATATAAGCTAAGATACTCTTTTTTTGTTTGTTTGTTTTTTGTTTTTGTGAGACAGAGTCTTGCTCTGTTGCCCAGGCTGGAGTGCAGTGACACAATCTTGGCTCACTGCGGCCTCCACCTCCCAGGCTCAATGGTTCTCCTGCCTCAGCCTCCTGTGTAGCTGGGATTACAGGTACGCATCACCACACCCGGCTAATTTTTGGATTTTTAGTAGAGACTAGGTTTGACCATGTTGGCTAGGCTAGTCTCAAACTCCTGACTTCAGTTGATCCGCCCACTTCAGCCTCCCAAAATTCTGGGATTTCAAGTGTGAGCCACCAGGGCCAGCCTAAGCTAAGATATTCTAGAAGCTATTAATAGTAAAATATAATGTAAATTGTTTAAAATTAATCTGTATATGAAATTTTTTCTAGGACTTTCCTGCCAGAAAAGTAGGAATAGAATGGCAAAAGGAACGAGGTTCCTTCTACAAGTAGGCACACATCCTATTTCACTTTATCCTGTGATCAGTCTCATAACCATCTCCTGGTGTGAAGTGCTAAAACTGTGCTTTAAGAATAACTTAAGTCCTTTATGTACAAACTAAAGTATGAGAGCCTGAACCTTGGAAACCAAGAGATTCCAAAAAGCCTTATGTGTGAGACTGGGTGCCACAGATCTTGGCAGAAATTACTGCTTATTCTTAATTCTTATTGTTCCTTTCTAGCACTTCAATTTATAATGCCAATATCTACCTCAGCCTAAAGACAAGCTCTAGAATCACTTGTGTTACTTATTACATTTCTTTTAAAAAGCTCATGAATTACACATGAATTTCAAAGTTGCCAACTGAGATTCCAAGGACTTAGAAAAGAAAAAACGTGGCACCTTTCCATTATAAAGGCTGTACGCAGTCTTCATAGTGTTTGTCTTTAAGGGACAACATGCCTCATCCATCAGCAACTTTTCTTCCTTAAATCATCATATCTTGCCTAAAAAGGTTTTCTGAAAACTAAGATTTGCAGATTGTTATATCACATCTTAATCTACGTATCAACTTTAGCATTATCAAAGCATGAACTGTTCTGGGTTTTCATAGTTAATTATGTTTGTGGTAATAACTGGGATGCAATTGTTTTTCTTCTGATGATTTTGTACTTGCTTTTCTTATGGTAACTTCTGATGCTTGTTTGTAAGATCTTCCTCTCTTTTCTCCATCTGGTTATCTTCTTACCTTCTGTCCTTTAACTCAGATGTCACCCACACTGTGTGTCTTTCTGGATTGCTTCTTATTTAACTGTTGCTTCTCATAGTTTACATACCTCCTCCTGTACCACACTATCAACATTTCTCAAGCTGCACTATATGCTGGGTTGTGTCTTTATTTATTTATAAGTTCCTTGATAATTCGGACTATATATTAGTATATTCAAAAAATACTTATGAAGTGTTTACTTTGGGTCAGGAATTATTGAGTGAAGGAAATTGACCAAAACTCTGCCATCATGAAGCTCGCATTCTAACTTAGGGAGACAGATAACAGACAATGAGCCACATAAATATGCAAAGTATCGTAAGTTAGATGGTGAAAAGTAATCCTGGATGGGGATCAGATAATTTTGATAGGATAATTTTTAACTGGGTAGTCAAGAAAGGCCGCACAGAGAAGATGGCAATTGGAAGAACAAGGTGGTGAGAACTGCTGAGTCTGGAGCAAACACACAATTTGGAGCAGTAGAAGATTCCAGAAGTAACAGTATAGAGGCGAAGAAGTGGGAATTGTGTGGAGTCTTTTACTTGCTGTTGTAATGACCTTGGCTATGCTTTGAAGTGAGGTGGAAAGTTGGCAGGGACCTTAGTTTTCTTTTTAATAATTCACTATGAATTTTGAACGGTCACTATTATAGACTCAATAATTTTGCTTTATTACTCTTGCAATTGACTACAAAAGAGCGTATTGAAGAAATGTTAAATTCTAATTTAAACTGATTGAAATAGGTTTTTATCTTTTTATGTTTCTCATCACTGAATATCTCATTTTTAATTAGTTTGAAAGCATTCTAAGATAGTGAGCCAATGCAATTTAGCATAATGCATAACTTATTATTCATCAGATTTAGGTATTTAACCGAGGATGCTAATTAGGAAAGTAACTTGTTCTGTTGGATGATTTTGATAAAGCTACTTTCAAATGATTATCACATCCATTGATGTCATATTAAGTTGTGTTTCTGGAAACCAAATTTAGGCAGTGGTAATGAGTTAATATCTCTAAGTGGATACCTTTTATCTCTACAGTCAAGGATACTTGAAAGTGGAAAAACATACTGGCTTCAAGTCTTGGGAACTAGGACTTACCGGAAATGTGTGTGTTTTTTTTGTTTCCTGGTGGAATTGTCTTCTCGGAAAGATGGTGTTTCCTTTTCAATAGGAAAAAATTGATCCTATGCTGCTTTACTTTAATGCTTTGCTTTTGTCAAAATAGTGTTTTCTTAGGAAAATTAACCTATCATAATATAATGAAAAGAGAAATGCTGAAGACACAAAATGATGTCCATGTTAATATTGAGTAGGAAGCATCAAGGGACATGAGAAGAGGGAAGCGAAGAGAGGGAGAAGAGAAATTTATAGTGTAACAACAATTAGTAAAAAGGATTAGCATATACATGTAGTCAATAAGTCAATAAATGGCTGTTTATAGAAAGCCTACCAGGCACTAGGGGATATAGCAGTGAAGAAGGCAAAGACACAATTGGCTATACTGTAGTGAGGAGGGAAAGAGGAGGAAGACATACAAATACCTAAAAAAAGCAATGGTGTGAAGGGCTATAAAGTACACTACTACGAAGAAGATTACATGTGATAACATGGCTGAGTAAAACTGTCAAGGAGGAAGGCACTGATCTGGCTGTAGGTATTTCAGAGCATTTTTCTCTCTGAGGAGGTAATATTTCATTTGAGAGTTGAGTGAAGACAAAGAGGAAGGTACTTTGAAGATCTGGGGTGCTCTGAGCAGAAAGAAGGGCAGATATAAAGATTCTGTAATTTAAAAAGAGAGCTTGATAGTTTCTTACAAAGAAAAGAAGGCCGGTTTGGCTGGAATGTCCATGAAGGAAGAGCATGGAGAGAGATTACATGAGTGTTCTCAGGGACCAAATCTAGATCTTATATCAAAATGTGAATATAAATTAACTACATTGAAAAGTGTATGATGGATGTGTGATACGATGAGGTTAGCTCTTAGGAGGGTGTACTATTGTGGAAGGGTACACTAGTGAAGGAAGGGGGTTCATTTAGCTGACTATTGCACCTGTCCAGTTGAAGGATGATGGTAGTTGGGATTATGAGTGTAGCAATAAAGTTGGAGAAAATCAGTTGAGATTGGAAGTTGACTTGAAGATGATTGAATTTACTGAGCAAGAATTATATCAAGGTATTTGGATTTAGGGACATGGAGGATTATGGTCACTTTTAGTGATATGGCAAAGTCTTGATGACATGAGGCAGTTTGCAAGTGACAGAGGTGTGGGTAGGTGCGTATGTGTGATTGATTTTACATTTTTTAATCTTAAATTAAGACGCTAGTTAGAATCCAAGTGGAGACATCAAGTAGGCACTGACAAGTTGACTTGGCTAGAGATGTGAGTTAGATCATCGTAGCCTATAGAGCATGCCTAAAGTCATGAATCTAGGTGAGGGGTTGGAAAACTATTATAGCCCATGAGCCAGATCTGGTCTGCCACCTATTTTTGTATGGCTCATGAGTTATAAGTACGTGTGGCATTTATAAGTCTAAAATGTAAAATACAGGGAAATTTTTCAGCAGGGAAAGTTCCATAAATTTGCCTCTTGGCAACACAAAGCCTGCAATATTTACTATCTGGCTCTTTGTCAAAAATGTTACTGACTCCTGATCTGGATGAAACCCTGTGAGGAGAGAGTGTTGACAGAAGAGAGAGAAGCATCACAGTGGAAATTAAAATTATGTCAACTGAAGTGTGTAGGGTAGAGAATTTAAGCCTGAGTATAACAGTAAGAGATTAAAATAACAGTAAATTCATTATCAGCGTGATCAATGAAACCTTTGGGGGCAAAGAGGAACTATCTTCGTCACACCTTTCACTCACTCATAGAAAGATCTTAGGCAGGAAATATAACTTGTTTGAAGATCTGAGATAAGGCTAATGTAGTTTGGACAAAGAAAGCCAATGGGAGGATGACATTACATCTGGCCAAAGATTTAGGGAAGAGCCAAATACTTCAGGCTTTTTAAAGTGATCTTTAGATAAAGAGGAGGTCATCAAGGCATTCCAAATTTGGAGGATCAAATCACATCTGATGGAAAAAATCTGGCTGTATGTGCATCTAGGATGTAAGGAAGCCAACATGGATGTGAAGTTAAAATTGTCCATTGCAAATAATAAAATGAAGGCCCCAGGTAGCCTTGGCAAGGGCAGATTTGGTATAAAATCCTTATTGGAATGGGCTTAAGCAGTAACGGGAATACGGATCTAGCTGTTGTGTTTAGTGGAATTTTATCAGTCTTTTTGTTGTGTATGATATATAGATGGTCAAAATAAGGAACTTCTACATTTTCGGTTTTTGTTTTATTTTAATTGAGATTTGAATTAAAAATAAGAAACTTTTATTTTGAAACTTGGAGACTGTGTTTAAAAAGTATAGAGTAGGGCAAGAAAAAAACCTAAAACTCTCCTGATGAGGAGAGTGCTAATCGTGACTCTAATAATAATAAAATACTTTTCTGATAATTTTTTGTGTGTTTCATTATTTATATATGTATGGGAAGTTGTACCCTAGCCACATGCCAATTCACCTGGTGAACTTGCTCTTCAACGTGGCACAAATATTTCCTTCTATCTTTAGCCTTCCGGGGTTTCTCACATGGACTATTGGCTCTTCCTACATGAACCTGCTGGTAGTACCCTGTAGGAGACATGCTACTCCATGACAACAGGCACCACGCTGTAGGGGAATTACCATACCTGTCAATCACTATCTCTAGAATGTGGCCTTTCATGAGCCCTGAGATTTCATACTGTTTCTCTGAGCTGTAACAATATTTATATTGAAAAAATAAACATGTTCTTCTATCTTTAATATTTTATATCTTATAATTTGAATATCCCATTTTCATTATACTACTTAGCTGCTAAGTTATGTTATAAAAACAAGTTTTAATTATCTGCAAACACCTTCAAATCTAATCCTTACCAGTGAAGACTGATGTCTGGTTAACATCTGTTAGGACATTTATTTCCATACAGTATTTATAGCGCCTTTTTGTTATTGATTGGTATGATAAATGTGTAACTCTTACACAAAGACAAAATTTTTAGATTTTTGTATTTAAAATACTGGTTATCAAAAGAAAAACCCAGATGTTATTTGTTTATGTTTCTGCTTGAGGTACTGAATCTATTTCAAGTCATATTTCTCAGTATTGATATACTTAATTTTGCTGAAATAATAACACACTAACTTTAGCTACTTTTTTTCTCAGTGTATCTCCTTGTCGCTCACCATTTCTGCCTCATTTCACTTCTCATCTTTATTTCTTTTTCTTTGGTCTTCTTTTACTTTAGGGATTCTTTCAATTTAGAAGTGTTCTTGTTTTCTGTTAATTACTATTCTTCTTGGATGTACACAGTTATCCTTTTCCATTTCATTTGTGAATTCATCTCAGAGGCATTTTGTATGTGCCTTTTACTCATAGCTTCTCAGAAGTCCCTTTCGAGGTTACCGATTTAACATGTCATGTACTATAAGGTTTGCATGGCATGGTGGCAGCTGACTTTGGTCTTTACAAGGATTGAAATGTTCACTCAACATGGATTGGTAGAATTTATTTTTTCCTTAAACATTTCATCGCCTTGTAAACAAACAAAAGCAAACCCAAGACTCAAAACTGACATTACTATTGGTGCCCCTGGAAATAGCTACCTTCTCACTAAAGTAGATTTTGTCATCCAACTTTATGTGTTGTTGAACACACATGGTGCTGTATGAGCACTCACTCACTAGTCTAGAAAACATTGCTGTGACCAGTTACCAGAAAAATAAATTCAGATTGCTCTTCACCTTCCACAGATGACCCTTCTGAAAGCCATTTGAATTCATTATAAATTATAGTTATATTAGTGTGACTTTAATTCACTTGTAATCTGAACTTTATGTGCAATGCATTTTTTCCCGTGTTTAATCATTTTTGAATGCTAAATCATTTGCAAACAAATGGCTTGTCCTTGAGAAAGAATTTAAGGCTGAAAGTACATTAAGTGCCATCTGGGTATCTGTGTCAATGGTTTTGTCACTACAAATGTGTGTGTGTGTGCATATCACCTACTTTATCACATTTATTTGATAAAATTGATATGCAATCTCTAAATCATTGTGTCTCCAACTTGTGTTATGCCACAAATACAAATTTTTGTCCTAAAGTTGATGGTACCCTTTGTAAAACTAGAAGTTCTCATTTGTGCAAAGGAAGGAAAAATAAAACAAGAAACAAATTCAATAAAAATATTAAAGGTCAGATTTCTTTTATAGCTGCTGAATTCCTTTCTTTCCTTTCCATCATCCTCACATTCCCAAATCTCAACAAAGTTAAGAAATTAAAACACACATCATGAGATCATATGTTCACCTTGTTCAGGAACTGAAGGATTACATATACAAGACTATACCTTAATAAGTAGAGGGAGAAATATGAAGATATGAATAGAATATGAAAATTTATTATAATGCAGTTGTATTCTAAAGTGTTTCCTAGGCAGGCTAAGAGTATGTTGCCAGGAAATTTTAAGAGACCCACTCCATTATATAGAAGAGGATGTGTGTAGATCTCTTAATTCTGAAATGTTTAGAACTGAGTACAACAGGTCTTTGAATAACGACGTTTCATTCAATGTCATTTCATTATGATGTTGATGAGAAAAAACAAATTGATTCCAATTGGGGTTCACTGTCTGTGTAGAGCTTATGTATTCTCCCCATGTCTGCATTGATATTCTCTGGATGCTCCAGTTTCCTCTCACTTCCCAAGGCTGTGCATGTGAGGTTGATTGACGTGTCTATGTGGTCCCAGTCTGAGTAACTGTGGGTATGTGTGAGTGCACCTGCAATGCGACGGCACCCTGTCCAGGGCTGGTTCCCACATTGCGTCCTGAGCTGACAGGATAGGCTGCGGTCAACTGCAACCCTAAACTGAAATAAGTAGGTAAATAATGATTTTACTAGCTTTTATTAATCTTAAACGTATGAATAGCTGAAATTTATTTCAGCATTTAATATTAGAAGTGTTTTGATCTTTATTTACAAGTTTGTTGACGTTTTAGTTACCAAAAGCCATAGAAGCTTAACTCTTTTGATGTCAACCTATGGTAAAATGGGTTTCGCTGACTGTATTTTTGTACCAATTAACCATCCCCAATTTATCCCTCCGTATGCGTGTATCAAAACATCACATGACCATAAATATATATACCTATGACCAGTTTTCAAGCACCTGTCAATGATGTTAAGTGAAGACTTATTGTAGTCCTTTTTTGGCATAACGAAAATGTGTGTGTTTTGTTCAAGATTGGAAAAGTTCTTTGTGTAAAGAACTAGACAGTAAATATTATAGGCTTTGCTGGCCATATGTAGTCTCTGTCTCTCCTTCATCTACTCATTCTTCTTCTCCCCTTCCTTCTCCTTCTTTAAACACTTCCAAAATGCCAAAACAATTTTTAGCTCTCAGCCATATGAAGCAAGCCATTGATTAAATTTGGCTTGTAGGCCCATAAGGTGTGAATTCCTTTACATCATCAGAATGCCGCATATATATGAAATGTTATCTATGAGAAATTAATGGGGCTCCCAGCAGAGAGAAATTAGCCTAAGTTAAGTTTGGGCTTTGGAATTCAGGGGAATGCCATGCACAAAAATGCTCTGCTTTTAAAACTAGTTACTAACAGTCCATTTCTGATATCAGAAATACATGAAAACTACCAATTGAACGGACATTATTCACTACTTTAGTGCTGCTACTCCTGTGTGGTGGAAAAAGAATCCAGAAAGTTTTCCTTTCCATTTGAACATTCATGCAATAAAAATTTCCAAATCTTTTTTTGAACAAATTTTTTATCTTATAGCTCTCTTGTGTACTTTATAAGTACGTTTTGCTGCTTATTCTCAGTAACTGTATTGAAACAATCTGTTTTCCTTTATCAATCAAAATAAAATAAGAAATTTAGCTTAATACTAATATTAAGCTGAAGTGCAAGATATATGAAAAAGAGAGAAAAGAAGCAGGATAAACTGACCTTTTGATAACTGCAGAGGACAGCAGATCAAAGACTGGACTTTAACGTCTGACATTTTCAGAATCTATCACAGTAAGTCCACTGGGTCCAGAAATAGGTTTTAATCCTAGATTGAAATGACAATGCTGTCATGACATTGAGTTTGATGGAAAAAGTGAAGTTAAAATTTTTCTCAATATTTTTTTAAAATCAATGATTGATTTAACTATAAAATGGACTGATTCTGAAGAACTCATTCTGACGTTGGAGGTGAAAATGCTTTTACTCTAATCATTAAAATCAATTTCTCTAGATATCTGACTTTATTCTGCTTTATAACATAAAGGATGAAACTATATTTATTAATGAAGTGTAATCTAGCAAAGTGGCATAAGCATAATTATGAGTCACTTACTAAAGTTGTGTGTTTTTTTCCATTGCATGAAAACCCTGCCTTGTTTTAATTTTTATTGACTCTTTAAAAGCAATTTTAGGTTTGTAGAAAGAAGTGAATAAGCATTCACACGTCATCCTCAGCCTCTACCCCAATTTCCCCGATTTTTAACATCTTGCAATAGTGTGGTACATTTGTTATAGTTGATGAGTCAATATTGGTACATTACTATTGACTAAAGTATGTAGTTTGTATTAGAGTTTACTCCTTGTCTTATGAATTCTGTAGGTTTTGTCAAATGTGTAATGACAAATAATCCTCATTACAGTGTCATACAGAATAATGGATTCACTCTCCTAAAATTCTTCCTTGCTCCATCCGTTCATCGTTTCCTCTACTAATTTATGTAGAAGATAAATTAGTAGATTGAGTTGATGGTTATAGCAGTTTAAAGCACAGATAGAAAACTAGATTGACCTGCCTACCCAGACTGTGCTTCTCACTCTCACTGTGCCCTTTCTTAACCTTTGGAAATGCTTTTATTCATATATAAAATAGGCTATAACTTCATATAGTTGTATTACAAAAAGTTAATGCACAGAAAAAGACTTGTGCTAGGTATATGGTTTCTTCTCAGTTAAATGGAAGCCATTGTGTGTGTTTGTCAATAGAATTCGTCATACTTTATCTCACATATCTTTACGTCATTGTTGGCACATGACATGTTTAGACTGCACAAATCTCCTCCAAATCCCTAATAGTCACTGATCTCTTTACTGTCTCCATAGTTTTGCTTTCTCCAGAAGGTCATGTAGTTGAATCATACGGTATGTAGACTTTTCAGACTGGCTTCTTTCACTTGGCAATATGCATTTAAAGGTTCCTGTGTGTCTTCTGTAGCTTGACAGAATACTATTCCATTGCCTGGATATACCACAGTTTATTTTTCCATTCACTTCCTGAAGGACATTTCGATTTTAGTGATCATGAATAAGGCTCCTGTAACATTCATGGGAAGAAGGCTTTTGTGTGCATGTAAGTTTTCAAATCCTTTAAGTAAATACCGGGAATGTAATTGCTGGGTTGTGTGGTAGGAGTATGTTTAGTTTTATAAGAAACTGCCAAACTGACTGCCAAAGTAGCTGTACTATTCTGCATTCTCACAAGCAATGAATAAAAGTTCCTGTTTCTCCTCACATTTGCCAGCTTTTGGTATCATCAGACTTTTGGATATTGGTCATTTTAATAGTCATGTAATAATATCTCACGGTTGCTGTGACTTGCAGTTCCCTAATGATACATGACTAGTAACTTCAAAATCCCCATTTGACAGCTGTATTTAGACCTTTGGACTATTTTTTAAATGAGTTGTTTTCTTTCTTATTTTCGAGTTCTCTGTATACTTTAAATACCAGTAATTTATCTGATATGTTTTGAAAATGTTTTGAATATGTTTTGAAAAAATTTTCTCCCAACCTGTGGCTTTTGATTTCATTCTAAGCACAGTTTTAATAACAAAAGTCTTTAATTTTAATGATGCTCAATTTCTCAATTTTTTCTTTGTCTAACCCAATAAATCAGAAAGCTTTTTATCATTTCACATGACTTAATATTCAGGCAAGGTCTATATAGGCCCCTTTCAAACAGTCATAAAGTTTAGAAGCTCTGACCTCACAAACAATAACAACGACAACATAGAAACAAAAATGACAGCTTTTGATGTTGTCTCAGTAATTTCTCAATTCAAGAACAGATTACTGAGCTTTATAAGCAATAGGTATAGATATCAATTTCACAATAAAATACCTTATGATATTTATCAAATCACCTTAGTTTTGGTCACTTATTACTATTAGACTAAAATGTAATTTGTCAGACAGGAGAAATCCTTTGGAGTATTTTTTAGAGAACCAAGTATTTGTTTTAGCCTTTTCAGTTCTTCTCTTGCTGTTTCTCCAGTATAGTCATTCCAATTGTCTCTATAGATGTATTAATACCAGGTACATAGTAAACACAATTATCTCCCACGTGTACCCCAACCCCCTTCCCTGTTCATGCAGTGAACATAAAGGAAGCAGGTCAAAAGGAAGCAGGTCATGTACCCTGTGATGTGCTGGGTTGTAAGGAAAGGTACACAATTAATGTACCATGTCTGAGTTTTCTTCTTCTCTGTATTTGTTCCATTTAATGCATGTATGTTTTATATTCCTTAGGCCTCTCCAGTCCTAACACACTCAGGGATACTTGATACAGCTATAAGGCTGTGTCTTTATCAGGTACCTTTGGGTTACCCCCGGCCAGCGGTGGGAAATAGAGGAAGTGAATGTCTGTATCCTCATTAAGTATCACACAGAGCAGAAACATAAAGAAGCCTGTGCCATGAATGGGTCTCTTCTTTCTCCAAAAACCACCTACCCCTTCAACTCCCACTGCTTAAAGGAAAATCTTGTATTAGTCTCCCCATTTTCTCCTCAAACTTGCTTTAGCAAAGCAGTTCCTAAACCTCTGTTAATGTATGTCCCCACCCCTAACTCAACACACAGTCTCATGTCACATCACAGAAAAGAAGTTCAAAACAAAACAAAACAAAGCCACAGTCTTATAAGAAAAATAGGTAAGTTTTACAAAAGTTGTGTACTGTATCTCTGCTTTGAATTTTGTCATTGGCCAAGGATAGTAAAACTCTTGGAAAACTATAAAACAGGAACTTACGTAATATGATTTACCCAAGATTTTTCAAACATTTTTGGAAGGATACTTATTAACATCTTGCAGAGGTAATGTTACATGAAAAACTTAGCATAAGACCAATCAGGTATTCTATGCAATAATGCAGATATATGAAAAAATAATATAATGAAATAAATGACTTTTCAAAAGGTATTGATCCTAGATCCACATTCTTTTTTTGGTTCAGGTGAGGCAATTAGAATGTGAAAAAAAGAAGCATAGAACAACTGTCTAATGAGAGGGACGAATGCTCCTGGGTGGAAAGTTATTAGAAGATAAATTAGTAGATTGACACTTTTGTGTAGTTTATATTTGGAGACATTCCTTTTTCCACTATAACCCTCTTAGTGCTCCGAATCTCCACTTGCATTTTCTACAGAAAGTGTGTTTCAGAACGGCTCAATCAAAACTAAGGTTCAACTCTTTTAGTTGAACAAACAGAACAGAAAGAAGTTTCACACAATTCTTCTGTGTAGTTTTTATTTGTAGACATTCTTTTTCCCAATATAGGCCTCTTAGCGCTCAGAATGTCCAATTGCAGTTTCTACAGAAAGAGTGTTTCAGAACGGCTCAATCAAAAGTAAGGTTCAACTCTGTTACTTGAATGCACAGAACAGAAAGAAGTTTCATACAATGATTCTGTGTAGTTTATATTTGAACATATTCTTTTTTCCACTATTACCCACTGAGCGCTACGAATGTCCAGTTGCATTTTCTACAGACAGAGTGTTTCAAAACTGCTCAATCAAAAGTATGGTTTAACTCTGTTAGCTGAATGCTCAGATCAGAAAGAAGTTTCACAGAATGCTTCTGTGTAGTTTATATTTGAATATATTCCTTTTTCCACTACTACGCTCTTAGCGCTCCAAATGTCCAGTTGCATTTTCTACAGAAAGAGTGTTCAGATCTGCTCAATCAAAAGTATGGTTTAACTCTGTTAGCTGAATGCACAGATCAGAAAGAAGTTTCACCGAATGATTCTGGGTAGTTTATATTTGAAGACATTCCTTTTTCCACTATTACCCTCTTAGCGCTCCGAATCTCCACTTGCATTTTCTACAAAAAGAGTGTTTCATAACTGCTCAATCAAAAATAAGTTTTATCTCTGTTAACTGAATTTACAGATCAGAAATAAGTTTCACAGAATGCATCTGTGTAGTTTTTATTTGAAGATATTCTTTTTCCCAATGTAGGCCTCTTAGCGCTTAGCATGTCCAATTGCAGTTTCTACAGAAAGAGTGTTTCAGAACGGCTCAATCAAAAGTAAGGTTCAACTCTGTTAGTTGAATGCACAGAACAGAAAGAATTTTCACAGAATGCTACTGTGTAGTTTATATTTGAATATATTCCTTTTTCCACTATTACCCTCTTAGCGCTCCGAATGTCCACTTGCATTTTCTACAGAAAGAGTTTTCAGAACTGCGCAATCAAAAGTATGGTTTAACTCTGTTAGCTTAATGAACATATCAGAAATAAGTTTCACACAATGCTTCTGTGTAGTTTTTATTTGAAGATATTATTTTTCCCAATAGAGGCCTCTTAGCGCTCAGAATGTCCAATTGCAGTTTCTACAGAAAGAGTGTTTCAGAAAGGCTCAATCAAAAGTAAGGTTCAACTCTGTTAGTTGAATGCACAGAACAGAAAGAAGTTTCATACAATGCTTCTGTGTAGTTTATATTTGAACATATTCTTTTTTCCACTATTACCCACTTAGCGCTACGAATGTCCAGTTGCATTTTCTACAGACAGAGTGTTTCAAAACTGCTCAATCAAAAGTATGGTTTAACTCTGTTAGCTGAATGCTCAGATCAGAAAGAAGTTTCACAGAATGCTTCTGTGTAGTTTATATTTGAATATATTCCTTTTTCCACTACTACTCTCTTAGCGCTCCAAATGTCCAGTTGCATTTTCTACAGAAAGAGTGTTCAGATCTGCTCAATCAAAGGTATGGTTTAACTCTGTTAGCTGAATGCACAGATCAGAAAGAAGTTTCACAGAATGATTCTGTGTAGTTTATATTTGGAGACATTCCTTTTTCCACTATTACCCTCTTAGCGCTCCGAATCTCCACTTGCATTTTCTACAAAGGAGTGTTTCATAACTGATCAATCAAAAATATGTTTTATCTCTGTTAACTGAATTTACAGATCAGAAATAAGTTTCACAGAATGCATCTGTGTAGTTTTTATTTGAAGATATTGTTTTTCTCAATGTAGGCCTCTTAGCGCTTAGCATGTCCAATTGCAGTTTCTACAGAAAGAGTGTTTCAGAACGGCTCAATCAAAAGTAAGGTTCAACTCTGTTAGTTGAATGCACAGAACAGAAAGAATTTTCACAGAATGCTACTGTGTAGTTTATATTTGAATATATTCCTTTTTCCACTATTACCCTCTTAGCGCTCCGAATGTCCACTTGCATTTTCTACAGAAAGAGTGTTCAGAACTGCGCAATCAAAAGTATGGTTTAACTCTGTTAGCTTAATGAACATATCAGAAATAAGTTTCACACAATGCTTCTGTGTAGTTTTTATTTGAAGATATTATTTTTCCCAATAGAGGCCTCTTAGCGCTCAGAATGTCCAATTGCAGTTTCTACAGAAAGAGTGTTTCAGAAAGGCTCAATCAAAAGTAAGGTTCAACTCTGTTAGTTGAATGCACAGAACAGAAAGAAGTTTCATACAATGCTTCTGTGTAGTTTATATTTGAACATATTCTTTTTTCCACTATTACCCACTTAGCGCTACGAATGTCCAGTTGCATTTTCTACAGACAGAGTGTTTCAAAACTGCTCAATGAAAAGTATGGTTTAACTCTGTTAGCTGAATGCTCAGATCAGAAAGAAGTTTCACAGAATGCTTCTGTGTAGTTTATATTTGAATATATTCCTTTTTCCACTACTACGCTCTTAGCGCTCCAAATGTCCAGTTGCATTTTCAACAGAAAGAGTGTTCAGATCTGCTCAATCAAAAGTATGGTTTAACTCTGTTAGCTGAATGCACAGATCAGAAAGAAGTTTCACCGAATGATTCTGTGTAGTTTATATTTGAAGACATTCCTTTTTCCACTATTACCCTCTTAGCGCTCCGAATCTCCACTTGCATTTTCTACAAAAAGAGTGTTTCATAACTGCTCAATCAAAAATATGTTTTATCTCTGTTAACTGAATTTACAGATCAGAAATAAGTTTCACAGTGTGCATCTGTGTAGTTTTTATTTGAAGATATTCTTTTTCCCAATGTATGCCTCTTAGCGCTTAGCATGTCCAATTGCAGTTTCTACAGAAAGAGTGTTTCAGAACGGCTCAATCAAAAGTAAGGTTCAACTCTGTTAGTTGAATGCACAGAACAGAAAGTATTTTCACAGAATGCTACTGTGTAGTTTATATTTGAATATATTCCTTTTTCCACTATTACCCTCTTAGCGCTCCGAATGTCCACTTGCATTTTCTACAGAAAGAATGTTCAGAACTGCGCAATCAAAAGTATGGTTTAACTCTGTTAGCTTAATGAACATATCAGAAATAAGTTTCACACAATGTTTCTGTGTAGTTTTTATTTGAAGATATTATTTTTCCCAATAGAGGCCTCTTAGCGCTCAGAATGTCCAATTGCAGTTTCTACAGAAAGAGTGTTTCAGAAAGGCTCAATCAAAAGTAAGGTTCAACTCTGTTAGTTGAATGCACAGAACAGAAAGAAGTTTCATACAATGCTTCTGTGTAGTTTATATTTGAACATATTCTTTTTTCCACTATTACCCACTTAGCGCTACGAATGTCCAGTTGCATTTTCTACAGACAGAGTGTTTCAAAACTGCTCAATCAAAAGTATGGTTTAACTCTGTTAGCTGAATGCTCAGATCAGAAAGAAGTTTCACAGAATGCTTCTGTGTAGTTTATATTTGAATATATTCCTTTTTCCACTACTACTCTCTTAGCGCTCCAAATGTCCAGTTGCATTTTCTACAGAAAGAGTGTTCAGATCTGCTCAATCAAAAGTATGGTTTAACTCTGTTAGCTGAATGCACAGATCAGAAAGAAGTTTCACAGAATGATTCTGTGTAGTTTATATTTGGAGACATTCCTTTTTCCACTATTTCCCTCTTAGCGCTCCGAATCTCCACTTGCATTTTCTACAGAAAGAGTGTTTCAGAACGGCTCAATCAAAACTAAGGTTCAACTCTTTTAGTTGAACAAACAGAACAGAAAGAAGTTTCACACAATTCTTCTGTGAAGTTTTTATTTGTAGACATTCTTTTTCCCAATATAGGCCTCTTAGCGCTCAGAATGTCCAATTGCAGTTTCTACAGAAAGAGTGTTTCAGAACGGCTCAATCAAAAGTAAGGTGCAACTCTGTTAGTTGAATGCACAGAACAGAAAGATGTTTCATACAATGCTTCTGTGTAGTTTATATTTGAACATATTCTTTTTTCCACTATTACCCACTTAGCGCTACGAATGTCCAGTTGCATTTTCTACAGACAGAGTGTTTCAAAACTGCTCAATCAAAAGTATGGTTTAACTCTGTTAGCTGAATGCTCAGATCAGAAAGAAGTTTCACAGAATGCTTCTGTGTAGTTTATATTTGAATATATTCCTTTTTCCACTACTACGCTCTTAGCGCTCCAAATGTCCAGTTGCATTTTCAACAGAAAGAGTGTTCAGATCTGCTCAATCAAAAGTATGGTTTAACTCTGTTAGCTGAATGCACAGATCAGAAAGAAGTTTCACCGAATGATTCTGTTTAGTTTATATTTGAAGACATTCCTTTTTCCACTATTAACCTCTTAGCGCTCCGAATCTCCACTTGCATTTTCTACAAAAAGAGTGTTTCATAACTGCTCAATCAAAATTATGTTTTATCTCTGTTAACTGATTTTACAGATCAGAAATAAGTTTCACAGAGTGCATCTGTGTAGTTTTTATTTGAAGATATTCTTTTTCCCAATGTAGGCCTCTTAGCGCTTAGCATGTCCAATTGCAGTTTCTACAGAAAGAGTGTTTCAGAACGGCTCAATCAAAAGTAAGGTGCAACTCTGTTAGTTGAATGCACAGAACAGAAAGAATTTTCACAGAATGCTACTGTGTAGTTTATATTTGAATATATTCCTTTTTCCACTATTACCCTCTTAGCGCTCCGAATGTCCACTTGCATTTTCTACAGAAAGAGTGTTCAGAACTGCGCAATCAAAAGTATGGTTTAACTCTGTTAGCTTAATGAACATATCAGAAATAAGTTTCACACAATGCTTCTGTGTAGTTTTTATTTGAAGATATTATTTTTCCCAATAGAGGCCTCTTAGCGCTCAGAATGTCCAATTGCAGTTTCTACAGAAAGAGTGTTTCAGAAAGGCTCAATCAAAAGTAAGGTTCAACTCTGTTAGTTGAATGCACAGAACAGAAAGAAGTTTCATACAATGCTTCTGTGTAGTTTATATTTGAACATATTCTTTTTTCCACTATTACCCACTTAGCGCTACGAATGTCCAGTTGCATTTTCTACAGACAGAGTGTTTCAAAACTGCTCAATCAAAAGTATGGTTTAACTCTGTTAGCTGAATGCTCAGATCAGAAAGAAGTTTCACAGAATGCTTCTGTGTAGTTTATATTTGAATATATTCCTTTTTCCACTACTACTCTCTTAGCGCTCCAAATGTCCAGTTGCATTTTCTACAGAAAGAGTGTTCAGATCTGCTCAATCAAAAGTATGGTTTAACTCTGTTAGCTGAATGCACAGATCAGAAAGAAGTTTCACAGAATGATTCTGTGTAGTTTATATTTGGAGACATTCCTTTTTCCACTATTACCCTCTTAGCGCTCCGAATCTCCACTTGCATTTTCTACAGAAAGAGTGTTTCAGAACGGCTCAATCAAAACTAAGGTTCAAATCTTTTAGTTGAACAAACAGAACAGAAAGAAGTTTCACACAATACTTCTGTGTAGTTTTTATTTGTAGACATTCTTTTTCCCAATATAGGCCTCCTAGCGCTCAGAATGTCCAATTGCAGTTTCTACAGAAAGAGTGTTTCAGAACGGCTCAATCAAAAGTAAGGTTCAACTCTGTTAGTTGAATGCACAGAACAGAAAGAAGTTTCATACAATGCTTCTGTGTAGTTTATATTTGAACATATTCTTTTTTCCACTATTACCCACTTAGCGCTACGAATGTCCAGTTGCATTTTCTACAGACAGAGTGTTTCAAAACTGCTCAATCAAAAGTATGGTTTAACTCTGTTAGCTGAATGCTCAGATCAGAAAAAAGTTTCACAGAATGCTTCTGTGTAGTTTATATTTGAATATATTCCTTTTTCCACTACTACGCTCTTAGCGCTCCAAATGTCCAGTTGCATTTTCTACAGAAAGAGTGTTCAGATCTGCTCAATCAAAAGTATGGTTTAACTCTGTTAGCTGAATGCACAGATCAGAAAGAAGTTTCACCGAATGATTCTGTGTAGTTTATATTTGAAGACATTCCTTTTTCCACTATTACCCTCTTAGCGCTCCGAATCTAGACTAGCATTTTCTACAAAAAGAGTGTTTCATAACTGCTCAATCAAAAATATGTTTTATCTCTGTTAACTGAATTTACAGATCAGAAATAAGTTTCACAGAATGCATCTCTGTAGTTTTTATTTGAAGATATTCTTTTTCAAAATGTAGGCCTCTTAGCGCTTAGCATGTCCAATTGCAGTTTCTACAGAAAGAGTGTTTCAGAACGGCTCAATCAAAAGTAAGGTTCAACTCTGTTAGTTGAATGCACAGAACAGAAAGAATTTTCACAGAATGCTACTGTGTACTTTATATTTGAATATATTCCTTTTTCCACTATTACCCTCTTAGCGCTCCGAATGTCCACTTGCATTTTCTACAGAAACAGTGTTCAGAACTGCGCAATCAAAGTATGGTTTAACTTTGTTAGCTTAATGAACATATCAGAAATAAGTTTCACACAATGCTTCTGTGTAGTTTTTATTTGAAGATATTATTTTTCCCAATATAGGCCTCTTAGCGCTCAGAATGTCCAGTTGCAGTTTCTACAGACAGAGTGTTTCAAAACTGCTCAATCAAAAGTATGGTTTAACTCTGTTAGCTGAATGCTCAGATCAGAAAGAAGTTTCACAGAATGCTTCTGTGTAGTTTATATTTGAATATATTCCTTTTTCCACTACTACGCTCTTAGCGCTCCAAATGTCCAGTTGCATTTTCTACAGAAAGAGTGTTCAGATCTGCTCAATCAAAAGTATGGTTTAACTCTGTTAGCTGAATGCACAGATCAGAAAGAAGTTTCACCGAATGATTCTGTGTAGTTTATATTTGAAGACATTCCTTTTTCCACTATTACCCCCTTAGCGCTCCGAATCTCCACTTGCATTTTCTACAAAAAGAGTGTTTCATAACTGCTCAATCAAAAATATGTTTTATCTCTGTTAACTGAATTTACAGATCAGAAAGAAGATTCACAGAATGCTTCTGTGTAGTTTATATTTGAATATATTCCTTTTTCCACTACTACTCTCTTAGCGCTCCAAATGTCCAGTTGCATTTTCTACAGAAAGAGAGTTCAGATCTGCTCAATCAAAAGTATGGTTTAACACTGTTAGCTGAATGCACAGATCAGAAAGAAGTTTCACCGAATGATTCTGTGTAGTTTATATTTGGAGACATTCCTTTTTCCACTATTACCCTCTTAGCGCTCCGAATCTCCACTTGCATTTTCTACAGAAAGAGTGTTTCAGAACGGCTCAATCAAAACTAAGGTTCAACTCTTTTAGTTGAACAAACAGAACAGAAAGAAGTTTCACACAATTCTTCTGTGTAGTTTTTATTTGTAGACATTCTTTTTCCCAATATAGGCCTCTTAGCGCTCAGAATGTCCAATTGCAGTTTCTACAGAAAGAGTGTTTCAGAACGGCTCAATCAAAAGTAAGGTTCAACTCTGTTAGTTGAATGCACAGAACAGAAAGAAGTTTCATACAATGCTTCTGTGTAGTTTATATTTGAACATATTCTTTTTTCCACTATTACCCACTTAGCGCTACGAATGTCCAGTTGCATTTTCTACAGACAGAGTGTTTCAAAACTGCTCAATCAAAAGTATGGTTTAACTCTGTTAGCTGAATGCTCAGATCAGAAAGAAGTTTCACAGAATGCTTCTGTGTAGTTTATATTTGAATATATTCCTTTTTCCACTACTACGCTCTTAGCGCTCCAAATGTCCAGTTGCATTTTCTACAGAAAGAGTGTTCAGATCTGCTCAATCAAAACTATGGTTTAACACTGTTAGCTGAATGCACAGATCAGAAAGAAGTTTCACCGAATGATTCTGTGTAGTTTATATTTGAAGACATTCCTTTTTCCACTATTACCCTCTTAGCGCTCCGAATCTCCACTTGCATTTTCTACAAAAAGAGTGTTTCATAACTGCTCAATCAAAAATATGTTTTATCTCTGTTAACTGAATTTACAGATCAGAAATAAGTTTCACAGAATGCATCTGTGTAGTTTTTATTTGAAGATATTCTTTTTCAAAATGTAGGCCTCTTAGCGCTTAGCATGTCCAATTGCAGTTTCTACAGAAAGAGTGTTTCAGAACGGCTCAATCAAAAGTAAGGTTCAACTCTGTTAGTTGAATGCACAGAACAGAGAGAGTTTTCACAGAATGCTACTGTGTAGTTTATATTTGAACATATTCTTTTTTCCACTATTACCCACTTAGCGCTACGAATGTCCAGTTGCATTTTCTACAGACAGAGTGTTTCAAAACTGCTCAATCAAAAGTATGGTTCAACTCTGTTAGCTGAATGCACAGATCAGAAAGAAGTTTCACAGAATGCTTCTGTGTAGTTTATATTTGAATATATTCCTTTTTCCACTACTACGCTCTTAGTGCTCCAAATGTCCAGTTGCATTTTCTACAGAAAGAGAGTTCAGATCTGCTCAATCAAAAGTATGGTTTAACACTGTTAGCTGAATGCACAGATCAGAAAGAAGTTTCACCGAATGATTCTGTGTAGTTTATATTTGGAGACATTCCTTTTTCCACTATTACCCTCTTAGCGCTCCGAATCTCCACTTGCATTTTCTACAGAAAGAGTGTTTCAGAACGGCTCAATCAAAACTAAGGTTCAACTCTTTTAGTTGAACAAACAGAACAGAAAGAAGTTTCACACAATTCTTCTGTGTAGTTTTTATTTGTAGATATTCTTTTTCCCAATATAGGCCTCTTAGCGCTCAGAATGTCCAATTGCAGTTTCTACAGAAAGAGTGTTTCAGAACGGCTCAATCAAAAGTAAGGTTCAACTCTGTTAGTTGAATGCACAGAACAGAAAGAAGTTTCATACAATGCTTCTGTGTAGTTTATATTTGAACATATTCTTTTTTCCACTATTACCCACTTAGCGCTACGAATGTCCAGTTGCATTTTCTACAGACAGAGTGTTTCAAAACTGCTCAATCAAAAGTATGGTTTAACTCTGTTAGCTGAATGCTCAGATCAGAAAAAAGTTTCACAGAATGCTTCTGTGTAGTTTATATTTGAATATATTCCTTTTTCCACTACTACGCTCTTAGCGCTCCAAATGTCCAGTTGCATTTTCTACAGAAGGAGTGTTCAGATCTGCTCAATCAAAAGTATGGTTTAACTCTGTTAGCTGAATGCACAGATCAGAAAGAAGTTTCACCGAATGATTCTGTGTAGTTTATATTTGAAGACATTCCTTTTTCCAATATTACCCTCTTAGCGCTCCGAATCTCCACTTGCATTTTCTACAAAAAGAGTGTTTCATAACTGCTCAATCAAAAATATGTTTTATCTCTGTTAACTGAATTTACAGATCAGAAATAAGTTTCACAGAATGCATCTGTGTAGTTTTTATTTGAAGATACTCTTTTTCCCAATGTAGGCCTCTTAGCGTTTAGCATATCCAATTGCAGTTTCTACAGAAAGAGTGTTTCAGAACGGCTCAATCAAAAGTAAGGTTCAACTCTGTTAGTTGAATGCACAGAACAAAAAGAATTTTCACTGAATGCTACTGTGTAGTTTATATTTGAATATATTCCTTTTTCCACTATTACCCTCTTAGCGCTCCGAATGTCCACTTGCATTTTCTACAGAAAGAGTGTTCAGAACTGCGCAATCAAAAGTATGGTTTAACTCTGTTAGCTTAATGAACATATCAGAAATAAGTTTCACACAATGCTTCTGTGTAGTTTTTATTTGAAGATATTATTTTTCCCAATATAGGCCTCTTAGCGCTCAGAATGTCCAATTGCATTTTCTACAGAAAGAGTGTTTCAGAAAGGCTCAATCAAAAGTAAGGTTCAACTCTGTTAGTTGAATGCACAGAACAGAAAGAAGTTTCATACAATGCTTCTGTGTAGTTTATATTTGAACATATTCTTTTTTCCACTATTACCCACTTAGCGCTACGAATGTCCAGTTGCATTTCCTACAGACAGAGTGTTTCAAAACTGCTCAATCAAAAGTATGGTTTAACTCTGTTAGCTGAATGCTCAGATCAGAAAGAAGTTTCACAGAATGCTTCTGTGTAGTTTATATTTGAATATATTCCTTTTTCCCCTACTACTCTCTTAGCGCTCCAAATGTCCAGTTGCATTTTCTACAGAAAGAGTGTTCAGATCTGCTCAATCAAAAGTATGGTTTAACTCTGTTAGCTGAATGCACAGATCAGAAAGAAGTTTCACCGAATGATTCTGTGTAGTTTATATTTGAAGACATTCCTTTTTCCACTATTACCATCTTAGCGCTCCGAATCTCCACTTGCATTTTCTACAAAGGAGTGTTTCATAACTGATCAATCAAAAATATGTTTTATCTCTGTTAACTGAATTTAGAGATCAGAAATAAGTTTCACAGAATGCATCTGTGTAGTTTTTATTTGAAGATATTCTTTTTCTCAATGTAGGCCTCTTAGCGCTTAGCATGTCCAATTGCAGTTTCTACAGAAAGAGTGTTTCAGAACGGCTCAATCAAAAGTAAGGTTCAACTCTGTTAGTTGAATGCACAGAACAGAAAGAATTTTCACAGAATGCTACTGTGTAGTTTATATTTGAATATATTCCTTTTTCCACTATTACCCTCTTAGCGCTCCGAATGTCCACTTGCATTTTCTACAGAAAGAGTGTTTCAGAACGGCTCAATCAAAAGTAAGGTTCAACTCTGTTAGTTGAATGCACAGAACAGAAAGAAGTTTCATACAATGCTTCTGTGTAGTTTATATTTGAACATATTCTTTTTTCCACTATTACCCACTTAGCGCTACGAATGTCCAGTTGCATTTTCTACAGACAGAGTGTTTCAAAACTGCTCAATCAAAAGTATGGTTTAACTCTGTTAGCTGAATGCTCAGATCAGAAAAAAGTTTCACAGAATGCTTCTGTGTAGTTTATATTTGAATATATTCCTTTTTCCACTACAACGCTCTTAGCGCTCCAAATGTCCAGTTGCATTTTCTACAGAAAGAGTGTTCAGATCTGCTCAATCAAAAGTATGGTTTAACTCTGTTAGCTGAATGCACAGATCAGAAAGAAGTTTCTCCGAATGATTCTGTGTAGTTTATATTTGAAGACATTCCTTTTTCCAATATTACCCTCTTAGCGCTCCGAATCTCCACTTGCATTTTCTACAAAAAGAGTGTTTCATAACTGCTCAATCAAAAATATGTTTTATCTCTGTTAACTTAATTTACAGATCAGAAATAAGTTTCACAGAATGCATCTGTGTAGTTTTTATTTGAAGATATTCTTTTTCTCAATGTAGGCCTCTTAGCGCTTAGCATGTCCAATTGCAGTTTCTACAGAAAGAGTGTTTCAGAACGGCTCAATCAAAAGTAAGGTTCAACTCTGTTAGTTGAATGCACAGAACAGAAAGAATTTTCACAGAATGCTACTGTGTAGTTTATATTTGAATATATTCCATTTTCCACTATTACCCTCTTAGCGCTCCGAATGTCCACTTGCATTTTCTACAGAAAGAGTGCTCAGAACTGCGCAATCAAAAGTATGGTTTAACTCTGTTAGCTTAATGAACATATCAGAAATAAGTTTCACACAATGCTTCTGTGTAGTTTTTATTTGAAGATATTATTTTTCCCAATATAGGCCTCTTAGCGCTCAGAATGTCCAATTGCAGTTTCTACAGAAAGAGTGTTTCAGAAAGGCTCAATCAAAAGTAAGGTTCAACTCTGTTAGTTGAATGCACAGAACAGAAAGTAGTTTCATACAATGCTTCTGTGTAGTTTATATTTGAACATATTCTTTTTTCCACTATTACCCACTTAGCGCTACGAATGTCCAGTTGCATTTTCTACAGACAGAGTGTTTCAAAACTGCTCAATCAAAAGTATGGTTTAACTCTGTTAGCTGAATGCTCAGATCAGAAAGAAGTTTCACAGAATGCTTCTGTGTAGTTTATATTTGAATATATTCCTTTTTCCACTACTACTCTCTTAGCGCTCCAAATGTCCAGTTGCATTTTCTACAGAAAGAGAGTTCAGATCTGCTCAATCAAAAGTATGGTTTAACACTGTTAGCTGAATGCACAGATCAGAAAGAAGTTTCACCGAATGATTCTGTGTAGTTTATATTTGGAGACATTCCTTTTTCCACTATTACCCTCTTAGCGCTCCGAATCTCCACTTGCATTTTCTACAGAAAGATTGTTTCAGAACGGCTCAATCAAAACTAAGGTTCAACTCTTTTAGTTGAA
Organism: Symphalangus syndactylus; assembly: GCF_028878055.3. Classification (NCBI taxonomy): domain Eukaryota; kingdom Metazoa; phylum Chordata; class Mammalia; order Primates; family Hylobatidae; genus Symphalangus; species Symphalangus syndactylus. The sequence goes on along the minus strand of NC_072445.2, from coordinate 77,286,225 downwards.
CAAACAGAACAGAAAGAAGTTTCACACAATTCTTCTGTGTAGTTTTTATTTGTAGACATTCTTTTCCCCAATATAGGCCTCTTAGCGCTCAGAATGTCCAATTGCAGTTTCTACAGAAAGAGTGTTTCAGAACGGCTCAATCAAAAGTAAGGTTCAACTCTGTTAGTTGAATGCACAGAACAAAAAGAATTTTCACTGAATGCTACTGTGTAGTTTATATTTGAATATATTCCTTTTTCCACTATTACCCTCTTAGCGCTCCGAATGTCCACTTGCATTTTCTACAGAAAGAGTGTTCAGAACTGCGCAATCAAAAGTATGGTTTAACTCTGTTAGCTTAATGAACATATCAGAAATAAGTTTCACACAATGCTTCTGTGTAGTTTTTATTTGAAGATATTATTTTTCCCAATATAGGCCTCTTAGCCCTCAGAATGTCCAATTGCAGTTTCTACAGAAAGAGTGTTTCAGAAAGGCTCAATCAAAAGTAAGGTTCAACTCTGTTAGTTGAATGCACAGAACAGAAAGAAGTTTCATACAATGCTTCTGTGTAGTTTATATTTGAACATATACTTTTTTCCACTATTACCCACTTAGCGCTACGAATGTCCAGTTGCATTTTCTACAGACAGAGTGTTTCAAAACTGCTCAATCAAAAGTATGGTTTAACTCTGTTAGCTGAATGCTCAGATCAGAAAGAAGTTTCACAGAATGCTTCTGTGTAGTTTATATTTGAATATATTCCTTTTTCCACTACTACTCTCTTAGCGCTCCAAATGTCCAGTTGCATTTTCGACAGAAAGAGAGTTCAGATCTGCTCAATCAAAAGTATGGTTTAACTCTGTTAGCTGAATGCACAGATCAGAAAGAAGTTTCACCGAATGATTCTGTGTAGTTTATATTTGGAGACATTCCTTTTTCCACTATTACCCTCTTAGCGCTCCGAATCTCCACTTGCATTTTCTACAGAAAGAGTGTTTCAGAACGGCTCAATCAAAACTAAGGTTCAACTCTTTTAGTTGAACAAACAGAACAGAAAGAAGTTTCACACAATTCTTCTGTGTAGATTTTATTTGTAGACATTCTTTTTCCCAATATAGGCCTCTTAGCGCTCAGAATGTCCAATTGCAGTTTCTACAGAAAGAGTGTTTCAGAACGGCTCAATCAAAAGTAAGGTTCAACTCTGTTAGTTGAATGCACAGAACAGAAAGAAGTTTCATACAATGCTTCTGTGTAGTTTATATTTGAACATATTCTTTTTTCCACTATTACCCACTTAGCGCTACGAATGTCCAGTTGCATTTTCTACAGACAGAGTGTTTCAGAACTGCTCAATCAAAAGTATGGTTTAACTCTGTTAGCTGAATGCTCAGATCAGAAAGAAGTTTCACAGAATGCTTCTGTGTAGTTTATATTTGAATATATTCCTTTTTCCACTACTACGCTCTTAGCGCTCCAAATGTCCAGTTGCATTTTCTACAGAAATAGTGTTCAGATCTGCTCAATCAAAAGTATGTTTTAACTCTGTTAGCTGAATGCACAGATCAGAAAGAAGTTTCACCGAATGATTCTGTGTAGTTTATATTTGAAGACATTCCTTTTTCCACTATTACCATCTTAGCGCTCCGAATCTCCACTTGCATTTTCTACAAAGGAGTGTTTCATAAATGATCAATCAAAAATATGTTTTATCTCTGTTAACTGAATTTACAGATCAGAAATAAGTTTCACAGAATGCATCTGTGTAGTTTTTATTTGAAGATATTCTTTTTCTCAATGTAGGCCTCTTAGCGCTTAGCATGTCCAATTGCAGTTTCTACAGAAAGAGTGTTTCAGAACGGCTCAATCAAAAGTAAGGTTCAACTCTGTTAGTTGAATGCACAGAACAGAAAGAATTTTCACAGAATGCTACTGTGTAGTTTATATTTGAATATATTCCTTTTTCCACTATTACCCTCTTAGCGCTCCGAATGTCCACTTGCATTTTCTACAGAAAGAGTGTTCAGAACTGCGCAATGAAAAGTATGGTTTAACTCTGTTAGCTTAATGAACATATCAGAAATAAGTTTCACACAATGCTTCTGTGTAGTTTTTATTTGAAGATATTATTTTTCCCAATAGAGGCCTCTTAGCGCTCAGAATGTCCAATTGCAGTTTCTACAGAAAGAGTGTTTCAGAAAGGCTCAATCAAAAGTAAGGTTCAACTCTGTTAGTTGAATGCACAGAACAGAAAGAAGTTTCATACAATGCTTCTGTGTAGTTTATATTTGAACATATTCTTTTTTCCACTATTACCCACTTAGCGCTACGAATGTCCAGTTGCATTTTCTACAGACAGAGTGTTTCAAAACTGCTCAATCAAAAGTATGGTTTAACTCTGTTAGCTGAATGCTCAGATCAGAAAGAAGTTTCACAGAATGCTTCTGTGTAGTTTATATTTGAATATATTCCTTTTTCCACTACTACTCTCTTAGCGCTCCAAATGTCCAGTTGCATTTTCTACAGAAAGAGAGTTCAGATCTGCTCAATCAAAAGTATCGTTTAACACTGTTAGCTGAATGCACAGATCAGAAAGAAGTTTCACCGAATGATTCTGTGTAGTTTATATTTGGAGACATTCCTTTTTCCACTATTACCCTCTTAGCGCTCCGAATCTCCACTTGCATTTTCTACAGAAAGAGTGTTTCAGAACGGCTCAATCAAAACTAAGGTTCAACTCTTTTAGTTGAACAAACAGAACAGAAAGAAGTTTCACACAATTCTTCTGTGTAGTTTTTATTTGTAGACATTCTTTTTCCCAATATAGGCCTCTTAGCGCTCAGAATGTCCAATTGCAGTTTCTACAGAAAGAGTGTTTCAGAACGGCTCAATCAAAAGTAAGGTTCAACTCTGTTAGTTGAATGCACAGAACAGAAAGAAGTTTCATACAATGCTTCTGTGTAGTTTATATTTGAACATATTCTTTTTTCCACTATTACCCACTTAGCGCTACGAATGTCCAGTTGCATTTTCTACAGACAGAGTGTTTCAGAACTGCTCAATCAAAAGTATGGTTTAACTCTGTTAGCTGAATGCTCAGATCAGAAAGAAGTTTCACAGAATGCTTCTGTGTAGTTTATATTTGAATATATTCCTTTTTCCACTACTACGCTCTTAGCGCTCCAAATGTCCAGTTGCATTTTCTACAGAAATAGTGTTCAGATCTGCTCAATCAAAAGTATGTTTTAACTCTGTTAGCTGAATGCACAGATCAGAAAGAAGTTTCACCGAATGATTCTATGTAGTTTATATTTGAAGACATTCCTTTTTCCACTATTACCCTCTTAGCGCTCCGAATCTCCACTTGCATTTTCTACAAAGGAGTGTTTCATAACTGATCAATCAAAAATATGTTTTATCTCTGTTAACTGAATTTACAGATCAGAAATAAGTTTCACAGAATGCATCTGTGTAGTTTTTATTTGAAGATATTCTTTTTCTCAATGTAGGCCTCTTAGCGCTTAGCATGTCCAATTGCAGTTTCTTCAGAAAGAGTGTTTCAGAACGGCTCAATCAAAAGTAAGGTTCAACTCTGTTAGTTGAATGCACAGAACAGAAAGAATTTTCACAGAATGCTACTGTGTAGTTTATATTTGAATATATTCCTTTTTCCACTATTACCCTCTTAGCGCTCCGAATGTCCACTTGCATTTTCTACAGAAAGAGTGTTCAGAACTGCGCAATCAAAAGTATGGTTTAACTCTGTTAGCTTAATGAACATATCAGAAATAAGTTTCACACAATGCTTCTGTGTAGTTTTTATTTGAAGATATTATTTTTCCCAATAGAGGCCTCTTAGCGCTCAGAATGTCCAATTGCAGTTTCTACAGAAAGAGTGTTTCAGAAAGGCTCAATCAAAAGTAAGGTTCAACTCTGTTAGTTGAATGCACAGAACAGAAAGAAGTTTCATAAAATGCTTCTGTGTAGTTTATATTTGAACATATTCTTTTTTCCACTATTACCCACTTAGCGCTACGAATGTCCAGTTGCATTTTCTACAGACAGAGTGTTTCAAAACTGCTCAATCAAAAGTATGGTTTAACTCTGTTAGCTGAATGCTCAGATCAGAAAGAAGTTTCACAGAATGCTTCTGTGTAGTTTATATTTGAATATATTCCTTTTTCCACTACTACTCTCTTAGCGCTCCAAATGTCCAGTTGCATTTTCTACAGAAAGAGAGTTCAGATCTGCTCAATCAAAAGTATCGTTTAACACTGTTAGCTGAATGCACAGATCAGAAAGAAATTTCACCGAATGATTCTGTGTAGTTTATATTTGGAGACATTCCTTTTTCCACTATTACCCTCTTAGCGCTCCGAATCTCCACTTGCATTTTCTACAGAAAGAGTGTTTCAGAACGGCTCAATCAAAACTAAGGTTCAACTCTTTTAGTTGAACAAACAGAACAGAAAGAAGTTTCACACAATTCTTCTGTGTAGTTTTTATTTGTAGACATTCTTTTTCCCAATATAGGCCTCTTAGCGCTCAGAATGTCCAATTGCAGTTTCTACAGAAAGAGTGTTTCAGAACGGCTCAATCAAAAGTAAGGTTCAACTCTGTTAGTTGAATGCACAGAACAGAAAGAAGTTTCATACAATGCTTCTGTGTAGTTTATATTTGAACATATTCTTTTTTCCACTATTACCCACTTAGCGCTACGAATGTCCAGTTGCATTTTCTACAGACAGAGTGTTTCAGAACTGCTCAATCAAAAGTATGGTTTAACTCTGTTAGCTGAATGCTCAGATCAGAAAGAAATTTCACAGAATGCTTCTGTGTAGTTTATATTTGAATATATTCCTTTTTCCACTACTACGCTCTTAGCGCTGCAAATGTCCAGTTGCATTTTCTACAGAAATAGTGTTCAGATCTGCTCAATCAAAAGTATGTTTTAACTCTGTTAGCTGAATGCACAGATCAGAAAGAAGTTTCACCGAATGATTCTGTGTAGTTTATATTTGAAGACATTCCTTTTTCCACTATTACCCTCTTAGCGCTCCGAATCTCCACTTGCATTTTCTACAAAGGAGTGTTTCATAACTGATCAATCAAAAATATGTTTTATCTCTGTTAACTGAATTTACAGATCAGAAATAAGTTTCACAGAATGCATCTGTGTAGTTTTTATTTGAAGATATTCTTTTTCTCAATGTAGGCCTCTTAGCGCTTAGCCTGTCCAATTGCAGTTTCTACAGAAAGAGTGTTTCAGAACGGCTCAATCAAAAGTAAGGTTCAACTCTGTTAGTTGAATGCACAGAACAGAAAGAATTTTCACAGAATGCTACTGTGTAGTTTATATTTGAATATATTCCTTTTTCCACTATTACCCTCTTAGCGCTCCGAATGTCCACTTGCATTTTCTACAGAAAGAGTGTTCAGAACTGCGCAATCAAAAGTATGGTTTAACTCTGTTAGCTTAATGAACATATAAGAAATAAGTTTCACACAATGCTTCTGTGTAGTTTTTATTTGAAGATATTATTTTTCCCAATAGAGGCCTCTTAGCGCTCAGAATGTCCAATTGCAGTTTCTACAGAAAGAGTGTTTCAGAAAGGCTCAATCAAAAGTAAGGTTCAACTCTGTTAGTTGAATGCACAGAACAGAAAGAAGTTTCATACAATGCTTCTGTGTAGTTTATATTTGAACATATTCTTTTTTCCACTATTACCCACTTAGCGCTACGAATGTCCAGTTGCATTTTCTACAGACAGAGTGTTTCAAAACTGCTCAATCAAAAGTATGGTTTGACTCTGTTAGCTGAATGCTCAGATCAGAAAGAAGTTTCACAGAATGCTTCTGTGTAGTTTATATTTGAATATATTCCTTTTTCCACTACTACTCTCTTAGCGCTCCAAATGTCCAGTTGCATTTTCTACAGAAAGAGAATTCAGATCTGCTCAATCAAAAGTATCATTTAACACTGTTAGCTGAATGCACAGATCAGAAAGAAGTTTCACCGAATGATTCTGTGTAGCTTATATTTGGAGACATTCCTTTTTCCACTATTACCCTCTTAGCGCTCCGAATCTCCACTTGCATTTTCTACAGAAAGAGTGTTTCAGAACGGCTCAATCAAAACTAAGGTTCAACTCTTTTAGTTGAACAAACAGAACAGAAAGAAGTTTCACACAATTCTTCTGTGTAGTTTTTATTTGTAGACATTCTTTTTCCCAATATAGGCCTCTTAGCGCTCAGAATGTCCAATTGCAGTTTCTACAGAAAGAGTGTTTCAGAACGGCTCAATCAAAAGTAAGGTTCAACTCTGTTAGTTGAATGCACAGAACAGAAAGAAGTTTCATACAATGCTTCTGTGTAGTTTATATTTGAACATATTCTTTTTTCCACTATTACCCACTTAGCGCTACGAATGTCCGGTTGCATTTTCTACAGACAGAGTGTTTCAGAACTGCTCAATCAAAAGTATGGTTTAACTCTGTTAGCTGAATGCTCAGATCAGAAAGAAGTTTCACAGAATGCTTCTGTGTAGTTTATATTTGAATATATTCCTTTTTCCACTACTACGCTCTTAGCGCTCCAAATGTCCAGTTGCATTTTCTACAGAAATAGTGTTCAGATCTGCTCAATCAAAAGTATGTTTTAACTCTGTTAGCTGAATGCACAGATCAGAAAGAAGTTTCACCGAATGATTCTGTGTAGTTTATATTTGAAGACATTCCTTTTTCCACTATTACCCTCTTAGCGCTCCGAATCTCCACTTGCATTTTCTACAAAGGAGTGTTTCATAACTGATCAATCAAAAATATGTTTTATCTCTGTTAACTGAATTTACAGATCAGAAATAATTTTCACAGAATGCATCTGTGTAGTTTTTATTTGAAGATATTCTTTTTCTCAATGTAGGCCTCTTAGCGCTTAGCATGTCCAATTGCAGTTTCTACAGAAAGAGTGTTTCAGAACGGCTCAATCAAAAGTAAGGTTCAACTCTGTTAGTTGAATGCACAGAACAGAAAGAATTTTCACAGAATGCTACTGTGTAGTTTATATTTGAATATATTCCTTTTTCCACTATTACCCTCTTAGCGCTCCGAATGTCCACTTGCATTTTCTACAGAAAGAGTGTTCAGAACTGCGCAATCAAAAGTATGGTTTAACTCTGTTAGCTTAATGAACATATCAGAAATAAGTTTCACACAATGCTTCTGTGTAGTTTTTATTTGAAGATATTATTTTTCCCAATAGAGGCCTCTTAGCGCTCAGAATGTCCAATTGCAGTTTCTACAGAAAGAGTGTTTCAGAAAGGCTCAATCAATAGTAAGGTTCAACTCTGTTAGTTGAATGCACAGAAGAGAAAGAAGTTTCATACAATGCTTCTGTGTAGTTTATATTTGAACATATTCTTTTTTCCACTATTACCCACTTAGCGCTACGAATGTCCAGTTGCATTTTCTACAGACAGAGTGTTTCAAAACTGCTCAATCAAAAGTATGGTTTAACTCTGTTAGCTGAATGCTCAGATCAGAAAGAAGTTTCACAGAATGCTCTGTGTAGTTTATATTTGAATATATTCCTTTTTCCACTACTACTCTCTTAGCGCTCCAAATGTCCAGTTGCATTTTCTACAGAAAGAGAGTTCAGATCTGCTCAAACAAAAGTATGGTTTAACACTGTTAGCTGAATGCACAGATCAGAAAGAAGTTTCACCGAATGATTCTGTGTAGTTTATATTTGGAGACATTCCTTTTTCCACTATTACCCTCTTAGCGCTCCGAATCTCCACTTGCATTTTCTACAGAAAGATTGTTTCAGAACGGCTCAGTCAAAACTAAGGTTCAACTCTTTTAGTTGAACAAACAGAACAGAAAGAAGTTTCACACAATTCTTCTGTGTAGTTTTTATTTGTAGACATTCTTTTTCCCAATATAGGCCTCTTAGCGCTCAGAATGTCCAATTGCAGTTTCTACAGAAAGAGTGTTTCAGAACGGCTCAATCAAAAGTAAGGTTCAACTCTGTTAGTTGAATGCACAGAACAGAAAGAATTTTCACAGAATGCTACTGTGTAGTTTATATTTGAATATATTCCTTTTTCCACTATTACCCTCTTAGCGCTCCGAATGTGCACTTGCATTTTCTACAGAAAGAGTGTTCAGAACTGCGCAATCAAAAGTATGGTTTAACTCTGTTAGCTTAATGAACATATCAGAAATAAGTTTCACACAATGCTTCTGTGTAGTTTTTATTTGAAGATATTATTTTTCCCAATATAGGCCTCTTAGCGCTCAGAATGTCCAATTGCAGTTTCTACAGAAAGAGTGTTTCAGAAAGGCTCAATCAAAAGTAAGGTTCAACTCTGTTAGTTGAATGCACAGAACAGAAAGAAGTTTCATACAATGCTTCTGTGTAGTTTATATTTGAACATATTCTTTTTTCCACTATTACCCACTTAGCGCTACGAATGTCCAGTTGCATTTCCTACAGACAGAGTGTTTCAAAACTGCTCAATCAAAAGTATGGTTTAACTCTGTTAGCTGAATGCTCAGATCAGAAAGAAGTTTCACAGAATGCTTCTGTGTAGTTTATATTTGAATATATTCCTTTTTCCACTACTACTCTCTTAGCGCTCCAAATGTCCAGTTGCATTTTCTACAGAAAGAGTGTCCAGATCTCCTCAATCAAAAGTATGGTTTAACTCTGTTAGCTGAATGCACAGATCAGAAAGAAGTTTCACCGAATGATTCTGTGTAGTTTATATTTGAAGACATTCCATTTTCCACTATTACCCTCTTAGCGCTCCGAATCTCCACTTGCATTTTCTACAAAGGAGTGTTTCATAACTGATCAATCAAAAATATGTTTTATCTCTGTTAACTGAATTTACAGATCAGAAATAAGTTTCACAGAATGCATCTGTGTAGTTTTTATTTGAAGATATTCTTTTTCTCAATGTAGGCCTCTTAGCGCTTAGCATGTACAATTGCAGTTTCTACAGAAAGAGTGTTTCAGAACGGCTCAATCAAAAGTAAGGTTCAACTCTGTTAGTTGAATGCACAGAACAGAAAGAATTTTCACAGAATGCTACTGTGTAGTTTATATTTGAATATATTCCTTTTTCCACTATTACCCTCTTAGCGCTCCAAATGTTCACTTGCATTTTCTACAGAAAGTGTGTTCAGAACTGCGCAATCAAAAGTATGGTTTAACTCTGTTAGCTTAATGAACATATCAGAAATAAGTTTCACACAATGCTTCTTTGTAGTTTTTATTTGAAGATATTATTTTTCCCAATATAGGCCTCTTAGCGCTCAGAATGTCCAATTGCAGTTTCTACAGAAAGAGTGTTTCAGAAAGGCTCAATCAAAAGTAAGGTTCAACTCTGTTAGTTGAATGCACAGAACAGAAAGTAGTTTCATACAATGCTTCTGTGTAGTTTATATTTGAACATATTCTTTTTTCCACTATTACCCACTTAGCGCTACGAATGTCCAGTTGCATTTTCTACAAACAGAGTGTTTCAAAACTGCTCAATCAAAAGTATGGTTTAACTCTGTTAGCTGAATGCTCAGATCAGAAAGAAGTTTCACAGAATGCTTCTGTGTAGTTTATATTTGAATATATTCCTTTTTCCACTACTACTCTCTTAGCGCTCCAAATGTCCAGTTGCATTTTCTACAGAAAGAGAGTTCAGATCTGCTCAATCAAAAGTATGGTTTAACACTGTTAGCTGAATGCACAGATCAGAAAGAAGTTTCACCGAATGATTCTGTGTAGTTTATATTTGGAGACATTCCTTTTTCCACTATTACCCTCTTAGCGCTCCGAATCTCCACTTGCATTTTCTACAGAAAGATTGTTTCAGAACGGCTCAATCAAAACTAAGGTTCAACTCTTTTAGTTGAACAAACAGAACAGAAAGAAGTTTCACACAATTCTTCTATGTAGTTTTTATTTGTAGACATTCTTTTTCCCAATATAGGCCTCTTAGCGCTCAGAATGTCCAATTGCAGTTTCTACAGAAAGAGTGTTTCAGAACGGCTCAATCAAAAGTAAGGTTCAACTCTGTTAGTTGAATGCACAGAACAGAAAGAAGTTTCATACAATGCTTCTGTGTAGTTTATATTTGAACATATTCTTTTTTCCACTATTACCCACTTAGCGCTACGAATGTCCGGTTGCATTTTCTACAGACAGAGTGTTTCAAAACTGCTCAATCAAAAGTATGGTTTAACTCTGTTAGCTGAATGCTCAGATCAGAAAAAAGTTTCACAGAATGCTTCTGTGTAGTTTATATTTGAATATATTCCTTTTTCCACTACTACACTCTTAGCGCTCCAAATGTCCAGTTGCATTTTCTACAGAAAGAGTGTTCAGATCTGCTCAATCAAAAGTATGGTTTAACTCTGTTAGCTGAATGCACAGATCAGAAAGAAGTTTCAGCGAATGATTCTGTGTAGTTTATATTTGAAGACATTCCTTTTTCCACTGTTACCCTCTTAGCGCTCCGAATCTCCACTTGCATTTTCTACAAAAAGAGTGTTTCATAACTGCTCAATCAAAAATATGTTTTATCTCTGTTAACTGAATTTACAGATCAGAAATAAGTTTCACAGAATGCATCTGTGTAGTTTTTATTTGAAGATATTCTTTTTCCCAATGTAGGCCTCTTAGCGCTTAGCATGTCCAATTGCAGTTTCTACAGAAAGAGTGTTTCAGAACGGCTCAATCAAAAGTAAGGTTCAACTCTGTTAGTTGAATGCACAGAACAAAAAGAATTTTCACTGAATGCTACTGTGTAGTTTATATTTGAATATATTCCTTTTTCCACTATTACCCACTTAGCGCTCCGAATGTCCACTTGCATTTTCTACAGAAAGAGTGTTCAGAACTGCGCAATCAAAAGTATGGTTTAACTCTGTTAGCTTAATGAACATATCAGAAATAAATTTCACACAATGCTTCTGTGTAGTTTTTATTTGAAGATATTATTTTTCCCAATATAGGCCTCTTAGCGCTCAGAATGTCCAATTGCATTTTCTCCAGAAAGAGTGTTTCAGAAAGGCTCAATCAAAAGTAAGGTTCAACTCTGTTAGTTGAATGCACAGAACAGAAAGAAGTTTCATACAATGCTTCTGTGTAGTTTATATTTGAACATATTCTTTTTTCCACTATTACCCACTTAGCGCTACGAATGTCCAGTTGCATTTTCTACAGACAGAGTGCTTCAAAACTGCTCAATCAAAAGTATGGTTTAACTCTGTTAGCTGAATGCTCAGATCAGAAAGAAGTTTCACAGAATCCTTCTGTGTAGTTTATATTTGAATATATTCCTTTTTCCACTACTACTCTCTTAGCGCTCCAAATGTCCAGTTGCATTTTCTACAGAAAGAGAGTTCAGATCTGCTCAATCAAAAGTATGGTTTAACTCTGTTAGCTGAATGCACAGATCAGAAAGAAGTTTCACAGAATGATTCTGTGTAGTTTATATTTGGAGACATTCCTTTTTCCACTATTACCCTCTTAGCGCTCCGAATCTCCACTTGCATTTTCTACAGAAAGAGTGTTTCAGAACGGCTCAATCAAAACTAAGGTTCAACTCTTTTAGTTGAACAAACAGAACAGAAAGAAGTTTCACACAATTCTTCTGTGTAGTTTTTATTTGTAGACATTCTTTTTCCCAATATAGGACTCTTAGTGCTCAGAATGTCCAATTGCAGTGTCTACAGAAAGAGTGTTTCAGAACGGCTCAATCAAAAGTAAGGTTCAACTCTGTTAGTTGAATGCACAGAACAGAAAGAAGTTTCATACAATGCTTCTGTGTAGTTTATATTTGAACATATTTTTTTTCCACTATTACCCACTTAGCGCTACGAATGTCCAGTTGCATTTTCTACAGACAGAGTGTTTCAAAACTGCTCAATCAAAAGTATGGTTTAACTCTGTTAGCTGAATGCTCAGATCAGAAAGAAGTTTCACAGAATGCTTCTGTGTAGTTTATATTTGAATATATTCCTTTTTCCACTACTACGCTCTTAGCGCTCCAAATGTCCAGTTGCATTTTCTACAGAAAGAGTGTTCAGATCTGCTCAATCAAAAGTATGGTTTAACTCTGTTAGCTGAATGCTCAGATCAGAAAGAAGTTTCACCGAATGATTCTGTGTAGTTTATATTTGATGACATTCCAATTTCCACTATTACCCTCTTAGCGCTCCGAATCTCCACTTGCATTTTCTACAAAGGAGTGTTTCATAACTGATCAATCAAAAATATGTTTTATCTCTGTTAACTGAATTTACAGATCAGAAATAATTTTCACAGAATGCATCTGTGTAGTTTTTATTTGAAGATATTCTTTTTCTCAATGTAAGCCTCTTAGCGCTTAGCATGTACAATTGCAGTTTCTACAGAAAGAGTGTTTCAGAACGGCTCAATCAAAAGTAAGGTTCAACTCTGTTAGTTGAATGCACAGAACAGAAAGAATTTTCACAGAATGCTACTGTGTAGTTTATATTTGAATATATTCCTTTTTCCACTATTACCCTCTTAGCGCTCCAAATGTTCACTTGCATTTTCTACAGAAAGTGTGTTCAGAACTGCGCAATCAAAAGTATGGTTTAACTCTGTTAGCTTAATGAACATATCAGAAATAAGTTTCACACAATGCTTCTTTGTAGTTTTTATTTGAAGATATTATTTTTCCCAATATAGGCCTCTTAGCGCTCAGAATGTCCAATTGCAGTTTCTACAGAAAGAGTGTTTCAGAAAGACTCAATCAAATGTAAGGTTCAACTCTGTTAGTTGAATGCACAGAACAGAAAGTAGTTTCATACAATGCTTCTGTGTAGTTTATATTTGAACATATTCTTTTTTCCACTATTACCCACTTAGCGCTACGAATGTCCAGTTGCATTTTCTACAGACAGAGTGTTTCAAAACTGCTCAATCAAAAGTATGGTTTAACTCTGTTAGCTGAATGCTCAGATCAGAAAGAAGTTTCACAGAATGCTTCTGTGTAGTTTATATTTGAATATATTCCTTTTTCCACTACTACTCTCTTAGCGCTCCAAATGTCCAGTTGCATTTTCTACAGAAAGAGAGTTCAGATCTGCTCAATCAAAAGTATGGTTTAACACTGTTAGCTGAATGCACAGATCAGAAAGAAGTTTCACCGAATGATTCTGTGTAGTTTATATTTGGAGACATTCCTTTTTCCACTATTACCCTCTTAGCGCTCCGAATCTCCACTTGCATTTTCTACAGAAAGATTGTTTCAGAATGGCTCAATCAAAACTAAGGTTCAACTCTTTTAGTTGAACAAACAGAACAGAAAGAAGTTTCACACAATTCTTCTGTGTAGTTTTTATTTGAAGATATTATTTTTCCCAATATAGGCCTCTTAGCGCTCAGAATGTCCAATTGCAGTTTCTACAGAAAGAGTGTTTCAGAAAGACTCAATCAAAAGTAAGGTTCAACTCTGTTAGTTGAATGCACAGAACAGAAAGTAGTTTCATACAATGCTTCTGTGTAGTTTATATTTGAACATATTCTTTTTTCCACTATTACCCACTTAGCGCTACGAATGTCCAGTTGCATTTTCTACAGACAGAGTGTTTCAAAACTGCTCAATCAAAAGTATGGTTTAACTCTGTTAGCTGAATGCTCAGATCAGAAAGAAGTTTCACAGAATGCTTCTGTGTAGTTTATATTTGAATATATTCCTTTTTCCACTACTACTCTCTTAGCGCTCCAAATGTCCAGTTGCATTTTCTACAGAAAGAGAGTTCAGATCTGCTCAATCAAAAGTATGGTTTAACACTGTTAGCTGAATGCACAGATCAGAAAGAAGTTTCACCGAATGATTCTGTGTAGTTTATATTTGGAGACATTCCTTTTTCCACTATTACCCTCTTAGCGCTCCGAATCTCCACTTGCATTTTCTACAGAAAGATTGTTTCAGAATGGCTCAATCAAAACTAAGGTTCAACTCTTTTAGTTGAACAAACAGAACAGAAAGAAGTTTCACACAATTCTTCTGTGTAGTTTTTATTTGTAGACATTCTTTTCCCAATATAGGCCTCTTAGCGCTCAGAATGTCCAATTGCAGTTTCTACAGAAAGAGTGTTTCAGAACGGCTCAATCAAAAGTAAGGTTCAACTCTGTTAGTTGAATGCACAGAACAAAATAATTTTCACTGAATGCTACTGTGTAGTTTATATTTGAATATATTCCTTTTTCCACTATTACCCTCTTAGCGCTCCGAATGTCCACTTGCATTTTCTACAGAAAGAGTGTTCAGAACTGCGCAATCAAAAGTATGGTTTAACTCTGTTAGCTTAATGAACATATCAGAAATAAGTTTCACACAATGCTTCTGTGTAGTTTTTATTTGAAGATATTATTTTTCCCAATAGAGGCCTCTTAGCGCTCAGAATGTCCAATTGCAGTTTCTACAGAAAGAGTGTTTCAGAACGGCTCAATCAAAAGTAAGGTTCAACTCTGTTAGTTGAATGCACAGAACAGAAAGAAGTTTCATACAATGCTTCTGTGTAGTTTATATTTGAACATATTCTTTTTTCCACTATTACCCACTTAGCGCTACGAATGTCCAGTTGCATTTTCTACAGACAGAGTGTTTCAGAACTGCTCAATCAAAAGTATGGTTTAACTCTGTTAGCTGAATGCTCAGATCAGAAAGAAGTTTCACAGAATGCTTCTGTGTAGTTTATATTTGAATATATTCCTTTTTCCACTACTACGCTCTTAGCGCTCCAAATGTCCAGTTGCATTTTCTACAGAAATAGTGTTCAGATCTGCTCAATCAAAAGTATGTTTTAACTCTGTTAGCTGAATGCACAGATCAGAAAGAAGTTTCACCGAATGATTCTGTGTAGTTTATATTTGAAGACATTCCTTTTTCCACTATTACCCTCTTAGCGCTCCGAATCTCCACTTGCATTTTCTACAAAGGAGTGTTTCATAACTGATCAATCAAAAATATGTTTTATCTCTGTTAACTGAATTTACAGATCAGAAATAAGTTTCACAGAATGCATCTGTGTAGTTTTTATTTGAAGATATTCTTTTTCTCAATGTAGGCCTCTTAGCGCTTAGCATGTCCAATTGCAGTTTCTACAGAAAGAGTGTTTCAGAACGGCTCAATCAAAAGTAAGGTTCAACTCTGTTAGTTGAATGCACAGAACAGAAAGAATTTTCACAGAATGCTACTGTGTAGTTTATATTTGAATATATTCCTTTTTCCACTATTACCCTCTTAGCGCTCCGAATGTCCACTTGCATTTTCTACAGAAAGAGTGTTCAGAACTGCGCAATCAAAAGTATGGTTTAACTCTGTTAGCTTAATGAACATATCAGAAATAAGTTTCACACAATGCTTCTGTGTAGTTTTTATTTGAAGATATTATTTTTCCCAATAGAGGCCTCTTAGCGCTCAGAATGTCCAATTGCAGTTTCTACAGAAAGAGTGTTTCAGAAAGGCTCAATCAAAAGTAAGGTTCAACTCTGTTAGTTGAATGCACAGAACAGAAAGAAGTTTCATACAATGCTTCTGTGTAGTTTATATTTGAACATATTCTTTTTTCCACTATTACCCACTTAGCGCTACGAATGTCCAGTTGCATTTTCTACAGACAGAGTGTTTCAAAACTGCTCAATCAAAAGTATGGTTTAACTCTGTTAGCTGAATGCTCAGATCAGAAAGAAGTTTCACAGAATGCTTCTGTGTAGTTTATATTTGAATATATTCCTTTTTCCACTACTACTCTCTTAGCGCTCCAAATGTCCAGTTGCATTTTCTACAGAAAGAGAGTTCAGATCTGCTCAATCAAAAGTATCGTTTAACACTGTTAGCTGAATGCACAGATCAGAAAGAAGTTTCACCGAATGATTCTGTGTAGTTTATATTTGGAGACATTCCTTTTTCCACTATTACCCTCTTAGCGCTCCGAATCTCCACTTGCATTTTCTACAGAAAGAGTGTTTCAGAACGGCTCAATCAAAACTAAGGTTCAACTCTTTTAGTTGAACAAACAGAACAGAAAGAAGTTTCACACAATTCTTCTGTGTAGTTTTTATTTGTAGACATTCTTTTTCCCAATATAGGCCTCTTAGCGCTCAGAATGTCCAATTGCAGTTTCTACAGAAAGAGTGTTTCAGAACGGCTCAATCAAAAGTAAGGTTCAACTCTGTTAGTTGAATGCACAGAACAGAAAGAAGTTTCATACAATGCTTCTGTGTAGTTTATATTTGAACATATTCTTTTTTCCACTATTACCCACTTAGCGCTACGAATGTCCAGTTGCATTTTCTACAGACAGAGTGTTTCAGAACTGCTCAATCAAAAGTATGGTTTAACTCTGTTAGCTGAATGCTCAGATCAGAAAGAAGTTTCACAGAATGCTTCTGTGTAGTTTATATTTGAATATATTCCTTTTTCCACTACTACGCTCTTAGCGCTCCAAATGTCCAGTTTCATTTTCTACAGAAATAGTGTTCAGATCTGCTCAATCAAAAGTATGTTTTAACTCTGTTAGCTGAATGCACAGATCAGAAAGAAGTTTCACCGAATGATTCTGTGTATTTTATATTTGAAGACATTCCTTTTTCCACTATTACCCTCTTAGCGCTCCGAATCTCCACTTGCATTTTCTACAAAGGAGTGTTTCATAACTGATCAATCAAAAATATGTTTTATCTCTGTTAACTGAATTTACAGATCAGAAATAAGTTTCACAGAATGCATCTGTGTAGTTTTTATTTGAAGATATTCTTTTTCTCAATGTAGGCCTCTTAGCGCTTAGCATGTCCAATTGCAGTTTCTACAGAAAGAGTGTTTCAGAACGGCTCAATCAAAAGTAAGGTTCAACTCTGTTAGTTGAATGCACAGAACAGAAAGAATTTTCACAGAATGCTACTGTGTAGTTTATATTTGAATATATTCCTTTTTCCACTATTACCCTCTTAGCGCTCCGAATGTCCACTTGCATTTTCTACAGAAAGAGTGTTCAGAACTGCGCAATCAAAAGTATGGTTTAACTCTGTTAGCTTAATGAACATATCAGAAATAAGTTTCACACAATGCTTCTGTGTAGTTTTTATTTGAAGATATTATTTTTCCCAATAGAGGCCTCTTAGCGCTCAGAATGTCCAATTGCAGTTTCTACAGAAAGAGTGTTTCAGAAAGGCTCAATCAAAAGTAAGGTTCAACTCTGTTAGTTGAATGCACAGAACAGAAAGAAGTTTCATACAATGCTTCTGTGTAGTTTATATTTGAACATATTCTTTTTTCCACTATTACCCACTTAGCGCTACGAATGTCCAGTTGCATTTTCTACAGACAGAGTGTTTCAAAACTGCTCAATCAAAAGTATGGTTTAACTCTGTTAGCTGAATGCTCAGATCAGAAAGAAGTTTCACAGAATGCTTCTGTGGAGTTTATATTTGAATATATTCCTTTTTCCACTACTACTCTCTTAGCGCTCCAAATGTCCAGTTGCATTTTCTACAGAAAGAGAGTTCAGATCTGCTCAATCAAAAGTATCGTTTAACACTGTTAGCTGAATGCACAGATCAGAAAGAAGTTTCACCGAATGATTCTGTGTAGTTTATATTTGGAGACATTCCTTTTTCCACTATTACCTTCTTAGCGCTCCGAATCTCCACTTGCATTTTCTACAGAAAGAGTGTTTCAGAACGGCTCAATCAAAACTAAGGTTCAACTCTTTTAGTTGAACAAACAGAACAGAAAGAAGTTTCACACAATTCTTCTGTGTAGTTTTTATTTGTAGACATTCTTTTTCCCAATATAGGCCTCTTAGCGCTCAGAATGTCCAATTGCAGTTTCTACAGAAAGAGTGTTTCAGAACGGCTCAATCAAAAGTAAGGTTCAACTCTGTTAGTTGAATGCACAGAACAGAAAGAAGTTTCATACAATGCTTCTGTGTAGTTTATATTTGAACATATTCTTTTTTCCACTATTACCCACTTAGCGCTACGAATGTCCAGTTGCATTTTCTACAGACAGAGTGTTTCAGAACTGCTCAATCAAAAGTATGGTTTAACTCTGTTAGCTGAATGCTCAGATCAGAAAGAAGTTTCACAGAATGCTTCTGTGTAGTTTATATTTGAATATATTCCTTTTTCCACTACTACGCTCTTAGCGCTCCAAATGTCCAGTTGCATTTTCTACAGAAATAGTGTTCAGATCTGCTCAATCAAAAGTATGTTTTAACTCTGTTAGCTGAATGCACAGATCAGAAAGAAGTTTCACCGAATGATTCTGTGTAGTTTATATTTGAAGACATTCCTTTTTCCACTATTACCCTCTTAGCGCTCCGAATCTCCACTTGCATTTTCTACAAAGGAGTGTTTCATAACTGATCAATCAAAAATATGTTTTATCTCTGTTAACTGAATTTACAGATCAGAAATAAGTTTCACAGAATGCATCTGTGTAGTTTTTATTTGAAGATATTCTTTTTCTCAATGTAGGCCTCTTAGCGCTTAGCATGTCCAATTGCAGTTTCTACAGAAAGAGTGTTTCAGAACGGCTCAATCAAAAGTAAGGTTCAACTCTGTTAGTTGAATGCACAGAACAGAAAGAATTTTCACAGAATGCTACTGTGTAGTTTATATTTGAATATATTCCTTTTTCCACTATTACCCTCTTAGCGCTCCGAATGTCCACTTGCATTTTCTACAGAAAGAGTGTTCAGAACTGCGCAATCAAAAGTATGGTTTAACTCTGTTAGCTTAATGAACATATCAGAAATAAGTTTCACACAATGCTTCTGTGTAGTTTTTATTTGAAGATATTATTTTTCCCAATAGAGGCCTCTTAGCGCTCAGAATGTCCAATTGCAGTTTCTACAGAAAGAGTGTTTCAGAAAGGCTCAATCAAAAGTAAGGTTCAACTCTGTTAGTTGAATGCACAGAACAGAAAGAAGTTTCATACAATGCTTCTGTGTAGTTTATATTTGAACATATTCTTTTTTCCACTATTACCCACTTAGCGCTACGAATGTCCAGTTGCATTTTCTACAGACAGAGTGTTTCAAAACTGCTCAATCAAAAGTATGGTTTAACTCTGTTAGCTGAATGCTCAGATCAGAAAGAAGTTTCACAGAATGCTTCTGTGTAGTTTATATTTGAATATATTCCTTTTTCCACTACTACTCTCTTAGCGCTCCAAATGTCCAGTTGCATTTTCTACAGAAAGAGAGTTCAGATCTGCTCAATCAAAAGTATCGTTTAACACTGTTAGCTGAATGCACAGATCAGAAAGAGGTTTCACCGAATGATTCTGTGTAGTTTATATTTGGAGACATTCCTTTTTCCACTATTACCCTCTTAGCGCTCCGAATCTCCACTTGCATTTTCTACAGAAAGAGTGTTTCAGAACGGCTCAATCAAAACTAAGGTTCAACTCTTTTAGTTGAACAAACAGAACAGAAAGAAGTTTCACACAATTCTTCTGTGTAGTTTTTATTTGTAGACATTCTTTTTCCCAATATAGGCCTCTTAGCGCTCAGAATGTCCAATTGCAGTTTCTACAGAAAGAGTGTTTCAGAACGGCTCAATCAAAAGTAAGGTTCAACTCTGTTAGTTGAATGCACAGAACAGAAAGAAGTTTCATACAATGCTTCTGTGTAGTTTATATTTGAACATATTCTTTTTTCCACTATTACCCACTTAGCGCTACGAATGTCCAGTTGCATTTTCTACAGACAGAGTGTTTCAGAACTGCTCAATCAAAAGTATGGTTTAACTCTGTTAGCTGAATGCTCAGATCAGAAAGAAGTTTCACAGAATGCTTCTGTGTAGTTTATATTTGAATATATTCCTTTTTCCACTACTACGCTCTTAGCGCTCCAAATGTCCAGTTGCATTTTCTACAGAAATAGTGTTCAGATCTGCTCAATCAAAAGTATGTTTTAACTCTGTTAGCTGAATGCACAGATCAGAAAGAAGTTTCACCGAATGATTCTGTGTATTTTATATTTGAAGACATTCCTTTTTCCACTATTACCCTCTTAGCGCTCCGAATCTCCACTTGCATTTTCTACAAAGGAGTGTTTCATAACTGATCAATCAAAAATATGTTTTATCTCTGTTAACTGAATTTACAGATCAGAAATAAGTTTCACAGAATGCATCTGTGTAGTTTTTATTTGAAGATATTCTTTTTCTCAATGTAGGCCTCTTAGCGCTTAGCATGTCCAATTGCAGTTTCTACCGAAAGAGTGTTTCAGAACGGCTCAATCAAAAGTAAGGTTCAACTCTGTTAGTTGAATGCACAGAACAGAAAGAATTTTCACAGAATGCTACTGTGTAGTTTATATTTGAATATATTCCTTTTTCCACTATTACCCTCTTAGCGCTCCGAATGTCCACTTGCATTTTCTACAGAAAGAGTGTTCAGAACTGCGCAATCAAAAGTATGGTTTAACTCTGTTAGCTTAATGAACATATCAGAAATAAGTTTCACACAATGCTTCTGTGTAGTTTTTATTTGAAGATATTATTTTTCCCAATAGAGGCCTCTTAGCGCTCAGAATGTCCAATTGCAGTTTCTACAGAAAGAGTGTTTCAGAAAGGCTCAATCAAAAGTAAGGTTCAACTCTGTTAGTTGAATGCACAGAACAGAAAGAAGTTTCATACAATGCTTCTGTGTAGTTTATATTTGAACATATTCTTTTTTCCACTATTACCCACTTAGCGCTACGAATGTCCAGTTGCATTTTCTACAGACAGAGTGTTTCAAAACTGCTCAATCAAAAGTATGGTTTAACTCTGTTAGCTGAATGCTCAGATCAGAAAGAAGTTTCACAGAATGCTTCTGTGTAGTTTATATTTGAATATATTCCTTTTTCCACTACTACTCTCTTAGCGCTCCAAATGTCCAGTTGCATTTTCTACAGAAAGAGAGTTCAGATCTGCTCAATCAAAAGTATCGTTTAACACTGTTATCTGAATGCACAGATCAGAAAGAAGTTTCACCGAATGATTCTGTGTAGTTTATATTTGGAGACATTCCTTTTTCCACTATTACCCTCTTAGCGCTCCGAATCTCCACTTGCATTTTCTACAGAAAGAGTGTTTCAGAACGGCTCAATCAAAACTAAGGTTCAACTCTTTTAGTTGAACAAACAGAACAGAAAGAAGTTTCACACAATTCTTCTGTGTAGTTTTTATTTGTAGACATTCTTTTTCCCAATATAGGCCTCTTAGCGCTCAGAATGTCCAATTGCAGTTTCTACAGAAAGAGTGTTTCAGAACGGCTCAATCAAAAGTAAGGTTCAACTCTGTTAGTTGAATGCACAGAACAGAAAGAAGTTTCATACAATGCTTCTGTGTAGTTTATATTTGAACATATTCATTTTTCCACTATTACCCACTTAGCGCTACGAATGTCCAGTTGCATTTTCTACAGACAGAGTGTTTCAGAACTGCTCAATCAAAAGTATGGTTTAACTCTGTTAGCTGAATGCTCAGATCAGAAAGAAGTTTCACAGAATGCTTCTGTGTAGTTTATATTTGTATATATTCCTTTTTCCACTACTACGCCCTTAGCGTTCCAAATGTCCAGTTGCATTTTCTACAGAAATAGTGTTCAGATCTGCTCAATCAAAAGTATGTTTTAACTCTGTTAGCTGAATGCACAGATCAGAAAGAAGTTTCACCGAATGATTCTGTGTAGTGTATATTTGAAGACATTCCTTTTTCCACTATTACCCTCTTAGCGCTCCGAATCTCCACTTGCATTTTCTACAAAGGAGTGTTTCATAACTGATCAATCAAAAATATGTTTTATCTCTGTTAACTGAATTTACAGATCAGAAATAAGTTTCACAGAATGCATCTGTGTAGTTTTTATTTGAAGATATTCTTTTTCTCAATGTAGGCCTCTTAGCGCTTAGCATGTCCAATTGCAGTTTCTACAGAAAGAGTGTTTCAGAACGGCTCAATCAAAAGTAAGGTTCAACTCTGTTAGTTGAATGCACAGAACAGAAAGAATTTTCACAGAATGCTACTGTGTAGTTTATATTTGAATATATTCCTTTTTCCACTATTACCCTCTTAGCGCTCCGAATGTCCACTTGCATTTTCTACAGAAAGAGTGCTCAGAACTGCGCAATCAAAAGTATGGTTTAACTCTGTTAGCTTAATGAACATATCAGAAATAAGTTTCACACAATGCTTCTGTGTAGTTTTTATTTGAAGATATTATTTTTCCCAATAGAGGCCTCTTAGCGCTCAGAATGTCCAATTGCAGTTTCTACAGAAAGAGTGTTTCAGAAAGGCTCAATCAATAGTAAGGTTCAACTCTGTTAGTTGAATGCACAGAAGAGAAAGAAGTTTCATACAATGCTTCTGTGTAGTTTATATTTGAACATATTCTTTTTTCCACTATTACCCACTTAGCGCTACGAATGTCCAGTTGCATTTTCTACAGACAGAGTGTTTCAAAACTGCTCAATCAAAAGTATGGTTTAACTCTGTTAGCTGAATGCTCAGATCAGAAAGAAGTTTCACAGAATGCTCTGTGTAGTTTATATTTGAATATATTCCTTTTTCCACTACTACTCTCTTAGCGCTCCAAATGTCCAGTTGCATTTTCTACAGAAAGAGAGTTCAGATCTGCTCAAACAAAAGTATGGTTTAACACTGTTAGCTGAATGCACAGATCAGAAAGAAGTTTCACCGAATGATTCTGTGTAGTTTATATTTGGAGACATTCCTTTTTCCACTATTACCCTCTTAGCGCTCCGAATCTCCACTTGCATTTTCTACAGAAAGATTGTTTCAGAACGGCTCAGTCAAAACTAAGGTTCAACTCTTTTAGTTGAACAAACAGAACAGAAAGAAGTTTCACACAATTCTTCTGTGTAGTTTTTATTTGTAGACATTCTTTTTCCCAATATAGGCCTCTTAGCGCTCAGAATGTCCAATTGCAGTTTCTACAGAAAGAGTGTTTCAGAACGGCTCAATCAAAAGTAAGGTTCAACTCTGTTAGTTGAATGCACAGAACAGAAAGAATTTTCACAGAATGCTACTGTGTAGTTTATATTTGAATATATTCCTTTTTCCACTATTACCCTCTTAGCGCTCCGAATGTGCACTTGCATTTTCTACAGAAAGAGTGTTCAGAACTGCGCAATCAAAAGTATGGTTTAACTCTGTTAGCTTAATGAACATATCAGAAATAAGTTTCACACAATGCTTCTTTGTAGTTTTTATTTGAAGATATTATTTTTCCCAATATAGGCCTCTTAGCGCTCAGAATGTCCAATTGCAGTTTCTACAGAAAGAGTGTTTCAGAAAGGCTCAATCAAAAGTAAGGTTCAACTCTGTTAGTTGAATGCACAGAACAGAAAGAAGTTTCATACAGTGCTTCTGTGTAGTTTATATTTGAACATATTCTTTTTTCCACTATTACCCACTTAGCGCTACGAATGTCCAGTTGCATTTCCTACAGACAGAGTGTTTCAAAACTGCTCAATCAAAAGTATGGTTTAACTCTGTTAGCTGAATGCTCAGATCAGAAAGAAGTTTCACAGAATGCTTCTGTGTAGTTTATATTTGAATATATTCCTTTTTCCACTACTACTCTCTTAGCGCTCCAAATGTCCAGTTGCATTTTCTACAGAAAGAGTGTCCAGATCTGCTCAATCAAAAGTATGGTTTAACTCTGTTAGCTGAATGCACAGATCAGAAAGAAGTTTCACCGAATGATTCTGTGTAGTTTATATTTGAAGACATTCCATTTTCCACTATTACCCTCTTAGCGCTCCGAATCTCCACTTGCATTTTCTACAAAGGAGTGTTTCATAACTGATCAATCAAAAATATGTTTTATCTCTGTTAACTGAATTTACAGATCAGAAATAAGTTTCACAGAATGCATCTGTGTAGTTTTTATTTGAAGATATTCTTTTTCTCAATGTAGGCCTCTTAGCGCTTAGCATGTACAATTGCAGTTTCTACAGAAAGAGTGTTTCAGAACGGCTCAATCAAAAGTAAGGTTCAACTCTGTTAGTTGAATGCACAGAACAGAAAGAATTTTCACAGAATGCTACTGTGTAGTTTATATTTGAATATATTCCTTTTTCCACTATTACCCTCTTAGCGCTCCAAATGTTCACTTGCATTTTCTACAGAAAGTGTGTTCAGAACTGCGCAATCAAAAGTATGGTTTAACTCTGTTAGCTTAATGAACATATCAGAAATAAGTTTCACACAATGCTTCTTTGTAGTTTTTATTTGAAGATATTATTTTTCCCAATATAGGCCTCTTAGCGCTCCGAATCTCCACTTGCATTTTCTACAAAAAGAGTGTTTCATAACTGCTCAATCAAAAATATGTTTTATCTCTGTTAACTGAATTTACAGATCAGAAATAACTTTCACACAATGCTTCTTTGTAGTTTTTATTTGAAGATATTATTTTTCCCAATATAGGCCTCTTAGCGCTCAGAATGTCCAATTGCAGTTTCTACAGAAAGAGTGTTTCAGAAAGGCACAATCAAAAGTAAGGTTCAACTCTGTTAGTTGAATGCACAGAACAGAAAGTAGTTTCATACAATGCTTCTGTGTAGTTTATATTTGAACATATTCTTTTTTCCACTATTACCCACTTAGCGCTACGAATGTCCAGTTGCATTTTCTACAGACAGAGTGTTTCAAAACTGCTCAATCAAAAGTATGGTTTAACTCTGTTAGCTGAATGCTCAGATCAGAAAGAAGTTTCACAGAATGCTTCTGTGTAGTTTATATTTGAATATATTACTTTTTCCACTACTACTCTCTTAGCGCTCCAAATGTCCAGTTGCATTTTCTACAGAAAGAGAGTTCAGATCTGCTCAATCAAAAGTATGGTTTAACACTGTTAGCTGAATGCACAGATCAGAAAGAAGTTTCACCGAATGATTCTGTGTAGTTTATATTTGGAGACATTCCTTTTTCCACTATTACCCTCTTAGCGCTCCGAATCTCCACTTGCATTTTCTACAGAAAGATTGTTTCAGAACGGCTCAATCAAAACTAAGGTTCAACTCTTTTAGTTGAACAAACAGAACAGAAAGAAGTTTCACACAATTCTTCTATGTAGTTTTTATTTGTAGACATTCTTTTTCCCAATATAGGCCTCTTAGCGCTCAGAATGTCCAATTGCAGTTTCTACAGAAAGAGTGTTTCAGAACGGCTCAATCAAAAGTAAGGTTCAACTCTGTTAGTTGAATGCACAGAACAGAAAGAAGTTTCATACAATGCTTCTGTGTAGTTTATATTTGAACATATTCTTTTTTCCACTATTACCCACTTAGCGCTACGAATGTCCAGTTGCATTTTCTACAGACAGAGTGTTTCAAAACTGCTCAATCAAAAGTATGGTTTAACTCTGTTAGCTGAATGCTCAGATCAGAAAAAAGTTTCACAGAATGCTTCTGTGTAGTTTATATTTGAATATATTCCTTTTTCCACTACTACGCTCTTAGCGCTCCAAATGTCCAGTTGCATTTTCTACAGAAAGAGTGTTCTGATCTGCTCAATCAAAAGTATGGTTTAACTCTGTTAGCTGAATGCACAGATCAGAAAGAAGTTTCACCGAATGATTCTGTGTAGTTTATATTTGAAGACATTCCTTTTTCCACTATTACCCTCTTAGCGCTCCGAATCTCCACTTGCATTTTCTACAAAAAGAGTGTTTCATAACTGCTCAATCAAAAATATGTTTTATCTCTGTTAAGTGAATTTACAGATCAGAAATAAGTTTCACAGAATGCATCTGTGTAGTTTTTATTTGAAGATATTCTTTTTCCCAATGTAGGCCTCTTAGCGCTTAGCATGTCCAATTGCAGTTTCTACAGAAAGAGTGTTTCAGAACGGCTCAATCAAAAGTAAGGTTCAACTCTGTTAGTTGAATGCACAGAACAAAAAGAATTTTCACTGAATGCTACTGTGTAGTTTATATTTGAATATATTCCTTTTTCCACTATTACCCACTTAGCGCTCCGAATGTCCACTTGCATTTTCTACAGAAAGAGTGTTCAGAACTGCGCAATCAAAAGTATGGTTTAACTCTGTTAGCTTAATGAACATATCAGAAATAAGTTTCACACAATGCTTCTGTGTAGTTTTTATTTGAAGATATTATTTTTCCCAATATAGGCCTCTTAGCGCTCAGAATGTCCAATTGCATTTTCTACAGAAAGAGTGTTTCAGAAAGGCTCAATCAAAAGTAAGGTTCAACTCTGTTAGTTGAATGCACAGAACAGAAAGAAGTTTCATACAATGCTTCTGTGTAGTTTATATTTGAACATATTCTTTTTTCCACTATTACCCACTTAGCGCTACGAATGTCCAGTTGCATTTTCTACAGACAGAGTGTTTCAAAACTGCTCAATCAAAAGTATGGTTTAACTCTGTTAGCTGAATGCTCAGATCAGAAAGAAGTTTCACAGAATGCTTCTGTGTAGTTTATATTTGAATATATTCCTTTTTCCACTACTACTCTCTTAGCGCTCCAAATGTCCAGTTGCATTTTCTACAGAAAGAGTGTTCAGATCTGCTCAATCAAAAGTATGGTTTAACTCTGTTAGCTGAATGCACAGATCAGAAAGAAGTTTCACAGAATGATTCTGTGTAGTTTATATTTGGAGACATTCCTTTTTCCACTATTACCCTCTTAGCGCTCCGAATCTCCACTTGCATTTTCTACAGAAAGTGTGTTTCAGAACGGCTCAATCAAAACTAAGGTTCAACTCTTTTAGTTGAACAAACAGAACAGAAAGAAGTTTCACACAATTCTTCCCTGTAGTTTTTATTTGTAGACATTCTTTTTCCCAATATAGGCCTCTTAGCGCTCAGAATGTCCAATTGCAGTTTCTACAGAAAGAGTGTTTCAGAACGGCTCAATCAAAAGTAAGGTTCAACTCTGTTAGTTGAATGCACAGAACAGAAAGAATTTTCACTGAATGCTACTGTGTAGTTTATATTTGAATATATTCCTTTTTCCACTATTACCCTCTTAGCGCTCCGAATGTCCACTTGCATTTTCTACAGAAAGAGTGTTCAGAACTGCGCAATCAAAAGTATGGTTTAACTCTGTTAGCTTAATGAACATATCAGAAATAACTTTCACACAATGCTTCTGTGTAGTTTTTATTTGAAGATATTATTTTTCCCAATATAGGCCTCTTAGCGCTCAGAATGCCCAATTGCAGTTTCTACAGAAAGAGTGTTTCAGAAAGGCTCAATCAAAAGTAAGGTTCAACTCTGTTAGTTGAATGCACAGAACAGAAAGAAGTTTTATACACTGCTTCTGTGTAGTTTATATTTGAACATATTCTTTTTTCCGCAATTACCCACTTAGCGCTACGAATGTCCAGTTGCATTTTCTACAGACAGAGTGTTTCAAAACTGCTCAATCAAAAGTATGGTTTAACTCTGTTAGCTGAATGCTCAGATCAGAAAGAAGTTTCACAGAATCCTTCTGTGTAGTTTATATTTGAATATATTCCTTTTTCCACTACTACTCTCTTAGCGCTCCAAATGTCCAGTTGCATTTTCTACAGAAAGAGAGTTCAGATCTGCTCAATCAAAAGTATGGTTTAACTCTGTTAGCTGAATGCACAGATCAGAAAGAAGTTTCACAGAATGATTCTGTGTAGTTTATATTTGGAGACATTCCTTTTTCCACTATTACCCTCTTAGCGCTCCGAATCTCCACTTGCATTTTCTACAGAAAGAGTGTTTCAGAACGGCTCAATCAAAACTAAGGTTCAACTCTTTTAGTTGAACAAACAGAACAGAAAGAAGTTTCACACAATTCTTCTGTGTAGTTTTTATTTGTAGACATTCTTTTTCCCAATATAGGACTCTTAGTGCTCAGAATGTCCAATTGCAGTGTCTACAGAAAGAGTGTTTCAGAACGGCTCAATCAAAAGTAAGGTTCAACTCTGTTAGTTGAATGCACAGAACAGAAAGAAGTTTCATACAATGCTTCTGTGTAGTTTATATTTGAACATATTTTTTTTCCACTATTACCCACTTAGCGCTACGAATGTCCAGTTGCATTTTCTACAGACAGAGTGTTTCAAAACTGCTCAATCAAAAGTATGGTTTAACTCTGTTAGCTGAATGCTCAGATCAGAAAGAAGTTTCACAGAATGCTTCTGTGTAGTTTATATTGGAATATATTCCTTTTTCCACTACTACGCTCTTAGCGCTCCAAATGTCCAGTTGCATTTTCTACAGAAAGAGTGTTCAGATCTGCTCAATCAAAAGTATGGTTTAACTCTGTTAGCTGAATGCACAGATCAGAAAGAAGTTTCACCGAATGATTCTGTGTAGTTTATATTTGATGACATTCCAATTTCCACTATTACCCTCTTAGCGCTCCGAATCTCCACTTGCATTTTCTACAAAGGAGTGTTTCATAACTGATCAATCAAAAATATGTTTTATCTCTGTTAACTGAATTTACAGATCAGAAATAAGTTTCACAGAATGCATCTGTGTAGTTTTTATTTGAAGATATTCTTTTTCTCAATGTAAGCCTCTTAGCGCTTAGCATGTACAATTGCAGTTTCTACCGAAAGAGTGTTTCAGAACGGCTCAATCAAAAGTAAGGTTCAACTCTGTTAGTTGAATGCACAGAACAGAAAGAATTTTCACAGAATGCTACTGTGTAGTTTATATTTGAATATATTCCTTTTTCCACTATTACCCTCTTAGCGCTCCAAATGTTCACTTGCATTTTCTACAGAAAGTGTGTTCAGAACTGCGCAATCAAAAGTATGGTTTAACTCTGTTAGCTTAATGAACATATCAGAAATAAGTTTCACACAATGCTTCTTTGTAGTTTTTATTTGAAGATATTATTTTTCCCAATATAGGCCTCTTAGCGCTCAGAATGTCCAATTGCAGTTTCTACAGAAAGAGTGTTTCAGAAAGGCACAATCAAAAGTAAGGTTCAACTCTGTTAGTTGAATGCACAGAACAGAAAGTAGTTTCATACAATGCTTCTGTGTAGTTTATATTTGAACATATTCTTTTTTCCACTATTACCCACTTAGCGCTACGAATGTCCAGTTGCATTTTGTACAGACAGAGTGTTTCAAAACTGCTCAATCAAAAGTATGGTTTAACTCTGTTAGCTGAATGCTCAGATCAGAAAGAAGTTTCACAGAATTCTTCTGTGTAGTTTATATTTGAATATATTCCTTTTTCCACTACTACTCTCTTAGCGCTCCAAATGTCCAGTTGCATTTTCTACAGAAAGAGAGTTCAGATCTGCTCAATCAAAAGTATGGTTTAACACTGTTAGCTGAATGCACAGATCAGAAAGAAGTTTCACCGAATGATTCTGTGTAGTTTATATTTGGAGACATTCCTTTTTCCACTATTACCCTCTTAGCGCTCCGAATCTCCACTTGCATTTTCTACAGAAAGATTGTTTCAGAACGGCTCAATCAAAACTAAGGTTCAACTCTTTTAGTTGAACAAACAGAACAGAAAGAAGTTTCACACAATTCTTCTATGTAGTTTTTATTTGTAGACATTCTTTTTCCCAATATAGGCCTCTTAGCGCTCAGAATGTCCAATTGCAGTTTCTACAGAAAGAGTGTTTCAGAACGGCTCAATCAAAAGTAAGGTTCAACTCTGTTAGTTGAATGCACAGAACAGAAAGAAGTTTCATACAATGCTTCTGTGTAGTTTATATTTGAACATATTCTTTTTTCCACTATTACCCACTTAGCGCTACGAATGTCCAGTTGCATTTTCTACAGACAGAGTGTTTCAAAACTGCTCAATCAAAAGTATGGTTTAACTCTTTTAGCTGAATGCTCAGATCAGAAAAAAGTTTCACAGAATGCTTCTGTGTAGTTTATATTTGAATATATTCCTTTTTCCACTACTACGCTCTTAGCGCTCCAAATGTCCAGTTGCATTTTCTACAGAAAGAGTGTTCTGATCTGCTCAATCAAAAGTATGGTTTAACTCTGTTAGCTGAATGCACAGATCAGAAAGAAGTTTCACCGAATGATTCTGTGTAGTTTATATTTGAAGACATTCCTTTTTCCACTATTACCCTCTTAGCGCTCCGAATCTCCACTTGCATTTTCTACAAAAAGAGTGTTTCATAACTGCTCAATCAAAAATATGTTTTATCTCTGTTAAGTGAATTTACAGATCAGAAATAAGTTTCACAGAATGCATCTGTGTAGTTTTTATTTGAAGATATTCTTTTTCCCAATGTAGGCCTCTTAGCGCTTAGCATGTCCAATTACAGTTTCTACAGAAAGAGTGTTTCAGAACGGCTCAATCAAAAGTAAGGTTCAACTCTGTTAGTTGAATGCACAGAACAAAAAGAATTTTCACTGAATGCTACTGTGTAGTTTATATTTGAATATATTCCTTTTTCCACTATTACCCACTTAGCGCTCCGAATGTCCACTTGCATTTTCTACAGAAAGAGTGTTCAGAACTGCGCAATCAAAAGTATGGTTTAACTCTGTTAGCTTAATGAACATATCAGAAATAAGTTTCACACAATGCTTCTGTGTAGTTTTTATTTGAAGATATTATTTTTCCCAATATAGGCCTCTTAGCGCTCAGAATGTCCAATTGCATTTTCTACAGAAAGAGTGTTTCAGAAAGGCTCAATCAAAAGTAAGGTTCAACTCTGTTAGTTGAATGCACAGAACAGAAAGAAGTTTCATACAATGCTTCTGTGTAGTTTATATTTGAACATATTCTTTTTTCCACTATTACCTACTTAGCGCTACGAATGTCCAGTTGCATTTTCTACAGACAGAGTGTTTCAAAACTGCTCAATCAAAAGTATGGTTTAACTCTGTTAGCTGAATGCTCAGATCAGAAAGAAGTTTCACAGAATGCTTCTGTGTAGTTTATATTTGAATATATTCCTTTTTCCACTACTACTCTCTTAGCGCTCCAAATGTCCAGTTGCATTTTCTACAGAAAGAGTGTTCAGATCTGCTCAATCAAAAGTATGGTTTAATTCTGTTAGCTGAATGCACAGATCAGAAAGAAGTTTCACAGAATGATTCTGTGTAGTTTATATTTGGAGACATTCCTTTTTCCACTATTACCCTCTTAGCGCTCCGAATCTCCACTTGCATTTTCTACAGAAAGTGTGTTTCAGAACGGCTCAATCAAAACTAAGGTTCAACTCTTTTAGTTGAACAAACAGAACAGAAAGAAGTTTCACACAATTCTTCTGTGTAGTTTTTATTTGTAGACATTCTTTTTCCCAATATAGGCCTCTTAGCGCTCAGAATGTCCAATTGCAGTTTCTACAGAAAGAGTGTTTCAGAACGGCTCAATCAAAAGTAAGGTTCAACTCTGTTAGTTGAATGCACAGAACAGAAAGAATTTTCACTGAATGCTACTGTGTAGTTTATATTTGAATATATTCCTTTTTCCACTATTACCCTGTTAGCGCTCCGAATGTCCACTTGCATTTTCTACAGAAAGAGTGTTCAGAACTGCGCAATCAAAAGTATGGTTTAACTCTGTTAGCTTAATGAACATATCAGAAATAAGTTTCACACAATGCTTCTGTGTAGTTTTTATTTGAAGATATTATTTTTCCCAATATAGGCCTCTTAGCGCTCAGAATGCCCAATTGCAGTTTCTACAGAAAGAGTGTTTCAGAAAGGCTCAATCAAAAGTAAGGTTCAACTCTGTTAGTTGAATGCACAGAACAGAAAGAAGTTTTATACACTGCTTCTGTGTAGTTTATATTTGAACATATTCTTTTTTCCGTAATTACCCACTTAGCGCTACGAATGTCCAGTTGCATTTTCTACAGACAGAGTGTTTCAAAACTGCTCAATCAAAAGTATGGTTTAACTCTGTTAGCTGAATGCTCAGATCAGAAAGAAGTTTCACAGAATCCTTCTGTGTAGTTTATATTTGAATATATTCTTTTTCCACTACTACTCACTTAGCGCTCCAAATGTCCAGTTGCATTTTCTACAGAAAGAGAGTTCAGATCTGCTCAATCAAAAGTATGGTTTAACTCTGTTAGCTGAATGCACAGATCAGAAAGAAGTTTCACAGAATGATTCTGTGTAGTTTATATTTGGAGACATTCCTTTTTCCACTATTACCCTCTTAGCGCTCCGAATCTCCACTTGCATTTTCTACAGAAAGAGTGTTTCAGAACGGCTCAATCAAAACTAAGGTTCAACTCTTTTAGTTGAACAAACAGAACAGAAAGAAGTTTCACACAATTCTTCTGTGTAGTTTTTATTTGTAGACATTCTTTTTCCCAATATAGGACTCTTAGTGCTCAGAATGTCCAATTGCAGTTTCTACAGAAAGAGTGTTTCAGAACGGCTCAATCAAAAGTAAGGTTCAACTCTGTTAGTTGAATGCACAGAACAGAAAGAAGTTTCATACAATGCTTCTGTGTAGTTTATATTTGAACATATTCTTTTTTCCACTATTACCCACTTAGCGCTACGAATGTCCAGTTGCATTTTCTACAGACAGAGTGTTTCAAAACTGCTCAATCAAAAGTATGGTTTAACTCTGTTAGCTGAATGCTCAGATCAGAAAGAAGTTTCACAGAATGCTTCTGTGTAGTTTATATTTGAATATATTCCTTTTTCCACTACTACGCTCTTAGCGCTCCAAATGTCCAGTTGCATTTTCTACAGAAAGAGTGTTCAGATCTGCTCAATCAAAAGTATGGTTTAACTCTGTTAGCTGAATGCACAGATCAGAAACAAGTTTCACCGAATGATTCTGTGTAGTTTATATTTGAAGACATTCCTTTTTCCACTATTACCCTCTTAGCGCTCCGAATCTCCACTTGCATTTTCTACAAAAAGAGTGTTTCATAACTGCTCAATCAAAAATATGTTTTATCTCTGTTAACTGAATTTACAGATCAGAAATAAGTTTCACAGAATGCATCTGTGTAGTTTTTATTTGAAGATATTATTTTTCCCAATGTAGGCCTCTTAGCGCTTAGCATGTCCAATTGCAGTTTCTACAGAAAGAGTGTTTCAGAACGGCTCAATCAAAAGTAAGGTTCAACTCTGTTAGTTGAATGCACAGAACAGAAAGAATTTTCACAGAATGCTACTGTGTAGTTTATATTTGAATATATTCCTTTTTCCACTATTACCCTCTTAGCGCTCCGAATGTCCACTTGCATTTTCTACAGAAAGAGTGTTCAGAACTGCGCAATCAAAAGTATGGTTTAACTCTGTTAGCTTAATGAACATATCAGAAATAAGTTTCACACAATGCTTCTGTGTAGTTTTTATTTGAAGATATTATTTTTCCCAATATAGGTCTCTTAGCGCTCAGAATGTCCAATTGCAGTTTCTACAGAAAGAGTGTTTCAGAAAGGCTCAATCAAAAGTAAGGTTCAACTCTGTTAGTTGAATGCACAGAACAGAAAGAAGTTTCATACAATGCTTCTGTGTAGTTTATATTTGAACATATTCTTTTTTCCACTATTACCCACTTAGCGCTACGAATGTCCAGTTGCATTTTCTACAGACAGAGTGTTTCAAAACTGCTCAATCAAAAGTATGGTTTAACTCTGTTAGCTGAATGCTCAGATCAGAAAGAAGTTTCACAGAATGATTCTGTGTAGTTTATATTTGAATATATTCCTTTTTCCACTACTACTCTCTTAGCGCTCCAAATGTCCAGTTGCATTTTCAACAGAAAGAGAGTTCAGATCTGCTCAATCAAAAGTATGGTTTAACTCTGTTAGCTGAATGCACAGATCAGAAAGAAGTTTCACCGAATGATTCTGTGAAGTTTATATTTGGAGACATTCCTTTTTCCACTATTACCCTCTTAGCGCTCCGAATCTCCACTTGCATTTTCTACAGAAAGAGTGTTTCAGAACGGCTCAATCAAAACTAAGGTTCAACTCTTTTAGTTGAACAAACAGAACAGAAAGAAGTTTCACACAATTCTTCTGTGTAGTTTTTATTTGTAGACATTCTTTTTCCAAATATAGGCCTCTTAGCGCTCAGAATGTCCAATTGCAGTTTCTACAGAAAGAGTGTTTCAGAACGGCTCAATCAAAAGTAAGGTTCAACTCTGTTAGTTGAATGCACAGAACAGAAAGAAGTTTCATACAATGCTTCTGTGTAGTTTATATTTGAACATATTCTTTTTTCCACTATTACCCACTTAGCGCTACGAATGTCCAGTTGCATTTTCTACAGACAGAGTGTTTCAGAACTGCTCAATCAAAAGTATGGTTTAACTCTGTTAGCTGAATGCTCAGATCAGAAAGAAGTTTCACAGAATGCTTCTGTGTAGTTTATATTTGAATATATTCCTTTTTCCACTACTACGCTCTTAGCGCTCCAAATGTCCAGTTGCATTTTCTACAGAAATAGTGTTCAGATCTGCTCAATCAAAAATATGGTTTAACTCTGTTAGCTGAATGCACAGATCAGAAAGAAGTTTCACCGAATGATTCTGTGTAGTTTATATTTGAAGACATACCTTTTTCCACTATTACCCTCTTAGCGCTCCGAATCTCCACTTGCATTTTCTACAAAGGAGTGTTTCATAACTGCTCAATCAAAAATATGTTTTATCTCTGTTAACTGAATTTACAGATCAGAAATAAGTTTCACAGAATGCATCTGTGTAGTTTTTATTTGAAGATATTCTTTTTTCCAATGTAGGCCTCTTAGCGCTTAGCATGTCCAATTGCAGTTTCTACAGAAAGAGTGTTTCAGAACGGCTCAATCAAAAGTAAGGTTCAACTCTGTTAGTTGAATGCACAGAACAGAAAGAATTTTCACAGAATGCTACTGTGTAGTTTATATTTGAATATATTCCTTTTTCCACTATTACCCTCTTAGCGCTCCGAATGTCCACTTGCATTTTCTACAGAAAGAGTGTTCAGAACTGCGCAATCCAAAGTATGGTTTAACTCTGTTAGCTTAATGAACATATCAGAAATAAGTTTCACACAATGCTTCTGTGTAGTTTTTATTTGAAGATATAATTTTTCCCAATATAGGCCTCTTAGCGCTCAGAATGTCCAATTGCAGTTTCTACAGAAAGAGTGTTTCAGAAAGGCTCAATCAAAAGTAAGGTTCAACTCTGTTAGTTGAATGCACAGAACAGAAAGAAGTTTCATACAATGCTTCTGTGTAGTTTATATTTGAACATATTCTTTTTTCCACTATTACCCACTTAGCGCTACGAATGTCCAGTTGCATTTTCTACAGACAGAGTGTTTCAAAACTGCTCAATCAAAAGTATGGTTTAACTCTGTTAGCTGAATGCTCAGATCAGAAAGAAGTTTCACAGAATGCTTCTGTGTAGTTTATATTTGTATATATTCCTTTTTCCACTACTACTCTCTTAGCGCTCCAAATGTCCAGTTGCATTTTCTACAGAAAGAGAGTTCAGATCTGCTCAATCAAAAGTATGGTTTAACTCTGTTAGCTGAATGCACAGATCAGAAAGAAGTTTCACCGAATGATTCTGTGTAGTTTATATTTGGAGACATTCCTTTTTCCACTATTACCCTCTTAGCGCTCCGAATCTCCACTTGCATTTTCTACAGAAAGAGTGTTTCAGAACGGCTCAATCAAAACTAAGGTTCAACTCTTTTAGTTGAACAAACAGAACAGAAAGAAGTTTCACACAATTCTTCTGTGTAGTTTTTATTTGTAGACATTCTTTTTCCCAATATAGGCCTCTTAGCGCTCAGAATGTCCAATTGCAGTTTCTACAGAAAGAGTGTTTCAGAACGGCTCAATCAAAAGTAAGGATCAACTCTGTTAGTTGAATGCACAGAACAGAAAGAAGTTTCATACAATGCTTCTGTGTAGTTTATATTTGAACATATTCTTTTTTCCACTATTACCCACTTAGCGCTACGAATGTCCAGTTGCATTTTCTACAGACAGAGTGTTTCAAAACTGCTCAATCAAAAGTATGGTTTAACTCTGTTAGCTGAATGCTCAGATCAGAAAGAAGTTTCACAGAATGCTTCTGTGTAGTTTATATTTGAATATATTCCTTTTTCCACTACTACGCTCTTAGCGCTCCAAATGTCCAGTTGCATTTTCTACAGAAAGAGTGTTCAGATCTGCTCAATCAAAAGTATGGTTTAACACTGTTAGCTGAATGCACAGATCAGAAAGAAGTTTCACCGAATGATTCTGTGTAGTTTATATTTGAAGACATTCCTTTTTCCACTATTACCCTCTTAGCGCTCCGAATCTCCTCTTGCATTTTCTACAAAAAGAGTGTTTCATAACTGCTCAATCAAAAATATGTTTTATCTCTGTTAACTGAATTTACAGATCAGAAATAAGTTTCACAAAATGCATCTGTGTAGTTTTTATTTGAAGATATTCTTTTTCCCAATGTAGGCCTCTTAGCGCTTAGCATGTCCAATTGCAGTTTCTACAGAAAGAGAGTTTCAGAACGGCTCAATCAAAAGTAAGGTTCAACTCTGTTAGTTGAATGCACAGATCAGAAAGAAGTTTCACAGAATGATTCTGTGTAGTTTACATTTGGAGACATTCCTTTTTCCACTATTACCCTCTTAGCGCTCCGAATCTCCACTTGGATTTTCTACAGAAAGAGTGTTTCAGAACGGCTCAATCAAAACTAAGGTTCAACTCTTTTAGTTGAACAAACAGAACAGAAAGAAGTTTCACACAATTCTTCTGTGTAGTTTTTATTTGTAGACATTCTTTTTCCCAATATAGGCCTCTTAGCGCTCAGAATGTCCAATTGCAGTTTCTACAGAAAGAGTGTTTCAGAAGGGCTCAATCAAAAGTAAGGTTCAACTCTGTTAGTTGAATGCACAGAACAGCAAGAAGTTTCACAGAATGCTTCTGTGTAGTTTATATTTGAACATATTCTTTTTTCCACTATTACCCACTTAGCGCTACGAATGTCCAGTTGCATTTTCTACAGACAGAGTGTTTCAAAATTGCTCAATCAAAAGTATGGTTTAACTCTGTTAGCTGAATGCTCAGATCAGAAAGAAGTTTCACAGAATGCTTCTGTGTAGTTTATATTTGAATATATTCCTTTTTCCACTACTACGCTCTTAGCGCTCCAAATGTCCAGTTGCATTTTCTACAGAAAGAGTGTTCAGATCTGCTCAATCAAAAGTATGGTTTAACTCTGTTAGCTGAATGCACAGATCAGAAAGAAGTTTCACCGAATGATTCTGTGTAGTTTATATTTGAAGACATTCCTTTTTCCACTATTACCCACTTAGCGCTCCGAATCTCCACTTGCATTTTCTACAAAAAGAGTGTTTCATAACTGCTCAATCAAAAATATGTTTTATCTCTGTTAACTGAATTTACAGATCAGAAATAAGTTTCACAGAATGCATCTGTGTAGTTTTTATTTGAAGATATTCTTTTTCCCAATGTAGGCCTCTTAGCGTTTAACATGTCCAATTGCAGTTTCTACAGAAAGAGTGTTTCAGAACGGCTCAATCAAAAGTGAGGTTCAACACTGTTAGCTGAATGCACAGAACAGTAAGAGTTTTCACAGAATGCTACTGTGTAGTTTATATTTGAATATATTCCTTTTTCCACTATTACCCTCTTAGCGCTCCGAATGTCCACTTGCATTTTCTACAGAAAGAGTGTTCAGAACTGCGCAATCAAAAGTATGGTTTAACTCTGTTAGCTTAATGAACATATCAGAAATAAGTTTCACACAATGCTTCTGTGTAGTTTTTATTTGAAGATATTATTTTTCCCAATAGATGCCTCTTAGCGCTCAGAATGTCCAATTGCAGTTTCTACAGAAAGAGTGTTTCAGAAAGGCTCAATCAAAAGTAAGGTTCAACACTGTTAGTTGAATGCACAGAACAGAAAGAAGTTTCATACAATGCTTCTGTGTAGTTTATATTTGAACATATTCTTTTTTCCACTATTACCCACTTAGCGCTACGAATGTCCAGTTGCATTTTCTACAGACAGAGTGTTTCAAAACTGCTCAATCAAAAGTATGGTTTAACTCTGTTAGCTGAATTCTCAGATCAGAAAGAAGTTTCACAGAATGCTTCTGTGTAGTTTATATTTGAATATATTCCTTTTTCCATTACTACTCTCTTAGCGCTCCAAATGTCCAGTTGCATTTTCTATAGAAAGAGTGTTCAGATCTGCTCAATCAAAAGTATGGTTTAACTCTGTTAGCGGAATGCCCAGATCAGAAAGAAGTTTCACAGAATGATTCTGTGTAGTTTATATTTGGAGACATTCCTTTTTCCACTATTACCCTCTTAGCGCTCCGAATCTCCACTTGCATTTTCTACAGAAAGAGTGTTTCAGAACGGCTCAATCAAAACTAAGGTTCAACTCTTTTAGTTGAACAAACAGAACAGAAAGAAGTTTCACACAATTCTTCTGTGTAGTTTTTATTTGTAGACATTCTTTTTCCCAATATAGGCCTCTTAGCGCTCAGAATGTCCAATTGCAGTTTCTACAGAAAGAGTGTTTCAGAACGGCTCAATCAAAAGTAAGGTTCAAATCTGTTAGTTGAATGCACAGAACAGAAAGAATTTTCACAGAATGCTACTGTGTAGTTTATATTTGAATATATTCCTTTTTCCACTATTACCCTCTTAGCGCTCCGAATGTACACTTGCATTTTCTACAGAAAGAGTGTTCAGAACTGCGCAATCAAAAGTATGGTTTAACTCTGTTAGCTTAATGAACATATCAGAAATAAGTTTCACACAATGCTTCTGTGTAGTTTTTATTTGAAGATATTATTTTTCCCAATAGAGGCCTCTTAGCGCTCAGAATGTCCAATTGCAGTTTCTACAGAAAGAGTGTTTCAGAAAGGCTGAATCAAAAGTAAGGTTCAACTCTGTTAGTTGAATGCACAGAACAGAAAGAAGTTTCATACAATGCTTCTGTGTAGTTTATATTTGAACATATTCTTTTCTCCACTATTACCCACTTAGCGCTACGAATGTCCAGTTGCATTTTCTACAGACAGAGTGTTTCAAAACTGCTCAATCAAAAGTATGGTTTAACTCTATTAGCTGAATGCTCAGATCAGAAAGAAGTTTCACAGAATGCTTCTGTGTAGTTTTTATTTGAATATATTCCTTTTTCCACTACTACTCTCTTAGCGTTCCAAATGTCCAGTTGCATTTTCTACATAAAGAGTGTTCAGATCTGCTCAATCAAAAGTATGGTTTAACTCTGTTACCTGAATGCACAGATCAGAAAGAAGTTTCACAGAATGATTCTGTGTAGTTTATATTTGGAGACATTCCTTTTTCCACTATTACCCTCTTAGCGCTCCGAATCTCCACTTGCATTTTCTACAGAAAGAGTGTTTCAGAACGGCTCAATCAAAACTAAGGTTCAACTCTTTTAGTTGAACAAACAGAACAGAAAGAAGTTTCACACAATTCTTCTGTGTAGTTTTTATTTGTAGACATTCTTTTTCCCAATATAGGCCTCTTAGCGCTCAGAATGTCCAATTGCAGTTTCCACAGAAAGAGTGTTTCAGAACGGCTCAATCAAAAGTAAGGTTCAACTCTGTTAGTTGAATGCACAGAACAGCAAGAAGTTTCACAGAATGCTTCTGTGTAGTTTATATTTGAACATATTCTTTTTTCCACTATTACCCACTTAGCGCTACGAATGTCCAGTTGCATTTTCTACAGACAGAGTGTTTCAAAAGTGCTCAATCAAAAGTATGGTTTAACTCTGTTAGCTGAATGCTCAGATCAGAAAGAAGTTTCACAGAATGCTTCTGTGTAGTTTATATTTGAATATATTCCTTTTTCCACTACTACGCTCTTAGCGCTCCAAATGTCCAGTTGCATTTTCTACAGAAAGAGTGTTCAGATCTGCTCAATCAAAAGTATGGTTTAACTCTGTTAGCTGAATGCACAGATCAGAAACAAGTTTCACCGAATGATTCTGTGTAGTTTATATTTGAAGACATTCCTTTTTCCACTATTACCCTCTTAGCGCTCCGAATCTCCACTTGCATTTTCTACAAAAAGAGTGTTTCATAACTGCTCAATCAAAAATATGTTTTATCTCTGTTAACTGAATTTACAGATCAGAAATAAGTTTCACAGAATGCATCTGTGTAGTTTTTATTTGAAGATATTATTTTTCCCAATGTAGGCCTCTTAGCGCTTAGCATGTCCAATTGCAGTTTCTACAGAAAGAGTGTTTCAGAACGGCTCAATCAAAAGTAAGGTTCAACTCTGTTAGTTGAATGCACAGAACAGAAAGAATTTTCACAGAATGCTACTGTGTAGTTTATATTTGAATATATTCCTTTTTCCACTATTACCCTCTTAGCGCTCCGAATGTCCACTTGCATTTTCTACAGAAAGAGTGTTCAGAACTGCGCAATCAAAAGTATGGTTTAACTCTGTTAGCTTAATGAACATATCAGAAATAAGTTTCACACAATGCTTCTGTGTAGTTTTTATTTGAAGATATTATTTTTCCCAATATAGGTCTCTTAGCGCTCAGAATGTCCAATTGCAGTTTCTACAGAAAGAGTGTTTCAGAAAGGCTCAATCAAAAGTAAGGTTCAACTCTGTTAGTTGAATGCACAGAACAGAAAGAAGTTTCATACAATGCTTCTGTGTAGTTTATATTTGAACATATTCTTTTTTCCACTATTACCCACTTAGCGCTACGAATGTCCAGTTGCATTTTCTACAGACAGAGTGTTTCAAAACTGCTCAATCAAAAGTATGGTTTAACTCTGTTAGCTGAATGCTCAGATCAGAAAGAAGTTTCACAGAATGCTTCTGTGTAGTTTATATTTGAATATATTCCTTTTTCCACTACTACTCTCTTAGCGCTCCAAATGTCTAGTTGCATTATCTACAGAAAGAGAGTTCAGATCTGCTCAATCAAAGTATGGTTTAACTCTGTTAGCTGAATGCACAGATCAGAAAGAAGTTTCACCGAATGATTCTGTGAAGTTTATATTTGGAGACATTCCTTTTTCCACTATTACCCTCTTAGCGCTCCGAATCTCCACTTGCATTTTCTACAGAAAGAGTGTTTCAGAACGGCTCAATCAAAACTAAGGTTCAACTCTTTTAGTTGAACAAACAGAACAGAAAGAAGTTTCACACAATTCTTCTGTGTAGTTTTTATTTGTAGACATTCTTTTTCCAAATATAGGCCTCTTAGCGCTCAGAATGTCCAATTGCAGTTTCTACAGAAAGAGTGTTTCAGAACGGCTCAATCAAAAGTAAGGTTCAACTCTGTTAGTTGAATGCACAGAACAGAAAGAAGTTTCATACAATGCTTCTGTGTAGTTTATATTTGAACATATTCTTTTTTCCACTATTACCCACTTAGCGCTACGAATGTCCAGTTGCATTTTCTACAGACAGAGTGTTTCAGAACTGCTCAATCAAAAGTATGGTTTAACTCTGTTAGCTGAATGCTCAGATCAGAAAGAAGTTTCACAGAATGCTTCTGTGTAGTTTATATTTGAATACATTCCTTTTTCCACTACTACGCTCTTAGCGCTCCAAATGTCCAGTTGCATTTTCTACAGAAATAGTGTTCAGATCTGCTCAATCAAAAATATGGTTTAACTCTGTTAGCTGAATGCACAGATCAGAAAGAAGTTTCACCGAATGATTCTGTGTAGTTTATATTTGAAGACATTCCTTTTTCCACTATTACCCTCTTAGCGCTCCGAATCTCCTCTTGCATTTTCTACAAAAAGAGTGTTTCATAACTGCTCAATCAAAAATATGTTTTATCTCTGTTAACTGAATTTACAGATCAGAAATAAGTTTCACAAAATGCATCTGTGTAGTTTTTATTTGAAGATATTCTTTTTCCCAATGTAGGCCTCTTAGCGCTTAGCATGTCCAATTGCAGTTTCTACAGAAAGAGAGTTTCAGAACGGCTCAATCAAAAGTAAGGTTCAACTCTGTTAGTTGAATGCACAGAACAGAAAGAATTTTCACAGAATGCTACTGTGTAGTTTATATTTGAATATATTCCTTTTTCCACTATTACCCTCTTAGCGCTCCGAATGTCCACTTGCATTTTGTACAGAAAGAGTGTTCAGAACTGCGCAATCAAAAGTATGCTTTAACTCTGTTAGCTTAATGAACATATCAGAAATAAGTTTCACACAGTGCTTCTGTGTAGTTTTTATTTGAAGATTTTATTTTTCCCAATAGAGGCCTCTTAGCGCTCAGAATGTCCAATTGCAGTTTCTACAGAAAGAGTGTTTCAGAAAGGCTCAATCCAAAGTAAGGTTCAACTCTGTTAGTTGAATGCACAGAACAGAAAGAAGTTTCATACAATGCTTCTGTGTAGTTTATATTTGAACATATTCTTTTTTCCACTATTACCCACTTAGCGCTACGAATGTCCAGTTGCATTTTCTACAGACAGAGTGTTTCAAAACTGCTCAATCAAAAGTATGGTTTAACTCTGTTAGCTGAATGCTCAGATCAGAAAGAAGTTTCACAGAATGCTTCTGTGTAGTTTATATTTGAATATATTCCTTTTTCCACTACTACTCTCTTAGCGCTCCAAATGTCCAGTTGCATTTTCTATAGAAAGAGTGTTCAGATCTGCTCAATCAAAAGTATGGTTTAACTCTGTTAGCTGAATGCACAGATCAGAAAGAAGTTTCACAGAATGATTCTGTGTAGTTTATATTTGGAGACATTCCTTTTTCCACTATTACCCTCTTAGCGCTCCGAATCTCCACTTGCATTTTCTACAGAAAGAGTGTTTCAGAACGGCTCAATCAAAACTAAAGGTCAACTCTTTTAGTTGAACAAACAGAACAGAAAGAAGTTTCACACAATTCTTCTGTGTAGTTTTTATTTGTAGACATTCTTTTTCCCAATATAGGCCTCTTAGCGCTCAGAATGTCCAATTGCAGTTTCTACAGAAAGAGTGTTTCAGAACGGCTCAATCAAAAGTAAGGTTCAACTCTGTTAGTTGAATGCACAGAACAGAAAGAAATTTCATACAATGCTTCTGTGTAGTTTATATTTGAACATATTCTTTTTTCCACTATTACCCACTTAGCGCTACGAATGTCCAGTTGCATTTTCTACAGACAGAGTGTTTCAAAACTGCTCAATCAAAAGTATGGTTTAACTCTGTTAGCTGAATGCTCAGATCAGAAAGAAGTTTCACAGAATGCTTCTGTGTAGTTTATATTTGAATATATTCCTTTTTCCACTACTACGCTCTTAGCGCTCCAAATGTCCAGTTGCATTTTCTACAGAAAGAGTGTTCAGATCTGCTCAATCAAAAGTATGGTTTAACTCTGTTAGCTGAATGCACTGATCAGAAAGAAGTTTCACCGAATGATT
Source organism: Symphalangus syndactylus (assembly GCF_028878055.3). Lineage (NCBI taxonomy): Eukaryota > Metazoa > Chordata > Mammalia > Primates > Hylobatidae > Symphalangus > Symphalangus syndactylus. Next base: position 77,242,856 of record NC_072445.2, on the reverse strand, counting down.
CTGTGTAGTTTATATTTGAAGACATTCCTTTTTCCACTATTACCCTCTTAGCGCTCCGAATCTCCACTTGCATTTTCTACAAAAAGAGTGTTTCATAACTGCTCAATCAAAAATATGTTTTATCTCTGTTAACTGAATTTACAGATCAGAAATAAGTTTCACAAAATGCATCTGTGTAGATTTTATTTGAAGATATTCTTTTTCCCAATGTAGGCCTCTTAGCGCTTAGCATGTCCAATTGCAGTTTTTACAGAAAGAGAGTTTCAGAACGGCTCAATCAAAAGTAAGGTTCAACTCTGTTAGTTGAATTCACAGAACAGAAAGAATTTTCACAGAATGCTACTGTGTAGTTTATATTTGAATATAGTCCTTTTTCCACTATTACCCTCTTAGCGCTCCGAATGTCCACTTGCATTTTCTACAGAAAGAGTGTTCAGAACTGCGCAATCAAAAGTATGCTTTAACTCTGTTAGCTTAATGAACATATCAGAAATAAGTTTCACACAATTCTTCTGTGTAGTTTTTATTTGAAGATATTATTTTTCCCAATAGAGGCCTCTTAGCGCTCAGAATGTCCAATTGCAGTTTCTACAGAAAGAGTGTTTCAGAAAGGCTCAATCCAAAGTAAGGTTCAACTCTGTTAGTTGAATGCACAGAACAGAAAGAAGTTTCATACAATGTTTCTGTGTAGTTTATATTTGAACATATTCTTTTTTCCACTATTACCCACTTAGCGCTACGAATGTCCAGTTGCATTTTCTACAGACAGAGTGTTTCAAAACTGCTCAATCAAAAGTATGGTTTAACTCTGTTAGCTGAATGCTCAGATCAGAAAGAAATTTCACAGAATGTTTCTGTGTAGTTTATATTTGAATATATTCCTTTTTCCACTACTACTCTCTTAGCGCTCCAAATGTCCAGTTGCATTTTCTATAGAAAGAGTGTTCAGATCTGCTGAATCAAAAGTATGCTTTAAATCTGTTAGCTGAATGCACAGATCAGAAAAAAGTTTCACAGAATGATTCTGTGTAGTTTATATTTGGAGACATTCCTTTTTCCACTATTACCCTCTTAGCGCTCCGAATCTCCACTTGCATTTTCTACAGAAAGAGTGTTTCAGAACGGCTCAATCAAAACTAAGGTTCAACTCTTTTAGTTGAACAAACAGAACAGAAAGAAGTTTCACACAATTCTTCTGTGTAGTTTTTATTTGTAGACATTCTTTTTCCCAATATAGGCCTCTTAGCGCTCAGAATGTCCAATTGCAGTTTCTACAGAAAGAGTGTTTCAGAACGGCTCAATCAAAAGTAAGGTTCAACTCTGTTAGTTGAATGCACAGAACAGAAAGAAATTTCATACAATGCTTCTGTGTAGTTTATATTTGAACATATTCTTTTTTCCACTATTACCCACTTAGCGCTACGAATGTCCAGTTGCATTTTCTACAGACAGAGTGTTTCAAAACTGCTCAATCAAAAGTATGGTTTAACTCTGTTAGCTGAATGCTCAGAACAGAAAGAAGTTTCACAGAATGCTTCTGTGTAGTTTATATTTGAATATATTCCTTTTTCCACTACTACGCTCTTAGCGCTCCAAATGTCCAGTTGCATTTTCTACAGAAAGAGTGTTCAGATCTGCTCAATGAAAAGTATGGTTTAACTCTGTTAGCTGAATGCACAGATCAGAAAGAAGTTTCACCGAATGATTCTGTGTAGTTTATATTTGAAGACATTCCTTTTTCCACTGTTACCCTCTTAGCGCTCCGAATCTCCACATGCATTTTCTACAAAAAGAGTGTTTCATAACTGCTCAATCAAAAATATGTTTTATCTCTGTTAACTGAATTTACAGATCAGAAATAAGTTTCACAGAATGCATCTGTGTAGTTTTTATTTGAAGATATTCTTTTTCCCAATGTAGGCCTCTTAGCGTTTAGCATGTCCAATTGCAGTTTCTACAGAAAGAGTGTTTCAGAACGGCTCAATCAAAAGTAAGGTTCAACACTGTTAGCTGAATGCACAGAACAGTAAGTGTTTTCACAGAATGCTACTGTGTAGTTTATATTTGAATATATTCCTTTTTCCACTATTATCCTCTTAGCGCTCCGAATGTCCACTTGCATTTTCTACAGAAAGAGTGTTCAGAACTGCGCAATCAAAAGTATGGTTTAACTCTGTTAGCTTAATGAACATATCAGAAATAAGTTTCACACAATGCTTCTGTGTAGTTTTTATTTGAAGATATTATTTTTCCCAATAGATGCCTCTTAGCACTCAGAATGTCCAATTGCAGTTTCTACAGAAAGAGTGTTTCAGAAAGGCTCAATCAAAACTAAGGTTCAACTCTGTTAGTTGAATGCACAGAACAGAAAGAAGTTTCATACAATGCTTCTGTGTAGTTTATATTTGAACATATTCTTTTTTCCACTATTACCCACTTAGCGCTACGAATGTCCAGTTGCATTTTCTACAGACAGAGTGTTTCAAAACTGCTCAATCAAAAGTATGGTTTAACTCTGTTAGCTGAATGCTCAGATCAGAAAGAAGTTTCACAGAATGCTTCTGTGTAGTTTATATTTGAATATATTCCTTTTTCCACTACTACTCTCTTAGCGCTCCAAATGTCCAGTTGCATTTTCTATAGAAAGAGTGTTCAGATCTGCTCAATCAAAAGTATGGTTTAACTCCGTTAGCGGAATTCACAGATCAGAAAGAAGTTTCACAGAATGATTCTGTGTAGTTTATATTTGGAGACCTTCCTTTTTCCACTATTACCCTCTTAGCGCTCCGAATCTCCACTTGCATTTTCTACAGAAAGAGTGTTTCAGAACGGCTCAATCAAAACTAAGGTTCAACTCTTTTAGTTGAACAAACAGAACAGAAATAAGTTTCACACAATTCTTCTGTGTAGTTTTTATTTGTAGACATTCTTTTTCCCAATATAGGCCTCTTAGCGCTCAGAATGTCCAATTGCAGTTTCTACAGAAAGAGTGTTTCAGAAGGGCTCAATCAAAAGTAAGGTTCAACTCTGTTAGTTGAATGCACAGAACAGCAAGAAGTTTCACAGAATGCTTCTGTGTAGTTTATATTTGAACATATTCTTTTTTCCACTATTACCCACTTAGCGCTACGAATGTCCAGTTGCATTTTCTACAGACAGAGTGTTTCAAAATTGCTCAATCAAAAGTATGGTTTAACTCTGTTAGCTGAATGCTCAGATCAGAAAGAAGTTTCACAGAATGCTTCTGTGTAGTTTATATTTGAATATATTCCTTTTTCCACTACTACGCTCTTAGCGCTCCAAATGTCCAGTTGCATTTTCTACAGAAAGAGTGTTCAGATCTGCTCAATCAAAAGTATGGTTTAACTCTGTTAGCTGAATGTACAGATCAGAAAGAAGTTTCACCGAATGATTCTATGTAGTTTATATTTGAAGACATTCCTTTTTCCACTATTACCCTCTTAGCGCTCCGAATCTCCACTTGCATTTTCTACAAAAAGAGTGTTTCATAACTGCTCAATCAAAAATATGTTTTATCTCCGTTAACTGAATTTACAGATCAGAAATAAGTTTCACAGAATGCATCTGTGTAGTTTTTATTTGAAGATATTCTTTTTCCCAATGTAGGCCTCTTAGCGCTTAGCATGTCCAATTGCAGTTTCTACAGAAAGAGTGTTTCAGAACGGCTCAATCAAAAGTAGGGTTCAACTCTGTTAGTTGAATGCACAGAACAGAAAGAATTTTCACAGAATGCTACTGTGTACTTTATATTTGAATATATTCTTTTTCCACTATTACCCTCTTAGCGCTCCGAATGTCCACTTGCATTTTCTACAGAAAGAGTGTTCAGAACTGCGCAATCCAAAGTATGGTTTAACTCTGTTAGCTTAATGAACATATCAGAAATAAGTTTCACACAATGCTTCTGTGTAGTTTTTATTTGAAGATATTATTTTTCCCAATAGAGGCCTCTTAGCGCTCAGAATGTCCAATTGCAGTTTCTACAGAAAGAGTGTTACAGAAAGGCTCAATCAAAAGTAAGGTTCAACTCTGTTAGTTGAATGCACAGAACAGAAAGAAGTTTCATACAATGCTTCTGTGTAGTTTATATTTGAACATATTCTTTTTTCCACTATTACCCACTTAGCGCTACGAATGTCCAGTTGCATTTTCTACAGACAGAGTGTTTCAAAACTGCTCAATCAAAAGTATGGTTTAACTCTGTTAGCTGAATGCTCAGATCAGAAAGAAGTTTCACAGAACGCTTCTGTGTAGTTTATATTTGAATATATTCCTTTTTCCACTACTACTCTCTTAGCGCTCCAAATGTCCAGTTGCATTTTCTACAGAAAGAGTGTTCAGATCTGCTCAATCAAAAGTATGGTTTAACTCTGTTAGCTGAATGCACAGATCAGAAAGAAGTTTCACAGAATGATTCTGTGTTTTTTATATTTGAAGACATTCCTTTTTCCACTATTACCCTCTTAGCGCTCCGAATCTCCACTTGCATTTTCTACAGAAAGAGTGTTTCAGAACGGCTCAATCAAAACTAAGGTTTAACTCTTTTAGTTGAACAAACAGAACAGAAAGTAGTTTCACACAATTCTTCTGTGTAGTTTTTATTTGTAGACATTCATTTTCCCAATATAGTCCTCTTAGCGCTCAGAATGTCCAATTGCAGTTTCTACAGAAAGAGTGTTTCAGAAAGGCTCAATCAAAAGTAAGGTTCAACTCTGTTAGTTGAATGCACAGAACAGAAAGAAGTTTCATACAGTGCTTCTGTGTAGTTCATATTTGAACATATTCTTTTTTCCACTATTACCCACTTAGCGCTACGAATGTCCAGTTGCATTTTCTACAGACAGAGTGTTTCAAAACTGCTCAATCAAAAGTATGGTTTAACTCTGTTAGCTGAATGTTCAGATCAGAAAGAAGTTTCACAGAATGCTTCTGTGTAGTTTATATTTGAATATATTCCTTTTTCCACTACTACTCTCTTAGCGCTCCAAATGTCCAGTTGCATTTTCTACAGAAAGAGTGTTCAGATCTGTTGAATCAAAAGTATATTTTAAATCTGTTAGCTGAATGCACAGATCAGAAAGAAGTTTCACAGAATGATTCTGTGTAGTTTATATTTGGAGACATTCCTTTTTCCACTATTACCCTCTTAGCGCTCCGAATCTCCACTTGCATTTTCTACAGAAAGAGTGTTTCAGAACGGCTCAATCAAAACTAAGGTTCAACTCTTTTAGTTGAACAAACAGAACAGAAAGATGTTTCACACAATTCTTCTGTGTAGTTTTTATTTGTAGACATTCTTTATCCCAATATAGGCCTCTTAGCGCTCAGAATGTCCAATTGCAGTTTCTACAGAAAGAGTGTTTCAGAACGGCTCAATCAAAAGTAAGGTTCAACTCTGTTAGTTGAATGCACAGAACAGAAAGAAGTTTCATACAATGCTTCTGTGTAGTTTATATTTGAACATATTCTTTTTTCCACTATTACCCACTTAGCGCTACGAATGTCCAGTTGCATTTTCTACAGACAGAGTGTTTCAAAACTGCTCAATCAAAAGTATGGTTTAACTCTGTTAGCTGAATGCTCAGATCAGAAAGAAGTTTCACAGAATGCTTCTGTGTAGTTTATATTTGAATATATTCCTTTTTCCACTACTACGCTCTTAGCGCTGCAAATGTCCAGTTGCATTTTCTACAGAAAGAGTGTTCAGATCTGCTCAATCAAAAGTATGGTTTAACTCTGTTAGCTGAATGCACAGTTCAGAAAGAAGTTTCACCGAATGATTCTGTGTAGTTTATATTTGAAGACATTCCTTTTTCCACTATTAACCTCTTAGCGCTCCGAATTTCCACTTGCATTTTCTACAAAAAGAGTGTTTCATAACTGCTCAATCAAAAATATGTTTTATCTCTGTTAACTGAATTTACAGATCAGAAATAAGTTTCACAGAATGCATCTGTGTAGTTTTTATATGAAGATATTCTTTTTCCCAATGTAGGCCTCTTAGCGCTTAGCATGTCCAATTGCAGTTTCTACAGAAAGAGTGTTTCAGAACGGCTCAATCAAAAGTAGGGTTCAACTCTGTTAGTTGAATGCACAGAACAGAAAGAATTTTCACAGAATGCTACTGTGTAGTTTATATTTGAATATATTCCTTTTTCCACTATTACCCTTTTAGCGCTCCGAATGTCCACTTGCATTTTCTACAGAAAGAGTGTTCAGAACTGCGCAATCAAAAGTATGGTTTAACTCTGTTAGCTTAATGAACATATCAGAAATAAGTTTCACACAATGCTTCTGTGTAGTTTTTATTTGAAGATATTATTTTTCCTAATAGAGGCCTCTTAGCGCTCAGAATGTCCAATTGCAGTTTCTACAGAAAGAGTGTTTCAGAAAGGCTCAATCAAAAGTAAGGTTCAACTCTGTTAGTTGAATGCACAGAACAGAAAGAAGTTTCATACAATGCTTCTGTGTAGCTTATATTTGAACATATTCTTTTTTCCACTATTACCCACTTAGCGCTACGAATGACCAGTTGCATTTTCTACAGACAGAGTGTTTCAAAACTGCTCAATCAAAAGTATGGTTTAACTCTGTTAGCTGAATGCTCAGATCAGAAAGAAGTTTCACAGAATGCTTCTGTGTAGTTTATATTTGAATATATTCCTTTTTCCACTACTACTCTCTTAGCGCTCCAAATGTCCAGTTGCATTTTCTACAGAAAGAGTGTTCAGATCTGCTCAATCAAAAGTGTGGTTTAACTCTGTTAGCTGAATGCACAGATCAGAAAGAAGTTTCACCGAATGATTCTGTGTAGTTTATATTTGAAGACATTCCTTTTTCCACTATTACCCTCTTAGCGCTCCGAATCTCCACTTGCATTTTCTACAGAAAGAGTGTTTCAGAACGGCTCAATCAAAACTAAGGTTCAACTCTTTTAGTTGAACAAACAGAACAGAAAGAAGTTTCACACAATTCTTCTGTGTAGTTTTTATTTGTAGACATTCTTTTTCCCAATATAGGCCTCTTAGCGCTCAGAATGTCCAATTGCAGTTTCTACAGAAAGAGTGTTTCAGAACGGCTCAATCAAAAGTAAGGTTCAACTCTGTTAGTTGAATGCACAGAACAGAAAGAAGTTTCATACAATGCTTCTGTGTAGTTCATATTTGAACATATTCTTTTTTCCACTATTACCCACTTAGCGCTACGAATGTCCAGTTGCATTTTCTACAGACAGAGTGTTTCAAAACTGCTCAATCAAAAGTATGGTTTAACTCTGTTAGCTGAATGCTCAGATCAGAAAGAAGTTTCACAGAATGCTTCTGTGTAGTTTATATTTGAAGACATTCCTTTTTCCACTATTACCCACTTAGCGCTCCGAATCTCCACTTGCATTTTCTACAAAAAGAGTGTTTCATAACTGCTCAATCAAAAATATGTTTTATCTCTGTTAACTGAATTTACAGATCAGAAATAAGTTTCACAGAATGCATCTGTGTAGTTTTTATTTGAAGATATTCTCTTTCCCAATGTAGGCCTCTTAGCGCTTAGCATGTCCAATTGCAGTTTCTACAGAAAGAGTGTTTCAGAACGGCTCAATCAAAAGCAAGGTTCAACTCTGTTAGTTGAATGCACAGAACAGAAAGAATTTTCACAGAATGCTACTGTGTAGTTTATATTTGAATATATTCCTTTTTCCACTATTAACCTCTTAGCGCTCCGAATGTCCACTTGCATTTTCTACAGAAAGAGTGTTCAAAACTGCGCAATCCAAAGAATGGTTTAACTCTGTTAGCTTAATGAACATATCAGAAATAAGTTTCACACAATGTTTCTGTGTAGTTTTTATTTGAAGGTATTATTTTTCCCAATAGAGGCCTCTTAGCGCTCAGAATGTCCAATTGCAGTTTCTACAGAAAGAGTGTTTCAGAAAGGCTCAATCTAAAGTAAGGTTCAACTCTGTTAGTTGAATGCACAGAACAGAAAGAAGTTTCATACAATGCTTCTTTGTAGTTTATATTTGAACATATTATTTTTTCCACTATTACCCACTTAGCGCTACGAATGTCCAGTTGCATTTTCTACAGACAGAGTGTTTCAAAACTGCTCAATCAAAAGTATGGTTTAACTCTGTTAGCTGAATGCTCAGATCAGAAAGAAGTTTCACAGAATGCTTCTGTGTAGTTTCTATTTGAATATATTCCTTTTTCCACTAGTACTCTCTTAGCGCTCCAAATGTCCAGTTGCATTTTCTACAGAAAGAGTGTTCAAATCTGCTCAATCAAAAGTATGGTTTAACTCTGTTAGCTGAATGCACAGATCAGAAAGAAGTTTCACAGAATGATTCTGTGTAGTTTATATTTGGAGACATTCCTTTTTCCACTATTACCCTCTTAGCGCTCCGAATCTCCACTTGCATTTTCTACAGAAAGAGTGTTTCAGAACGGCTCAATCAAAACTAAGGTTCAACTCTTTTAGTTGAACAAACAGAACAGAAAGAAGTTTCACACAATTCTTCTGTGTAGTTTTAATTTGTAGACATTCTTTTTCCCAATATAGGCCTCTTAGCGCTCAGAATGTCCAATTGCAGTTTCTACAGAAAGAGTGTTTCAGAACGGCTCAATCAAAAGTAAGGTTCAACTCTGTTAGTTGAATGCACAGAACAGAAAGAAGTTTCATACCATGCTTCTGTGTAGTTCATATTTGAACATATTCTTTTTTCCACTATTACCCACTTAGCGCTACGAATGTCCAGTTGCATTTTCTACTGACAGAGTGTTTCAAAACTGCTCAATCAAAAGTATGGTTTAACTCTGTTAGCTGAATGCTCAGATCAGAAAGAAGTTTCACAGAATGCTTCTGTGTAGTTTATATTTGAATATATTCCATTTTCCACTACTACGCTCTTAGCGCTCCAAATGTCCAGTTGCATTTTCTACAGAAAGAGTGTTCAGATCTGCTCAATCAAAAGTATGGTTTAACTCTGTTAGCTGAATGCACAGATCAGAAAGAAGTTTCACCGAATGATTCTGTGTAGTTTATATTTGAAGACATTCCTTTTTCCACTATTACCCTCTTAGCGCTCCGAATCTCCACTTGCATTTTCTACAAAAAGAGTGTTTCATAACTGCTCAATCAAAAATATGTTTTATCTCTGTTAACTGAATTTACAGATCAGAAATAAGTTTCACAGAATGCATCTGTGTAGTTTTTATTTGAAGATATTCTCTTTCCCAATGTAGGCCTCTTAGCGCTTAGCATGTCCAATTGCAGTTTCTACAGAAAGAGTGTTTCAGAACGGCTCAATCAAAAGTAAGGTTCAACTCTGTTAGTTGAATGCACAGAACAGAAAGAATTTTCACAGAATGCTACTGTGTAGTTTATATTTGAATATATTCCTTTTTCCACTATTACCCTCTTAGCGCTCCGAATGTCCACTTGCATTTTCTACAGAAAGAGTGTTCAGAACTGCGCAATCCAAAGTATGGTTTAACTCTGTCAGCTTAATGAACATATCAGAAATAAGTTTCACACAATGCTTCTGTGTAGTTTTTATTTGAAGATATTATTTTTCCCAATAGAGGCCTCTTAGCGCTCAAAATGTCCAATTGCAGTTTCTACAGAAAAAGTGGTTCAGAAAGGCTCAATGAAAAGTAAGGTTCAACTCTGTTAGTTGAATGCACAGAACAGAAAGAAGTTTCATACAATGCTTCTGTGTAGTTTATATTTGAACATATTCTTTTTTCTACTATTACCCACTTAGCGCTACGAATGTCCAGTTGCATTTTCTACAGACAGAGTGTGTCAAAACTGCTCAATCAAAAGTATGGTTTAACTCTGTTAGCTGAATGCTCAGATCAGAAAGAAGTTTCACAGAATGCTTCTGTGTAGTTTATATTTGAATATATTCCTTTTTCCACTACTACTCTCTTAGAGCTCCAAATGTCCAGTTGCATTTTCTACAGAAAGAGTGTTCAGATCTGCTCAATCAAAACTATGGTTTAACTCTGTTAGCTGAATGCACAGATCAGAAAGAAGTTTCACCGAATGATTCCGTGTAGTTTATATTTGAAGACATTCCTTTTTCCACTATGACCCTCTTAGCGCTCCGAATCTCCACTTGCATTTTCTACAAAAAGAGTGTTTCATAACTGCTCAATCAAAAATATGTTTTATCTCTGTTAACTAAATTTACAGATCAGAAATATGTTTCACAGAATGCATCTGTGTAGTTTTTATTTGAAGATATTCTTTTTCCCAATGTAGGCCTCTTAGCGCTTAGCATGTCCAATTGCAGTTTCTACAGAAAGAGTGTTTCAGAACGGCTCAATCAAAAGTAAGGTTCAACTCTGTTAGTTGAATGCACAGAACAGAAAGAATTTTCACAGAATGCTACTGTGTAGTTTATATTTGAATATATTCCTTTTTCCACTATTACCCTCTTAGCGCTCCGAATGTCCACTTGCATTTTCTACAGAAAGAGTGTTCAGAACTGCGCAATCAAAAGTATGGTTTAACTCTGTTAGCTTAATGAACATATCAGAAATAAGTTTCACAAAATGCTTCTGTGTAGTTTTTATTTGAAGGTATTATTTTTCCCAATAGAGGCCTCTTAGCGCTCAGAATGTCCAATTGCAGTTTCTACAGAAAGAGTGTTTCAGAAAGGCTCAATCAAAAGTAAGGTTCAACACTGTTAGTTGAATGCACAGAACAGAAAGAAGTTTCATACAATGCTTCTGTGTAGTTTATATTTGAACATATTCTTTTTTCCACTATTACCCACTTAGCGCTACGAATATCCAGTTGCATTTTCTACAGACAGAGTGTTTCAAAACTGCTCAATCAAAAGTATGGTTTAACTCTGTTAGCTGAATGCTCAGATCAGAAAGAAGTTTCACAGAATGCTTCTGTGTAGTTTATATTTGAATATATTCCTTTTTCCACCTGTACGGTCTTAGCGCTCCAAATGTCCAGTTGCATTTTCTACAGAAAGAGTGTTCAGATCTGCTCAATCAAAAGTATGGTTTAACTCTGTTAGGTGAATGCACAGATCAGAAAGAAGTTTCACCGAATGATTCCGTGTAGTTTATATTTGAAGACGTTCCTTTTTCCACTATTACCCTCTTAGCGCTCCGAATCTCCACTTGCATTTTCTACAAAAAGAGTGTTTCATAACTGCTCAATCAAAAATATGTTTTATCTCTGTTAACTGAATTTACAGATCAGAAATAAGTTTCACAGAATGCATCTGTGTAGTTTTTATTTGAAGATATTCTTTTTCCCAATGTAGGCCTCTTAGCGCTTAGCATGTCCAATTGGAGTTTCTACAGAAAGAGTGTTTCAGAACGGCTCAATCAAAAGTAAGGTTCAACTCTGTTAGTTGAATGCACAGAACAGAAAGAATTTTCACAGAATGCTACTGTGTAGTTTATATTTGAATATATTCCTTTTTCCACTATTACCCTTTTAGCGCTCCGAATCTCCACTTGCATTTTCTACAGAAAGAGTGTATCAGAACGGCTCAATCAAAACTAAGGTTCAACTCTTTTAGTTGAACGAACAGAACAGAAAGAAGTTTCACACAATTCTTCTGTTTAGTTTTTATTTGTAGACATTCTTTTTCCCAATATAGGCCTCTTAGCGCTCAAAATGTCCAATTGCAGTTTCTACAGAAAGAGTGTTTCAGAACGGCTCAATCAAAAGTAAGGTTCAACTCTGTTAGTTGAATGCACAGAACAGAAAGAAGTTTCATACAAGGCTTCTGTGTAGTTTATATTTGAACATATTCTTTTTTCCACTATTACCCACTTAGCGCTACGAATGTCCAGTTGCATTTCCTACAGACAGAGTGTTTCAAAACTGCTCAATCAAAACTATGGTTTAACTCTGTTAGCTGAATGCTCAGATCAGAAAGAAGTTTCACAGAATGCTTCTGTGTAGTTTATATTTGAATATATTCCTTTTTCCACTACTACGCTCTTTGCGCTCCAATTGTCCAGTTGCATTTTCTACAGAAAGAGTGTTCAGATCTGCTCAATCAAAAGTATGGTTTAACTCTGTTAGCTGAATTCACAGATCAGAAAGAAGTTTCACAGAATGATTCTGTGTAGTTTATATTTGGAGACATTCCTTTTTCCACTATTACCCTTTTAGCGCTCCGAATCTCCACTTGCATTTTCTACAGAAAGAGTGTTTCAGAACGGCTCAATCAAAACTAAGGTTCAACTCTTTTAGTTGAACGAACAGAACAGAAAGAAGTTTCACACAATTCTTCTGTGTAGTTTTTATTTGTAGACATTCTTTTTCCCAATATAGGCCTCTTAGCGCTCAGAATGTCCAATTGCAGTTTCTACAGAAAGAGTGTTTCAGAACGGCTCAATCAAAAGTAAGGTTCAACTCTGTTAGTTGAACGCACAGAACAGAAAGAAGTTTCATACAAGGCTTCGGTGTAGTTTATATTTGAACATATTCTTTTTTCCACTATTACCCACTTAGCGCTACGAATGTCCAGTTGCATTTTCTACAGACAGAGTGTTTCAAAACTGCTCAATCAAAAGTATGGTTTAACTCTGTTAGCTGAATGCTCAGATCAGAAAGAAGTTTCACAGAATGCTTCTGTGTAGTTTATATTTGAATATATTCATTTTTCCACTACTACGCTCTTAGCGCTCCAAATGTCCAGTTGCATTTTCTACAGAAAGAGTGTTCAGATCTGCTCAATCAAAAGTATGGTTTAACTCTGTTAGCTGAATGCACAGATCAGAAAGAAGTTTCACCGAATTATTCCGTGTAGTTTATATTTGAAGACATTCCTTTTTCCACTATTACCCTCTTAGCGCTCCGAATCTCCACTTGCATTTTCTACAAAAAGAGTGTTTCATAACTGCTCAATCAAAAATATGTTTTATCTCTGTTAACTGAATTTACAGATCAGAAATAAGTTTCACAGAATGCATCTGTGTAGTTTTTATTTGAAGATATTCTTTTTTCCAATGTAGGCCTCTTAGCGCTTAGCATGTCCAATTGCAGTTTCTACAGAAAGAGTGTTTCAGAACGGCTCAATCAAAAGTAAGGTTCAAATCTGTTAGTTGAATGCAACGAACAGAAAGAATTTTCACACAATGCTACTGTTTAGTTTATATTTGAATATATTCCTTTTTCCACTATTACCCTCTTAGCACTCCGAATGTCCACTTGCATTTTCTACAGAAAGAGTGTTCAGAACTGCGCAATCAAAAGTATGGTTTAACTCTGTTAGCTTAATGAACATATCAGAAATAAGTTTCACACAATGCTTCTGTGTAGTTTTTATTTGAAGATATTATTTTTCCCAATATAGGCCTCTTAGCGCTCAGAATGTCCAATTGCAGTTTCTACAGAAAGAGTGTTTCAGAAAGGCTCAATCAAAAGTAAGGTTCAACTCTGTTAGTTGAATGCACAGAACAGAAAGAAGTTTCATACACTGCTTCTGTGTAGTTTATATTTGAACATATTCTTTTTTCCACTATTACCCACTTAGCCCTACGAATGTCCAGTTGCATTTTCTACAGACAGAGTGTTTCAAAACTGCTCAATCAAAAGTATGGTTTAACTCTGTTAGCTGAATGCTCAGATCAGAAAGAAGTTTCACAGAATGCTTCTGTGTAGTTTATATTTGAATATATTCCTTTTTCCACTACTACTCTCTTAGCGCTCCAAATGTCCAGTTGCATTTTCTACAGAAAGAGTGTTCAGATCTGCTCAATCAAAAGTATGGTTTAACTCTATTAGCTGAATGCACAGATCAGAAAGAAGTTTCACAGAATGATTCTGTGTAGTTTATATTTGGAGACGTTCCTTTTTCCACTATTACCCTCTTAGCGCTCCGAATCTCCACTTGCATTTTCTACAGAAAGAGTGTTTCAGAACGGCTCAATCAAAACTAAGGTTCAAATCTTTTAGTTGAACAAACAGAACAGAAAGAAGTTTCACACAATTCTTCTGTGTAGTATTTATTTGTAGACATTATTTTTCCCAATATAGGCCTCTTAGCGCTCAGAATGTCCAATTGCAGTTTCTACAGAAAGAGTGTTTCAGAACGGCTCAATCAAAAGTAAGGTTCAACTCTGTTAGTTGAATGCACAGAACAGAAAGAAGTTTCATACAATGCTTCTCTGTAGTTTATATTTGAACCTATTCTTGTTTCCACTATTACCCACTTAGCGCTATGAATATCCAGTTGCATTTTCTACAGACAGAGTGTTTCCAAACTGCTCAATCAAAAGTATGGTTTAACTCTGTTAGCTGAATGCTCAGATCAGAAAGAAGTTTCACAGAATGCTTCTGTGTAGTTTATATTTGAATATATTCCATTTTCCACTACTACGCTCTTAGCGCTCCAAATGTCCAGTTGCATTTTCTACAGAAAGAGTGTTCAGATCTGCTCAATCAAAAGTATGGTTTAACTCTGTTAGCTGAATGCACAGATCAGAAAGAAGTTTCACCGAATGATTCTGTGTAGTTTATATTTGAAGACATTCCTTTTTCCACTATTACCCTCTTAGCGCTCCGAATCTCCAATTGCATTTTCTACAAAAGAGTGTTTCATAACTGCTCAATAAAAATATGCTTTATCTCTGTTAACTGAATTTACAGATCAGAAATAAGTTGCACAGAATGCATCTGTGTAGTTTTTATTTGAAGATATTCTTTCTCCCAATGTAGGCCTCTTAGCGCTTAGCATGTCCACTTGCAGTTTCTACAGAAAGAGTGTTTCAGAACGGCTCAATCAAAAGTAAGGTTCAACTCTGTTAGTTGAATGCACAGAACAGAAAGAATTTTCACAGAATGCTACTGTGTAGTTTATAATTGAATATATTCCTTTTTCCACTCTTACCCTCTTAGCGCTCCGAATGTCCACTTGCATTTTCTACAGAAAGAGTGTTCAGAACTGCGCAATCAAAAGTATGGTTTAACTCTGTTAGCTTAATGAACATATCAGAAATAAGTTTCACACAATGCTTCTGTGTAGTTTTTATTTGAAGATATTATTTTTCCCATTATAGGCCTCTTAGCGCTCAGAATGTCCAATTGCAGTTTCTACAGAAAGAGTGTTTCAGAAAGGCTCAATCAAAAGTAAGGTTCAACTCTGTTAGTTGAATGCACAGAACAGAAAGAAGTTTCATACAATGTTTCTGTGTAGTTTATATTTGAACATATTCTTTTTTCCACTATAACCCACTTGGCGCTACGAATGTCCAGTTGCATTTTCTACAGAGTGTTTCAAAACTGCTCAATCAAAATTATGGTTTAACTCTGTTAGCTGAATGCTCAGATCAGAAAGAAATTTCACAGAATGCTTCTGTGTAGTTTATATTTGAATATATTCCTTTTTCCACTACTACTCTCTTAGCGTTCCAAATGTCCAGTTGCATTTTCTACAGAAAGAGTGTTCAGATCTGCTCAATCAAAAGTATGGTTTAACTCTATTAGCTGAATGCACAGATCAGAAAGAAGTTTCACAGAATGATTCTGTGTAGTTTATATTTGGAGACCTTCCTTTTTCCACTATTACCCTCTTAGCGCTCCGAGTCTCCACTTCCATTTTCTACAGAAAGAGTGTTTCAGAACGGCTCAATCAAAACTAAGGTTCAAATCTTTTAGTTGAACAAACAGAACAGAAAGAAGTTTCTCACAATTCTTCTGTGTAGTATTTATTTGTAGACATTCTTTTTCCCAATATAGGCCTCTTAGCGCTCAGAATGTCCAATTGCAGTTTCTACAGAAAGAGTGTTTCAGAACTGCTCAATCAAAAGTAAGGTTCAACTCTGTTAGTTGAATGCACAGAACAGAAAGAAGTTTCATACAATGATTCTGTGTAGTTTATATTTGAACCTATTCTTGTTTCCACTATTACCCACTTAGCGCTATGAATGTCCAGTTGCATTTTCTACAGAGTGTTTCCAAACTGCTCAATCAAAAGTATGGTTTAACTCTGTTAGCTGAATGCTCAGATCAGAAAGAAGTTTCACAGAATGCTTCTGTGTAGTTTATATTTGAATATATTCCTTTTTCCACTACTACGCTCTTAGCGCTCCAAATGTCCAGTTGCATTTTCTACAGAAAGAGTGTTCAGATCTGCTCAATCAAAAGTATGGTTTAACTCTGTTAGCTGAATGCACAGATCTGAAAGAAGTTTCACCGAATGATTCTGTGTAGTTTATATTTGAAGACATTCCTTTTTCCACTATTAGCCTCTTAGCGCTCCGAATCTCCACTTGCATTTTCTACAAAAAGAGTGTTTCATAACTGCTCAATCAAAAATATGTTTTATCTCTGTTAACTGAATTTACAGATCAGAAATAAGTTTCACAGAATGCATCTGTGTAGTTTTTATTTGAAGATATTCTTTTTCCCAATGTAGGCCTCCTAGCGCTTAGCATGTCCAATTGCAGTTTCTACAGAAAGAGTGTTTCAGAACGGCTCAATCAAAAGTAAGGTTCCACTCTGTTAGTTGAATGCACAGAACAGAAAGAATTTTCACAGAATGCTACTGTGCAGTTTATATTTGAATATATTCCTTTTTCCACTATTACCCTCTTAACGCTCCGAATGTCCACTTGCATTTTCTACAGAAAGAGTGTTCAGAACTGCGCAATCAAAAGTATGGTTTAACCCTGTTAGCTTAATGAACATATCAGAAATAAGTTTCACACAATGCTTCTGTGTAGTTTTTATTTGAAGATATTATTTTTCCCAATAGAGGCCTCTTAGCGCTCAGAATGTCCAATTGCAGTTTCTACAGAAAGAGTGTTTCAGAAAGGCTCAATCAAAAGTAAGGTTCAACTCTGTTAGTTGAATGCACAGAACAGAAAGTAGTTTCATACAATGCTTCTGTGTAGTTTATATTTGAACATATTCTTTTTTCCACTATTACCCACTTAGCGCTACGAATGTCCAGTTGCATTTTCTACAGACAGAGTGTTTCAAAACTGCTCAATCAAAAGTATGGTTTAACTCTGTTAGCTGAATGCTCAGATCAGAAAGAAGTTTCACAGAATGCTTCTGTGTAGTTTATATTTGAATATATTGTTTTTCCACTACTACGCTCTTAGCGCTCCAATTGTCCAGTTGCATTTTCTACAGAAAGAGTGTTCAGATCTGCTCAATCAAAAGTATGGTTTAACTCTGTTAGCTGAATGCACAGATCAAAAAGAAGTTTCACCGAATGATTCCGTGTAGTTTATATTTGAAGACATTCCTTTTTCCACTATTACCCTCTTAGCGCTCCGAATCTCCACTTGCATTTTCTACAAAAAGAGTGTTTCATAACTGCTCAATCAAAAATATGTTTTATCTCTGTTAACTGAATTTACAGATCAGAAATAAGTTTCACAGAATGCATCTGTGTAGTTTTTATTTGAAGATATTCTTTTTCCCAATGTAGGCCTCTTAGCGCTTAGCATGTCCAATTGCAGTTTCTACAGAAAGAGTGTTTCAGAACGGCTCAATCAAAAGTAAGGTTCAACTCTGTTAGTTGAATGCACAGAACAGAAAGAATTTTCACAGAATGCTACTGTGTAGTTTATATTTGAATATATTCCTTTTTCCACTATTACCCTCTTAGCGCTCCGAATGTCCACTTGCATTTTCTACAGAAAGAGTGTTCAGAACTGCGCAATCAAAAGTATGGTTTAACTCTGTTAGCTTAATGAACATATCAGAAATAAGTTTCACACAATGTTTCTGTGTAGTTTTTATTTGAAGATATTATTTTTCCCAATAGAGGCCTCTTAGCGCTCAGAATGTCCAATTGCAGTTTCTACAGAAAGAGTGTTTCAGAAAGGCTCAATCAAAAGTAAGGTTCAACTCTGTTAGTTGAATGCACAGAACAGAAAGAAATTTCATACAATGCTTCTGTGTAGTTTATATTTGAACATATTCTTTTTTCCACTATAACCCACTTGGCGCTACGAATGTCCAGTTGCATTTTCTACAGACAGAGTGTTTCAAAACTGCTCAATCAAAAGTATGGTTTAACTCTGTTAGCTGAATGCTCAGATCAGAAAGAAGTTTCACAGAATGCTTCTGTGTAGTTTATATTTGAATATATTCCTTTTTCCACTACTACTCTCTTAGCGCTCCAAATGTCCAGTTGCATTTTCTACAGAAAGAGTGTTCAGATCTGCTCAATCAAAAGTATGGTTTAACTCTATTAGCTGAATGCACAGATCAGAAAGAAGTTTCACAGAATGATTCTGTGTAGTTTATATTTGGAGACCTTCCTTTTTCCACTATTACCCTCTTAGCGCTCCGAATCTCCACTTGCATTTTCTACAGAAAGAGTGTTTCAGAACGGCTCAATCAAAACTAAGGTTCAAATCTTTTAGTTGAACAAACAGAACAGAAAGAAGTTTCACACAATTCTTCTGTGTAGTATTTATTTGTAGACATTATTTTTCCCAATATAGGCCTCTTAGCGCTCAGAATGTCCAATTGCAGTTTCTACAGAAAGAGTGTTTCAGAACGGCTCAATCAAAATAAGGTTCAACTCTGTTAGTTGAATGCACAGAACAGAAAGAAGTTTCATACAATGCTTCTCTGTAGTTTATATTTGAACCTATTCTTGTTTCCACTATTACCCACTTAGCGCTATGAATATCCAGTTGCATTTTCTACAGACAGAGTGTTTCCAAACTGCTCAATCAAAAGTATGGTTTATCTCTGTTAGCTGAATGCTCAGATCAGAAAGAAGTTTCACAGAATGCTTCTGTGTAGTTTATATTTGAATATATTCCATTTTCCACTACTTCGCTCTTAGCGCTCCAAATGTCCAGTTGCATTTTCTACAGAAAGAGTGTTCAGATCTGCTCAATCAAAAGTATGGTTTAACTCTGTTAGCTGAATGCACAGATCAGAAAGAAGTTTCACCGAATGATTCTGTGTAGTTTATATTTGAAGACATTACTTTTTCCACTATTACCCTCTTAGCGCTCCGAATCTCCAATTGCATTTTCTACAAAAAGAGTGTTTCATAACTGCTCAATCAAAAATATGTTTTATCTCTGTTAACTGAATTTACAGATCAGAAATAAGTTTCACAGAATGCATCTGTGTAGTTTTTATTTGAAGATATTCTTTTTCCCAATGTAGGCCTCTTAGCGCTTAGCATGTCCAATTGCAGTTTCTACAGAAAGAGTGTTTCAGAACGGCTCAATCAAAAGTAAGGTTCAACTCTGTTAGTTGAATGCACAGAACAGAAAGTATTTTCACAGAATGCTACTGTGTAGTTTATATTTGAATATATTCCTTTTTCCACTATTACCCTCTTAGCGCTACGAATGTCCAGTTGCATTTTCTACAGACAGAGTGTTTCAAAACTGCTCAATCAAATGTATGGTTTAACTCTGTTAGCTGAATGCTCAGATCAGAAAGAAGTTTCACAGAATGCTTCTGTGTAGTTTATATTTGAATATATTACTTTTTCCACTACTACGCTCTTAGCGCTCCAAATGTCCAGTTGCATTTTCTACAGAAAGAGTGTTCAGTTCTGCTCAATCAAAAGTATGTTTTAACTCTGTTAGCTGAATGCACAGATCAGAAAGAAGTTTCACCGAATGATTCCGTGTAGTTTATATTTGAAGACATTCCTTTTTCCACTATTACCCTCTTAGCGCTCCGAATCTCCACTTGCATTTTCTACAAAAAGAGTGTTTCATAACTGCTCAATCAAAAATATGTTTTATCTCTGTTAACTGAATTTACAGATCAGAAAAAAGTTTCACAGAATGCATCTGTGTAGTTTTTATTTGAAGATGTTCTTTTTCCCAATGTAGGCCTCTTAGCGCTTAGCATGTCCAATTGCAGTTTCTACAGAAAGAGTGTTTCAGAACGGCTCAATCAAAAGTAAGGTTCAACTCTGTTAGTTGAATGCACAGAACAGAAAGAATTTTCACAGAATGCTACTGTGTAGTTTATATTTGAATATATTCCTTTTTCCACTATTACCCTCTTAGCGCTCCGAATGTCCACTTGCATTTTCTACAGAAAGAGTGTTCAGAACTGCGCAATCAAAAGTATGGTTTAACTCTGTTAGCTTAATGAACATATCAGAAATAAGTTTCACACAATGCTTCTGTGTAGTTTTTATTTGAAGATATTATTTTTCCCATTATAGGCCTCTTAGCGCTCAGAATGTCCAATTGCAGTTTCTACAGAAAGAGTGTTTCAGAAAGGCTCAATCAAAAGTAAGGTTCAACTCTGTTAGTTGAATGCACAGAACAGAAAGAAGTTTCATACAATGTTTCTGTGTAGTTTATATTTGAACATATTCTTTTTTCCACTATAACCCACTTGGCGCTACGAATGTCCAGTTGCATTTTCTACAGAGTGTTTCAAAACTGCTCAATCAAAAGTACGGTTTAACTCTGTTAGCTGAATGCTCAGATCAGAAAGAAGTTTCACAGAATGCTTCTGTGTAGTTTATATTTGAATATATTCCTTTTTCCACTACTACTCTCTTAGCGTTCCAAATGTCCAGTTGCATTTTCTACAGAAAGAGTGTTAAGATCTGCTCAATCAAAAGTATGGTTTAACTCTATTAGCTGAATGCACAGATCAGAAAGAAGTTTCACAGAATGATTCTGTGTAGTTTATATTTGGAGACCTTCCTTTTTCCACTATTACCCTCTTAGCGCTCCGAATCTCCACTTCCATTTTCTACAGAAAGAGTGTTTCAGAACGGCTCAATCAAAACTAAGGTTCAAATCTTTTAGTTGAACAAACAGAACAGAAAGAAGTTTCTCACAATTCTTCTGTGTAGTATTTATTTGTAGACATTCTTTTTCCCAATATAGGCCTCTTAGCGCTCAGAATGTCCAATTGCAGTTTCTACAGAAAGAGTGTTTCAGAACTGCTCAATCAAAAGTAAGGTTCAACTCTGTTAGTTGAATGCACAGAACAGAAAGAAGTTTCATACAATGCTTCTGTGTAGTTTATATTTGAACCTATTCTTGTTTCCACTATTACCCACTTAGCGCTATGAATGTCCAGTTGCATTTTCTACAGAGTGTTTCCAAACTGCTCAATCAAAAGTATGGTTTAACTCTGTTAGCTGAATGCTCAGATCAGAAAGAAGTTTCACAGAATGCTTCTGTGTAGTTTATATTTGAATATATTCCTTTTTCCACTACTACGCTCTTAGCGCTCCAAATGTCCAGTTGCATTTTCTACAGAAAGAGTGTTCAGATCTGCTCAATCAAAAGTATGGTTTAACTCTGTTAGCTGAATGCACAGATCTGAAAGAAGTTTCACCGAATGATTCTGTGTAGTTTATATTTGAAGACATTCCTTTTTCCACTATTAGCCTCTTAGCGCTCCGAATCTCCACTTGCATTTTCTACAAAAAGAGTGTTTCATAACTGCTCAATCAAAAATATGTTTTATCTCTGTTAACTGAATTTACAGATCAGAAATAAGTTTCACAGAATGCATCTGTGTAGTTTTTATTTGAAGATATTCTTTTTCCCAATGTAGGCCTCCTAGCGCTTAGCATGTCGAATTGCAGTTTCTACAGAAAGAGTGTTTCAGAACGGCTCAATCAAAAGTAAGGTTCCACTCTGTTAGTTGAATGCACAGAACAGAAAGAATTTTCACAGAATGCTACTGTGCAGTTTATATTTGAATATATTCCTTTTTCCACTATTACCCTCTTAACGCTCCGAATGTCCACTTGCATTTTCTACAGAAAGAGTGTTCAGAACTGCGCAATCAAAAGTATGGTTTAACCCTGTTAGCTTAATGAACATATCAGAAATAAGTTTCACACAATGCTTCTGTGTAGTTTTTATTTGAAGATATTATTTTTCCCAATAGAGGCCTCTTAGCGCTCAGAATGTCCAATTGCAGTTTCTACAGAAAGAGTGTTTCAGAAAGGCTCAATCAAAAGTAAGGTTCAACTCTGTTAGTTGAATGCACAGAACAGAAAGAAATTTCATACAATGCTTCTGTGTAGTTTATATTTGAACATATTCTTTTTTCCACTATAACCCACTTGGCGCTACGAATGTCCAGTTGCATTTTCTACAGACAGAGTGTTTCAAAACTGCTCAATCAAAAGTATGGTTTAACTCTGTTAGCTGAATGCTCAGATCAGAAAGAAGTTTCACAGAATGCTTCTGTGTAGTTTATATTTGAATATATTCCTTTTTCCACTACTACTCTCTTAGCGCTCCAAATGTCCAGTTGCATTTTCTACAGAAAGAGTGTTCAGATCTGCTCAATCAAAAGTATGGTTTAACTCTATTAGCTGAATGCACAGATCAGAAAGAAGTTTCACAGAATGATTCTGTGTAGTTTATATTTGGAGACCTTCCTTTTTCCACTATTACCCTCTTAGCGCTCCGAATCTCCACTTGCATTTTCTACAGAAAGAGTGTTTCAGAACGGCTCAATCAAAACTAAGGTTCAAATCTTTTAGTTGAACAAACAGAACAGAAAGAAGTTTCACACAATTCTTCTGTGTAGTATTTATTTGTAGACATTCTTTTTCCCAATATAGGCCTCTTAGCGCTCAGAATGTCCAATTGCAGTTTCTACAGAAAGAGTGTTTCAGAACGGCTCAATCAAAAGTAAGGTTCAACTCTGTTAGTTGAATGCACAGAACAGAAAGAAGTTTCATACAATGCTTCTCTGTAGTTTATATTTGAACATATTCTTTTTTCCACTATAACCCACTTGGCGCTACGAATGTCCAGTTGCATTTTCTACAGACAGAGTGTTTCAAAACTGCTCAATCAAAAGTATGGTTTAACTCTGTTAGCTGAATGCTCAGATCAGAAAGAAGTTTCACAGAATGCTTCTGTGTAGTTTATATTTGAATATATTCCTTTTTCCACTACTACTCTCTTAGCGCTCCAAATGTCCAGTTGCATTTTCTACAGAAAGAGTGTTCAGATCTGCTCAATCAAAAGTATGGTTTAACTCTATTAGCTGAATGCACAGATCAGAAAGAAGTTTCACAGAATGATTCTGTGTAGTTTATATTTGGAGACCTTCCTTTTTCCACTATTACGCTCTTAGCGCTCCGAATCTCCACTTCCATTTTCTACAGAAAGAGTGTTTCAGAACGGCTCAATCAAAACCAAGGTTCAAAACTTTTAGTTGAACAAACAGAACAGAAAGAAGTTTCTCACAATTCTTCTGTGCAGTATTTATTTGTAGACATTCTTTTTCCCAATATAGGCCTCTTAGCGCTCAGAATGTCCAATTGCAGTTTCTACAGAAAGAGTGTTTCAGAACTGCTCAATCAAAAGTAAGGTTCAACTCTGTTAGTTGAATGCACAGAACAGAAAGAAGTTTCATACAATGCTTCTGTGTAATTTATATTTGAACCTATACTTGTTTCCACTATTATCCACTTAGCGCTATGAATGTCCAGTTGCATTTTCTACAGACAGAGTGTTTCCAAACTGCTCAATCAAAAGTATGGTTTAACTCTGTTAGCTGAATGCTCAGATCAGAAAGAAGTTTCACAGAATGCTTCTGTGTAGTTTATATTTGAATATATTACTTTTTCCACTACTACGCTCTTAGCGCTCCAAATGTCCAGTTGCATTTTCTGCAGAAAGAGTGTTCAGATCTGCTCAATCAAAAGTATGGTTTAACTCTGTTAGCTGAATGCACAGATCAGAAAGAAGTTTCACCGAATGATTCCGTGTAGTTTATATTTGAAGACATTTCTTTTTCGACTATTACCCTCTTAGCGCTCCGAATCTCCACTTGCATTTTCTACAAAAAGAGTGTTTCATAACTGCTCAATCAAAAATATGTTTTATCTCTGTTAACTGAATTTACAGATCAGAAATAAGTTTCACAGAATGCATCTGTGTAGTTTTTATTTGAAGATATTCTTTTTTCCAATGTAGGCCTCTTAGCGCTTAGCATGTCCAATTGCAGTTTCTACAGAAAGAGTGTTTCAGAACGGCTCAAACAAAAGTAAGGTTCAACTCTGTTAGTTGAATGCACCGAACAGAAAGTATTTTCACAGAATGCTACTGTTTAGTTTATATTTGAATATATTCCTTTTTCCACTATTACCCTCTTAGCGCTCCGAAAGTCCACTTGCATTTTCTACAGAAAGAGTGTTCAGAACTGCGCAATCAAAAGTATGGTTTAACTCTGTTAGCTTAATGAACATATCAGAAATAAGTTTCACACAATGCTTCTGTGTAGTTTTTATTTGAAGATATTATTTTTCCCAATAGAGGCCTCTTAGCGCTCAGAATGTCCAATTGCAGTTTCTACAGAAAGAGTGTTTCAGAAAGGCTCAATCAAAAGTAAGGTTCAACTCTGTTAGTTGAATGCACAGAACAGAAAGAAGTTTCATACAATGCTTCTGTGTAGTTTATATTTGAACATATTCTTTTTTCCACTATTACCCACTTAGCGCTACGAATGTCCAGTTGCATTTTCTACAGACAGAGTGTTTCAAAACTGCTCAATCAAAAGTATGGTTTAACTCTGTTAGCTGAATGCTCAGATCAGAAAGAAGTTTCACAGAATGCTTCTGTGTAGTTTATATTTGAATATATTCCTTTTTCCACTACTACCCTCTTAGCGCTCCAAATGTCCAGTTGCATTTTATACAGAAAGAGTGTTCAGATCTGCTCAATCAAAAGTATGGTTTAACTCTGTTAGCTGAATGCACAGATCTGAAAGAAGTTTCACCGAATGATTCTGTGTAGTTTATATTTGAAGACATTCCTTTTTCCACTATTACCCACTTAGCGCTCCGAATCTCCAATTGCATTTTCTACAAAAAGAGTGTTTCATAACTGCTCAATCAAAAATATGTTTTATCTCTGTTAACTGAATTTACAGATCAGAAATAAGTTTCACAGAATGCATCTGTGTAGTTTTTATTTGAAGATATTCTTTTTCCCAATATAGGCCTCTTAGCGCTTAGCATGTCCAATTGCAGTTTCTACAGAAAGAGTGTTTCAGAACGGCTCAATCAAAAGTAAGGTTCAACTCTGTTAGTTGAATGCACAGAACAGAAAGTATTTTCACAGAATGCTACTGTGTAGTTTATATTTGAATATATTCCTTTTTCCACTATTACCCTCTTAGCGCTACGAATGTCCAGTTGCATTTTCTACAGACAGAGTGTTTCAAAACTGCTCAATCAAATGTATGGTTTAACTCTGTTAGCTGAATGCTCAGATCAGAAAGAAGTTTCACAGAATGCTTCTGTGTAGTTTATATTTGAATATATTACTTTTTCCACTACTACGCTCTTAGCGCTCCAAATGTCCAGTTGCATTTTCTACAGAAAGAGTGTTCAGATCTGCTCAATCAAAAGTATGTTTTAACTCTGTTAGCTGAATGCACAGATCAGAAAGAAGTTTCACCGAATGATTCCGTGTAGTTTATATTTGAAGACATTCCTTTTTCCACTATTACCCTCTTAGCGCTCCGAATCTCCACTTGCATTTTCTACAAAAAGAGTGTTTCATAACTGCTCAATCAAAAATATGTTTTATCTCTGTTAACTGAATTTACAGATCAGAAAAAAGTTTCACAGAATGCATCTGTGTAGTTTTTATTTGAAGATATTCTTTTTCCCAATGTAGGCCTCCTAGCGCTTAGCATGTCCAATTGCAGTTTCTACAGAAAGAGTGTTTCAGAACGGCTCAATCAAAAGTAAGGTTCCACTCTGTTAGTTGAATGCACAGAACAGAAAGAATTTTCACAGAATGCTACTGTGCAGTTTATATTTGAATATATTCCTTTTTCCACTATTACCCTCTTAACGCTCCGAATGTCCACTTGCATTTTCTACAGAAAGAGTGTTCAGAACTGCGCAATCAAAAGTATGGTTTAACCCTGTTAGCTTAATGAACATATCAGAAATAAGTTTCACACAATGCTTCTGTGTAGTTTTTATTTGAAGATATTATTTTTCCCATGATAGGCCTCTTAGCGCTCAGAATGTCCAATTGCAGTTTCTACAGAAAGAGAGTTTCAGAAAGGCTCAATCAAAAGTAAGGTTCAACTCTGTTAGTTGAATGCACAGAACAGAAAGAAGTTTCATACAATGCTTCTGTGTAGTTTATATTTGAACATATTCTTTTTCCACTATTACCCACTTAGCGCTACGAATGTCCAGTTGCATTTTCTACAGACAGAGTGTTTCAAAACTGCTCAATCAAAAGTATGGTTTAACTCTGTTAGCTGAATGCTCAGATCAGAAAGAAGTTTCACAGAATGCTTCTGTGTAGTTTATATTTGAATATACTGTTTTTCCACTACTACGCTCTTAGCGCTCCAATTGTCCAGTTGCATTTTCTACAGAAAGAGTGTTCAGATCTGCTCAATCAAAAGTATGGTTTAACTCTGTTAGCTGAATGCACAGATCAGAAAGAAGTTTCACCGAATGATTCCGTGTAGTTTATATTTGAAGACATTCCTTTTTCCACTATTACCCTCTTAGCGCTCCGAATCTCCACTTGCATTTTCTACAAAAAGAGTGTTTCATAACTGCTCAATCAAAAATATGTTTTATCTCTGTTAACTGAATTTACAGATCAGAAATAAGTTTCACAGAATGCATCTGTGTAGTTTTTATTTGAAGATATTCTTTTTCCCAATGTAGGGCTCTTAGCGCTTAGCATGTCCAATTGCAGTTTCTACAGAAAGAGTGTTTCAGAACGGCTCAATCAAAAGTAAGGTTCAACTCTGTTAGTTGAATGCACAGAACAGAAAGTATTTTCACAGAATGCTACTGTGTAGTTTATATTTGAATATATTCCTTTCTCCACTATTACCCTCTTAGCGCTCCGAATGTCCACTTGCATTTTCTACAGAAAGAGTGTTCAGATCTGCTCAATCAAAAGTATGGTTTAACTCTGTTAGCTGAATGCACAGATCAGAAAGAAGTTTCACAGAATGATTCTGTGTAGTTTATAATTGGAGACATTCCTTTTTCCACTATTACCCTGTTAGCGCTCCGAATCTCCACTTGCATTTTCTACAGAAAGTGTGTTTCAGAACGGCTCAATCAAAACTAAGGTTCAACTCTTTTAGTTGAACAAACAGAACAGAAAGAAGTTTCACACAATTCTTCTGTGTAGTTTTTATTTGTAGACATTCTTTTTCCCAATATAGGCTTCTTAGCGCTCAGAATGTCCAATTGCAGTTTCTACAGAAACAGTGTTTCAGAACGGCTCAATCAAAAGTAAGGTTCAACTCTGTTAGTTGAATGCACAGAACAGAAAGAAGTTTCATACAATGCTTCTGTGTAGTTTATATTTGAACATATTCTTTTTTCCACTATTACCCACTTAGCGCTACGAATGTCCAGTTGCATTTTCTACAGACAGAGTGTTTCCAAACTGCTCAATCAAAAGTATGGTTTAACTCTGTTAGCTGAATGCTCAGATCAGAAAGAAGTTTCACAGAATGCTTCTGTGTAGTTTATATTTGAATATATTCCTTTTTCCACTACTACGCTCTTAGCGCTCCAAATGTCCAGTTGCATTTTCCACAGAAAGAGTGTTCAGATCTGCTCAATCAAAAGTATGGTTTAACACTGTTAGCTGAATGCACAGATCAGAAAGAAGTTTCACAGAATGATTCTGTGTAGTTTATATTTGGAGACATTCCTTTTTCCACTATTACCCTGTTAGCGCTCCGAATCTCCACTTGCATTTTCTACAGAAAGAGTGTTTCATAACGGCTCAATCAAAACTAAGGTTCAACTCTTTTAGTTGAACAAACAGAACAGAAAGAAGTTTCACACAATTCTTCTGTGTAGTTTTTCTTTGTAGACATTCTTTTTCCCAATATAGGCTTCTTAGCGCTCAGAATGTCCAATTGCAGTTTCTACAGAAACAGTGTTTCAGAACGGCTCAATCAAAAGTAAGGTTCAACTCTGTTAGTTGAATGCACAGAACAGAAAGAAGTTTCATACAATGCTTCTGTGTAGTTTATATTTGAACATATTCATTTTTCCACTATTACCCACTTAGCGCTACGAATGTCCAGTTGCATTTTCTACAGACAGAGTGTTTCCAAACTGCTCAATCAAAAGTATGGTTTAACTCTGTTAGCTGAATGCTCAGATCAGAAAGAAGTTTCACAGAATGCTTCTGTGTAGTTTATATTTGAATATATTCCTTTTTCCACTACTACGCTCTTAGCGCTCCAAATGTCCAGTTGCATTTTCTACAGAAAGAGTGTTCAGATCTGCTCAATCAAAAGTATGGTTTAACACTGTTAGCTGAATGCACAGATCAGAAAGAAGTTTCACCGAATGATTCTGTGTAGTTTATATTTGAAGACATTCCTTTTTCCACTATTACCCTCTTAGCGCTCCGAATCTCCACTTGCATTTTCTACAAAAAGAGTTTTTCATAACTGCTCAATCAAAAATATGTTTTATCTCTCTTAACTGAATTTACAGATCAGAAATAAGTTTCACAGAATGCATCTGTGTATTTTTTATTTGAAGATATTCCTTTTCCCAATGTAGGCCTCTTAGCGCTTAGCATGTCCAATTGCAGTTTCTACAGAAAGAGTGTTTCAGAACGGCTCAATCAAAAGTAAGGTTCAACTCTGTTAGTTGAATGCACAGAACAGAAAGAATTTTCACAGAATGCTACTGTGTAGTTTATATTTGAATATATTCCTTTTTCCACTATTACACTCTTAGCGCTCCGAATGTCCACTTGCATTTTCTAAAGAAAGAGAGTTCAGAACTGCGCAATCAAAAGTATGGTTTAACTCTGTTAGCTTAATGAACATATCAGAAATAAGTTTCACACAATGCTTCTGTGTAGTTTTTATTTGAAGATATTATTTTTCCCAATAGAGGCCTCTTAGCGCTCAGAATGTCCAATTGCAGTTTCTACAGAAAGAGTGTTTCAGAAAGGCTCAATCAAAAGTAAGGTTCAACTCTGTTAGTTGAATGCATAGAACAGAAAGTAGTTTCATACAATGCTTCTGTGTAGTTTATATTTTAACATATTCTTTTTTCCACTATTACCCACTTAGCGCTACGAATGTCCAGTTGCATTTTCTACAGACAGAGTGTTTCAAAACTGCTCAATCAAAAGTATGGTTTAACTCTGTTAGCTGAATGCTCAGATCAGAAAGAAGTTTCACAGAATGCTTCTGTGTAGTTTATATTTGAATATATTCCTTTTTCCACTACTACTCTCTTAGCGCTCCAAATGTCCAGTTGCATTTTCTACAGCAGGAGTGTTCAGATCTGCTCAATCAAAAGTATGGTTTAACTCTGTTAGCTGAATGCACAGATCAGAAAGAAGTTTCACAGAATGATTCTGTGTAGTTTATATTTGGAGACATTCCTTTTTCCACTATTACCCTCTTAGCACTCCGAATCTCCACTTGCATTTTCTACAGAAAGAGTGTTTCAGAACGGCTCAATCAAAACTAAGGTTCAACTCTTTTAGTTGAACAAACAGAACAGAAAGACGTTTCACACAATTCTTCTGTGTAGTTTTTATTTGTAGATATTCTTTTTCCCAATATAGGCCTCTTAGCGCTCAGAATGTCCAATTGCAGTTTCTACAGAAAGAGTGTTTCAGAACGGCTCAATCAAATGTAAGGTTCACCTCTGTTAGTTGAATGCACAGAACAGAAAGAAGTTTCATACAATGCTTCTGTGTAGTTTATATTTGAACATATTTTTTTTCCACTATTACCCACTTAGCGCTACGAATGTCCAGGTGCATTTTCTACAGACAATGTGTTTCAAAACTGCTCAATCAAAAGTATGGTTTAACTCCGTTAGCTGAATGCTCAGATCAGAAAGAAGTTTCACAGAATGCTTCTGTGTAGTTTATATTTGAATATATTCCTTTTTCAACTACTACGCTCTTAGTGCTCCAAATGTCCAGTTGCATTTTCTACAGAAAGAGTGTTCAGATCTGCTCAATCAAAAGTATGGTTTAAGTCTGTTAGCTGAATGCACAGATCAGAAAGAAGTTTCACCGAATGATTCTGTGTAGTTTATATTTGAAGACATTCCTTTTTCCACTATTACCCTCTTAGCGCTCCGAATGTCCAGTTGCATTTTCTACAGACAGAGTGTTCAGATCTGCTCAATCAAAAGTATGGTTTAACTCTGTTAGCTGAATGCACAGATCAGAAAGAAGTTTCACCGAATGATTCTGTGTAGTTTATATTTGAAGACATTCCTTTTTCCACTATTACCCCCTTAGCGCTCCGAATCTCCACTTGCATTTTCTACAAAAAGAGAGTTACATAACTGCTCAATCAAAAATATGTTTTATCTCTGTTAACTGAATTTACAGATCAGAAATAAGTTTCACAGAATGCATCTGTGTAGTTTTTATTTGAAGATATTCTTTTTCCCAATGTAGGCCTCTTAGCGCTTAGCAGGTCCAATTGCAGTTTCTACAGAAAGAGTGTTTCAGAACGGCTCAATCAAAAGTAAGGTTCAACTCTGTTAGTTGAATGCACAGAACAGAAAGAATTTTCACAGAATGCTACTGTGTAGTTTATATTTGAATATATTCCTTTTTCCACTATTACCCTCTTAGCGCTCCGAATGTCCACTTGCATTTTCTACAGAAAGAGTGTTCAGAACTGCGCAATCAAAAGTATGGTTTAACTCTGTTAGCTTAATGAACATATCAGAAATAAGTTTCACACAATGCTTCTGTGTAGTTTTTATTTGAAGATATTGTTTTTCCCAATATAGGCCTCTTAGCGCTCAGAATGTCCAATTGCAGTTTCTACAGAAAGAGTGTTTCAGAAAGGCTCAATCAAAAGTAAGGTTCAACTCTGTTAGTTGAATGCACAGAACAGAAAGTAGTTTCATACAATGCTTCTGTGTAGTTTATATTTGAACATATTCTTTTTTCCACTATTACCCACTTAGCGCTACGAATGTCCAGTTGCATTTTCTACAGACAGAGTGTTTCAAAACTGCTCAATCAAAAGTATGGTTTAACTCTGTTAGCTGAATGCTCAGATCAGAAAGAAGTTTCACAGAATGCTTCTGTGTAGTTTATATTTGAATATATTCCTTTTTCCACTACTACTCTCTTAGCGCTCCAAATGTCCAGTTGCATTTTCTACAGAAAGAGTGTTCAGATCTGCTCAATCAAAAGTATGGTTTAACCCTGTTAGCTGAATGCACAGTTCAGAAAGAAGTTTCACTGAATGATTCTGTGTAGTTTATATTTGAAGACATTCCTTTTTCCACTATTACCCTCTTAGCGCTCCGAATCTCCACTTGCATTTTCTACAGAAAGAGTGTTTCAGAACGGCTCAATCAAAACTAAGGTTCAACTCTTTTAGTTGAACAAACAGAACAGAAAGAAGTTTCACACAATTCTTCTGTGTAGTTTTTATTTGTAGACATTCTTTTTCCCAATATAGGCCTCTTAACGCTCAGAATGTCCAATTGCAGTTTCTACAGAAAGAGTGTTTCAGAACGGCTCAATCAAAAGTAAGGTTCAACTCTGTTAGTTGAATGCACAGAACAGAAAGAAGTTTCATACAATGCTTCTGTGTAGTTTATATTTGAACATATCCTTTTTTCCACTATTACCCACTTAGCGCTACGAATGTCCAGTTGCATTTTCTACAGACAGAGTGTTTCAAAACTGCTCAATCAAAAGTATGGTTTAACTCTGTTAGCTGTATGCTCAGATCAGAAAGAAGTTTCACAGAATGCTTCTGTGTAGTTTATATTTGAATATATTCCTTTTTCCACTACTACGCTCTTAGCGCTCCAAATGTCCAGTTGCATTTTCAACAGAAAGAGTGTTCAGATCTGCTCAATCAAAAGTATGGTTTAACTCTGTTAGCTGAATGCACAGATCAGAAAGAAGTTTCACCAAATGATTCTGTGTAGTTTATATTTGAAGACATTCCTTTTTCCACTATTACCCTCTTAGCGCTCCGAATCTCCACTTGCATTTTCTACAAAAAGAGTGTTTCATAACTGCTCAATCAAAAATATGTTTTATCTCTGTTAACTGAATTTACAGATCAGAAATATGTTTCACAGAATGCATCTGTGTAGTTTTTATTTGAAGATATTCTTTTTCCCAATGTAGGCTTCTTAGCGCTTAGCATGTCCAATTGCAGTTTCTACAGAAAGAGTGTTTCAGAATGGCTCAATCAAAAGTAAGGTTCAACTCTGTTAGTTGAATGCACAGAACAGAAAGAATTTTCACAGAATGCTACTGTGTAGTTTATATTTGAATATATTCCTTTTTCCACTATTACCCTCTTAGCGCTCCGAATGTCCACTTGCATTTTCTACAGAAAGAGTGTTCAGAACTGCGCAATCAAAAGTATGGTTTAACTCTGTTAGCTTAATGAACATATCAGAAATAAGTTTCACACAATGCTTCTGTGTAGTTTTTATTTGAAGATATTATTTTTCCCAATAGAGGCCTCTTAGCGCTCAGAATGTCCAATTGCAGTTTCTACAGAAAGAATGTTTCAGAAAGGCTCAATCTAAAGTAAGGTTCAACTCTGTTAGTTGAATGCACAGAACAGAAAGAAGTTTCATACAATGCTTCTGTGTAGTTTATATTTGAACATATTCTTTTTTCCACTATTACCCACTTAGCGCTACGAATGTCCAGTTGCATTTTCTACAGACAGAGTGTTTCAAAACTGCTCAATCAAAAGTATGGTTTAACTCTGTTAGCTGAATGCTCAGATCAGAAAGAAGTTTCACAGAATGCTTCTGTGTAGTTTATATTTGAATATATTCCTTTTTCCACTACTACTCTCTTAGCGCTCCAAATGTCCAGTTGCATTTTCTACAGAAAGAGAGTTCAGATCTGCTCAATCAAAAGAATGGTTTAACTCTGTTAGCTGAATGCACAGATCAGAAACAAGTTTCACCGAATGATTCTGTGTAGTTTATATTTGGAGACATTCCTTTTTCCACTATTACCCTCTTAGCGCTCCGAATCTCCACTTGCATTTTCTACAGAAAGAGTGTTTCAGAACGGCTCAATCAAAACTAAGGTTCAACTCTTTTAGTTGAACAAACAGAACAGAAAGAAGTTTCACACAATTCTTCTGTGTAGTTTTTATTTGTAGACATTCTTTTTCCCAATAAAGGCCTCCTAGCGCTCAGAATGTCCAATTGCAGTTTCTACAGAAAGAGTGTTTCAGAACGGCTCAATCAAAAGTAAGGTTCAACTCTGTTAGTTGAATGCACAGAACAGAAAGAAGTTTCATACAATGCTTCTGTGTAGTTTATATTTCAACATATTCTCTTTTCCACTATTACCCACTTAGCGCTACGAATGTCCAGTTGCATTTTCTACAGACAGAGTGTTTCAAAACTGCTCAATCAAAATTATGGTTTAACTCTGTTAGCTGAATGCTCAGATCAGAAAGAAGTTTCACAGAATGCTTCTGTGTAGTTTATATTTGAATATATTCCTTTTTCCACTACTACGCTCTTAGCGCTCCAAATGTCCAGTTGCATTTTCTACAGAAAGAGTGTTCAGATCTGCTCAATCAAAAGTATGGTTTAACTCTGTTAGCTGAATGCACAGATCAGAAAGAAGTTTCACCGAATGATTCTGTGTAGTTTATATTTGAAGACATTCCTTTTTCCACTATTACCCTCTTAGCGCTCCGAATCTCCACTTGCATTTTCTACAAAAAGAGTGTTTCATAACTGCTCAATCAAAAATATGTTTTATCTCTGTTAACTGAATTTACAGATCAGAAATAAGTTTCACAGAATGCATCTGTGTAGTTTTAATTTGAAGATATTCTTTTTCCCAATGTAGGCCTCTTAGCGCTTAGCATGTCCAATTGCAGTTTCTACAGAAAGAGTGTTTCAGAACGGCTCAATCAAAAGTAAGGTTCAACTCTGTTAGTTGAATGCACAGAACAGAAAGAATTTTCACAGAATGCTACTGTGTAGTTTATATTTGAATATATTCCTTTTTCCACTATTACCCTCTTAGCGCTCCGAATGTCCACTTGCATTTTCTACAGAAAGAGTGTTCAGAACTGCGCAATCAAAAGTATGGTTTAACTCTGTTAGCTTAATGAACATATCAGAAATAAGTTTCACAAAATGCTTCTGTGTAGTTTTTATTTGAAGATATTGTTTTTCCCAATATAGGCCTCTTAGCGCTCAGAATGTCCAATTGCAGTTTCTACAGAAAGAGAGTTTCAGAAAGGCTCAATCAAAAGTAAGGTTCAACTCTGTTAGTTGAATGCACAGAACAGAAAGAAGTTTCATACAATGCTTCTGTGTAGTTCATATTTGAACATATTCTTTTTTCCACTATTACCCACTTAGCGCTACGAATGTCCAGTTGCATTTTCTACAGACAGAGTGTTTCAAAACTGCTCAATCAAAAGTATGGTTTAACTCTGTTAGCTGAATGCTCAGATCAGAAAGAAGTTTCACAGAATGCTTCTGTGTAGTTTATATTTGAATATAATCCTTTTTCCACTACTACTCTCTTAGCGCTCCAAATGTCCAGTTGCATTTTCTACAGAAAGAGTGTTCAGATCTGCTCAATCAAAAGTATGGTTTAA
The DNA here is from genome assembly GCF_028878055.3 of Symphalangus syndactylus. Lineage (NCBI taxonomy): Eukaryota > Metazoa > Chordata > Mammalia > Primates > Hylobatidae > Symphalangus > Symphalangus syndactylus. Next base: position 77,208,275 of record NC_072445.2, on the reverse strand, counting down.
CTCTATTAGCTGAATGCACAGATCAGAAAGAAGTTTCACAGAATGATTCTGTGTAGTTTATATTTGGAGACATTCCTTTTTCCACTATTACCCTCTTAGCGCTCCGAATCTCCACTTGCATTTTCTACAGAAAGTGTGTTTCAGAACGGCTCAATCAAAACAAAGGTTCAACTCTTTTAGTTGAACAAACAGAACAGAAAGAAGTTTCACACAATTCTTCTGTGTAGTTTTTATTTGTAGACATTCTTTTTCCCAATATAGGCCTCTTAGCGCTCAGAATGTCCAATTGCAGTTTCTACAGAAAGAGTGTTTCAGAACGGCTCAATCAAAAGTAAGGTTCAACTCTGTTAGTTGAATGCACAGAACAGAAAGAAGTTTCATACAATGCTTCTGTGTAGTTTATATTTGAACATATTCTCTTTTCCACTATTAGCCACTTAGCGCTACGAATGTCCAGTTGCATTTTCTACAGACAGAGTGTTTCAAAACTGCTCAATCAAAAGTATGGTTTAACTCTGTTAGCTGAATGCTCAGATCAGAAAGAAGTTTCACAGAATGCTTCTGTGTAGTTTATATTTGAATATATTCCTTTTTAAACTACTACTCTCTTAGCGCTCCAAATGTCCAGTTGCATTTTCTACAGAAAGAGTGTTCAGATCTGCTCAATCAAAAGTATGGTTTAACTCTGTTAGCTGAATGCACAGATCAGAAAGAAGTTTCACAGAATGATTCTGTATAGTTTATATTGGGAGACATTCCTTTTTCCACTATTACCCTCTTAGCGCTCCGAATCTCCACTTGCATTTTCTACAGAAAGTGTGTTTCAGAACGGCTCAATCAAAACTAAGGTTCAACTCTTTCAGTTGAAAAAACAGAACAGAAAGAAGTTTCACACAATTCTTCTGTGTAGTTTTTATTTGTAGACATTCCTTTTCCCAATATAGGCCTCTTAGCGCTCAGAATGTCCAATTGCAGTTTCTACAGAAAGAGTGTTTCAGAACGGCTCAATCAAAAGTAACGTTCAACTCTGTTAGTTGAATGCACAGAACAGAAAGTAGTTTCATACAATGCTTCTGTGTAGTTTATATTTGAACATATTCTTTTTTCCACTATTACCCACTTAGCGCTACGAATGTCCAGTTGCATTTTCTACAGACAGAGTGTTTCAAAACTGCTCAATCAAAATTATGGTTTAACTCTGTTAGCTGAATGCTCAGATCAGAAAAAAGTTTCACAGAATGCTTCTGTGTAGTTTATATTTGAATATATTCTTTTTTCCACTACTACGCTCTTAGCTCTCCAAATGTCCAGTTGCATTTTCTACAGAAAGAGTGTTCAGATCTGCTCAATCAAAAGTATGGTTTAACTCTGTTATCTGAATGCACAGATCAGAAAGAAGTTTCACCGAATGATTCTGTGTAGTTTATATTTGAAGACATTCCTTTTTCCACTATTACCCTCTTAGCGCTCCGAATCTCCACTTGCATTTTCTACAAAAAGAGTGTTTCATAACTGCTCAATCAAAAATATGTTTTATCTCTGTTAACTGAATTTACAGATCAGAAATAAGTTTCACAGAATGCATCTGTGTAGTTTTTATTTGAAGATATTCTTTTTCCCAATGTAGGCCTCTTAGCGCTTAGCATGTCCAATTGCAGTTTCTACAGAAAGAGTGTTTCAGAACGGCTCAATCAAAAGTAAGGTTCAACTCTGTTAGTTGAATGCACAGAACAGAAAGAATTTTCACAGAATGCTACTGTGTAGTTTATATTTGAATATATTCCTTTTTCCACTATTACCCTCTTAGCGCTCCGAATGTCCACTTGCATTTTCTACAGAAAGAGTGTTCAGAACTGCGCAATCAAAAGTATGGTTTAACTCTGTTAGCTTAATGAACATATCAGAAATAAGTTTCACACAATGCTTCTGTGTAGTTTTTATTTGAAGATATTGTTTTTCCCAATATAGGCCTCTTAGCGCTCAGAATGTCCAATTGCAGTTTCTACAGAAAGAGTGTTTCAGAAAGGCTCAATCAAAAGTAAGGTTCAACTCTGTTAGTTGAATGCACAGAACAGAAAGAAGTTTCATACAATGCTTCTGTGTAGTTCATATTTGAACATATTCTTTTTTCCACTATTACCCACTTAGCGCTACGAATGTCCAGTTGCATTTTCTACAGACAGAGTGTTTCAAAACTGCTCAATCAAAAGTATGGTTTAACTCTGTTAGCTGAATGCTCAGATCAGAAAGAAGTTTCACAGAATGCTTCTGTGTAGTTTATATTTGAATATATTCCTTTTTCCACTACTACTCTCTTAGCGCTCCAAATGTCCAGTTGCATTTTCTACAGAAAGAGTGTTCAGATCTGCTCAATCAAAAGTATGGTTTAACTCTGTTAGCTGAATGCACAGATCAGAAAGAAGTTTCACAGAATGATTCTGTGTAGTTTATATTTGGAGATATTCCTTTTTCCACTATTACCCTCTTAGCGCTCCGAATCTCCACTTGCATTTTCTACAGAAAGTGTGTTTCAGAACGGCTCAATCAAAACAAAGGTTCAACTCTTTTAGTTGAACAAACAGAACGGAAAGAAGTTTCACACAATTCTTCTGTGTAGTTTTTATTTGTAGACATTCTTTTTCCCAATATAGGCCTCTTAGCGCTCAGAATGTCCAATTGCAGTTTCTACAGAAAGAGTGTTTCAGAACGGCTCAATCAAAAGTAAGGTTCAACTCTGTTAGTTGAATGCACAGAACAGAAAGAAGTGTCATACAATGCTTCTGTGTAGTTTATATTTGAACATATTTTCTTTTCCACTATTACCCACTTAGCGCTACGAATGTCCAGTTGCATTTTCTACAGACAGAGTGTTTCAAAACTGCTCAATCAAATGTATGGTTTAACTCTGTTAGCTGAATGCTCAGATCAGAAAGAAGTTTCACAGAATGCTTCTGTGTAGTTTATATTTGAATATATTCCTTTTTCCACTACTACGCTCTTAGCGCTCCAAATGTCCAGTTGCATTTTCTACAGAAAGAGTGTTCAGATCTTCTCAATCAAAAGTATGGTTTAACTCTGTTAGCTGAATGCACAGATCAGAAAGTAGTTTCACCGAATGATTCTGTGTAGTTTATATTTGAAGACATTCCTTTTTCCACTATTACCCTCTTAGCGCTCCGAATCTCCACTTGCATTTTCTACAAAAAGAGTGTTTCATAACTGCTCAATCAAAAATATGTTTTATCTCTGTTAACTGAATTTACAGATCAGAAATAAGTTTCACAGAATGCATCTGTGTAGTTTTTATTTGAAGATATTCTTTTTCCCAATGTAGGCCTCTTAGTGCTTAGCATGTCCAATTGCAGTTTCTACAGAAAGAGTGTTTCAGAAGGGCTCAATCAAAAGTAAGGTTCAACTCTGTTAGTTGAATGCACAGAACAGAAAGAGTTTTCACAGAATGCTACTGTGTAGTTTATATTTGAATATATTCCTTTTTCCACTATTACCCTCTTAGCGCTCCGAATGTCCACTTGCATTTTCTACAGAAAGAGTGTTCAGAACTGCGCAATCAAAAGTATGGTTTAACTCTGTTAGCTTAATGAACATTATCAGAAATAAGTTTCACACAATGCTTCTGTGTAGTGTTTATTTGAAGATATTATTTTTCCCAATATAGACCTCTTAGCGCTCAGAATGTGCAATTGCAGTTTCTACAGAAAGAGTGTTTCAGAAAGGCTCAATCAAAAGTAAGGTTCAACTCTGTTAGTTGAATGCACAGAACAGAAAGAAGTTTCATACAATGCTTCTGTGTAGTTCATATTTGAACATATTCTTTTTTCCACTATTACCCACTAAGCGCTACGAATGTCCAGTTGCATTTTCTACAGACAGAGTGTTTCAAAACTGCTCAATCAAAAGTATGGTTTAACTCTGTTAGCTGAATGCTCAGATCAGAAAGAAGTTTCACAGAATGCTTCTGTGTAGTTTATATTTGACTATATTCCTTTTTCCACTACTACTCTCTTAGCGCTCCAAATGTCCAGTTGCATTTTCTACAGAAAGAGTGTTCAGATCTGCTCAATCAAAAGTATGGTTTAACTCTGTTAGCTGAATGCACAGATCAGAAAGAAGTTTCACAGAATGATTCCGTGTAGTTTATATTTGGAGACATTCCTTTTTCCACTATTACCCTCTTAGCGCTCCGAATCTGCACTTGCATTTTCTACAGAAAGTGTGTTTCAGAACGGCTCAATCAAAACAAAAGTTCAACTCTTTTAGTTGAACAAACAGAACAGAAAGAAGTTTCACACAATTCTTCTGTGTAGTTTTTATTTGTAGACATTCTTTTTCCCAATATAGGCCTCTTAGCGCTCAGAATGTCCAATTGCAGTTTCTACAGAAAGAGTGTTTCAGAAAGGCTCAAACAAAAGTAAGGTTCAACACTGTTAGTTGAATGCACAGAACAGAAAGAAGTTTCATACAATGCTTCTGTGTAGTTTATATTTGAACATATTCTCTTTTCCACTATTACCCACTTAGCGCTACGAATGTCCAGTTGCATTTTCTACAGACAGAGTGTTTCAAAACTGCTCAATCAAAAGTATGGTTTAACTCTGTTAGCTGAATGCTCAGATCAGAAAGAAGTTTCACAGAATGCTTCTGTGTAGTTTATATTTGAATATATTCCTTTTTCCACTACTACGCTCTTAGCGCTCCAAATGTCCAGTTGCATTTTCTACAGAAAGAGTGTTCAGATCTGCTCAATCAAAAGTATGGTTTAACTCTGTTAGCTGAATGCACAGATCAGAAAGAAGTTTCACCGAATGATTCTGTGTAGTTTATATTTGAAGACATTCCTTTTTCCACTATTACCCCCTTAGCGCTCCGAATCTCCACTTGCATTTTCTACAAAAAGAGTGTTTCATAACTGCTCAATCAAAAATATGTTTTATCTCTGTTAACTGAATTTACAGATCAGAAATAAGTTTCACAGAATGCATCTGTGTAGTTTTTATTTGAAGATATTCTTTTTCCCAATGTAGGCCTCTTAGCGCTTAGCATGTCCAATTGCAGTTTCTACAGAAAGAGTGTTTCAGAACGGCTCAATCAAAAGTAAGGTTCAACTCTGTTAGTTGAATGCACAGAACAGAAAGAATTTTCACAGAATGCTACTGTGTAGTTTATATTTGCATATATTCCTTTTTCCACTATTACCTTCTTAGCGCTCCGAATGTCCACTTGCATTTTCTACAGAAAGAGTGTTCAGTACTGCGCAATCAAAAGTATGGTTTAACTCTGTTAGCTTAATGAACATATCAGAAATAAGTTTCACACAATGCTTCTGTGTAGTTTTTATTTGAAGATATTATTTTTCCCAATATAGGCCTCTTAGCGCTCAGAATGTCCAATTGCAGTTTCTACAGAAAGAGTGTTTCAGAAAGGCTCAATCAAAAGTAAGGTTCAACTCTGTTAGTTGAATGCACAGAACAGAAAGAAGTTTAATACACTGCTTATGTGTAGTTTATATTTGAACATATTCTTTTTTCCACAATTACCCACTTAGCGCTACGAATGTCCAGTTGCATTTTCTACAGACAGAGTGTTTCAAAACTGCTCAATCAAAATTATGGTTTAACTCTGTTAGCTGAATGCTCAGATCAGAAAAAAGTTTCACAGAATGCTTCTGTGTAGTTTATATTTGAATATATTCCTTTTTTCCACTACTACGCTCTTAGCGCTCCAAATGTCCAGTTGCATTTTCTACAGAAAGAGTGTTCAGATCTGCTCAATCAAAAGTATGGTTTAACTCTGTTAGCTGAATGCACAGATCAGAAAGAAGTTTCACCGAATGATTCTGTGTAGTTTATATTTGAAGACATTCCTATTTCCACTATTACCCTCTTAGCGCTCCGAATCTCCACTTGCATTTTCTACAGAAAGAGTGTTTCAGAACGGCTCAATCAAAACTAAGGTTCAACTCTTTTAGTTGAACAAACAGAACAGAAGGAAGTTTCACAGAATTCTTCTGTGTAGTTTTTATTTGTAGACATTCTTTTTCCCAATATAGGCCTCTTAGCGCTCAGAATGTCCAATTGCAGTTTCTACAGAAAGAGTGTTTCAGAACGGCTCAATCAAAAGTAAGGTTCAACTCTGTTAGTTGAATGCACAGAACAGAAAGAAGTTTCATACAATGCTTCTGTGTAGTTTATATTTGAACATATTCTTTTTTCCACTATTACCCACTTAGCGCTACGAATGTCCAGTTGCATTTTCTACAGACAGAGTGTTTCAAAACTGCTCAATCAAAACTATGGTTTAAATCTGATAGCTGAATGCTCAGATCAGAAAGAAGTTTCACAGAATGCTTCTGTGTAGTTTATATTTGAATATATTCCTTTTTCCACTACTACGCTCTTAGCGCTCCAAATGTCCAGTTGCATTTTCTACAGAAAGAGTGTTCAGATCTGCTCAATCAAAAGTATGGTTTAACTCTGTTAGCTGAATGCACAGATCAGAAAGAAGTTTCACCGAATGATTCTGTGTAGTTTATATTTGAAGACACTCCTTTTTCCTCTATTACCCTCTTAGCGCTCTGAATCTCCACTTGCATTTTCTACAAAAAGAGTGTTTCATAACTGCTCAATCAAAAATATGTTTTATCTCTGTTAAATGAATTTACAGATCAGAAATACGTTCCACAGAATGCATCTGTGTAGTTTTTATTTGAAGATATTCTTTTTCCCAATGTAGGCCTCTTAGCGCTTAGCATGTCCAAGTGCAGTTTCTACAGAAAGAGTGTTTCAGAACGGCTCAATCAAAAGTAAGGTTCAACTCTGTTAGTTGAATGCACAGAACAGAAAGAATTTTCACAGAATGCTACTGTGTAGTTTATATTTTAATATATCCCTCTTTCCACTATTACCCTCTTAGCGCTCCGAATGTCCACTTGCATTTTCTACAGAAAGAGTGTTCAGAACTGCGCAATCAAAAGTATGGTTTAACTCTGTTAGCTTAATGAACATATCAGAAATAAGTTTCACACAATGCTTCTGTGTAGTTTTTATTTGAAGATATTATTTTTCCCAATAGAGGCCTCTTAGCGCTCAGAATGTCCAATTGCAGTTTCTACAGAAAGAGTGTTTCAGAAAGGCTCAATCAAATGTAAGGTTCAACTCTGTTAGTTGAATGCACAGAACAGAAAGAAATTTCATACAATGCTTCTGTGTAGTTTATATTTGAACATATTCTTTTTTCCACTATTACCCACTTAGCGCTACGAATGTCCAGTTGCATTTTCTACAGACAGAGTGTTTCAAAACTGCTCAATCAAAAGTATGGTTTAACTCTGTTAGCTGAATGCTCAGATCAGAAAGAAGTTTCACAGAATGCTTCTGTGTAGTTTATATTTGAATATATTCCTTTTTCCTCTACTACTCTCTTAGCGCTCCAAATGTCCAGTTGCATTTTCTACAGAAAGAGTGTTCAGATCTGCTCAATCAAAAGTATGGTTTAATTCTGTTAGCTGAATGCACAGATCAGGAAGAAGTTTCACAGAATGATTCTGTGTAGTTTATATTTGGAGACATTAATTTTTCCACTATTAAACCCTTAGCGCTCCGAATCTCCACTTGAATTTTCTACAGAAAGAGTGTTTCAGAACGGCTCAATCAAAACTAAGGTTCAACTCTTTTAGTTGAACAAACAGAACAGAAAGAACTTTCACACAATTCTTCTGTGTAGTTTTTATTTGTAGACATTCTTTTTCCCAATATAGGCCTCTTAGCGCTCAGAATGTCCAATTGCAGTTTCTACAGAAAGAGTGTTTCAGAACGGCTCAATCAAAAGTAAGGTTCAACTCTGTTAGTTGAATGCACAGAACAGAAAGAAGTTTCATACAATGCTTCTGTGTAGTTTGTATTTGAACATATTCTTTTTTCCACTATTACCCACTTAGCGCTACGAATGTCCAGTTGCATTTTCTACAGACAGAGTGTTTCAAAACTGCTCAATCAAAAGTATGGTTTAACTCTGTTAGCTGAATGCTCAGATCAGAAAGAAGTTTCACAGAATGATTCTGTGTAGTTTATATTTGAAGACATTCCTTTTTCCACTATTACCCCCTTAGCGCTCCGAATCTCCACTTGCATTTTCTACAAAAAGAGTGTTTCATAACTGCTCAATCAAAAATATGTTTTATCTCTGTTAACTGAATTTACAGATCAGAAATAAGTTTCACAGAATGCATCTGTGTAGTTTTTATTTGAAGATATTCTTTTTCCCAATGTAGGCCTCTTAGCGCTTAGCATGTCCAATTGCAGTTTCTACAGAAAGAGTGTTTCAGAACGGCTCAATCAAAAGTAAGGTTCAACTCTGTTAGTTGAATGCACAGAACAGAAAGAATTTTCACAGAATGCTACTGTGTAGTTTATATTTGCATATATTCCTTTTTCCACTATTACCTTCTTAGCGCTCCGAATGTCCACTTGCATTTTCTACAGAAAGAGTGTTCAGTACTGCGCAATCAAAAGTATGGTTTAACTCTGTTAGCTTAATGAACATATCAGAAATAAGTTTCACACAATGCTTCTGTGTAGTTTTTATTTGAAGATATTATTTTTCCCAATATAGGCCTCTTAGCGCTCAGAATGTCCAATTGCAGTTTCTACAGAAAGAGTGTTTCAGAAAGGCTCAATCAAAAGTAAGGTTCAACTCTGTTAGTTGAATGCACAGAACAGAAAGAAGTTTCATACACTGCTTCTGTGTAGTTTATATTTGAACATATTCTTTTTTCCACAATTACCCACTTAGCGCTACGAATGTCCAGTTGCATTTTCTACAGACAGAGTGTTTCAAAACTGCTCAATCAAAATTATGGTTTAACTCTGTTAGCTGAATGCTCAGATCAGAAAAAAGTTTCACAGAATGCTTCTGTGTAGTTTATATTTGAATATATTCCTTTTTTCCACTACTACGCTCTTAGCGCTCCAAATGTCCAGTTGCATTTTCTACAGAAAGAGTGTTCAGATCTGCTCAATCAAAAGTATGGTTTAACTCTGTTAGCTGAATGCACAGATCAGAAAGAAGTTTCACCGAATGATTCTGTGTAGTTTATATTTGAAGACATTCCTATTTCCACTATTACCCTCTTAGCGCTCCGAATCTCCACTTGCATTTTCTACAGAAAGAGTGTTTCAGAACGGCTCAATCAAAACTAAGGTTCAACTCTTTTAGTTGAACAAACAGAACAGAAAGAAGTTTCACAGAATTCTTCTGTGTAGTTTTTATTTGTAGACATTCTTTTTCCCAATATAGGCCTCTTAGCGCTCAGAATGTCCAATTGCAGTTTCTACAGAAAGAGTGTTTCAGAACGGCTCAATCAAAAGTAAGGTTCAACTCTGTTAGTTGAATGCACAGAACAGAAAGAAGTTTCATACAATGCTTCTGTGTAGTTTATATTTGAACATATTCTTTTTTCCACTATTACCCACTTAGCGCTACGAATGTCCAGTTGCATTTTCTACAGACAGAGTGTTTCAAAACTGCTCAATCAAAACTATGGTTTAAATCTGATAGCTGAATGCTCAGATCAGAAAGAAGTTTCACAGAATGCTTCTGTGTAGTTTATATTTGAATATATTCCTTTTTCCACTACTACGCTCTTAGCGCTCCAAATGTCCAGTTGCATTTTCTACAGAAAGAGTGTTCAGATCTGCTCAATCAAAAGTATGGTTTAACTCTGTTAGCTGAATGCACAGATCAGAAAGAAGTTTCACCGAATGATTCTGTGTAGTTTATATTTGAAGACACTCCTTTTTCCTCTATTACCCTCTTAGCGCTCTGAATCTCCACTTGCATTTTCTACAAAAAGAGTGTTTCATAACTGCTCAATCAAAAATATGTTTTATCTCTGTTAAATGAATTTACAGATCAGAAATACGTTCCACAGAATGCATCTGTGTAGTTTTTATTTGAAGATATTCTTTTTCCCAATGTAGGCCTCTTAGCGCTTAGCATGTCCAAGTGCAGTTTCTACAGAAAGAGTGTTTCAGAACGGCTCAATCAAAAGTAAGGTTCAACTCTGTTAGTTGAATGCACAGAACAGAAAGAATTTTCACAGAATGCTACTGTGTAGTTTATATTTTAATATATTCCTCTTTCCACTATTACCCTCTTAGCGCTCCGAATGTCCACTTGCATTTTCTACAGAAAGAGTGTTCAGAACTGCGCAATCAAAAGTATGGTTTAACTCTGTTAGCTTAATGAACATATCAGAAATAAGTTTCACACAATGCTTCTGTGTAGTTTTTATTTGAAGATATTATTTTTCCCAATAGAGGCCTCTTAGCGCTCAGAATGTCCAATTGCAGTTTCTACAGAAAGAGTGTTTCAGAAAGGCTCAATCAAATGTAAGGTTCAACTCTGTTAGTTGAATGCACAGAACAGAAAGAAATTTCATACAATGCTTCTGTGTAGTTTATATTTGAACATATTCTTTTTTCCACTATTACCCACTTAGCGCTACGAATGTCCAGTTGCATTTTCTACAGACAGAGTGTTTCAAAACTGCTCAATCAAAAGTATGGTTTAACTCTGTTAGCTGAATGCTCAGATCAGAAAGAAGTTTCACAGAATGCTTCTGTGTAGTTTATATTTGAATATATTCCTTTTTCCTCTACTACTCTCTTAGCGCTCCAAATGTCCAGTTGCATTTTCTACAGAAAGAGTGTTCAGATCTGCTCAATCAAAAGTATGGTTTAATTCTGTTAGCTGAATGCACAGATCAGAAAGAAGTTTCACAGAATGATTCTGTGTAGTTTATATTTGGAGACATTAATTTTTCCACTATTAAACCCTTAGCGCTCCGAATCTCCACTTGAATTTTCTACAGAAAGAGTGTTTCAGAACGGCTCAATCAAAACTAAGGTTCAACTCTTTTAGTTGAACAAACAGAACAGAAAGAACTTTCACACAATTCTTCTGTGTAGTTTTTATTTGTAGACATTCTTTTTCCCAATATAGGCCTCTTAGCGCTCAGAATGTCCAATTGCAGTTTCTACAGAAAGAGTGTTTCAGAACGGCTCAATCAAAAGTAAGGTTCAACTCTGTTAGTTGAATGCACAGAACAGAAAGAAGTTTCATACAATGCTTCTGTGTAGTTTGTATTTGAACATATTCTTTTTTCCACTATTACCCACTTAGCGCTACGAATGTCCAGTTGCATTTTCTACAGACAGAGTGTTTCAAAACTGCTCAATCAAAAGTATGGTTTAACTCTGTTAGCTGAATGCTCAGATCAGAAAGAAGTTTCACAGAATGCTTCTGTGTAGTTTATATTTGAATATATTCCTTTTTCCACTACTACGCTCTTAGCGCTCCAAATGTTCAGTTGCATTTTCAACAGAAAGAGTGTTCAGATCTGCTCAATCAAAAGTATGGTTTAACTCTGTTAGCTGAATGCACAGATCAGAAAGAAGTTTCACCAAATGATTCTGTGTAGTTTATATTTGAAGACATTCCTTTTTCCACTATTACCCTCTTAGCGCTCCGAATCTCCACTTGCATTTTCTACAAAAAGAGTGTTTCATAACTGCTCAATCAAAAATATGTTTTATCTCTGTTAACTGAATTTACAGATCAGAAATAAGTTTCACAGAATGCATGTGTGTAGTTTGTATTTGAAGATATTCTTTTTCCCAATGTAGGCCTCTTAGCGCTTAGCATGTCCAATTGCAGTTTCTACAGAAAGAGTGTTTCAGAACGGCTCAATCAAAAGTAAGGTTCAACTCTGTTAGTTGAATGCACAGAACAGAAAGAATTTTCACAGAATGCTACTGTGTAGTTTATATTTGAATATATTCCTTTTTCCACTATTACCCTCTTAGCGCTCCGAATGTCCACTTGCATTTTCTACAGAAAGAGTGTTCAGAACTGCGCAATCAAAAGTATGGTTTAACTCTGTTAGCTTAATGAACATATCAGAAATAAGTTTCACACAATGCTTCTGTGTAGTTTTTATTTGAAGATATTATTTTTCCCAATATAGGCCTCTTAGCGCTCAGAATGTCCAATTGCAGTTTCTACAGAAAGAGTGTTTCAGAACGGCTCAATCAAAAGTAAGGTTCAACTCTGTTAGTTGAATGCACAGAACAGAAAGAAGTTTCATACAATGCTTCTGTGTAGTTTATATTTGAACATATTCTCTTTTCCACTATTACCCACTTAGCGCTACGAATGTCCAGTTGCATTTTCTACAGACAGAGTGTTTGAAAACTGCTCAATCAAAAGTATGGTTTATCTCTGTTAGCTGTATGCTCAGATCAGAAAGAAGTTTCACAGAATGCTTCTGTGTAGTTTATATTTGAATATATTCCTTTTTCCACTACTACGCTCTTAGCGCTCCAAAGGTCCAGTTGCATTTTCAACAGAAAGAGTGTTCAGATCTGCTCAATCAAAAGTATGGTTTAACTCTGTTAGCTGAATGCACAGATCAGAAAGAAGTTTCACCGAATGATTCTGTGTAGTTTATATTTGAAGACATTCCTTTTTCCAATATTACCCTCTTAGCGCTCCGAATCTCCACTTGCATTTTCTACAAAAAGAGTGTTTCATAACTGCTCAATCAAAAATATGTTTTATCTCTGTTAACTGAATTTATAGATCAGAAATAAGTTTCACAGAATGCATCTGTGTAGTTTTTATTTGAAGATATTCTTTTTCCCAATGTAGGCCTCTTAGCGCTTAGCATGTCCAATTGCAGTTTCTACAGAAAGAGTGTTTCAGAACGGCTCAATCAAAAGTAAGGTACAACTCTGTTAGTTGAATGCACAGAACAGAAAGAATTTTCACAGAATGCTACTGTGTAGTTTATATTTGAATATATTCCTTTTTCCACTATTACCCTCTTAGCGCTCCGAATGTCCACTTGCATTTTCTACAGAAAGTGTGTTCAGATCTGCGCAATCAAAAGTATGGTTTAATTCTGTTAGCTTTATGAACATATCAGAAATAAGTTTCACACAATGCTTCTGTGTAGTTTTTATTTGAAGATATTATTTTTCCCAATAGAGGCCTCTTAGCGCTCAGAATGTCCAATTGCAGTTTCTACAGAAAGAGTGTTTCAGAAAGGCTCAATCAAAAGTAAGGTTCAACTCTGTTAGTTGAATGCACAGAACAGAAAGTAGTTTCATATAATGCTTCTGTGTAGTTTATATTTGAACATATTCTTTTTTCCACTATTACCCACTTAGCGCTACGAATGTCCAGTTGCATTTTCTACAGACAGAGTGTTTCAAAACTGCTCAATCAAAAGTATGGTTTAACTCTGTTAGCTGAATGCTCAGATCAGAAAGAAGTTTCACAGAATGCTTCTGTGTAGTTTATATTTGAATATATTCCTTTTTCCACTACTACTCTCTTAGCGCTCCAAATGTCCAGTTGCATTTTCTACAGAAAGAGTGTTCAGATCTGCTCAATCAAAAGTATGGTTTAACTCTGTTAGCTGAATGCACAGATCAGAAAGAAGTTTCACAGAATGATTCTGTGTAGTTTATATTTGGAGACATTCCTTTTTCCACTATTACCCTCTTAGCGCTCCGAATCTCCACTTGCATTTTCTACAGAAAGAGTGTTTCAGAACGGCTCAATCAAAACTAAGTTTCAACTCTTTTAGTTGAACAAACAGAACAGAAAGAAGTTTCACACAATTCTTCTGTGTAGTTTTTATTTGTAGACATTCTTTTTCCCAATATAGGCCTCTTAGCGCTCAGAATGTCCAATTGCAGTTTCTACAGAAAGAGTGTTTCAGAACGGCTCAATCAAAAGTAAGGTTCAACTCTGTTAGTTGAATGCACAGAACAGAAAGTAGTTTCATACAATGCTTCTGTGTAGTTTATATTTGAACATATTCTCTTTTCCACTATTACCCACTTAGCGCTACGAATGTCCAGTTGCATTTTCTACAGACAGAGTGTTTCAAAACTGCTCAATCAAAAGTATGGTTTAACTCTGTTAGCTGTATGCTCAGATCAGAAAGAAGTTTCACAGAATGCTTCTGTGTAGTTTATATTTGAATATATTCCTTTTTCCACTACTACGCTCTTAGCGCTCCAAAGGTCCAGTTGCATTTTCAACAGAAAGAGTGTTCAGATCTGCTCAATCAAAAGTATGGTTTAACTCTGTTAGCTGAATGCACAGATCAGAAAGAAGTTTCACCGAATGATTCTGTGTAGTTTATATTTGAAGACATTCCTTTTTCCACTATTACCCTCTTAGCGCTCCGAATCTCCACTTGCATTTTCTACAAAAAGAGTGTTTCATAACGGCTCAATCAAAAATATATTTTATCTCTGTTAACTGAATTTATAGATCAGAAATAAGTTTCACAGAATGCATCTGTGTAGTTTTTATTTGAAGATATTCTTTTTCCCAATGTAGGCCTCTTAGCGCTTAGCATGTCCAATTGCAGTTTCTACAGAAAGAGTGTTTCAGAACGGCTCAATCAAAAGTAAGGTACAACTCTGTTAGTTGAATGCACAGAACAGAAAGAATTTTCACAGAATGCTACTGTGTAGTTTATATTTGAATATATTCCTTTTTCCACTATTACCCTCTTAGCGCTCCGAATGTCCACTTGCATTTTCTACAGAAAGAGTGTTCAGAACTGCGCAATCAAAAGTATGGTTTAATTCTGTTAGCTTAATGAACATATCAGAAATAAGTTTCACACAATGCTTCTGTGTAGTTTTTATTTGAAGATATTATTTTTCCCAATAGAGGCCTCTTAGCGCTCAGAATGTCCAATTGCAGTTTCTACAGAAAGAGTGTTTCAGAAAGGCTCAATCAAAAGTAAGGTTCAACTCTGTTAGTTGAATGCACAGAACAGAAAGAATTTTCATACAATGCTTCTGTGCAGTTTATATTTGAACATATTTTTTTCCACTATTACCCACTTAGCGCTACGAATGTCCAGTTGCATTTTCTACAGACAGAGTGTTTCAAAACTGCTCAATCAAAAGTATGGTTTAACTCTGTTAGCTGAATGCTCAGATCAGAAAGAAGTTTCACAGAATGCTTCTGTGTAGTTTATATTTGAATATATTCCTTTTTCCACTACTACTCCCTTAGCGCTCCAAATGTCCAGTTGCATTTTCTACAGAAAGAGTGTTCAGATCTGCTCAATCAAAAGTATGGTTTAACTCTGTTAGCTGAATGCACAGATCAGAAAGAAGTTTCACAGAATGATTCTGTGTAGTTTATATTTGAAGACATTCCTTTTTCCACTATTACCCTCTTAGCGCTCCGAATCTCCACTTGCATTTTCTACAGAAAAAGTGTTTCAGAACGGCTCAATCAAAACTAAGGTTCAACTCTTTTAGTTGAACAAACAGAACAGAAAGAAGTTTCACACAATTCTTCTGTGTAGTTTTTATTTGTAGACATTCTTTTTCCCAATATAGGCCTCTTAGCGCTCAGAATGTCCAATTGCAGTTTCTACAGAAAGAGTGTTTCAGAACGGCTCAATCAGAAGTAAGGTTCAACTCTGTTAGTTGAATGCACAGAACAGAAAGAAGTTTCATACAATGCTTCTGTGTAGTTTATATTTGAACATATTCTCTTTTCCACTATTACCCACTTAGCGCTACGAATGTCCAGTTGCATTTTCTACAGACAGAGTGTTTCAAAACTGCTCAATCAAAAGTATGGTTTAACTCTGTTAGCTGTATGCTCAGATCAGAAAGAAGTTTCACAGAATGCTTCTGTGTAGTTTATATTTGAATATATTCCTTTTTCCACTACTACGCTCTTAGCGCTCCAAAGGTCCAGTTGCATTTTCAACAGAAAGAGTGTTCAGATCTGCTCAATCAAAAGTATGGTTTAACTCTGTTAGCTGAATGCACAGATCCGAAAGAAGTTTCACCGAATGATTCTGTGTAGTTTATATTTGAAGACATTCCTTTTTGCACTATTACCCTCTTAGCGCTCCGAATCTCCACTTGCATTTTCTACAAAAAGAGTGTTTCATAACTGCTCAATCAAAAATATGTTTTATCTCTGTTAACTGAATTTATAGATCAGAAATAAGTTTCACAGAATGCATCTGTGTAGTTTTTATTTGAAGATATTCTTTTTCCCAATGTAGGCCTCTTAGCGCTTAGCATGTCCAATTGCAGTTTCTACAGAAAGAGTGTTTCAGAACGGCTCAATCAAAAGTAAGGTACAACTCTGTTAGTTGAATGCACAGAACAGAAAGGATTTTCACAGAATGCTACTGTGTAGTTTATATTTGAATATATTCCTTTTTCCACTATTACCCTCTTAGCGCTCCGAATGTCCACTTGCATTTTCTACAGAAAGAGTGTTCAGAACTGCGCAATCAAAAGTATGGTTTAATTCTGTTAGCTTAATGAACATATCAGAAATAAGTTTCACACAATGCTTCTGTGTAGTTTTTATTTGAAGATATTATTTTTCCCAATAGAGGCCTCTTAGCGCTCAGAATGTCCAATTGCCGTTTCTACAGAAAGAGTGTTTCAGAACGGCTCAATCAAAAGTAAGGTTCAACTCTGTTAGTTGAATGCACAGAACAGAAAGAAGTTTCATACAATGCTTCTGTGTAGTTTATATTTGAACATATTCTCTTTTCCACTATTACCCACTTAGCGCTACGAATGTCCAGTTGCATTTTCTACAGACAGAGTGTTTCAAAACTGCTCAATCAAAAGTATGGTTTAACTCTGTTAGCTGTATGCTCAGATCAGAAAGAAGTTTCACAGAATGCTTCTGTGTAGTTTATATTTGAATATATTCCTTTTTCCACTACTACGCTCTTAGCGCTCCAAAGGTCCAGTTGCATTTTCAACAGAAAGAGTGTTCAGATCTGCTCAATCAAAAGTATGGTTTAACTCTGTTAGCTGAATGCACAGATCAGAAAGAAGTTTCACCGAATGATTCTGTGTAGTTTATATTTGAAGACATTCCTTTTTCCACTATTACCCTCTTAGCGCTCCGAATCTCCACTTGCATTTTCTACAAAAAGAGTGTTTCATAACGGCTCAATCAAAAATATATTTTATCTCTGTTAACTGAATTTATAGATCAGAAATAAGTTTCACAGAATGCATCTGTGTAGTTTTTATTTGAAGATATTCTTTTTCCCAATGTAGGCCTCTTAGCGCTTAGCATGTCCAATTGCAGTTTCTACAGAAAGAGTGTTTCAGAACGGCTCAATCAAAAGTAAGGTACAACTCTGTTAGTTGAATGCACAGAACAGAAAGAATTTTCACAGAATGCTACTGTGTAGTTTATATTTGAATATATTCCTTTTTCCACTATTACCCTCTTAGCGCTCCGAATGTCCACTTGCATTTTCTACAGAAAGAGTGTTCAGAACTGCGCAATCAAAAGTATGGTTTAATTCTGTTAGCTTAATGAACATATCAGAAATAAGTTTCACACAATGCTTCTGTGTAGTTTTTATTTGAAGATATTATTTTTCCCAATAGAGGCCTCTTAGCGCTCAGAATGTCCAATTGCAGTTTCTACAGAAAGAGTGTTTCAGAAAGGCTCAATCAAAAGTAAGGTTCAACTCTGTTAGTTGAATGCACAGAACAGAAAGTATTTTCATACAATGCTTCTGTGCAGTTTATATTTGAACATATTTTTTTCCACTATTACCCACTTAGCGCTACGAATGTCCAGTTGCATTTTCTACAGACAGAGTGTTTCAAAACTGCTCAATCAAAAGTATGGTTTAACTCTGTTAGCTGAATGCTCAGATCAGAAAGAAGTTTCACAGAATGCTTCTGTGTAGTTTATATTTGAATATATTCCTTTTTCCACTACTACTCCCTTAGCGCTCCAAATGTCCAGTTGCATTTTCTACAGAAAGAGTGTTCAGATCTGCTCAATCAAAAGTATGGTTTAACTCTGTTAGCTGAATGCACAGATCAGAAAGAAGTTTCACAGAATGATTCTGTGTAGTTTATATTTGAAGACATTCCTTTTTCCACTATTACCCTCTTAGCTCTCCGAATCTCCACTTGCATTTTGTACAGAAAGAGTGTTTCAGAACGGCTCAATCAAAACTAAGGTTCAACTCTTTTAGTTGAACAAACAGAACAGAAAGAAGTTTCACACAATTCTTCTGTGTAGTTTTTATTTGTAGACATTCTTTTTCCCAATATAGGCCTCTTAGCGCTCAGAATGTCCAATTGCAGTTTCTACAGAAAGAGTGTTTCAGAACGGCTCAATCAGAAGTAAGGTTCAACTCTGTTAGTTGAATGCACAGAACAGAAAGAAGTTTCATACAATGCTTCTGTGTAGTTTATATTTGAACATATTCTCTTTTCCACTATTACCCACTTAGCGCTACGAATGTCCAGTTGCATTTCCTACAGACAGAGTGTTTCAAAACTGCTCAATCAAAAGTATGGTTTAACTCTGTTAGCTGTATGCTCAGATCAGAAAGAAGTTTCACAGAATGCTTCTGTGTAGTTTATATTTGAATATATTCCTTTTTCCACTACTACGCTCTTAGCGCTCCAAAGGTCCAGTTGCATTTTCAACAGAAAGAGTGTTCAGATCTGCTCAATCAAAAGTATGGTTTAACTCTGTTAGCTGAATGCACAGATCCGAAAGAAGTTTCACCGAATGATTCTGTGTAGTTTATATTTGAAGACATTCCTTTTTCCACTATTACCCTCTTAGCGCTCCGAATCTCCACTTGCATTTTCTACAAAAAGAGTGTTTCATAACTGCTCAATCAAAAATATGTTTTATCTCTGTTAACTGAATTTATAGATCAGAAATAAGTTTCACAGAATGCATCTGTGTAGTTTTTATTTGAAGATATTCTTTTTCCCAATGTAGGCCTCTTAGCGCTTAGCATGTCCAATTGCAGTTTCTACAGAAAGAGTGTTTCAGAACGGCTCAATCAAAAGTAAGGTACAACTCTGTTAGTTGAATGCACAGAACAGAAAGGATTTTCACAGAATGCTACTGTGTAGTTTATATTTGAATATATTCCTTTTTCCACTATTACCCTCTTAGCGCTCCGAATATCCACTTGCATTTTCTACAGAAAGAGTGTTCAGAACTGCGCAATCAAAAGTATGGTTTAATTCTGTTAGCTTAATGAACATATCAGAAATAAGTTTCACACAATGCTTCTGTGTAGTTTTTATTTGAAGATATTATTTTTCCCAATAGAGGCCTCTTAGCGCTCAGAATGTCCAATTGCCGTTTCTACAGAAAGAGTGTTTCAGAACGGCTCAATCAAAAGTAAGGTTCAACTCTGTTAGTTGAATGCACAGAACAGAAAGAAGTTTCATACAATGCTTCTGTGTAGTTTATATTTGAACATATTCTCTTTTCCACTATTACCCACTTAGCGCTACGAATGTCCAGTTGCATTTTCTACAGACAGAGTGTTTCAAAACTGCTCAATCAAAAGTATGGTTTAACTCTGTTAGCTGTATGCTCAGATCAGAAAGAAGTTTCACAGAATGCTTCTGTGTAGTTTATATTTGAATATATTCCTTTTTCCACTACTACGCTCTTAGCGCTCCAAAGGTCCAGTTGCATTTTCAACAGAAAGAGTGTTCAGATCTGCTCAATCAAAAGTATGGTTTAACTCTGTTAGCTGAATGCACAGATCAGAAAGAAGTTTCACCGAATGATTCTGTGTAGTTTATATTTGAAGACATTCCTTTTTCCACTATTACCCTCTTAGCGCTCCGAATCTCCACTTGCATTTTCTACAAAAAGAGTGTTTCATAACGGCTCAATCAATAATATATTTTATCTTTGTTAACTGAATTTATAGATCAGAAATAAGTTTCACAGAATGCATCTGTGTAGTTTTTATTTGAAGATATTCTTTTTCCCAATGTAGGCCTCTTAGCGCTTAGCATGTCCAATTGCAGTTTCTACAGAAAGAGTGTTTCAGAACGGCTCAATCAAAAGTAAGGTACAACTCTGTTAGTTGAATGCACAGAACAGAAAGAATTTTCACAGAATGCTACTGTGTAGTTTATATTTGAATATATTCCTTTTTCCACTATTACCCTCTTAGCGCTCCGAATGTCCACTTGCATTTTCTACAGAAAGAGTGTTCAGAACTGCGCAATCAAAAGTATGGTTTAATTCTGTTAGCTTAATGAACATATCAGAAATAAGTTTCACACAATGCTTCTGTGTAGTTTTTATTTGAAGATATTATTTTTCCCAATAGAGGCCTCTTAGCGCTCAGAATGTCCAATTGCAGTTTCTACAGAAAGAGTGTTTCAGAAAGGCTCAATCAAAAGTAAGGTTCAACTCTGTTAGTTGAATGCACAGAACAGAAAGTATTTTCATACAATGCTTCTGTGCAGTTTATATTTGAACATATTTTTTTCCACTATTACCCACTTAGCGCTACGAATGTCCAGTTGCATTTTCTACAGACAGAGTGTTTCAAAACTGCTCAATCAAAAGTATGGTTTAACTCTGTTAGCTGAATGCTCAGATCAGAAAGAAATTTCACAGAATGCTTCTGTGTAGTTTATATTTGAATATATTCCTTTTTCCACTACTACTCTCTTAGCGCTCCAAATGTCCAGTTGCATTTTCTACAGAAAGAGTGTTCAGATCTGCTCAATCAAAAGTATGGTTTAACTCTGTTAGCTGAATGCACAGATCAGAAAGAAGTTTCACAGAATGATTCTGTGTAGTTTATATTTGAAGACATTCCTTTTTCCACTATTACCCTCTTAGCGCTCCGAATCTCCACTTGCATTTTGTACAGAAAGAGTGTTTCAGAACGGCTCAATCAAAACTAAGGTTCAACTCTTTTAGTTGAACAAACAGAACAGAAAGAAGTTTCACACAATTCTTCTGTGTAGTTTTTATTTGTAGACATTCTTTTTCCCAATATAGGCCTCTTAGCGCTCAGAATGTCCAATTGCAGTTTCTACAGAAAGAGTGTTTCAGAACGGCTCAATCAGAAGTAAGGTTCAACTCTGTTAGTTGAATGCACAGAACAGAAAGAAGTTTCATACAATGCTTCTGTGTAGTTTATATTTGAACATATTCTCTTTTCCACTATTACCCACTTAGCGCTACGAATGTCCAGTTGCATTTTCTACAGACAGAGTGTTTCAAAACTGCTCAATCAAAAGTATGGTTTAACTCTGTTAGCTGTATGCTCAGATCAGAAAGAAGTTTCACAGAATGCTTCTGTGTAGTTTATATTTGAATATATTCCTTTTTCCACTACTACGCTCTTAGCGCTCCAAAGGTCCAGTTGCATTTTCAACAGAAAGAGTGTTCAGATCTGCTCAATCAAAAGTATGGTTTAACTCTGTTAGCTGAATGCACAGATCCGAAAGAAGTTTCACCGAATGATTCTGTGTAGTTTATATTTGAAGACATTCCTTTTTCCACTATTACCCTCTTAGCGCTCCGAATCTCCACTTGCATTTTCTACAAAAAGAGTGTTTCATAACTGCTCAATCAAAAATATGTTTTATCTCTGTTAACTGAATTTATAGATCAGAAATAAGTTTCACAGAATGCATCTGTGTAGTTTTTATTTGAAGATATTCTTTTTCCCAATGTAGGCCTCTTAGCGCTTAGCATGTCCAATTGCAGTTTCTACAGAAAGAGTGTTTCAGAACGGCTCAATCAAAAGTAAGGTACAACTCTGTTAGTTGAATGCACAGAACAGAAAGGATTTTCACAGAATGCTACTGTGTAGTTTATATTTGAATATATTCCTTTTTCCACTATTACCCTCTTAGCGCTCCGAATGTCCACTTGCATTTTCTACAGAAAGAGTGTTCAGAACTGCGCAATCAAAAGTATGGTTTAATTCTGTTAGCTTAATGAACATATCAGAAATAAGTTTCACACAATGCTTCTGTGTAATTTTTATTTGAAGATATTATTTTTCCCAATAGAGGCCTCTTAGCGCTCAGAATGTCCAATTGCCGTTTCTACAGAAAGAGTGTTTCAGAACGGCACAATCAAAAGTAAGGTTCAACTCTGTTAGTTGAATGCACAGAACAGAAAGAAGTTTCATACAATGCTTCTGTGTAGTTTATATTTGAACATATTCTCTTTTCCACTATTACCCACTTAGCGCTACGAATGTCCAGTTGCATTTTCTACAGACAGAGTGTTTCAAAACTGCTCAATCAAAAGTATGGTTTAACTCTGTTAGCTGTATGCTCAGATCAGAAAGAAGTTTCACAGAATGCTTCTGTGTAGTTTATATTTGAATATATTCCTTTTTCCACTACTACGCTCTTAGCGCTCCAAAGGTCCAGTTGCATTTTCAACAGAAAGAGTGTTCAGATCTGCTCAATCAAAAGTATGGTTTAACTCTGTTAGCTGAATGCACAGATCAGAAAGAAGTTTCACCGAATGATTCTGTGTAGTTTATATTTGAAGACATTCCTTTTTCCACTATTACCCTCTTAGCGCTCCGAATCTCCACTTGCATTTTCTACAAAAAGAGTGTTTCATAACGGCTCAATCAAAAATATATTTTATCTCTGTTAACTGAATTTATAGATCAGAAATAAGTTTCACAGAATGCATCTGTGTAGTTTTTATTTGAAGATATTCTTTTTCCCAATGTAGGCCTCTTAGCGCTTAGCATGTCCAATTGCAGTTTCTACAGAAAGAGTGTTTCAGAACGGCTCAATCAAAAGTAAGGTACAACTCTGTTAGTTGAATGCACAGAACAGAAAGAATTTTCACAGAATGCTACTGTGTAGTTTATATTTGAATATATTCCTTTTTCCACTATTACCCTCTTAGCGTTCCGAATGTCCACTTGCATTTTCTACAGAAAGAGTGTTCAGAACTGCGCAATCAAAAGTATGGTTTAATTCTGTTAGCTTAATGAACATATCAGAAATAAGTTTCACACAATGCTTCTGTGTAGTTTTTATTTGAAGATATTATTTTTCCCAATAGAGGCCTCTTAGCGCTCAGAATGTCCAATTGCAGTTTCTACAGAAAGAGTGTTTCAGAAAGGCTCAATCAAAAGTAAGTTTCAACTCTGTTAGTTGAATGCACAGAACAGAAAGTAGTTTCATACAATGCTTCTGTGTAGTTTATATTTGAACATATTCTTTTTTCCACTATTACCCACTTAGCGCTACGAATGTCCAGTTGCATTTTCTACAGACAGAGTGTTTCAAAACTGCTCAATCAAAAGTATGGTTTAACTCTGTTAGCTGAATGCTCAGATCAGAAAGAAGTTTCACCGAATGATTCTGTGTAGTTTATATTTGAAGACATTCCTTTTTCCACTATTACCCCCTTAGCGCTCCGAATCTCCACTTGCATTTTCTACAAAAAGAGTGTTTCATAACTGCTCAATCAAAAATATGTTTTATCTCTGTTAACTGAATTTACAGATCAGAAATAAGTTTCACAGAATGCATCTGTGTAGTTTTTATTTGAAGATATTCTTTTTCCCAATGTAGGCCTCTTAGCGCTTAGCATGTCCAATTGCAGTTTCTACAGAAAGAGTGTTTCAGAACGGCTCAATCAAAAGTAAGGTTCAACTCTGTTAGTTGAATGCACAGAACAGAAAGAATTTTCACAGAATGCTACTGTGTAGTTTATATTTGCATATATTCCTTTTTCCACTATTACCTTCTTAGCGCTCCGAATGTCCACTTGCATTTTCTACAGAAAGAGTGTTCAGAACTGCGCAATCAAAAGTATGGTTTAACTCTGTTAGCTGAATGCACATATCAGAAAGAAGTTTCACCGAATGATTCTGTGTAGTTTATATTTGAAGACATTCCTTTTTCCACTATTACCCCCTTAGCGCTCCGAATCTCCACTTGCATTTTCTACAAAAAGAGTGTTTCATAACTGCTCAATCAAAAATATGTTTTATCTCTGTTAACTGAATTTACAGATCAGAAATAAGTTTCACACAATGCTTCAGTGTAGTTTTTATTTGAAGATATTATTTTTCCCAATATAGGCCTCTTAGCGCTCAGAATGTCCAATTGCAGTTTCTACAGAAAGAGTGTTTCAGAAAGGCTCAATCAAAAGTAAGGTTCAACTCTGTTAGTTGAATGAACAGAACAGAAAGAAGTTTCATACACTGCTTCTGTGTAGTTTATATTTGAACATATTCTTTTTTCCACAATTACCCACTTATCGCTACGAATGACAAGTTGCATTTTCTACAGACAGAGTGTTTCAAAACTGCTCAATCAAAAGTATGGTTTAACTCTGTTAGCTGAATGCTCAGTTCAGAAAGAAGTTTCACAGAATGCTTCTGTGTAGTTTATATTTGAATATATTCCTTTTTCCACTACTACTCTCTTAGCGCTCCAAATGTCCAGTTGCATTTTCTACAGAAAGAGTGTTCAGATCTGCTCAATCAAAAGTATGGTTTAACTCTGTTAGCTGAATGCACAGATCAGAAAGAAGTTTCACAGAATGATTCTGTGTAGTTTATATTTGGAGACATTCCTTTTTCCACTATTACCCTCTTAGCGCTCCGAATCTCCACTTGCATTTTCTACAGAAAGAGTGTTTCAGAACGGCTCAATCAAAACTAAGGTTCAACTCTTTTAGTTGAACAAACAGAACAGAAAGAAGTTTCACACAATTCTTCTGTGTAGTTTTTATTTGTAGACATTCTTTTTCCCAATATAGGCCTCTTAGCGCTCAGAATGTCCAATTGCAGTTTCTACAGAAAGAGTGTTTCAGAACGGCTCAATCAGAAGTAAGGTTCAACTCTGTTAGTTGAATGCACAGAACAGAAAGAAGTTTCATACAATGCTTCTGTGTAGTTTATATTTGAACATATTCTCTTTTCCACTATTACCCACTTAGCGCTACGAATGTCCAGTTGCATTTTCTACAGACAGAGTGTTTCAAAACTGCTCAATCAAAAGTATGGTTTAACTCTGTTAGCTGTATGCTCAGATCAGAAAGAAGTTTCACAGAATGCTTCTGTGTAGTTTATATTTGAATATATTCCTTTTTCCACTACTACGCTCTTAGCGCTCCAAAGGTCCAGTTGCATTTTCAACAGAAAGAGTGTTCAGATCTGCTAAATCAAAAGTATGGTTTAACTCTGTTAGCTGAATGCACAGATCCGAAAGAAGTTTCACCGAATGATTCTGTGTAGTTTATATTTGAAGACATTCCTTTTTCCACTATTACCCTCTTAGCGCTCCGAATCTCCACTTGCATTTTCTACAAAAAGAGTGTTTCATAACTGCTCAATCAAAAATATGTTTTATCTCTGTTAACTGAATTTATAGATCAGAAATAAGTTTCACAGAATGCATCTGTGTAGTTTTTATTTGAAGATATTATTTTTCCCAATGTAGGCCTCTTAGCGCTTAGCATGTCCAATTGCAGTTTCTACAGAAAGAGTGTTTCAGAACGGCTCAATCAAAAGTAAGGTACAACTCTGTTAGTTGAATGCACAGAACAGAAAGGATTTTCACAGAATGCTACTGTGTAGTTTATATTTGAATATATTCCTTTTTCCACTATTACCCTCTTAGCGCTCCGAATGTCCACTTGCATTTTCTACAGAAAGAGTGTTCAGAACTGCGCAATCAAAAGTATGGTTTAATTCTGTTAGCTTAATGAACATATCAGAAATAAGTTTCACACAATGCTTCTGTGTAGTTTTTATTTGAAGATATTATTTTTCCCAATAGAGGCCTCTTAGCGCTCAGAATGTCCAATTGCAGTTTCTACAGAAAGAGTGTTTCAGAAAGGCTCAATCAAAAGTAAGGTTCAACTCTGTTAGTTGAATGCACAGAACAGAAAGAAGTTTCATACCATGCTTCAGTGTAGTTTATATTTGAACATATTCTTTTTTCCACTATTACCCACTTAGCGCTACGAATGTCCAGTTGCATTTTCTACAGACAGAGTGTTTCAAACCTGCTCAATCAAAAGTATGGTTTAACTCTGTTAGCTGAATGCTCAGATCAGAAAGAAGTTTCACAGAATGCTTCTGTGTAGTTTATATTTGAATATATTCCTTTTTCCACTACTACGCTCTTAGCGCTCCAAATGTCCAGTTGCATTTTCTACAGAAGAGTGTTCAGATCTGCTCAATCAAAAGTATGGTTTAATTCTGTTAGCTGAATGCACAGATCAGAAAGAAGTTTCACCGAATGATTCTGTGTAGTTTATATTTGAAGACATTCCTTTTTCCACTATTACCCCCTTAGCGCTCCGAATCTCCACTTGCATTTTCTACAAAAAGAGTGTTTCATAACTGCTCAATCAAAAATATGTTTTATCTCTGTTAACTGAATTTACAGATCAGAAATAAGTTTCACAGAATGCATCTGTGTAGTTTTTATTTGAAGATATTCTTTTTCCCAATGTAGGCCTCTTAGCGCTTAGCATGTCCAATTGCAGTTTCTACA
Source organism: Symphalangus syndactylus (assembly GCF_028878055.3). NCBI lineage: Eukaryota > Metazoa > Chordata > Mammalia > Primates > Hylobatidae > Symphalangus > Symphalangus syndactylus. The sequence goes on along the minus strand of NC_072445.2, from coordinate 77,181,861 downwards.
GAAAGAGTGTTTCAGAACGGCTCAATCAAAAGTAAGGTTCAACTCTGTTAGTTGAATGCACAGAACAGAAAGAATTTTCACAGAATGCTACTGTGTAGTTTATATTTGCATATATTCCTTTTTCCACTATTACCTTCTTAGCGCTCCGAATGTCCACTTGCATTTTCTACAGAAAGAGTGTTCAGAACTGCGCAATCAAAAGTATGGTTTAACTCTGTTAGCTGAATGCACATATCAGAAAGAAGTTTCACCGAATGATTCTGTGTAGTTTATATTTGAAGACATTCCTTTTTCCACTATTACCCCCTTAGCGCTCCGAATCTCCACTTGCATTTTCTACAAAAAGAGTGTTTCATAACTGCTCAATCAAAAATATGTTTTATCTCTGTTAACTGAATTTACAGATCAGAAATAAGTTTCACACAATGCTTCTGGGTAGTTTTTATTTGAAGATATTATTTTTCCCAATATAGGCCTCTTAGCGCTCAGAATGTCCAATTGCAGTTTCTACAGAAAGAGTGTTTCAGAAAGGCTCAATCAAAAGTAAGGTTCAACTCTGTTAGTTGAATGAACAGAACAGAAAGAAGTTTCATACACTGCTTCTGTGTAGTTTATATTTGAACATATTCTTTTTTCCACAATTACCCACTTATCGCTACGAATGACAAGTTGCATTTTCTACAGACAGAGTGTTTCAAAACTGCTCAATCAAAAGTATGGTTTAACTCTGTTAGCTGAATGCTCAGTTCAGAAAGAAGTTTCACAGAATGCTTCTGTGTAGTTTATATTTGAATATATTCCTTTTTCCACTACTACTCTCTTAGCGCTCCAAATGTCCAGTTGCATTTTCTACAGAAAGAGTGTTCAGATCTGCTCAATCAAAAGTATGGTTTAACTCTGTTAGCTGAATGCACAGATCAGAAAGAAGTTTCACAGAATGATTCTGTGTAGTTTATATTTGGAGACATTCCTTTTTCCACTATTACCCTCTTAGCGCTCCGAATCTCCACTTGCATTTTCTACAGAAAGAGTGTTTCAGAACGGCTCAATCAAAACTAAGGTTCAACTCTTTTAGTTGAACAAACAGAACAGAAAGAAGTTTCACACAATTCTTCTGTGTAGTTTTTATTTGTAGACATTCTTTTTCCCAATATAGGCCTCTTAGCGCTCAGAATGTCCAATTGCAGTTTCTACAGAAAGAGTGTTTCAGAACGGCTCAATCAGAAGTAAGGTTCAACTCTGTTAGTTGAATGCACAGAACAGAAAGAAGTTTCATACAATGCTTCTGTGTAGTTTATATTTGAACATATTCTATTTTCCACTATTACCCACTTAGCGCTACGAATGTCCAGTTGCATTTTCTACAGACAGAGTGTTTCAAAACTGCTCAATCAAAAGTATGGTTTAACTCTGTTAGCTGTATGCTCAGATCAGAAAGAAGTTTCACAGAATGCTTCTGTGTAGTTTATATTTGAATATATTCCTTTTTCCACTACTACGCTCTTAGCGCTCCAAAGGTCCAGTTGCATTTTCAACAGAAAGAGTGTTCAGATCTGCTCAATCAAAAGTATGGTTTAACTCTGTTAGCTGAATGCACAGATCCGAAAGAAGTTTCACCGAATGATTCTGTGTAGTTTATATATGAAGACATTCCTTTTTCCACTATTACCCTCTTAGCGCTCCGAATCTCCACTTGCATTTTCTACAAAAAGAGTGTTTCATAACTGCTCAATCAAAAATATGTTTTATCTCTGTTAACTGAATTTATAGATCAGAAATAAGTTTCACAGAATGCATCTGTGTAGTTTTTATTTGAAGATATTATTTTTCCCAATGTAGGCCTCTTAGCGCTTAGCATGTCCAATTGCAGTTTCTACAGAAATAGTGTTTCAGAACGGCTCAATCAAAAGTAAGGTACAACTCTGTTAGTTGAATGCACAGAACAGAAAGGATTTTCACAGAATGCTACTGTGTAGTTTATATTTGAATATATTCCTTTTTCCACTATTACCCTCTTAGCGCTCCGAATGTCCACTTGCATTTTCTACAGAAAGAGTGTTCAGAACAGCGCAATCAAAAGTATGGTTTAATTCTGTTAGCTTAATGAACATATCAGAAATAAGTTTCACACAATGCTTCTGTGTAGTTTTTATTTGAAGATATTATTTTTCCCAATAGAGGCCTCTTAGCGCTCAGAATGTCCAATTGCCGTTTCTACAGAAAGAGTGTTTCAGAACGGCTCAATCAAAAGTAAGGTTCAACTCTGTTAGTTGAATGCACAGAACAGAAAGAAGTTTCATACAATGCTTCTGTGTAGTTTATATTTGAACATATTCTCTTTTCCACTATTACCCACTTAGCGCTACGAATGTCCAGTTGCATTTTCTACAGACAGAGTGTTTCAAAACTGCTCAATCAAAAGTATGGTTTAACTCTGTTAGCTGTATGCTCAGATCAGAAAGAAGTTTCACAGAATGCTTCTGTGTAGTTTATATTTGAATATATTCCTTTTTCCACTACTACGCTCTTAGCGCTCCAAAGGTCCAGTTGCATTTTCAACAGAAAGAGTGTTCAGATCTGCTCAATCAAAAGTATGGTTTAACTCTGTTAGCTGAATGCACAGATCAGAAAGAAGTTTCACCGAATGATTCTGTGTAGTTTATATTTGAAGACATTCCTTTTTCCACTATTACCCTCTTAGCGCTCCGAATCTCCACTTGCATTTTCTACAAAAAGAGTGTTTCATAACGGCTCAATCAAAAATATATTTTATCTCTGTTAACTGAATTTATAGATCAGAAATAAGTTTCACAGAATGCATCTGTGTAGTTTTTATTTGAAGATATTCTTTTTCCCAATGTAGGCCTCTTAGCGCTTAGCATGTCCAATTGCAGTTTCTACAGAAAGAGTGTTTCAGAACGGCTCAATCAAAAGTAAGGTACAACTCTGTTAGTTGAATGCACAGAACAGAAAGAATTTTCACAGAATGCTACTGTGTAGTTTATATTTGAATATATTCCTTTTTCCACTATTACCCTCTTAGCGCTCCGAATGTCCACTTGCATTTTCTACAGAAAGAGTGTTCAGAACTGCGCAATCAAAAGTATGGTTTAATTCTGTTAGCTTAATGAACATATCAGAAATAAGTTTCACACAATGCTTCTGTGTAGTTTTTATTTGAAGATATTATTTTTCCCAATAGAGGCCTCTTAGCGCTCAGAATGTCCAATTGCAGTTTCTACAGAAAGAGTGTTTCAGAAAGGCTCAATCAAAAGTAAGTTTCAACTCTGTTAGTTGAATGCACAGAACAGAAAGTAGTTTCATACAATGCTTCTGTGTAGTTTATATTTGAACATATTCTTTTTTCCACTATTACCCACTTAGCGCTACGAATGTCCAGTTGCATTTTCTACAGACAGAGTGTTTCAAAACTGCTCAATCAAAAGTATGGTTTAACTCTGTTAGCTGAATGCTCAGATCAGAAAGAAGTTTCACAGAATGCTTCTGTGTAGTTTATATTTGAATATATTCCTTTTTCCACTACTACTCTCTTAGCGCTCCAAATGTCCAGTTGCATTTTCTACAGAAAGAGTGTTCAGATCTGCTCAATCAAAAGTATGGTTTAACTCTGTTAGCTGAATGCACAGATCAGAAAGAAGTTTCACAGAATGATTCTGTGTAGTTTATATTTGGAGACATTCCTTTTTGCACTATTACCCTCTTAGCGCTCCGAATCTCCACTTGCATTTTCTACAGAAAGAGTGTTTCAGAACGGCTCAATCAAAACTAAGGTTCAACTCTTTTAGTTGAACAAACAGAACAGAAAGAAGTTTCACACAATTCTTCTGTGTAGTTTTTATTTGTAGACATTCTTTTTCCCAATATAGGCCTCTTAGCGCTCAGAATGTCCAATTGCAGTTTCTACAGAAAGAGTGTTTCAGAACGGCTCAATCAAAAGTAAGGTTCAACTCTGTTAGTTGAATGCACAGAACAGAAAGTAGTTTCATACAATGCTTCTGTGTAGTTTATATTTGAACATATTCTCTTTTCCACTATTACCCACTTAGCGCTACGAATGTCCAGTTGCATTTTCTACAGACAGAGTGTTTCAAAACTGCTCAATCAAAATTATGGTTTAACTCTGTTAGCTGAATGCTCAGATCAGAAAGAAGTTTCACAGAATGCTTCTGTGTAGTTTATATTTGAATATATTCCTTTTTCCACTACTACGCTCTTAGCGCTCCAAATGTCCAGTTGCATTTTCAACAGAAAGAGTGTTCAGATCTGCTCAATCAAAAGTATGGTTTAACTCTGTTAGCTGAATGCACAGATCAGAAAGAAGTTTCACCGAATGATTCTGTGTAGTTTATATTTGAAGACATTCCTTTTTCCACTATTAACCTCTTAGCGCTCCGAATCTCCACTTGCATTTTCTACAAAAAGAGTGTTTCATAACTGCTCAATCAAAAATATGTTTTATCTCTGTTAACTGAATTTATAGATCAGAAATAAGTTTCACAGAATGCATCTGTGTAGTTTTTATTTGAAGATATTCTTTTTCCCAATGTAGGCCTCTTAGCGCTTAGCATGTCCAATTGCAGTTTCTACAGAAAGAGTGTTTCAGAACGGCTCAATCAAAAGTAAGGTTCAACTCTGTTAGTTGAATGCACAGAACAGAAAGAATTTTCACAGAATGCTACTGTGTAGTTTATATTTGAATATATTCCTTTTTCCACTATTACCCTCTTAGCGCTCCGAATGTCCACTTGCATTTTCTACAGAAAGAGTGTTCAGAACTGCGCAATCAAAAGTATGGTTTAACTCTGTTAGCTTAATGAACATATCAGAAATAAGTTTCACACAATGCTTCTGTGTAGTTTTTATTTGAAGATATTATTTTTCTCAATAGAGGCCTCTTAGCGCTCAGAATGTCCAATTGCAGTTTCTACAGAAAGAGAGTTTCAGAAAGGCTCAATCAAAAGTAAGGTTCAACTCTGTTAGTTGAATGCACAGAACAGAAAGAAGTTTCATACAATGCTTCTGTGTAGTTTATATTTGAACATATTTTTTTCCACTATTACCCACTTAGCGCTACGAATGTCCAGTTGCATTTTCTACAGACAGAGTGTTTCAAAACTGCTCAATCAAAAGTATGGTTTAACTCTGTTAGCTGAATGCTCAGATCAGAAAGAAGTTTCACAGAATGCTTCTGTGTAGTTTATATTTGAATATATTCCTTTTTCCACTACTACTCTCTTAGCGCTCCAAATGTCCAGTTGCATTTTCTACAGAAAGAGTGTTCAGATCTGCTCAATCAAAAGTATGGTTTAACTCTGTTAGCTGAATGCACAGATCAGAAAGAAGTTTCACAGAATGATTCTGTGTAGTTTATATTTGGAGACATTCCTTTTTGCACTATTACCCTCTTAGCGCTCCGAATCTCCACTTGCATTTTCTACAGAAAGAGTGTTTCAGAACGGCTCAATCAAAACTAAGGTTCAACTCTTTTAGTTGAACAAACAGAACAGAAAGAAGTTTCACACAATTCTTCTGTGTAGTTTTTATTTGTAGACATTCTTTTTCCCAATATAGGCCTCTTAGCGCTCAGAATGTCCAATTGCAGTTTCTACAGAAAGAGTGTTTCAGAACGGCTCAATCAAAAGTAAGGTTCAACTCTGTTAGTTGAATGCACAGAACAGAAAGAATTTTCACAGAATGCTACTGTGTAGTTTATATTTGCATATATTCCTTTTTCCACTATTACCTTCTTAGCGCTCCGAATGTCCACTTGCATTTTCTACAGAAAGAGTGTTCAGAACTGCGCAATCAAAAGTATGGTTTAACTCTGTTAGCTGAATGCACATATCAGAAAGAAGTTTCACCGAATGATTCTGTGTAGTTTATATTTGAAGACATTCCTTTTTCCACTATTACCCCCTTAGCGCTCCGAATCTCCACTTGCATTTTCTACAAAAAGAGTGTTTCATAACTGCTCAATCAAAAATATGTTTTATCTCTGTTAACTGAATTTACAGATCAGAAATAAGTTTCACACAATGCTTCTGTGTAGTTTTTATTTGAAGATATTATTTTTCCCAATATAGGCCTCTTAGCGCTCAGAATGTCCAATTGCAGTTTCTACAGAAAGAGTGTTTCAGAAAGGCTCAATCAAATGTAAGGTTCAACTCTGTTAGTTGAATGAACAGAACAGAAAGAAGTTTCATACACTGCTTCTGTGTAGTTTATATTTGAACATATTCTTTTTTCCACAATTACCCACTTATCGCTACGAATGACAAGTTGCATTTTCTACAGACAGAGTTTTTCAAAACTGCTCAATCAAAAGTATGGTTTAACTCTGTTAGCTGAATGCTCAGATCAGAAAGAAGTATCACAGAATGCTTCTGTGTAGTTTATATTTGAATATATTCCTTTTTCCACTACTACTCTCTTAGCGCTCCAAATGTCCAGTTGCATTTTCTACAGAAAGAGAGTTCAGATCTGCTCAATCAAAAGTATGGTTTAACTCTGTTAGCTGAATGCACAGATCAGAAGGAAGTTTCACAGAATGATTCTGTGTAGTTTATATTTGCAGACATTCCATTTTCCACTATTACCCTCTTAGCGCTCTGAATCTCCACTTGCATTTTCTACAGAAAGAGTATTTCAGAACGGCTCAATCAAAACTAAGGTTCAACTCTTTTAGTTGAACAAACAGAACAGAAAGAAGTTTCACACAATTCTTCTGTGTAGTTTTTATTTGTAGACATCCTTTTTCCCAATATAGGCCTCTTAGCGCTCAGAATGTCCAATTGCAGTTTCTACAGAAAGAGTGTTTCAGAAATGCTCAATCAAAAGTAAGGTTCAACTCTGTTAGTTGAATGCACAGAACAGAAAGAAGTTTCATACAATGCTTCTGTGTAGTTTATATTTGAACATATTCTTTTTTCCACTATTACCAACTTAGCGCTACGAATGTCCAGTTGCATTTTCTACAGACAGAGAGTTTCAAAACTGCTCAATCAAAATTATGGTTTAACTCTGTTAGCTGAATGCTCAGATCAGAAAGAAGTTTCACAGAATGCTTCTGTGTAGTTTATATTTGAATATATTCCTTTTTCCACTACTACGCTCTTAGCGCTCCAAATGTCCAGTTGCATTTTCAACAGAAAGAGTGTTCAGATCTGCTCAATCAAAAGTATGGTTTAACTCTGTTAGCTGAATGCACAGATCTGAAAGAAGTTTCACAGAATGATTCTGTGTAGTTTATATTTGAAGACATTCCTATTTCCACTATTACCCTCTTAGCGCTCCGAATCTCCACTTGCATTTTCTACAGAAAGAGTGTTTCAGAACGGCTCAATCAAAACTAAGGTTCAACTCTTTTAGTTGAACAAACAGAACAGAAAGAAGTTTCACACAATTCTTCTGTGTAGTTTTTATTTGTAGACATTCTTTTTCCCAATATAGGCCTCTTAGCGCTCAGAATGTCCAATTGCAGTTTCTACAGAAAGAGTGTTTCAGAACGGCTCAATCAAAAGTAAGGTTCAACTCTGTTAGTTGAATGCACAGAACAGAAAGAAGTTTCATACAATGCTTCTGTGTAGTTTATATTTGAACATATTCTTTTTTCCACTATTACCCACTTAGCGCTACGAATGTCCAGTTGCATTTTCTACAGACAGAGTGTTTCAAAACTGCTCAATCAAAAGTATGGTTTAAATCTGTTAGCTGAATGCTCAGATCAGAAAGAAGTTTCACAGAATGCTTCTGTGTAGTTTATATTTGAATATATTCCTTTTTCCACTACTACGCTCTTAGCGCTCCAAATGTCCAGTTGCATTTTCTACAGAAAGAGTGTTCAGATCTGCTCAATCAAAAGTATGGTTTAACTCTGTTAGCTGAATGCACAGATCAGAAAGAAGTTTCACCGAATGATTCTGTGTAGTTTATATTTGAAGACATTCCTTTTTCCTCTATTACCCTCTTAGCGCTCCGAATCTCCACTTGCATTTTCTACAAAAAGAGTGTTTCATAACTGCTCAATCAAAAATATGTTTTATCTCTGTTAAATGAATTTACAGATCAGAAATAAGTTCCACAGAATGCATCTGTGTAGTTTTTATTTGAAGATATACTTTTTCCCAATGTAGGCCTCTTAGCGCTTAGCATGTCCAAGTGCAGTTTCTACAGAAATAGTGTTTCAGAACGGCTCAATCAAAAGTAAGGTTCAACTCTGTTAGTTGAATGCACAGAACAGAAAGAATTTTCACAGAATGCTACTGTGTAGTTTATATTTTAATATATTCCTCTTTCCACTATTACCCTCTTAGCGCTCCGAATGTCCACTTGCATTTTCTACAGAAAGAGTGTTCAGAACTGCGCAATCAAAAGTATGGTTTAACTCTGTTAGCTTAATGAACATATCAGAAATAAGTTTCACACAATGCTTCTGTGTAGTTTTTATTTGAAGATATTATTTTTCCCAATAGAGGCCTCTTAGCGCTCAGAATGTCCAATTGCAGTTTCTACAGAAAGAGTGTTTCAGAAAGGCTCAATCAAATGTAAGGTTCAACTCTGTTAGTTGAATGCACAGAACAGAAAGAAGTTTCATACAATGCTTCTGTGTAGTTTATATTTGAACATATTCTTTTTTCCACTATTACCCACTTAGCGCTACGAATGTCCAGTTGCATTTTCTACAGACAGAGTGTTTCAAAACTGCTCAATCAAAAGTATGGTTTAAATCTGTTAGCTGAATGCTCAGATCAGAAAGAAGTTTCACAGAATGCTTCTGTGTAGTTTATATTTGAATATATTCCTTTTTCCACTACTACGCTCTTAGCGCTCCAAATGTCCAGTTGCATTTTCTACAGAAAGAGTGTTCAGATCTGCTCAATCAAAAGTATGGTTTAACTCTGTTAGCTGAATGCACAGATCAGAAAGAAGTTTCACCGAATGATTCTGTGTAGTTTATATTTGAAGACATTCCTTTTTCCTCTATTACCCACTTAGCGCTCCGAATCTCCACTTTCATTTTCTACAAAAAGAGTGTTTCATAACTGCTCAATCAAAAATATGTTTTATCTCTGTTAAATGAATTTACAGATCAGAAATAAGTTCCACAGAATGCATCTGTGTAGTTTTTATTTGAAGATATTCTTTTTCCCAATGTAGGCCTCTTAGCGCTTAGCATGTCCAAGTGCAGTTTCTACAGAAAGAGTGTTTCAGAACGGCTCAATCAAAAGTAAGGTTCAACTCTGTTAGTTGAATGCACAGAACAGAAGGAATTTTCACAGAATGCTACTGTGTAGTTTATATTTTAATATATTCCTCTTTCCACTATTACCCTCTTAGCGCTCCGAATGTCCACTTCCATTTTCTACAGAAAGAGTGTTCAGAACTGCGCAATCAAAAGTATGGTTTAACTCTGTTAGCTTAATGAACATATCAGAAATAAGTTTCACACAATGCTTCTGTGTAGTTTTTATTTGAAGATATTATTTTTCCCAATAGAGGCCTCTTAGCGCTCAGAATGTCCAATTGCAGTTTCTACAGAAAGAGTGTTTCAGAAAGGCTCAATCAAATGTAAGGTTCAACTCTGTTAGTTGAATGCACAGAACAGAAAGAAGTTTCATACAATGCTTCTGTGTAGTTTATATTTGAACATATTCTTTTTTCCACTATTACCCACTTAGCGCTACGAATGTCCAGTTGCATTTTCTACAGAAAGAGTGTTCAGAACTGCGCAATCAAAAGTATGGTTTAATTCTGTTAGCTTAATGAACATATCAGAAATAAGTTTCACACAATGCTTCTGTGTAGTTTTTATTTGAAGATATTATTTTTCCCAATAGAGGCCTCTTAGCGCTCAGAATGTCCAATTGCAGTTTCTACAGAAAGAGTGTTTCAGAAAGGCTCAATCAAAAGTAAGGTTCAACTCTGTTAGTTGAATGCACAGAACAGAAAGAAGTTTCATACAATGATTCAGTGTAGTTTATATTTGAACATATTCTTTTTTCCACTATTACCCACTTAGCGCTACGAATGTCCAGTTGCATTTTCTACAGACAGAGTGTTTCAAACCTGCTCAATCAAAATTATGGTTTAACTCTGTTAGCTGAATGCTCAGATCAGAAAGAAGTTTCACAGAATGCTTCTGTGTAGTTTATATTTGAATATATTCCTTTTTCCACTACTACTCTCTTAGCGCTCCAAATGTCCAGTTGCATTTTCTACAGAAAGAGTGTTCAGATCTGCTCAATCAAAAGTATGGTTTAACTCTGTTAGCTGAATGCACAGATCAGAAAGAAGTTTCACCGAATGATTCTGTGTAGTTTATATTTGAAGACATTCCTTTTTCCACTATTACCCCCTTAGCGCTCCGAATCTCCACTTGCATTTTCTACAAAAAGAGTGTTTCATAACTGCTCAATCAAAAATATGTTTTATCTCTGTTAACTGAATTTACAGATCAGAAATAAGTTTCACAGAATGCATCTGTGTAGTTTTTATTTGAAGATATTCTTTTTCCCAATGTAGGCCTCTTAGCGCTTAGCATGTCCAATTGCAGTTTCTACAGAAAGAGTGTTTCAGAACGGCTCAATCAAAAGTAAGGTTCAACTCTGTTAGTTGAATGCACAGAACAGAAAGAATTTTCACAGAATGCTACTGTGTAGTTTATATTTGCATATATTCCTTTTTCCACTATTACCTTCTTAGCGCTCCGAATGTCCACTTGCATTTTCTACAGAAAGAGTGTTCAGAACTGCGCAATCAAAAGTATGGTTTAACTCTGTTAGCTTAATGAACATATCAGAAATAAGTTTCACACAATGCTTCTGTGTAGTTTTTATTTGAAGATATTATTTTTCCCAATATAGGCCTCTTAGCGCTCAGAATGTCCAATTGCATTTTCTACAGAAAGAGTGTTTCAGAAAGGCTCAATCAAAAGTAAGGTTCAACTCTGTTAGTTGAATGAACAGAACAGAAAGAAGTTTCATACAATGCTTCTGTGTAGTTTATATTTGAACATATTCTTTTTTCCACAATTACCCACTTATCGCTACGAATGTCCAGTTGCATTTTCTACAGACAGAGTGTTTCAAAACTGCTCAATAAAAAGTATGGTTTAACTCTGTTAGCTGAATGCTCAGATCAGAAAGAAGTTTCACAGAATGCTTCTGTGTAGTTTATATTTGAATATATTCCTTTTTCCACTACTACTCTCTTAGCGCTCCAAATGTCCAGTTGCATTTTCTACAGAAAGAGAGTTCAGATCTGCTCAATCAAAAGTATGGTTTAACTCTGTTAGCTGAATGCACAGATCAGAAGGAAGTTTCACAGAATGATTCTGTGTAGTTTATATTTGGAGACATTCCATTTTCCACTATTACCCTCTTAGCGCTCTGAATCTCCACTTGCATTTTCCACAGAAAGAGTATTTCAGAACGGCTCAATCAAAACTAAGGTTCAACTCTTTTAGTTGAACAAACAGAACAGAAAGATGTTTCACACAATTCTTCTGTGTAGTTTTTATTTGTAGACATTCTTTTTCCCAATATAGGCCTCTTAGCGCTCAGAATGTCCAATTGCAGTTTCTACAGAAAGAGTGTTTCAGAACGGCTCAATCAAAAGTAAGGTTCAACTCTGTTAGTTGAATGCACAGAACAGAAAGTAGTTTCATACAATGCTTCTGTGTAGTTTATATTTGAACATATTCTTTTTTCCACTATTACCCACTTAGCGCTACGAATGTCCAGTTGCATTTTCTACAGACAGAGTGTTTCAAAACTGCTCAATCAAAATTATGGTTTAACTCTGTTAGCTGAATGCTCAGATCAGAAAAAAGTTTCACAGAATGCTTCTGTGTAGTTTATATTTGAATATATTCCTTTTTCCACTACTAACCTCTTAGCGCTCCAAATGTCCAGTTGCATTTTCTACAGAAAGAGTGTTCAGATCTGCTCAATCAAAAGTATGGTTTAACTCTGTTAGCTGAATGCACAGGTCAGAAAGAAGTTTCACAGAATGATTCTGTGTAGTTTATATTTGGAGACATTCCTTTTTCCACTATTACCCTCTTAGCGCTCCGAATCTCCACTTGCATTTTCTACAGAAAGTGTGTTTCAGAACGGCTCAATCAAAACAAAGGTTCAACTCTTTTAGTTGAACAAACAGAACAGAAAGAAGTTTCACACAATTCTTCTGTGTAGTTTTTATTTGTAGACATTCTTTTTCCCAATATAGGCCTCTTAGCGCTCAGAATGTCCAATTGCAGTTTCTACAGAAAGAGTGTTTCAGAACGGCTCAATCAAAAGTAAGGTTCAACTCTGTTATTTGAATGCACAGAACAGAAAGAAGTTTCATACAATGCTTCTGTGTAGTTTATATTTGAACATATTCTCTTTTCCACTATTACCCAATTAGCGCTACGAATGTCCAGTTGCATTTTCTACAGACAGAGTGTTTCAAAACTGCTCAATCAAAAGTATGGTTTAACTCTGTTAGCTGAATGCTCAGATCAGAAAGAAGTTTCACAGAATGCTTCTGTGTAGTTTATATTTGAATATATTCCTTTTTCCACTACTACGCTCTTAGCGCTCCAAATGTCCAGTTGCATTATCTACAGAAAGAGTGTTCAGATCTGCTCAATCAAAAGTATGGTTTAACTCTGTTAGCTGAATGCACAGATCAGAAAGAAGTTTCACCGAATGATTCTGTGTAGTTTATATTTGAAGACATTCCTTTTTCCACTATTACCCTCTTAGCGCTCCGAATCTCCACTTGCATTTTCTACAAAAAGAGTGTTTCATAACTGCTCAATCAAAAATATGTTTTATCTCTGTTAACTGAATTTACAGATCAGAAATAAGTTTCACAGAATGCATGTGTGTAGTTTTTATTTGAAGATATTCTTTTTCCCAATGTAGTCCTCTTAGCGCTTAGCATGTCCAATTGCAGTTTCTACAGAAAGAGTGTTTCAGAACGGCTCAATCAAAAGTAAGGTTCAACTCTGTTAGTTGAATGCACAGAACAGAAAGAATTTTCACAGAATGCTACTGTGTAGTTTATATTTGAATATATTCCTTTTTCCACTATTACCCTCTTAGCGCTCCGAATGTCCACTTGCATTTTCTACAGAAAGAGTGTTCAGAACTGCGCAATCAAAAGTATGGTTTAACTCTGTTAGCTTAATGAACATATCGGAAATAAGTTTCACACAATGCTTCTGTGTAGTTTTTATTTGAAGATATTATTTTTCCCAATATAGGCCTCTTAGCGCTCAGAATGTCCAATTGCAGTTTCTACAGAAAGAGTGTTTCAGAAAGGCTCAATCAAAATAAGGTTCAACTCTGTTAGTTGAATGCACAGAACAGAAAGAAGTTTCATACAATGCTTCTGTGTAGTTTATATTTGAACATATTCTTTTTTCCACTATTACCCACTTAGCGCTACGAATGTCCAGTTGCATTTTCTACAGACAGAGTGTTTCAAAACTGCTCAATCAAAAGTATTGTTTAACTCTGTTAGCTGAATGCTCAGATCAGAAAGAAGTTTCACAGAATGCTTCTGTGTAGTTTATATTTGAATATATTCCTTTTTCCACTACTACGCTCTTAGCGCTCCAAATGTCCAGTTGCATTTTCAACAGAAAGAGTGTTCAGATCTGCTCAATCAAAAGTATGGTTTAACTCTGTTAGCTGAATGCACAGATCTGAAAGAAGTTTCACCGAATGATTCTGTGTAGTTTATATTTGAAGACATTCCTATTTCCACTATTACCCTCTTAGCACTCCGAATCTCCACTTGCATTTTCTACAGAAAGAGTGTTTCAGAACGGCTCAATCAAAACTAAGGTTCAACTCTTTTAGTTGAACAAACAGAACAGAAAGAAGTTTCACACAATTCTTCTGTGTAGTTTTTATTTGTAGACATTCTTTTTCCCAATATAGGCCTCTTAGCGCTCAGAATGTCCAATTGCAGTTTCTACAGAAAGAGTGTTTCAGAACGGCTCAATCAAAAGTAAGGTTCAACTCTGTTAGTTGAATGCACAGAACAGAAAGAAGTTTCATACAATGCTTCTGTGTAGTTTATATTTGAACATATTCTTTTTTCCACTATTACCCACTTAGCGCTACGAATGTCCAGTTGCATTTTCTACAGACAGAGTGTTTCAAAACTGCTCAATCAAAAGTATGGTTTAAATCTGTTAGCTGAATGCTCAGATCAGAAAGAAGTTTCACAGAATGCTTCTGTGTAGTTTATATTTGAATATATTCCTTTTTCCACTACTACGCTCTTAGCGCTCCAAATGTCCAGTTGCATTTTCTACAGAAAGAGTGTTCAGATCTGCTCAATCAAAAGTATGGTTTAACTCTGTTAGCTGAATGCACAGATCAGAAAGAAGTTTCACCGAATGATTCTGTGTAGTTTATATTTGAAGACATTCCTTTTTCCTCTATTACCCTCTTAGCGCTCCGAATCTCCACTTGCATTTTCTACAAAAAGAGTGTTTCATAACTGCTCAATCAAAAATATGTTTTATCTCTGTTAAATGAATTTACAGATCAGAAATAAGTTCCACAGAATGCATCTGTGTAGTTTTTATTTGAAGATATTATTTTTCCAAATGTAGGCCTCTTAGCGCTTAGCATGTCCAAGTGCAGTTTCTACAGAAAGAGTGTTTCAGAACGGCTCAATCAAAAGTAAGGTTCAACTCTGTTAGTTGAATGCACAGAACAGAAAGAATTTTCACAGAATGCTACTGTGTAGTTTATATTTTAATATATTCCTGTTTCCACTATTACCCTCTTAGCGCTCCGAATGTCCACTTGCATTTTCTACAGAAAGAGTGTTCAGAACTGCGCAATCAAAAGTATGGTTTAACTCTGTTAGCTTAATGAACATATCAGAAATAAGTTTCACACAATGCTTCTGTGTAGTTTTTATTTGAAGATATTATTTTTCCCAATAGAGGCCTCTTAGCGCTCAGAATGTCCAATTGCAGTTTCTACAGAAAGAGTGTTTCAGAAAGGCTCAATCAAATGTAAGGTTCAACTCTGTTAGTTGAATGCACAGAACAGAAAGAAGTTTCATACAATGCTTCTGTGTAGTTTATATTTGAACATATTCTTTATTCCACTATTACCCACTTAGCGCTACGAATGTCCAGTTGCATTTTCTACAGACAGAGTGTTTCAAAACTGCTCAATCAAAAGTATGGTTTAACTCTGTTAGCTGAATGCTCAGATCAGAAAGAAGTTTCACAGAATGCTTCTGTTTAGTTTATATTTGAATATATTCCTTTTTCCTCTACTACACTCTTAGCGCTCCAAATGTCCAGTTGCATTTTCTACAGAAAGAGTGTTCAGATCTGCTCAATCAAAAGTATGGTTTAATTCTGTTAGCTGAATGCACTGATCAGAAAGAAGTTTCACAGAATGATTCTGTGTAGTTTATATTTGGAGACATTCCTTTTTCCACTATTAAACCCTTAGCGCTCCGAATCTCCACTTGAATTTTCTACAGAAAGAGTGTTTCAGAACGGCTCAATCAAAACTAAGGTTCAACTCTTTTAGTTGAACAAACAGAACAGAAAGAACTTTCACACAATTCTTCTGTGTAGTTTTTATTTGTAGACATTCTTTTTCCCAATATAGGCCTCTTAGCGCTCAGAATGTCCAATTGCAGTTTCTACAGAAAGAGTGTTTCAGAACGGCTCAATCAAAAGTAAGGTTCAACTCTGTTAGTTGAATGCACAGAACAGAAAGAAGTTTCATACAATGCTTCTGTGTAGTTTATATTTGAACATATTCTTTTTTCCACTATTACCCACTTAGCGCTACGAATGTCCAGTTGCATTTCCTACAGACAGAGTGTTTCAAAACTGCTCAATCAAAAGTATGGTTTAACTCTGTTAGCTGAATGCTCAGATCAGAAAGAAGTTTCACAGAATGCTTCTGTGTAGTTTATATTTGAATATATTCCTTTTTCCACTACTACGCTCTTAGCGCTCCAAATGTCCAGTTGCATTTTCAACAGAAAGAGTGTTCAGATCTGCTCAATCAAAAGTATGGTTTAACTCTGTTAGCTGAATGCAGAGATCAGAAAGAAGTTTCACCAAATGATTCTGTGTAGTTTATATTTGAAGACATTCCTTTTTCCACTATTACCCTCTTAGCGCTCCGAATCTCCACTTGCATTTTCTACAAAAAGAGTGTTTCATAACTGCTCAATCAAAAATATGTTTTATCTCTGTTAACTGAATTTACAGATCAGAAATAAGTTTCACAGAATGCATGTGTGTAGTTTTTATTTGAAGATATTCTTTTTCCCAATGTAGGCCTCTTAGCGCTTAGCATGTCCAATTGCAGTTTCTACAGAAAGAGTGTTTCAGAACGGCTCAATCAAAAGTAAGGTTCAACTCTGTTAGTTGAATGAACAGAACAGAAAGAATTTTCACAGAATGCTACTGTGTAGTTTATATTTGAATATATTCCTTTTTCCACTATTACCCTCTTAGCGCTCCGAATGTCCACTTACATTTTCTACAGAAAGAGTGTTCAGAACTGCGCAATCAAAAGTATGGTTTAACTCTGTTAGCTTAATGAACATATCAGAAATAAGTTTCACACAATGCTTCTGTGTAGTTTTTATTTGAAGATATTATTTTTCCCAGTATAGGCCTCTTAGCGCTCAGAATGTCCAATTGCAGTTTCTACAGAAAGAGTGTTTCAGAAAGGCTCAATCAAAAGTAAGGTTCAACTCTATTAGTTGAATGCACAGAACAGAAAGTAGTTTCATACACTGCTTCTGTGTAGTTTATATTTGAACATATTCTTTTTTCCACAATTACCCACTTAGCGCTACGAATGTCCAGTTGCATTTTCTACAGACAGAGTGTTTCAAAACTGCTCAATAAAAAGTATGGTTTAACTCTGTTAGCTGAATGCTCAGATCAGAAAGAAGTTTCACAGAATGATTCTGTGTAGTTTATATTTGAATATATTCCTTTTTCCACTACTACTCTCTTAGCGCTCCAAATGTCCAGTTGCATTTTCTACAGAAAGAGTGTTCAGATCTGCTCAATCAAAAGTATGGTTTAACTCTGTTAGCTGAATGCACAGATCTGAAAGAAGTTTCACCGAATGATTCTGTGTAGTTTATATTTGAAGACATTCCTATTTCCACTATTACCCTCTTAGCGCTCCGAATCTCCACTTGCATTTTCTACAGAAAGAGTGTTTCAGAACGGCTCAATCAAAACTAAGGTTCAACTCTTTTAGTTGAACAAACAGAACAGAAAGAAGTTTCACACAATTCTTCTGTGTAGTTTTTATTTGTAGACATTCTTTTTCCCAATATAGGCCTCTTAGCGCTCAGAATATCCAACTGCAGTTTCTACAGAAAGAGTGTTTCAGAACGGCTCAATCAAAAGTAAGGTTCAACTCTGTTAGTTGAATGCACAGAACAGAAAGAATTTTCACAGAATGCTACTGTGTAGTTTATATTTGCATATATTCCTTTTTCCACTATTACCTTCTTAGCGCTCCGAATGTCCACTTGCATTTTCTACAGAAAGAGTGTTCAGAACTGCGCAATCAAAAGTATGGTTTAACTCTGTTAGCTTAATGAACATATCAGAAATAAGTTTCACACAATGCTTCTGTGTAGTTTTTATTTGAAGATATTATTTTTCCCAATATAGGCCTCTTAGCGCTCAGAATGTCCAATTGCATTTTCTACAGAAAGAGTGTTTCAGAAAGGCTCAATCAAAAGTAAGGTTCAACTCTGTTAGTTGAATGAACAGAACAGAAAGAAGTTTCATACACTGCTTCTGTGTAGTTTATATTTGAACATATTCTTTTTTCCACAATTACCCACTTATCGCTACGAATGTCCAGTTGCATTTTCTACAGACAGAGTGTTTCAAAACTGCTCAATAAAAAGTATGGTTTAACTCTGTTAGCTGAATGCTCAGATCAGAAAGAAGTTTCACAGAATGCTTCTGTGTAGTTTATATTTGAATATATTCCTTTTTCCACTACTACTCTCTTAGCGCTCCAAATGTCCAGTTGCATTTTCTACAGAAAGAGAGTTCAGATCTGCTCAATCAAAAGTATGGTTTAACTCTGTTAGCTGAATGCACAGATCAGAAGGAAGTTTCACAGAATGATTCTGTGTAGTTTATATTTGGAGACATTCCATTTTCCACTATTACCCTCTTAGCGCTCTGAATCTCCACTTGCATTTTCCACAGAAAGAGTATTTCAGAACGGCTCAATCAAAACTAAGGTTCAACTCTTTTAGTTGAACAAACAGAACAGAAAGATGTTTCACACAATTCTTCTGTGTAGTTTTTATTTGTAGACATTCTTTTTCCCAATATAGGCCTCTTAGCGCTCAGAATGTCCAATTGCAGTTTCTACAGAAAGAGTGTTTCAGAACGGCTCAATCAAAAGTAAGGTTCAACTCTGTTAGTTGAATGCACAGAACAGAAAGTAGTTTCATACAATGCTTCTGTGTAGTTTATATTTGAACATATTCTTTTTTCCACTATTACCCACTTAGCGCTACGAATGTCCAGTTGCATTTTCTACAGACAGAGTGTTTCAAAACTGCTCAATCAAAATTATGGTTTAACTCTGTTAGCTGAATGCTCAGATCAGAAAAAAGTTTCACAGAATGCTTCTGTGTAGTTTATATTTGAATATATTCCTTTTTCCACTACTAACCTCTTAGCGCTCCAAATGTCCAGTTGCATTTTCTACAGAAAGAGTGTTCAGATCTGCTCAATCAAAAGTATGGTTTAACTCTGTTAGCTGAATGCACAGGTCAGAAAGAAGTTTCACAGAATGATTCTGTGTAGTTTATATTTGGAGACATTCCTTTTTCCACTATTACCCTCTTAGCGCTCCGAATCTCCACTTGCATTTTCTACAGAAAGTGTGTTTCAGAACGGCTCAATCAAAACAAAGGTTCAACTCTTTTAGTTGAACAAACAGAACAGAAAGAAGTTTCACACAATTCTTCTGTGTAGTTTTTATTTGTAGACATTCTTTTTCCCAATATAGGCCTCTTAGCGCTCAGAATGTCCAATTGCAGTTTCTACAGAAAGAGTGTTTCAGAACGGCTCAATCAAAAGTAAGGTTCAACTCTGTTAGTTGAATGCACAGAACAGAAAGAAGTTTCATACAATGCTTCTGTGTAGTTTATATTTGAACATATTCTCTTTTCCACTATTACCCAATTAGCGCTACGAATGTCCAGTTGCATTTTCTACAGACAGAGTGTTTCAAAACTGCTCAATCAAAAGTATGGTTTAACTCTGTTAGCTGAATGCTCAGATCTGAAAGAAGTTTCACAGAATGCTTCTGTGTAGTTTATATTTGAATATATTCCTTTTTCCACTACTACGCTCTTAGCGCTCCAAATGTCCAGTTGCATTATCTACAGAAAGAGTGTTCAGATCTGCTCAATCAAAAGTATGGTTTAACTCTGTTAGCTGAATGCACAGATCAGAAAGAAGTTTCACCGAATGATTCTGTGTAGTTTATATTTGAAGACATTCCTTTTTCCACTATTACCCTCTTAGCGCTCCGAATCTCCACTTGTATTTTCTACAAAAAGAGTGTTTCATAACTGCTCAATCAAAAATATGTTTTATCTCTGTTAACTGAATTTACAGATCAGAAATAAGTTTCACAGAATGCATGTGTGTAGTTTTTATTTGAAGATATTCTTTTTCCCAATGTAGTCCTCTTAGCGCTTAGCATGTCCAATTGCAGTTTCTACAGAAAGAGTGTTTCAGAACGGCTCAATCAAAAGTAAGGTTCAACTCTGTTAGTTGAATGCACAGAACAGAAAGAATTTTCACAGAATGCTACTGTGTAGTTTATATTTGAATATATTCCTTTTTCCACTATTACCCTCTTAGCGCTCCGAATGTCCACTTGCATTTTCTACAGAAAGAGTGTTCAGAACTGCGCAATCAAAAGTATGGTTTAACTCTGTTAGCTTAATGAACATATCGGAAATAAGTTTCACACAATGCTTCTGTGTAGTTTTTATTTGAAGATATTATTTTTCCCAATATAGGCCTCTTAGCGCTCAGAATGTCCAATTGCAGTTTCTACAGAAAGAGTGTTTCAGAAAGGCTCAATCAAAATAAGGTTCAACTCTGTTAGTTGAATGCACAGAACAGAAAGAAGTTTCATACAATGCTTCTGTGTAGTTTATATTTGAACATATTCTTTTTTCCACTATTACCCACTTAGCGCTACGAATGTCCAGTTGCATTTTCTACAGACAGAGTGTTTCAAAACTGCTCAATCAAAAGTATTGTTTAACTCTGTTAGCTGAATGCTCAGATCAGAAAGAAGTTTCACAGAATGCTTCTGTGTAGTTTATATTTGAATATATTCCTTTTTCCACTACTACGCTCTTAGCGCTCCAAATGTCCAGTTGCATTTTCAACAGAAAGAGTGTTCAGATCTGCTCAATCAAAAGTATGGTTTAACTCTGTTAGCTGAATGCACAGATCTGAAAGAAGTTTCACCGAATGATTCTGTGTAGTTTATATTTGAAGACATTCCTATTTCCACTATTACCCTCTTAGCACTCCGAATCTCCACTTGCATTTTCTACAGAAAGAGTGTTTCAGAACGGCTCAATCAAAACTAAGGTTCAACTCTTTTAGTTGAACAAACAGAACAGAAAGAAGTTTCACACAATTCTTCTGTGTAGTTTTTATTTGTAGACATTCTTTTTCCCAATATAGGCCTCTTAGCGCTCAGAATGTCCAATTGCAGTTTCTACAGAAAGAGTGTTTCAGAACGGCTCAATCAAAAGTAAGGTTCAACTCTGTTAGTTGAATGCACAGAACAGAAAGAAGTTTCATACAATGCTTCTGTGTAGTTTATATTTGAACATATTCTTTTTTCCACTATTACCCACTTAGCGCTACGAATGTCCAGTTGCATTTTCTACAGACAGAGTGTTTCAAAACTGCTCAATCAAAAGTATGGTTTAAATCTGTTAGCTGAATGCTCAGATCAGAAAGAAGTTTCACAGAATGCTTCTGTGTAGTTTATATTTGAATATATTCCTTTTTCCACTACTACGCTCTTAGCGCTCCAAATGTCCAGTTGCATTTTCTACAGAAAGAGTGTTCAGATCTGCTCAATCAAAAGTATGGTTTAACTCTGTTAGCTGAATGCACAGATCAGAAAGAAGTTTCACCGAATGATTCTGTGTAGTTTATATTTGAAGACATTCCTTTTTCCTCTATTACCCTCTTAGCGCTCCGAATCTCCACTTGCATTTTCTACAAAAAGAGTGTTTCATAACTGCTCAATCAAAAATATGTTTTATCTCTGTTAAATGAATTTACAGATCAGAAATAAGTTCCACAGAATGCATCTGTGTAGTTTTTATTTGAAGATATTATTTTTCCCAATGTAGGCCTCTTAGCGCTTAGCATGTCCAAGTGCAGTTTCTACAGAAAGAGTGTTTCAGAACGGCTCAATCAAAAGTAAGGTTCAACTCTGTTAGTTGAATGCACAGAACAGAAAGAATTTTCACAGAATGCTACTGTGTAGTTTATATTTTAATATATTCCTGTTTCCACTATTACCCTCTTAGCGCTCCGAATGTCCACTTGCATTTTCTACAGAAAGAGTGTTCAGAACTGCGCAATCAAAAGTATGGTTTAACTCTGTTAGCTTAATGAACATATCAGAAATAAGTTTCACACAATGCTTCTGTGTAGTTTTTATTTGAAGATATTATTTTTCCCAATAGAGGCCTCTTAGCGCTCAGAATGTCCAATTGCAGTTTCTACAGAAAGAGTGTTTCAGAAAGGCTCAATCAAATGTAAGGTTCAACTCTGTTAGTTGAATGCACAGAACAGAAAGAAGTTTCATACAATGCTTCTGTGTAGTTTATATTTGAACATATTCTTTATTCCACTATTACCCACTTAGCGCTACGAATGTCCAGTTGCATTTTCTACAGACAGAGTGTTTCAAAACTGCTCAATCAAAAGTATGGTTTAACTCTGTTAGCTGAATGCTCAGATCAGAAAGAAGTTTCACAGAATGCTTCTGTTTAGTTTATATTTGAATATATTCCTTTTTCCTCTACTACTCTCTTAGCGCTCCAAATGTCCAGTTGCATTTTCTACAGAAAGAGTGTTCAGATCTGCTCAATCAAAAGTATGGTTTAATTCTGTTAGCTGAATGCACAGATCAGAAAGAAGTTTCACAGAATGATTCTGTGTAGTTTATATTTGGAGACATTCCTTTTTCCACTATTAAACCCTTAGCGCTCCGAATCTCCACTTGAATTTTCTACAGAAAGAGTGTTTCAGAACGGCTCAATCAAAACTAAGGTTCAACTCTTTTAGTTGAACAAACAGAACAGAAAGAACTTTCACACAATTCTTCTGTGTAGTTTTTATTTGTAGACATTCTTTTTCCCAATATAGGCCTCTTAGTGCTCAGAATGTCCAATTGCAGTTTCTACAGAAAGAGTGTTTCAGAACGGCTCAATCAAAAGTAAGGTTCAACTCTGTTAGTTGAATGCACAGAACAGAAAGAAGTTTCATACAATGCTTCTGTGTAGTTTATATTTGAACATATTCTTTTTTCCACTATTACCCACTTAGCGCTACGAATGTCCAGTTGCATTTCCTACAGACAGAGTGTTTCAAAACTGCTCAATCAAAAGTATGGTTTAAATCTGTTAGCTGAATGCTCAGATCAGAAAGAAGTTTCACAGAATGCTTCTGTGTAGTTTATATTTGAATATATTCCTTTTTCCACTACTACGCTCTTAGCGCTCCAAATGTCCAGTTGCATTTTCAACAGAAAGAGTGTTCAGATCTGCTCAATCAAAAGTATGGTTTAACTCTGTTAGCTGAATGCAGAGATCAGAAAGAAGTTTCACCAAATGATTCTGTGTAGTTTATATTTGAAGACATTCCTTTTTCCACTATTACCCTCTTAGCGCTCCGAATCTCCACTTGCATTTTCTACAAAAAGAGTGTTTCATAACTGCTCAATCAAAAATATGTTTTATCTCTGTTAACTGAATTTACAGATCAGAAATAAGTTTCACAGAATGCATGTGTGTAGTTTTTATTTGAAGATATTCTTTTTCCCAATGTAGGCCTCTTAGCGCTTAGCATGTCCAATTGCAGTTTCTACAGAAAGAGTGTTTCAGAACGGCTCAATCAAAAGTAAGGTTCAACTCTGTTAGTTGAATGAACAGAACAGAAAGAATTTTCACAGAATGCTACTGTGTAGTTTATATTTGAATATATTCCTTTTTCCACTATTACCCTCTTAGCGCTCCGAATGTCCACTTACATTTTCTACAGAAAGAGTGTTCAGAACTGCGCAATCAAAAGTATGGTTTAACTCTGTTAGCTTAATGAACATATCAGAAATAAGTTTCACACAATGCTTCTGTGTAGTTTTTATTTGAAGATATTATTTTTCCCAATATAGGCCTCTTAGCGCTCAGAATGTCCAATTGCAGTTTCTACAGAAAGAGTGTTTCAGAAAGGCTCAATCAAAAGTAAGGTTCAACTCTATTAGTTGAATGCACAGAACAGAAAGTAGTTTCATACACTGCTTCTGTGTAGTTTATATTTGAACATATTCTTTTTTCCACAATTACCCACTTAGCGCTACGAATGTCCAGTTGCATTTTCTACAGACAGAGTGTTTCAAAACTGCTCAATCAAAAGTATGGTTTAACTCTGTTAGCTGAATGCTCAGATCAGAAAGAAGTTTCACAGAATGATTCTGTGTAGTTTATATTTGAATATATTCCTTTTTCCACTACTACTCTCTTAGCGCTCCAAATGTCCAGTTGCATTTTCTACAGAAAGAGTGTTCAGATCTGCTCAATCAAAAGTATGGTTTAACTCTGTTAGCTGAATGCACAGATCTGAAAGAAGTTTCACCGAATGATTCTGTGTAGTTTATATTTGAAGACATTCCTATTTCCACTATTACCCTCTTAGCGCTCCGAATCTCCACTTGCATTTTCTACAGAAAGAGTGTTTCAGAACGGCTCAATCAAAACTAAGGTTCAACTCTTTTAGTTGAACAAACAGAACAGAAAGAAGTTTCACACAATTCTTCTGTGTAGTTTTTATTTGTAGACATTCTTTTTCCCAATATAGGCCTCTTAGCGCTCAGAATGTCCAACTGCAGTTTCTACAGAAAGAGTGTTTCAGAACGGCTCATTCAAAAGTAAGGTTCAACTCTGTTAGTTGAATGCACAGAACAGAAAGAAGTTTCATACAATGCTTCTGTGTAGTTTATATTTGAACATATTCTTTTTTCCACTATTACCCACTTAGCGCTACGAATGTCCAGTTGCATTTTCTACAGACAGAGTGTTTCAAAACTGCTCAATCAAAAGTATGGTTTAAATCTGTTAGCTGAATGCTCAGATCAGAAAGAAGTTTCACAGAATGCTTCTGTGTAGTTTATATTTGAATATATTCCTTTTCCACTACTACGCTCTTAGCGCTCCAAATGTCCAGTTGCATTTTCTACAGAAAGAGTGTTCAGATCTGCTCGATAAAAAGTATGGTTTAACTCTGTTAGCTGAATGCACAGATCAGAAAGAAGTTTCACCGAATGATTCTGTGTAGTTTATAGTTGAAGACATTCCTTTTTCCTCTATTACCCTCTTAGCGCTCCGAATCTCCACTTGCATTTTCTACAAAAAGAGTGTTTCATAACTGCTCAATCAAAAATATGTTTTATCTCTGTTAAATGAATTTACAGATCAGAAATAAGTTCCACAGAATGCATCTGTGTAGTTTTTATTTGAAGATATTCTTTTTCCCAATGTAGGCCTCTTAGCCCTTAGCATGTCCAAGTGCAGTTTCTACAGAAAGTGTGTTTCAGAACGGCTCAATCAAAAGTAAGGTTCAAATCTGTTAGTTGAATGCACAGAACAGAAAGAATTTTCACAGAATGCTACTGTGTAGTTTATATTTTAATATATTCCTCTTTCCACTATTACCCTCTTAGCGCTCCGAATGTCCACTTGCATTTTCTACAGAAAGAGTGTTCAGAACTGCGCAATCAAAAGTATGGTTTAACTCTGTTAGCTTAATGAACATATCAGAAATAAGTTTCACACAATGCTTCTGTGTAGTTTTTATTTGAAGATATTATTTTTCCCAATAGAGGCCTCTTAGCGCTCAGAATGTCCAATTGCAGTTTCTACAGAAAGAGTGTTTCAGAAAGGCTCAATCAAAAGTAAGGTTCAACTCTGTTAGTTGAATGCACAGAACAGAAAGAAGTTTCATACAATGCTTCTGTGTAGTTTATATTTGAACATATTCTTTTTTCCACTATTACCCACTTAGCGCTACGAATGTCCAGTTGCATTTTCTACAGACAGAGTGTTTCAAAACTGCTCAATCAAAAGTATGGTTTAACTCTGTTAGCTGAATGCTCAGATCAGAAAGAAGTTTCACAGAATGCTTCTGTGTAGTTTATATTTGAATATATTCCTTTTTCCTCTACTACCCTCTTAGCGCTCCAAATGTCCAGTTGCATTTTCTACAGAAAGAGTGTTCAGATCTGCTCAATCAAAAGTATGGTTTAATTCTGTTAGCTGAATGCACAGATCAGAAAGAAGTTTCACAGAATGATTCTGTGTAGTTTATATTTGGAGACATTCCTTTTTCCACTATTAAACCCTTAGCGCTCCGAATCTCCACTTGAATTTTCTACAGAAAGAGTGTTTCAGAACGGCTCAATCAAAACTAAGGTTCAACTCTTTTAGTTGAACAAACAGAACAGAAAGAACTTTCACACAATTCTTCTGTGTAGTTTTTATTTGTAGACATTCTTTTTCCCAATATAGGCCTCTTAGCGCTCAGAATGTCCAATTGCAGTTTCTACAGAAAGAGTGTTTCAGAACGGCTCAATCAAAAGTAAGGTTCAACTCTGTTAGTTGAATGCACAGAACAGAAAGAAGTTTCATACAATGCTTCTGTGTAGTTTATATTTGAACATATTCTTTTTTCCACTATTACCCACTTAGCGCTAAGAATGTCAAGTTGCATTTTCTACAGACAGAGTGTTTCAAAACTGCTCAATCAAAAGTATGGTTTAACTCTGTTAGCTGAATGCTCAGATCAGAAAGAAGTTTCACAGAATGCTTCTGTGTAGTTTATATTTGAATATATTCCTTTTTCCACTACTACGCTCTTAGCGCTCCAAATGTCCAGTTGCATTTTCAACAGAAAGAGTGTTCAGATCTGCTCAATCAAAAGTATGGTTTAACTCTGTTAGCTGAATGCACAGATCAGAAAGAAGTTTCACCGAATGATTCTGTGTAGTTTATATTTGAAGACATTCCTTTTTCCACTATTACCCTCTTAGCGCTCCGAATCTCCACTTGCATTTTCTACATAAAGAGTGTTTCATAACTGCTCAATCAAAAATATGTTTTATCTCTGTTAACTGAATTTACAGATCAGAAATAAGTTTCACAGAATGCATCTGTGTAGTTTTTATTTGAAGATATTCTTTTTCCCAATGTTGTCCTCTTAGCTCTTAGCATGTCCAATTGCAGTTTCTACAGAAAGAGTGTTTCAGAACGGCTCAATCAAAAGTAAGGGTCAACTCTGTTAGTTGAATGCACAGAACAGAAAGAATTTTCACAGAATGCTACTGTGTAGTTTATATTTGAATATATTCCTTTTTCCACTATTACCCTCTTAGCGCTCCGAATGTCCACTTGCATTTTCTACAGAAAGAGTGTTCAGAACTGCGCAATCAAAAGTATGGTTTAACTCTGTTAGCTTAATGAACATATCAGAAATAAGTTTCACACAATGCTTCTGTGTAGTTTTTATTTGAGGATATTATTTTTCCCAATATAGGCCTCTTAGCGCTCAGAATGTCCAATTGCAGTTTCTACAGAAAGAGTGTTTCAGAAATGCTCAATCAAAAGTAAGGTTCAACTCTGTTAGTTGAATGCACAGAACAGAAAGAAGTTTCATACAATGCTTCTGTGTAGTTTATATTTGAACATATTCTTTTTTCCACTATTACCCACTTAGCGCTACGAATGTCCAGTTGCATTTTCTACAGACAGAGTGTTTCAAAACTGCTCAATCAAAAGTATGGTTTAACTCTGTTAGCTGAATGCTCAGATCAGAAAGAAGTTTCACAGAATGCTTCTGTGTAGTTTATATTTGAATATATTCCTTTTTCCACTACTACGCTCTTAGCGCTCCAAATGTCCAGTTGCATTTTCAACAGAAAGAGTGTTCAGATCTGCTCAATCAAAAGTATGGTTTAACTCTGTTAGCTGAATGTACAGATCTGAAAGAAGTTTCACCGAATGATTCTGTGTAGTTTATATTTGAAGACATTACTATTTCCAGTATTACCCTCTTAGCGCTCCGAATCTCCACTTGCATTTTCTACAGAAAGAGTGTTTCAGAACGGCTCAATCAAAACTAAGGTTCAACTCTTTTAGTTGAACAAACAGAACAGAAAGAAGTTTCACACAATTCTTCTGTGTAGTTTTTATTTGTAGACATTCTTTTTCCCAATATAGGCCTCTTAGCGCTCAGAATGTCCAATTGCAGTTTCTACAGAAAGAGTGTTTCAGAACGGCTCAATCAAAAGTAAGGTTCAACTCTGTTAGTTGAATGCACAGAACAGAAAGTAGTTTCATACAATGCTTCTGTGTAGTTTATATTTGAACATATTCTTTTTTCCACTATTACCCACTTAGCCCTACGAATGTCCAGTTGCATTTTCTACAGACAGAGTGTTTCAAAACTGCTCAATCAAAAGTATGGTTTAAATCTGTTAGCTGAATGCTCAGATCAGAAAGAAGTTTCACAGAATGCTTCTGTGTAGTTTATATTTGAATATATTCCTTTTTCCACTACTACGCTCTTAGCGCTCCAAATGTCCAGTTGCATTTTCTACAGAAAGAGTGTTCAGATCTGCTCAATCAAAAGTATGGTTTAACTCTGTTAGCTGAATGCACAGATCAGAAAGAAGTTTCACCGAATGATTCTGTGTAGTTTATATTTGAAGACATTACTTTTTCCTCTATTACCCTCTTAGCGCTCCGAATCTCCACTTGCATTTTCTACAAAAAGAGTGTTTCATAACTGCTCAATCAAAAATATGTTTTATCTCTGTTAAATGAATTTACAGATCAGAAATAAGTTCCACAGAATGCATCTGTGTAGTTTTTATTTGAAGATATTCTTTTTCCCAATGTAGGCCTCTTAGCGCTTAGCATGTCCAAGTGCAGTTTCTACAGAAAGAGTGTTTCAGAACGGCTCAATCAAAAGTAAGGTTCAACTCTGTTAGTTGAATGCACAGAACAGAAAGAATTTTCACAGAATGCTACTGTGTAGTTTATATTTTAATATATTCCTCTTTCCACTATTACCCTCTTAGCGCTCCGAATGTCCACTTGCATTTTCTACAGAAAGAGTGTTCAGAACTGCGCAATCAAAAGTATGGTTTAACTCTGTTAGCTTAATGAACATATCAGAAATAAGTTTCACACAATGCTTCTGTGTAGTTTTTATTTGAAGATATTATTTTTCCCAATAGAGGCCTCTTAGCGCTCAGAATGTCCAATTGCAGTTTCTACAGAAAGAGTGTTTCAGAAAGGCTCAATCAAATGTAAGGTTCAACTCTGTTAGTTGAATGCACAGAACAGAAAGAAGTTTCATACAATGCTTCTGTGTAGTTTATATTTGAACATATTCTTTTTTCCACTATTACCCACTTAGCGCTACGAATGTCCAGTTGCATTTTCTACAGACAGAGTGTTTCAAAACTGCTCAATCAAAAGTATGGTTTAACTCTGTTAGCTGAATGCTCAGATCAGAAAGAAGTTTCACAGAGTGCTTCTGTGTAGTTTATATTTGAATATATTCCTTTTCCCTCTACTACTCTCTTAGCGCTCCAAATGTCCAGTTGCATTTTCTACAGAAAGAGTGTTCAGATCTGCTCAATCAAAAGTATGGTTTAATTCTGTTAGCTGAATGCACAGATCAGAAAGAAGTTTCACAGAATGATTCTGTGTAGTTTATATATGGAGACATTCCTTTTTCCACTATTAAACCCTTAGCGCTCCGAATCTCCACTTGAATTTTCTACAGAAAGAGTGTTTCAGAACGGCTCAATCAAAACTAAGGTTCAACCCTTTTAGTTGAACAAACAGAACAGAAAGAACTTTCACACAATTCTTCTGTGTAGTTTTTATTTGTAGACATTCTTTTTCCCAATATAGGCCTCTTAGCGCTCAGAATGTCCAATTGCAGTTTCTACAGAAAGAGTGTTTCAGAACGGCTCAATCAAAAGTAAGGTTCAACTCTATTAGTTGAATGCACAGAACAGAAAGAAGTTTCATACAATGCTTCTGTGTAGTTTATATTTGAACATATTTTTTTTCCACTATTACCCACTTAGCGCTACGAATGTCCAGTTGCATTTTCTACAGACAGAGTGTTTCAAAACTGCTCAATCAAAAGTATGGTTTAACTCTGTTAGCTGAATGCTCAGATCAGAAAGAAGTTTCACAGAATGCTTCTGTGTAGTTTATATTTGAATATATTCCTTTTTCCACTACTACGCTCTTAGCGCTCCAAAGGTCCAGTTGCATTTTCAACAGAAAGAGTGTTCAGATCTGCTCAATCAAATGTATGGTTTAACTCTGTTAGCTGAATGCACAGATCAGAAATAAGTTTCACCAAATGATTCTGTGTAGTTTATATTTGAAGACATTCCTTTTTCCACTATTACCCTCTTAGCGCTCCGAATCTCCACTTGCATTTTCTACAAAAAGAGTGTTTCATAACTGCTCAATCAAAAATATGTTTTATCTCTGTTAACCTAATTTACAGATCAGAAATAAGTTTCACAGAATGCATGTGTGTAGTTTTTATTTGAAGATATTCTTTTTCCCAATGTAGGCCTCTTAGCGCTTAGCATGTCCAATTGCAGTTTCTACAGAAAGAGTGTTTAAGAACGGCTCAATCAAAAGTAAGGTTCAACTCTGTTAGTTGAATGCACAGAACAGAAAGAATTTTCACAGAATGCTACTGTGTAGTTTATATTTGAATATATTCCTTTTTCCACTATTACCCTCTTAGCGCTCCGAATGTCCACTTGCATTTTCTACAGAAAGAGTGTTCAGAACTGCGCAATCAAAAGTATGGTTTAACTCTGTTAGCTTAATGAACATATCAGAAATAAGTTTCACACAATGCTTCTGTGTAGTTTTTATTTGAAGATATTATTTTTCCCAATATAGGCCTCTTAGCGCTCAGAATGTCCAATTGCAGTTTCTACAGAAAGAGTGTTTCAGAAAGGCTCAATCAAAAGTAAGGTTCAACTCTGTTAGTTGAATGCACAGAACAGAAAGAAGTTTCATACACTGCTTCTGTGTAGTTTATATTTGAACATATTCTTTTTTCCACAATTACCCACTTAGCGCTACGAATGTCCAGTTGCATTTTCTACAGACAGAGTGTTTCAAAACTGCTCAATCAAAAGTATGGTTTAACTCTGTTAGCTGAATGCTCAGATCAGAAAGAAGTTTCACA
The DNA here is from genome assembly GCF_028878055.3 of Symphalangus syndactylus. Classification (NCBI taxonomy): domain Eukaryota; kingdom Metazoa; phylum Chordata; class Mammalia; order Primates; family Hylobatidae; genus Symphalangus; species Symphalangus syndactylus. The sequence goes on along the minus strand of NC_072445.2, from coordinate 77,151,230 downwards.
GAATGCTTCTGTGTAGTTTATATTTGAATATATTCCTTTTTCCACTACTACTCTCTTAGCGCTCCAAATGTCCAGTTGCATTTTCTACAGAAAGAGTGTTCAGATCTGCTCAATCAAAAGTATGGTTTAACTCTGTTAGCTGAATGCACAGATCAGAAAGAAGTTTCACAGAATGATTCTGTGTAGTTTATATTTGGAGACATTCCTTTTTCCACTATTACCCTCTTAGCGCTCCGAATCTCCACTTGCATTTTCTACAGAAAGAGTGTTTCATAACTGCTCAATCAAAAATATGTTTTATCTCTGTTAACTGAAATTACAGATCAGAAATAAGTTTCACAGAATGCATCAGTGTAGTTTTTATTTGAAGATATTCTTTTTCCCAATGTAGGCCTCTTAGCGCTTAGCATGTCCAATTGCAGTTTCTACAGAAAGAGTGTTTCAGAACGGCTCAATCAAAAGTAAGGTTCAACTCTGTTAGTTGAATGCACAGAACAGAAAGAATTTTCACAGAATGCTACTGTGTAGTTTATATTTGAATATATTCCTTTTTCCACTATTACCCTCTTAGCGCTCCGAATGTCCACTTGCATTTTCTACAGAAAGAGTGTTCAGAACTGCGCAATCAAAAGTATGGTTTAACTCTGTTAGCTTAATGAACATATCAGAAATAAGTTTCACACAATGCTTCTGTGTAGTTTTTATTTGAAGATATTATTTTTCCCAATATAGGCCTCTTAGCGCTCAGAATGTCCAATTGCAGTTTCTACAGAAAGAGTGTTTCAGAAAGGCTCAATCAAAAGTAAGGTTCAACTCTGTTAGTTGAATGCACAGAACAGAAAGAAGTTTCATACACTGCTTCTGTGTAGTTTATATTTGAACATATTCTTTTTTCCACTATTACCCACTTAGCCCTACGAATGTCCAGTTGCATTTTCTACAGACAGAGTGTTTCAAAACTGCTCAATCAAAAGTATGGTTTAACTCTGTTAGCTGAATGCTCAGATCAGAAAGAAGTTTCACAGAATGCTTCTGTGTAGTTTATATTTGAATATATTCCTTTTTCCACTACTACTCTCTTAGCGCTCCAAATGTCCAGTTGCATTTTCTACAGAAAGAGTGTTCAGATCTGCTCAATCAAAAGTATGGTTTAACTCTGTTAGCTGAATGCACAGATCAGAAAGAAGTTTCACAGAATGATTCTGTGTAGTTTATATTTGGAGACATTCCTTTTTCCACTATTACCCTCTTAGCGCTCCGAATCTCCACTTGCATTTTCTAAAGAAAGAGTGTTTCAGAACGGCTCAATCAAAAGTAAGGTTCAACTCTGTTAGTTGAATGCACAGAACAGAAAGAAGTTTCATACAATGCTTCTGTGTAGTTTATATTTGAACATATTCTTTTTTCCACTATTACCCACTTAGCGCTACGAATGTCCAGTTGCATTTTCTACAGACAGAGTGTTTCAAAACTGCTCAATCAAAAGTATGGTTTAACTCTGTTAGCTGAATGCTCAGATCAGAAAGAAGTTTCACAGAATGCTTCTGTGTAGTTTATATTTGAATATATTCCTTTTTCCACTACTACGCTCTTAGCGCTCCAAGTGTCCAGTTGCATTTTCAACAGAAAGAGTGTTCAGATCTGCTCAATCAAAAGTATGGTTTAACTCTGTTAGCTGAATGCACAGATCAGAAAGAAGTTTCACCGAATGATTCTGTGTAGTTTATATTTGAAGACATTCCTTTTTCCACTATTACCCTCTTAGCGCTCCGAATCTCCACTTGCATTTTCTACAAAAAGAGTGTTTCATAACTGCTCAATCAAAAATATGTTTTATCTCTGTTAACTGAATTTACAGATCAGAAATAAGATTCACAGAATGCATCTGTGTAGTTTTTATTTGAAGATATTCTTTTTCCCAATGTAGGCCTCTTAGCGCTTAGCATGTCCAATTGCAGTTTCTACAGAAAGAGTGTTTCAGAACGGCTCAATCAAAAGTAAGGTTCAACTCTGTTAGTTGAATGCACAGAACAGAAAGAATTTTCACAGAATGCTACGGTGTAGTTTATATTTGAATATATTCCTTTTTCCACTATTACCCTCTTAGCGCTCCGAATGTCCACTTGCATTTTCTACAGAAAGAGTGTTCAGAACTGCGCAATCAAAAGTATGGTTTAACTCTGTTAGCTTAATGAACATATCAGAAATAAGTTTCACACAATGCTTCTGTGTAGTTTTTATTTGAAGATATTATTTTTCCCAATATAGGCCTCTTAGCGCTCAGAATGTCCAATTGCAGTTTCTACAGAAAGAGTGTTTCAGAAAGGCTCAATCAAAAGTAAGGTTCAACTCTGTTAGTTGAATGCACAGAACAGAAAGAAGTTTCATACAATGCTTCTGTGTAGTTTATATTTGAACATATTCTTTTTTCCACTATTACCCACTTAGCGCTACGAATGTCCAGTTGCATTTTCTACAGACAGAGTGTTTCAAAACTGCTCAATCAAAAGTATGGTTTAACTCTGTTAGCTGAATGCTCAGATCAGAAAGAAGTTTCACAGAATGCTTCTGTGTAGTTTATATTTGAATATATTCCTTTTTCCACTACTACGCTCTTAGCGCTCCAAATGTCCAGTTGCATTTTCAACAGAAAGAGTGTTCAGATCTGCTCAATCAAAAGTATGGTTTAACTCTGTTAGCTGAATGCACAGATCTGAAAGAAGTTTCACCGAATGATTCTGTTTAGTTTATATTTGAAGACATTACTATTTCCACTATTACCCTCTTAGCGCTCCGAATCTCCACTTGCATTTTCTACAGAAAGAGTGTTTCAGAACGGCTCAATCAAAACTAAGGTTCAACTCTTTTAGTTGAACAAACAGAACAGAAAGAAGTTTCACACAATTCTTCTGTGTAGTTTTTATTTGTAGACATTCTTTTTCCCAATATAGGCCTCTTAGCGCTCAGAATGTCCAATTGCAGTTTCTACAGAAAGAGTGTTTCAGAAAGGCTCAATCAAAAGTAAGGTTCAACTCTGTTAGTTGAATGCACAGAACAGAAAGTAGTTTCATAAAATGCTTCTGTGTAGTTTATATTTGAACATATACTTTTTTCCACTATTACCCACTTAGCGCTACGAATGTCCAGTTGCATTTTCTACAGACAGAGTGTTTCAAAACTGCTGAATCAAAAGTATGGTTTAAATCTGTTAGCTGAATGCTCAGATCAGAAAGAAGTTTCACAGAATGCTTCTGTGTAGTTTATATTTGAATATATTCCTTTTTCCACTACTACGCTCTTAGCGCTCCAAATGTCCAGTTGCATTTTCTACAGAAAGAGTGTTCAGATCTGCTCAATCAAAAGTATGGTTTAACTCTGTTAGCTGAATGCACAGATCAGAAAGAAGTTTCACCGAATGATTCTGTGTAGTTTATATTTGAAGACATTCCTTTTTCCTCTATTACCCTCTTAGCGCTCCGAATCTCCACTTGCATTTTCTACAAAAAGAGTGTTTCATAACTGCTCAATCAAAAATATGTTTTATCTCTGTTAAATGAATTTACAGATCAGAAATAAGTTCCACAGAATGCATCTGTGTAGTTTTTATTTGAAGATATTCTTTTTCCCAATGTAGGCCTCTTAGCGCTTAGCATGTCCAAGTGCAGTTTCTACAGAAAGAGTGTTTCAGAACGGCTCAATCAAAAGTAAGGTTCAACTCTGTTAGTTGAATGCACAGAACAGAAAGAATTTTCACAGAATGCTACTGTGTAGTTTATATTTTAATATATTCCTGTTTCCACTATTACCCTCTTAGCGCTCCGAATGTCCACTTGCATTTTCTACAGAAAGAGTGTTCAGAACTGCGCAATCAAAAGTATGGTTTAACTCTGTTAGCTTAATGAACATATCAGAAATAAGTTTCACACAATGCTTCTGTGTAGTTTTTATTTGAAGATATTATTTTTCCCAATAGAGGCCTCTTAGCGCTCAGAATGTCCAATTGCAGTTTCTACAGAAAGAGTGTTTCAGAAAGGCTCAATCAAATGTAAGGTTCAACTCTGTTAGTTGAATGCACAGAACAGAAAGAAGTTTCATACAATGCTTCTGTGTAGTTTATATTTGAACATATTCTTTTTTCCACTATTACCCACTTAGCGCTACGAATGTCCAGTTGCATTTTCTACAGACAGAGTGTTTCAAAACTGCTCAATCAAAAGTATGGTTTAACTCTGTTAGCTGAATGCTCAGATCAGAAAGAAGTTTCACAGAATGCTTCTGTGTAGTTTATATTTGAATACATTCCTTTTTCCTCTACTACTCTCTTAGCGCTCCAAATGTCCAGTTGCATTTTCTACAGAAAGAGTGTTCAGATCTGCTCAATCAAAAGTATGGTTTAATTCTGTTAGCTGAATGCACAGATCAGAAAGAAGTTTCACAGAATGATTCTGTGTAGTTTATATATGGAGACATTCCTTTTTCCACTATTAAAACCTTAGCGCTCCGAATCTCCACTTGAATTTTCTACAGAAAGAGTGTTTCAGAACGGCTCAATCAAAAGTAAGGTTCAACTCTGTTAGTTGAATGCACAGAACAGAAAGAATTTTCACAGAATGCTACGGTGTAGTTTATATTTGAATATATTCCTTTTTCCACTATTACCCTCTTAGCGCTCCGAATGTCCACTTGCATTTTCTACAGAAAGAGTGTTCAGAACTGCGCAATCAAAAGTGTGGTTTAACTCTGTTAGCTTAATGAACATATCAGAAATAAGTTTCACACAATGCTTCTGTGTAGTTTTTATTTGAAGATATTATTTTTCCCAATATAGGCCTCTTAGCGCTCAGAATGTCCAATTGCAGTTTCTACAGAAAGAGTGTTTCAGAAAGGCTCAATCAAAATAAGGTTCAACTCTGTTAGTTGAATGCACAGAACAGAAAGAAGTTTCATACACTGCTTCTGTGTAGTTTATATTTGAACATATTCTTTTTTCCACAATTACCCACTTAGCGCTACGAATGTCCAGTTGCATTTTCTACAGACAGAGTGTTTCAAAACTGCTCAATCAAAAGTATGGATTAACTCTGTTAGCTGAATGCTCAGATCAGAAAGAAGTTTCACAGAATGCTTCTGTGTAGTTTATATTTGAATATATTCCTTTTTCCACTACTACTCTCTTAGCGCTCCAAATGTCCAGTTGCATTTTCTACAGAAAGAGTGTTCAGATCTGCTCAATCAAAAGTATGGTTTAACTCTGTTAGCTGAATGCACAGATCAGAAAGAAGTTTCACACAATGATTCTGTGTAGTTTATATTTGGAGACATTCCTTTTTCCACTATTACCCTCTTAGCGCTCCGAATATCCACTTGCATTTTCTACAGAAAGAGTGTTTCAGAACGGCTCAATCAAAACTAAGGTTCAACTCTTTTAGTTGAACAAACAGAACAGAAAGAAGTTTCACACAATTCTTCTGTGTAGTTTTTATTTGTAGACATTCTTTTTCCCAATATAGTCCTCTTAGCGCTCAGAATGTCCAATTGCAGTTTCTACAGAAAGAGTGTTTCAGAAAGGCTCAATCAAAAGTAAGGTTCAACTCTGTTAGTTGAATGCACAGAACAGAAATAAGTTTCATACAATGCTTCTGTGTAGTTTATATTTGAACATATTCTTTTTTCCACTATTACCCACTTAGCGCTACGAATGTCCAGTTGCATTTTCTACAGACAGAGTGTTTCAAAACTGCTCAATCAAAAGTATGGTTTAACTCTGTTAGCTGAATGCTCAGATCAGAAAGAAGTTTCACAGAATGCTTCTGTGTAGTTTATATTTGAATATATTCCTTTTTCCACTACTACTCTCTTAGCGCTCCAAATGTCCAGTTGCATTTTCTACAGAAAGAGTGTTCAGATCTGCTCAATCAAAAGTATGGTTTAACTCTGTTAGCTGAATGCACAGATCAGAAAGAAGTTTCACAGAATGATTCTGTGTAGTTTATATTTGGAGACATTCCTTTTTCCACTATTACCCTCTTAGCGCTCCGAATCTCCACTTGCATTTTCTACAGAAAGAGTGTTTCAGAACGGCTCAATCAAAACTAAGGTTCAACTCTTTTAGTTGAACAAACGGAAGAGAAAGAAGTTTCACACAATTCTTCTGTGTAGTTTTTATTTGTAGACATTCTTTTTCCCAATATAGGCCTCTTAGCGCTCAGAATGTACAATTGCAGTTTCTACAGAAAGAGTGTTTCAGAACGGCTCAATCAAAAGTAAGGTTCAACTCTGTTAGTTGAATGCACAGAACAGAAAGAAGTTTCATACAATGCTTCTGTGTAGTTTATATTTGAACATATTCTCTTTTCCACTAATACCCACTTAGCGCTACGAATGTCCAGTTGCATTTTCTACAGACAGAGTGTTTCAAAACTGCTCAATCAAAAGTATGGTTTAACTCTGTTAGCTGTATGCTCAGATCAGAAAGAAGTTTCACAGAATGCTTCTGTGTAGTTTATATTTGAATATATTCCTTTTTCCACTACTACGCTCTTAGCGCTCCAAAGGTCCAGTTGCATTTTCAACAGAAAGAGTGTTCAGATCTGCTCAATCAAAAGTATGGTTTAACTCTGTTAGCTGAATGCACAGATCAGAAAGAAGTTTCACCGAATGATTCTGTGTAGTTTATATTTGAAGACATTCCTTTTTCCACTATTACCCTCTTAGCGCTCCGAATCTCCACTTGCATTTTCTACAAAAAGAGTGTTTCATAACTGCTCAATCAAAAATATGTTTTATCTCTGTTAACTGAATTTATAGATCAGAAATGAGTTTCACAGAATGCATCTGTGTAGTTTTTATTTGAAGATATTCTTTTTCCCAATGTAGGCCTCTTAGCGCTTAGCATGTCCAATTGCAGTTTCTACAGAAAGAGTGTTTCAGAACGGCTCAATCAAAAGTAAGGTACAACTCTGTTAGTTGAATGCAGAGAACAGAAAGAATTTTCACAGAATGCTACTGTGTAGTTTATATTTGAATATATTCCTTTTTCCACTATTACCCTCTTAGCGGTCCGACTGTCCACTTGCATTTTCTACAGAAAGAGTGTTCAGAACTGCGCAATCAAAAGTATGGTTTAATTCTGTTAGCTTAATGAACATATCAGAAATATGTTTCACACAATGCTTCTGTGTAGTTTTTATTTGAAGATATTATTTTTCCCAATAGAGGCCTCTTAGCGCTCAGAATGTCCAATTGCAGTTTCTACAGAAAGAGTGTTTCAGAAAGGCTCAATCAAAAGTAAGGTTCAACTCTGTTAGTTGAATGCACAGAACAAAAGAAGTTTCATACAATGCTTCTGTGTAGTTTATATTTGAACATATTCTTTTTTCCACTATTACCCACTTAGCGCTACGAATGTCCAGTTGCATTTTCTACAGACAGAGTGTTTCAAAACTGCTCAATCAAAAGTATGGTTTAACTCTGTTAGCTGAATGCTCAGATCAGAAAGAAGTTTCACAGAATGCTTCTGTGTAGTTTATATTTGAATATATTCCTTTTTCCATTACTACTCTCTTAGCGCTCCAAATGTCCAGTTGCATTTTCTACAGAAAGAGTGTTCAGATCTGCTCAATCAAAAGTATGGTTTAACTCTGTTAGCTGAATGCACAGATCAGAAAGAAGTTTCACAGAATGATTCTGTGTAGTTTATATTTGGAGACATTCCTTTTTCCACTATTACCCTCTTAGCGCTCCGAATCTCCACTTCCATTTTCTACAGAAAGAGTGTTTCAGAACGGCTCAATCAAAACTAAGGTTCAACTCTTTTAGTTGAACAAACAGAACAGAAAGAAGTTTCACACAATTCTTCTGTGTAGTTTTTATTTGTAGACATTCTTTTTCCCAATATAGGCCTCTTAGCGCTCAGAATGTCCAATTGCAGTTTCTACAGAAAGAGAGTTTCAGAAAGGCTCAATCAAAAGTAAGGTTCAACTCTGTTAGTTGAATGCACAGAACAGAAAGAAGTTTCATACAATGCTTCTGTGTAGTTTATATTTGAACATATTCTTTTTTCCACTATTACCCACTTAGCGCTACGAATGTCCAGTTGCATTTTTTACAGACAGAGTGTTTCAAAACTGCTCAATCAAAAGTATGGTTTAACTCTGTTAGCTGAATGCTCAGATCAGAAAGAAGTTTCACAGAATGCTTCTGTGTAGTTTATATTTGAATATATTCCTTTTTCCACTACTACTCTCTTAGCGCTCCAAATGTACAGTTGCATTTTCTACAGAAAGAGTGTTCAGATCTGCTCAATCAAAAGTATGGTTTAACTCTGTTAGCTGAATGCACAGATCAGAAAGAAGTTTCACAGAATGATTCTGTGTAGTTTATATTTGGAGACATTCCTTTTTCCACTATTACCCTCTTAGCGCTCCGAATCTCCACTTGCATTTTCTACAGAAAGAGTGTTTCAGAACGGCTCTATCAAAACTAAGGTTCAACTCTTTTAGTTGAACAAACAGAACAGAAAGAAGTTTCACACAATTCTTCTGTGTAGTTTTTATTTGTAGACATTCTTTTTCCCAATATAGGCCTCTTAGCGCTCAGAATGTCCAATTGCAGTTTCTACAGAAAGAGTGTTTCAGAACGGCTCAATCAAAAGTAAGGTTCAACTCTGTTAGTTGAATGCACAGAACAGAAATAAGTTTCATACAATGCTTCTGTGTAGTTTATATTTGAACATATTCTCTTTTCCACTATTACCCACTTAGCGCTACGAATGTCCAGTTGCATTTTCTACAGACAGAGTGTTTCAAAACTGCTCAATCAAAAGTATGGTTTAACTCTGTTAGCTGAATGCTCAGATCAGAAAGTAGTTTCACAGAATGCTTCTGTGTAGTTTATATTTGAATATATTCCTTTTTCCACTACTACGCTCTTAGCGCTCCAAATGTCCACTTGCATTTTCTACAGAAAGAGTGTTCAGATCTGCTCAATCAAAAGTATGTTTTAAATTTGTTAGCTGAATGCACAGATCAGAAAGAAGTTTCACCGAATGATTCTGTGTAGTTTATATTTGAAGACATTCCTTTTTCCACTATTACCCTCTTAGCGCTCGGAATCTCCACTTGCATTTTCTACAAAAAGAGTGTTTCATAACTGCTCAATCAAAAATATGTTTTATCTCTGTTAACTGAAATTACAGATCAGAAATAAGTTTCACAGAATGCATCTGTGTAGTTTTTATTTGAAGATATTCTTTTTCCCAATGTAGGCCCCTTAGCGCTTAGCATGTCCAATTGCAGTTTCTACAGAAAGAGTGTTTCAGAACGGCTCAATCAAAAGTAAGGTTCAACTCTGTTAGTTGAATGCACAGAACAGGAAGAATTTTCACAGAATGCTACTGTGTAGTTTATATTTGAATATATTCCTTTTTCCACTATTACCCTCTTAGCGCTCCGAATGTCCACTTGCAATTTCTACAGAAAGAGTGTTCAGAACTGCGCAATCAAAAGTATGGTTTAACTCTGTTAGCTTAATGAACATATCAGAAATAAGTTTCACACAATGCTTCTGTGTAGTTTTTATTTGAAGATATTATTTTTCCCAATAGAGGCCTCTTAGCGCTCAGAATGTCCAATTGCAGTTTCTACAGAAAGAGTGTTTCAGAAAGGCTCAATCAAAAGTAAGGTTCAACTCTGTTAGTTGAATGCACAGAACAGAAAGAAGTTTCATACAATGCTTCTGTGTAGTTTATATTTGAACATATTCTTTTTTCCACTATTACCCACTTAGCGCTACGAATGTCCAGTTGCATTTTCTACAGACAGAGTGTTTCAAAACTGCTCAATCAAAGTATGGTTTAACTCTGTTAGCTGAATGCTCAGATCAGAAAGAAGTTTCACAGAATGCTTCTGTGTAGTTTATATTTGAATATATTCCTTTTTCCACTACTACTCTCTTAGCGCTCCAAATGTCCAGTTGCATTTTCTACAGAAAGAGTGTTCAGATCTGCTCAATCAAAAGTATGGTTTAACTCTGTTAGCTGAATGCACAGATCAGAAAGAAGTTTCACATAATGATTCTGTGTAGTTTATATTTGGAGACATTCCTTTTTCCACTATTACCCTCTTAGCGCTCCGAATCTCCACTTGCATTTTCTACAGAAAGAGTGTTTCAGAACGGCTCAATCAAAACTAAGGTTCAACTCTTTTAGTTGAACAAACAGAACAGAAAGAAGTTTCACACAATTCTTCTGTGTAGTTTTTATTTGTAGACATTCTTTTTCCCAATATAGGCCTCTTAGCGCTCAGAATGTCCAATTGCAGTTTCTACAGAAAGAGTGTTTCAGAAAGGCTCAATCAAAAGTAAGGTTCAACTCTGTTAGTTGAATGCACAGAACAGAAAGAAGTTTCATACAATGCTTCTGTGTAGTTTATATTTGAACATATTCTTTTTTCCACTATTACCCACTTAGCGCTACAAATGTCCAGTTGCATTTTCTACAGACAGAGTGTTTCAAAACTGCTCAATCAAAAGTATGGTTTAACTCTGTTAGCTGAATGCTCAGATCAGAAAGAAGTTTCACAGAATGCTTCTGTGTAGTTTATATTTGAATATATTCCTTTTTCCACTACTACTCTCTTAGCGCTCCAAATGTCCAGCTGCATTTTCTACAGAAAGAGTGTTCAGATCTGCTCAATCAAAAGTATGGTTTAACTCTTTTAGCTGAATGCACAGATCAGAAAGAAGTTTCACAGAATGATTCTGTGTAGTTTATATTTCTAGACATTCCTTTTTCCACTATTACCCTCTTAGCGCTCCGAATCTCCACTTGCATTTTCTACAGAAAGAGTGTTTCAGAACGGCTCAATCAAAACTAAGGTTCAACTCTTTTAGTTGAACAAACAGAACAGAAAGAAGTTTCACACAATTCTTCTGTGTAGTTTTTATTTGTAGACATTCTTTTTCCCAATATAGGCCTCTTAGCGCTCAGAATGTCCAATTGCAGTTTCTACAGAAAGAGTGTTTCAGAACGGCTCAATCAAAAGTAAGGTTCAACTCTGTTAGTTGAATGCACAGAACAGAAAGAAGTTTCATACAATGCTTCTGTGTAGTTTATATTTGAACATATTCTCTTTTCCACTATTACCCACTTAGCGCTACGAATGTCCAGTTGCATTTTCTACAGACAGAGTGTTTCAAAACTGCTCAATCAAATGTGTGGTTTAACTCTGTTAGCTGTATGCTCAGATCAGAAAGAAGTTTCACAGAATGCTTCTGTGTAGTTTATATTTGAATATATTCCTTTTTCCACTACTACGCTCTTAGCGCTCCAAAGGTCCAGTTTCATTTTCAACAGAAAGAGTGTTCAGATCTGCTCAATCAAAAGTATGGTTTAACTCTGTTAGCTGAATGCACAGATCAGAAAGAAGTTTCACCGAATGATTCTGTGTAGTTTATATTTGAAGACATTCCTTTTTCCACTATTACCCTCTTAGCGCTCCGAATCTCCACTTGCATTTTCTACAAAAAGAGTGTTTCATAACTGCTCAATCAAAAATATGTTTTATCTCTGTTAACTGAATTTATAGATCAGAAATAAGTTTCACAGAATGCATCTGTGTAGTTTTTATTTGAAGATATTCTTTTTCCCAATGTAGGCCTCTTAGCGCTTAGCATGTCCAATTGCAGTTTCTACAGAAAGAGTGTTTCAGAACGGCTCAATCAAAAGTAAGGTACAACTCTGTTAGTTGAATGCACAGAACAGAAAGAATTTTCACAGAATGCTACTGTGTAGTTTATATTTGAATATATTCCTTTTTCCACTATTACCCTCTTAGCGCTCCGAATGTCCACTGGCATTTTCTAGAGAAAGAGTGTTCAGAACTGCGCAATCAAAAGTATGGTTTAATTCTGTTAGCTTAATGAACATATCAGAAATAAGTTTCACACAATGCTTCTGTGTAGTTTTTATTTGAAGATATTATTTTTCCCAATAGAGGCCTCTTAGCGCTCAGAATGTCCAATTGCAGTTTCTACAGAAAGAGTGTTTCAGAAAGGCTCAATCAAAAGTAAGGTTCAACTCTGCTAGTTGAATGCACAGAACAGAAAGAAGTTTCATACAATGCTTGTGTGTAGTTTGTATTTGAACATATTCTTTTTTCCACTATTACCCACTTAGCGCTATGAATGTCCAGTTGCATTTTCTACAGACAGAGTGTTTCAAAACTGCTCAATCAAAAGTATGGTTTAACTCTGTTAGCTGAATGCTCAGATCAGAAAGAAGTTTCACAGAATGCTTCTGTGTAGTTTATATTTAAATATATTCCTTTTTCCACTACTACTCTCTTAGCGCTCCAAATGTCCAGTTGCATTTTCTACAGAAAGAGTGTTCAGATCTGCTCAATCAAAAGTAAGGTTTAACTCTGTTAGCTGAATGCACAGATCAGAATGAAGTTTCACAGAATGATTCTGTGTAGTTTATATTTAGAGACATTCCTTTTTCCACTATTACACTCTTAGCGCTCCGAATCTCCACTTGCATTTTCTACAGAAAGAGTGTTTCAGAACGGCTCAATCAAAACTAAGGTTGAACTCTTTTAGTTGAACAAACAGAACAGAAAGAAGTTTCACACAATTCTTCTGTGTAGTTTTTATTTGTAGACATTCTTTTTCCCAATATAGGCCTCTTAGCTCTCAGAATGTCCAATTGCAGTTTCTACAGAAAGAGTGTTTCAGAACGGCTCAATCAAAAGTAAGGTTCAACTCTGTTAGTTGAATGCACAGAACAGAAAGAAGTTTCATACAATGCTCCTGTGTAGTTTATATTTGAACATATTCTTTTTTCCACTATTACCCACTTAGCGCTACGAATGTCCAGTTGCATTTTCTACAGACAGAGTGTTTCAAAACTGCTCAATCAAAAGTATGGTTTAAATCTGTTAGCTGAATGCTCAGATCAGAAAGTAGTTTCACAGAATGCTTCTGTGTAGTTTATATTTGAATATATTCCTTTTTCCACTGCTACGCTCTTAGCGCTCCAAATGTCCAGTTGCATTTTCTACAGAAAGAGTGTTCAGATCTGCTCAATCAAAAGTATGTTTTAACTCTGTTAGCTGAATGCACAGATCAGAAAGAAGTTTCACAGAATGATTCTGTGTAGTTTATATTTGGAGACATTCCTTTTTCCACTATTACCCTCTTAGCGCTCCGAAACTCCACTTGCATTTTCTACATAAAGAGTGTTTCAGAACGGCTCAATCAAAACTAAAGTTCAACTCTTTTAGTTGAACAAACAGAACAGAAAGAAGTTTCACACAATTCTTCTGTGTAGTTTTTATTTGTAGACATTCTTTTTCCCAATATAGGCCTCTTAGCTCTCAGAATGTCCAATTGCAGTTTCTACAGAAAGAGTGTTTCAGAACGGCTCAATCAAAAGTAAGGTTCAACTCTGTTAGTTGAATGCACAGAACAGAAAGAAGTTTCATACAATGCTTCTGTGTAGTTTATATTTGAACATATTCTTTTTTCCACTATTACCCACTTAGCGCTACGAATGTCCAGTTGCATTTTCTACAGACAGAGTGTTTCAAAACTGCTCAATCAAAAGTATGGTTTAATTCTGTTAGCTGAATGCTCAGATCAGAAAGTAGTTTCACAGAATGCTTCTGTGTAGTTTATATTTGAATATATTCCTTTTTCCACTGCTACGCTCTTAGCGCTCCAAATGTCCAGTTGCATTTTCTACAGAAAGAGTGTTCAGATCTGCTCAATCAAAAGTATGTTTTAACTCTGTTAGCTGAATGCACAGATCAGAAAGAAGTTTCACCGAATGATTCTGTGTAGTTTATATTTGAAGACATTCCTTTTTCCACTATTACCCTCTTAGCGCTCCGAATCTCCACTTGCATTTTCTACAAAAAGAGTGTTTCATAACTGCTCAATCAAAAATATGTTTTATCTCTGTTAACTGAAATTACAGATCAGAAATAAGTTTCACAGAATGCATCTGTGTAGTTTTTATTTGAAGATATTCTTTTTCCCAATGTAGGCCCCTTAGCGCTTAGCATGTCCAATTGCAGTTTCTACAGAAAGAGTGTTTCAGAACGGCTCGATCAAAAGTAAGGTTCAACTCTGTTAGTTGAATGCACAGAACAGAAAGAATTTTCACAGAATGCTACTGTGTAGTTTATATTTGAATATATTCCTTTTTCCACTATTACCCTCTTAGCGCTCCGAATGTCCACTTGCAATTTCTACAGAAAGAGTGTTCAGAACTGCGCAATCAAAAGTATGGTTTAACTCTGTTAGCTTAATGAACATATCAGAAATAAGTTTCACACAATGCTTCTGTGTAGTTTTTATTTGAAGATATTATTTTTCCCAATAGAGGCCTCTTAGCGCTCAGAATGTCCAATTGCAGTTTCTACAGAAAGAGTGTTTCAGAAAGGCTCAATCAAAACTAAGGTTCAACTCTGTTAGTTGAATGCACAGAACAGAAAGAAGTTTCATACAATGCTTCTGTGTAGTTTATATTTGAACATATTCTTTTTTCCACTATTACCCACTTAGCGCTACGAATGTCCAGTTGCATTTTCTACAGACAGAGTGTTTCAAAACTGCTCAATCAAAAGTATGGTTTAACTCTGTTAGCTGAATGCTCAGATCAGAAAGAAGTTTCACAGAATGCTTCTGTGTAGTTTATATTTGAATATATTCCTTTTTCCACTACTACTCTCTTAGCGCTCCAAATGTCCAGTTGCATATTCTACAGAAAGAGTGTTCAGATCTGCTCAATCAAAAGTATGGTTTAACTCTGTTAGCTGAATGCACAGATCAGAAAGAAGTTTCACAGAAGGATTCTGTGTAGTTTATATTTGGAGACAATCCTTTTTCCACTATTACCCTCTTAGCGCTCCGAATCTCCACTTGCATTTTCTACAGAAAGAGTGTTTCAGAACGGCTCAATCAAAACTAAGGTTCAACTCTTTTAGTTGAACAAACAGAACAGAAAGAAGTTTCACACAATTCTTCTGTGTAGTTTTTATTTGTAGACATTCTTTTTCCCAATATAGGCCTCTTAGCGCTCAGAATGTCCAATTGCAGTTTCTACAGAAAGAGTGTTTCAGAAAGGCTCAATCAAAAGTAAGGTTCAACTCTGTTAGTTGAATGCACAGAACAGAAAGAAGTTTCATACAATGCTTCTGTGTAGTTTATATTTGAACATATTCTCTTTTCCACTATTACCCACTTAGCGCTACGAATGTCCAGTTGCATTTTCTACAGACAGAGTGTTTCAAAACTGCTCAATCAAAAGTATGGTTTAACTCTGTTAGCTGTATGCTCAGATCAGAAAGAAGTTTCACAGAATGCTTCTGTGTAGTTTATATTTGAATATATTCCTTTTTCCACTACTACGCTCTTAGCGCTCCAAAGGTCCAGTTGCATTTTCAACAGAAAGAGTGTTCAGATCTGCTCAATCAAAAGTATGGTTTAACTCTGTTAGCTGAATGCACAGATCAGAAAGAAGTTTCACCGAATGATTCTGTGTAGTTTATATTTGAAGACATTACTTTTTCCACTATTACCCTCTTAGCGCTCCGAATCTCCACTTGCATTTTCTACAAAAAGAGTGTTTCATAACTGCTCAATCAAAAATATGTTTTATCTCTGTTAACTGAAATTACAGATCAGAAATAAGTTTCACAGAATGCATCTGTGTAGTTTTTATTTGAAGATATTCTTTTTCCCAATGTAGGCCCCTTAGCGCTTAGCATGTCCAATTGCAGTTTCTACAGAAAGAGTGTTTCAGAACGGCTCGATCAAAAGTAGGGTTCAACTCTGTTAGTTGAATGCACAGAACAGAAAGAATTTTCACAGAATGCTACTGTGTAGTTTATATTTGAATATATTCCTTTTTCCACTATTACCCTCTTAGCGCTCCGAATGTCCACTTGCAATTTCTACAGAAAGAGTGTTCAGAACTGCGCAATCAAAAGTATGGTTTAACTCTGTTAGCTTAATGAACATATCAGAAATAAGTTTCACACAATGCTTCTGTGTAGTTTTTATTTGAAGATATTATTTTTCCCAATAGAGGCCTCTTAGCGCTCAGAATGTCCAATTGCAGTTTCTACAGAAAGAGTGTTTCAGAAAGGCTCAATCAAAAGTAAGGTTCAACTCTGTTAGTTGAATGCACAGAACAGAAAGAAGTTTCATACAATGCTTCTGTGTAGTTTATATTTGAACATATTCTTTTTTCCACTATTACCCACTTAGCGCTACGAATGTCCAGTTGCATTTTCTACAGACAGAGTGTTTCAAAACTGCTCAATCAAAAGTATGGTTTAACTCTGTTAGCTGAATGCTCAGATCAGAAAGAAGTTTCACAGAATGCTTCTGTGTAGTTTATATTTGAATATATTCCTTTTTCCACTACTACTCTCTTAGCGCTCCAAATGTCCAGTTGCATTTTCTACAGAAAGAGTGTTCAGATCTGCTCAATCAAAAGTATGGTTTAACTCTGTTAGCTGAATGCACAGATCAGAAAGAAGTTTCACAGAATGATTCTGTGTAGTTTATATTTGGAGACATTCCTTTTTCCACTATTACGCTTTTAGCGCTCCGAATCTCCACTTGCATTTTCTACAGACAGAGTGTTTCAGAACGGCTCAATCAAAACTAAGGTTCAACTCTTTTAGTGGAACAAACAGAACAGAAAGAAGTTTCACACAATTCTTCTGTGTAGTTTTTATTTGTAGACATTCTTTTTCCCAATATAGGCCTCTTAGCGCTCAGAATGTCCAATTGCAGTTTCTACAGAAAGAGTGTTTCAGAACGGCTGAATCAAAAGTAAGGTTCAACTCTGTTAGTTGAATGCACAGAACAGAAAGAAGTTTCATACAATGCTTCTGTGTAGTTTATATTTGAACATATTCTCTTTTCCACTATTACCCACTTAGCGCTACGAATGTCCAGTTGCATTTTCTACAGACAGAGTGTTTCAAAACTGCTCAATCAAAAGTATGGTTTAACTCTGTTAGCTGTATGCTCAGATCAGAAAGAAGTTTCACAGAATGCTTCTGTGTAGTTTATATTTGAATATATTCCTTTTTCCACTACTACGCTCTTAGCGCTCCAAATGTCCAGTTGCATTTTCAACAGAAAGAGTGTTCAGATCTGCTCAATCAAAAGTATGGTTTAACTCTGTTAGCTGAATGCACAGATCAGAAAGAAGTTTCACCGAATGATTCTGTGTAGTTTATATTTGAAGACATTCCTTTTTCCACTATTACCCTCTTAGCGCTCCGAATCTCCACTTGCATTTTCTACAAAAAGAGTGTTTCATAACTGCTCAATCAAAAATATGTTTTATCTCTGTTAACTGAATTTATAGATCAGAAATAAGTTTCACAGAATGCATCTGTGTAGTTTTTATTTGAAGATATTCTTTTTCCCAATGTAGGCCTCTTAGCGCTTAGCATGTCCAATTGCAGTTTCTACAGAAAGAGTGTTTCAGAACGGCTCAATCAAAAGTAAGGTTCAACTCTGTTAGTTGAATGCACAGAACAGAAAGAATTTTCACAGAATGCTACTGTGTAGTTTATATTTGAATATATTCCTTTTTCCACTATTACCCTCTTAGCGCTCCGAATGTCCACTTGCATTTTCAACAGAAAGAGTGTTCAGAACTGCGCAATCAAAAGTATGGTTTAACTCTGTTAGCTTAATGAACATATCAGAAATTAGTTTCACACAATGCTTCTGTGTAGTTTTTATTTGAAGTTATTATTTTTCCCAATAGAGGTCTCTTAGCGCTCAGAATGTAAAATTGCAGTTTCTACAGAAAGAGTGTTTCAGAAAGGCTCAATCAAAAGTAAGGTTCAACTCTGTTAGTTGAATGCACAGAACAGAAAGAAGTTTCATACAATGCTTCTGTGTAGTTTATATTTGAACATATTCTTTTTTCCACTATTACCCACTTAGCGCTACGAATGTCCAGTTGCATTTTCTACAGACAGAGTGTTTCAAAACTGCTCAATCAAAAGTATGTTTTAACTCTGTTAGCTGAATGCTCAGATCAGAAAGAAGTTTCACAGAATGCTTCTGTGTAGTTTATATTTGAATATATTCCTTTTTCCACTACTACCCTCTTAGCGCTCCAAATGTCCAGTTGCATTTTCTACAGAAAGAGTGTTCAGATCTGCTCAATCAAAATTATGTTTAAACTCTGTTAGCTGAATGCACGGATCAGAAAGAAGTTTCACAGAATGATTCTGTGTAGTTTATATTTGGAGACATTCCTTTTTCCACTATTACCCTCTTAGCGCTCCGAAACTCCACTTGCATTTTCTTCAGAAAGAGTGTTTCAGAACGACTCAATCAAAACTAAGGTTCAACTCTTTTAGTGGAACAAACAGAACAGAAAGAAGTTTCACACAATTCTTCTGTGTAGTTTTTATTTGTAGACATTCTTTTTCCCAATAGAGGCCTCTTAGCGCTCAGAATGTCCAATTGCAGTTTCTACAGAAAGAGTGTTTCAGAACGGCTCAATCAAAAGTAAGGTTCAACTCTGTTAGTTGAATGCACAGAACAGAAAGAAGTTTCATACAATGCTTCTGTGTAGTTTATATTTGAACATATTCTTTTTTCCACTATTACCCACTTAGCGCTACGAATGTCCAGTTGCATTTTCTACAGACAGAGTATTTCAAAACTGCTCAATCAAAAGTATGGTTTAACTGTGTTAGCTGAATGCTCAGATCAGAAAGAAGTTTCACAGAATGCTTCTGTGTAGTTTATATTTGAATATATTCCTTTTTCCACTACTACTCTCTTAGCGCTCCAAATGTCCAGTTGCATTTTCTACAGAAAGAGTGTTCAGATCTGCTCAATCAAAAGTATGGTTTCACTCTGTTAACTGAATGCACAGATCAGAAAGAAGTTTCACAGAATGATTCTGTGTAGTTTATATTTGGAGACATTCCTTTTTCCACTATTACCCTCTTAGCGCTCCGAAACTCCACTTGCATTTTCTACATAAAGAGTGTTTCAGAACGGCTCAATCAAAACTAAGGTTCAACTCTTTTAGTTGAACAAACAGAACAGAAAGAAGTTTCACACAATTCTTCTGTGTACTTTTTATTTGTAGACATTCTTTATCCCAATATAGGCCTCTTAGCTCTCAGAATGTCCAATTGCAGTTTCTACAGAAAGAGTGTTTCAGAACGGCTCAATCAAAAGTAAGGTTCAACTCTGTTAGTTGAATGCACAGAACAGAAAGAAGTTTCATACAATGCTTCTGTGTAGTTTATATTTGAACATATTCTTTTTTCCACTATTACCCACTTAGCGCTACGAATGTCCAGTTGCATTTTCTACAGACAGAGTGTTTCAAAACTGCTCAATCAAAAGAATGGTTTAACTCTGTTAGCTGAATGCTCAGATCAGAAAGTAGTTTCACAGAATGCTTCTGTGTAGTTTATATTTGAATATATTCCTTTTTCCACTGCTACGCTCTTAGCGCTCCAAATGTCCAGTTGCATTTTCTACAGAAAGAGTGTTCAGATCTGCTCAATCAAAAGTATGTTTTAACTCTGTTAGCTGAATGCACAGATCAGAAAGAAGTTTCACCGAATGATTCTGTGTAGTTTATATTTGAAGACATTCCTTTTTCCACTATTACCCTCTTAGCGCTCCGAATCTCCACTTGCATTTTCTACAAAAAGAGTGTTTCATAACTGCTCAATCAAAAATATGTTTTATCTCTGTTAACTGAAATTACAGATCAGAAATAAGTTTCACAGAATGCATCTGTGTAGTTTTTATTTGAAGATATTCTTTTTCCCAATGTAGTTCCCTTAGCGCTTAGCATGTCCAATTGCAGTTTCTACAGAAAGAGTGTTTCAGAACGGCTCGATCAAAAGTAAGGTTCAACTCTGTTAGTTGAATGCACAGAACAGAAAGAATTTTCACAGAATGCTACTGTGTAGTTTATATTTGAATATATTCCTTTTTCCACTATTACCCTCTTAGCGCTCCGAATGTCCACTTGCAATTTCTACAGAAAGAGTGTTCAGAACTGCGCAATCAAAAGTATGGTTTAACTCTGTTAGCTTAATGAACATATCAGAAATAAGTTTCACACAATGCTTCTGTGTAGTTTTTATTTGAAGATATTATTTTTCCCAATAGAGGCCTCTTAGCGCTCAGAATGTCCAATTGCAGTTTCTACAGAAAGAGTGTTTCAGAAAGGCTCAATCAAAAGTAAGGTTCAACTCTGTTAGTTGAATGCACAGAACAGAAAGAAGTTTCATACAATGCTTCTGTGTAGTTTATATTTGAACATATTCTTTTTTCCACTATTACCCACTTAGCGCTACGAATGTCCAGTTGCATTTTCTACAGACAGAGTGTTTCAAAACTGCTCAATCAAAAGTATGGTTTAACTCTGTTAGCTGAATGCTCAGATCAGAAAGAAGTTTCACAGAATGCTTCTGTGTAGTTTATATTTGAATATATTCCTTTTTCCACTACTACTCTCTTAGCGCTCCAAATGTCCAGTTGCATTTTCTACAGAAAGAGTGTTCAGATCTGCTCAATCAAAAGTATGGTTTAACTCTGTTAGCTGAATGCACAGATCAGAAAGAAGTTTCACAGAATGATTCTGTGTAGTTTATATTTGGAGACATTCCTTTTTCCACTATTACGCTTTTAGCGCTCCGAATCTCCACTTGCATTTTCTACAGACAGAGTGTTTCAGAACGGCTCAATCAAAACTAAGGTTCAACTCTTTTAGTTGAACAAACAGAACAGAAAGAAGTTTCACACAATTCTTCTGTGTAGTTTTTATTTGTAGACATTCTTTTTCCCAATATAGGCCTCTTAGCGCTCAGAATGTCCAATTGCAGTTTCTACAGAAAGAGTGTTTCAGAAAGGCTCAATCAAAAGTAAGGTTCAACTCTGTTAGTTGAATGCACAGAACAGAAAGAAGCTTCATACAATGCTTCTGTGTAGTTTATATTTGAACATATTCTCTTTTCCACTATTACCCACTTAGCGCTACGAATGTCCAGTTGCAATTTCTACAGACAGAGTGTTTCAAAACTGCTCAATCAAAAGTATGGTTTAACTCTGTTAGCTGTATGCTCAGATCAGAAAGAAGTTTCACAGAATGCTTCTGTGTAGTTTATATTTGAATATATTCCTTTTTCCACTACTACGCTCTTAGCGCTCCAAATGTCCAGTTGCATTTTCAACAGAAAGAGTGTTCAGATCTGCTCAATCAAAAGTATGGTTTAACTCTGTTAGCTGAATGCACAGATCAGAAAGAAGTTTCACCGAATGATTCTGTGTAGTTTATATTTGAAGACATTCCTTTTTCCACTATTACCCTCTTAGCGCTCCGAATCTCCACTTGCATTTTCTACAAAAAGAGTGTTTCATAACTGCTCAATCAAAAATATGTTTTATCTCTGTTAACTGAATTTATAGATCAGAAATAAGTTTCACAGAATGCATCTGTGTAGTTTTTATTTGAAGATATTCTTTTTCCCAATGTAGGCCTCTTAGCGCTTAGCATGTCCAATTGCAGTTTCTACAGAAAGAGTGTTTCAGAACGGCTCAATCAAAAGTAAGGTTCAACTCTGTTAGTTGAATGCACAGAACAGAAAGAATTTTCACAGAATGCTACTGTGTAGTTTATATTTGAATATATTCCTTTTTCCACTATTACCCTCTTAGCGCTCCGAATGTCCACTTGCATTTTCTACAGAAAGAGTGTTCAGAACTGCGAAATCAAAAGTATGGTTTAACTCTGTTAGCTTAATGAACATATCAGAAATTAGTTTCACACAATGCTTCCGTGTAGTTTTTATTTGAAGATATTATTTTTCCCAATAGAGGCCTCTTAGCGCTCAGAATGTCCAATTGCAGTTTCTACAGAAAGAGTGTTTCAGAAAGGCTCAATCAAAAGTAAGGTTCAACTCTGTTAGTTGAATGCACAGAACAGAAAGAAGTTTCATACAATGCTTCTGTGTAGTTTATATTTGAACATATTCTTTTTTCCACTATTACCCACTTAGCACTACGAATGTCCAGTTGCATTTTCTACAGACAGAGTGTTTCAATACTGCTCAATCAAAAGTATGGTTTAACTCTGTTAGCTGAATGCTCAGATCAGAAAGAAGTTTCACAGAATGCTTCTGTGTAGTTTATATTTGAATATATTCCTTTTTCCACTACTACCCTCTTAGCGCTCCAAATGTCCAGTTGCATTTTCTAAAGAAAGAGTGTTCAGATCTGCTCAATCAAAATTATGTTTAAACTCTGTTAGCTGAATGCACGGATCAGAAATAAGTTTCACAGAATGATTCTGTGTAGTTTATATTTGGAGACATTCCTTTTTCCACTATTACCCTCTTAGCGCTCCGAATCTCCACTTGCATTTTCTTCAGAAAGAGTGTTTCAGAACGACTCAATCAAAACTAAGGTTCAACTCTTTTAGTGGAACAAACAGAACAGAAAGAAGTTTCACACAATTCTTCTGTGTAGTTTTTATTTGTAGACATTCTTTTTCCCAATATAGGCCTCTTAGCGCTCAGAATGTCCAATTGCAGTTTCTACAGAAAGAGTGTTTCAGAACGGCTCAATCAAAAGTAAGGTTCAACTCTGTTAGTTGAATGCACAGAACAGAAAGAAGTTTCATACAATGCTTCTGTGTAGTTTATATTTGAACATATTCTTTTTTCCACTATTACCCACTTAGCGCTACGAATGTCCAGTTGCATTTTCTACAGACAGAGTGTTTCAAAACTGCTCAATGAAAAGTATGGTTTAACTCTGTTAGCTGAATGCTCAGATCAGAAAGAAGTTTCACAGAATGCTTCTGTGTAGTTTATATTTGAATATATTCCTTTTTCCACTAATACTCTCTTAGCGCTCCAAATGTCCAGTTGCATTTTCAACAGAAAGAGTGTTCAGAACTGCTCAATCAAAAGTATGGTTTAACTCTGTTAGCTGAATGCACAGATCAGAAAGAAGTTTCACCGAATGATTCTGTGTAGTTTATATTTGAAGACATTCCTTTTCCACTATTACCCTCTTAGCGCTCCGAATCTCCACTTGCATTTTCTACAAAAAGAGTGTTTCATAACTGCTCAATGAAAAATATGTTTTATCTCTGTTAACTGAATTTACAGATCAGAAATAAGTTGCAAAGAATGCATCTGTGTAGTTTTTATTTGAAGATATTCTTTTTCCCAATGTAGGCCTCTTAGCGCTTAGCATGTCCAATTGCAGTTTCTACAGAAAGAGTGTTTCAGAACGGCTCAATCAAAAGTAAGGTTCAACTCTGTTAGTTGAATGCACAGAAAAGAAAGAATTTTCACAGAATGCTACTGTGTAGTTTATATTTGAATATATCCCTTTTTCCACTATTACCCTCTTAGCGCTCCGAATGTCCACTTGCATTTTCTACAGAAAGAGTGTTCAGAACTGCGCATTCAAAAGTATGGTTTAACTCTGTTAGCTTAATGAACATATCAGAAATAAGTTTCACACAATGCTTCTGTGTAGTTTTTATTTGAAGATATTATTTTTCCCAATATACGCCTCTTAGCGCTCAGAATGTCCAATTGCAGATTCTACAGAAAGAGTGTTTCAGAAAGGCTCAATCAAAAGTAAGGTTCAACTCTGTTAGTTGAATGCACAGAACAGAAAGAAGTTTCATACAATGCTTCTGTGTAGTTTATATTTGAACATATTCTTTTTTCCACTATTACCCACTTAGCGCTACGAATGTCCAGTTGCATTTTCTACAGACAGAGTGTTTCAAAACTGCTCAATCAAAAGTATGGTTTAACTCTGTTAGCTGAATGCTCAGATCAGAAAGAAGTTTCACAGAATGCTTCTGTGTAGTTTATATTTGAATATATTCCTTTTTCCACTACTACCCTCTTAGCGCTCCAAACGTCCAGTTGCATTTTCTACAGAAAGACTGTTCAGAACTGCTCAATCAAAAGTATGTTTAAACTCTGTTAGCTGAATGCACAGATCAGAAAGAAGTTTCACAGAATGATTCTGTGTAGTTTATATTTGGAGACATTCCTTTTTCCACTATTGCCCTCTTAGCGCTCCGAAACTCCACTTGCATTTTCTTCAGAAAGAGTGTTTCAGAACGACTCAATCAAAACTAAGGTTCAACTCTTTTAGTGGAACAAACAGAACAGAAAGAAGTTTCACACAATTCTTCTGTGTAGTTTTTATTTGTAGACATTCTTTTTCCCAATATAGGCCTCTTAGCGCTCAGAATGTCCAATTGCAGTTTCTACAGAAAGAGTGTTTCAGAACGGCTCAATCAAAAGTAAGGTTCAACTCTGTTAGTTGAATGCACAGAACAGAAAGAAGTTTCATACAATGCTTCTGTGTAGTTTATATTTGAACATATTCTTTTTTCCACTATTACCCACTTAGCGGTACGAATGTCCAGTTGCATTTTCTACAGACAGAGTGTTTCAAAACTGCTCAATCAAAAGTATGGTTTAACTCTGTTAGCTGAATGCTCAGATCAGAAAGAAGTTTCACAGAATGCTTCTGTGTAGTTTATATTGGAATATATTCCTTTTTCCACAAATACTCTCTTAGCGCTCCAAATGTCCAGTTGCATTTTCAACAGAAAGAGTGTTCAGATCTGCTCAATCGAAAGTATGGTTTAACTCTGTTAGCTGAATGCACAGATCAGAAAGAAGTTTCACCGAATGATTCTGTGTAGTTTATATTTGAAGACATTCCTTTTTCCACTATTACCCTCTTAGCGCTCCGAATCTCCACTTGCATTTTCTACAAAAAGAGTGTTTCATAACTGCTCAATGAAAAATATGTTTTATCTCTGTTAACTGAATTTACAGATCAGAAATAAGTTGCACAGAATGCATCTGTGAATTTTTTATTTGAAGATATTCTTTTTCCCAATGTAGGCCTCTTAGCGCTTAGCATGTCCAATTGCAGTTTCTACAGAAAGAGTGTTTCAGAACGGCTCAATCAAAAGTAAGGTTCAACTCTGTTAGTTGAATGCACAGAAAAGAAAGAATTTTCACAGAATGCTACTGTGTAGTTTATATTTGAATATATCCCTTTTTCCACTATTACCCTCTTAGCGCTCCGAATGTCCACTTGCATTTTCTACAGAAAGAGTGTTCAGAACTGCGCAATCAAAAGTATGGTTTAACTCTGTTAGCTTAATGAACATATCAGAAATAAGTTTCACACAATGCTTCTGTGTAGTTTTTATTTGAAGATATTATTTTTCCCAATACAGGCCTCTTAGCGCTCAGAATGTCCAATTGCAGATTCTACAGAAAGAGTGTTTCAGAAAGGCTCAATCAAAAGTAAGGTTCAACTCTGTTAGTTGAATGCACAGAACAGAAAGAAGTTTCATACAATGCTTCTGTGTAGTTTATATTTGAACATATTCTTTTTTCCACTATTACCCACTTAGCGCTACGAATGTGCAGTTGCATTTTCTACAGACAGAGTGTTTCAAAACTGCTCAATCAAAAGTATGGTTTAACTCTGTTAGCTGAATGCTCAGATCAGAAAGAAGTTTCACAGAATGCTTCTGTGTAGTTTATATTTGAATATATTCCTTTTTCCACTACTACCCTCTTAGCGCTCCAAATGTCCAGTTGCATTTTCTACAGAAAGAGTGTTCAGATCTGCTCAATCAAAATTATGTTTAAACTCTGTTAGCTGAATGCACGGATCAGAAAGAAGTTTCACAGAATGATTCTGTGTAGTTTATATTTGGAGACATTCCTTTTTCCACTATTACCCTCTTAGCGCTCCGAAACTCCACTTGCATTTTCTTCAGAAAGAGTGTTTCAGAACGACTCAATCAAAACTAAGGTTCAACTCTTTTAGTGGAACAAACAGAACAGAAAGAAGTTTCACACAATTCTTCTGTGTAGTTTTTATTTCTAGACATTCTTTTTCCCAATAGAGGCCTCTTAGCGCTCAGAATATCCAATTGCAGTTTCTACAGAAAGAGTGTTTCAGAACGGCTCAATCAAAAGTAAGGTTCAACTCTGTTAGTTGAATGCACAGAACAGAAAGAAGTTTGATACAATGCTTCTGTGTAGTTTATATTTGAACATATTCTTTTTTCCACTATTACCCACTTAGCGCTACGAATGTCCAGTTGCATTTTCTACAGACAGAGTGTTTCAAAACTGCTCAATCAAAAGTATGGTTTAACTGTGTTAGCTGAATGCTCAGATCAGAAAGAAGTTTCACAGAATGCTTCTGTGTAGTTTATATTTGAATATATTCCTTTTTCCACTACTACTCTCTTAGCGCTCCAAATGTCCAGTTGCATTTTCTACAGAAAGAGTGTTCAGATCTGCTCAATCAAAAGTATGGTTTCACTCTGTTAACTGAATGCACAGATCAGAAAGAAGTTTCACAGAATGATTCTGTGTAGTTTATATTTGGAGACATTCCTTTTTCCACTATTACCCTCTTAGCGCTCCGAAACTCCACTTGCATTTTCTACATAAAGAGTGTTTCAGAACGGCTCAATCAAAACTAAGGTTCAACTCTTTTAGTTGAACAAACAGAACAGAAAGAAGTTTCACACAATTCTTCTGTGTAGTTTTTATTTGTAGACATTCTTTATCCCAATATAGGCCTCTTAGCTCTCAGAATGTCCAATTGCAGTTTCTACAGAAAGAGTGTTTCAGAACGGCTCAATCAAAAGTAAGGTTCAACTCTGTTAGTTGAATGCACAGAACAGAAAGAAGTTTCATACAATGCTTCTGTGTAGTTTATATTTGAACATATTCTTTTTTCCACTATTACCCACTTAGCGCTACGAATGTCCAGTTGCATTTTCTACAGACAGAGTGTTTCAAAACTGCTCAATCAAAAGTATGGTTTAACTCTGTTAGCTGAATGCTCAGATCAGAAAGTAGTTTCACAGAATGCTTCTGTGTAGTTTATATTTGAATATATTCCTTTTTCCACTGCTACGCTCTTAGCGCTCCAAATGTCCAGTTGCATTTTCTACAGAAAGAGTGTTCAGATCTGCTCAATCAAAAGTATGTTTTAACTCTGTTAGCTGAATCCACAGATCAGAAAGAAGTTTCACCGAATGATTCTGTGTAGTTTATATTTGAAGACATTCCTTTTTCCACTATTACCCTCTTAGCGCTCCGAATCTCCACTTGCATTTTCTACAAAAAGTGTGTTTCATAACTGCTCAATCAAAAATATGTTTTATCTCTGTTAACTGAAATTACAGATCAGAAATAAGTTTCACAGAATGCATCTGTGTAGTTTTTATTTGAAGATATTCTTTTTCCCAATGTAGGCCCCTTAGCGCTTAGCATGTCCAATTGCAGTTTCTACAGAAAGAGTGTTTCAGAACGGCTTGATCAAAAGTAAGGTTCAACTCTGTTAGTTTAATGCACAGAACAGAAAGAATTTTCACAGAATGCTACTGTGTAGTTTATATTTGAATATATTCCTTTTTCCACTATTACCCTCTTAGCGCTCCGAATGTCCACTTGCAATTTCTACAGAAAGAGTGTTCAGAACTGCGCAATCAAAAGTATGGTTTAACTCTGTTAGCTTAATGAACATATCAGAAATAAGTTTCACACAATGCTTCTGTGTAGTTTTTATTTGAAGATATTATTTTTCCCAATAGAGGCCTCTTAGCGCTCAGAATGTCCAATTGCAGTTTCTACAGAAAGAGTGTTTCAGAAAGGCTCAATCAAAAGTAAGGTTCAACTCTGTTAGTTGAATGCACAGAACAGAAAGAAGTTTCATACAATGCTTCTGTGTAGTTTATATTTGAACATATTCTTTTTTCCACTATTACCCACTTAGCGCTACGAATGTCCAGTTGCATTTTCTACAGACAGAGTGTTTCAAAACTGCTCAATCAAAAGTATGGTTTAACTCTGTTAGCTGAATGCTCAGATCAGAAAGAAGTTTCACAGAATGCTTCTGTGTAGTTTATATTTGAATATATTCCTTTTTCCACTACTACTCTCTTAGCGCTCCAAATGTCCAGTTGCATTTTCTACAGAAAGAGTGTTCAGATCTGCTCAATCAAAAGTATGGTTTAACTCTGTTAGCTGAATGCACAGATCAGAAAGAAGTTTCACAGAATGATTCTGTGTAGTTTATATTTGGAGACATTCCTTTTTCCACTATTACGCTTTTAGCGCTCCGAATCTCCACTTGCATTTTCTACAGACAGAGTGTTTCAGAACGGCTCAATCAAAACTAAGGTTCAACTCTTTTAGTTGAACAAACAGAACAGAAAGAAGTTTCACACAATTCTTCTGTGTAGTTTTTATTTGTAGACATTCTTTTTCCCAATATAGGCCTCTTAGCGCTCAGAATGTCCAATTGCAGTTTCTACAGAAAGAGTGTTTCAGAACGGCTCAATCAAAAGTAAGGTTCAACTCTGTTAGTTGAATGCACAGAACAGAAAGAAGTTTCATACAATGCTTCTGTGTAGTTTATATTTGAACATATTCTCTTTTCCACTATTACCCACTTAGCGCTACGAATGTCCAGTTGCATTTTCTACAGACAGAGTGTTTCAAAACTGCTCAATCAAAAGTATGGTTTAACTCTGTTAGCTGTATGCTCAGATCAGAAAGAAGTTTCACAGAATGCTTCTGTGTAGTTTATATTTGAATATATTCCTTTTTCCACTACTACGCTCTTAGCGCTCCAAATGTCCAGTTGCATTTTCAACAGAAAGAGTGTTCAGATCTGCTCAATCAAAAGTATGGTTTAACTCTGTTAGCTGAATGCACAGATCAGAAAGAAGTTTCACCGAATGATTCTGTGTAGTTTATATTTGAAGACATTCCTTTTTCCACTATTACCCTCTTAGCGCTCCGAATCTCCACTTGCATTTTCTACAAAAAGAGTGTTTCATAACTGCTCAATCAAAAATATGTTTTATCTCTGTTAACTGAATTTATAGATCAGAAATAAGTTTCACAGAATGCATCTGTGTAGTTTTTATTTGAAGATATTCTTTTTCCCAATGTAGGCCTCTTAGCGCTTAGCATGTCCAATTGCAGTTTCTACAGAAAGAGTGTTTCAGAACGGCTCAATCAAAAGTAAGGTTCAACTCTGTTAGTTGAATGCACAGAACAGAAAGAATTTTCACAGAATGCTACTGTGTAGTTTATATTTGAATATATTCCTTTTTCCACTATTACCCTCTTAGCGCTCCGAATGTCCACTTGCATTTTCTACAGAAAGACTGTTCAGAACTGCGCAATCAAAAGTATGGTTTAACTCTGTTAGCTTAATGAACATATCAGAAATTAGTTTCACACAATGCTTCTGTGTAGTTTTTATTTGAAGATATTATTTTTCCCAATAGAGGCCTCTTAGCGCTCAGAATGTCCAATTGCAGTTTCTACAGAAAGAGTGTTTCAGAAAGGCTCAATCAAAAGTAAGGTTCAACTCTGTTAGTTGAATGCACAGAACAGAAAGAAGTTTCATACAATGCTTCTGTGTAGTTTATATTTGAACATATTCTTTTTTCCACTATTACCCACTTAGCACTACGAATGTCCAGTTGCATTTTCTACAGACAGAGTGTTTCAAAACTGGTCAATCAAAAGTATGGTTTAACTCTGTTAGCTGAATGCTCAGATCAGAAAGAAGTTTCACAGAATGCTTCTGTGTAGTTTATATTTGAATATATTCCTTTTTCCACTACTACTCTCTTAGCGCTCCAAATGTCCAGTTGCATTTTCTACAGAAAGAGTGTTCAGATCTGCTCAATCAAAAGTACGGTTTAACTCTGTTAGCTGAATGCACAGATCAGAAAGAAGTTTCACAGAATGATTCTGTGTAGTTTATATTTGGAGACATTCCTTTTTCCACTATTACCCTCTTAGCGCTCCGAAACTCCACTTGCATTTTCTTCAGAAAGAGTGTTTCAGAACGACTCAATCAAAACTAAGGTTCAAATCTTTTAGTGGAACAAACAGAACAGAAAGAAGTTTCACACAATTCTTCTGTGTAGTTTTTATTTGTAGACATTCTTTTTCCCAATATAGGCCTCTTAGCGCTCAGAATGTCCAATTGCAGTTTCTACAGAAAGAGTGTTTCAGAACGGCTCAATCAAAAGTAAGGTTCAACTCTGTTAGTTGAATGCACAGAACAGAAAGAAGTTTCATACAATGCTTCTGTGTAGTTTATATTTGAACATATTCTTTTTTCCACTATTACCCACTTAGCGCTACGAATGTCCAGTTGCATTTTCTACAGACAGAGTGTTTCAAAACTGCTCAATGAAAAGTATGGTTTAACTCTGTTAGCTGAATGCTCAGATCAGAAAGAAGTTTCACAGAATGCTTCTGTGTAGTTTATATTTGAATATATTCCTTTTTCCACTAATACTCTCTTAGCGCTCCAAATGTCCAGTTGCATTTTCAACAGAAAGAGTGTTCAGAACTGCTCAATCAAAAGTATGGTTTAACTCTGTTAGCTGAATGCACAGATCAGAAAGAAGTTTCACCGAATGATTCTGTGTAGTTTATATTTGAAGACATTCCTTTTCCACTATTACCCTCTTAGCGCTCCGAATCTCCACTTGCATTTTCTACAAAAAGAGTGTTTCATAACTGCTCAATGAAAAATATGTTTTATCTCTGTTAACTGAATTTACAGATCGGAAATAAGTTGCACAGAATGCATCTGTGTAGTTTTTATTTGAAGATATTCTTTTTCCCAATGTAGGCCTCTTAGCGCTTAGCATGTCCAATTGCAGTTTCTACAGAAAGAGTGTTTCAGAACGGCTCAATCAAAAGTAAGGTTCAACTCTGTTAGTTGAATGCACAGAAAAGAAAGAATTTTCACAGAATGCTACTGTGTAGTTTATATTTGAATATATCCCTTTTTCCACTATTACCCTCTTAGCACTCCGAATGTCCACTTGCATTTTCTACAGAAAGAGTGTTCAGAACTGCGCAATCAAAAGTATGCTTTATCTCTGTTAGCTTAATGAACATATCAGAAATAAGTTTCACACAATGCTTCTGTGTAGTTTTTATTTGAAGATATTATTTTTCCCAATATAGGCCTCTTAGCGCTCAGAATGTCCAATTGCAGATTCTACAGAAAGAGTGTTTCAGAAAGGCTCAATCAAAAGTAAGGTTCAACTCTGTTAGTTGAATGCACAGAACAGAAAGTAGTTTCATACAATACTTCTGTGTAGTTTATATTTGAACATATTCTTTTTTCCACTATTACGCACTTAGCGCTACGAATGTCCAGTTGCATTTTCTACAGACAGAGTGTTTCAAAACTGCTCAATCAAAAGTATGGTTTAACTCTGTTAGCTGAATGCTCAGATCAGAAAGAAGTTTCACAGAATGCTTCTGTGTAGTTTATATTTGAATATATTCCTTTTTCCACTACTACCCTCTTAGCGCTCCAAATGTCCAGTGGCATTTTCTACAGAAAGAGTGTTCAGATCTGCTCAATCAAAAGTATGTTTAAACTCTGTTAGCTGAATGCACAGATCAGAAAGAAGTTTCACAGAATGATTCTGTGTAGTTTATATTTGGAGACATTCCTTTTTACACTATTACCCTCTTAGCGCTCCGAAACTCCACTTGCATTTTCTTCAGAAAGAGTGTTTCAGAACGACTCAATCAAAACTAAGGTTCAACTCTTTTAGTGGAACAAACAGAACAGAAAGTAGTTTCACACAATTCTTCTGTGTAGTTTTTATTTGTAGACATTCTTTTTCCCAATATAGGCCTCTTAGCGCTCAGAATGTCCAATTGCAGTTTCTACAGAAAGAGTGTTTCAGAACGGCTCAATCAAAAGTAAGGTTCAACTCTGTTAGTTGAATGCACAGAACAGAAAGTAGTTTCATACAATGCTTCTGTGTAGTTTATATTTGAACATATTCTTTTTTCCACTATTACCCACTTAGCGCTACGAATGTCCAGTTGCATTTTCTACAGACAGAGTGTTTCAAAACTGCTCAATCAAAAGTATGGTTTAAATCTGTTAGCTGAATGCTCAGATCAGAAAGAAGTTTCACAGAATGCTTCTGTGTAGTTTATATTGGAATATATTCCTTTTTCCACAAATACTCTCTTAGCGCTCCAAATGTCCAGTTGCATTTTCAACAGAAAGAGTGTTCAGATCTGCTCAATCAAAAGTATGGTTTAACTCTGTTAGCTGAATGCACAGATCAGAAAGAAGTTTCACCGAATGATTCTGTGTAGTTTATATTTGAAGACATTCCTTTTTCCACTATTACCCTCTTAGCGCTCCGAATCTCCACTTGCATTTTCTACAAAAAGAGTGTTTCATAACTGCTCAATGAAAAATATGTTTTATCTCTGTTAACTGAATTTACAGATCAGAAATAATTTGCACAGAATGCATCTGTGAATTTTTTATTTGAAGATATTCTTTTTCCCAATGTAGGCCTCTTAGCGCTTAGCATGTCCAATTGCAGTTTCTACAGAAAGAGTGTTTCAGAACGGCTCAATCAAAAGTAAGGTTCAACTCTGTTAGTTGAATGCACAGAAAAGAAAGAATTTTCACAGAATGCTACTGTGTAGTTTATATTTGAATATATCCCTTTTTCCACTATTACCCTCTTAGCGCTCCGAATGTCCACTTGCATTTTCTACAGAAAGAGTGTTCAGAACTGCGCAATCAAAAGTATGGTTTAACTCTGTTAGCTTAATGAACATATCAGAAATAAGTTTCACACAATGCTTCTCTGTAGTTTTTATTTGAAGATATTATTTTTCCCAATACAGGCCTCTTAGCGCTCAGAATGACCAATTGCAGATTCTACAGAAAGAGTGTTTCAGAAAGGCTCAATCAAAAGTAAGGTTCAACTCTGTTAGTTGAATGCACAGAACAGAAAGAAGTTTCATACAATGCTTCTGTGTAGTTTATATTTGAACATATTCTTTTTTCCACTATTACCCACTTAGCGCTACGAATGTCCAGTTGCATTTTCTACAGACAGAGTGTTTCAAAACTGCTCAATCAAAAGTATGGTTTAACTCTGTTAGCTGAATGCTCAGATCAGAAAGAAGTTTCACAGAATGCTTCTGTGTAGTTTATATTTGAATATATTCCTTTTTCCACTACTACTCTCTTAGCGCTCCAAATGTCCAGTTGCATTTTCTACAGAAAGAGTGTTCAGATCTGCTCAATCAAAAGTATGGTTTAACACTGTTAGCTGAATGCACAGATCAGAAAGAAGTTTCACCGAATGATTCTGTGTAGTTTATAATTGAAGACATTCCTTTTTCCACTATTACCCTCTTAGCGCTCCGAATCTCCACTTGCATTTTCTACAAAAAGAGTGTTTCATAACTGCTCAATCAAAAATATGTTTTATCTCTGTTAACTGAATTTATAGATCAGAAATAAGTTTCACAGAATGCATCTGTGTAGTTTTTATTTGAAGATATTCTTTTTCCCAATGTAGGCCTCTTAGCGCTTAGCATGTCCAATTGCAGTTTCTACAGAAAGAGTGTTTCAGAACGGCTCAATCAAAAGTAAGGTTCAACTCTGTTAGTTGAATGCACAGAACAGAAAGAATTTTCACAGAATGCTACTGTGTAGTTTATATTTGAATATATTCCTTTTTCCACTATTACCCTCTTAGCGCTCCGAATGTCCACTTGCATTTTCTACAGAAAGAGTGTTTAGAACTGCGCAATCAAAAGTATGGTTTAACTCTGTTAGCTTAATGAACATATCAGAAATAAGTTTCACACAATGCTTCTGTGTAGTTTTTATTTGAAGATATTATTTTTCCCAATAGAGGCCTCTTAGCGCTCAGAATGTCCAATTGCAGTTTCTACAGAAAGAGTGTTTCAGAAAGGCTCAATCAAAAGTAAGGTTCAACTCTGTTAGTTGAATGCACAGAACAGAAAGAAGTTTCATACAATGCTTCTGTGTAGTTTATATTTGAACATATTCTTTTTTCCACTATTACCCACTTAGCGCTACGAATGTCCAGTTGCATTTTCTACAGACAGAGTGTTTCAAAACTGCTCAATCAAAAGTATGGTTTAACTCTGTTAGCTGAATGCTCAGATCAGAAAGAAGTTTCACAGAATGCTTCTGTGTAGTTTATATTTGAATATATTCCTTTTTCCACTACTACCCTCTTAGCGCTCCAAATGTCCAGTTGCATTTTCTACAGAAAGGGTGTTCAGATCTGCTCAATCAAAAGTATGTTTTAACTCTGTTAGCTGAATGCACAGATCAGAAAGAAGTTTCACAGAATGATTCTGTGTAGTTTATATTTGGAGACATTCCTTTTTCCACTATTACCCTCTTAGCGCTCCGAATCTCCACTTGCATTTTCTACAGAAAGAGTGTTTCAGAACGGTTCAATCAAAACTAGGGTTCAAGTGTTTTAGTTGAACAAACAGAACAGAAAGAAGTTTCACACAATTCTTCTGTGTAGTTTTTATTTGTAGACATTCTTTTTCCCAATATAGGCCTCTTAGCGCTCAGAATGTCCAATTGCAGTTTCTACAGAAAGAGTGTTTCAGAACGGCTCAATCAAAAGTAAGGTTCAACTCTGTTAGTTGAATGCACAGAACAGAAAGAAGTTTCATACAATGCTTCTGTGTAGTTTATATTTGAACATATTCTTTTTTCCACTATTACCCACTTAGCGCTACGAATGTCCAGTTGCATTTTCTACAGACAGAGTGTTTCAAAACTGCTCAATCAAAAGTGTGGTTTAACTCTGTTAGCTGTATGCTCAGATCAGAAAGAAGTTTCACAGAATGCTTCTGTGTAGTTTATATTTGAATATATTCTTTTTTCCACTACTACGCTCTTAGCGCTCCAAATGTCCAGTTGCATTTTCAACAGAAAGAGTGTTCAGATGTGCTCAATCAAAAGTATGGTTTAACTCTGTTAGCTGAATGCACAGATCAGAAAGAAGTTTCACCGAATGATTCTGTGTAGTTTATATTTGAAGACATTCCTTTTTCCACTATTACCCTCTTAGCGCTCCGAATCTCCACTTGCATTTTCTACAAAAAGAGTGTTTCATAACTGCTCAATCAAAAATATGTTTTATCTCTGTTAACTGAATTTACAGATCAGAAATAAGTTTCACAGAATGCATCTGTGTAGTTTTTATTTGAAGATATTCTTTTTCCCAATGTAGGCCTCTTAGCGCTTAGCATGTCCAATTGCAGTTTCTACAGAAAGAGTGTTTCAGAACGGCTCAATCAAATGTAAGGTTCAACTCTGTTATTTGAATGCAGAGAACAGAAAGAATTTTCACAGAATGCTACTGTGTAGTTTATATTTGAATATATTCCTTTTTCCACTATTACCCTCTTAGCGCTCCGAATGTCCACTTGCATTTTCTACAGAAAGAGTGTTCAGAACTGCGCAATCAAAAGTATGGTTTAACTCTGTTAGCTTAAT
This sequence comes from Symphalangus syndactylus, assembly GCF_028878055.3. Lineage (NCBI taxonomy): Eukaryota > Metazoa > Chordata > Mammalia > Primates > Hylobatidae > Symphalangus > Symphalangus syndactylus. The sequence continues at coordinate 77,115,755 of NC_072445.2, read as the reverse complement.
GAACATATCAGAAATAAGTTTCACACAATGCTTCTGTGTAGTTTTTATTTGAAGATATTATTTTTCCCAATAGAGGCCTCTTAGCGCTCAGAATGTCCAATTGCAGTTTCTATAGAAAGAGTGTTTCAGAAAGGCTCAATCAAATGTAAGGTTCAACTCTGTTAGTTTAATGCACAGAACAGAAAGAAGTTTCATACAATGCTTCTGTGTAGTTTATATTTGAACATATTCTTTTTTCCACTATTACCCACTTAGCGCTACGAATGTCCAGTTGCATTTTCTACAGACAGAGGATTTCAAATCTGCCCAATCAAAAGTATGGTTTAAATCTGTTAGCTGAATGCTCAGATCAGAAAGAAGTTTCACAGAATGCTTCTGTGTAGTTTATATTTGAATATATTCCTTTTTCCACTACTGCGCTCTTAGCGCTCCAAATGTCCAGTTGCATTTTCAACAGAAAGAGTGTTCAGATCTGCTCAATCAAAAGTATGGTTTAACTCTGTTAGCTGAATGCACAGATCAGAAAGAAGTTTCACCGAATGATTCTGTGTAGTTTATATTTGAAGACATTCCTTTTTCCACTATTACCCTCTTAGCGCTCCGAATCTCCACTTGCATTTTCTACAAAAAGAGTGTTTCATAACTGCTCAATCAAAAATATGTTTTATCTCTGTTAACTGAATTTACAGATCAGAAATAAGTTTCACAGAATGCATCTGTGTAGTTTTTATTTGAAGATATTCTTTTTCCCAATGTAGGCCTCTTAGCGCTTAGCATGTCCAATTGCAGTTTCTACAGAAAGAGTGTTTCAGAACGGCTCAATCAAAAGTAAGGTTCAACTCTGTTAGTTGAATGCACAGAACAGAAAGAATTTTCACAGAATGCTACTGTGTAGTTTATATTTGAATATATTCCTTTTTCCACTATTACCCTCTTAGCGCTCCGAATGTCCACTTGCATTTTCTACAGAAAGAGTGTTCAGAACTGCGCAATCAAAAGTATGGTTTAACTCTGTTAGCTTAATGAACATATCAGAAATAAGTTTCACACAATGCTTCTGTGTAGTTTTTATTTGAAGATATTATTTTTCCCAATAGAGGCCTCTTAGCGCTCAGAATGTCCAATTGCAGTTTCTACAGAAAGAGTGTTTCAGAAAGGCTCAATCAAAAGTAAGGTTCAACTCTGTTAGTTGAATGCACAGAACAGAAAGAAGTTTCATACAATGCTTCTGTGTAGTTTATATTTGAACATATTCTTTTTTCCACTATTACCCACTTAGCGCTACGAATGTCCAGTTGCATTTTCTACAGACAGAGTGTTTCAAATCTGCTCAATCAAAAGTATGGTTTAAATCTGTTACCTGAATGCTCAGATCAGAAAGAAGTTTCACAGAATGCTTCTGTGTAGTTTATATTTGAATATATTCCTTTTTCCACTACTGCGCTCTTAGCGCTCCAAATGTCCAGTTGCATTTTCAACAGAAAGAGTGTTCAGATCTGCTCAATCAAACGTATGGTTTAACTCTGTTAGCTGAATGCACAGATCAGAAAGAAGTTTCACCGAATGATTCTGTGTAGTTTATATTTGAAGACATTCCTTTTTCCACTATTACCCTCTTAGCGCTCCGAATCTTCACTTGCATTTTCTACAAAAAGAGTGTTTCATAACTGCTCAATCAAAAATATGTTTTATCTCTGTTAACTGAATTTACAGATCAGAAATAAGTTTCACAGAATGCATCTGTGTAGTTTTTATTTGAAGATAATCTTTTTCCCAATGTAGGCCTCTTAGCGCTTAGCATGTCCAATTGCAGTTTCTACAGAAACAGTGTTTCAGAATGGCTCAATCAAAAGTAAGGTTCAACTCTGTTAGTTGAATGCACAGAACAGAAAGAATTTTCACAGAATGCTGCTGTGTAGTTTATATTTGAATATATTCCTTTTTCCACTATTACACTCTTAGCGCTCCGAATGTCCAGTTGCATTTTCTACAGAAAGAGTGTTCAGAACTGCGCAATCAAAAGTATGGTTTAACTCTGTTAGCTTAATGAACATATCAGAAATAAGTTTCAAACAATGCTTCTGTGTAGTTTTTATTTGAAGATATTATTTTTCCCAATAGAGGCCTCTTAGCGCTCAGAATGTCCAATTGCAGTTTCTACAGAAAGAGTGTTTCAGAAAGGCTCAATCAAAAGTAAGGTTCAACTCTGTTAGTTGAATGCACAGAACAGAAAGTAGTTTCATACAATGCTTCTGTGTAGTTTATATTTGAACATATTCTTTTTTCCACTATTACCCACTTAGCGCTACGAATGTGCAGTTGCATTTTCTACAGACAGAGTGTTTCAAAACTGCTCAATCAAAAATATGTTTTATCTCTGTTAACTGAATTTACAGATCAGAAATAAGTTTCACAGAATGCATCTGTGTAGTTTTTATTTGAAGATATTCTTTTTCCCAATGTAGGCCTCTTAGCGCTTAGCATGTCCAATTGCAGTTTCTACAGAAAGAGTGTTTAAGAACGGCTCAATCAAAAGTAAGGTTCAACTCTGTTAGTTGAATGCACAGAACAGAAAGAATTTTCACAGAATGCTACTGTGTAGTTTATATTTGAATATATTCCTATTTCCACTATTACCCTCTTAGCGCTCCGAATGTACACTTGCATTTTCTACAGAGTGTTCAGAACTGCGCAATCAAAAGTAAGGTTTAACTCTGTTAGGTTAATGAACATATCAGAAATAAGTTTCACACAATGCTTCTGTGTAGTTTTTATTTGAAGATATTATTTTTCCCAATATAGGCCTCTTAGCGCTCAGAATGTCCAATTGCAGATTCTACAGAAAGAGTGTTTCAGAAAGGGTCAATCAAAAGTAAGTTTCAACTCTGTTAGTTGAATGCACAGAACAGAAAGAAGTTTCATACAATGCTTCTGTGTAGTTTATATTTGAATATATTCTTTTTTCCACTATTACCCAATAAGCGCTACGAATGTCCAGTTGTATTTTCTACAGACAGAGTGTTTCAAAACTGCTCAATCAAAAGTATGGTTTAACTCTGTTAGCTGAATGCTCAGATCAGAAAGAAGTTTCACAGAATGCTTCTGTGTAGTTTATATTTGAATATATTCCTTTTTCCACTACTACTCTCTTAGCGCTCCAAATGTCCAGTTGCATTTTCTACAGAAAGAGTGTTCAGATCTGCTCAATCAAAAGTATGGTTTAACTCTGTTAGCTGAATGCACAGATCAGAAAGAAGTTTCACAGAATGATTCTGTGTAGTTTATATTTGGAGACATTCCTTTTTCCACTATTACCCTCTTAGCGCTCCGAATCTCCACTTGCATTTTCTACAGAAAGAGTGTTTCAGAACGGTTCAATCAAAACTAGGGTTCAAGTCTTTTAGTTGAACAAACAGAACAGAAAGAAGTTTCACACAATTCTTCTGTGTAGTTTTTATTTGTAGACATTCTTTTTCCCAATATAGGCCTCTTAGCGCTCAGAATGTCCAATTGCAGTTTCTACAGAAAGAGTGTTTCAGAACGGCTCAATCAAAAGTAAGGTTCAACTCTGTTAGTTGAATGCACAGAACAGAAAGAAGTTTCATACAATGCTTCTGTGTAGTTTATATTTGAACATATTCTTTTTTCCACTATTACCCACTTAGCGCTACGAATGTCCAGTTGCATTTTCTACAGACAGAGTGTTTCAAAACTGCTCAATCAAAAGTGTGGTTTAACTCTGTTAACTGTATGCTCAGATCAGAAAGAAGTTTCACAGAATGCTTCTGTGTAGTTTATATTTGAATATATTCTTTTTTCCACTACTACGCTCTTAGCGCTCCAAATGTCCAGTTGCATTTTCAACAGAAAGGGTGTTCAGATGTGCTCAATCAAAAGTATGGTTTAACTCTGTTAGCTGAATGCACAGATCAGAAAGAAGTTTCACCGAATGATTCTGTGTAGTTTATATTTGAAGACATTCCTTTTTCCACTATTACCCTCTTAGCGCTCCGAATCTCCACTTGCATTTTCTACAAAAAGAGTGTTTCATAACTGCTCAATCAAAAATATGTTTTATCTCTGTTAACTGAATTTACAGATCAGAAATAAGTTTCACAGAATGCATCTGTGTAGTTTTTATTTGAAGATATTCTTTTTCCCAATGTAGGCCTCTTAGCGCTTAGCATGTCCATATGCAGTTTCTACAGAAAGAGTGTTTCAGAACGGCTCAATCAAATGTAAGGTTCAACTCTGTTATTTGAATGCACAGAACAGAAAGAATTTTCACAGAATGCTACTGTGTAGTTTATATTTGAATATATTCCTTTTTCCACTATTACCCTCTTAGCGCTCCGAATGTCCACTTGCATTTTCTACAGAAAGAGTGTTCAGAACTGCGCAATCAAAAGTATGGTTTAACTCTGTTAGCTTAATGAACATATCAGAAATAAGTTTCACACAATGCTTCTGTGTAGTTTTTATTTGAAGATATTATTTTTCCCAATAGAGGCCTCTTAGCGCTCAGAATGTCCAATTGCAGTTTCTATAGAAAGAGTGTTTCAGAAAGGCTCAATCAAATGTAAGGTTCAACTCTGTTAGTTTAATGCACAGAACAGAAAGAAGTTTCATACAATGCTTCTGTGTAGTTTATATTTGAACATATTCTTTTTTCCACTATTACCCACTTAGCGCTACGAATGTCCAGTTGCATTTTCTACAGACAGAGGGTTTCAAATCTGCTCAATCAAAAGTATGGTTTAAATCTGTTAGCTGAATGCTCAGATCAGAAAGAAGTTTCACAGAATGCTTCTGTGTAGTTTATATTTGAATATATTCCTTTTTCCACTACTGCGCTCTTAGCGCTCCAAATGTCCAGTTGCATTTTCAACAGAAAGAGTGTTCAGATCTGCTCAATCAAAAGTATGGTTTAACTCTGTTAGCTGAATGCACAGATCAGAAAGAAGTTTCACCGAATGATTCTGTGTAGTTTATATTTGAAGACATTCCTTTTTCCACTATTACCCTCTTAGCGCTCCGAATCTCCACTTGCATTTTCTACAAAAAGAGTGTTTCATAACTGCTCAATCAAAAATATGTTTTATCTCTGTTAACTGAATTTACAGATCAGAAATAAGTTTCACAGAATGCATCTGTGTAGTTTTTATTTGAAGATATTCTTTTTCCCAATGTAGGCCTCTTAGCGCTTAGCATGTCCAATTGCAGTTTCTACAGAAAGAGTGTTTCAGAACGGCTCAATCAAAAGTAAGGTTCAACTCTGTTAGTTGAATGCACAGAACAGAAAGAATTTTCACAGAATGCTACTGTGTAGTTTATATTTGAATATATTCCTTTTTCCACTATTACCCTCTTAGCGCTCCGAATGTCCACTTGCATTTTCTACAGAAAGAGTGTTCAGAACTGCGCAATCAAAAGTATGGTTTAACTCTGTTAGCTTAATGAACATATCAGAAATAAGTTTCACACAATGCTTCTGTGTAGTTTTTATTTGAAGATATTATTTTTCCCAATATAGGCCTCTTAGCGCTCAGAATGTCCAATTGCAGTTTCTACAGAAAGAGTGTTTCAGAAAGGCTCAATCAAAAGTAAGGTTCAACTCTGTTAGTTGAATGCACAGAACAGAAAGAAGTTTCATACAATGCTTCTGTGTAGTTTATATTTGAACATATTCTTTTTTCCACTATTACCCACTTAGCGCTACGAATGTCCAGTTGCATTTTCTACAGACAGAGTGTTTCAAATCTGCTCAATCAAAAGTATGGTTTAAATCTGTTACCTGAATGCTCAGATCAGAAAGAAGTTTCACAGAATGCTTCTGTGTAGTTTATATTTGAATATATTCCTTTTTCCACTACTGCGCTCTTAGCGCTCCAAATGTCCAGTTGCATTTTCAACAGAAAGAGTGTTCAGATCTGCTCAATCAAAAGTATGGTTTAACTCTGTTAGCTGAATGCACAGATCAGAAAGAAGTTTCACCGAATGATTCTGTGTAGTTTATATTTGAAGACATTCCTTTTTCCACTATTACCCTCTTAGCGCTCCGAATCTTCACTTGCATTTTCTACAAAAAGAGTGTTTCATAACTGCTCAATCAAAAATATGTTTTATCTCTGTTAACTGAATTTACAGATCAGAAATAAGTTTCACAGAATGCATCTGTGTAGTTTTTATTTGAAGATAATCTTTTTCCCAATGTAGGCCTCTTAGCGCTTAGCATGTCCAATTGCAGTTTCTACAGAAACAGTGTTTCAGAATGGCTCAATCAAAAGTAAGGTTCAACTCTGTTAGTTGAATGCACAGAACAGAAAGAATTTTCACAGAATGCTGCTGTGTAGTTTATATTTGAATATATTCCTTTTTCCACTATTACACTCTTAGCGCTCCGAATGTCCAGTTGCATTTTCTACAGAAAGAGTGTTCAGAACTGCGCAATCAAAAGTATGGTTTAACTCTGTTAGCTTAATGAACATATCAGAAATAAGTTTCAAACAATGCTTCTGTGTAGTTTTTATTTGAAGATATTATTTTTCCCAATAGAGGCCTCTTAGCGCTCAGAATGTCCAATTGCAGTTTCTACAGAAAGAGTGTTTCAGAAAGGCTCAATCAAAAGTAAGGTTCAACTCTGTTAGTTGAATGCACAGAACAGAAAGTAGTTTCATACAATGCTTCTGTGTAGTTTATATTTGAACATATTCTTTTTTCCACTATTACCCACTTAGCGCTACGAATGTCCAGTTGCATTTTCTACAGACAGAGTGTTTCAAAACTGCTCAATCAAAAATATGTTTTATCTCTGTTAACTGAATTTACAGATCAGAAATAAGTTTCACAGAATGCATCTGTGTAGTTTTTATTTGAAGATATTCTTTTTCCCAATGTAGGCCTCTTAGCGCTTAGCATGTCCAATTGCAGTTTCTACAGAAAGAGTGTTTAAGAACGGCTCAATCAAAAGTAAGGTTCAACTCTGTTAGTTGAATGCAAAGAACAGAAAGAATTTTCACAGAATGCTACTGTGTAGTTTATATTTGAATATATTCCTATTTCCACTATTACCCTCTTAGCGCTCCGAATGTACACTTGCATTTTCTACAGAGTGTTCAGAACTGCGCAATCAAAGGTAAGGTTTAACTCTGTCAGGTTAATGAACATATCAGAAATAAGTTTCACACAATGCTTCTGTGTAGTTTTTATTTGAAGATATTATTTTTCCCAATATAGGCCTCTTAGCGCTCAGAATGTCCAATTGCAGATTCTACAGAAAGCGTGTTTCAGAAAGGGTCAATCAAAAGTAAGTTTCAACTCTGTTAGTTGAATGCACAGAACAGAAAGAAGTTTCATACAATGCTTCTGTGTAGTTTATATTTGAATATATTCTTTTTTCCACTATTACCCAATTAGCGCTACGAATGTCCAGTTGCATTTTCTACAGACAGAGTGTTTCAAAACTGCTCAATCAAAAGTATGGTTTAAATCTGTTAGCTGAATGCTCAGATCAGAAAGAAGTTTCACAGAATGCTTCTGTGTAGTTTATATTTGAATATATTCCTTTTTCCACTACTACTCTCTTAGCGCTCCAAATGTCCAGTTGCATTTTCTACAGAAAGAGTGTTCAGATCTGCTCAATCAAAAGTATGGTTTAACTCTGTTAGCTGAATGCACAGATCAGAAAGAAGTTTCACAGAATGATTCTGTGTAGTTTATATTTGGAGACATTCCTTTTTCCACTATTACCCTCTTAGCGCTCCGAATCTCCACTTGCATTTTCTACATAAAGAGTGTTTCAGAACGGCTCAATCAAAACTAAGGTTCAACTCTTTTAGTTGAACAAACAGAACAGAAAGAAGTTTCACACAATTCTTCGGTGTAGTTTTTATTTGTAGACATTCTTTTTCCCAATATAGGCCTCTTAGCTCTCAGAATGTCCAATTGCAGTTTCTACAGAAAGAGTGTTTCAGAACGGCTCAATCAAAAGTAAGGTTCAACTCTGTTAGTTGAATGCACAGAACAGAAAGAATTTCATACAATGCTTCTGTGTAGTTTATATTTGAACATATTCTTTTTTCCACTATTACCCACTTAGCGCTACGAATGTCCATTTGCATTTTCTACAGACAGAGTGTTTCAAAACTGCTCAATCAAAAGTATGGTTTAACTCTGTTAGCTGAATGCTCAGATAAGAAAGAAGTTTCAGAGAATGCTTCTGTGTAGTTTATATTTGAATATATTCCTTTTTCCACTACTACGCTCTTAGCGCTCCAAATGTCCAGTTGCATTTTCTACAGAAAGAGTGTTCAGATCTGCTCAATCAAAAGTATGGTTTAACCCTGTTAGCTGAATGCACAGATCAGAAAGAAGTTTCACCAAATGATTCTGTGTAGTTTATATTTGAAGACATTCCTTTTTCCACTATTACCCTCTTAGCGCTCCGAATCTCCACTTGCATTTTCTACAGAAAGAGTGTTTCAGAACGGCTCAATAAAAACTAAGGTTCAACTCTTTTAGTTGAACAAACAGAACAGAAAGAAGTTTCACACAATTCTTCTGTGTAGTTTTTATTTGTAGACATTCTTTTTCCCAATATAGGCCTCTTAACGCTCAGAATGTCCAATTGAAGTTTCTACAGAAAGACTGTTTCAGAACGGCTCAATCAAAAGTAAGGTTCAACTCTGTTAGTTGAATGCACAGAACAGAAAGAAGTTTCATACAATGCTTCTGTGTAGTTTATATTTGAACATATTCTTTTTTCCACTATTACCCACTTAGTGCTACGAATGTCCAGTTGCATTTTCTACAGACAGAGTTTTTCAAAACTGCTCAATCAAAAGTATGGTTTAACTCTGTTAGCTGTATGCTCAGATCAGAAAGAAGTTTCACAGAATGCTTCTGTGTAGTTTATATTTGAATATATTCCTTTTTCCACTACTACGCTCTTAGCGCTCCAAATGTCAAGTTGCATTTTCAACAGAAAGAGTGTTCAGATCTGCTCAATCAAAAGTATGGTTTAACTCTGTTAGCTGAATGCACAGATCAGAAAGAAGTTTCACCGAATGATTCTGTGTAGTTTATATTTGAAGACATTCCTTTTTCCACTATTACCCTCTTAGCGCTCCGAATCTCCACTTGCATTTTCTACAAAAAGAGTGTTTCATAACTGCTCAATCAAAAATATGTTTTATCTCTGTTAACTGAATTTACAGATCAGAAATAAGTTTCACAGAATGCATCTGTGTAGTTTTTATTTGAAGATATTCTTTTTCCCAGTATGGGCCTCTTAGCGCTTAGCATGTCCAATTGCAGTTTCTACAGAAACAGTGTTTCAGAATGGCTCAATCAAAAGTAAGGTTCAACTCTGTTAGTTGAATGCACAGAACAGAAAGAATTTTCACAGAATGCTACTGTGTAGTTTATATTTGAATATATTCCTTTTTCCACTATTACCCTCTTAGCGCTCCGAATGTCCACTTGCATTTTCTACAGAAAGAGTGTTCAGAACTGCGCAATAAAAAGTATGGTTTAACTCTGTTAGCTTAATGAACATATCAGAAATAAGTTTCAAACAATGCTTCTGTGTAGTTTTTATTTGAAGATATTTTTTTTCCCAATATAGGCCTCTTAGCGCTCAGAATGTCCAATTGCAGTTTCTACAGAAAGAGTGTTTCAGAAAGGCTCAATCAAAAGTAAGGTTCAACTCTGTTAGTTGAATGCACAGAACAGAAAGTAGTTTCATACAATGCTTCTGTGTAGTTTATATTTGAACATATTCTTTTTTCCATTATTACCCCCTTAGCGCTACGAATGTCCAGTTGCATTTTCTATAGACAGAGTGTTTCAAAACTGCTCAATCAAAAGTATGGTTTAACTCTGTTAGCTGAATGCTCAGATCAGAAAGAAGTTTCACAGAATGCTTCTGTGTAGTTTATATTTGAATATATTCCTTTTTCCACTAATACTCTCTTAGTGCTCCAAATGTCCAGTTGCATTTTCTACAGAAAGAGTGTTCAGATCTGCTCAATCAAAAGTATGGTTTAACTCTGTTAGCTGAATGCACAGATCAGAAAGAAGTTTCACAGAATGATTCTGTGTAGTTTATATTTGGAGACATTCCTTTTTCCACTATTACCCTCTTAGCGCTCCGAATCTCCACTTGCATTTTCTACATAAAGAGTGTTTCAGAACGGCTCAATCAAAACTAAGGTTCAACTCTTTTAGTTGAACAAACAGAACAGAAAGAAGTTTCACACAATTCTTCTGTGTAGTTTTTATTTGTAGACATTCTTTTTCCCAATATAGGCCTCTTAGCTCTCAGAATGTCCAATTGCAGTTTCTACAGAAAGAGTGTTTCAGAACGGCTCAATCAAAAGTAAGGTTCAACTCTGTTAGTTGAATGCACAGAACAGAAAGAATTTCATACAATGCTTCTGTGTAGTTTATATTTGAACATATTCTGTTTTCCACTATTACCCACTTAGCGCTACGAATGTCCATTTGCATTTTCTACAGACAGAGTGTTTCAAAACTGCTCAATCAAAAGTATGGTTTAACTCTGTTAGCTGAATGCTCAGATCAGAAAGAAGTTTCACAGAATGCTTCTGTGTAGTTTATATTTGAATATATTCCTTTTTCCACTACTACGCTCTTAGCGCTCCAAATGTCCAGTTGCATTTTCTACAGAAAGAGTGTTCAGATCTGCTCAATCAAAAGTATGGTTTAACCCTGTTAGCTGAATGCACAGATCAGAAAGAAGTTTCACCGAATGATTCTGTGTAGTTTATATTTGAAGACATTCCTTTTTCCACTATTACCCTCTTAGCGCTCCGAATCTCCACTTGCATTTTCTACAGAAAGAGTGTTTCAGAACGGCTCAATCAAAACTAAGGTTCAACTCTTTTAGTTGAACAAACAGAACAGAAAGAAGTTTCACACAATTCTTCTGTGTAGTTTTTATTTGTAGACATTCTTTTTCCCAATATAGGCCTCTTAACGCTCAGAATGTCCAATTGAAGTTTCTACAGAAAGAGTGTTTCAGAACGGCTCAATCAAAAGTAAGGTTCAACTCTGTTAGTTGAATGCACAGAACAGAAAGAAGTTTCATACAATGCTTCTGTGTAGTTTATATTTGAACATATTCTTTTTTCCACTATTACCCACTTAGCGCTACGAATGTCCAGTTGCATTTTCTACAGACAGAGTGTTTCAAAACTGCTCAATCAAAAGTATGGTTTAACTCTGTTAGCTGTATGCTCAGATCAGAAAGAAGTTTCACAGAATGCTTCTGTGTAGTTTATATTTGAATATATTCCTTTTTCCACTACTACGCTCTTACCGCTCCAAATGTCAAGTTGCATTTTCGACAGAAAGAGTGTTCAGATCTGCTCAATCAAAAGTATGGTTTAACTCTGTTAGCTGAATGCACAGATCAGAAAGAAGTTTCACCGAATGATTCTGTGTAGTTTATATTTGAAGACATTCCTTTTTCCACTATTACCCTCTTAGCGCTCCGAATCTCCACTTGCATTTTCTACAAAAAGAGTGTTTCATAACTGCTCAATCAAAAATATGTTTTATCTCTGTTAACTGAATTTACAGATCAGAAATAAGTTTCACAGAATGCATCTGTGTAGTTTTTATTTGAAGATATTCTTCTTCCCAATGTAGGCCTCTTAGCGCTTAGCATGTCCAATTGCAGTTTCTACAGAAACAGTGTTTCAGAATGGCTCAATCAAAAGTAAGGTTCAACTCTGTTAGTTGAATGCACAGAACAGAAAGAATTTTCACAGAATGCTACTGTGTAGTTTATATTTGAATATATTCCTTTTTCCACTATTACCCTCTTAGCGCTCCGAATATCCACTTGCATTTTCTACAGAAAGAGTGTTCAGAACTGCGCAATCAAAAGTATGGTTTAACTCTGTTAGCTTAATGAACATATCAGAAATAAGTTTCAAACAATGCTTCTGTGTAGGTTTTATTTGAAGATATTATTTTTCCCAATATAGGCCTCTTAGCGCTCAGAATGTCCAATTGCAGTTTCTACAGAAAGAGTGTTTCAGAAAGGCTCAATCAAAAGTAAGGTTCAAATCTGTTAGTTGAATGCACAGAACAGAAAGAAGTTTCATACAATGCTTCTGTGTAGTTTATATTTGAACATATTCTTTTTTCCATTATTACCCCCTTAGCGCTACGAATGTCCAGTTGCATTTTCTACAGACAGAGTGTTTCAAAACTGCTCAATCAAAAGTATGGTTTAACTCTGTTAGCTGAATGCTCAGATCAGAAAGAAGTTTCACAGAATGCTTCTGTGTAGTTTATATTTGAATATATTCCTTTTTCCACTACTACTCTCTTAGCGCTCCAAATGTCCAGTTGCATTTTCTACAGAAAGAGTGTTCAGATCTGCTCAATCAAAAGTATGGTTTAACTCTGTTAGCTGAATGCACAGATCAGAAAGAAGTTTCACCGAATGATTCTGTGTAGTTTATATTTGAAGACATTCCTTTTTCCACTATTACCCTCTTAGCGCTCCGAATCTCCACTTGCATTTTCTACAGAAAGAGTGTTTCAGAACGGCTCAATCAAAACTAAGGTTCAACTCTTTTAGTTGAACAAACAGAACAGAAAGAAGTTTCACACAATTCTTCTGTGTAGTATTTATTTGTAGACATTCTTTTTCCCAATATAGGCCTCTTAACGCTCACTATGTCCATTTGCAGTTTCGACAGAAAGAGTGTTTCAGAACGGCTCAATCCAAAGTATGGTTCAACTCTGTTAGTTGAATGCACAAAACAGAAAGAAGTTTCATACAATGCTTCTGTGTAGTTTATATTTGAACATATTCTTTTTTCCACTATTACCCACTTAGCGCTACGAATGTCCAGTTGCATTTTCTACAGACAGAGTGTTTCAAAACTGCTCAATCAAAAGTATGGTTTAACTCTGTTAGCTGAATGTTCAGATCCGAAAGAAGTTTCACAGAATGCTTCTGTGTAGTTTATATTTGAATATATTCCTTTTTCCACTACTACGCTCTTAGCGCTCCAAATGTCCAGTTGCATTTTCAACAGAAAGAGTGTTCAGATCTGCTCAATCAAAAGTATGGTTTAACTCTGTTAGCTGAATGCACAGATCAGAAAGAAGTTTCACCGAATGATTCTGTGTAGTTTATATTTGAAGACATTCCTTTTTCCACTATTACCCTCTTAGCGCTCCGAATCTCCACTTGCATTTTCTACAAAAAGAGTGTTTCATAACTGCTCAATCAAAAATATGTTTTATCTCTGTTAACTGAATTTACAGATCAGAAATAAGTTTCACAGAATGCATCTGTGTAGTTTTTATTTGAAGATATTCTTTTTCCCAATGTAGGCCTCTTAGCGCTTAGCATGTCCAATTGCAGTTTCTACAGAAACAGTGTTTCAGAATGGCTCAATCAAAAGTAAGGTTCAACTCTGTTAGTTGAATGCACAGAACAGAAAGAATTTTCACAGAATGCTACTGTGTAGTTTATATTTGAATATATTCCTTTTTCCACTATTACCCTCTTAGCGCTCCGAATGTCCAGTTGCATTTTCTACAGAAAGAGTGTTCAGAACTGCGCAATCAAAAGTATGGTTTAACTCTGTTAGCTTAATGAACATATCAGAAATAAGTTTAAAACAATGCTTCTGTGTAGTTTTTATTTGAAGATACTATTTTTCCCAATAGAGGCCTCTTAGCGCTCAGAATGTCCAATTGCAGTTTCTACAGAAAGAGTGTTTCAGAATGGCTCAATCAAAAGTAAGGTTCAACTCTGTTAGTTGAATGCACAGAACAGAAAGATGTTTCATACAATGCTTCTGTGTAGTTTATATTTGAACATATTCTTTTTTCCACTATTACCCACTTAGCGCTACGAATGTCCAGTTGCATTTTCTACAGACAGAGTGTTTCAAAACTGCTCAATCAAAAGTATGGTTTAACTCTGTTAGCTGAATGCTCAGTTCAGAAATAAGTTTCACAGAATGCTTCTGTGTAGTTTATATTTGAATATATTCCTTTTTCCACTACTACTCTCTTAGCGCTCCAAATGTCCAGTTGCATTTTCTACAGAAAGAGTGTTCAGATCTGCTCAATCAAAAGTATGGTTTAACTCTGTTAGCTGAATGCACAGATCAGAAAAAAGTTTCACAGAATGATTCTGTGTAGTTTATATTTGGAGACATTCCTTTTTCCACTATTACCCTCTTAGCTCTCCGAATCTCCACTTGCATTTTCTACAGAAAGAGTGTTTCAGAACGGCTCAATCAAAACTAAGGTTCAACTCTTTTAGTTGAACAAACAGAACAGAAAGAAGTTTCACACAATTCTTCTGTGTAGTTTTTATTTGTAGACATTCTTTTTCCCAATATAGGCCTCTTAGCGCTCAGAATGTCCAATTGCAGTTTCTACAGAAAGAGTGTTTCAGAACGGCTCAATCAAAAGTAAGGTTCAACTCTGTTAGTTGAATGCACAGAACAGAAAGAATTTCATACAATGCTTCTGTGTAGTTTATATTTGAACATATTCTTTTTTTCACTATTACCCACTTAGCGCTTCGAATGTCCACTTGCATTTTCTACAGACAGAGTGTTTCAAAACTGCTCTATCAAAAGTATGGTTTAACTCTGTTACCTGAATGCTCAGATCAGAAAGAAGTTTCACAGAATGCTTCTGTGTAGTTTATATTTGTATATATTCCTTTTTCCACTAATACGCTCTTAGCGCTCCAAATGTCCAGTTGCATTTTCCACAGAAAGAGTGTTCAGATCTGCTCAATCAAAAGTATGGTTTAACTCTGTTAGCTGAATGCACAGATCAGAAAGAAGTTTCACCGAATGATTCTGTGTAGTTTATATTTGAAGACATTCCTTTTTCCACTATTACCCTCTTAGCGCTCCGAATCTCCACTTGCATTTTCTACAGAAAGAGTGTTTCATAACTGCTCAATCAAAAATATGTTTTATCTCTGTTAACTGAATTTACATGTCAGAAATAAGTTTCACAGAATCTATCTGTGTAGTTTTTATTTGAAGATATTCTTTTTCCCAATGTAGGCCTCTTAGCGCTTAGCATGTCCAATTGCAGTTTCTACAGAAAGAGTGTTTCAGAACGGCTCAATCAAAAGTAAGGTTCAACTCTGTTAGTTGAATGCACAGAACAGAAAGAATTTTCACAGAATGCTACTGTGTAGTTTATATTTGAATATATCACTTTTTCCACTATTACCCTCTTAGCGCTCCGAATGTACACTTGCATTTTCTACAGAAAGAGTGTTCAGAACTGCGCAATCAAAAGTATGGTTTAACTCTGTTAGCTTAATGAACATATCAGAAATAAGTTTCACACAATGATTCTGTGTAGTTTTTATTTGAAGATATTATTTTTCCCAATATAGGCCTCTTAGCGCTCAGAATGTCCACTTGCAGATTCTACAGAAAGAGTGTTTCAGAAAGGCTCAATCAAAAGTAAGGTTCAACTCTGTTAGTTGAATGCACAGAACAGAACGAAGTTTCATACAATGCTTCTGTGTAGTTTATGTATGAACATATTCTTTTTTCCACTATTACCCACTTAGCGCTACGAATGTCCAGTTGCATTTTCTACAGACAGAGTGTTTCAAAACTGCTCAATCAAAAGTATGGTTTAACTCTGTTAGCTGAATGCTCAGATCAGAAAGTAGTTTCACAGAATGCTTCTGTGTAGTTTATATTTGAATATATTCCTTTTTCCACTACTACTCTCTTAGCGCTCCAAATGTCCAGTTGCATTTTCTACAGAAAGAATGTTCAGATCTGCTCAATCAAAAGTATGGTTTAACTCTGTTAGCTGAATGCACAGATCAGAAAGAAGTTTCACAGAATGATTCTGTGTAGTTTATATTTGGAGACATCCCTTTTTCCACTATTACCCTCTTAGCGCTCCGAATCTCCACTTGCATTTTCTACATAAAGAGTGTTTCAGAACGGCTCAATCAAAACTAAGGTTCAACTCTTTTAGTTGAACAAACAGAACAGAAAGAAGTTTCACACAATTCTTCTGTGTAGTTTTTATTTGTAGACATTCTTTTTCCCAATATAGGCCTCTTAGCTCTCAGAATGTCCAATTGCAGTTTCTACAGAAAGAGTGTTTCAGAACGGCTCAATCAAAAGTAAGGTTCAACTCTGTTAGTTGAATGCACAGAACAGAAAGAATTTCATACAATGCTTCTGTGTAGTTTATATTTGAACATATTCTTTTTTCCACTATTACCCACTTAGCGCTACGAATGTCCAGTTGCATTTTCCACAGACAGAGTGTTTCAAAACTGCTCAATCAATAGTATGGTTTAACTCTGTTAGCTGAATGCTCAGATCAGAAAGAAGTTTCACAGAATGCTTCTGTGTAGTTTATATTTGAATATATTCCTTTTTCCACTACTACTCTCTTAGCGCTCCAAATGTCCAGTTGCATTTTCTACAGAAAGAGTGTTCAGATCTGCTCAATCAAAAGTATGGTTTAACCCTGTTAGCTGAATGCACAGATCAGAAAGAAGTTTCACCGAATGATTCTGTTTAGTTTATATTTGAAGACATTCCTTTTTCCACTATTACCCTCTTAGCGCTCCGAATCTCCACTTGCATTTTCTACAGAAAGAGTGTTTCAGAATGGCTCAATCAAAACTAAGGTTCAACTCTTTTAGTTGAACAAACAGAACAGAAAGAAGTTTCACAGAATTCTTCTGTGTAGTTTTTATTTGTAGACATTCTTTTTCCCAATATAGGCCTCTTAACGCTCAGAATGTCCAATTGCAGTTTCTACAGAAAGAGTGTTTCAGAACGGCTCAATCAAAAGTAAGGTTCAACTCTGTTAGTTGAATGCACAGAACAGAAAGAAGTTTCATACAATGCTTCTGTGTAGTTTATATTTGAACATATTCTTTTTTCCACTATTACCCACTTAGCGCTACGAATGTCCAGTTGCATTTTCTACAGACAGAGTGTTTCAAAACTGCTCAATCAAAAGTATGGCTTAACTCTGTTAGCTGTATGCTCAGATCAGAAAGAAGTTTCACAGAATGCTTCTGTGTAGTTTATATTTGAATATATCCCTTTTTCCACTACTACGCACTTAGCGCTCCAAATGTCCAGTTGCATTTTCAAGAGAAAGAGTGTTCAGATCTGCTCAATCAAAAGTATGGTTTAACTCTGTTAGCTGAATGCACAGATCAGAAAGAAGTTTCACCGAATGATTCTGTGTAGTTTATATTTGAAGACATTCCTTTTTCCACTATTACCCTCTTAGCGCTCCGAATCTCCACTTGCATTTTCTACAAAAAGAGTGTTTCATAACTGCTCAATCAAAAATATGTTTTATCTCTGTTAACTGAATTTACAGATCCGAAATATGTTTCACAGAATGCATCTGTGTAGTTTTTATTTGAAGATATTCTTTTTCCCAATGTAGGCCTCTTAGCGCTTAGCATGTCCAATTGCAGTTTCTACAGAAACAGTGTTTCAGAATGGCTCAATCAAAAGTAAGGTTCAACTCTGTTAGTTGAATGCAAAGAACAGAAAGAATTTTCACAGAATGCTACTGTGTAGTTTATATTTGAATATATTCCTTTTTCCACTATTACCCTCTTAGCGCTCCGAATGTCCACTTGCATTTTCTACAGAAAGAGTGTTCAGAACTGCGCAATCAAAAGTATTGTTTAACTCTGTTAGCTTAATGAACATATCAGAAATAAGTTTCAAACAATGCTTCTGTGTAGTTTTTATTTGAAGATATTATTTTTCCCAATATAGGCCTCTTAGCGCTCAGAATGTCCAATTGCAGTTTCTACAGAAAGAGTGTTTCAGAAAGGGTCAATCAAAAGTAAGGTTCAACTCTGTTAGTTGAATGCACAGAACAGAAAGTAGTTTCATACAATGCTTCTGTGTAGTTTATATTTGAACATATTCTTTTTTCCACTATTACCCCCTTAGCGCTACGAATGTCCAGTTGCATTTTCTACAGACAGAGTGTTTCAAAACTGCTCAATCAAAAATATGGTTTAACTCTGTTAGCTGAATGCTCAGATCAGAAAGAAGTTTCACAGAATGCTTCTGTGTAGTTTATATTTGAATATATTCCTATTTCCACTACTACTCTCTTAGCGCTCCAAATGTCCAGTTGCATTTTCTACAGAAAGAGTGTTCAGATCTGCTCAATCAAAAGTATGGTTTAACTCTGTTAGCTGAATGCACAGATCAGAAAGAAGTTTCACCGAATGATTCTGTGTAGTTTATATTTGAAGACATTCCTTTTTCCACTATTACCCTCTTAGCGCTCCGAATCTCCACTTGCATTTTCTACAGAAAGAGTGTTTCAGAACGGCTCAATCAAAACTAAGGTTCAACTCTTTTAGTTGAACAAACAGAACAGAAAGAAGTTTCACACAATTCTTCTGTGTAGTTTTTATTTGTAGACATTCTTTTTCCCAATATAGGCCTCTTAGCGCTCAGAATGTCCAATTGCAGTTTCTACAGAAAGAGTGTTTCAGAACGGCTCAATCAAAAGTAAGGTTCAACTCTGTTAGTTGAATGCACAGAACAGAAAGAATTTCATACAATGCTTCTGTGTAGTTTATATTTGAACATATTCTTTTTTTCACTATTACCCACTTAGCGCTTCGAATGTCCACTTGCATTTTCTACAGACAGAGTGTTTCAAAACTGCTCAATCAAAAGTATGGTTTAACTCTGTTACCTGAATGCTCAGATCAGAAAGAAATTTCACAGAATGCTTCTGTGTAGTTTATATTTGAATATATTCCTTTTTCCACTAATACGCTCTTAGCGCTCCAAATGTCCAGTTGCATTTTCCACAGAAAGAGTGTTCAGATCTGCTCAATCAAAAGTATGGTTTAACTCTGTTAGCTGAATGCACAGATCAGAAAGAAGTTTCACCGAATGATTCTGTGTAGTTTATATTTGAAGACATTCCTTTTTCCACTATTACCCTCTTAGCGCTCCGAATCTCCACTTGCATTTTCTACAGAAAGAGTGTTTCATAACTGCTCAATCAAAAATATGTTTTATCTCTGTTAACTGAATTTACATATCAGAAATAAGTTTCACAGAATGCATCTGTGTAGTTTTTATTTGAAGATATTCTTTTTCCCAATGTAGGCCTCTTAGCGCTTAGCATGTCCAATTGCAGTTTCTACAGAAAGAGTGTTTCAGAACGGCTCAATCAAAAGTAAGGTTCAACTCTGTTAGTTGAATGCACAGAACAGAAAGAATTTTCACAGAATGCTACTGTGTAGTTTATATTTGAATATATCACTTTTTCCACTATTACCCTCTTAGCGCTCCGAATGTACACTTGCATTTTCTACAGAAAGAGTGTTCAGAACTGCGCAATCAAAAGTATGGTTTAACTCTGTTAGCTTAATGAACATATCAGAAATAAGTTTCACACAATGATTCTGTGTAGTTTTTATTTGAAGATATTATTTTTCCCAATATAGGCCTCTTAGCGCTCAGAATGTCCAATTGCAGATTCTACAGAAAGAGTGTTTCAGAAAGGCTCAATCAAAAGTAAGGTTCAACTCTGTTAGTTGAATGCACAGAACAGAAAGAATTTCATACAATGCTTCTGTGTAGTTTATATTTGAACATATTCTTTTTTCCACTATTACCCACTTAGCGCTACGAATGTCCAGTTGCATTTTCCACAGACAGAGTGTTTCAAAACTGCTCAATCAAAAGTATGGTTTAACTCTGTTAGCTGAATGCTCAGATCAGAAAGAAGTTTCACAGAATGCTTCTGTGTAGTTTATATTTGAATATATTCCTTTTTCCACTACTACTCTCTTAGCGCTCCAAATGTCCAGTTGCATTTTCTACAGAAAGAGTGTTCAGATCTGCTCAATCAAAAGTATGGTTTAACCCTGTTAGCTGAATGCACAGATCAGAAAGAAGTTTCACCGAATGATTCTGTTTAGTTTATATTTGAAGACATTCCTTTTTCCACTATTACCCTCTTAGCGCTCCGAATCTCCACTTGCATTTTCTACAGAAAGAGTGTTTCAGAATGGCTCAATCAAAACTAAGGTTCAACTCTTTTAGTTGAACAAACAGAACAGAAAGAAGTTTCACAGAATTCTTCTGTGTAGTTTTTATTTGTAGACATTCTTTTTCCCAATATAGGCCTCTTAACGCTCAGAATGTCCAATTGCAGTTTCTACAGAAAGAGTGTTTCAGAACGGCTCAATCAAAAGTAAGGTTCAACTCTGTTAGTTGAATGCACAGAACAGAAAGAAGTTTCATACAATGCTTCTGTGTAGTTTATATTTGAACATATTCTTTTTTCCACTATTACCCACTTAGCGCTACGAATGTCCAGTTGCATTTTCTACAGACAGAGTGTTTCAAAACTGCTCAATCAAAAGTATGGTTTAACTCTGTTAGCTGTATGCTCAGATCAGAAAGAAGTTTCACAGAATGCTTCTGTGTAGTTTATATTTGAATATATCCCTTTTTCCACTACTACGCACTTAGCGCTCCAAATGTCCAGTTGCATTTTCAAGAGAAAGAGTGTTCAGATCTGCTCAATCAAAAGTATGGTTTAACTCTGTTAGCTGAATGCACAGATCAGAAAGAAGTTTCACCGAATGATTCTGTGTAGTTTATATTTGAAGACATTCCTTTTTCCACTATTACCCTCTTAGCGCTCCGAATCTCCACTTGCATTTTCTACAAAAAGAGTGTTTCATAACTGCTCAATCAAAAATATGTTTTATCTCTGTTAACTGAATTTACAGATCCGAAATATGTTTCACAGAATGCATCTGTGTAGTTTTTATTTGAAGATATTCTTTTTCCCAATGTAGGCCTCTTAGCGCTTAGCATGTCCAATTGCAGTTTCTACAGAAACAGTGTTTCAGAATAGCTCAATCAAAAGTAAGGTTCAACTCTGTTAGTTGAATGCAAAGAACAGAAAGAATTTTCACAGAATGCTACTGTGTAGTTTATATTTGAATATATTCCTTTTTCCACTATTACCCTCTTAGCGCTCCGAATGTCCACTTGCATTTTCTACAGAAAGAGTGTTCAGAACTGCGCAATCAAAAGTATTGTTTAACTCTGTTAGCTTAATGAACATATCAGAAATAAGTTTCAAACAATGCTTCTGTGTAGTTTTTATTTGAAGATATTATTTTTCCCAATATAGGCCTCTTAGCGCTCAGAATGTCCAATTGCAGTTTCTACAGAAAGAGTGTTTCAGAAAGGGTCAATCAAAAGTAAGGTTCAACTCTGTTAGTTGAATGCACAGAACAGAAAGTAGTTTCATACAATGCTTCTGTGTAGTTTATATTTGAACATATTCTTTTTTCCACTATTACCCCCTTAGCGCTACGAATGTCCAGTTGCATTTTCTACAGACAGAGTGTTTCAAAACTGCTCAATCAAAAATATGGTTTAACTCTGTTAGCTGAATGCTCAGATCAGAAAGAAGTTTCACAGAATGCTTCTGTGTAGTTTATATTTGAATATATTCCTATTTCCACTACTACTCTCTTAGCGCTCCAAATGTCCAGTTGCATTTTCTACAGAAAGAGTGTTCAGATCTGCTCAATCAAAAGTATGGTTTAACTCTGTTAGCTGAATGCACAGATCAGAAAGAAGTTTCACCGAATGATTCTGTGTAGTTTATATTTGAAGACATTCCTTTTTCCACTATTACCCTCTTAGCGCTCCGAATCTCCACTTGCATTTTCTACAGAAAGAGTGTTTCAGAACGGCTCAATCAAAACTAAGGTTCAACTCTTTTAGTTGAACAAACAGAACAGAAAGAAGTTTCACACAATTCTTCTGTGTAGTTTTTATTTGTAGACATTCTTTTTCCCAATATAGGCCTCTTAACGCTCAAAATGTCCAATTGCAGTTTCGACACAAAGAGTGTTTCAGAACGGCTCAATCAAAAGTAAGGTTCAACTCTGTTAGTTGAATGCACAGAACAGAAAGAAGTTTCATACAATGGTTCTGTGTAGTTTATATTTGAACATATTCTTTTTTCAACTATTACCCACTTAGCGCTACGAATATACAGTTGCATTTTCTACAGACAGAGTGTTTCAAAACTGCTCAATCAAAAGTATGGTTTAAATCTGTTAGCTGAATGCTCAGATCAGAAAGAAGTTTCACAGAATGCTTCTGTGTAGTTTATATTTGAATATATTCCTTTTTCCACTACTACGCTCTTAGCGCTCCAAATGTCCAGTTGCATTTTCTACAGAAAGAGTGTTCAGATCTGCTCAATCAAAAGTATGGTTTAACCCTGTTAGCTGAATGCACAGATCAGAAAGAAGTTTCACCGAATGATTCTGTGTAGTTTATATTTGAAGACATTCCTTTTTCCACTATTACCCTCTTAGCGCTCCGAATCTCCACTTGCATTTTCTACAGAAAGAGTGTTTCAGAACGGCTCAATCAAAACTAAGGTTCAACTCTTTTAGTTGAACAAACAGAACAGAAAGAAGTTTCACACAATTCTTCTGTGTAGTTTTTATTTGTAGACATTCTTTTTCCCAATATAGGCCTCTTAACGCTCAGAATGTCCAATTGAAGTTTCTACAGAAAGAGTGTTTCAGAGCGGCTCAATCAAAAGTAAGGTTCAACTCTGTTAGTTGAATGCACAGAACAGAAAGAAGTTTCATACAATGCTTCTGTGTAGTTTATATTTGAACATATTCTTTTTTCCACTATTACCCACTTAGCGCTACGAATGTCCAGTTGCATTTTCTACAGACAGAGTGTTTCAAAACTGCTCAATCAAAAGTATGGTTTAACTCTTAGCTGTATGCTCAGATCAGAAAGAAGTTTCACAGAATGCTTCTGTGTAGTTTATATTTGAATATATACCTTTTTCCACTACTACGCTCTTAGCGCTCCAAATGTCAAGTTGCATTTTCGACAGAAAGAGTGTTCAGATCTGCTCAATCAAAATTATGGTTTAACTCTGTTAGCTGAATGCACAGATCAGAAAGAAGTTTCACCGAATGATTCTGTGTAGTTTATATTTGAAGACATTCCTTTTTCCACTATTACCCTCTTAGCGCACCGAATCTCCACTTGCATTTTCTACAAAAAGAGTGTTTCATAACTGCTCAATCAAAAATATGTTTTATCTCTGTTAACTGAATTTACAGATCAGAAATAAGTTTCACAGAATGCATCTGTGTAGTTTTTATTTGAAGATATTCTTCTTCCCAATGTAGGCCTCTTAGCGCTTAGCATGTCCAATTGCAGTTTCTACAGAAACAGTGTTTCAGAATGGCTCAATCAAATGTAAGGTTCAACTCTGTTAGTTGAATGCACAGAACAGAAAGAATTTTCACAGAATGCTACTGTGTAGTTTATATTTGAATATATTCCTTTTTCCACTATTAACCTCTTAGCGCTCCGAATGTCCACTTGCATTTTCTACAGAAAGAGTGTTCAGAACTGCGCAATCAAAAGTATGGTTTAACTCTGTTAGCTTAATGAACATATCAGAAATAAGTTTCAAACAATGCTTCTGTGTAGTTTTTATTTGAAGATATTATTTTTCCCAATATAGGCCTCTTAGCGCTCAGAATGTCCAATTGCAGTTTCTACAGAAAGAGTGTTTCAGAAAGGCTCAATCAAAAGTAAGGTTCAACTCTGTTAGTTGAATGCACAGAACAGAAAGAAGTTTCATACAATGCTTCTGTGTAGTTTATATTTGAACATATTCTTTTTTCCATTATTACCCCCTTAGCGCTACGAATGTCCAGTTGCATTTTCTACAGACAGAGTGTTTCAAAACTGCTCAATCAAAAGTATGGTTTAACTCTGTTAGCTGAATGCTCAGATCAGAAAGAAGTTTCACAGAATGCTTCTGTGTAGTTTATATTTGAATATATTCCTTTTTCCACTACTACTCTCTTAGCGCTCCAAATGTCCAGTTGCATTTTCTACAGAAAGAGTGTTCAGATCTGCTCAATCAAAAGTATGGTTTAACTCTGTTAGCTGAATGCACAGATCAGAAAGAAGTTTCACCGAATGATTCTGTGTAGTTTATATTTGAAGACATTCCTTTTTCCACTATTACCCTCTTAGCGCTCCGAATCTCCACTTGCATTTTCTACAGAAAGAGTGTTTCAGAACGGCTCAATCAAAACTAAGGTTCAACTCTTTTAGTTGAACAAACAGAACAGAAAGAAGTTTCACACAATTCTTCTGTGTAGTTTTTATTTGTAGACATTCTTTTTCCCAATATAGGCCTCTTAACGCTCACTATGTCCAATTGCAGTTTCGACAGAAAGAGTGTTTCAGAACGGCTCAATCCAAAGTATGGTTCAACTCTGTTAGTTGAATGCACAAAACAGAAAGAAGTTTCATACAATGCTTCTGTGTAGTTTATATTTGAACATATTCTTTTTTCCACTATTACCCACTTAGCGCTACGAATGTCCAGTTGCATTTTCTACAGACAGAGTGTTTCAAAACTGCTCAATCAAAAGTATGGTTTAACTCTGTTAGCTGTATGCTCAGATCAGAAAGAAGTTTCACAGAATGCTTCTGTGTAGTTTATATTTGAATATATTCCTTTTTCCACTACTACGCTCTTAGCGCTACAAATGTCCAGTTGCATTTTCAACAGAAAGAGTGTTCAGATCTGCTCAATCAAAAGTATGGTTTAACTCTGTTAGCTGAATGCACAGATCAGAAAGAAGTTTCACCGAATGATTCTGTGTAGTTTATATTTGAAGACATTACTTTTTCCACTATTACCCTCTTAGCGCTCCGAATCTCCACTTGCATTTTCTACAAAAAGAGTGTTTCATAACTGCTCAATCAAAAATATGTTTTATCTCTGTTAACTGAATTTACAGATCAGAAATAAGTTTCACAGAATGCATCTGTGTAGTTTTTATTTGAAGATATTCTTTTTCCCAATGTAGGCCTCTTAGCGCTCAGAATGTCCAATTGCAGTTTCTACAGAAAGAGTGTTTCAGAAAGGCTCAATCAAAAGTAAGGTTCAAATCTGTTAGTTGAATGCACAGAACAGAACGAAGTTTCATACAATGCTTCTGTGTAATTTATATTTGAACATATTCTTTTTTCCACTATTACCCACTTAGCGCTACGAATGTCCAGTTGCATTTTCTACAGACAGAGTGTTTCAAAACTGCTCAATCAAAAGTATGGTTTAACTCTGTTAGCTGAATGCTCAGATCAGAAAGAAGTTTCACAGAATGCTTCTGTGTAGTTTATATTTGAATATATTCCTTTTTCCACTACTACTCTCTTAGCGCTCCAAATGTCCAGTTGCATTTTCTACCGAAAGAGTGTTTAGATCTGCTCAATCAAAAGTATGGTTTAACCCTGTTAGCTGAATGCACAGATCAGAAAGAAGTTTCACAGAATGATTCTGTGTAGTTTATATTTGGAGACATTCCTTTTTCCACTATTACCCTCTTAGCGCTCCGAATCTCCACTTGCATTTTCTACAGAAAGAGTGTTTCAGAACGGCTCAATCAAAACTAAGGTTCAACTCTTTTAGTTGAACAAACAGAACAGAAAGAAGTTTCACACAATTCTTCTGTGTAGTTTTTATTTGTAGACATTCTTTTTTTCAATATAGGCCTCTTAGCGCTCAGAATGTCCAATTGCAGTTTCTACAGAAAGAGTGTTTCAGAACGGCTCAATCAAAAGTAAGGTTCAACTCTGTTAGTTGAATGCACAGAACAGAAAGAAGTTTCATACAATGCTTCTGTGTAGTTTATATTTGAACATATTCCTTTTTCCACTATTACCCACTTAGCGCTACGAATGTCCAGTTGCATTTTCTACAGACAGAGTGTTTCAAAACTGCTCAATCAAAAGTATGGTTTAACTCTGTTAGCTGAATGCACAGATCAGAAAGAAGTTTCACCGAATGATTCTGTGTAGTTTATATTTGAAGACATCCCTTTTTCCGCTATTACCCTCTTAGCGCTCCGAATCTCCACTTGCATTTTCTACAAAAAGAGTGTTTCATAACTGCTCAATGAAAAATATGTTTTATCTCTGTTAACTGAATTTACAGATCAGAAATAAGTTGCACAGGATGCATCTGTGTAGTTTTTATTTGAAGATATTCTTTTTCCCAATGTAGGCCTCTTAGCGCTTAGCATGTCCAATTGCAGTTTCTACAGAAAGAGTGTTTCAGAACGGCTCAATCAGAAGTAAGGTTCAACTCTGTTAGTTGAATGCACAGAACAGAAAGAATTTTCACAGAATGATACTGTGTAGTTTATATTTGAATATATCACTTTTTCCACTATTACCCTCTTAGCGCTGCGAATGTCCACTTGCATTTTCTACAGAAAGAGTGTTCAGAACTGCGCAATCAAAAGAATGGTTTAACTCTGTTAGCTTAATGAACATATCAGAAATAAGTTTCACACAATGCTTCTGTGTAGTTTTTATTTGAAGATATTATTTTTCCCAATATAGGCCTCTTAGCGCTCAGAATGTCCAATTGCAGATTCTACAGAAAGAGTGTTTCAGAAAGGCTCAATCAAAAGTAAGGTTCAACTCTGTTAGTTGAATGCACAGAACAGAAAGAAGTTTCACAGAATGCATCAGTGTAGTATATATTTGAAGATATTCTTTTTCCCAATGTAGGCCTCTTAGCGCTTAGCCTGTCCAATTGCAGTTTCTACAGAAAGAGTGTTTCAGAACGGCTCAATCAAAAGTAAGGTTCAACTCTGTTAGTTGAATGCACAGAACAGAAAGAATTTTCACAGAATGCTACTGTGTAGTTTATATTTGAATATATTCCTTTTTCCACTATTACCCTCTTAGCGCTCCGAATGTCCACTTGCATTTTCTACAGAGTGTTCAGAACTGCGCAATCAAAAGTATGGTTTAACTCTGTTAGCTTAATGAACATATCAGAAATAAGTTTCACACAATGATTCTGTGTAGTTTTTATTTGAAGATATTATTTTTCCCAATAGAGGCCTCTTAGCGCTCAGAATGTCCAATTGCAGTTTCTACAGAAAGAGTGTTTCAGAAAGGCTCAATCAAAAGTAAGTTTCAACTCTGTTAGTTGAATGCACAGAACAGAAAGAAGTTTCATACAATGCTTCTGTGTAGTTTATATTTGAACATATTCTTTTTTCCACTATTACCCACTTAGCGCTACGAATGTCCAGTTGCATTTTCTACAGACAGAGTGTTTCAAAACTGCTCAATCAAAAGTATGGTTTAACTCTGTTAGCTGAATGCTCAGATCAGAAAGAAGTTTCACAGAATGCTTCTGTGTAGTTTATATTTGAATATATTCCTTTTTCCACTACTACTCTCTTAGCGCTCCAAATGTCCAGTTGCATTTTCTACAGAAAGAGTGTTCAGATCTGCTCAATCAAAAGTATGGTTTAACTCTGTTAGCTGAATGCACAGACCAGAAAGAAATTTCACAGAATGATTCTGTGTAGTTTATATTTGGAGACATTCCTTTTTCCACTATTACCCTCTTAGCGCTCCGAATCTCCACTTGCATTTTCTACAGAAAGAGTGTTTCAGAACGGCTCAATCAAAACTAAGGTTCAACTCTTTTAGTTGAACAAACAGAACAGAAAGAAGTTTCACACAATTCTTCTGTGTAGTTTTTATTTGTAGACATTCTTTTTCCCAATATAGGCCTCTTAGCGCTGAGAATGTCCAATAGCAGTTTCTACAGAAAGAGTGTTTCAGAACGGCTCAATCAAAAGTAAGGTTCAACTCTGTTAGTTGAATGCACAGAACAGAAAAAAGTTTCATACAATGCTTCTGTGTAGTTTATATTTGAACATATTCTTTTTTCCACTATTACCCACTTAGCGCTACGAATGTCCAGTTGCATTTTCTACAGACAGAGTGTTTCAAAACTGCTCAATCAAAAGTATGGTTTAACTCTGTTAGCTGAATGCTCAGATCAGAAAGAAGTTTCACAGAATGCTTCTGTGTAGTTTATATTTGAATATATTCCTTTTTCCACTACTACGCTCTTACCGCTCAAAATGTCCAGTTGCATTTTCAACAGAAAGAGTGTTCAGATCTGCTCAATCAAAAGTATGGTTTAACTCTGTTAGCTGAATGCACAGATCAGAAAGAAGTTTCACCGAATGATTCTGTGTAGTTTATATTTGAAGACATTCCTTTTTCCACTATTACCCTCTTAGCGCTCCGAATCTCCACTTGCATTTTCTACAAAAAGAGTGTTTCATAACTGCTCAATCAAAAATATGTTTTATCTCTGTTAACTGAATTTACAGATCAGAAATAAGTTTCACAGAATGCATCTGTGTAGTTTTTATTTGAAGATATTCTTTTTCCCAATGTAGGCCTCTTAGCGCTTAGCATGTCCAATTGCAGTTTCTACAGAAAGAGTGTTTCAGAACGGCTCAATCAAAAGTAAGGTTCAACTCTGTTAGTTGAATGCACAGAACAGAAAGAATTTTCACAGAATGCTACTGTGTAGTTTATATTTGAATATATTCCTTTTTCCACTATTACCCTCTTAGCGCTCCGAATGTCCACTTGCATTTTCTACAGAAAGAGTGTTCAGAACTGCGCAATCAAAAGTATGGTTTAACTCTGTTAGCTTAATGAACATATCAGAAATAAGTTTCACACAATGCTTCTGTGTAGTTTTTATTTGAAGATATTTTTTTTCCCAATAGAGGCCTCTTAGCGCTCAGAATGTCCAATTGCAGTTTCTACAGAAAGAGTGTTTCAGAAAGGCTCAATCAAAAGTAAGGTTCAACTCTGTTAGTTGAATGCACAGAACAGAAAGAAGTTTCATACAATGCTTCTGTGTAGTTTATATTTGAACATATTCTTTTTTCCAC
The DNA here is from genome assembly GCF_028878055.3 of Symphalangus syndactylus. NCBI lineage: Eukaryota > Metazoa > Chordata > Mammalia > Primates > Hylobatidae > Symphalangus > Symphalangus syndactylus. Next base: position 77,086,855 of record NC_072445.2, on the reverse strand, counting down.
TATTACCCACTTAGCGCTACGAATGTCCAGTTGCATTTTCTACAGACAGAGTGTTTCAAAACTGCTCAATCAAAAGTATGGTTTAACTCTGTTAGCTGAATGTTCAGATCCGAAAGAAGTTTCACAGAATGCTTCTGTGTAGTTTATATTTGAATATATTCCTTTTTCCACTACTACGCTCTTAGCGCTCCAAATGTCCAGTTGCATTTTCAACAGAAAGAGTGTTCAGATCTGCTCAATCAAAAGTATGGTTTAACTCTGTTAGCTGAATGCACAGATCAGAAAGAAGTTTCACCGAATGATTCTGTGTAGTTTATATTTGAAGACATTCCTTTTTCCACTATTACCCTCTTAGCGCTCCGAATCTCCACTTGCATTTTCTACAAAAAGAGTGTTTCATAACTGCTCAATCAAAAATATGTTTTATCTCTGTTAACTGAATTTACAGATCAGAAATAAGTTTCACAGAATGCATCTGTGTAGTTTTTATTTGAAGATATTCTTTTTCCCAATGTAGGCCTCTTAGCGCTTAGCATGTCCAATTGCAGTTTCTACAGAAACAGTGTTTCAGAATGGCTCAATCAAAAGTAAGGTTCAACTCTGTTAGTTGAATGCACAGAACAGAAAGAATTTTCACAGAATGCTACTGTGTAGTTTATATTTGAATATATTCCTTTTTCCACTATTACCCTCTTAGCGCTCCGAATGTCCAGTTGCATTTTCTACAGAAAGAGTGTTCAGAACTGCGCAATCAAAAGTATGGTTTAACTCTGTTAGCTTAATGAACATATCAGAAATAAGTTTAAAACAATGCTTCTGTGTAGTTTTTATTTGAAGATATTATTTTTCCCAATAGAGGCCTCTTAGCGCTCAGAATGTCCAATTGCAGTTTCTACAGAAAGAGTGTTTCAGAATGGCTCAATCAAAAGTAAGGTTCAACTCTGTTAGTTGAATGCACAGAACAGAAAGATGTTTCATACAATGCTTCTGTGTAGTTTATATTTGAACATATTCTTTTTTCCACTATTACCCACTTAGCGCTACGAATGTCCAGTTGCATTTTCTACAGACAGAGTGTTTCAAAACTGCTCAATCAAAAGTATGGTTTAACTCTGTTAGCTGAACGCTCAGTTCAGAAAGAAGTTTCACAGAATGCTTCTGTGTAGTTTATATTTGAATATATTCCTTTTTCCACTACTACTCTCTTAGCGCTCCAAATGTCCAGTTGCATTTTCTACAGAAAGAGTGTTCAGATCTGCTCAATCAAAAGTATGGTTTAACCCTGTTAGCTGAATGCACAGATCAGAAAGAAGTTTCACCGAATGATTCTGTGTAGTTTATATTTGAAGACATTCCTTTTTCCACTATTACCCTCTTAGCGCTCCGAATCTCCACTTGCATTTTCTACAGAAAGAGTGTTTCAGAACGGCTCAATCAAAACTAAGGTTCAACTCTTTTAGTTGAACAAACAGAACAGAAAGAAGTTTCACACAATTCTTCTGTGTAGTTTTTATTTGTAGACATTCTTTTTCCCAATATAGGCCTCTTAGCGCTCAGAATGTCCAATTGCAGTTTCTACAGAAAGAGTGTTTCAGAACGGCTCAATCAAAAGTAAGGTTCAACTCTGTTAGTTGAATGCACAGAACAGAAAGAATTTCATACAATGCTTCTGTGTAGTTTATATTTGAACATATTCTTTTTTTCACTATTACCCACTTAGCGCTTCGAATGTCCAGTTGCATTTTCTACAGAGTGTTTCAAAACTGCTCAATCAAAAGTATGGTTTAACTCTGTTACCTGAATGCTCAGATCAGAAAGAAGTTTCACAGAATGCTTCTGTGTAGTTTATATTTGAATATATTCCTTTTTCCACTAATACGCTCTTAGCGCTCCAAATGTCCAGTTGCATTTTCCACAGAAAGAGTGTTCAGATCTGCTCAATCAAAAGTATGGTTTAACTCTGTTAGCTGAATGCACAGATCAGAAAGAAGTTTCACCGAATGATTCTGTGTAGTTTATATTTGAAGACATTCCTTTTTCCACTATTACCCTCTTAGCGCTCCGAATCTCCACTTGCATTTTCTACAGAAAGAGTGTTTCATAACTGCTCAATCAAAAATATGTTTTATCTCTGTTAACTGAATTTACATATCAGAAATAAGTTTCACAGAATGCATCTGTGTAGTTTTTATTTGAAGATATTCTTTTTCCCAATGTAGGCCTCTTAGCGCTTAGCATGTCCAATTGCAGTTTCTACAGAAAGAGTGTTTCAGAACGGCTCAATCAAAAGTAAGGTTCAACTCTGTTAGTTGAATGCACAGAACAGAAAGAATTTTCACAGAATGCTACTGTGTAGTTTATATTTGAATATATCACTTTTTCCACTATTACCCTCTTAGCGCTCCGAATGTACACTTGCATTTTCTACAGAAAGAGTGTTCAGAACTGCGCAATCAAAAGTATGGTTTAACTCTGTTAGCTTAATGAACATATCAGAAATAAGTTTCACACAATGATTCTGTGTAGTTTTTATTTGAAGATATTATTTTTCCCAATATAGGCCTCTTAGCGCTCAGAATGTCCAATTGCAGATTCTACAGAAAGAGTGTTTCAGAAAGGCTCAATCAAAAGTAAGGTTCAACTCTGTTAGTTGAATGCACAGAACAGAAAGAAGTTTCATACAATGCTTCTGTGTAGTTTATATTTGAACATATTCTTTTTTCCACTATTACCCACTTAGCGCTACGAATGTCCAGTTGCATTTTCTACAGACAGAGTGTTTCAAAACTGCTCAATCGAAAGTATGGTTTAACTCTGTTAGCTGAATGCTCAGATCAGAAAGAAGTTTCACAGAATGCTTCTGTGTAGTTTATATTTGAATATATTCCTTTTTCCACTACTACTCTCTTAGCGCTCCAAATGTCCAGTTGCATTTTCTACAGAAAGAGTGTTCAGATCTGCTCAATCAAAAGTATGGTTTAACTCTGTTAGCTGAATGCACAGATCAGAAAGAAGTTTCACAGAATGATTCTGTGTAGTTTATATTTGGAGACATTCCTTTTTCCACTATTACCCTCTTAGCGCTCCGAATCTCCACTTGCATTTTCTACATAAAGAGTGTTTCAGAACGGCTCAATCAAAACTAAGGTTCAACTCTTTTAGTTGAACAAACAGAACAGAAAGAAGTTTCACACAATTCTTCTGTGTAGTTTTTATTTGTAGACATTCTTTTTCCCAATATAGGCCTCTTAGCTCTCAGAATGTCCAATTGCAGTTTCTACAGAAAGAGTGTTTCAGAACGGCTCAATCAAAAGAAAGGTTCAACTCTGTTAGTTGAATGCACAGAACAGAAAGTATTTCATACAATGCTTCTGTGTAGTTTATATTTGAACATATTCTTTTTTCCACTATTACCCACTTAGCGCTACGAATGTCCAGTTGCATTTTCCACAGACAGAGTGTTTCAAAACTGCTCAATCAAAAGTATGGTTTAACTCTGTTAGCTGAATGCTCAGATCAGAAAGAAGTTTCACAGAATGCTTCTGTGTAGTTTATATTTGAATATATTCCTTTTTCCACTACTACTCTCTTAGCGCTCCAAATGTCCAGTTGCATTTTCTACAGAAAGAGTGTTCAGATCTGCTCAATCAAAAGTATGTTTTAACCCTGTTAGCTGAATGCACAGATCAGAAAGAAGTTTCACCGAATGATTCTGTGTAGTTTATATTTGAAGACATTCCTTTTTCCACTATTACCCTCTTAGCGCTCCGAATCTCCACTTGCATTTTCTACAGAAAGAGTGTTTCAGAACGGCTCAATCAAAACTAAGGTTCAACTCTTTTAGTTGAACAAACAGAACAGAAAGAAGTTTCACACAATTCTTCTGTGTAGTTTTTATTTGTAGACATTCTTTTTCCCAATATAGGCCTCTTAACGCTCAGAATGTCCAATTGCAGTTGCTACAGAAAGAGTGTTTCAGAACGGCTCAATCAAAAGTAAGGTTCAACTCTGTTAGTTGAATGCACAGAACAGAAAGGGGTTTCATACAGTGCTTCTGTGTAGTTTATATTTGAACATATTCTTTTTTCCACTATTACCCACTTAGCGCTACGAATGTCCAGTTGCATTTTCTACAGACAGAGTGTTTCAAAACTGCTCAATCAAAAGTATGGTTTAACTCTGTTAGCTGTATGCTCAGATAAGAAAGAAGTTTCACAGAATGCTTCTGTGTAGTTTATATTTGAATATATTCCTTTTTCCACTACTACGCACTTAGCGCTCCAAATGTCCAGTTGCATTTTCAAGAGAAAGAGTGTTCAGATCTGCTCAATCAAAAGTATGGTTTAACTCTGTTAGCTGAATGCACAGATCAGAAAGAAGTTTCACCGAATGATTCTGTGTAGTTTATATTTGAAGACATTCCTTTTTCCACTATTACCCTCTTAGCGCTCCGAATCTCCACTTGCATTTTCTACAAAAAGAGTGTTTCATAACTGCTCAATCAAAAATATGTTTTATCTCTGTTAACTGAATTTACAGATCCGAAATATGTTTCACAGAATGCATCTGTGTAGTTTTTATTTGAAGATATTCTTTTTCCCAATGTAGGCCTCTTAGCGCTTAGCATGTCCAATTGCAGTTTCTACAGAAACAGTGTTTCAGAATGGCTCAATCAAAAGTAAGGTTCAACTCTGTTAGTTGAACGCACAGAACAGAAAGAATTTTCACAGAATGCTACTGTGTAGTTTATATTTGAATATATTCCTTTTTCCACTATTACCCTCTTAGCGCTCCGAATGTCCACTTGCATTTTCTACAGAAAGAGTGTTCAGAACTGCGCAATCAAAAGTATGGTTTAACTCTGTTAGCTTAATGAACATATCAGAAATAAGTTTCAAACAATGCTTCTGTGTAGTTTTTATTTGAAGATATTATTTTTCCCAATATAGGCCTCTTAGCGCTCAGAATGTCCAATTGCAGTTTCTACAGAAAGAGTGTTTCAGAAAGGGTCAATCAAAAGTAAGGTTCAACTCTGTTAGTTGAATGCACAGAACAGGAAGTAGTTTCATACAATGCTTCTGTGTAGTTTATATTTGAACATATTCTTTTTTCCACTATTACCCCCTTAGCGCTACGAATGTCCAGTTGCATTTTCTACAGACAGAGTGTTTCAAAACTGCTCAATCAAAAATATGGTTTAACTCTGTTAGCTGAATGCTCAGATCAGAAAGAAGTTTCACAGAATGCTTCTGTGTAGTTTATATTTGAATATATTCCTATTTCCACTACTACTCTCTTAGCGCTCCAAATGTCCAGTTGCATTTTCTACAGAAAGAGTGTTCAGATCTGCTCAATCAAAAGTATGGTTTAACTCTGTTAGCTGAATGCACAGATCAGAAAGAAGTTTCACCGAATGATTCTGTGTAGTTTATATTTGAAGACATTCCTTTTTCCACTATTACCCTCTTAGCGCTCCGAATCTCCACTTGCATTTTCTACAGAAAGAGTGTTTCAGAACGGCTCAATCAAAACTAAGGTTCAACTCTTTTAGTTGAACAAACAGAACAGAAAGAAGTTTCACACAATTCTTCTGTGTAGTTTTTATTTGTAGACATTCTTTTTCCCAATATAGGCCTCTTAACGCTCAGAATGTCCAATTGCAGTTTCGACACAAAGAGTGTTTCAGAACGGCTCAATCAAAAGTAAGGTTCAACTCTGTTAGTTGAATGCACAGAACAGAAAGAAGTTTCATACAATGCTTCTGTGTAGTTTATATTTGAACATATTCTTTTTTCCACTATTACCCACTTAGCGCTAAGAATATACAGTTGCATTTTCTACAGACAGAGTGTTTCAAAACTGCTCAATCAAAAGTATGGTTTAAATCTGTTAGCTGAATGCTCAGATCAGAAAGAAGTTTCACAGAATGCTTCTGTGTAGTTTATATTTGAATATATTCCTTTTTCCACTACTACGCTCTTAGCGCTCCAAATGTCCAGTTGCATTTTCTACAGAAAGAGTGTTCAGATCTGCTCAATCAAAAGTATGGTTTAACTCTGTTAGCTGAATGCACAGATCAGAAAGAAGTTTCACCGAATGATTCTGTATTTTATATTTGAAGACATTCCTTTTTCCACTATTACCCTCTTAGCGCTCCGAATCTCCACTTGCATTTTCTACAAAAAGAGTGTTTCATAACTGCTCAATCAAAAATATGTTTTATCTCTGTTAACTGAATTACAGATCAGAAATAAGTTTCACAGAATGCATCTGTGTAGTTTTTATTTGAAGATATTCTTTTTCCCAATGTAGGCCTCTTAGCGCTTAGCATGTCCAATTGCAGTTTCTACAGAAAGAGTGTTTCAGAACGGCTCAATCAAAAGTAAGGTTCAACTCTGTTAGTTGAATGCACAGAACAGAAAGAATTTTCACAGAATGCTACTGTGTAGTTTATATTTGAATATATTCCTTTTACCACTATTACCCTCTTAGCGCTCCGAATGTCCACTTGCATTTTCTACAGAAAGAGTGTTCAGAACTGCGCAATCAAAAGTATGGTTTAACTCTGTTAGCTTAATGAACATATCAGAAATAAGTTTCACACAATGCTTCTGTGTAGTTTTTATTTGAAGATATTATTTTTCCCAATAGAGTCCTCTTAGCGCTCAGAATGTCCAATTGCAGTTTCTACAGAAAGAATGTTTCAGAAAGGCTCAATCAAATGTAAGGTTCAACTCTGTTAGTTGAATGCACAGAACAGAAAGAAGTTTCATACAATGCTTCTGTGTAGTTTATATTTGAACATATTCTTTTTTCCACTATTACCCACTTAGCGCTACGAATGTCCAGTTGCATTTTCTACAGACAGAGTGTTTCAAAACTGCTCAATCAAAAGTATGGTTTAACTCTGTTAGCTGAATGCTCAGATCAGAAAGAAGTTTCACAGAATGCTTCTGTGCAGTTTATATTTGAATATATTCCTTTTTCCACTACTACTCTCTTAGCGCTCCAAATGTCCAGTTGCATTTTCTACAGAAAGAGTGTTCAGATCTGCTCAATCAAAAGTATGTTTTAACCCTGTTAGCTGAATGCACAGATCAGAAAGAAGTTTCACCGAATGATTCTGTGTAGTTTATATTTGAAGACATTCCTTTTTCCACTATTACCCTCTTAGCGCTCCGAATCTCCACTTGCATTTTCTACAGAAAGAGTGTTTCAGAACGGCTCAATCAAAACTAAGGTTCAACTCTTTTAGTTGAACAAACAGAACAGAAAGAAGTTTCACACAATTCTTCTGTGTAGTTTTTATTTGTAGACATTCTTTTTCCCAATATAGGCCTCTTAACGCTCAGAATGTCCAATTGCAGTTGCTACAGAAAGAGTGTTTCAGAACGGCTCAATCAAAAGTAAGGTTCAACACTGTTAGTTGAATGCACAGAACAGAAAGGAGTTTCATACAATGCTTCTGTGTAGTTTATATTTGAACATATTCTTTTTTCCACTATTACCCACTTAGCGCTACGAATGTCCAGTTGCATTTTCTACAGACAGAGTGTTTCAAAACTGCTCAATCAAAAGTATGGTTTAACTCTGTTAGCTGTATGCTCAGATCAGAAAGAAGTTTCACAGAATGGTTCTGTGTAGTTTATATTTGAATATATTCCTTTTTCCACTACTACGCACTTAGCGCTCCAAATGTCCAGTTGCATTTTCAAGAGAAAGAGTGTTCAGATCTGCTCAATCAAAAGTATGGTTTAACTCTGTTAGCTGAATGCACAGATCAGAAAGAAGTTTCACCGAATGATTCTGTGTAGTTTATATTTGAAGACATTCCTTTTTCCACTATTACCCTCTTAGCGCTCCGAATCTCCACTTGCATTTTCTACAAAAAGAGTGTTTCATAACTGCTCAATCAAAAATATGTTTTATCTCTGTTAACTGAATTTACAGATCCGAAATATGTTTCACAGAATGCATCTGTGTAGTTTTTATTTGAAGATATTCTTTTTCCCAATGTAGGCCTCTTAGCGCTTAGCATGTCCAATTGCAGTTTCTACAGAAACAGTGTTTCAGAACGGCTCAATCAAAAGTAAGGTTCAACTCTGTTAGTTGAATGCACAGAACAGAAAGAATTTTCACAGAATGCTACTGTGTAGTTTATATTTGAATATATTCCTTTTTCCACTATTACCCTCTTAGCGCTCCAAATGTCCACTTGCATTTTCTACAGAAAGAGTGTTCAGAACTGCGCAATCAAAAGTATGGTTTAACTCTGTTAGCTTAATGAACATATCAGAAATAAGTTTCACACAATGCTTCTGTGTAGTTTTTATTTGAAGATATTATTTTTCCCAATAGAGGCCTCTTAGCGCTCAGAATGTCCAATTGCAGTTTCTACAGAAAGAGTGTTTCAGAAAGGCTCAATCAAATGTAAGGTTCAACTCTGTTAGTTGAAGGCACAGAACAGAAAGTAGTTTCATACAATGCTTCTGTGTAGTTTATATTTGAATATATTCCTTTTTCCACTACTACGCTCTTAGCGCTCCAAATGTCCAGTTGCATTTTCTACAGAAAGAGTGTTCAAATCTGCTCAATCAAAAGTATGGTTTAACTCTGTTAGCTGAATGCACAGATCAGAAAGAAGTTTCACCGAATGATTCTGTGTAGTTTATATTTGAAGACATTCCTTTTTCCACTATTACCCTCTTAGCGCTCCGAATGTCCAGTTGCATTTTCTACAGAAAGAGTGTTCAGATCTGCTCAATCAAAAGTATGGTTTAACTCTGTTAGATGAATGCACAGATCAGAAAGAAGTTTCACCGAATGATTCTGTGTAGTTTATATTTGAAGACATTCCTTTTTCCACTATTACCCTCTTAGCGCTCCGAATCTCCACTTGCATTTTCTACAAAAAGAGTGTTTCATAACTGCTCAATCAAAAATATGTTTTATCTCTGTTAACTGAATTTAGAGATCAGAAATAAGTTTCACAGAATGCATCTGTGTAGTTTTTATTTGAAGATATTCTTTTTCCCAATGTAGGCCTCTTAGCGCTTAGCATGTCCAATTGCAGTTTCTACAGAAAGAGTGTTTCAGAACGGCTCAATCAAAAGTAAGGTTCAACTCCGTTAGTTGAATGCACAGAACAGAAGGAATTTTCATAGAATACTACTGTGTAGTTTATATTTGAATATATTCCTTTCTCCACTATTACAATCTTAGCGCTCCGAATGTCCACTTGCATTTTCTACAGAAGCAGTGTTCTGAACTGTGCAATCAAAAGTATGGTTTAACTCTGTTAGCTTAATGAACATATCAGAAATAAGTTTCACACAATGCTTCTGTGTAGTTTTTATTTGAAGATATTATTTTTCCCAATATAGGCCTCTTAGCGCTCAGAATGTCCAATTGCAATTTCTACAGAAAGAGTGTTTCAGAAAGGCTCAATCAAATGTAAAGTTCAACTCTGTTAGTTGAATACACAGAACAGAAAGAAATTTCATACAATGCGTCTGTGTAGTTTATATTTGAACATATTCTTTTTTCCACTATTACCCACTTGGCGCTACGAATGTCCAGTTGCATTTTCTACAGACAGAGTGTTTCAAAACTGCTCAATCAAAAGTATGGTTTAACTCTGTTAGCTGAATGCACAGAACAGAAAGAATTTTCACAGAATGCTACTGTGTAGTTTATATTTGAATATATTCCTTTTTCCACTATTACCTTCTTAGCGCTCCGAATGTCCACTTGCATTTTCTACAGAAAGAGTGTTCAGAACTGCGCAATCAAAAGTATGGTTTAACTCTGTTAGCTTAATGAACATATCAGAAATAAGTTTCACAAAATGCTTCTGTGTAGTTTTTATTTGAAGATATTATTTTTCCACATATAGGCCTCTTAGCGCTCAGAATGTCCAATTGCAGTTTCTACAGAAAGAGTGTTTCAGAAAGGCTCAATCAAAATTAAGGTTCAACTCTGTTAGTTGAATGCACAGAACAGAAAGAAGTTTCATACAATGCTTCTGTGTAGTTTATATTTGAACATATTCTTTTTTCCACTATTACCTACTTAGCGCTACGAATGTCCAGTTGCATTTTCTACAGACAGAGTGTTTCAAAACTGCTCAATCAAAAGTATGGTTTAACTGTGTTAGCTGAATGCTCAGATCAGAAAGAAGTTTCACAGAATGCTTCTGTGTAGTTTATATTTGAATATATTCCTTTTTCCACTACTACTCTCTTAGCACTCCAAATGTCCAGTTGCATTTTCTACAGAAAGAGAGTTCAGATCTGCTCAATCAAAAGTATGGTTTAACACTGTTAGCTGAATGCACAGATCAGAAAGAAGTTTCACCGAATGATTCTGTGTAGTTTATATTTGGAGACATTCCTTTTTCCACTATTACCCTCTTAGCGCTCCGAATCTCCACTTGCATTTTCTACAGAAAGAGTGTTTCAGAACGGCTCAATCAAAACTAAAGTTCAACTCTTTTAGTTGAACAAACAGAACAGAAAGAAGTTTCACACAATTCTTCTGTGTAGTTTTTATTTGTAGACATTCTTTTTCCCAATATAGGCCTCTTAGCGCTCAGAATGTCCAATTGCAGTTTTACAGAAAGAGTGTTTCAGAACGGCTCAATCAAAAGTAAGGTTCAACTCTGTTAGTTGAATGCACAGAACAGAAAGAAGTTTCATACAATGCTTCTGTGTAGTTTATATTTGAACATATTCTTTTTTCCACTATTACCAACTTAGCGCTACGAATGTCCAGTTGCATTTTCTACAGACAGAGTGTTTCAAAACTGCTCAATCAAAAGTATGGTTTAACTCTGTTAGCTGAATGCTCAGATCAGAAAAATGTTTCACAGAATGATTCTGTGTAGTTTATATTTGAATATATTCCTTTTTCCACTCCTACGCTCTTAGCGCTCCAAATGTCCAGTTGCATTTTCTACAGAAAGAGTGTTCAGATCTGCTCAATCAAAAGTATGGTTTAACTCTGTTAGCTGAATGCACAGATCAGAAAGAAGTTTCACAGAATGATTCTGTGTAGTTTATATTTGGAGACATTCCTTTTTCCACTATTTCCCTCTTAGCCCTCCGAATCTCCACTTGCATTTTCTACAGAAAGAGTGTTTCAAAATTGCTCAATCAAAAGTATGGTTTAACTCTGTTAGCTGAATGCTCAGATCAGAAAGAAGTTTCACAGAATGCTTCTGTGTAGTTTATATTTGAATATATTCCTTTTTCCACTACTACGCTCTTAGCGCTCCGAATCTCCACTTGCATTTTCTACAAAAAGGGTGTTTCATAACTGCTCAATCAAAAATATGTTTTATCTCTGTTAACTGAATTTACAAATCCGAAATATGTTTCACAGAATGCATCTGTGTAGTTTTTATTTGAAGATATTCTTTTTCCCAATGTAGGCCTCTTAGCGCTCAGAATGTCCAATTGCAGATTCTACAGAAAGAGTGTTTCAGAAAGGCTCAATCAAAAGTAAGGTTCAACTCTGTTAGTTGAATGCACAGAACAGAAAGAAGTTTCATACAATGCTTCTGTGTAGTTTATATTTGAACATTTTCTTTTTTCCACTATTACCCACTTAGCGCTACGAATGTCCAGTTGCATTTTCTACAGACAGAGTGTTTCAAAACTGCTCAATCAATAGTATGGTTTAACTCTGTTAGCTGAATGCTCAGATCAGAAAGAAGTTTCACAGAATGCTTCTGTGTAGTTTATATTTGAATATATTCCTTTTTCCACTACTACTCTCTTAGCGCTCCAAATGTCCAGTTGCATTTTCTACAGAAAGAGTGTTCAGATCTGCTCAATCAAAAGTATGGTTTAACTCTGTTAGCTGAATGCACAGATCAGAAAGAAGTTTCACCGAATGATTCTGTGTAGTTTATATTTGAAGACATTCCTTTTTCCACTATTACCCTCTTAGCGCTCCGAATCTCCACTTGCATTTTCTACAAAAAGAGTGTTTCATAACTGCTCAATCAAAAATATGTTTTATCTCTGTTAACTGAATTTACAGATCCGAAATATGTTTCACAGAATGCATCTGTGTAGTTTTTATTTGAAGATATTCTTTTTCCCAATGTAGGCCTCTTAGCGCTTAGCATGTCCAATTGCAGTTTCTACAGAAACAGTGTTTCAGAATGGCTCAATCAAAAGTAAGGTTCAACTCTGTTAGTTGAATGCACAGAACAGAAAGAATTTTCACAGAATGCTACTGTGTAGTTTATATTTGAATATATTCCTTTTTCCACTATTACCCTCTTATCGCTCCGAATGTCCAGTTGCATTTTCTACAGAAAGAGTGTTCAGAACTGCGCAATCAAAAGTATGGTTTAACTCTGTTAGCTTAATGAACATATCAGAAATAAGTTTAAAACAATGCTTCTGTGTAGTTTTTATTTGAAGATATTATTTTTCCCAATAGATGCCTCTTAGCGCTCAGAATGTCCAATTGCAGATTCTACAGAAAGAGTGTTTCAGAAAGGCTCAATCAAAAGTAAGGTTCAACTCTGTTAGTTGAATGCACAGAACAGAAAGAAGTTTCATACAATGCTTCTGTGTAGTTTATATTTGAACATATTCTTTTTTCCACTATTACCCACTTAGCGCTACGAATGTCCAGTTGCATTTTCTACAGACAGAGTGTTTCAAAACTGCTCAATCGAAAGTATGGTTTAACTCTGTTAGCTGAATGCTCAGATCAGAAAGAAGTTTCACAGAATGCTTCTGTGTAGTTTATATTTGAATATATTCCTTTTTCCACTACTACTCTCTTAGCGCTCCAAATGTCCAGTTGCATTTTCTACAGAAAGAGTGTTCAGATCTGCTCAATCAAAAGTATGGTTTAACTCTGTTAGCTGAATGCACAGATCAGAAAGAAGTTTCACAGAATGATTCTGTGTAGTTTATATTTGGAGACATTCCTTTTTCCACTATTACCCTCTTAGCGCTCCGAATCTCCACTTGCATTTTCTACATAAAGAGTGTTTCAGAACGGCTCAATCAAAACTAAGGTTCAACTCTTTTAGTTGAACAAACAGAACAGAAAGAAGTTTCACACAATTCTTCTGTGTAGTTTTTATTTGTAGACATTCTTTTTCCCAATATAGGCCTCTTAGCTCTCAGAATGTCCAATTGCAGTTTCTACAGAAAGAGTGTTTCAGAACGGCTCAATCAAAAGAAAGGTTCAACTCTGTTAGTTGAATGCACAGAACAGAAAGTATTTCATACAATGCTTCTGTGTAGTTTATATTTGAACATATTCTTTTTTCCACTATTACCCACTTAGCGCTACGAATGTCCAGTTGCATTTTCCACAGACAGAGTGTTTCAAAACTGCTCAATCAAAAGTATGGTTTAACTCTGTTAGCTGAATGCTCAGATCAGAAAGAAGTTTCACAGAATGCTTCTGTGTAGTTTATATTTGAATATATTCCTTTTTCCACTACTACTCTCTTAGCGCTCCAAATGTCCAGTTGCATTTTCTACAGAAAGAGTGTTCAGATCTGCTCAATCAAAAGTATGTTTTAACCCTGTTAGCTGAATGCACAGATCAGAAAGAAGTTTCACCGAATGATTCTGTGTAGTTTATATTTGAAGACATTCCTTTTTCCACTATTACCCTCTTAGCGCTCCGAATCTCCACTTGCATTTTCTACAGAAAGAGTGTTTCAGAACGGCTCAATCAAAACTAAGGTTCAACTCTTTTAGTTGAACAAACAGAACAGAAAGAAGTTTCACACAATTCTTCTGTGTAGTTTTTATTTGTAGACATTCTTTTTCCCAATATAGGCCTCTTAACGCTCAGAATGTCCAATTGCAGTTGCTACAGAAAGAGTGTTTCAGAACGGCTCAATCAAAAGTAAGGTTCAACTCTGTTAGTTGAATGCACAGAACAGAAAGGAGTTTCATACAGTGCTTCTGTGTAGTTTATATTTGAACATATTCTTTTTTCCACTATTACCCACTTAGCGCTACGAATGTCCAGTTGCATTTTCTACAGACAGAGTGTTTCAAAACTGCTCAATCAAAAGTATGGTTTAACTCTGTTAGCTGTATGCTCAGATAAGAAAGAAGTTTCACAGAATGCTTCTGTGTAGTTTATATTTGAATATATTCCTTTTTCCACTACTACGCACTTAGCGCTCCAAATGTCCAGTTGCATTTTCAAGAGAAAGAGTGTTCAGATCTGCTCAATCAAAAGTATGGTTTAACTCTGTTAGCTGAATGCACAGATCAGAAAGAAGTTTCACCGAATGATTCTGTGTAGTTTATATTTGAAGACATTCCTTTTTCCACTATTACCCTCTTAGCGCTCCGAATCTCCACTTGCATTTTCTACAAAAAGAGTGTTTCATAACTGCTCAATCAAAAATATGTTTTATCTCTGTTAACTGAATTTACAGATCCGAAATATGTTTCACAGAATGCATCTGTGTAGTTTTTATTTGAAGATATTCTTTTTCCCAATGTAGGCCTCTTAGCGCTTAGCATGTCCAATTGCAGTTTCTACAGAAACAGTGTTTCAGAATGGCTCAATCAAAAGTAAGGTTCAACTCTGTTAGTTGAACGCACAGAACAGAAAGAATTTTCACAGAATGCTACTGTGTAGTTTATATTTGAATATATTCCTTTTTCCACTATTACCCTCTTAGCGCTCCGAATGTCCACTTGCATTTTCTACAGAAAGAGTGTTCAGAACTGCGCAATCAAAAGTATGGTTTAACTCTGTTAGCTTAATGAACATATCAGAAATAAGTTTCAAACAATGCTTCTGTGTAGTTTTTATTTGAAGATATTATTTTTCCCAATATAGGCCTCTTAGCGCTCAGAATGTCCAATTGCAGTTTCTACAGAAAGAGTGTTTCAGAAAGGGTCAATCAAAAGTAAGGTTCAACTCTGTTAGTTGAATGCACAGAACAGGAAGTAGTTTCATACAATGCTTCTGTGTAGTTTATATTTGAACATATTCTTTTTTCCACTATTACCCCCTTAGCGCTACGAATGTCCAGTTGCATTTTCTACAGACAGAGTGTTTCAAAACTGCTCAATCAAAAATATGGTTTAACTCTGTTAGCTGAATGCTCAGATCAGAAAGAAGTTTCACAGAATGCTTCTGTGTAGTTTATATTTGAATATATTCCTATTTCCACTACTACTCTCTTAGCGCTCCAAATGTCCAGTTGCATTTTCTACAGAAAGAGTGTTCAGATCTGCTCAATCAAAAGTATGGTTTAACTCTGTTAGCTGAATGCACAGATCAGAAAGAAGTTTCACCGAATGATTCTGTGTAGTTTATATTTGAAGACATTCCTTTTTCCACTATTACCCTCTTAGCGCTCCGAATCTCCACTTGCATTTTCTACAGAAAGAGTGTTTCAGAACGGCTCAATCAAAACTAAGGTTCAACTCTTTTAGTTGAACAAACAGAACAGAAAGAAGTTTCACACAATTCTTCTGTGTAGTTTTTATTTGTAGACATTCTTTTTCCCAATATAGGCCTCTTAACGCTCAGAATGTCCAATTGCAGTTTCGACACAAAGAGTGTTTCAGAACGGCTCAATCAAAAGTAAGGTTCAACTCTGTTAGTTGAATGCACAGAACAGAAAGAAGTTTCATACAATGCTTCTGTGTAGTTTATATTTGAACATATTCTTTTTTCCACTATTACCCACTTAGCGCTAAGAATATACAGTTGCATTTTCTACAGACAGAGTGTTTCAAAACTGCTCAATCAAAAGTATGGTTTAAATCTGTTAGCTGAATGCTCAGATCAGAAAGAAGTTTCACAGAATGCTTCTGTGTAGTTTATATTTGAATATATTCCTTTTTCCACTACTACGCTCTTAGCGCTCCAAATGTCCAGTTGCATTTTCTACAGAAAGAGTGTTCAGATCTGCTCAATCAAAAGTATGGTTTAACTCTGTTAGCTGAATGCACAGATCAGAAAGAAGTTTCACCGAATGATTCTGTATTTTATATTTGAAGACATTCCTTTTTCCACTATTACCCTCTTAGCGCTCCGAATCTCCACTTGCATTTTCTACAAAAAGAGTGTTTCATAACTGCTCAATCAAAAATATGTTTTATCTCTGTTAACTGAATTACAGATCAGAAATAAGTTTCACAGAATGCATCTGTGTAGTTTTTATTTGAAGATATTCTTTTTCCCAATGTAGGCCTCTTAGCGCTTAGCATGTCCAATTGCAGTTTCTACAGAAAGAGTGTTTCAGAACGGCTCAATCATAAGTAAGGTTCAACTCTGTTAGTTGAATGCACAGAACAGAAAGAATTTTCACAGAATGCTACTGTGTAGTTTATATTTGAATATATTCCTTTTACCACTATTACCCTCTTAGCGCTCCGAATGTCCACTTGCATTTTCTACAGAAAGAGTGTTCAGAACTGCGCAATCAAAAGTATGGTTTAACTCTGTTAGCTTAATGAACATATCAGAAATAAGTTTCACACAATGCTTCTGTGTAGTTTTTATTTGAAGATATTATTTTTCCCAATAGAGTCCTCTTAGCGCTCAGAATGTCCAATTGCAGTTTCTACAGAAAGAATGTTTCAGAAAGGCTCAATCAAATGTAAGGTTCAACTCTGTTAGTTGAATGCACAGAACAGAAAGAAGTTTCATACAATGCTTCTGTGTAGTTTATATTTGAACATATTCTTTTTTCCACTATTACCCACTTAGCGCTACGAATGTCCAGTTGCATTTTCTACAGACAGAGTGTTTCAAAACTGCTCAATCAAAAGTATGGTTTAACTCTGTTAGCTGAATGCTCAGATCAGAAAGAAGTTTCACAGAATGCTTCTGTGCAGTTTATATTTGAATATATTCCTTTTTCCACTACTACTCTCTTAGCGCTCCAAATGTCCAGTTGCATTTTCTACAGAAAGAGTGTTCAGATCTGCTCAATCAAAAGTATGTTTTAACCCTGTTAGCTGAATGCACAGATCAGAAAGAAGTTTCACCGAATGATTCTGTGTAGTTTATATTTGAAGACATTCCTTTTTCCACTATTACCCTCTTAGCGCTCCGAATCTCCACTTGCATTTTCTACAGAAAGAGTGTTTCAGAACGGCTCAATCAAAACTAAGGTTCAACTCTTTTAGTTGAACAAACAGAACAGAAAGAAGTTTCACACAATTCTTCTGTGTAGTTTTTATTTGTAGACATTCTTTTTCCCAATATAGGCCTCTTAGCGCTCAGAATGTCCAATTGCAGTTTTACAGAAAGAGTGTTTCAGAACGGCTCAATCAAAAGTAAGGTTCAACTCTGTTAGTTGAATGCACAGAACAGAAAGAAGTTTCATACAATGCTTCTGTGTAGTTTATATTTGAACATATTCTTTTTTCCACTATTACCAACTTAGCGCTACGAATGTCCAGTTGCATTTTCTACAGACAGAGTGTTTCAAAACTGCTCAATCAAAAGTATGGTTTAACTCTGTTAGCTGAATGCTCAGATCAGAAAAATGTTTCACAGAATGATTCTGTGTAGTTTATATTTGAATATATTCCTTTTTCCACTCCTACGCTCTTAGCGCTCCAAATGTCCAGTTGCATTTTCTACAGAAAGAGTGTTCAGATCTGCTCAATCAAAAGTATGGTTTAACTCTGTTAGCTGAATGCACAGATCAGAAAGAAGTTTCACAGAATGATTCTGTGTAGTTTATATTTGGAGACATTCCTTTTTCCACTATTTCCCTCTTAGCCCTCCGAATCTCCACTTGCATTTTCTACAGAAAGAGTGTTTCAAAATTGCTCAATCAAAAGTATGGTTTAACTCTGTTAGCTGAATGCTCAGATCAGAAAGAAGTTTCACAGAATGCTTCTGTGTAGTTTATATTTGAATATATTCCTTTTTCCACTACTACGCTCTTAGCGCTCCGAATCTCCACTTGCATTTTCTACAAAAAGGGTGTTTCATAACTGCTCAATCAAAAATATGTTTTATCTCTGTTAACTGAATTTACAAATCCGAAATATGTTTCACAGAATGCATCTGTGTAGTTTTTATTTGAAGATATTCTTTTTCCCAATGTAGGCCTCTTAGCGCTCAGAATGTCCAATTGCAGATTCTACAGAAAGAGTGTTTCAGAAAGGCTCAATCAAAAGTAAGGTTCAACTCTGTTAGTTGAATGCACAGAACAGAAAGAAGTTTCATACAATGCTTCTGTGTAGTTTATATTTGAACATTTTCTTTTTTCCACTATTACCCACTTAGCGCTACGAATGTCCAGTTGCATTTTCTACAGACAGAGTGTTTCAAAACTGCTCAATCAATAGTATGGTTTAACTCTGTTAGCTGAATGCTCAGATCAGAAAGAAGTTTCACAGAATGCTTCTGTGTAGTTTATATTTGAATATATTCCTTTTTCCACTACTACTCTCTTAGCGCTCCAAATGTCCAGTTGCATTTTCTACAGAAAGAGTGTTCAGATCTGCTCAATCAAAAGTATGGTTTAACTCTGTTAGCTGAATGCACAGATCAGAAAGAAGTTTAACCGAATGATTCTGTGTAGTTTATATTTGAAGACATTCCTTTTTCCACTATTACCCTCTTAGCGCTCCGAATCTCCACTTGCATTTTCTACAAAAAGAGTGTTTCATAACTGCTCAATCAAAAATATGTTTTATCTCTGTTAACTGAATTTACAGATCCGAAATATGTTTCACAGAATGCATCTGTGTAGTTTTTATTTGAAGATATTCTTTTTCCCAATGTAGGCCTCTTAGCGCTTAGCATGTCCAATTGCAGTTTCTACAGAAACAGTGTTTCAGAATGGCTCAATCAAAAGTAAGGTTCAACTCTGTTAGTTGAATGCACAGAACAGAAAGAATTTTCACAGAATGCTACTGTGTAGTTTATATTTGAATATATTCCTTTTTCCACTATTACCCTCTTATCGCTCCGAATGTCCAGTTGCATTTTCTACAGAAAGAGTGTTCAGAACTGCGCAATCAAAAGTATGGTTTAACTCTGTTAGCTTAATGAACATATCAGAAATAAGTTTAAAACAATGCTTCTGTGTAGTTTTTATTTGAAGATATTATTTTTCCCAATAGATGCCTCTTAGCGCTCAGAATGTCCAATTGCAGATTCTACAGAAAGAGTGTTTCAGAAAGGCTCAATCAAAAGTAAGGTTCAACTCTGTTAGTTGAATGCACAGAACAGAAAGAAGTTTCATACAATGCTTCTGTGTAGTTTATATTTGAACATATTCTTTTTTCCACTATTACCCACTTAGCGCTACGAATGTCCAGTTGCATTTTCTACAGACAGAGTGTTTCAAAACTGCTCAATCGAAAGTATGGTTTAACTCTGTTAGCTGAATGCTCAGATCAGAAAGAAGTTTCACAGAATGCTTCTGTGTAGTTTATATTTGAATATATTCCTTTTTCCACTACTACTCTCTTAGCGCTCCGAATGTCCAGTTGCATTTTCTACAGAAAGAGTGTTCAGATCTGCTCAATCAAAAGTATGGTTTAACTCTGTTAGCTGAATGCACAGATCAGAAAGAAGTTTCACAGAATGATTCTGTGTAGTTTATATTTGGAGACATTCCTTTTTCCACTATTACCCTCTTAGCGCTCCGAATCTCCACTTGCATTTTCTACATAAAGAGTGTTTCAGAACGGCTCAATCAAAACTAAGGTTCAACTCTTTTAGTTGAACAAACAGAACAGAAAGAAGTTTCACACAATTCTTCTGTGTAGTTTTTATTTGTAGACATTCTTTTTCCCAATATAGGCCTCTTAGCTCTCAGAATGTCCAATTGCAGTTTCTACAGAAAGAGTGTTTCAGAACGGCTCAATCAAAAGAAAGGTTCAACTCTGTTAGTTGAATGCACAGAACAGAAAGTATTTCATACAATGCTTCTGTGTAGTTTATATTTGAACATATTCTTTTTTCCACTATTACCCACTTAGCGCTACGAATGTCCAGTTGCATTTTCCACAGACAGAGTGTTTCAAAACTGCTCAATCAAAAGTATGGTTTAACTCTGTTAGCTGAATGCTCAGATCAGAAAGAAGTTTCACAGAATGCTTCTGTGTAGTTTATATTTGAATATATTCCTTTTTCCACTACTACTCTCTTAGCGCTCCAAATGTCCAGTTGCATTTTCTACAGAAAGAGTGTTCAGATCTGCTCAATCAAAAGTATGTTTTAACCCTGTTAGCTGAATGCACAGAACAGAAAGAAGTTTCACCGAATGATTCTGTGTAGTTTATATTTGAAGACATTCCTTTTTCCACTATTACCCTCTTAGCGCTCCGAATCTCCACTTGCATTTTCTACAGAAAGAGTGTTTCAGAACGGCTCAATCAAAACTAAGGTTCAACTCTTTTAGTTGAACAAACAGAACAGAAAGAAGTTTCACACAATTCTTCTGTGTAGTTTTTATTTGTAGACATTCTTTTTCCCAATATAGGCCTCTTAACGCTCAGAATGTCCAATTGCAGTTGCTACAGAAAGAGTGTTTCAGAACGGCTCAATCAAAAGTAAGGTTCAACTCTGTTAGTTGAATGCACAGAACAGAAAGGAGTTTCATACAGTGCTTCTGTGTAGTTTATATTTGAACATATTCTTTTTTCCACTATTACCCACTTAGCGCTACGAATGTCCAGTTGCATTTTCTACAGACAGAGTGTTTCAAAACTGCTCAATCAAAAGTATGGTTTAACTCTGTTAGCTGTATGCTCAGATAAGAAAGAAGTTTCACAGAATGCTTCTGTGTAGTTTATATTTGAATATATTCCTTTTTCCACTACTACGCACTTAGCGCTCCAAATGTCCAGTTGCATTTTCAAGAGAAAGAGTGTTCAGATCTGCTCAATCAAAAGTATGGTTTAACTCTGTTAGCTGAATGCACAGATCAGAAAGAAGTTTCACCGAATGATTCTGTGTAGTTTATATTTGAAGACATTCCTTTTTCCACTATTACCCTCTTAGCGCTCCGAATCTCCACTTGCATTTTCTACAAAAAGAGTGTTTCATAACTGCTCAATCAAAAATATGTTTTATCTCTGTTAACTGAATTTACAGATCCGAAATATGTTTCACAGAATGCATCTGTGTAGTTTTTATTTGAAGATATTCTTTTTCCCAATGTAGGCCTCTTAGCGCTTAGCATGTCCAATTGCAGTTTCTACAGAAACAGTGTTTCAGAATGGCTCAATCAAAAGTAAGGTTCAACTCTGTTAGTTGAACGCACAGAACAGAAAGAATTTTCACAGAATGCTACTGTGTAGTTTATATTTGAATATATTCCTTTTTCCACTATTACCCTCTTAGCGCTCCGAATGTCCACTTGCATTTTCTACAGAAAGAGTGTTCAGAACTGCGCAATCAAAAGTATGGTTTAACTCTGTTAGCTTAATGAACATATCAGAAATAAGTTTCAAACAATGCTTCTGTGTAGTTTTTATTTGAAGATATTATTTTTCCCAATATAGGCCTCTTAGCGCTCAGAATGTCCAATTGCAGTTTCTACAGAAAGAGTGTTTCAGAAAGGGTCAATCAAAAGTAAGGTTCAACTCTGTTAGTTGAATGCACAGAACAGGAAGTAGTTTCATACAATGCTTCTGTGTAGTTTATATTTGAACATATTCTTTTTTCCACTATTACCCCCTTAGCGCTACGAATGTCCAGTTGCATTTTCTACAGACAGAGTGTTTCAAAACTGCTCAATCAAAAATATGGTTTAACTCTGTTAGCTGAATGCTCAGATCAGAAAGAAGTTTCACAGAATGCTTCTGTGTAGTTTATATTTGAATATATTCCTATTTCCACTACTACTCTCTTAGCGCTCCAAATGTCCAGTTGCATTTTCTACAGAAAGAGTGTTCAGATCTGCTCAATCAAAAGTATGGTTTAACTCTGTTAGCTGAATGCACAGATCAGAAAGAAGTTTCACCGAATGATTCTGTGTAGTTTATATTTGAAGACATTCCTTTTTCCACTATTACCCTCTTAGCGCTCCGAATCTCCACTTGCATTTTCTACAGAAAGAGTGTTTCAGAACGGCTCAATCAAAACTAAGGTTCAACTCTTTTAGTTGAACAAACAGAACAGAAAGAAGTTTCACACAATTCTTCTGTGTAGTTTTTATTTGTAGACATTCTTTTTCCCAATATAGGCCTCTTAACGCTCAGAATGTCCAATTGCAGTTTCGACACAAAGAGTGTTTCAGAACGGCTCAATCAAAAGTAAGGTTCAACTCTGTTAGTTGAATGCACAGAACAGAAAGAAGTTTCATACAATGCTTCTGTGTAGTTTATATTTGAACATATTCTTTTTTCCACTATTACCCACTTAGCGCTAAGAATATACAGTTGCATTTTCTACAGACAGAGTGTTTCAAAACTGCTCAATCAAAAGTATGGTTTAAATCTGTTAGCTGAATGCTCAGATCAGAAAGAAGTTTCACAGAATGCTTCTGTGTAGTTTATATTTGAATATATTCCTTTTTCCACTACTACGCTCTTAGCGCTCCAAATGTCCAGTTGCATTTTCTACAGAAAGAGTGTTCAGATCTGCTCAATCAAAAGTATGGTTTAACTCTGTTAGCTGAATGCACAGATCAGAAAGAAGTTTCACCGAATGATTCTGTATTTTATATTTGAAGACATTCCTTTTTCCACTATTACCCTCTTAGCGCTCCGAATCTCCACTTGCATTTTCTACAAAAAGAGTGTTTCATAACTGCTCAATCAAAAATATGTTTTATCTCTGTTAACTGAATTACAGATCAGAAATAAGTTTCACAGAATGCATCTGTGTAGTTTTTATTTGAAGATATTCTTTTTCCCAATGTAGGCCTCTTAGCGCTTAGCATGTCCAATTGCAGTTTCTACAGAAAGAGTGTTTCAGAACGGCTCAATCAAAAGTAAGGTTCAACTCTGTTAGTTGAATGCACAGAACAGAAAGAATTTTCACAGAATGCTACTGTGTAGTTTATATTTGAATATATTCCTTTTACCACTATTACCCTCTTAGCGCTCCGAATGTCCACTTGCATTTTCTACAGAAAGAGTGTTCAGAACTGCGCAATCAAAAGTATGGTTTAACTCTGTTAGCTTAATGAACATATCAGAAATAAGTTTCACACAATGCTTCTGTGTAGTTTTTATTTGAAGATATTATTTTTCCCAATAGAGTCCTCTTAGCGCTCAGAATGTCCAATTGCAGTTTCTACAGAAAGAATGTTTCAGAAAGGCTCAATCAAATGTAAGGTTCAACTCTGTTAGTTGAATGCACAGAACAGAAAGAAGTTTCATACAATGCTTCTGTGTAGTTTATATTTGAACATATTCTTTTTTCCACTATTACCCACTTAGCGCTACGAATGTCCAGTTGCATTTTCTACAGACAGAGTGTTTCAAAACTGCTCAATCAAAAGTATGGTTTAACTCTGTTAGCTGAATGCTCAGATCAGAAAGAAGTTTCACAGAATGCTTCTGTGCAGTTTATATTTGAATATATTCCTTTTTCCACTACTACTCTCTTAGCGCTCCAAATGTCCAGTTGCATTTTCTACAGAAAGAGTGTTCAGATCTGCTCAATCAAAAGTATGTTTTAACCCTGTTAGCTGAATGCACAGATCAGAAAGAAGTTTCACCGAATGATTCTGTGTAGTTTATATTTGAAGACATTCCTTTTTCCACTATTACCCTCTTAGCGCTCCGAATCTCCACTTGCATTTTCTACAGAAAGAGTGTTTCAGAACGGCTCAATCAAAACTAAGGTTCAACTCTTTTAGTTGAACAAACAGAACAGAAAGAAGTTTCACACAATTCTTCTGTGTAGTTTTTATTTGTAGACATTCTTTTTCCCAATATAGGCCTCTTAACGCTCAGAATGTCCAATTGCAGTTGCTACAGAAAGAGTGTTTCAGAACGGCTCAATCAAAAGTAAGGTTCAACACTGTTAGTTGAATGCACAGAACAGAAAGGAGTTTCATACAATGCTTCTGTGTAGTTTATATTTGAACATATTCTTTTTTCCACTATTACCCACTTAGCGCTACGAATGTCCAGTTGCATTTTCTACAGACAGAGTGTTTCAAAACTGCTCAATCAAAAGTATGGTTTAACTCTGTTAGCTGTATGCTCAGATCAGAAAGAAGTTTCACAGAATGGTTCTGTGTAGTTTATATTTGAATATATTCCTTTTTCCACTACTACGCACTTAGCGCTCCAAATGTCCAGTTGCATTTTCAAGAGAAAGAGTGTTCAGATCTGCTCAATCAAAAGTATGGTTTAACTCTGTTAGCTGAATGCACAGATCAGAAAGAAGTTTCACCGAATGATTCTGTGTAGTTTATATTTGAAGACATTCCTTTTTCCACTATTACCCTCTTAGCGCTCCGAATCTCCACTTGCATTTTCTACAAAAAGAGTGTTTCATAACTGCTCAATCAAAAATATGTTTTATCTCTGTTAACTGAATTTACAGATCCGAAATATGTTTCACAGAATGCATCTGTGTAGTTTTTATTTGAAGATATTCTTTTTCCCAATGTAGGCCTCTTAGCGCTTAGCATGTCCAATTGCAGTTTCTACAGAAACAGTGTTTCAGAATGGCTCAATCAAAAGTAAGGTTCAACTCTGTTAGTTGAACGCACAGAACAGAAAGAATTTTCACAGAATGCTACTGTGTAGTTTATATTTGAATATATTCCTTTTTCCACTATTACCCTCTTAGCGCTCCGAATGTCCACTTGCATTTTCTACAGAAAGAGTGTTCAGAACTGCGCAATCAAAAGTATGGTTTAACTCTGTTAGCTTAATGAACATATCAGAAATAAGTTTCAAACAATGCTTCTGTGTAGTTTTTATTTGAAGATATTATTTTTCCCAATATAGGCCTCTTAGCGCTCAGAATGTCCAATTGCAGTTTCTACAGAAAGAGTGTTTCAGAAAGGGTCAATCAAAATTAAGGTTCAACTCTGTTAGTTGAATGCACAGAACAGAAAGAAGTTTCATACAATGCTTCTGTGTAGTTTATATTTGAACATATTCTTTTTTCCACTATTACCCACTTAGCGCTACGAATGTCCAGTTGCATTTTCTACAGACAGAGTGTTTCAAAACTGCTCAATCAAAAGTATGGTTTAACTCTGTTAGCTGAATGCTCAGATCAGAAAGAAGTTTCACAGAATGCTTCTGTGTAGTTTATATTTGAATATATTCCTTTTTCCACTACTACTCTCTTAGCGCTCCAAATGTCCAGTTGCATTTTCTACAGAAAGAGAGTTCAGATCTGCTCAATCAAAAGAATGGTTTAACTCTGTTAGCTGAATGCACAGATCAGAAAGAAGTTTCACCGAATGATTCTGTGTAGTTTATATTTGGAGACATTCCTTTTTCCACTATTACCCTCTTAGCGCTCCGAATCTCCACTTGCATTTTCTACAGAAAGAGTGTTTCAGAACGGCTCAATCAAAACTAAGGTTCAACTCTTTTAGTTGAACAAACAGAACAGAAAGAAGTTTCACACAATTCTTCTGTGTAGTTTTTATTTGTAGACATTCATTTTCCCAATATAGGCATCTTAGCGCTCAGAATGTCCAATTGCAGTTTCTACAGAAAGAGTGTTTCAGAACGGCTCAATCAAAAGTAAGGTTCAACTCTGTTAGTTGAATGCACAGAACAGAAAGAAGTTTCATACAATGCTTCTGTGTAGTTTATATTTGAACATATTGTTTTTTCCACTATTACCCACTTAGCGCTACGAATGTCCAGTTGCATTTTCTACAGACAGAGTGTTTCAAAACTGCTCAATCAAAAGTATGGTTTAACTCTGTTAGCTGAATGCTCAGATCAGAAAGAAGTTTCACAGAATGCTTCTGTGTAGTTTATATTTGAATATATTCCTTTTTCCACTACTACGCTCTTAGCGCTCCAAATGTCCAGTTGCATTTTCTACAGAAAGAGTGTTCAGATCTGCTCAATCAAAAGTATGGTTTAACTCTGTTAGCTGAATGCACAGATCAGAAAGAAGTTTCACCGAATGATTCTGTGTAGTTTATATTTGAAGACATTCCTTTTTCCACTATTACCCTCTTAGCACTCCGAATCTCCACTTGCATTTTCTACAAAAAGAGTGTTTCATAACTGCTCAATCAAAAATATGTTTTATCTCTGTTAACTGAATTACAGATCAGAAATAAGTTTCACAGAATGCATCTGTGTAGTTTTTATTTGAAGATATTTTTTTCCCAATGTAGGCCTCTTAGCGCTTAGCATGTCCAATTGCAATTTCTACAGAAAGAGTGTTTCAGAACGGCTCAATCAAAAGTAAGGTTCAACTCTGTTAGTTGAATGCACAGAACAGAAAGAATTTTCACAGAATGCTACTGTGTAGTTTATATTTGAATATATTCCTTTTTCCACTATTACCCTCTTAGCGCTCCAAATGTCCACTTGCATTTTCTACAGAAAGAGTGTTCAGAACTGCGCAATCAAAAGTATGGTTTAACTCTGTTAGCTTAATGAACATATCAGAAATAAGTTTCACACAATGCTTCTGTGTAGTTTTTATTTGAAGATATTATTTTTCCCAATAGAGGCCTCTTAGCGCTCAGAATGTCCAATTGCAGTTTCTACAGAAAGAGTGTTTCAGAAAGGCTCAATCAAATGTAAGGTTCAACTCTGTTAGTTGAAGGCACAGAACAGAAAGTAGTTTCATACAATGCTTCTGTGTAGTTTATATTTGAATATATTCCTTTTTCCACTACTACGCTCTTAGCGCTCCAAATGTCCAGTTGCATTTTCTACAGAAAGAGTGTTCAAATCTGCTCAATCAAAAGTATGGTTTAACTCTGTTAGCTGAATGCACAGATCAGAAAGAAGTTTCACCGAATGATTCTGTGTAGTTTATATTTGAAGACATTCCTTTTTCCACTATTACCCTCTTAGCGCTCCGAATGTCCAGTTGCATTTTCTACAGAAAGAGTGTTCAGATCTGCTCAATCAAAAGTATGGTTTAACTCTGTTAGATGAATGCACAGATCAGAAAGAAGTTTCACCGAATGATTCTGTGTAGTTTATATTTGAAGACATTCCTTTTTCCACTATTACCCTCTTAGCGCTCCGAATCTCCACTTGCATTTTCTACAAAAAGAGTGTTTCATAACTGCTCAATCAAAAATATGTTTTATCTCTGTTAACTGAATTTAGAGATCAGAAATAAGTTTCACAGAATGCATCTGTGTAGTTTTTATTTGAAGATATTCTTTTTCCCAATGTAGGCCTCTTAGCGCTTAGCATGTCCAATTGCAGTTTCTACAGAAAGAGTGTTTCAGAACGGCTCAATCAAAAGTAAGGTTCAACTCCGTTAGTTGAATGCACAGAACAGAAGGAATTTTCATAGAATACTACTGTGTAGTTTATATTTGAATATATTCCTTTCTCCACTATTACAATCTTAGCGCTCCGAATGTCCACTTGCATTTTCTACAGAAGCAGTGTTCTGAACTGTGCAATCAAAAGTATGGTTTAACTCTGTTAGCTTAATGAACATATCAGAAATAAGTTTCACACAATGCTTCTGTGTAGTTTTTATTTGAAGATATTATTTTTCCCAATATAGGCCTCTTAGCGCTCAGAATGTCCAATTGCAATTTCTACAGAAAGAGTGTTTCAGAAAGGCTCAATCAAATGTAAAGTTCAACTCTGTTAGTTGAATACACAGAACAGAAAGAAATTTCATACAATGCGTCTGTGTAGTTTATATTTGAACATATTTTTTTTCCACTATTACCCACTTGGCGCTACGAATGTCCAGTTGCATTTTCTACAGACAGAGTGTTTCAAAACTGCTCAATCAAAAGTATGGTTTAACTCTGTTAGCTGAATGCACAGAACAGAAAGAATTTTCACAGAATGCTACTGTGTAGTTTATATTTGAATATATTCCTTTTTCCACTATTACCTTCTTAGCGCTCCGAATGTCCACTTGCATTTTCTACAGAAAGAGTGTTCAGAACTGCGCAATCAAAAGTATGGTTTAACTCTGTTAGCTTAATGAACATATCAGAAATAAGTTTCACAAAATGCTTCTGTGTAGTTTTTATTTGAAGATATTATTTTTCCACATATAGGCCTCTTAGCGCTCAGAATGTCCAATTGCAGTTTCTACAGAAAGAGTGTTTCAGAAAGGCTCAATCAAAATTAAGGTTCAACTCTGTTAGTTGAATGCACAGAACAGAAAGAAGTTTCATACAATGCTTCTGTGTAGTTTATATTTGAACATATTCTTTTTTCCACTATTACCCACTTAGCGCTACGAATGTCCAGTTGCATTTTCTACAGACAGAGTGTTTCAAAACTGCTCAATCAAAAGTATGGTTTAACTGTGTTAGCTGAATGCTCAGATCAGAAAGAAGTTTCACAGAATGCTTCTGTGTAGTTTATATTTGAATATATTCCTTTTTCCACTACTACTCTCTTAGCACTCCAAATGTCCAGTTGCATTTTCTACAGAAAGAGAGTTCAGATCTGCTCAATCAAAAGTATGGTTTAACACTGTTAGCTGAATGCACAGATCAGAAAGAAGTTTCACCGAATGATTCTGTGTAGTTTATATTTGGAGACATTCCTTTTTCCACTATTACCCTCTTAGCGCTCCGAATCTCCACTTGCATTTTCTACAGAAAGAGTGTTTCAGAACGGCTCAATCAAAACTAAAGTTCAACTCTTTTAGTTGAACAAACAGAACAGAAAGAAGTTTCACACAATTCTTCTGTGTAGTTTTTATTTGTAGACATTCTTTTTCCCAATATAGGCCTCTTAGCGCTCAGAATGTCCAATTGCAGTTTTACAGAAAGAGTGTTTCAGAACGGCTCAATCAAAAGTAAGGTTCAACTCTGTTAGTTGAATGCACAGAACAGAAAGAAGTTTCATACAATGCTTCTGTGTAGTTTATATTTGAACATATTCTTTTTTCCACTATTACCAACTTAGCGCTACGAATGTCCAGTTGCATTTTCTACAGACAGAGTGTTTCAAAACTGCTCAATCAAAAGTATGGTTTAACTCTGTTAGCTGAATGCTCAGATCAGAAAGAAGTTTCACAGAATGCTTCTGTGTAGTTTATATTTGAATATATTCCTTTTTCCACTACTACTCTCTTAGCGCTCCAAATGTCCAGTTGCATTTTCTACAGAAAGAGTGTTCAGATCTGCTCAATCAAAAGTATGGTTTAACCCTGTTAGCTGAATGCACAGATCAGAAAGAAGTTTCACCGAATGATTCTGTGTAGTTTATATTTGAAGACATTCCTTTTTCCACTATTACCCTCTTAGCGCTCCGTATCTCCACTTGCATTTTCTACAGAAAGAGTGTTTCAGAACGGCTCAATCAAAACTAAGGTTCAACTCTTTTAGTTGAACAAACAGAACAGAAAGAAGTTTCACACAATTCTTCTGTGTAGTTTTTATTTGTAGACATTCTTTTTCCCAATATAGGCCTCTTAACGCTCAGAATGTCCAATTGCAGTTTCTACAGAAAGAGTGTTTCAGAACGGCTCAATCAAAAGTAAGGTTCAACTCTGTTAGTTGAATGCACAGAACAGAAAGAAGTTTCATACAATGCTTCTGTGTAGTTTATATTTGAACATATTCTTTTTTCCACTATTACCCACTTAGCGCTACGAATGTCCAGTTGCATTTTCTACAGACAGAGTGTTTCAAAACTGCTCAATCAAAAGTATGGTTTAACTCTGTTAGCTGTATGCTCAGATCAGAAAGAAGTTTCACAGAATGCTTCTGTGTAGTTTATATTTGAATATATTCCTTTTTCCACTCCTACGCTCTTAGCGCTCCAAATGTCCAGTTGCATTTTCAAGAGAAAGAGTGTTCAGATCTGCTCAATCAAAAGTATGGTTTAACTCTGTTAGCTGAATGCACAGATCAGAAAGAAGTTTCACCGAATGATTCTGTGTAGTTTATATTTGAAGACATTCCTTTTTCCACTATTACCCTCTTAGCGCTCCGAATCTCCACTTGCATTTTCTACAAAAAGAGTGTTTCATAACTGCTCAATCAAAAATATGTTTTATCTCTGTTAACTGAATTTACAGATCCGAAATATGTTTCACAGAATGCATCTGTGTAGTTTTTATTTGAAGATATTCTTTTTCCCAATGTAGGCCTCTTATCGCTTAGCATGTCCAATTACAGTTTCTACAGAAACAGTGTTTCAGAATGGCTCAATCAAAAGTAAGGTTCAACTCTGTTAGTTGAATGCACAGAACAGAAAGAATTTTCACAGAATGCTACTGTGTAGTTTATATTTGAATATATTCCTTTTTCCACTATTACCCTCTTAGCGCTCCGAATGTCCACTTGCATTTTCTACAGAAAGAGTGTTCAGAACTGCGCAATCAAAAGTATGGTTTAACTCTGTTAGCTTAATGAACATATCAGAAATAAGTTTCAAACAATGCTTCTGTGTAGTTTTTATTTGAAGATATTATTTTTCCCAATATAGGCCTCTTAGCGCTCAGAATGTCCAATTGCAGATTCTACAGAAAGAGTGTTTCAGAAAGGCTCAATCAAAAGTAAGGTTCAACTCTGTTAGTTGAATGCACAGAACAGAAAGAAGTTTCATACAATGCTTCTGTGTAGTTTATATTTGAACATATTCTTTTTTCCACTATTACCCACTTAGCGCTACGAATGTCCAGTTGCATTTTCTACAGACAGAGTGTTTCAAAACTGCTCAATCAAAAGTATGGTTTAACTCTGTTAGCTGAATGCTCAGATCAGAAAGAAGTTTCACAGAATGCTTCTGTGTAGTTTATATTTGAATATATTCCGTTTTCCACTACTACTCTCTTAGCGCTCCAAATGTCCAGTTGCATTTTCTACAGAAAGAGTGTTCAGATCTGCTCAATCAAAAGTATGGTTTAACTCTGTTAGCTGAATGCACAGATCAGAAAGAAGTTTCACCGAATGATTCTGTGTAGTTTATATTTGAAGACATTCCTTTTTCCACTATTACCCTCTTAGCGCTCCGAATCTCCACTTGCATTTTCTACAAAAAGAGTGTTTCATAACTGCTCAATCAAAAATATGTTTTATCTCTGTTAACTGAATTTACAGATCCGAAATATGTTTCACAGAATGCATCTGTGTAGTTTTTATTTGAAGATATTCTTTTTCCCAATGTAGGCCTCTTAGCGCTTAGCATGTCCAATTGCAGTTTCTACAGAAACAGTGTTTCAGAATGGCTCAATCAAAAGTAAGGTTCAACTCTGTTAGTTGAATGCACAGAACAGAAAGAATTTTCACAGAATGCTACTGTGTAGTTTATATTTGAATATATTCCTTTTTCCACTATTACCCTCTTAGCGCTCCGAATGTCCACTTGCATTTTCTACAGAAAGAGTGTTCAGAACTGCGCAATCAAAAGTATGGTTTAACTCTGTTAGCTTAATGAACATATCAGAAATAAGTTTCAAACAATTCTTCTGTGTAGTTTTTATTTGAAGATATTATTTTTCCCAATATAGGCCTCTTAGCGCTCAGAATGTCCAATTGCAGATTCTACAGAAAGAGTGTTTCAGAAAGGCTCAATCAAAAGTAAGGTTCAACTCTGTTAGTTGAATGCACAGAACAGAAAGAAGTTTCATACAATGCTACTGTGTAGTTTATATTTGAACATATTCTTTTTTCCACTATTACCCACTTAGCGCTACGAATGTCCAGTTGCATTTTCTACAGACAGAGTGTTTCAAAACTGCTCAATCAAAAGTATGGTTTAACTCTGTTAGCTGAATGCTCAGATCAGAAAGAAGTTTCACAGAATGCTTCTGTGTAGTTTATATTTGAATATATTCCTTTTTCCACTACTACTCTCTTAGCGCTCCAAATGTCCAGTTGCATTTTCTACAGAAAGAGTGTTCAGATCTGCTCAATCAAAAGTACGGTTTAACCCTGTTAGCTGAATGCACAGATCAGAAAGAAGTTTCACCGAATGATTCTGTGTAGTTTATATTTGAAGACATTCCATTTTCCACTATTACCCTCTTAGCGCTCCGAATCTCCACTTGCATTTTCTACAGAAAGAGTGTTTCAGAACGGCTCAATCAAATCTCAGGTTCAACTCTTTTAGTTGAACAAACAGAACAGAAAGAAGTTTCACACAATTCTTCTGTGTAGTTTTTATTTGTAGACATTCTTTTTCCCAATATAGGCCTCTTAACGCTCAGAATGTCCAATTGCAGTTTCTACAGAAAGAGTGTTTCAGAACGGCTCAATCAAAAGTAAGGTTCAACTCTGTTAGTTGAATGCACAGAACAGAAAGACGTTTCATACAATGCTTCTGTGTAGTTTATATTTGAACATATTCTTTTTTCCACTATTACCCACTTAGCGCTACGAATGTCCAGTTGCATTTTCTACAGACAGAGTGTTTCAAAACTGCTCAATCAAAAGTATGGTTTAACTCTGTTAGCTGTATGCTCAGATCAGAAAGAAGTTTCACAGAATGCTTCTGTGTAGTTTATATTTGAATATATTCCTTTTTCCACTACTACGCTCTTAGCGCTCCAAATGTCCAGTTGCATTTTCAAGAGAAAGAGTGTTCAGATCTGCTCAATCAAAAGTATGGTTTAACTCTGTTAGCTGAATGCACAGATCAGAAAGAAGTTTCACCGAATGATTCTGTGTAGTTTATATTTGAAGACATTCCTTTTTCCACTATTACCCTCTTAGCGCTCCGAATCTCCACTTGCATTTTCTACAAAAAGAGTGTTTCATAACTGCTCAATCAAAAATATGTTTTATCTCTGTTAACTGAATTTACATATCCGAAATATGTTTCACAGAATGCATCTGTGTAGTTTTTATTTGAAGATATTCTTTTTCCCAATATAGGCCTCTTAGCGCTTAGCATGTCCAATTGCAGTTTCTACAGAAACAGTGTTTCAGAATGGCTCAATCAAAAGTAAGGTTCAACTCTGTTAGTTGAATGCACAGAACAGAAAGAATTTTCACAGAATGCTACTGTGTAGTTTATATTTGAATATATTCCTTTTTCCACTATTACCCTCTTACCGCTCCGAATGTCCACTTGCATTTTCTACAGAAAGAGTGTTCAGAACTGCGCAATCAAAAGTATGGTTTAACTCTGTTAGCTTAATGAACATATCAGAAATAAGTTTCAAACAATGCTTCTGTGTATTTTTTATTTGAAGATATTATTTTTCCCAATATAGGCCTCTTAGCGCTCAGAATGTCCAATTGCAGTTTCTACAGAAAGAGTGTGTCAGAAAGGGTCAATCAAAAGTAAGGTTCAACTCTGTTAGTTGAATGCACAGAACAGAAAGTAGTTTCATACAATGCTTCTGTGTAGTTTATATTTGAACATATTCTTTTTTCCACTATTACCCCCTTAGCGCTACGAATGTCCAGTTGCATTTTCTACAGACAGAGTGTTTCAAAACTGCTCAATCAAAAATATGGTTTAACTCTGTTAGCTGAATGCTCAGATCAGAAAGAAGTTTCACAGAATGCTTCTGTGTAGTTTATATTTGAATATATGCCTATTTCCACTACTACTCTCTTAGCGCTCCAAATGTCCAGTTGCATTTTCTACAGAAAGAGTGTTCAGATCTGCTCAATCAAAAGTATGGTTTAACTCTGTTAGCTGAATGCACAGATCAGAAAGAAGTTTCACCGAATGATTCTGTGTAGTTTATATTTGAAGACATTCCTTTTTCCACTATTACCCTCTTAGCGCTCCGAATCTCCACTTGCATTTTCTACAGAAAGAGTGTTTCAGAACGGCTCAATCAAAACTAAGGTTCAACTCTTTTAGTTGAACAAACAGAACAGAAAGAAGTTTCACACAATTCTTCTGTGTAGTTTTTATTTGTAGACATTCTTTTTCCCAATATAGGCCTCTTAACGCTCAGAATGTCCAATTGCAGTTTCGACACAAAGAGTGTTTCAGAAGGGCTCAATCAAAAGTAAGGTTCAACTCTGTTAGTTGAATGCACAGAACAGAAAGAAGTTTCATACAATGCTTCTGTGTAGTTTATATTTGAACATATTCTTTTTTCCACTATTACCAACATAGCGCTACGAATATACAGTTGCATTTTCTACAGACAGAGTGTTTCAAAACTGCTCAATCAAAAGTATGGTTTAAATCTGTTAGCTGAATGCTCAGATCAGAAAGAAGTTTCACAGAATGCTTCTGTGTAGTTTATATTTGAATATATTCCTTTTTCCACTACTACGCTCTTAGCGCTCCAAATGTCCAGTTGCATTTTCTACAGAAAGAGTGTTCAGATCTGCTCAATCAAAAGTATGGTTTAACTCTGTTAGCTGAATGCACAGATCAGAAAGAAGTTTCACCGAATGATTCTGTATTTTATATTTGAAGACATTCCTTTTTCCACTATTACCCTCTTAGCGCTCCGAATCTCCACTTGCATTTTCTACAAAAAGAGTGTTTCATAACTGCTCAATCAAAAATATGTTTTATCTCTGTTAACTGAATTACAGATCAGAAATAAGTTTCACAGAATGCATCTGTGTAGTTTTTATTTGAAGATATTCTTTTTCCCAATGTAGGCCTCTTAGCGCTTAGCATGTATAATTGCAATTTATACAGAAAGAGTGTTTCAGAACGGCTCAATCAAAAGTAAGGTTCAACTCTGTTAGTTGAATGCACAGAACAGGAAGAATTTTCACAGAATGCTACTGTGTAGTTTATATTTGAATATATTCCTTTTTCCACTATTACCCTCTTAGCGCTCCGAAAGTCCACTTGCATTTTCTACAGAAAGAGTGTTCAGAACTGCGCAATCAAAAGTATGGTTTAACTCTGTTAGCTTAATGAACATATCAGAAATAAGTTTCACACAATGTTTCTGTGTAGTTTTTATTTGAAGATATTATTTTTCCCAATAGAGGCCTCTTAGCGCTCAGAATGTCCAATTGCAGTTTCTACAGAAAGAATGTTTCAGAAAGGCTCAATCAAATGTAAGGTTCAACTCTGTTAGTTGAATGCACAGAACAGAAAGAAGTTTCATACAATGCTTCTGTGTAGTTTATATTTGAACATATTCTTTTTTCCACTATTACCCACTTAGCGCTACGAATGTCCAGTTGCATTTTCTACAGACAGAGTGTTTCAAAACTGCTCAATCAAAAGTATGGTTTAACTCTGTTAGCTGAATGCTCAGATCAGAAAGAAGTTTCACAGAATGCTTCTGTGTAGTTTATATTTGAATATATTCCTTTTTCCACTACTACTCTCTTAGCGCTCCAAATGTCCAGTTGCATTTTCTACAGAAAGAGAGTTCAGACCTGCTCAATCAAAAGAATGGTTTAACTCTGTTAGCTGAATGCACAGATCAGAAAGAAGTTTCACCGAATGATTCTGTGTAGTTTATATTTGGAGACATTCCTTTTTCCACTATTACCCTCTTAGCGCTCCGAATCTCCACTTGCATTTTCTACAGAAAGTGTGTTTCAGAACGGCTCAATCAAAACTAAGGTTCAACTCTTTTAGTTGAACAAACAGAACAGAAAGAAGTTTCACACAATTCTTCTGTGTAGTTTTTATTTGTAGACATTCATTTTCCCAATATAGGCATCTTAGCGCTCAGAATGTCCAATTGCAGTTTCTACAGAAAGAGTGTTTCAGAACGGCTCAATCAAAAGTAAGGTTCAACTCTGTTAGTTGAATGCACAGAACAGAAAGAAGTTTCATACAATGCTTCTGTGTAGTTTATATTTGAACATATTGTTTTTTCCACTATTACCCACTTAGCGCTACGAATGTCCAGTTGCATTTTCTACAGACAGAGTGTTTCAAAACTGCTCAATCAAAATTATGGTTTAACTCTGTTAGCTGAATGCTCAGATCAGAAAGAAGTTTCACAGAATGCTTCTGTGTAGTTTATATTTGAATATATTCCTTTTTCCACTACTACGCTCTTAGCGCTCCAAATGTCCAGTTGCATTTTCTACAGAAAGAGTGTTCAGATCTGCTCAATCAAAAGTATGGTTTAACTCTGTTAGCTGAATGCACAGATCAGAAAGAAGTTTCACCGAATGATTCTGTATTTTATATTTGAAGACATTCCTTTTTCCACTATTACCCTCTTAGCGCTCCGAATCTCCACTTGCATTTTCTACAAAAAGAGTGTTTCATAACTGCTCAATCAAAAATATGTTTTATCTCTGTTAACTGAATTACAGATCAGAAATAAGTTTCACAGAATGCATCTGTGTAGTTTTTATTTGAAGATATTTTTTTCCCAATGTAGGCCTCTTAGCGCTTAGCATGTCCAATTGCAATTTCTACAGAAAGAGTGTTTCAGAACGGCTCAATCAAAAGTAAGGTTCAACTCTGTTAGTTGAATGCACAGAACATTAAGAATTTTCACAGAATGCTACTGTGTAGTTTATATTTGAATATATTCCTTTTTCCACTATTACCCTCTTAGCGCTCCGAATGTCCACTTGCATTTTCTACAGAAAGAGTGTTCAGAACTGCGCAATCAAAAGTATGGTTTAACTCTGTTAGCTTAATGAACATATCAGAAATAAGTTTCACACAATGCTTCTGTGTAGTTTTTATTTGAAGATATTATTTTTCCCAATAGAGGCCTCTTAGCGCTCAGAATGTCCAATTGCAGTTTCTACAGAAAGAGTGTTTCAGAAAGGCTCAATCAAATGTAAGGTTCAACTCTGTTAGTTGAAGGCACAGAACAGAAAGAAGTTTCATACAATGCTTCTGTGTAGTTTATATTTGAATATATTCCTTTTTCCACTACTACGCTCTTAGCGCTCCAAATGTCCAGTTGCATTTTCTACAGAAAGAGTGTTCAGATCTGCTCAATCAAAAGTATGGTTAACTCTGTTAGCTGAATGCACAGATCAGAAAGAAGTTTCACCGAATGATTCTGTGTAGTTTATATTTGAAGACATTCCTTTTTCCACTATTACCCTCTTAGCGCTCCGAATGTCCAGTTGCATTTTCTACAGAAAGAGTGTTCAGATCTGCTCAATCAAAAGTATGGTTTAACTCTGTTAGATGAATGCACAGATCAGAAAGAATTTTCACCGAATGATTCTGTGTAGTTTATATTTGAAGACATTCCTTTTTCCACTATTACCCTCTTAGCGCTCCGAATCTCCACTTGCATTTTCTACAAAAAGAGTGTTTCATAACTGCTCAATCAAAAATATGTTTTATCTCTGTTAACTGAATTTAGAGATCAGAAATAAGTTTCACAGAATGCATCTGTGTAGTTTTTATTTGAAGATATTCTTTTTCCCAATGTAGGCCTCTTAGCGCTTAGCATGTCCAATTGCAGTTTCTACAGAAAGAGTGTTTCAGAACTGCTCAATCAAAAGTAAGGTTCAACTCTGTTAGTTGAATGCACAGAACAGAAAGAATTTTCACAGAATGCTACTGTGTAGTTTATATTTGAATATATTCCTTTTTCCACTATTACCTTCTTAGCGCTCCGAATGTCCACTTGCATTTTCTGCAGAAAGAGTGTTCAGAACTGCGCAATCAAAAGTATGGTTTAACTCTGTTAGCTTAATGAACATATCAGAAATATGTTTCACACAATGCTTCTGTGTAGTTTTTATTTGAAGATATTATATTTCCACATATAGGCCTCTTAGCGCTCAGAATGTCCAATTGCAGTTTCTACAGAAAGAGTGTTTCAGAAAGGCTCAATCAAAATTAAGGTTCAACTCTGTTAGTTGAATGCACAGAACAGAAAGAAGTTTCATACAATGCTTCTGTGTAGTTTATATTTGAACATATTCTTTTTTCCACTATTACCCACTTAGCGCTACGAATGTCCAGTTGCATTTTCTACAGACAGAGTGTTTCAAAACTGCTCAATCAAAAGTATGGTTTAACTGTGTTAGCTGAATGCTCAGATCAGAAAGAAGTTTCACAGAATGCTTCTGTGTAGTTTATATTTGAATATATTCCTTTTTCCACTACTACGCTCTTAGCGCTCCAAATGTCCAGTTGCATTTTCTACAGAAAGAGTGTTCAGATCTGCTCAATCGAAAGTATGGTCTAACTCTGTTAGCTGAATGCACAGATCAGAAAGAAGTTTCACCGAATGATTCTGTGTAGTTTATATTTGAAGACATTCCTTTTTCCACTATTACCCTCTTAGCGCTCCGAATCTCCACTTGCATTTTCTACAAAAAGAGTGTTTCATAACTGCTCAATCAAAAATATGTTTTATCTCTGTTAACTGAATTTACAGATCAGAAATAAGTTTCACAGAATGCATCTGTGTAGTTTTTATTTGAAGATATTCTTTTTCCCAATGTAGGCCTCTTAGCGCTTAGCATGTCCAATTGCAGTTTCTACAGAAAGAGTGTTTCAGAACGGCTCAATCAAAAGTAAGGTTCAACTCTGTTAGCTGAATGCACAGAACAGAAAGAGTTTTCACAGAATGCTACTGTGTAGTTTATATTTGAATATATTCCTTTTTCCACTATTACCCTCTTAGCGCTCCGAATGTCCACTTGCATTTTCTACAGAAAGAGTGTTCAGAACTGCGTAATTAAAAGTATGGTTTAACTCTGTTAGCTTAATGAACATATCAGAAATAAGTTTCACACAATGCTTCTGTGTAGTTTTTATTTGAAGATATTATTTTTCCCAATAGAGGCCTCTTAGCGCTCAGAATGTCCAACTGCAGTTTCTACAGAAAGAGTGTTTCAGAAAGGCTCAATCAAAACTAAGGTTCAACTCTGTTAGTTGAATGCACAGAACAGAAAGAAGTTTCATACAATGCTTCTGTGTAGTTTATATTTGAATATATTCCTTTTTCCACTACTACGCTCTTAGCGCTCCAAATGTCCAGTTGCATTTTCTACAGAAAGAGTGTTCAGATCTGCTCAATCAAATGTATGGTTTATCTCTGTTAGCTGAATGCACAGATCAGAAAGAAATTTCATACAATGCTTCTGTGTAGTTTATATTTGAACATATTCTTTATTCCACTATTACCCACTTAGCGCTACGAATGTCCAGTTGCATTTTCTACAGACAGAGTGTTTCAAAACTGCTCAATCAAAAGTATGGTTTATCTCTGTTAGCTGAATGCTCAGATCAGAAAGAAGTTTCACAGAATGCTTCTGTGTAGTTTATATTTGAATATATTCCTTTTTCCACTACTACTCTCTTAGCGCTCCAAATGTCCAGTTGCATTTTCTACAGAAAGAGTGTTCAGATCTGCTCAATCAAAAGTATGGTTTAACTCTGTTAGCTGAATGCACAGATCAGAAAGAAGTTTCACAGAATGATTCTGTGTAGTTT
This sequence comes from Symphalangus syndactylus, assembly GCF_028878055.3. NCBI lineage: Eukaryota > Metazoa > Chordata > Mammalia > Primates > Hylobatidae > Symphalangus > Symphalangus syndactylus. Next base: position 77,047,484 of record NC_072445.2, on the reverse strand, counting down.
ATATTTGGAGACATTCCTTTTTCCACTATTACCCTCTTAGCGCTCCGAATCTCCACTTGCATTTTCTACAGAAAGAGTGTTTCAGAACGGCTCAATCAAAACTAAGGTTCAACTCTTTTAGTTGAACAAACAGAACAGAAAGAAGTTTCACACAATTCTTCTGTGTAGTTTTTATTTGTAGACATTCTTTTTCCCAATATAGGCATCTTAGCGCTCAGAATGTCCAATTGCAGTTTCTACAGAAAGAGTGTTTCAGAACGGCTCAATCAAAAGTAAGGTTCAACTCTGTTAGTTGAATGCACAGAACAGAAAGAAGTTTCATACAATGCTTCTGTGTAGTTTATATTTGAACATATTCTTTTTTCCACTATTATCAACTTAGCGCTACGAATGTCCAGTTGCATTTTCTACAGACAGAGTGTTTCAAAACTGCTCAATCAAAAGTATGGTTTAACTCTGTTAGCTGAATGCTCAGATCAGAAAAAAGTTTCACAGAATGCTTCTGTGTAGTTTATATTTGAATATATTCCTTTTTCCACTACTACGCTCTTAGCGCTCCAAATATCCAGTTGCATTTTCTACAGAAAGAGTGTTCAGATCTGCTCAATCAAAAGTATGGTTTAAATCTGTTAGCTGAATGCACAGATCAGAAAGAAGTTTCACCAAATGATTCTGTGTAGTTTATATTTGAAGACATTCCTTTTTCCACTATTACCCTCTTAGCGCTCCGAATCTCCACTTGCATTTTCTACAAAAAGAGTGTTTCATAACTGCTCAATCAAAAATATGTTTTATCTCTGTTAACTGAATTTACAGATCAGAAATAAGTTTCACAGAATGCATCTGTGTAGTTTTTATTTGAAGATATTCTTTTTCCCAATGTAGGCCTCTTTGCGCTTAGCATGTCCAATTGTAGTTTCTACAGAAAGAGTGTTTCAGAACGGCTCAATCAAAAGTAAGGTTCAACTCTGTTAGTTGAATGCACAGAACAGAAAGAATTTTCACAGAATGCTACTGTGTAGTTTATATTTGAATATATTCCTTTTTCCACTATTACCCTCTTAGCGCTCCGAATGTCCACTTGCATTTTCTACAGAAAGAGTGTTCAGAACTGCGCAATCAAAAGTATGGTTTAACTCTGTTAGTTAATGAACATATCTGAAATAAGTTTCACATAATGCTTCTGTGTAGTCTTTATTTGAAGATATTATTTTCCCCAATATAGGCCTCTTAGCGCTCAGAATGTCCAATTGCAGTTTCTACAGAAAGAGTCTTTCAGAAAGGCTCAATCAAAAGTAAGGTTCAACTCTGTTAGTTGAATGCACAGAACAGAAAGAAGTTTCATACAATGCTTCTGTGTAGTTTATATTTGAACATATTCTTTTTTCCACTATTACCCACTTAGCGCTTCGAATGTCCAGTTGCATTTTCTACAGACAGAGTGTTTCAAAACTGCTCAATCAAAAGTATGGTTTAACTCTGTTAGATGAATGCTCAGATCAGAAAGAAGTTTCACAGAATGCTTCTGTGTAGTTTATATTTGAATATATTCCTTTTTCCACTGCTACTCTCTTAGCGCTCCAAATGTCCGGTTGCATTTTCTACAGAAAGAGTGTTCAGATCTGCTCAATCAAAAGTATGGTTTAACTCTGTTAGCTGAATGCACAGATCAGAAAGAAGTTTCACAGAATGATTCTGTGTAGTTTATATTTGGAGACATTCCTTTTTCCACTATTACCCTCTTAGCGCTCCGAATCTCCACTTGCATTTTCTACAGAAAGTGTGTTTCAGAACGGCTCAATCAAAACAAAGGTTCAACTCTTTTAGTTGAACAAACAGAACAGAAAGAAGTTTCACACAATTCTGCTGTGTAGTTTTTATTTGTAGACATTCTTTTTCCCAATATAGGCCTCTTAGCGCTCAGAATGTCCAATTGCAGTTTCTACAGAAAGAGTGTTTCAGAACGGCTCAATCAAAAGTAAGGTTCAACTCTGTTAGTTGAATGCACAGAACAGAAAGAAGTTTCATACAATGCTTCTGTGTAGTTTATATTTGAACATATTGTTTTTACCACTATTACCCACTTAGCGCTACGAATGTCCAGTTGCATTTTCTACAGACAGAGTATTTCAAAACTGCTCAATCAAAAGTATGGTTTAACTCTGTTAGCTGAATGCTCAGATCAGAAAGAAGTTTCACAGAATGCTTCTGTGTAGTTTGTATTTGTATATATTCCTTTTTCCACTACTACGCTCTTAGCACTCCAAATGTCCAGTTGTATTTTCTACAGAAAGAATGTTCAGATCTGCTCAATCAAAAGTATGGTTTAACTCTGTTAGCTGAATGCACAGATCAGAAAGAAGTTTCACCGAATGATTCTGTATTTTATATTTGAAGACATTCCTTTTTCCACTATTACCCTCTTAGCGCTCCGAATCTCCACTTGCATTTTCTACAAAAAGAGTGTTTCATAACTGCTCAATCAAAAATATGTTTTATCTCTGTTAACTGAATTACAGATCAGAATTAAGTTTCACAGAATGCATCTGTGTAGTTTTTATTTGAAGATATTTTTTTCCCAATGTAGGCCTCTTAGCGCTTAGCATGTCCAATTGCAGTTTCTACAGAAAGAGTGTTTCAGAACGGCTCAATCAAAAGTAAGTTTCAACTCTGTTAGTTGAATGCACAGAACAGAGAGAATTTTCACAGAATGCTACTGTGTAGTTTATATTTGAATATATTCCTTTTTCCACTATTACCCTCTTAGCGCTCCGAATGTCCACTTGCATTTTTTACAGAAAGAGTGTTCAGAACTGCGCAATCAAAAGTATGGTATAACTCTGTTAGCTTAATGAACATATCAGAAATAAGTTTCACACAATGCTTCTGTGTAGTTTTAATTTGAAGATATTATTTTTCCCAATAGAGTCCTCTTAGCGCTCAGAATGTCCAATTGCAGTTTCTACAGAAAGAGTGTTTCAGAAAGGCTCAATCAAAAGTAAGGTTCAACTCTGTTAGTTGAAGGCACAGAACACAAGGAAGTTTCATACAATGCTTCTGTGTAGTTTATATTTGAATATATTCCTTTTTCCACTACTACGCTCGTAGCGCTCCAAATGTCCAGTTGCATTTTCTACAGAAAGAGTGTTCAGATCTGCTCAATCAAAAGTATGGTTTAACTCTGTTAGCTGAATGCACAGATCAGAAAGAAGTTTCACCGAATGATTCTGTGTAGTTTATATTTGAAGACATTCCTTTTTCCACTATTACCCTCTTAGCGCTATGAATGTCCAGTTGCATTTTCTACAGAAAGAGTGTTCAGATCTGCTCAATCAAAAGTATGGTTTAACTCTGTTAGATGAATGCACAGATCAGAAAGAAGTTTCACCGAATGATTCTGTGTAGTTTATATTTGAAGACATTCCTTTTTCCAGTATTAACCTCTTAGCGCTCCGAATCTCCACTTGCATTTTCTACAAAAAGAGTGTTTCATAACTGCTCAATCAAAAATATGTTTTATCTCTGTTAACTGAATTTAGAGATCAGAAATAAGTTTCACAGAATGCATCTGTGTAGTTTTTATTTGAAGATATTCTTTTTCCCAATGTAGGCCTCTTAGTGCTTAGCATGTCCAATTGCAGTTTCTACAGAAACAGTGTTTCAGGACGGCTCAATCAAAAGTAAGGTTCAACTCTGTTAGTTGAATGCACAGAACAGAAAGAATTTTCATAGAATGCTACTGTGTAGTTTATATTTGAATATATTCCTTTCTCCACTATTATCCTCTTAGCGCTCCGAATGTCCACTTGCATTTTCTACAGAAGCAGTGTTCTGAACTGTGCAATCAAAAGTATGGTTTAACTCTGTTAGCTTAATGAACATATCAGAAATAAGTTTCACACAATGCTTCTGTGTAGTTTTTATTTGAAGATATTATTTTTCCCAATATAGGCCTCTTAGCGCTCAGAATGTCCAATTGCAATTTCTACAGAAAGAGTGTTTCAGAAAGGCTCAATCAAATGTAAAGTTCAACTCTGTTAGTTGAATGCACAGAACAGAAAGAAATTTCATACAATGCGTCTGTGTAGTTTATATTTGAACATATTCTTTTTTCCACTATTACCCCCTTGGCGCTACGAATGTCCAGTTGCATTTTCTACAGACAGAGTGTTTCAAAACTGCTCAATCAAAAGTATGGTTTAACTCTGTTAGCTGAATGCTCAGATCAGAAAGAAGTTTCACAGAATGCTTCTGTGTAGTTTATATTTGAATATATTCCTTTTTCCACTACTACTCTCTTAGCGCTCCAAATGTCCAGTTGCATTTTTTACAGAAAGAGTTTTCAGATCTGCTCAATCAAAAGTATGGTTTAACTCTGTTAGCTGAATGCACAGATCAGAAAGATGTTTCACCGAATGATTCTGTGTAGTTTATATTTGAAAACATTCCTTTTTCCACTATTACCCTCTTAGCGCTCCGAATCTCCACTTGCATTTTCTACAAAAAGAGTGTTTCATAACTGCTCAATCAAAAATATGTTTTATCTCTGTTAACTGAATTTACAGATCAGAAATAAGTTTCACAGAATGCATCTGTGTAGTTTTTATTTGAAGATATTCTTTTTCAAAATGTAGGCCTCTTAGCGCTTAGCATGTCCAATTGCAGTTTCTACAGAAAGAGTGTTTCAGAACGGCTCAATCAAAAGTAAGGTTCAACACTGTTAGTTGAATGCACAGAACAGAAAGAATTTTCACAGAATGCTACTGTGTAGTTTATATTTGAATATATTCCTTTTTCCACTATTACCTTCTTAGCGCTCCGAATGTCCACTTGCATTTTCTACAGAAAGAGTGTTCAGAACTGCGCAATCAAAAGTATGGTTTAACTCTGTTAGCTTAATGAACATATCAGAAATAAGTTTCACACAATACTTCTGTGTAGTTTTTATTTGAAGATAATATTTTTCCACATATAAGCCTCTTAGCGCTCAGAATGTCCAATTGCAGTTTCTACAGAAAGAGTGTTTCAGAAAGGCTCAATCAAAAGTAAGGTTCAACTCTGTTAGTTGAAAGCACAGAACAGAAAGAAGTTTCATACAATGCTTCTGTGCAGTTTATATTTGAACATATTCTTTTTTCCACTATTACCCACTTAGCGCTACGAATGTCCAGTTGCATTTTCTACAGACAGAGTGTTTCAAAACTGTTCAATCAAAAGTATGGTTTAACTGTGTTAGCTGAATGCTCAGATCAGAAAGAAGTTTCACAGAATGCTTCTGTGTAGTTTATATTTGAATATATTCCTTTTTCCACTACTACTCTCTTAGCGCTCCAAATGTCCAGTTGCATTATCTACAGAAAGAGAGTTCAGATCTGCTCAATCAAAAGTATGGTTTAACTCTGTTAGCTGAATGCACAGATCAGAAAGAAGTTTCACCGAATGATTCTGTGTAGTTTATATTTGGAGATATTCCTTTTTCCACTATTACCCTCTTAGCGCTCCGAATCTCCACTTGCATTTTCTGCAGAAAGAGTGTTTCAGAACGGCTCAATCAAAACTAAGGTTCAACTCTTTTACTTGAACAAACAGAACAGAAAGAAGTTTCACACAATTCTTCTGTGTAGTTTTTATTTGTAGACATTCTTTTTCCCAATATACGCCTCTTAGCGCTCAGAATGTCCAACTGCAGTTTCTACAGAAAGAGTGTTTCAGAACTACTCAATCAAAAGTAAGGTTCAACTCTGTTAGTTGAATGCACAGAACAGAAAGAAGTTTCATACAATGCTTCTGTGTAGTTTATATTTGAACATATTCTTTTTTCCACTATTACCAACTTAGCGCTACGAATGTCCAGTTGCATTTTCTACAGACAGAGTGTTTCAAAACTGCTCAATCAAAAGTATGGTTTAACTCTGTTAGCTGAATGCTCAGATCAGAAAAAAGTTTCACAGAATGCTTCTGTGTAGTTTATATTTGAATATATTCCTTTTTCCACTACTACGCTCTTAGCGCTCCAAATGTCCAGTTGCATTTTCTACAGAAAGAGTGTTCAGATCTGCTCAATCAAAAGTATGGTTTAACTCTGTTAGCTGAATGCACAGATCAGAAAAAAGTTTCACCGAATGATTCTGTGTAGTTTATATTTGAAGATATTCCTTTTTCCACTATTACCCTCTTAGCGCTCCGAATCTCCACTTGCATTTTCTACAAAAAGAGTGTTTCATAACTGCTCAATCAAAAATATGTTTTATCTCTGTTAACTGAATTACAGATCAGAAATAAGTTTCACAGAATGCATCTGTGTAGTTTTTATTTGAAGATATTATTTTCCCAATGTAGGCCTCTTAGCGCTTAGCATGTCCAATTGCAGTTTCTACAGAAAGAGTGTTTCAGAACGGCTCAATCAAAAGTAAGGTTCAACACTGTTAGTTGAATGCACAGAACAGAAAGAATTTTCCCAGAATGCTACTGTGTAGTTTATATTTGAATATATTCCTTTTTCCACTATTACCCTCTTAGCGCTCCGAATGTCCACTTGCATTTTCTACAGAAAGAGTGTTCAGAACTGCGCAATCAAAAGTATGGTTTAACTCTGTTAGCTTAATGAACATATCAGAAATAAGTTTCACACAATGCTTCTGTGTAGTTTTTATTTGAAGATATTATTTTTCCCAATAGAGTCCTCTTAGCGCTCAGAATGTCCAATTGCAGTTTCTACAGAAAGAGTGTTTCAGAAAGGCTCAATCAAAAGTAAGGTTCAACTCTGTTAGTTGAATGCACAGAACAGAAAGAAGTTTCATACAATGCTTCTGTGTAGTTTATATTTGAATATATTCCTTTTTCCACTACTACGCTCTTAGCGCTCCAAATGTCCAGTTGCATTTTCTACAGAAAGAGTGTTCAGATCTGCTCAATCAAAAGTATGGTTTAAGTCTGTTAGCTGAATGCACAGATCAGAAAGAAGTTTCACCGAATGATTCTGTGTAGTTTATATTTGAAGACATTCCTTTTTCCACTATTACCCTCTTAGCGCTCCGAATGTCCAGATGCATTTTCTACAGAAAGAGTGTTCAGATCTGCTCAATCAAAAGTATGGTTTAACTCTGTTAGATGAATGCACAGATCAAAAAGAAGTTTCACCGAATGATTCTGTGTAGTTTATATTTGAAGACATTCCTTTTTCCACTATTACCCTATTAGCGCTCCGAATCTCCACTTGCATTTTCTACAAAAAGAGTGTTTCATAACTGCTCAATCAAAAATATGTTTTATCTCTGTTAACTGAATTTAGAGATCAGAAATAAGTTTCACAGAATGCATCTGTGTAGTTTTTATTTGAAGATATTCTTTTTCCCAATGTAGGCCTCTTAGCGCTTAGCATGTCCAATTGCAGTTTCTACAGAGAGTGTTTCAGAACGGCTCAATCAAAAGTAAGGTTCAACTCTGTTAGTTGAATGCACAGAACAGAAAGAATTTTCACAGAATGCTACTGTGTAGTTTATATTTGAATATATTCCTTTTTCCACTATTACCCTCTTAGCGCTCCGAATGTCCACTTGCATTTTCTACAGAAAGAGTGTTCAGAACTGCGCAATCAAAACTATGGTTTAACTCTGTTAGCTTAATGAACATATCAGAAATAAGTTTCACACAATGCTTCTGTGTAGTATTTATTTGAAGATATTATTTTTCCCAATAGAGGCCTCTTAGCGCTCAGAATGTCCAATAGCAGTTTCTACAGAAAGAGTGTTTCAGAAAGCCTCAAACAAAAGTAATGTTCAACTCTGTTAGTTGAATGCACAGAGCAGAAAGAAGTTTCATACAATGCTTCTGTGTAGTTTATATTTGAACATATTCTTTATTCCACTATTACCCACTTAGCGCTACGAATGTCCAGTTGCATTTTCTACAGACAGAGTGTTTCAAAACTGCTCAATCAAAAGTATGGTTTAACTCTGTTAGCTGAATGCTCAGATCAGAAAGAAATTTCACAGAATGCTTCTGTGTAGTTTATATTTGAATATATTCCTTTTTCCACTACTACTCTCTTAGCGCACCAAATGTCCAATTGCATTTTCTACAGAAAGAGTGTTCAGATCTGATCAATCAAAAGTATGGTTTAACTCTGTTAGCTGAATGCACAGATCAGAAAGAAGTTTCACAGAATGATTCTGTGTAGTTTATATTTGGAGACATTCCTTTTTCCACTATTACCCACTTAGCGCTCCGAATCTCCACTTGCATTTTCTACAGAAAGAGGGTTTCAGAACGGCTCAATCAAAACTAAGGTTCAACTCTTTTAGTTGAACAAACAGAACAGAAAGAAGTTTCACACAATTCTTCTGTGTAGTTTTTATTTGTAGACATTCTTTTTCCCAATATAGGCCTCTTAGCGCTCAGAATGTCCAATTGCAGTTTCTACAGAAAGAGTGTTTCAGAACGGCTCAATCAAAAGTAAGGTTCAACTCTGTTAGTTGAATGCACAGAACAGAAAGAAGTTTCATACAATGCTTCTGTGTAGTTTATATTTGAACATATTCTTTTTTCCACTATTACCCACTTAGCGCTACGAATGTCCAGTTGCATTTTCTACAGACAGAGTGTTTCAAAACTGCTCAATCAAAAGTATGGTTTAACTCTGTTAGCTGAATGCTCAGATCAGAAAGAAGTTTCACAGAATGCTTCTGTGTAGTTTATATTTGAATATATTCCTTTTTCCACTACTACGCTCTTAGCGCTCCAAATGTCCACTTGCATTTTCTACAGAAAGAGTGATCAGATCTGCTCAATCAAAAGTATGGTTTAACTCTGTTAGCTGAATGCACAGATCAGAAAGAAGTTTCACCGAATGATTCTGTGTAGTTTATATTTGAAGACATTCCTTTTTCCAATATTACCCTCTTAGCGCTCCGAATCTCCACTTGCATTTTCTACAAAAAGAGTGTTTCATAACTGCTCAAACAAAAATATGTTTTATCTCTGTTAACTGAATTTACAGATCAGAAATAAGTTTCACAGAATGCATCTGTGTAGTTTTTATTTGAAGATATTCTTTTTCCCAATGTAGGCCTCTTAGCGCTTAGCATGTCCAATTGCAGTTTCTACAGAGAGTGTTTCAGAACGGCTCAATCAAAAGTAAGGTTCAACTCTGTTAGTTGAATGCACAGAACAGAAAGAATTTTCACAGAATGCTACTGTGTAGTTTATATTTGAATATATTCCTTTTTCCACTATTACCCTCTTAGCCCTCCGAATGTCCACTTGCATTTTCTACAGAAAGAGTGTTCAGAACTGCGCAATCAAAACTATGGTTTAACTCTGTTAGCTTAATGAACATATCAGAAATAAGTTTCACACAATGCTTCTGTGTAGTTTTTATTTGAAGATATTATTTTTCCCAATAGAGGCCTCTTAGCGCTCAGAATGTCCAATTGCAGTTTCTACAGAAAGAGTGTTTCAGAAAGGCTCAATCAAAAGTAAGGTTCAACTCTGTTAGTTGAATGCACAGAGCAGAAAGAAGTTTCATACAATGCTTCTGTGTAGTTTATATTTGAACATATTCTTTATTCCACTATTACACACTTAGCGCTACGAATGTCCAGTTGCATTTTCTACAGACAGAGTGTTTCAAAACTGCTCAATCAAAAGTATGGTTTAACTCTGTTAGCTGAATGCTCAGATCAGAAAGAAATTTCACAGAATGCTTCTGTGTAGTTTATATTTGAATATATTCCTTTTTCCACTACTACTTTCTTTGCGCACCAAATGTCCAATTGCATTTTCTACAGAAAGAGTTTTCAGATCTGCTCAATCAAAAGTATGGTTTAACTCTGTTAGCTGAATGCACAGATCAGAAATAAGTTTCACAGAATGCATCTGTGTAGTTTTTATTTGAAGATATTCTTTTTCCCAATGTAGGCCTCTTAGCGCTTAGCATGTCCAATTGCAGTTTCTACAGGAGGAGTGTTTCAGAACGGCTCAATCAAAAGTAAGGTTCAACTCTGTTAGTTGAATGCACAGAACAGAAAGAATTTTCACAGAATGCTACTGTGTAGTTTATATTTGAATATATTCCTTTTTCCACTATTACAATCTTAGCACTCCGAATGTGCACTTGCATTTTCTACAGAAAGAGTGTTCAGAACTGCGCAATCAAAAGTATGGTTTAACTCTGTTAGCTTAATGAACATATCAGAAATAAGTTTCACACAATGCTTCTGTGTAGTTTTTATTTGAAGATATTATTTTTCCCAATATAGGCCTCTTAGCGCTCAGAATGTCCAATTGCAGTTTCTACAGAAAGAGTGTTTCAGAAAGGCTCAATCAAACGTAAGGTTCAACTCTGTTAGTTGAATGCACAGAACAGAAAGAAGTTTCATACAATGCTTCTGTGTACTTTATATTTGAACATATTCTTTTTTCCACTATTACCCACTTAGCGCTACGAATGTCCAGTTGCATTTTCTACAGACAGAGTGTTTCAAAACTGCTCAATCAAAAGTATGGTTTAACTCTGTTAGCTGAATGCTCAGATCAGAAAGAAGTTTCACAGAATGCTTCTGTGTAGTTTATATTTGAATATATTCCTTTTTCCACTACTACTCTCTTAGCGCTCCAAATGTCCAGTTGCATTTTCTACAGAAAGAGTGTTCAGATCTGCTCAATCAAAAGTATGGTTTAACTCTGTTAGCTGAATGCACAGATCAGAAAGAAGTTTCACAGAATGATTCTGTGTAGTTTATATTTGGAGACATTCCTTTTTCCACTATTACCCTCTTAGCACTCCGAATCTCCACTTGCATTTTCTACAGAAAGAGTGATTCAGAATGGCTCAATCAAAACTAAGGTTCAACTCTTTTAGTTGAACAAACAGAACAGAAAGAAGTTTCACACAATTCTTCTGTGTAGTTTTTATTTGTAGACATTCTTTTTCCCAATATAGGCCTCTTAGCGCTCAGAATGTCCAATTGCAGTTTCTACAGAAAGAGTGTTTCAGAACGGCTCAATCAAAAGTAAGGTTCAAATCTGTTAGTTGAATGCACAGAACAGAAAGAAGTTTCATACAATGCTTCTGTGTAGTTTATATTTGAACATATTCTTTTTTCCACTATTACCCACTTAGCGCTACGAATGTCCAGTTGCATTTTCTACAGACAGAGTGTTTCAAAACTGCTCAATCAAAAGTATGGTTTAACTCTGTTAGCTGAATGCTCAGATCAGAAAGAAGTTTCACAGAATGCTTCTGTGTAGTTTATATTTGAATATATTCCTTTTTCCACTACTACGCTCTTAGCGCTCCAAATGTCCAGTTGCATTTTCTACAGAAAGAGTGTTCAGATCTGCTCAATCAAAAGTATGGTTTAACTCTGTTAGCTGAATGCACAGATCAGAAAGAAGTTTCACCGAATGATTCTGTGTAGTTTATATTTGAAGACATTCCTTTTTCCACTATTACCCTCTTAGCGCTCCGAATCTCCACTTGCATTTTCTACAAAAAGAGTGTTTCATAACTGCTCAATCAAAAATATGTTTTATCTCTGTTAACTGAATTACAGATCAGAAATAAGTTTCACAGAATGCATCTGTGTAGTTTTTATTTGAAGATATTTTTTCCCAATGTAGGCCTCTTAGCGCTTAGCATGTCCAATTGCAGTTTCTACAGAAAGAGTGTTTCAGAACAGCTCAATCAAAAGTAAGGTTCAACTCTGTTAGTTGAATGCACAGAACAGAAAGAATTTTCACAGAATGCTACTGTGTAGTTTATATTTGAATATATTCCTTTTTCCACTATTACCCTCTTAGCGCTCCGAATGTCCACTTGCATTTTCTACAGAAAGAGTGTTCAGAACTGCGCAATCAAATGTATGGTTTAACTCTGTTAGCTTAATGAACATATCAGAAATAAGTTTCACACAATGCTTCTGTGTAGTTTTTATTTGAAGATATTATTTTTCCCAATAGAGGCCTCTTAGCGCTCAGAATGTCCAATTGCAGTTTCTACAGAAAGAGTGTTTCAGAAAGGCTCAATCAAAAGTAAGGTTCAACTCTGTTAGTTGAATGCACAGAACAGAAAGAAGTTTCATACAATGCTTCTGTGTAGTTTATATTTGAACATATTCTTTTTTCCACTATTACCCACTTAGCGCTACGAATGTCCAGTTGCATTTTCTACAGACAGAGTGTTTCAAAACTGCTCAATCAAAAGTATGGTTTAACTCTGTTAGCTGAATGCTCAGATCAGAAGGAAGTTTCACAGAATGCTTCTGTGTAGTTTATATTTGAATATATTCCTTTTTCCACTACTACTCTCTTAGCGCTCCAAATGTCCAGTTGCATTTTCTACAGAAAGAGTGTTCAGATCTGCTGAATCAAAAGTATGGTTTAACTCTGTTAGCTGAATGCACAGATCAGAAATAAGTTTCACAGAATCATTCTGTGTAGTTTATATTTGGAGACATTCCTTTTTCCACTATTACCCTCTTAGCGCTCCGAATCTCCACTTGCATTTTCTACAAAAAGAGTGTTTCAGAACGGCTCAATCAAAACTTAGGTTCAAGTCTTTTAGTTGAACAAACAGAACAGAAAGAAGTTTCACACAATTCTTCTGTGTAGTTTTTATTTGTAGACATTCTTTTTCCCAATATAGGCCTCTTAGCGCTCAGAATGTCCAATTGCAGTTTCTACAGAAAGAGTGTTTCAGAACGGCTCAATCAAAAGTAAGGTTCAACTCTGTTAGTTGAATGCACAGAACAGAAAGAAGTTTCATACAATGCTTCTGTGTAGTTTATATTGGAACATATTCTTTTTTCCACTATTACCCACTTAGCGCTACGAATGTCCAGTTGCATTTTCTACAGACAGAGTGTTTCAAAACTGCTCAATCAAAAGTATGGTTTAACTCTGTTAGCTGAATGCTCAGATCAGAAAGAAGTTTCACAGAATGCTTCTGTGTAGTTTATATTTGAATATATTCCTTTTTCCACTACTACGCTCTTAGCGCTCCAAATGTCCAGTTGCATTTTCTACAGAAAGAGTGTTCAGATCTGCTCAATCAAAAGTACGGTTTAAATCTGTTAGCTGAATGCACAGATCAGAAAGAAGTTTCACCGAATGATACTGGGTAGTTTATATTTGAAGACATTCCATTTTCCACTATTACCCTCTTAGCGCTCCGAATCTCCACTTGCATTTTCTACAAAAAGAGTGTTTCATAACTGCTCAATCAAAAATATGTTTTATCTCTGTTAACTGAATTTACAGACCAGAAATAAGTTTCACAGAATGCATCTGTGTAGTTTTTATTTGAAGATATTCTTTTTCCCAATGTAGGCCTCTTAGCGCTTAGCATGTCCAATTGCAGTTTCTACAGAAAGAGTGTTTCAGAACGGCTCAATCAAAAGTAAGGTTCAAATCTGTTAGCTGAATGCACAGAACAGAAAGAGTTTTCACAGAATGCTACTGTGTAGTTTATATTTGAATATATTCCTTTTTCCACTATTACCCTCTTAGCGTTCCGAATGTCCACTTGCATTTTCTACAGAAAGAGTGTTCAGAACTGCGCAATCAAAAGTATGGTTTAACTCTGTTAGCTTAATGAACATATCAGAAATAAGTTTCACACAATGCTTCAGTGTAGTTTTTATTTGAAGATATTATTTTTCCCAATAGAGGCCTCTTAGCGCTCAGAATGTCCAATTGCAGTTTCTACAGAAAGAGTGTTTCAGAAAGGCTCAATCAAAAGTAAGGTTCAACTCTGTTAGTTGAATGCACAGAACAGAAAGAAGTTTCATACAATGCTTCTGTGTAGTTTATATTTGAACATATTCTTTTTTCCACTATTACCCACTTAGCGCTACGAATGTCCAGTTGCATTTTCTACAGACAGAGTGTTTCAAAACTGCTCAATCAAAAGTATGGTTTAACTCTGTTAGCTGAATGCTCAGATCAGAAAGAAGTTTCACAGAATGCTTCTGTGTAGTTTATATTTGAATATATTCCTTTTTCCACTACTACTCTCTTAGCGCTCCAAATGTCCAGTTGCATTTTCTACAGAAAGAGTGTTCAGATCTGCTCAATCAAAAGTATGGTTTAACTCTGTTAGCTGAATGCACAGATCAGAAAGAAGTTTCACAGAATGATTCTGTGTAGTTTATATTTGGAGACATTCCTTATTCCACTATTACCCTCTTCGCGCTCCGAATCTCCACTTGCATTTTCTACATAAAGAGTGTTTCAGAACGGCTCAATCAAAACTAAGGTTCAACTCCTTTAGTTGAACAAACAGAACAGAAAGAAGTTTCACAAAATTCTTCTGTGTAGTTTTTATTTGTAGACATTCTTTTTCCCAATATAGGCCTCTTAGCACTCAGAATGTCCAATTTCAGTTTCTACAGAAAGAGTGTTTCAGAACGGCTCAATCAAAAGTAAGGTTCAACTCTGTTAGTTGAATGCACAGAACAGAAAGAAGTTTCATACAATGCTTCTGTTTAGTTTATATTTGAACATATTCTTTTTTCCACTATTACCCACTTAGCGCTACGAATGTCCAGTTGCATTTTCTACAGACAGAGTGTTTCAAAACTGCTAAATCAAAAGTATGGTTTAACTCTGTTAGCTGAATGCTCAGATCAGAAAGTAGTTTCACAGAATGCTTCTGTGTAGTTTATATTTGAATATATTCCTTTTTCCACTAATACACTCTTAGCGCTCCAAATGTCCTGTTGCATTTTCAACAGAAAGAGTGTTCAGATCTGCTCAATCAAAAGTATGGTTTAACTCTGTTACCTGAATGCACAGATCAGAAAGAAGTTTCACCGAATGATTCTGTGTAGTTTATATTTGAAGACATTCCTTTTTCCACTATTAACCTCTTAGCGCTCCGAATCTCCACTTGCATGTTCTACAAAAAGAGTGTTTCATAACTGCTCAATCAAAAATATGTTTTATCTCTGTTAACTGAATTTACAGATCAGAAATAAGTTGCACAGAATGCATCTGTGTAGTTTTTATTTGAAGATATTCTTTTTCCCAATGTAGGCCTCTTAGCGCTTAGCATGTCCAATTGCAGTTTCTACAAATAGAGTGTTTCAGAACGGCTCAATCAAAAGTAAGGTTCAACTCTGTTAGTTGAATGCACAGAACAGAAAGAATTTTCACAGAATGCTACTGTGTAGTTTATATTTGAATATATCCCTTTTTCCACTATTACCCTCTTAGCGCTCCGAATGTCCACTTGCATTTTCTACAGAAAGAGTGTTCAGAACTGCGCAATCAAAAGTATGGTTTAACTCTGTTAGCTTAATGAACGTATCAGAAATAAGTTTCACACAATGCTTCAGTGTAGTTTTTATTTGAAGATATTATTTTTCCCAATAGAGGCCTCTTAGCGCTCAGAATGTCCAATTGCAGTTTCTACAGAAAGAGTGTTTCAGAAAGGCTCAATCAAAAGTAAGGTTCAACTCTGTTAGTTGAATGCACAGAACAGAAAGAAGTTTCATACAATGCTTCTGTGTAGTTTATATTTGAACATATTCGTTTTTCCACTATTACCCACTTAGCGCTACGAATGTCCAGTTGCATTTTCTACAGACAGAGTGTTTCAAAACTGCTCAATCAAAAGTATGGTTTAACTCTGTTAGCTGAATGCTCAGATCAGAAAGAAGTTTCACAGAATGCTTCTGTGTAGTTTATATTTGAATATATTCCTTTTTCCACTACTACTCTCTTAGCGCTCCAAATGTCCAGTTGCATTTTCTACAGAAAGAGTGTTCAGATCTGCTCAATCAAAAGTATGGTTTAACTCTGTTAGCTGAATGCACAGATCAGAAAGAAGTTTCACAGAATGATTCTGTGTAGTTTATATTTGGAGACATTCCTTATTCCACTATTACCCTCTTCGCGCTCCGAATCTCCACTTGCATTTTCTACATAAAGAGTGTTTCAGAACGGCTCAATCAAAACTAAGGTTCAACTCCTTTAGTTGAACAAACAGAACAGAAAGAAGTTTCACAAAATTCTTCTGTGTAGTTTTCATTTGTAGACATTCTTTTTCCCAATATAGGCCTCTTAGCACTCAGAATGTCCAATTTCAGTTTCTACAGAAAGAGTGTTTCAGAACGGCTCAATCAAAAGTAAGGTTCAACTCTGTTAGTTGAATGCACAGAACAGAAAGAAGTTTCATACAATGCTTCTGTTTAGTTTATATTTGAACATATTCTTTTTTCCACTATTACCCACTTAGCGCTACGAATGTCCAGTTGCATTTTCTACAGACAGAGTGTTTCAAAACTGCTCAATCAAAAGTATAGTTTAACTCTGTTAGCTGAATGCTCAGATCAGAAAGTAGTTTCACAGAATGCTTCTGTGTAGTTTATATTTGAATATATTCCTTTTTCCACTAATACACTCTTAGCGCTCCAAATGTCCTGTTGCATTTTCAACAGAAAGAGTGTTCAGATCTGCTCAATCAAAAGTATGGTTTAACTCTGTTACCTGAATGCACAGATCAGAAAGAAGTTTCACCGAATGATTCTGTGTAGTTTATATTTGAAGACATTCCTTTTTCCACTATTAACCTCTTAGCGCTCCGAATCTCCACTTGCATGTTCTACAAAAAGAGTGTTTCATAACTGCTCAATCAAAAATATGTTTTATCTCTGTTAACTGAATTTACAGATCAGAAATAAGTTGCACAGAATGCATCTGTGTAGTTTTTATTTGAAGATATTATTTTTCCCAATGTAGGCCTCTTAGCGCTTAGCATGTCCAATTGCAGTTTCTACAAATAGAGTGTTTCAGAACGGCTCAATCAAAAGTAAGGTTCAACTCTGTTAGTTGAATGCACAGAACAGAAAGAATTTTCACAGAATGCTACTGTGTAGTTTATATTTGAATATATCCCTTTTTCCACTATTACCCTCTTAGCGCTCCGAATGTCCACTTGCATTTTCTACAGAAAGAGTGTTCAGAACTGCGCAATCAAAAGTATGGTTTAACTCTGTTAGCTTAATGAACGTATCAGAAATAAGTTTCACACAATGCTTCTGTGTAGTTTTTATTTGAAGATATTATTTTTCCCAATATAGGCCTCTTAGCGCTCAGAATGTCCAATTGCAGATTCTACAGAAAGAGTGTTTCAGAAAGGCTCAATCAAAAGTAAGGTTCAACTCTGTTAGTTGAATGCTCAGATCAGAAAGAAGTTTCACAGAATGCTTCTGTGTAGTTTATATTTGAATATATTCCTTTTTCCACTACTACTCTCTTAGCGCTCCAAATGTCCAGTTGCATTTTCTACAGAAAGAGTGTTCAGATCTGCTCAATCAAAAGTATGGTTTAACTCTGTTAGCTGAATGCACAGATCAGAAAGAAGTTTCACAGAATGATTCTGTGTAGTTTATATTTGGAGACATTCCTTTTTCCACTATTACCCTCTTAGCGCTCCGAATCTCCAGTTGCATTTTCTACATAAAGAGTGTTTCAGAACGGCTCAATCAAAACTACGGTTCAACTCTTTTAGTTGAACAAACAGAACAGAAAGTAGTTTCACACAATTCTTCTGTGTAGTTTTTATTTGTAGACATTCTTTTTCCCAATATAGGCCTCTTAGCTCTCAGAATGTCCAATTGCAGTTTCTACAGAAAGAGTGTTTCAGAACGGCTCAATCAAAAGTAAGGTTCAACTCTGTTAGTTGAATGCACAGAACAGAAAGAAGTTTCATACAATGCTTCTGTGTAGTTTATATTTGAACATATTCTTTTTTCCACTATTACCCACTTAGCGCTACGAATGTCCAGTTGCATTTTCTACAGACAGAGTGTTTGAAAACTGCTCAATCAAAAGTATGGTTTAACTCTGTTAGGTGAATGCTCAGATCAGAAAGTAGTTTCACAGAATGCTTCTGTGTAGTTTATATTTGAATATATTCCTTTTTCCACTAATACACTCTTAGCGCTCCAAATGTCCAGTTGCATTTTCAACAGAAAGAGTGTTCAGATCTGCTCAATCAAAAGTATGGTTTAACTCTGTTAGCTGAATGCACAGATCAGAAAGAAGTTTCACCGAATGATTCTGTGTAGTTTATATTTGAAGACATTCCTTTTTCCACTATTACCTTCTTAGCGCTCCGAATCTCCACTTGCATTTTCTACAAAAAGAGTGTTTCATAACTGCTCAATGAAAAATATGTTTTATCTCTGTTAACTGAAATTACAGATCAGAAATAAGTTGCACAGAATGCATCTGTGTAGTTTTTATTTGAAGATATTCTTTTTCCCAATGTAGGCCTCTTAGCGCTTAGCATGTCCAATTGCAGTTTCTACAGAAAGAGTGTTTCAGAACGGCTCAATCAAAAGTAAGGTTCAACTCTGTTAGTTGAATGCACATAACAGAAAGAATTTTCACAGAATGCTACTGTGTAGTTTATATTTGAATATATCCCTTTTTCCACTATTACCCTCTTAGCGCTCCGAATGTCCACTTGCATTTTCTACAGAAAGAGTGTTCAGAACTGCGCAATCAAAAGTATGGTTTAACTCTGTTAGCTTAATGAACATATCAGAAATAAGTTTCACACAATGCTTCTGTGTAGTTTTTATTTGAAGATATTATTTTTCCCAATATAGGCCTCTTAGCGCTCAGAATGTCCAATTGCAGATTCTACAGAAAGAGTGTTTCAGAAAGGCTCAATCAAAAGTAAGTTTCAACTCTGTTAGTTGAATGCACAGAACAGAAAGAAGTTTCATACAATGCTTCTGTGTAGTTTATATTTGAACATATTCTTTTTTCCACTATTACCCACTTAGCGCTACGAATGTCCAGTAGCATTTTCTACAGACAGACTGTTTCAAAACTGCTCAATCAAAAGTATGGTTTAACTCTGTTAGCTGAATGCTCAGATCAGAAAGAAGTTTCACAGAATGCTTCTGTGTAGTTTATATTTGAATATATTCCTTTTTCCACTACTATTCTCTTAGCGCTCCAAATGTCCAGTTGCATTTTCTACAGAAAGAGTGTTCAGATCTGCTCAATCAAAAGTATGGTTTAACTCTGTTAGCTGAATGCACAGATCAGAAAGAAGTTTCACAGAATGATTCTGTGTAGTTTATATTTGGAGACATTCCTTTTTCCACTATTACCCTCTTAGCGCTCCGAATCTCCACTTGCATTTTCTACAGAAAGAATGTTTCAGAACGGCTCAATCAAAACTAAGGTTCAAATCTTTTAGTTGAACAAACAGAACAGAAAGAAGTTTCACGCAATTCTTCTGTGTAGTTTTTATTTGTAGACATTCATTTTCCCAATATAGGCCTCTTAGCGCTCAGAATGTCCAATTGCAGTTTCTACAGAAAGAGTGTTTCAGAAAGGCTCAATCAAAAGTAAGGTTCAACTCTGTTAGTTGAATGCACAGAACAGAAAGAAGTTTCATACAATGCTTCTGTGTAGTTTATATTTGAACATATTCTTTATTCCACTATTACCCACTTAGCGCTACGAATGTCCAGTTGCATTTTCCACAGACAGAGTGTTTCAAAACTGCTCAATCAAAAGTATGGTTTAACTCTGTTAGCTGAATGCTCAGATCAGAAAGAAGTTTCACAGAATGCTTCTGTGTAGTTTATATTTGAATATATTACTTTTTCCACTACTACGCTCTTAGCGCTCGAAATGTCCAGTTGCATTTTCTACAGAAAGAGTGTTCAGATCTGCTCAATCAAAAGTATGGTTTAACTCTGTTAGCTGAATGCACAGATCAGAAAGAAGTTTCACCGAATGATTCTGTGTAGTTTATATTTGAAGACATTCCTTTTTCCACTATTACCCTCTTAGCGCTCCGAATCTCCACTTGCATTTTCTACAGAAAGAGTGTTTCAGAACGGCTCAATCAAAACTAAGGTTCAACTCTGTTAGTTGAACAAACAGAACAGAAAGAAGTTTCACACAATTCTTCTGTTTAGTTTTTATTTGTAGACATTCTTTTTCCCAATATAGGCCTCTTAGCGCTCAGAATGTCCAATTGCAGTTTCTACAGAAAGAGTGTTTCAGAACGGCTCAATCAAAAATAAGGTTCAACTCTGTTAGTTGAATGCACAGAACAGAAAGAAGTTTCATACAATGCTTCTGTGTAGTTTATATTTGAACATATTCTTTTTTCCACTATTACCCACTTAGCGCTGCGAATGTCCAGTTGCATTTTCTACAGACAGAGTGTTCAGATCTGCTCAATCAAAAGTATGGTTTAACTCTGTTAGCTGAATGCACAGATCAGAAAGAAGTTTCACAGAATGATTCTGTGTAGTTTATATTTGAATATATTCCTTTTTCCACTACTACGCTCTTAGCGCTCCAAATGTCCAGTTGCATTTTCAACAGAAAGAGTGTTCAGATCTGCTCAATCAAAAGTATGGTTTAACTCTGTTAGCTGAATGCACAGATCAGAAAGAAGTTTCACCGAATGATTCCGTGTACTTTATATTTGAAGACATTCCTTTTTCCACTATTACCCTCTTAGCGCTCCGAATCTCCACTTGCATTTTCTACAAAAAGAGTGTTTCATAACTGCTCAATCAAAAATAAGTTTTATCTCTGTTAACTGAATTTACAGATCAGAAATAAGTTTCACAGAATGCATCTGTGTAGTTTTTATTTAAAGATATTCTTTTTCCCAATGTAGGCCTCTTAGCGCTTAGCATGTCCAATTGCAGTTTCTACAGAAAGAGTGTTTCAGAACGGCTCAATCAAAAGTAAGGTTCAACTCTGTTATTTGAATGCACAGAACAGAAAGAATTTTCACAGAATGCTACTGTGTAGTTTATATTTGAATATATTCCTTTTTCCACTATTACCCTCTTAGCGCTAAGAATGTCCACTTGCATTTTCTACAGAAAGAGTGTTCAGAACTGCGCAATCTAAAGTATGGTTTAACTCTGTTAGCTTAATGAACATATCAGAAATAAGTTTCACACAATGCTTCTGTGTAGTTTTTATTTGAAGATATTATTTTTCCCAATATAGGCCTCTTAGCGCTCAGAATGTCCAATTGCAGTTTCTATAGAAAGAGTGTTTAAGAAAGGCTCAATCAAAAGTAAGGTTCAACTCTGTTAGTTGAATGCACAGAACAGAAAGAAGTTTCATACAATGCTTCTATGTAGTTTATATTTGAACATATTCTTTTTTCCACTATTACCCACTTAGCGCTTCGAATGTCCAGTTGCATTTTCTACAGACAGAGTGTTTAAAACTGCTCAATCAAAAGTATGGTTTAACTCTGTTAGCTGAATGCTCAGATCAGAAAGAAGTTTCACAGAATGCTTCTGTGTAGTTTATATTTGAATATATTCCTTTTTCCACTAGTACTCTCTTAGCGCTCCAAATGTCCAGTTGCATTTTCTACAGAAAGAGTGTTCAGATCTGCTCAATCAAAAGTATGGTTTAACTCTGTTAGCTGAATGCACAGATCAGAAAGAAGTTTCACAGAATGATTCTGTGTAGTTTATATTTGGAGACATTCCTTTTTCCACTATAACCCTCTTAGCGCTCCGAAACTCCACTTGCATTTTCTACAGAAAGAGTGTTTCAGAACGGCTCAATCAAAACTAAGGTTCAATTCTTTTAGTTGAACAAACAGAACAGAAAGTAGTTTCACACAATTCTTCTGTGTAGTTTTTATTTGTAGACATTCTTTTTCCCAATATAGGCCTCTTAGCGCTCAGAATGTCCAATTGCAGTTTCTACAGAAAGAGTGTTTCAGAACGGCTCAATCAAAAGTAAGGTTCAACTCTGTTAGTTGAATGCACAGAACAGAAAGAAGTTTCATACAATGCTTCTGTGTAGTTTATATTTGAACATATTCTTTTTTCCACTATTACCCACTTAGCGCTACGAATGTCCAGTTGCATTTTCTACAGACAGAGTGTTTCAAAACTGCTCAATCAAAAGTATGGTTTAACTCTGTTAGCTGAATGCTCAGATCAGAAAGAAGTTTCACAGAATGCTTCTGTGTAGTTTATATTTGAATATATTCCTTTTTCCACTACTACGCTCTTAGCGCTCCAAATGTCCAGTTGCATTTTCAACAGAAAGAGTGTTCAGATCTGCTCAATCAAAAGTATGGTTTAACTCTGTTAGCTGAATGCACAGATCAGAAAGAAGTTTCACCGAATGATTCCGTGTAGTTTATATTTGAAGACATTCCTTTTTCCACTATTACCCTCTTAGTGCTCCGAATCTCCACTTGCATTTTTTACAAAAAGAGTGTTTCATAACTGCTCAATCAAAAATAAGTTTTATCTCTGTTAACTGAATTTACAGATCAGAAATAAGTTTCACAGAATGCATCTGTGTAGTTTTTATTTGAAGATATTCTTTTTCCCAATGTAGGCCTCTTAGCGCTTAGCATGTCCAATTGCAGTTTCTACAGAAAGAGTGTTTCAGAACGGCTCCATCAAAAGTAAGGTTCAACTCTGTTAGTTGAATGCACAGAACAGAAAGAATTTTCACAGAATGCTACTGTGTAGTTTATATTTGAATATATTCCCTTTTCCACTATTACCCTCTTAGCGCTCCGAATGTCCACTTGCATTTTCTACAGAAAGAGTGTTCAGAACTGCGCAATCAAAAGTATGGTTTAACTCTGTTAGCTTAATGAACATATCAGAAATAAGTTTCACACAATGCTTCTGTGTAGTTTTTATTTGAAGATATTATTTTCCCAATATAGGCCTCTTAGCGCTCAGAATGTCCAATTGCAGTATCTACAGAAAGAGTGTTTCAGAAAGGCTCAGTCAAAAGTAAGGTTCAACTCTGTTAGTTGAATGCACAGAACAGAAAGAAGTTTCATGCAATGCTTCTGTGTAGTTTATATTTGAACATATTCTTTTTTCCACTATTACCCACTTAACGCTACGAATGTCCAGTTGCATTTTCTACAGACAGAGTGTTTCAAAACTGCTCAATCAAAAGTATGGTTTAACTCTGTTAGCTGAATGCTCAGATCAGAAAGAAGTTTCACAGAATGCTTCTGTGTAGTTTATATTTGAATATATTCCTTTTTCCACTACTACTCTCTTAGCGCTCCAAATGTCCAGTTGCATTTTCTACAGAAACAGTGTTCAGATCTGCTCAATCAAAAGTATGTTTTAACTCTGTTAGCTGAATGCACAGATCAGAAAGAAGTTTCACAGAATGATTCTGTGTAGTTTACATTTGGAGACATTCCTTTTTCCACTATTACCCTCTTAGCGCTCCGAATCTCCACTTGCATTTTCTACAGAAAGAGTGTTTCAGAACGGCTCAATCAAAACTAAGGTTCAACTCTTTTAGTTGAACAAACAGAACATAAAGAAGTTTCACACAATTCTTCTGTGTAGTTTTTATTTGTAGACATTCTTTTTTCCAATATAGGCCTCTTAGCGCTCAGAATGTCCAATTGCAGTTTCTACAGAAAGAGTGTTTCAGAACGGCTCAATCAAAAGTAAGGTTCAACTCTGTTAGTTGAATGCACAGAACAGAAAGAAGTTTCATACAATGCTTCTGTGTAGTTTATATTTGAACATATTCTTTTTTCCACTATTACCCACTTAGCGCTACGAATGTCCAGTTGCATTTTCTACAGACAGAGTGTTTCAAAACTGCTCAATCAAAAGTATGGTTTAACTCTGTTAGCTGAATGCCCAGATCAGAAAGAAGTTTCACAGAATGCTTCTGTGTAGTTTATATTTGAATATATTCCTTTTTCCACTACTACGCTCTTAGCGCTCCAAATGTCCAGTTGCATTTTCTACACAAAGAGTGTTCAGATCTGCTCAATCAAAAGTATGGTTTAACTCTGTTAGCTGAATGCACAGATCAGAAAGAAGTTTCACCGAATGATTCCGTGTAGTTTATATTTGAAGACATTCCTTTTTCCACTATTACCCTCTTAGTGCTCCGAATCTCCACTTGCATTTTCTACAAAAAGAGTGTTTCATAACTGCTCAATCAAAAATAAGTTTTATCTCTGTTAACTGAATTTACAGATCAGAAATAAGTTTCACAGAATGCATCTGTGTAGTTTTTATTTGAAGATATTATTTTTCCCAATGTAGGCCTCTTAGCGCTTAGCATGTCCAATTGCAGTTTCTACAGAAAGAGTGTTTCAGAACGGCTCAATCAAAAGTAAGGTTCAACTCTGTTAGTTGAATGCACAGAACAGAAAGAATTTTCACAGAATGCTACTGTGTAGTTTATATTTGAATATATTCCTTTTTCCACTATTACCCTCTTAGCGCTCTGAATGTCCACTTGCATTTTCTACAGAAAGAGTGTTCAGAACTGCGCAATCAAAAGTATGGTTTAACTCTGTTAGGTTAATGAACATATCAGAAATAAGTTTCACACAATGCTTCTGTGTAGTTTTTATTTGAAGATATTATTTTTCCCAATATAGGCCTCTTAGCGCTCAGAATGTCCAATTGCAGTTTCTATAGAAAGAGTGTTTCAGAAAGGCTCAATCAAAAGTAAGGTTCAACTCTGTTAGTTGAATGCACAGAACAGAAAGAAGTTTCATACAATGCTTCTGTGTAGTTTATATTTGAACATATTTTTTTTCCACTATTACCCACTTAGCGCTTCGAATGTCCAGTTGCATTTTCTACAGACAGAGTGTTTAAAAACTGCTCAATCAAAAGTATGGTTTAACTCTGTTAGCTGAATGCTCAGATCAGAAAGAAGTTTCACAGAATGCTTCTGTGTAGTTTATATTTGAATATATTCCTTTTTCCACTACTACTCTCTTAGCGCTCCAAATGTCCAGTTGCATTTTCTACAGAAAGAGTGTTCAGATCTGCTCAATCAAAAGTATGGTTTAACTCTGTTAGCTGAATGCACAGATCAGAAAGAAGTTTCACAGAATGATTCTGTGTAGTTTATATTTGGAGACATTAATTTTTCCACTATTACCCTCTTAGCGCTCCGAAACTCCACTTGCATTTTCTACAGAAAGAGTGTTTCAGAACGGCTCAATCAAAACTAAGGTTCAATTCTTTTAGTTGAACAAACAGAACAGAAAGAAGTTTCACACAATTCTTCTGTGTAGTTTTTATTTGTAGACATTCTTTTTCCCAATATAGGCCTCTTAGCGCTCAGAATGTCCAATTGCAGTTTCTACAGAAAGAGTGTTTCAGAACGGCTCAATCAAAACTAAGGTTCAACTCTGTTAGTTGAATGCACAGAACAGAAAGTAGTTTCATACAATGCTTCTGTGTGGTTTATATTTGAACATATTCTTTTTTCCACTATTACCCACTTAGCGCTACGAATGTCCAGTTGCATTTTCTACAGACAGAGTGTTTCAAAACTGCTCAATCAAAAGTATGGTTTAACTCTGTTAGCTGAATGCTCAGATCAGAAAGAAGTTTCACAGAATGCTTCTGTGTAGTTTATATTTGAATATATTCCTTTTTCCACTACTACGCTCTTAGCGCTCCAAATGTCCAGTTGCATTTTCAACAGAAAGAGTGTTCAGATCTGCTCAATCAAAAGTATGGTTTAACTCTGTTAGCTGAATGCACAGATCAGAAAGAAGTTTCACCGAATGATTCCGTGTAGTTTATATTTGAAGACATTCCTTTTTCCACTATTACCCTCTTAGTGCTCCGAATCTCCACTTGCATTTTCTACAAAAAGAGTGTTTCATAACTGCTCAATCAAAAATAAGTTTTATCTCTGTTAACTGAATTTACAGATCAGAAATAAGTTTCACAGAATGCATCTGTGTAGTTTTTATTTGAAGATATTCTTTTTCCCAATGTAGGCCTCTTAGCGCTTAGCATGTCCAATTGCAGTTTCTACAGAAAGAGTGTTTCAGAACGGCTCGATCAAAAGTAAGGTTCAACTCTGTTAGTTGAATGCACAGAACAGAAAGAATTTTCACAGAATGCTACTGTGTAGTTTATATTTGAATATATTCCTTTTTCCACTATTACCCTCTTAGCGCTCCGAATGTCCACTTGCATTTTCTACAGAAAGAGTGTTCAGAACTGCGCAATCAAAAGTATGGTTTAACTCTGTTAGCTTAATGAACATATCAGAAATAAGTTTCACACAATGCTTCTGTGTAGTTTTTATTTGAAGATATTATTTTTCCCAATATAGGCCTCTTAGCGCTCAGAATGTCCAATTGCAGTATCTACAGAAAGAGTGTTTCAGAAAGGCTCAGTCAAAAGTAAGGTTCAACTCTGTTAGTTGAATGCACAGAACAGAAAGAAGTTTCATGCAATGCTTCTGTGTAGTTTATATTTGAACATATTCTTTTTTCCACTATTACCCACTTAACGCTACGAATGTCCAGTTGCATTTTCTACAGACAGAGTGTTTCAAAACTGCTCAATCAAAAGTATGGTTTAACTCTGTTAGCTGAATGCTCAGATCAGAAAGAAGTTTCACAGAATGCTTCTGTGTAGTTTATATTTGAATATATTCCTTTTTCCACTACTACTCTCTTAGCGCTCCAAATGTCCAGTTGCATTTTCTACAGAAACAGTGTTCAGATCTGCTCAATCAAAAGTATGGTTTAACTCTGTTAGCTGAATGCACAGATCAGAAAGAAGTTTCACAGAATGATTCTGTGTAGTTTACATTTGGAGACATTCCTTTTTCCACTATTACCCTCTTAGCGCTCCGAATCTCCACTTGCATTTTCTACAGAAAGAGTGTTTCAGAACGGCTCAATCAAAACTAAGGTTCAACTCTTTTAGTTGAACAAACAGAACATAAAGAAGTTTCACACAATTCTTCTGTGTAGTTTTTATTTGTAGACATTCTTTTTTCCAATATAGGCCTCTTAGCGCTCAGAATGTCCAATTGCAGTTTCTACAGAAAGAGTGTTTCAGAACGGCTCAATCAAAAGTAAGGTTCAACTCTGTTAGTTGAATGCACAGAACAGAAAGAAGTTTCATACAATGCTTCTGTGTAGTTTATATTTGAACATATTCTTTTTTCCACTATTACCCACTTAGCGCTACGAATGTCCAGTTGCATTTTCTACAGACAGAGTGTTTCAAAACTGCTCAATCAAAAGTATGGTTTAACTCTGTTAGCTGAATGCCCAGATCAGAAAGAAGTTTCACAGAATGCTTCTGTGTAGTTTATATTTGAATATATTCCTTTTTCCACTACTACGCTCTTAGCGCTCCAAATGTCCAGTTGCATTTTCTACAGAAAGAGTGTTCAGATCTGCTCAATCAAAAGTATGGTTTAACTCTGTTAGCTGAATGCACAGATCAGAAAGAAGTTTCACCGAATGATTCCGTGTAGTTTATATTTGAAGACATTCCTTTTTCCACTATTACCCTCTTAGTGCTCCGAATCTCCACTTGCATTTTCTACAAAAAGAGTGTTTCATAACTGCTCAATCAAAAATAAGTTTTATCTCTGTTAACTGAATTTACAGATCAGAAATAAGTTTCACAGAATGCATCTGTGTAGTTTTTATTTGAAGATATTATTTTTCCCAATGTAGGCCTCTTAGCGCTTAGCATGTCCAATTGCAGTTTCTACAGAAAGAGTGTTTCAGAACGGCTCAATCAAAAGTAAGGTTCAACTCTGTTAGTTGAATGCACAGAACAGAAAGAATTTTCACAGAATGCTACTGTGTAGTTTATATTTGAATATATTCCTTTTTCCACTATTACCCTCTTAGCGCTCCGAATGTCCACTTGCATTTTCTACAGAAAGAGTGTTCAGAACTGCGCAATCAAAAGTATGGTTTAACTCTGTTAGCTTAATGAACATATCAGAAATAAGTTTCACACAATGCTTCTGTGTAATTTTATTTGAAGATATTATTTTTCCCAATATAGGCCTCTTAGCGCTCAGAATGTCCAATTGCAGTTTCTATAGAAAGAGTGTTTCAGAAAGGCTCAATCAAAAGTAAGGTTCAACTCTGTTAGTTGAATGCACAGAACAGAAAGAAGTTTCATACAATGCTTCTGTGTAGTTTATATTTGAACATATTCTTTTTTCCACTATTACCCACTTAGCGCTACGAATGTCCAGTTGCATTTTCTACAGACAGAGTGTTTAAAAACTGCTCAATCAAAAGTATGGTTTAACTCTGTTAGCTGAATGCTCAGATCAGAAAGAAGTTTCACAGAATGCTTCTGTGTAGTTCATATTTGAATATATTCCTTTTTCCACTACTACTCTCTTAGCGCTCCAAATGTCCAGTTGCATTTTCTACAGAAAGAGTGTTCAGATCTGCTCAATCAAAAGTATGGTTTAACTCTGTTAGCTGAATGCACAGATCAGAAAGAAGTTTCACAGAATGATTCTGTGTAGTTTATATTTGGAGACATTCCTTTTTCCACTATTACCCTCTTAGCGCTCCGAATCTCCACTTGCATTTTCTACAGAAAGAGTGTTTCAGAACGGCTCAATCAAAACTAAGGTTCAATTCTTTTAGTTGAACAAACAGAACAGAAAGAAGTTTCACACAATTCTTCTGTGTAGTTTTTATTTGTAGACATTCTTTTTCCCAATATAGGTCTCTTAGCGCTCAGAATGTCCAATTGCAGTTTCTACAGAAAGAGTGTTTCAGAACGGCTCAATCAAAAGTAAGGTTCAACTCTGTTAGTTGAATGCACAGAACAGAAAGTAGTTTCATACAATGCTTCTTTGTAGTTTATATTTGAACATATTCTTTTTTCCACTATTACCCACTTAGCGCTACGAATGTCCAGTTGCATTTTCTACAGACAGAGTGTTTCAAAACTGCTCAATCAAAAGTATGGTTTAACTCTGTTAGCTGAATGCTCAGATCAGAAAGAAGTTTCACAGAATGCTTCTGTGTAGTTTATATTTGAATATATTCCTTTTTCCACTACTACGCTCTTAGCACTCCAAATGTCCAGTTGCATTTTCAACAGAAAGAGTGTTCAGATCTGCTTAATCAAAAGTATGGTTTAACTCTGTTAGCTGAATGCACAGATCAGAAAGAAGTTTCACCGAATGATTCCGTGTAGTTTATATTTGAAGACATTCCTTTTTCCACTATTACCCTCTTAGTGTTCCGAATCTCCACTTGCATTTTCTACAAAAAGAGTGTTTCATAACTGCTCAATCAAAAATAAGTTTTATCTCTGTTAACTGAATTTACAGATCAGAAATAAGTTTCACAGAATGCATCTGTGTAGTTTTTATTTGAAGATATTCTTTTTCCCAATGTAGGCCTCTTAGCGCTTAGCATGTCCAATTGCAGTTTCTACAGAAAGAGTGTTTCAGAACGGCTCAATCAAAAGTAAGGTTCAACTCTGTTAGTTGAATGCACAGAACAGAAAGAATTTTCACAGAATGCTACTGTGTAGTTTATATTTGAATATATTCCTTTTTCCACTATTACCCTCTTAGCGCTCCGAATGTCCACTTGCATTTTCTACAGAAAGAGTGTTCAGAACTGCGCAATCAAAAGTATGGTTTAACTCTGTTAGCTTAATGAACATATCAGAAATAAGTTTCACACAATGCTTCTGTGTAGTTTTTATTTGAAGATATTATTTTTCCCAATATAGGCCTCTTAGCGCTCAGAATGTCCAATTGCAGTATCTACAGAAAGAGTGTTTCAGAAAGGCTCAGTCAAAAGTAAGGTTCAACTCTGTTAGTTGAATGCACAGAACAGAAAGTAGTTTCATACAATGCTTCTGTGTAGTTTATATTTGAACATATTCTTTTTTCCACTATTACCCACTTAGCGCTACGAATGTCCAGTTGCATTTCCTACAGACAGAGTGTTTCAAAACTGCTCAATCAAAAGTATGGTTTAACTCTGTTAGCTGAATGCTCAGATCAGAAAGAAGTTTCACAGAATGCTTCTGTGTAGTTTATATTTGAATATATTCCTTTTTCCACTACTACTCTCTTAGCGCTCCAAATGTCCAGTTGCATTTTCTACAGAAAGAGTGTTCAGATCTGCTCAATCAAAAGTATGGTTTAACTCTGTTAGCTGAATGCACAGATCAGAAAAAAGTTTCACAGAATGATTCTGTGTAGTTTATATTTGAATATATTCCTTTTTCCACTACTACGCTCTTAGCGCTCCAAATGTCCAGTTGCATTTCCAACAGAAAGAGTGTTCAGATCTGCTCAATCAAAAGTATGGTTTAACTCCGTTAGCTGAATGCACAGATCAGAAAGAAGTTTCACCGAATGATTCCGTGTAGTTTATATTTGAAGACATTCCTTTTTCCACTATTACCCTCTTAGCGCTCCGAATCTCCACTTGCATTTTCTACAAAAAGAGTGTTTCATAACTGCTCAATCAAAAATAAGTTTTATCTCTGTTAACTGAATTTACAGATCAGAAATAAGTTTCACAGAATGCATCTGTGTAGTTTTTATTTGAAGATATTCTTTTTCCCAATGTAGGCCTCTTAGCGCTTAGCATGTCCAATTGCAGTTTCTACAGAAAGAGTGTTTCAGAACGGCTCAATCAAAAGTAAGGTTCAACTCGGTTAGTTGAATGCACAGAACAGAAAGAATTTTCACAGAATGCTACTGTGTAGTTTATATTTGAATATATTCCTTTTTCCACTATTACCCTCTTAGCGCTCCGAATGTCCACTTGCATTTTCTACAGAAAGAGTGTTCAGAACTGCGCAATCTAAAGTATGGTTTAACTCTGTTAGCTTAATGAACATATCAGAAATAAGTTTCACACAATGCTTCTGTGTAGTTTTTATTTGAAGATATTATTTTTCCCAATATAGTCCTCTTAGCGCTCAGAATGTCCAATTGCAGTTTCTATAGAAAGAGTGTTTCAGAAAGGCTCAATCAAAAGTAAGGTTCAACTCTGTTAGTTGAATGCACAGAACAGAAAGAAGTTTCATACAATGCTTCTGTGTAGTTTATATTTGAACATATTCTTTTTTCCACTATTACCCACTTAGCGCTTCGAATGTCCAGTTGCATTTTCTACAGACAGAGTGTTTAAAACTGCTCAATCAAAAGTATGGTTTAACTCTGTTAGCTGAATGCTCAGATCAGAAAGAAGTTTCACAGAATGCTTCTGTGTAGTTTATATTTGAATATATTCCTTTTTCCACTACTACTCTCTTAGCGCTCCAAATGTCCAGTTGCATTTTCTACAGAAAGAGTGTTCAGATCTGCTCAATCAAAAGTATGGTTTAACTCTGTTAGCTGAATGCACAGATCAGAAAGAAGTTTCACAGAATGATTCTGTGTAGTTTATATTTGGAGACATTCCTTTTTCCACTATAACCCTCTTAGCGCTCCGAAACTCCACTTGCATTTTCTACAGAAAGAGTGTTTCAGAACGGCTCAATCAAAACTAAGGTTCAATTCTTTTAGTTGAACAAACAGAACAGAAAGTAGTTTCACACAATTCTTCTGTGTAGTTTTTATTTGTAGACATTCTTTTTCCCAATATAGGCCTCTTAGCGCTCAGAATGTCCAATTGCAGTTTCTACAGAAAGAGTGTTTCAGAACGGCTCAATCAAAAGTAAGGTTCAACTCTGTTAGTTGAATGCACAGAACAGAAAGTAGTTTCATACAATGCTTCTGTGTAGTTTATATTTGAACATATTCTTTTTTCCACTATTACCCACTTAGCGCTACGAATGTCCAGTTGCATTTTCTACAGACAGAGTGTTTCAAAACTGCTCAATCAAAAGTATGGTTTAACTCTGTTAGCTGAATGCTCAGATCAGAAAGAAGTTTCACAGAATGCTTCTGTGTAGTTTATATTTGAATATATTCCTTTTTCCACTACTACGCTCTTAGCGCTCCAAATGTCCAGTTGCATTTTCAACAGAAAGAGTGTTCAGATCTGCTCAATCAAAAGTATGGTTTAACTCTGTTAGCTGAATGCACAGATCAGAAAGAAGTTTCACCGAATGATTCCGTGTAGTTTATATTTGAAGACATTCCTTTTTCCACTATTACCCTCTTAGTGCTCCGAATCTCCACTTGCATTTTTTACAAAAAGAGTGTTTCATAACTGCTCAATCAAAAATAAGTTTTATCTCTGTTAACTGAATTTACAGATCAGAAATAAGTTTCACAGAATGCATCTGTGTAGTTTTTATTTGAAGATATTCTTTTTCCCAATGTAGGCCTCTTAGCGCTTAGCATGTCCAATTGCAGTTTCTACAGAAAGAGTGTTTCAGAACGGCTCAATCAAAAGTAAGGTTCAACTCTGTTAGTTGAATGCACAGAACAGAAAGAATTTTCACAGAATGCTACTGTGTAATTTATATTTGAATATATTCCTTTTTCCACTATTACCCTCTTAGCGCTCCGAATGTCCACTTGCATTTTCTACAGAAAGAGTGTTCAGAACTGCGCAATCAAAAGTATGGTTTAACTCTGTTAGCTTAATGAACATATCAGAAATAAGTTTCACACAATGCTTCTGTGTAGTTTTTATTTGAAGATATTATTTTTCCCAATATAGGCCTCTTAGCGCTCAGAATGTCCAATTGCAGTATCTACAGAAAGAGTGTTTCAGAAAGGCTCAGTCAAAAGTAAGGTTCAACTCTGTTAGTTGAATGCACAGAACAGAAAGAAGTTTCATGCAATGCTTCTGTGTAGTTTATATTTGAACATATTCTTTTTTCCACTATTACCCACTTAACGCTACGAATGTCCAGTTGCATTTTCTACAGACAGAGTGTTTCAAAACTGCTCAATCAAAAGTATGGTTTAACTCTGTTAGCTGAATGCTCAGATCAGAAAGAAGTTTCACAGAATGCTTCTGTGTAGTTTATATTTGAATATATTCCTTTTTCCACTACTACTCTCTTAGCGCTCCAAATGTCCAGTTGCATTTTCTACAGAAACAGTGTTCAGATCTGCTCAATCAAAAGTATGGTTTAACTCTGTTAGCTGAATGCACAGATCAGAAAGAAGTTTCACAGAATGATTCTGTGTAGTTTACATTTGGAGACATTCCTTTTTCCACTATTACCCTCTTAGCGCTCCGAATCTCCACTTGCATTTTCTACAGAAAGAGTGTTTCAGAACGGCTCAATCAAAACTAAGGTTCAACTCTTTTAGTTGAACAAACAGAACATAAAGAAGTTTCACACAATTCTTCTGTGTAGTTTTTATTTGTAGACATTCTTTTTTCCAATATAGGCCTCTTAGCGCTCAGAATGTCCAATTGCAGTTTCTACAGAAAGAGTGTTTCAGAACGGCTCAATCAAAAGTAAGGTTCAACTCTGTTAGTTGAATGCACAGAACAGAAAGAAGTTTCATACAATGCTTCTGTGTAGTTTATATTTGAACATATTCTTTTTTCCACTATTACCCACTTAGCGCTACGAATGTCCAGTTGCATTTTCTACAGACAGAGTGTTTCAAAACTGCTCAATCAAAAGTATGGTTTAACTCTGTTAGCTGAATGCCCAGATCAGAAAGAAGTTTCACAGAATGCTTCTGTGTAGTTTATATTTGAATATATTCCTTTTTCCACTACTACGCTCTTAGCGCTCCAAATGTCCAGTTGCATTTTCTACAGAAAGAGTGTTCAGATCTGCTCAATCAAAAGTATGGTTTAACTCTGTTAGCTGAATGCACAGATCAGAAAGAAGTTTCACCGAATGATTCCGTGTAGTTTATATTTGAAGACATTCCTTTTTCCACTATTACCCTCTTAGTGCTCCGAATCTCCACTTGCATTTTCTACAAAAAGAGTGTTTCATAACTGCTCAATCAAAAATAAGTTTTATCTCTGTTAACTGAATTTACAGATCAGAAATAAGTTTCACAGAATGCATCTGTGTAGTTTTTATTTGAAGATATTCTTTTTCCCAATGTAGGCCTCTTAGCGCTTAGCATGTCCAATTGCAGTTTCTACAGAAAGAGTGTTTCAGAACGGCTCAATCAAAAGTAAGGTTCAACTCTGTTAGTTGAATGCACAGAACAGAAAGAATTTTCACAGAATGCTACTGTGTAGTTTATATTTGAATATATTCCTTTTTCCACTATTACCCTCTTAGCGCTCCGAATGTCCACTTGCATTTTCTACAGAAAGAGTGTTCAGAACTGCGCAATCAAAAGTATGGTTTAACTCTGTTAGGTTAATGAACATATCAGAAATAAGTTTCACACAATGCTTCTGTGTAGTTTTTATTTGAAGATATTATTTTTCCCAATATAGGCCTCTTAGCGCTCAGAATGTCCAATTGCAGTTTCTATAGAAAGAGTGTTTCAGAAAGGCTCAATCAAAAGTAAGGTTCAACTCTGTTAGTTGAATGCACAGAACAGAAAGAAGTTTCATACAATGCTTCTGTGTAGTTTATATTTGAACATATTCTTTTTTCCACTATTACCCACTTAGCGCTTCGAATGTCCAGTTGCATTTTCTACAGACAGAGTGTTTAAAAACTGCTCAATCAAAAGTATGGTTTAACTCTGTTAGCTGAATGCTCAGATCAGAAAGAAGTTTCACAGAATGCTTCTGTGTAGTTTATATTTGAATATATTCCTTTTTCCACTACTACTCTCTTAGCGCTCCAAATGTCCAGTTGCATTTTCTACAGAAAGAGTGTTCAGATCTGCTCAATCAAAAGTATGGTTTAACTCTGTTAGCTGAATGCACAGATCAGAAAGAAGTTTCACAGAATGATTCTGTGTAGTTTATATTTGGAGACATTAATTTTTCCACTATTACCCTCTTAGCGCTCCGAAACTCCACTTGCATTTTCTACAGAAAGAGTGTTTCAGAACGGCTCAATCAAAACTAAGGTTCAATTCTTTTAGTTGAACAAACAGAACAGAAAGAAGTTTCACACAATTCTTCTGTGTAGTTTTTATTTGTAGACATTCTTTTTCCCAATATAGGCCTCTTAGCGCTCAGAATGTCCAATTGCAGTTTCTACAGAAAGAGTGTTTCAGAACGGCTCAATCAAAAGTAAGGTTCAACTCTGTTAGTTGAATGCACAGAACAGAAAGTAGTTTCATACAATGCTTCTGTGTGGTTTATATTTGAACATATTCTTTTTTCCACTATTACGCACTTAGCGCTACGAATGTCCAGTTGCATTTTCTACAGACAGAGTGTTTCAAAACTGCTCAATCAAAAGTATGGTTTAACTCTGTTAGCTGAATGCTCAGATCAGAAAGAAGTTTCACAGAATGCTTCTGTGTAGTTTATATTTGAATATATTCCTTTTTCCACTACTACGCTCTTAGCGCTCCAAATGTCCAGTTGCATTTTCAACAGAAAGAGTGTTCAGATCTGCTCAATCAAAAGTATGGTTTAACTCTGTTAGCTGAATGCACAGATCAGAAAGAAGTTTCACCGAATGATTCCGTGTAGTTTATATTTGAAGACATTCCTTTTTCCACTATTACCCTCTTAGTGCTCCGAATCTCCACTTGCATTTTCTACAAAAAGAGTGTTTCATAACTGCTCAATCAAAAATAAGTTTTATCTCTGTTAACTGAATTTACAGATCAGAAATAAGTTTCACAGAATGCATCTGTGTAGTTTTTATTTGAAGATATTCTTTTTCCCAATGTAGGCCTCTTAGCGCTTAGCATGTCCAATTGCAGTTTCTACAGAAAGAGTGTTTCAGAACGGCTCAATCAAAAGTAAGGTTCAACTCTGTTAGTTGAATGCACAGAACAGAAAGAATTTTCACAGAATGCTACTGTGTAGTTTATATTTGAATATATTCCTTTTTCCACTATTACCCTCTTAGCGCTCCGAATGTCCACTTGCATTTTCTACAGAAAGAGTGTTCAGAACTGCGCAATCAAAAGTATGGTTTAACTCTGTTAGCTTAATGAACATATCAGAAATAAGTTTCACACAATGCTTCTGTGTAGTTTTTATTTGAAGATATTATTTTTCCCAATATAGGCCTCTTAGCGCTCAGAATGTCCAATTGCAGTATCTACAGAAAGAGTGTTTCAGAAAGGCTCAGTCAAAAGTAAGGTTCAACTCTGTTAGTTGAATGCACAGAACAGAAAGAAGTTTCATGCAATGCTTCTGTGTAGTTTATATTTGAACATATTCTTTTTTCCACTATTACCCACTTAACGCTACGAATGTCCAGTTGCATTTTCTACAGACAGAGTGTTTCAAAACTGCTCAATCAAAAGTATGGTTTAACTCTGTTAGCTGAATGCTCAGATCAGAAAGAAGTTTCACAGAATGCTTCTGTGTAGTTTATATTTGAATATATTCCTTTTTCCACTACTACTCTCTTAGCGCTCCAAATGTCCAGTTGCATTTTCTACAGAAACAGTGTTCAGATCTGCTCAATCAAAAGTATGGTTTAACTCTGTTAGCTGAATGCACAGATCAGAAAGAAGTTTCACAGAATGATTCTGTGTAGTTTACATTTGGAGACATTCCTTTTTCCACTATTACCCTCTTAGCGCTCCGAATCTCCACTTGCATTTTCTACAGAAAGAGTGTTTCAGAACGGCTCAATCAAAACTAAGGTTCAACTCTTTTAGTTGAACAAACAGAACATAAAGAAGTTTCACACAATTCTTCTGTGTAGTTTTTATTTGTAGACATTCTTTTTTCCAATATAGGCCTCTTAGCGCTCAGAATGTCCAATTGCAGTTTCTACAGAAAGAGTGTTTCAGAACGGCTCAATCAAAAGTAAGGTTCAACTCTGTTAGTTGAATGCACAGAACAGAAAGAAGTTTCATACAATGCTTCTGTGTAGTTTATATTTGAACATATTCTTTTTTCCACTATTACCCACTTAGCGCTACGAATGTCCAGTTGCATTTTCTACAGACAGAGTGTTTCAAAACTGCTCAATCAAAAGTATGGTTTAACTCTGTTAGCTGAATGCCCAGATCAGAAAGAAGTTTCACAGAATGCTTCTGTGTAGTTTATATTTGAATATATTCCTTTTTCCACTACTACGCTCTTAGCGCTCCAAATGTCCAGTTGCATTTTCTACAGAAAGAGTGTTCAGATCTGCTCAATCAAAAGTATGGTTTAACTCTGTTAGCTGAATGCACAGATCAGAAAGAAGTTTCACCGAATGATTCCGTGTAGTTTATATTTGAAGACATTCCTTTTTCCACTATTACCCTCTTAGTGCTCCGAATCTCCACTTGCATTTTCTACAAAAAGAGTGTTTCATAACTGCTCAATCAAAAATAAGTTTTATCTCTGTTAACTGAATTTACAGATCAGAAATAAGTTTCACAGAATGCATCTGTGTAGTTTTTATTTGAAGATATTCTTTTTCCCAATGTAGGCCTCTTAGCGCTTAGCATGTCCAATTGCAGTTTCTACAGAAAGAGTGTTTCAGAACGGCTCAATCAAAAGTAAGGTTCAACTCTGTTAGTTGAATGCACAGAACAGAAAGAATTTTCACAGAATGCTACTGTGTAGTTTATATTTGAATATATTCCTTTTTCCACTATTACCCTCTTAGCGCTCCGAATGTCCACTTGCATTTTCTACAGAAAGAGTGTTCAGAACTGCGCAATCAAAAGTATGGTTTAACTCTGTTAGGTTAATGAACATATCAGAAATAAGTTTCACACAATGCTTCTGTGTAGTTTTTATTTGAAGATATTATTTTTCCCAATATAGGCCTCTTAGCGCTCAGAATGTCCAATTGCAGTTTCTATAGAAAGAGTGTTTCAGAAAGGCTCAATCAAAAGTAAGGTTCAACTCTGTTAGTTGAATGCACAGAACAGAAAGAAGTTTCATACAATGCTTCTGTGTAGTTTATATTTGAACATATTCTTTTTTCCACTATTACCCACTTAGCGCTTCGAATGTCCAGTTGCATTTTCTACAGACAGAGTGTTTAAAAACTGCTCAATCAAAAGTATGGTTTAACTCTGTTAGCTGAATGCTCAGATCAGAAAGAAGTTTCACAGAATGCTTCTGTGTAGTTTATATTTGAATATATTCCTTTTTCCACTACTACTCTCTTAGCGCTCCAAATGTCCAGTTGCATTTTCTACAGAAAGAGTGTTCAGATCTGCTCAATCAAAAGTATGGTTTAACTCTGTTAGCTGAATGCACAGATCAGAAAGAAGTTTCACAGAATGATTCTGTGTAGTTTATATTTGGAGACATTAATTTTTCCACTATTACCCTCTTAGCGCTCCGAAACTCCACTTGCATTTTCTACAGAAAGAGTGTTTCAGAACGGCTCAATCAAAACTAAGGTTCAATTCTTTTAGTTGAACAAACAGAACAGAAAGAAGTTTCACACAATTCTTCTGTGTAGTTTTTATTTGTAGACATTCTTTTTCCCAATATAGGCCTCTTAGCGCTCAGAATGTCCAATTGCAGTTTCTACAGAAAGAGTGTTTCAGAACGGCTCAATCAAAAGTAAGGTTCAACTCTGTTAGTTGAATGCACAGAACAGAAAGTAGTTTCATACAATGCTTCTGTGTGGTTTATATTTGAACATATTCTTTTTTCCACTATTACGCACTTAGCGCTACGAATGTCCAGTTGCATTTTCTACAGACAGAGTGTTTCAAAACTGCTCAATCAAAAGTATGGTTTAACTCTGTTAGCTGAATGCTCAGATCAGAAAGAAGTTTCACAGAATGCTTCTGTGTAGTTTATATTTGAATATATTCCTTTTTCCACTACTACGCTCTTAGCGCTCCAAATGTCCAGTTGCATTTTCAACAGAAAGAGTGTTCAGATCTGCTCAATCAAAAGTATGGTTTAACTCTGTTAGCTGAATGCACAGATCAGAAAGAAGTTTCACCGAATGATTCCGTGTAGTTTATATTTGAAGACATTCCTTTTTCCACTATTACCCTCTTAGTGCTCCGAATCTCCACTTGCATTTTTTACAAAAAGAGTGTTTCATAACTGCTCAATCAAAAATAAGTTTTATCTCTGTTAACTGAATTTACAGATCAGAAATAAGTTTCACAGAATGCATCTGTGTAGTTTTTATTTGAAGATATTCTTTTTCCCAATGTAGGCCTCTTAGCGCTTAGCATGTCCAATTGCAGTTTCTACAGAAAGAGTGTTTCAGAACGGCTCAATCAAAAGTAAGGTTCAACTCTGTTAGTTGAATGCACAGAACAGAAAGAATTTTCACAGAATGCTACTGTGTAGTTTATATTTGAATATATTCCTTTTTCCACTATTACCCTCTTAGCGCTCCGAATGTCCACTTGCATTTTCTACAGAAAGAGTGTTCAGAACTGCGCAATCAAAAGTATGGTTTAACTCTGTTAGCTTAATGAACATATCAGAAATAAGTTTCACACAATGCTTCTGTGTAGTTTTTATTTGAAGATATTATTTTTCCCAATATAGGCCTCTTAGCGCTCAGAATGTCCAATTGCAGTATCTACAGAAAGAGTGTTTCAGAAAGGCTCAGTCAAAAGTAAGGTTCAACTCTGTTAGTTGAATGCACAGAACAGAAAGAAGTTTCATGCAATGCTTCTGTGTAGTTTATATTTGAACATATTCTTTTTTCCACTATTACCCACTTAACGCTACGAATGTCCAGTTGCATTTTCTACAGACAGAGTGTTTCAAAACTGCTCAATCAAAAGTATGGTTTAACTCTGTTAGCTGAATGCTCAGATCAGAAAGAAGTTTCACAGAATGCTTCTGTGTAGTTTATATTTGAATATATTCCTTTTTCCACTACTACTCTCTTAGCGCTCCAAATGTCCAGTTGCATTTTCTACAGAAACAGTGTTCAGATCTGCTGAATCAAAAGTATGGTTTAACTCTGTTAGCTGAATGCACAGATCAGAAAGAAGTTTCACAGAATGATTCTGTGTAGTTTACATTTGGAGACATTCCTTTTTCCACTATTACCCTCTTAGCGCTCCGAATCTCCACTTGCATTTTCTACAGAAAGAGTGTTTCAGAACGGCTCAATCAAAACTAAGGTTCAACTCTTTTAGTTGAACAAACAGAACATAAAGAAGTTTCACACAATTCTTCTGTGTAGTTTTTATTTGTAGACATTCTTTTTTCCAATATAGGCCTCTTAGCGCTCAGAATGTCCAATTGCAGTTTCTACAGAAAGAGTGTTTCAGAACGGCTCAATCAAAAGTAAGGTTCAACTCTGTTAGTTGAATGCACAGAACAGAAAGAAGTTTCATACAATGCTTCTGTGTAGTTTATATTTGAACATATTCTTTTTTCCACTATTACCCACTTAGCGCTACGAATGTCCAGTTGCATTTTCTACAGACAGAGTGTTTCAAAACTGCTCAATCAAAAGTATGGTTTAACTCTGTTAGCTGAATGCCCAGATCAGAAAGAAGTTTCACAGAATGCTTCTGTGTAGTTTATATTTGAATATATTCCTTTTTCCACTACTACGCTCTTAGCGCTCCAAATGTCCAGTTGCATTTTCTACAGAAAGAGTGTTCAGATCTGCTCAATCAAAAGTATGGTTTAACTCTGTTAGCTGAATGCACAGATCAGAAAGAAGTTTCACCGAATGATTCCGTGTAGTTTATATTTGAAGACATTCCTTTTTCCACTATTACCCTCTTAGTGCTCCGAATCTCCACTTGCATTTTCTACAAAAAGAGTGTTTCATAACTGCTCAATCAAAAATAAGTTTTATCTCTGTTAACTGAATTTACAGATCAGAAATAAGTTTCACAGAATGCATCTGTGTAGTTTTTATTTGAAGATATTATTTTTCCCAATGTAGGCCTCTTAGCGCTTAGCATGTCCAATTGCAGTTTCTACAGAAAGAGTGTTTCAGAACGGCTCAATCAAAAGTAAGGTTCAACTCTGTTAGTTGAATGCACAGAACAGAAAGAATTTTCACAGAATGCTACTGTGTAGTTTATATTTGAATATATTCCTTTTTCCACTATTACCCTCTTAGCGCTCCGAATGTCCACTTGCATTTTCTACAGAAAGAGTGTTCAGAACTGCGCAATCAAAAGTATGGTTTAACTCTGTTAGCTTAATGAACATATCAGAAATAAGTTTCACACAATGCTTCTGTGTAATTTTATTTGAAGATATTATTTTTCCCAATATAGGCCTCTTAGCGCTCAGAATGTCCAATTGCAGTTTCTATAGAAAGAGTGTTTCAGAAAGGCTCAATCAAAAGTAAGGTTCAACTCTGTTAGTTGAATGCACAGAACAGAAAGAAGTTTCATACAATGCTTCTGTGTAGTTTATATTTGAACATATTCTTTTTTCCACTATTACCCACTTAGCGCTACGAATGTCCAGTTGCATTTTCTACAGACAGAGTGTTTAAAAACTGCTCAATCAAAAGTATGGTTTAACTCTGTTAGCTGAATGCTCAGATCAGAAAGAAGTTTCACAGAATGCTTCTGTGTAGTTCATATTTGAATATATTCCTTTTTCCACTACTACTCTCTTAGCGCTCCAAATGTCCAGTTGCATTTTCTACAGAAAGAGTGTTCAGATCTGCTCAATCAAAAGTATGGTTTAACTCTGTTAGCTGAATGCACAGATCAGAAAGAAGTTTCACAGAATGATTCTGTGTAGTTTATATTTGGAGACATTCCTTTTTCCACTATTACCCTCTTAGCGCTCCGAATCTCCACTTGCATTTTCTACAGAAAGAGTGTTTCAGAACGGCTCAATCAAAACTAAGGTTCAATTCTTTTAGTTGAACAAACAGAACAGAAAGAAGTTTCACACAATTCTTCTGTGTAGTTTTTATTTGTAGACATTCTTTTTCCCAATATAGGTCTCTTAGCGCTCAGAATGTCCAATTGCAGTTTCTACAGAAAGAGTGTTTCAGAACGGCTCAATCAAAAGTAAGGTTCAACTCTGTTAGTTGAATGCACAGAACAGAAAGTAGTTTCATACAATGCTTCTTTGTAGTTTATATTTGAACATATTCTTTTTTCCACTATTACCCACTTAGCGCTACGAATGTCCAGTTGCATTTTCTACAGACAGAGTGTTTCAAAACTGCTCAATCAAAAGTATGGTTTAACTCTGTTAGCTGAATGCTCAGATCAGAAAGAAGTTTCACAGAATGCTTCTGTGTAGTTTATATTTGAATATATTCCTTTTTCCACTACTACGCTCTTAGCACTCCAAATGTCCAGTTGCATTTTCAACAGAAAGAGTGTTCAGATCTGCTTAATCAAAAGTATGGTTTAACTCTGTTAGCTGAATGCACAGATCAGAAAGAAGTTTCACCGAATGATTCCGTGTAGTTTATATTTGAAGACATTCCTTTTTCCACTATTACCCTCTTAGTGTTCCGAATCTCCACTTGCATTTTCTACAAAAAGAGTGTTTCATAACTGCTCAATCAAAAATAAGTTTTATCTCTGTTAACTGAATTTACAGATCAGAAATAAGTTTCACAGAATGCATCTGTGTAGTTTTTATTTGAAGATATTCTTTTTCCCAATGTAGGCCTCTTAGCGCTTAGCATGTCCAATTGCAGTTTCTACAGAAAGAGTGTTTCAGAACGGCTCAATCAAAAGTAAGGTTCAACTCTGTTAGTTGAATGCACAGAACAGAAAGAATTTTCACAGAATGCTACTGTGTAGTTTATATTTGAATATATTCCTTTTTCCACTATTACCCTCTTAGCGCTCCGAATGTCCACTTGCATTTTCTACAGAAAGAGTGTTCAGAACTGCGCAATCAAAAGTATGGTTTAACTCTGTTAGCTTAATGAACATATCAGAAATAAGTTTCACACAATGCTTCTGTGTAGTTTTTATTTGAAGATATGATTTTTCCCAATATAGGCCTCTTAGCGCTCAGAATGTCCAATTGCAGTATCTACAGAAAGAGTGTTTCAGAAAGGCTCAGTCAAAAGTAAGGTTCAACTCTGTTAGTTGAATGCACAGAACAGAAAGTAGTTTCATACAATGCTTCTGTGTAGTTTATATTTGAACATATTCTTTTTTCCACTATTACCCACTTAGCGCTACGAATGTCCAGTTGCATTTCCTACAGACAGAGTGTTTCAAAACTGCTCAATCAAAAGTATGGTTTAACTCTGTTAGCTGAATGCTCAGATCAGAAAGAAGTTTCACAGAATGCTTCTGTGTAGTTTATATTTGAATATATTCCTTTTTCCGCTACTACTCTCTTAGCGCTCCAAATGTCCAGTTGCATTTTCTACAGAAAGAGTGTTCAGATCTGCTCAATCAAAAGTATGGTTTAACTCTGTTAGCTGAATGCACAGATCAGAAAAAAGTTTCACAGAATTATTCTGTGTAGTTTATATTTGAATATATTCCTTTTTCCACTACTACGCTCTTAGCGCTCCAAATGTCCAGTTGCATTTTCAACAGAAAGAGTGTTCAGATCTGCTCAATCAAAAGTATGGTTTAACTCCGTTAGCTGAATGCACAGATCAGAAAGAAGTTTCACCGAATGATTCCGTGTAGTTTATATTTGAAGACATTCCTTTTTCCACTATTACCCTCTTAGCGCTCCGAATCTCCACTTGCATTTTCTACAAAAAGAGTGTTTCATAACTGCTCAATCAAAAATAAGTTTTATCTCTGTTAACTGAATTTACAGATCAGAAATAAGTTTCACAGAATGCATCTGTGTAGTTTTTATTTGAAGATATTCTTTTTCCCAATGTAGGCCTCTTAGCGCTTAGCATGTCCAATTGCAGTTTCTACAGAAAGAGTGTTTCAGAACGGCTCAATCAAAAGTAAGGTTCAACTCGGTTAGTTGAATTCACAGAACAGAAAGAATTTTCACAGAATGCTACTGTGTAGTTTATATTTGAATATATTCCTTTTTCCACTATTACCCTCTTAGCGCTCCGAATGTCCACTTGCATTTTCTACAGAAAGAGTGTTCAGAACTGCGCAATCTAAAGTATGGTTTAACTCTGTTAGCTTAATGAACATATCAGAAATAAGTTTCACACAATGCTTCTGTGTAGTTTTTATTTGAAGATATTATTTTTCCCAATATAGTCCTCTTAGCGCTCAGAATGTCCAATTGCAGTTTCTATAGAAAGAGTGTTTCAGAAAGGCTCAATCAAAAGTAAGGTTCAACTCTGTTAGTTGAATGCACAGAACAGAAAGAAGTTTCATACAATGCTTCTGTGTAGTTTATATTTGAACATATTCTTTTTTCCACTATTACCCACTTAGCGCTTCGAATGTCCAGTTGCATTTTCTACAGACAGAGTGTTTAAAACTGCTCAATCAAAAGTATGGTTTAACTCTGTTAGCTGAATGCTCAGATCAGAAAGAAGTTTCACAGAATGCTTCTGTGTAGTTTATATTTGAATATATTCCTTTTTCCACTACTACTCTCTTAGTGCTCCAAATGTCCAGTTGCATTTTCTACAGAAAGAGTGTTCAGATCTGCTCAATCAAAAGTATGGTTTAACTCTGTTAGCTGAATGCACAGATCAGAAAGAAGTTTCACAGAATGATTCTGTGTAGTTTATATTTGGAGACATTCCTTTTTCCACTATAACCCTCTTAGCGCTCCGAAACTCCACTTGCATTTTCTACAGAAAGAGTGTTTCAGAACGGCTCAATCAAAACTAAGGTTCAATTCTTTTAGTTGAACAAACAGAACAGAAAGTAGTTTCACACAATTCTTCTGTGTAGTTTTTATTTGTAGACATTCTTTTTCCCAATATAGGCCTCTTAGCGCTCAGAATGTCCAATTGCAGTTTCTACAGAAAGAGTGTTTCAGAACGGCTCAATCAAAAGTAAGGTTCAACTCTGTTAGTTGAATGCACAGAACAGAAAGTAGTTTCATACAATGCTTCTGTGTAGTTTATATTTGAACATATTCTTTTTTCCACTATTACCCA
The DNA here is from genome assembly GCF_028878055.3 of Symphalangus syndactylus. Classification (NCBI taxonomy): domain Eukaryota; kingdom Metazoa; phylum Chordata; class Mammalia; order Primates; family Hylobatidae; genus Symphalangus; species Symphalangus syndactylus. The sequence goes on along the minus strand of NC_072445.2, from coordinate 77,002,752 downwards.
CTTAGCGCTACGAATGTCCAGTTGCAATTTCTACAGACAGAGTGTTTCAAAACTGCTCAATCAAAAGTATGGTTTAACTCTGTTAGCTGAATGCTCAGATCAGAAAGAAGTTTCACAGAATGCTTCTGTGTAGTTTATATTTGAATATATTCCTTTTTCCACTACTACGCTCTTAGCGCTCCAAATGTCCAGTTGCATTTTCAACAGAAAGAGTGTTCAGATCTGCTCAATCAAAAGTATGGTTTAACTCTGTTAGCTGAATGCACAGATCAGAAAGAAGTTTCACCGAATGATTCCGTGTAGTTTATATTTGAAGACATTCCTTTTTCCACTATTACCCTCTTAGTGCTCCGAACCTCCACTTGCATTTTCTACAAAAAGAGTGTTTCATAACTGCTCAATCAAAAATAAGTTTTATCTCTGTTAACTGAATTTACAGATCAGAAATAAGTTTCACAGAATGCATCTGTGTAGTTTTTATTTGAAGATATTCTTTTTCCCAATGTAGGCCTCTTAGCGCTTAGCATGTCCAATTGCAGTTTCTACAGAAAGAGTGTTTCAGAACGCCTCAATCAAAAGTAAGGTTCAACTCTGTTAGTTGAATGCACAGAACAGAAAGAATTTTCACAGAATGCTACTGTGTAGTTTATATTTGAATATATTCCTTTTTCCACTATTACCCTCTTAGCGCTCCGAATGTCCACTTCCATTTTCTACAGAAAGAGTGTTCAGAACTGCGCAATCAAAAGTATGGTTTAACTCTGTTAGCTTAATGAATATATCAGAAATAAGTTTCACACAATGCTTCTGTGTAGTTTTTATTTGAAGATATTATTTTTCCCAATATAGGCCTCTTAGCGCTCAGAATGTCCAATTGCAGTATCTACAGAAAGAGTGTTTCAGAAAGGCTCAGTCAAAAGTAAGGTTCAACTCTGTTAGTTGAATGCACAGAACAGAAAGAAGTTTCATGCAATGCTTCTGTGTAGTTTATATTTGAACATATTCTTTTTTCCACTATTACCCACTTAACGCTACGAATGTCCAGTTGCATTTTCTACAGACAGAGTGTTTCAAAACTGCTCAATCAAAAGTATGGTTTAACTCTGTTAGCTGAATGCTCAGATCAGAAAGAAGTTTCACAGAATGCTTCTGTGTAGTTTATATTTGAATATATTCCTTTTTCCACTACTACTCTCTTAGCGCTCCAAATGTCCAGTTGCATTTTCTACAGAAACAGTGTTCAGATCTGCTCAATCAAAAGTATGGTTTAACTCTGTTAGCTGAATGCACAGATCAGAAAGAAGTTTCACAGAATGATTCTGTGTAGTTTACATTTGGAGACATTCCTTTTTCCACTATTACCCTCTTAGCGCTCCGAATCTCCACTTGGATTTTCTACAGAAAGAGTGTTTCAGAACGGCTCAATCAAAACTAAGGTTCAATTCTTTTAGTTGAACAAACAGAACAGAAAGAAGTTTCACACAATTCTTCTGTGTAGTTTTTATTTGTAGACATTCTTTTTCCCAATATAGGTCTCTTAGCGCTCAGAATGTCCAATTGCAGTTTCTACAGAAAGAGTGTTTCAGAACGGCTCAATCAAAAGTAAGGTTCAACTCTGTTAGTTGAATGCACAGAACAGAAAGTAGTTTCATACAATGCTTCTTTGTAGTTTATATTTGAACATATTCTTTTTTCCACTATTACCCACTTAGCGCTACGAATGTCCAGTTGCATTTTCTACAGACAGAGTGTTTCAAAACTGCTCAATCAAAAGTATGGTTTAACTCTGTTAGCTGAATGCTCAGATCAGAAAGAAGTTTCACAGAATGCTTCTGTGTAGTTTATATTTGAATATATTCCTTTTTCCACTACTACGCTCTTAGCACTCCAAATGTCCAGTTGCATTTTCAACAGAAAGAGTGTTCAGATCTGCTTAATCAAAAGTATGGTTTAACTCTGTTAGCTGAATGCACAGATCAGAAAGAAGTTTCACCGAATGATTCCGTGTAGTTTATATTTGAAGACATTCCTTTTTCCACTATTACCCTCTTAGTGTTCCGAATCTCCACTTGCATTTTCTACAAAAAGAGTGTTTCATAACTGCTCAATCAAAAATAAGTTTTATCTCTGTTAACTGAATTTACAGATCAGAAATAAGTTTCACAGAATGCATCTGTGTAGTTTTTATTTGAAGATATTCTTTTTCCCAATGTAGGCCTCTTAGCGCTTAGCATGTCCAATTGCAGTTTCTACAGAAAGAGTGTTTCAGAACGGCTCAATCAAAAGTAAGGTTCAACTCTGTTAGTTGAATGCACAGAACAGAAAGAATTTTCACAGAATGCTACTGTGTAGTTTATATTTGAATATATTCCTTTTTCCACTATTACCCTCTTAGCGCTCCGAATGTCCACTTGCATTTTCTACAGAAAGAGTGTTCAGAACTGCGCAATCAAAAGTATGGTTTAACTCTGTTAGCTTAATGAACATATCAGAAATAAGTTTCACACAATGCTTCTGTGTAGTTTTTATTTGAAGATATTATTTTTCCCAATATAGGCCTCTTAGCGCTCAGAATGTCCAATTGCAGTATCTACAGAAAGAGTGTTTCAGAAAGGCTCAGTCAAAAGTAAGGTTCAACTCTGTTAGTTGAATGCACAGAACAGAAAGTAGTTTCATACAATGCTTCTGTGTAGTTTATATTTGAACATATTCTTTTTTCTACTATTACCCACTTAGCGCTACGAATGTCCAGTTGCATTTCCTACAGACAGAGTGTTTCAAAACTGCTCAATCAAAAGTATGGTTTAACTCTGTTAGCTGAATGCTCAGATCAGAAAGAAGTTTCACAGAATGCTTCTGTGTAGTTTATATTTGAATATATTCCTTTTTCCACTACTACTCTCTTAGCGCTCCAAATGTCCAGTTGCATTTTCTACAGAAAGAGTGTTCAGATCTGCTCAATCAAAAGTATGGTTTAACTCTGTTAGCTGAATGCACAGATCAGAAAAAAGTTTCACAGAATGATTCTGTGTAGTTTATATTTGAATATATTCCTTTTTCCACTACTACGCTCTTAGCGCTCCAAATGTCCAGTTGCATTTTCAACAGAAAGAGTGTTCAGATCTGCTCAATCAAAAGTATGGTTTAACTCCGTTAGCTGAATGCACAGATCAGAAAGAAGTTTCACCGAATGATTCCGTGTAGTTTATATTTGAAGACATTCCTTTTTCCACTATTACCCTCTTAGCGCTCCGAATCTCCACTTGCATTTTCTACAAAAAGAGTGTTTCATAACTGCTCAATCAAAAATAAGTTTTATCTCTGTTAACTGAATTTACAGATCAGAAATAAGTTTCACAGAATGCATCTGTGTAGTTTTTATTTGAAGATATTCTTTTTCCCAATGTAGGCCTCTTAGCGCTTAGCATGTCCAATTGCAGTTTCTACAGAAAGAGTGTTTCAGAACGGCTCAATCAAAAGTAAGGTTCAACTCTGTTAGTTGAATGCACAGAACAGAAAGAATTTTCACAGAATGCTACTGTGTAGTTTATATTTGAATATATTCCTTTTTCCACTATTACCCTCTTAGCGCTCCGAATGTCCACTTGCATTTTCTACAGAAAGAGTGTTCAGAACTGCGCAATCTAAAGTATGGTTTAACTCTGTTAGCTTAATGAACATATCAGAAATAAGTTTCACACAATGCTTCTGTGTAGTTTTTATTTGAAGATATTATTTTTCCCAATATAGGCCTCTTAGCGCTCAGAATGTCCAATTGCAGTTTCTATAGAAAGAGTGTTTCAGAAAGGCTCAATCAAAAGTAAGGTTCAACTCTGTTAGTTGAATGCACAGAACAGAAAGAAGTTTCATACAATGCTTCTGTGTAGTTTATATTTGAACATATTCTTTTTTCCACTATTACCCACTTAGCGCTTGGAATGTCCAGTTGCATTTTCTACAGACAGAGTGTTTAAAACTGCTCAATCAAAAGTATGGTTTAACTCTGTTAGCTGAATGCTCAGATCAGAAAGAAGTTTCACAGAATGCTTCTGTGTAGTTTATATTTGAATATATTCCTTTTTCCACTACTACTCTCTTAGCGCTCCAAATGTCCAGTTGCATTTTCTACAGAAAGAGTGTTCAGATCTGCTCAATCAAAAGTATGGTTTAACTCTGTTAGCTGAATGCACAGATCAGAAAGAAGTTTCACAGAATGATTCTGTGTAGTTTATATTTGGAGACATTCCTTTTTCCACTATAACCCTCTTAGCGCTCCGAAACTCCACTTGCATTTTCTACAGAAAGAGTGTTTCAGAACGGCTCAATCAAAACTAAGGTTCAATTCTTTTAGTTGAACAAACAGAACAGAAAGTAGTTTCACACAATTCTTCTGTGTAGTTTTTATTTGTAGACATTCTTTTTCCCAATATAGGCCTCTTAGCGCTCAGAATGTCCAATTGCAGTTTCTACAGAAAGAGTGTTTCAGAACGGCTCAATCAAAAGTAAGGTTCAACTCTGTTAGTTGAATGCACAGAACAGAAAGTAGTTTCATACAATGCTTCTGTGTAGTTTATATTTGAACATATTCTTTTTTCCACTATTACCCACTTAGCGCTACGAATGTCCAGTTGCATTTTCTACAGACAGAGTGTTTCAAAACTGCTCAATCAAATGTATGGTTTAACTCTGTTAGCTGAATGCTCAGATCAGAAAGAAGTTTCACAGAATGCTTCTGTGTAGTTTATATTTGAATATATTCCTTTTTCCACTACTACGCTCTTAGCGCTCCAAATGTCCAGTTGCATTTTCAACAGAAAGAGTGTTCAGATCTGCTCAATCAAAAGTATGGTTTAACTCCGTTAGCTGAATGCACAGATCAGAAAGAAGTTTCACCGAATGATTCCGTGTAGTTTATATTTGAAGACATTCCTTTTTCCACTATTACCCTCTTAGCGCTCCGAATCTCCACTTGCATTTTCTACAAAAAGAGTGTTTCATAACTGCTCAATCAAAAATAAGTTTTATCTCTGTTAACTGAATTTACAGATCAGAAATAAGTTTCACAGAATGCATCTGTGTAGTTTTTATTTGAAGATATTCTTTTTCCCAATGTAGGCCTCTTAGCGCTTAGCATGTCCAATTGCAGTTTCTACAGAAAGAGTGTTTCAGAACGGCTCAATCAAAAGTAAGGTTCAACTCTGTTAGTTGAATGCACAGAACAGAAAGAATTTTCACAGAATGCTACTGTGTAGTTTATATTTGAATATATTCCTTTTTCCACTATTACCCTCTTAGCGCTCCGAATGTCCACTTGCATTTTCTACAGAAAGAGTGTTCAGAACTGCGCAATCTAAAGTATGGTTTAACTCTGTTAGCTTAATGAACATATCAGAAATAAGTTTCACACAATGCTTCTGTGTAGTTTTTATTTGAAGATATTATTTTTCCCAATATAGGCCTCTTAGCGCTCAGAATGTCCAATTGCAGTTTCTATAGAAAGAGTGTTTCAGAAAGGCTCAATCAAAAGTAAGGTTCAACTCTGTTAGTTGAATGCACAGAACAGAAAGAAGTTTCATACAATGCTTCTGTGTAGTTTATATTTGAACATATTCTTTTTTCCACTATTACCCACTTAGCGCTTGGAATGTCCAGTTGCATTTTCTACAGACAGAGTGTTTAAAACTGCTCAATCAAAAGTATGGTTTAACTCTGTTAGCTGAATGCTCAGATCAGAAAGAAGTTTCACAGAATGCTTCTGTGTAGTTTATATTTGAATATATTCCTTTTTCCACTACTACTCTCTTAGCGCTCCAAAGGTCCAGTTGCATTTTCTACAGAAAGAGTGTTCAGATCTGCTCAATCAAAAGTATGGTTTAACTCTGTTAGCTGAATGCACAGATCAGAAAGAAGTTTCACAGAATGATTCTGTGTAGTTTATATTTGGAGACATTCCTTTTTCCACTATAACCCTCTTAGCGCTCCGAAACTCCACTTGCATTTTCTACAGAAAGAGTGTTTCAGAACGGCTCAATCAAAACTAAGGTTCAATTCTTTTAGTTGAACAAACAGAACAGAAAGTAGTTTCACACAATTCTTCTGTGTAGTTTTTATTTGTAGACATTCTTTTTCCCAATATAGGCCTCTTAGCGCTCAGAATGTCCAATTGCAGTTTCTACAGAAAGAGTGTTTCAGAACGGCTCAATCAAAAGTAAGGTTCAACTCTGTTAGTTGAATGCACAGAACAGAAAGTAGTTTCATACAATGCTTCTGTGTAGTTTATATTTGAACATATTCTTTTTTCCACTATTACCCACTTAGCGCTACGAATGTCCAGTTGCATTTTCTACAGACAGAGTGTTTCAAAACTGCTCAATCAAATGTATGGTTTAACTCTGTTAGCTGAATGCTCAGATCAGAAAGAAGTTTCACAGAATGCTTCTGTGTAGTTTATATTTGAATATATTCCTTTTTCCACTACTACGCTCTTAGCGCTCCAAATGTCCAGTTGCATTTTCAACAGAAAGAGTGTTCAGATCTGCTCAATCAAAAGTATGGTTTAACTCTGTTAGCTGAATGCACAGATCAGAAAGAAGTTTCACCGAATGATTCCGTGTAGTTTATATTTGAAGACATTCCTTTTTCCACTATTACCCTCTTAGTGCTCCGAATCTCCACTTGCATTTTCTACAAAAAGAGTGTTTCATAACTGCTCAATCAAAAATAAGTTTTATCTCTGTTAACTGAATTTACAGATCAGAAATAAGTTTCACAGAATGCATCTGTGTAGTTTTTATTTGAAGATATTCTTTTTCCCAATGTAGGCCTCTTAGCGCTTAGCATGTCCAATTGCAGTTTCTACAGAAAGAGTGTTTCAGAACGGCTCAATCAAAAGTAAGGTTCAACTCTGTTAGTTGAATGC